>NC_054607.1:6236870-7663741 GCF_004785595.1 Juglans microcarpa x Juglans regia
TCAAACGAGGCCACAATCGGGCCAACCACACCTTTGGTTCAATTTATAACCAATGATAATAAGGGCCCAAGAGATAAAAGCCCATAAGGCAGTCAGTCCTAGAAAGATGTCGAGGGTGTAAATTGCATCTCCATTCAGTTCATGGGTTTAGTTTTCTGCGAAGTTGGATGGGTATCTCTGTATTTGGCCATTTTCCTTTCTTTCGGGCTGAATGAAACTTGGATGGAGGAGGAGTAAGGCAGTTTGGGAACAAAAGGGCAGGGCTTTGTGAAGCACAAGTCTGCAATTTTGCTAGCATCTTCGCTTCGGATGTTAAAAAACAAAAATGGCTGGCTCCGGATTTGGGCATAATTGAAAATTGAAAACCATTTTTCCGATGGTGATTCGAGGCAGGTGCTGCTGAACAATTTTCAATGGTCGATACATTTTTTTATGTCCGGGAACCCTGCACAGTAAACTCCGATCTTATGTATACTTTTAGAAATTTTTCTACACAAAACTGGTTAAATCGCTGAATTTTCACCGGGAGGCATAGTCCCAAAGAATTATTTGCACCTGTAGTTGAACCTTGAACCTTATACCCCAGACCAAGGCATTCACGACTTGGGCCAACCCTTATTTTTAATGGTTGATACATAATCGAATGATATTGCTTACATAATTTTTATGATCTTGTATCCCATTTTTTCGATGGCTATTTTACATAATTTAGTAAATATGGCAGGTCTGGCCAAAGCCTCTCTCTTTTTTATTTAAAGAAAGAGGAAGATATCTCATTTTTTATGGACACGTAATTTCTATCAGTAGATGGTATGTTGAATAACATAGCATCATCCTCTAATTAGACAAGAGTACCAACACACCAAGCCATCTATACCATGAGGAAGGGCAGGGCGAGGCAGATTAGTCATGACATCTAATTAGCTTTGGATTAATCATGACACTGACGACACAGACCAACTAATAGATTCTCTATGCATATTAAAAACTTGGTCATTGTCGTCTAAAGCCAAGAAAAAAGAAAAACAAAGATCTCATCCGAGCCTAGCATGCCAGTCCCCCCCACCCCCATGACGATTTTCAACATCATGACTCTTTCACTTCCTAGCGTCATGAGTTTTCCTCAAAAAAGTATTCAAAAGCAAGCCCCACCAAAATGAAAAGATGACCAAATTCTACAACATGGTATTTCCAACCAGAATTACATGAAAATAAAACAACATCAGAGCAAAAACTAGTACAAATGGGCATTGAAATTGTGAGACTTTTCCAGAGAAGCCTTTATATTTCTCGTCCTTATTACCCATTGTTTTTTTTTTTTTTTTTTTTTTTTTTTTTTTTTTTTTTTTTTTTTTTTTTTTTTTTTTTCCCTACTCGGACCTGTTTGCGTACCTCTCCACCTTTGCATCATTGAGATTAATCCCCACCATAGCCTCGCCCAAGCCGCAGCTCACATCCGCCAGCACATCTGGGTCGCTGTAATGAGTCACCGCCTGCACGATGGCCCGGGCTCGCCTCGCCGGGTCCCCGCTCTTGAACACCCCGGAGCCCACGAACACGCCGTCGCAGCCCAGCTGCATCATCAGTGCGGCGTCGGCTGGGGTCGCCACCCCGCCCGCTGCGAATTGAACGACGGGCAGCCTCCCGAGTTGCTTGGTCTGCATCACCAGGTCGTACGGCGCGGCGATCTTCTTGGCGAAGGTGAAGACCTCGTCGTCGTCCATGTTCCTCAGCACCCTGATGTCGCCCATTACCGAGCGCACGTGCCTGACTGCCTCGATAATGTTTCCGGTTCCGGCCTCACCCTTCGTGCGAATCATCGCCGCGCCCTCTCGGATCCTCCGTAGGGCCTCGCCGAGGTTCCGGCAGCCACACACGAAGGGGATGCGGAAGTTGTGCTTGTTGATGTGGTTTTCCTCGTCGGCCAGTGTCAGCACCTCGGACTCGTCCACATAGTCAATCCCAATAGCCTCCAGGATCTGGGCCTCCACGAAATGCCCGATGCGAGCCTTGGCCATAACCGGGATGGTCACAGCCTGCTTAATCTCCTTGATCAACTGGGGGTCGCTCATGCGAGCCACCCCACCCTGGGCTCTGATATCTGCCGGAACACGCTCCAGTGCCATGACTGCGCAAGCGCCGGCCTCCTCGGCAATCCGGGCCTGCTCAGCGTTCACAACGTCCATGATGACCCCGCCGCGGAGCATTTGGGCCAGACCCACCTTGACAGAGAAGGGAGATGATTTCTTCGCCGTCTCGTATATTGCTCCATTACCGTAAACGGTGACAACTCCGGTGTCAGCCATGCGGATGAATAGAAAGAAATTAGTATGTGGAGGGAAAGAGAGGATTGAAAGAATGAGGCGGTGGGAAGAGAGAAGGTGGGTAGGAGTATATATTGTTGAGGAAGGGCTCAGAGGAGGAGGAGGAGGGAGGCTAGGGATTTTTTGAGCTTTTATTTATTTATGTATGGTTAAGGAATAATAGTGCTTTTATGGTTTGGAAGGAAAGACGTGTCTGACACATACTCCTTTGCTTTCTTATTTTTTTCTTTTATTTTCAGCAGATGAGGAAAACGATTTGACTGAACATGAGAAAGTTTGGATCATTCCTGTCATTTTCTGTTTAGATTTATTCTTTAACTCGAACTAAAAGTTATGAAATATACGTGCAAGCTTTGATTTAGGAATGAGATATTTTGAAGTAGTAAAAAATTAATAAAAAAATATTGAATAGTCAGAAAAAGTAGGTAAAAAATAATAAAAAAATAATGAATAATAGTAAGTTATTTTCATAAAATCTGAATATCCAAATTAAGCCTTAAGTCTGTATTTAGATGTTGAATTGAGTTGAGTTGAGAAGATAAAATATTGTTAGAATATTATTATTATTTTAATATTTGAAAAAGTTGAATTGTTTATTATATTTTGTGTTAGAATTTGAAAAAATTAAAATGATGAGTTGAGATGGGTTGATGATCTAAACTTACCTAATTGATTCTTTATTAGATAAGTTAAGTGCTCGTTTGGATACTTATATTTTAAAATTTTATAAATAATAAAGAAATAATTTGAATTAAAATATTTTATTGAATTTTGAAAAAATGAGAAATAAAATATTGAATAAAAATATTATAAAATTAAAATTTTATTTTAATATAATTTTTTAATATTACTTTTTTTATAAAGTTTGAAAAAGTTGTATTGATTTTTGTATTTGGATAATAATTATGTAATGATTAGATAAAAAATTGAATATTTGAAATTGAACAATATTTTATATTTAAATAATGTTTGAGAAAATAAAATTATAAGAAATTTTAATAATTCTATATCTCATCTCTACGTACATCCAAACTTCCCCTAATTTCACTAAGAAAATCCAAGTATATAATATAAGGAGTGATCGCTTGAATATAGCCGTACAAATGCAATACAAAAAGTCTTAACAAAAGCTAAACTAACAACATTACCACCATCTCAGAGTCAGAGTGAGTCTAGCAAAAAAATTGACACAAGAAGTTATCCAAGAGTCCCCATGTCTTTGTCATGTTAGTGTCTACAAGATACTTTGAGTTAGCATCTGTATACCTTTGATTTAATTGATTTCGAAGACCACAACCACAGAAACTTGGTACGAATTGGAGTATGTAAAATAAGGGATATAGGTTAGAGTAATGCTATACACCGCACTCTCATTCCACTATGTAAAATGATAAAAAAATATCCAATAATGATAAAGATGTCATATCTTACGTGGTAGGATGAAAATAAGATGATAGTATTGTGTATAGAATTTTTCTCTAAGTCGTGTTATCCATTCTTTAGAGTTTAGTGCAAGGCGGAGCACCAAAAAGAAAGGAAGAAAAGAATAGAAGGAGAAAGACAATTTGCCATGTGAATAAGAAAAGCTTAGACAATTCTATGTGCGAAGGAAGTCGGAAGCAGAGAGGAAAGCCGCTCGTTTCAGATCTCCCGATTGGCTTGTGCAACTTCCAACCCAATAGGTGCTCAGCAAGAAATGAAAAAGAAAAATCAACCCACTAGGCTGAGACTTATTTTCTGTTTGTCCACTGAGAATGGTTCCTTGTGTGTATTTTCCACTTCCATCGTCTCCTAAACCATTTTGCTTTCTTATATCAAGTAGTATACATTATATAATACACAAAAAGAGGAACGAGGCCCAACAGTCATGAATCATTCCATTGCCATCAAAATAGTGCAAAGACAAAAGGTAAAAGGAAAGTGAAAAAATGGAATTTCATTGGGACCACAAGAGTACTGGTCTTGATCCCATAACTTTTTGGCTTTGAATTATCATATGCATTATCAAGAAATTAGAAGGTCGTTTCTACAAAGAATCTTCACTACGTCTTTGCTAACAAAAGTATATGAGAACTTCATTTTATTTACCAAAAAAAACAGGGAATATGGCCTTGATTCTATGAAATTTGGACCTGGAGAGGTTGGATTTGGACCTACAACTATAAGAGACTACAAAATTTAATTTTCCTTCATGACCAGAATGCCAGCCGTCCTAGTTTGAACGTCTCTGTGCTTTCACCTTCTCCATGTCTTTCACATCCTTGATAATTTTCTTTTTCTGTTGTATCAAGCTTTTGATGAGATTACTATTGGCAGGCTGAAGGGTGCATGGTGGTTCTTTTGAAGGCAAGACAGTTGATTGTTCCAGGGATTCCCTCTGCTTGCCATCCGCAATGCAAATCAGGGACTCCGGACACAGTTCATGAGCAGAAGATGGTGGGACTGGCCTGAACTGCTGCAGCTTTGAGTACTCCGTAATGAGGTGAAACATGTAATCATAGACCCTATCCATACTTAAGGTTTCCATCAGATTCTGCCCTTCTTTTCCTATTGCCTTAGCCTGATCAGCCATGTTTATATACATAATACCAAACAATTTTTTTGATAAGTACATATACCAAACAATTATGAAGCATTAGAAACCTCTCTGTCATTAACCTTCAAATCTCAAGTTATTAGCAGAAATAATAGGAATAGAACATAAATACGTACGCCAATCTAAACTAACTAATGAAAAAATATTAATAATATGCAATTAGAGTTCATACAGCACTTGAGTTGCTATAGGATCGTTACTTTTTCATTAAATAAACCTAACAGGAGTTGCATTTTCTACTTACAAAAAAATAGAAGTTTTCTTCTTTTTTTTTTTTTTTGGTTTTTCTTTGTGGTACACTCTGAAGCTTGAGATAACTGCATTCTTAAGACACAAGCAGCACTAACAACTTCTACTATACAATAACTACTACTACTGGTATTGCTGTTAGTACTGTCAACCTACTGGGAAATATGAGCTGGAATCCAAATAAAATCAGAAATATACACAAGCAACCTCCCTGAACACTCAGATATGGCGAAACCAGCTTTTATGGAAGCAAATTGAATGACAAGAACATAATAGAATATTTTGCGAAAACATACCTCAGATGGGTGTTTATTACCCCAATCAACAGCATGCTTTAATGAGGGGCATAAATCATTTAGAGAGACAGGCCAATAGTTTTTCTTGGGAATGAGACCACGACTGAAGAAATCTTCATAATCTGGGGATATTATTAGTGCAAGAGAACCACATGATAGAATGTACTTCAAGCTCACGGACCAAGCGTAGCCTTCTGCATAAATTTTATACCTGCAGAAGAAGGGAAAGGGAAAAGGGGAACATAAATGATCGGCTGCAAGATGATACACATCCTATCGGAGTAAAATTTGACAACAGAACAGATTATCCTAAGCGAGCACCCCCAAAGACAATCCTAGCCTAACCCTTAACACCCCAAATGAGGAATTTCTTTAATGGAAAAAACTCCATGGAGCTTAGGATGAAGCTAATCAAGGTCCAAGCATCATTAAGGTGTTCTGTGATAAACATAATCCATCCAACATAAGGATGGTTAGTGTTCTTTGCGAGTTTATAGTGGCTTCAAAATGTATAAGGCTTGGTGGCTTATCATCAAGATGTCAATCTTGGTCGTGTACGATGTTCATAGAGAAAAACAAGGTATTTCGGAAGCCATCCTTCGTAATTCACCAGACCATTGTGTCTGGCTTTGTTATGTCCTGTTAGAATAAGTTCACAAAGAGCTCTATTTTCTTCAACCACCTAGATCAGTCTATGCACGTGTGACTTTACTACGAGAAGTACTTACTGGTAATTACACTGATTTGATAGTTTGGATTGCTCATAACCAATGCGTGCTTCTTCTTCCCAATCCTGAAATGCATGGTAACAAGACAACATCAAGAAAATAAAATAGAATAAACTTTTAGGTACGAAAAGATCAACACGGTAACTCCAACTCCACCTGACGCATGATTTGCACTCCCCACTTCGTAGAGTGATTACAATTCTGTAATTCTACACGGACAGGAGACCCAACATCAGGATTTCCTTTCCAATATGCTCGGGGCGACTTCTTCGACCAACTTGTACGTTGAGAACCTTGTTTAATGTCTCGGAACTCCTCATCCCAGGGCCTTAAATTTGTCTCTGGCCTGTACAAGAACTATTCCCATGTAAAACATTCATAGCAAATCCAATCACGCCCACATATTAAGGTAATTTTAAAATGGATAAGGCAACGATAGCAAGAAGATTCATAGGCTCGGGCATAACAAGAAAATTAAACTAGTGGGCATACATGTTTCATATTTTGACGTTGAAGAATAAATAAAAACAGCAGGAATAATGCAAATGAGTTAAACCAAAATAATAAAAGAAGCAAAAGTTAATCCTTTTCCATTTTCTTTCAAATACTTACCAACCCCAGAAAGACCAATCAGGAAACGGGATGTCGTAGTGATCCTCATTGGTGCAATAACGAAAAAGCGGCAGCGGCATGGATTTGTGCTCAGTCATGTTGATACGAGGCTTATCCATGCAATCAAACATCATATCGACATCTGGTACCATCCCAGGATACCTCTTGAGTAGCTGCAACAACCCCCATATCGTAAACATCATTCGGCTCTGCACGCAAGTATAATACAAATCCACGTACAGCTTCCCCGAAACGATCACGATTCGAAAAGCCGCAAATTTCTGGGACTCCGCCAAATGGGCCAAAGAAATCCCCGTCCGAGCCCAGGGTTCCAGATCGTGGTGGATCCACCGAAAAAAAGCCGGGCATTTCTTGCTCGGTTGAGAGGGATGAGTCCGGTTTCGTCGTTCGGGGATGGTGTTGGTGTTGGTGTCGGTGCCCGAGTGGCAAGCAAGGTAAGAGCAGTGGATGATTTTGTAAGCTCGGGCTTGCCGAGATTGTTCGCTGAAGGTCTTGGGTGGGAAGAGGTGCCACGGCGTGGGCTCTAAATTGTGGCCCGCGACGGTTTTCGTTTGGGAAGCGAAGTCGTCCACCTATTTGATCAAGTCACAGGAACATGAATCGGAATCAGCAAATATAAAACAAAAAGTAAAGAACGTGTTTAATGAAATGCCGCGAAGATGAAAAAAAAAAAAAAAAAGGTGACCTTATAGAGGAGAAGGGCGGTGATGGAGAAGGCGGCCAAGGCAATGACGCAAGGGAGGAGTTGGGAGGGCTTGCGAGCTTTGTTCTTCGGAGACAAACCCATGGCTACGGCTGAGATACCATCTGCATTTGCGTCTCCTCGTCTCTTTCTATAATGTTTCCGTCATTCACACTTGCATACCTCGATCTCCTCCGGAAATGCGGGGTGGTTTGGATTCAAAACTGAATTCAGCTTATCTCGATTCTCTTTTTTTATTATTATAATTTTTTAAATTTTTATATAAAATATAATAAATAATTTAATTTTTAAAATTTTTAAAATAATAATTATATTAAAAAATAATATTATAATAATATTTTATTTTACTATTTACAAACTATTTCAATTCGAACCGTATTATCTATAAACTTCACACCATGTATACTCATTTAAAAATATAAAATAATATATTTTTAAATTTGCATGATGTGAGACTTCTCTCGATTCATTTTCGAATTCAAACTATCCCGAATCACAACTTGGTCAAAACAATTGTCCAAGATGCTATGTGGCCCCCACTTTTATATGACATGGAATTTTTCTTAAAAGATAATAAAAATATCATAACTTAACTTTAAAAAATGGCCACATTAGTTATTACTGTATAAATTATAGAATTGCTCGTAATCAAGTGTTTAATGTGCAATATTTTTAATCTTATCTTAATTTCATTTATTATTTGATATATTTATTTTTTATAACTTGAAAAAATAAGAAATTTTAAAACATTCTCCAATCGAATGGAGTCAAGTTTGATTAAATACTCTGACTCAATTACAACTCAAGTTTCAAGCCAAGTTCTAGCTGAATTTTCTATAAATCAAGTCGAGCTCGAGCGGAACATTAGAGCTCCACTCATATTAGCTGAGCTCGAGTTGAAACTATTTAATATTCGAGTCAAGTTTGGACAATCTCAACTCAACTCACCCGAACTCGGCTCAAATACGGTCCAACATAGAGATTTGGGATTGGAAATTATAGATCCTTACTACCAAATGCCGTAAAGTTGTAACAAGAAGATTTGTTTCATGTGTTTAGGCGCCTCATTCAGAAGATATTATGAAATGTAGGTTGGATAATAATAATAATAATAATAAATAATGTGTCTTTTTGGTTCAATCTGTTGAGAAGAACATTACAGGTGGGACCACGTCATCAGTATAAAACCACATCGATTTAATGATCTCTCATCTAATACCAGATAATTGCAACATTAAGAGCTACTTATGAAAAAAAAAAAAAAAATCCTTGTCAAATGATGACAGGTAGACAGAAAACAAGGAGATAATAGTCAATAAACCAATAGAGGAAAGAGTACAAGAAGCTTCTCAATCACTTGAAACAGCTTCTGTTTATGAACACTTTTCATGCAAATGGTCACATATCTTGAATCAAAGCAAAGGTACAATGCTGCATATAGAAAGCCATAACTGAAAAGTGTATGAGAATATTTGCAGCTTGACAAAAGAGGTCGCAAGGAGATGACAAACAATGCAAAGTTGTTTATTCAACCTGTTCTGAAACCTAAGAGACTCATTTTCTGAAAAAGAGAGAATTACAAGCCTGATTTAACTGTTACTTTGTACAAGTATATATCAAATCCATCCACATTAAGAGTGAAAAAGATTCTACAGTAGGCCATTAAGCTTCGTTTGGAACATGGAAGCAACTGAGCTCATCTGAGTTGAGTCCAAATTTAAATCTAGCCCAACATCCAAACACACAACTCCTAAATTACTAAACATCACTCAATTCAAGACTTCTTTACACGTGGGCCCCACAACCTTTTTCAACTCAACACCTATTTACACGCGGGAGCCACAACCTTTTTCAATTTTCTATAAATACAGTGGACCCCCACAAAACTCACTCTACCATCTCAACTCACTACCATTCATAAAGAACTCAACTCAGCTCAACATCCAAAATAGCAGTTGAGAGTTGCACTAAGAGAGTCCCTCCATAATATTTACTCATGCATGTATATCAAACTGAAAAAATCTTCCTCACTTTCTTCATCTTCCTTTGGGATATGGGACAAGTACCAGCCTCTTCTGCAATCCTGCAGAGTATACAGATTTGAACGTCTAAATTTCGACTTGATTTTGACAAGTTGGAAATGGTTGGAAACAATATCAACAATGATCATAGAAAGCATGCACACAACAGTTTACATATATAGTATTGAAGGACACGATAATTTACCTAGTACTGCTTTGTAGATTCATTGAATATTGTTGGCAACTGTGATGTGAAAGTTTAAGCACTAGATGAACTCAAGTACTTTTCACTTAATTAAGGCTTATGGCTGCAACTCAAATCAATCCTAATCCCAGCGTTTTGGGGTTGGCTTTATGATTTTTTTTCTTCTACTAACTGGGTTTGGCTAACAAAATTGTGTTGTTTCTAAGAGCATCATAATCCAAAGCCACAAGTTTTTCCATCAAGATTTCTTCAAATAGTGTGAGGTATATTTACCTTGTTCCGCATGTGAAACAGGCAGCACAATGCCCACATGGAAGAAAGAAGCAGTCTCTGGGGCATTGGCACAAATGACACAAAGATGCCAGGGATTGTTGGTGTTATCTTTTTTTGTTATTTGCTGTCCTTCAATACCACTCATTGTGGGCTGATCCTCCGGATCTTCCTCATCTCGTGAAATATCATCGTCTATGTGCAAAAGTAATGGGGCTCGTTCAGGTCTCAGCTTCCCCGCTTGAAATCCTGTTATATTTTCATCTGTTGTTTGGAATATTTTGAAGAATCTGAAGGCAAGTAAGATTAGGACGATCATTATACCTGCATGAAGGAAAGCAGTGAATATGCATATGAACATTCCCGTTTTGCTCTCATGAGAAGGATATTAATGCAGGCAAAATTACTGATCCAACAAAATATGTGATCCACCTAGGTCCATAAGACAGTTTGACATACCAACCATTATCAGCATCCTGAAAAAATGACAATGTCACCAAATTCAAGTGCATGGAAGTTTTATGGTTCTCATATAGATCGAAGGAGGAAGTCTTTTACCTCTTTAAGATGTGGAGAAGTTAAGACAACAACATTTACTCCTAGAAGAACAAGCTTCAGACTACATAAATGGCTACCTAGGGCACACTTATAATATGCTTGAGTTGTGTTATAGAGGAAAGCGCTTATGGTCAACTTCAATTCTACTTGTACAATGCAGCATTCATAGCTGATAAATTATCTAACATTCTAATGGTGTATGCATGTGCATATAAAGGATTATATCATAATCATTACTAAGGTGCTAATGAAAGAGAGAGAATCAATTGATTTTCTGTATTAAACTTCAGAAGGATTACCAGCAGCAGGTGGTGAGTTTCATTGGCGCAGGTTGCAGCATTCTAACCTGTCCTATATATGTCTTTTAAACAAAGATGCAAAGACTGCATGGGGAATGTATTTGTTGTTTGGGAGTATATGCATGGGAAATCCCTCCAGGGAGTTTCAGATTTATGGTTGAGGCCAAATATATATTCTCCAAGTCATTGTGCAATATGCAAACTCCTTTTGGATGGATTATTGGCACAACCCAAAGTCTTAGAGAGGCTCTTACCATTTTAGCTATATAAATCACGATGTTCAACATGCTGAACACAGTGGCCAGAATTTCTGATTACAAACCTAAAGCCTCCGATAAATGTACATGATGAAATAAATCACAAAGCTTCCCTGTTCTCTGCTTTCTTATGGCTGTATTTCCTTGTAATGCGGAAATTGTTTGACAGCAAGGTTGGCCAAATCAAGCTAGTCTTCAGGAAATATTAGGTCAAGAAAGGGTTTTAATTTTCCACACTATTATCAGTTGGCACAGATGGAAATGACCAAATCAGTTGAGGCAACTCAACGGGATGATACTGACTGAAGCAGCAGTTAGTCCTTTTTACCAGAGGAGAGACTGGGAGTGGGGGAGCGAGGACTGAGGATCAACCTTCTCTCAGTATCCATCTTATCCTTGACATTAGTTTCTTCTGGTTATCAACTGGATGGGAGATTTTGTAATAAAGTTTCACAGAAATCTTTTTAGTACACTACATTCTTGTTTGGTCTCATCTTTCAATGAACTAACATTACAACTCATGTGCCCTGGACTACAATACAATCTTGATAAATAAAAGAAATCATAGGCGCATACCTCAACCTTCTCAGAGTGCAAGTTCCCCACTGCAATGTAGTAATTGGAGGACTCTGAAATTTTCAGTTGGATCTTACCACTCCCTGTGATGTAGATGGGTTTTAAACATCTCACTTATACAAAGTGGGGAATAAAAACTCGTATTAATGGAATTTACCATAAATGATATTCCAAGACAAAGTTGTGTCATGATATGATGGATCCTCTATCCACTCAACAAGGCTTTCTCTACCTGCAGATTTAGACAAGAATCAAGACAAGAGATACATGAGCTAAATAACATCTTATTAACAAAGTTTCTGTTTAGCTCTGCATTCAATTAAGAGTCAGAAATAAAGCCAAAGCTTGATTGATCATCTCATTGTAGGCTATTTCCAGCTTATTGTGTACTTATCAAAGTACAGTTAGTTGATGTTCCACTTATGAACTACTTGGATCCCATCCCCCGTGTAACTATCAATATAAAGTTACCTGATATTCCACTTACAAACCAATGCTATTATCTTGAGCACTTGCTATATAGCACAGGAATGTACTAGATGCAATGATAGGTCTAGACTTAATGTGGCTCTTCAAACTTAATCAAATTCTAAGCTGTCCCTGAACTAATTTTCCCATTGTTCTAGCTATTTGATTTTACATAAGCATAGATTCTTGATGCCATTTAAGAGTCTACTGACTTTAAACTGGTATATAAATCTAAGTTAATATTCCATTTTAAACAAACAAAGCTAACAATACCATCAAATTTAATGATGAAGAAGTTGGAATTTGGAAAATACCTTGTGCAATCACAAGGGATAAAGGTGAGGGAGTTGGAGATTTTACATTGTATAAGATATCCACTCTAGATCCTTTGTTTAGGAAGTATATCCACTCCTACAACATGAGAAGTCCAAATTTAGCCGATAAATCCTAACATCTAGAATGCTCTAGGTGGTGCACAGCTCATTCATATCTATTACTTTCAAGTAGGAAAAAGGAATGTGAGCAAATCCCTGAGATTCAAAGAACATAAATGCAGAGAAAAAAGATCAACAATAGCAGGAAATGTGCCTTGTGGAAATTGGCAGGTACAAATGCATTATGTGTTTCATTCCAGGTGAATTCGACATCCAGGGGTGGAGGTTTAGAAAACCCATATAACACTGGCCCTGGTTTTTGCTCATTGACTTCCTCTGCTTGTTTGTAAACAGAATGAGATTAGTGCATCGAGACAACCACAGCAGAAGCAAGAAAAAAAATGGGAATGCAGTAGAGATGCAACAAATTATCTTAATCTCTTCCAAAAAGTGAAAGCAAACTATCTTAATAGACTGCACAAAGAATGGGTTAGCTTGTATTAAGCGTGAGCAATTTGGTCCCAATTGTGTATTCACAGATCCATAAAAACCAAGAATCATAGTCATGGATGCTGCTGTTGAGGAATACGGAAACCAAAATCAAACGACATCATTAAGATTAAAGTTATGAGCAAATGAATTGATCAAGTAATATGCGACAGAAATATTCAAAGTTAATGTTCTGCATGGTTTCCTTGAAATGTAGATAAACCAATAATATCATCGAATCTTATATATAAGGCCACTTTTTTTAGTAATACAAGCAAATTACAACATCTGCTCTTGTACACCCAATACAATTACGTATTCATAAACTTTGTATTCATACACTTCGAATATTTTTGCAGGCAAAAACCCTTTTCTCAACACTTCATATTCATACAGACTTGCCTCATTTTCTCTCTAGGCAACCAACTTGAGGTCCATTTTACTCTTGGAACAGTATAGGAAAGCGAGAAAGAAAAAGAAGAAGAAATAGAAATAGAAAATTCCAACCACTGAAGCATTCATAATTTGCTTAGCTAGCTAGCATACCTAATTAAGCATTTTACTTTCACTTTTCCGTTCTTCTGGTGTAAAAGAAGAAAAAATAAAAAGTAAAACAGAACAAAACAAAAGGGGGAATTTTTCTTTTCTAAAAACAGGAAAGCTTGAATGAGGATGAAACTGACTAAGGAACCAAAACGTGACGAGCAGAACAAGGTAAGACCACAAAGTCTCTGTCATCTCCATAGACGCCACATCAGATATCAATATGTTCAGGCGGTAGGGAAAATTAGAAGGTTGTTGTTGTCGCCATTGTTGGTGACGGTTGAGAAGGATATGGTGGTGGTGGTGGTGATGGAGATTGTCTCCATTCTCGAGCCGTTCAATACGAATACAAATACAAATACAAATACGAAAATGGATAGAAAAGCAGGTTGAACCCATTTCTCTGGTTTCCCGCTTCTGAGGGTGCGAGACCAAAATCTTCCGAGGGTGCACGAGAACTGAAACTCGTCAGTCCAACTCCCACGGGCTTCTTCCTCGTGTGGGTGTAGAAGATTGGGGTGGGCATCTGCGTTGGGTGGGTCAACGCAAGACCGATCTGCGTTGGTGTGGGTCAGCTTGGTGGGCTTGGTTTGGGTCAACTTCGTGGACCAGCATTTCGGATCAGAGATGTGGGTCAGCTTCATGGGTCAGTTTCGTGGGCCATCTTCATCCCATACCGATACCAATACGTACCATCATTTGTGCTTTAATCTGCAATTTTAATATTTACTTAAATATTTTGGTCACTGATAAACAATCAAGCATGTTCTAATTTAGTTCTTTTTTTTCTTCCACAGCATGTTGTGATTTAGTTATTATTACATACAATATTTTGCATTGTATAGAGTTAGATATGTAGAAATTTCTTGGCTGAAAATATTAATTTTTTGGTTAAACATTGTGGTTTAATTATTGTGGTTTAGTTATTGTTAAATATATGTTTCTAGTTGGATGAATAGAGGATGGCATGTGGAAAGTTGGTTTAGTCATCACTATTGATGGGTTTGGTACATGTCTGGCAGGAGCATACTAAAAATTTGAAACCTAAGAACCTAAAAATTTATAGAAAGATGAAATCAAAATCAAATTCAAATAAAAGTACAGAAAAGCACATCTAATTCGAGTATTTAGTTCTGTAATATATCTGTCATGTTTATTCATTCTTTGTCAAGAAGACCAATTTTTCTTTAAAACAATTTATTGATGTATAATAAATATATAGATATATATGTATATGTTTCTCTACTTTGTATTATAATACGAATCAGATCTTAATCCAATCAAATATCCAAGTTTATCTTCAATCTGATAATGGCCAAATCTTAAGAAGTACCATATTTGAACTTGAACTGTTATTGTAAATCTTATTTGATGCTAATCAAATTTTGATAAGTTTTTTTTTTTCTTGGAAGAAGTATGTACAATATTAGTCTTCACTCTCTCTCTTGGTCGATAGAATTAATTTTCCTGAAAACTTATCAAAGACTAATCTTGAATATTGAACAACTTGTTCAGGGTATGGAAAAAGGAAAAGAACACCCATCTCCGCTAACACCATCTATCTCAAATCCTCTAAACTCAGTATGTTATGTCATAATTAAAAAACTTATTGCAACTCAATGTTTAGCATCCTAATTATTATTATTATTTTTATGTTAGGACATCCCTTAAACTAGTCTACTAAACTTTCCAAATTACATGCATGGTCACCAGCTTTCCTGCCATATCCAGATGGCAACAAAAATTCAAGCAACATTCAGGTGGTTTTTCAACTTCGTTCTTGTCTTTTAGTTATAAGTTAATTATTTTGGAAGCAATTTAAATATTTTTATTTTTTTGTTTTAAGCAAAACGTTGGTTACCCATTTCAATATGGGATGGGACCTCCGAGGCTATTTGTCGCTACAAGCTCCGCAACAAGCACAAGAGTTGGTTAAGAAGATAGACCCTATTGTCTGGAAATTGAAGCGCAATGTACTTTCGCTAGAGTTGATGAAGAAATTATGTTGGATAGACCAGATGAACGGGAAATTGATAATGGCACTACCAGTATACCATAGGTAGTGCCATCGTCGGACGTTGATGATATCATTGAGGAGCCAAAGTCAGGGATGGAGTTCAATTCATTTGAAGATTTGTTGAGTTATTGTAAGTATTATGCTAAAAAATGCAAGTTTGGGGTGATGACACAAAAGAGTGAGAAGTCAGAGAATCAAAGTGTCAGATATGTCACCCTTAATTGTTCACATGGAGGGAAGTTTTGGAATGTGAGTTTCAATGTCGCCAACCCACGTCCGACTAGAAAGACGGATTGTAAGGCAATAATTAATGCCTTAAAAGTCGAGGGAAAGATGCGATTGACAGTAGCTCATAATACACATAATCACGGCCTCAGCCTACAGAAATCTCGCTTCTTTCGATATAACAAAGAAGTGAGTGAGACCGTTAAAATAATCCTAGACACAAACGACTTAGTTGGCACCCGACTAAATAAGAGTTACGGATCTCTTGCCGTTGGCGTAGGTGGCTTCGAGAACCTCCAATTTTTGGATAAGGATTGTCGCAATTACATCAATAAAGCACGATATCTACGACTTGGTGTAGGTGGTGCTGGAGCACTTCGAGATTATTTTATGAGGATGCAATACAAGAATAACGAGTTTTTTGCATTGATGGATTTACATGATGACGGGAGGTTAAATAATGTTTTTGGGCAAATCCATATAGTCGAGCAGCCTACCAGTATTTTGGTGATGTGGTCACATTCGACACCACATACCTGACGAGTAGGTATAGGATGCCCTTTGCACCATTTGTTGGTGTAAACCACCACGGGCAGTCGATTCTTTTGGGAGCTGGGTTGATTTCTAATGAGGACACAAAGACCTTTACATGGTAATTCCAAACTTAGTTGCAGTGTCTGGATGGTATAGCTCTAAAAACTATTATTATTGATCAAGACAAAGCAATGAAAAATGCAATTGCTATTGTCTTTCCAGAAACTCGACATAGATTTTGCCTGTGGCATATACTGAAGAAAGATCCTGAGAAGCTTGGGTCATATGCTGCCTACAGAAGTGGGTTGAAAACTCAACTGATGAAATGTGTGTACAACACACAAACTATTGAGGAGTTTGAGAAATGTTGGGCCAGGTTTATTAACACATACGACTTACATGAGAATACGTGGTTGAAAAGTTTGTATGCAGAGCGTAAGCATTGGGTATCGGTATTCCTAAAAAAGCACTTTTGGGTTGGAATGAGTACAACCTAGATCAGCGAGAGTATGAATACCTTTTTTTATTGTTATGTTCATTCAAAGACAAACTTGAAGGAGTTTGTCAACCAATTTGACAATGCGCTAAGGAAAAAAAATTGAGAATGAAAATCATGCAGAATTCTAGTCATTTAGTGGCACCATTCCCTGCGTATCTAGATGTCTAATTGAAAAAAAAATCCAAGAGTTGTACACTAATGCTAAATTTAGGGAAGTTTAACAGCAAGTAATAAGTGTGCTCGAGTTGGATCTATCTCTACTTATATTAGATGGTATAATGAATAGTTATTTGGTAAAAGATGAAGTTTTTATTGAGGAGTTCGCTAAACTGGCTACATATTCAGCGGACTTTAATGAGAAAGATTGCAATGTTAAGTGTTCATATGGATTAGTTCAGATGAGGAGGATACTGTGTAGGCAGATTTTGGCCATATTCAAATCTAGTGGTATAAAATCATTGCCAGACTGGTACATTCTAGACCGATGGAGGAAGGATATCAAGAAGAGATACACATTAATCCATAGTAGCTATGACGCAGGGGATCGGAGGCCAAATGGTAATGGATATTCAATTCTGTTGAATATGTGTTATGGGATGATAACTTATGCGGCGGATTCTAATGAGCAATTTGAAGATGCAAAGAATAGGATACATGAGATGACTGAATGTTATCGCAAGCACACACGCAACAGGTTCGAAGGCGACGGATTTTAAAGTCTATTTAATCTTAAATAGTTCTTTATAACTACTTAATTTCTATAATTATATGATGTCTTATTTAACAGTTCTTTGCCCACAATAAGTCAAGAGTCCACTTGTTATCAGAGTCTATCGAATGCTGGTTTTATGACATTGTAGTTCACAATAAGTCAAAAGTCCACTTGTTGTCAGATGGAAAGGAAGACCCTCACATCTGAAGAAAGCATCTAGGATGGAGACAGACATGCGGAAGGTTAAAGCCAAACAGAAAAAGCACAAGTCAGAGGGAAACTTAAACAAGTGCATGGTTTAACATTGGGAGAATTAAAAATAAACAGGTGAATGTGTGTTAAATTTATAATGTAAACTTAGAAGAAAGAGTATTTTTACTTGTTAGTTTATTATTAGCGAGATGAAGGGGATATACAAGCCATGGACATGCACAAGAATTTATTTGGGCCATCAGAAGTAGATATCACTAATCCTGGACAAGTGCAGGTACAAAAAATAGATCTATTTATCAATCAAACAATGATTTCGTCCCCATCATGATTGGTCAATTTGAGTTTAATGGTTGATCCAAGAGATTTTTTGGTATTTGATGTAATTTCTAAAAATGTGGGATGATATTTTTCTGTAAATCATTGTAATTTCTTGTTGCATTTTAGATGAAATATTTGTGTATTTCATGTAATTCCCGAAAATGAAAAAAGGGAAATTTTTTGTGTAATATTTCTAAACTACATGATATTTTAATAGTCATATTGATGTCATATTAATAGGAATATTTGATATTTATTATCTACAGATGCAACTTGGGTTGGATGGATCACAATCGGTGCAATGATATGGTTGAATTTTAATTTTTACAAATATTTGTTGAAACTTTATAACTTATAGTTCAATTTTATGGTATGTGCATGAAAAGTATGTGTATGAAAATTGTCTATTAGATATGATTTCTCATTAAATGTTCTTAATTTAGCAAGATGCATGAGTATTGCCAGGGCTTGTGTTGCTTAATAGTGCTTATTTTTGTTGAATGCTTGGAAGAAGAAAGCTTGGCAACGCCCGGTTTTTGCTATTATTTTTGGAAGAAAACTTGGCAAGTGATAAGTTTTGTAATTATTTTTATACGAAGAAAGTTTGGTGGTTATAGTTTTTGTAATTATTTTGTGGGAATAAATCTTGCAAGTAATAAGTTTTGTAATTATTTTATAAGAAGAAAGCTTGGAAAGTGATAGTATTTCCAATTATTTTTGGAAGAAGAAAGATTTTGTAATTATTTTATATTCAGAAAGCTTGGAAAGTGATAGTACTTCCAATTATTTTATATTCCTAGTGATGCAATTATGCAGGAGTATTGAGGAAGTGGTTTGAGTAGGATGATTATGCATTGCTAGGAGTATAATAGGTTCATTTACGTGCCCTTCAAATCGCTCCAATACGGTCATCTTTGAGAAGAGATCCAAAAGTTTTTGACTTTTTCCTAGTTCCCATAAGTGACATTAATCTATATTGGTAGTCAAGTAAAATAACATGTGCAACCATTGTGAGGACCCAATGGTCTTCTCATAGTGTATTCTCCTTTTGTCACCATTAAAGATCAAACCGCAAAACTGGGTTGGAAATTCTTGTTAGTTTGATTAGTTCTCATGGAAGTTGGTTCTACAAACATTTTAATTATATAAATATGTCTAAGATGTAACATAAACTACTACCCATTCAGACTAAACTACAAATCAGTTCTCTAAATAACTTGTAACACTTAGAATGCCTTAGGACATCTTCTCTCTCAAGAAGCACCAACTCCTTTTTCCGAACTTCCTCATTTCTACTAGATAGCACCATCTCTCTCTTCTTGATGTCATCTACTATCTTACGGAGCTCAGTCTCCCTATTTTCGACATCGTTGAGTCTCTTCTCGAGCTCTTCTTCCTTCCTTCATTTTTTCTTTCTTGTAGCTCTATTTATTGATTACTATCTGCCCACTTAAAATACTTACAATATGGTAATCACTGATATTTGCACACATATATAAAAAAATGTTAGATGTAAGTACATTAAGTTGCAAATTCACTTATTAAACAAGAGCATGTTTTAAGGTTGAAGAATAATAAATACACAATTATTAAGCTACCATTTTGGTCTCATCTCTCATAACTTATTTGGTCATACAGATTATGTGAGGCCTAGTAATTCCTCTTTCTATGAATAACCATACTACTCCTTCATTACGGAAGATGCTTCATAAGAATCATACACCCAAATTTTTGTTACTGTCAAAAACATTAAAACAAACACAAAAAAGAAGGGAAAACAAAGATTTGTGGAGTTGTGGAAGCTTTTTAGCAACAACTAAGTAGTCTTTCAACTTAAAAATGCACGACACATTCACTAGTCCAAGCATGATCACATGCACAACCCATTCACTAGTCCAAGCATGATCCAAGCATTCAAAAGGAATATAATGCACGTATACCATAGGCACAACCCATTCATTAGTCCAACCATGATCACCTATAAAAAACTCCAAATCAAAAGAGTTGAAAAGTAAAACAAAAGCAAATAACAGACTGAGAAAATAATGCATAATACAAAAGGAATACAAAAGGATATGTACTTGCCTTCTACCTGGACCGGACAGGGGCAAGTGTTTTCCTTGTTCCTTGATCACCTTCTTCTAGGATTAGGGTTTCGAGATGATGGGAAAGAGCTGGGTTAGGGTTAGGGTTTCGAGATGAGGGAACGGGGGCTGGTTAGGGTTAGGGTTAAGGTTTCGGGATGAAGCGAAATGGATTAGGTTAGGGTTAGGAGGGAGGGAGGTCTACTGGGTCATCTTCGAGGGAGGTGAGAACTAGGGATGAAGGGAAATGGAAGGGGATCGAGGGAGAGAAATTGCATTTTGAAAATGTAAGAACTCGAGAGAGAAACACAGAAGGTCTTCGAAACACAGAGAGAAAGGAAGGAAGGGGCTTCGTGGGAGAGAAACACAGAAAGAGTCTTCGAAACACAAAGAGGAAGGTTGGAAGGGGCAATTGGGGAGAGAAACACAGAGAGGAGTCGAAACATATAGAGGGGTCTTCAGAATTGCTTTGAAACACAGAGAGGAGGAGGGAGAGCTAGGGAAATGGGGGCAAACTGGAAAAAAACTAAAACGACATCGTTTTATTCTTTCCACGTCCGTGCCGTTTGCCCCACGCTTGCACCAACCGACTGCCTCCAGCGTTTTTCACACAGCATACTTACCGAATAAAAGAATTCTTACTTCTTCTCTTTTTTTTTTTTTTAACAGGTGTGTGGTATGAAACTGAGTAGAGTTTTTCAAAACTTAAATATGTTCTCAAAAGTGACTCTTAAGCCTCGTTTGTTTTCGCATATGAGATGAGATGAGATGAGATGAGATGAAGTTAAAAGTTGAATAAAATATTGTGAGAATATATATTTTTAATATTATTTTTATTTTGAGATTTCAAAAAATTTAATTGTTTATTTTATTTTATATGAGAATTTGAAAAAATTGTAATGATTAGATGAAATGAGTTGAGAGAATTTGTGAAAACAAAGGAGATAGTATATTTTATTTTTTTTAATAAAAAACACACATAAATTCCCTAATGATAACTTTTTAAAAAATTAAAAAAAAAAATACACTAGGAGCACTTTTGGAGGACCCAAGCATTTTCTAAAAATTTCCATCTCTATCATTTTTCTTTCTTCTTTTCCAAAATCAAACATGATATCTTAATTCAAACTATTTCGTTACTATTTACAAATCATTTTATTATTATTCATAGAAGATAAATGATATTTGCAATCCTACAATATACAGTTCTCGCATACTCTTTTTTTAAAAAAATAGATAAATCTGGAATCCACATGAACAAATTATTTTTTTAAAAATGACCCTTACCTTTTTTAAAAAAAATGGAGTGTGCAATTCCAATATATATATATATATATATATATATATATATTTATTTATTTATAGCATTACCCTTTATTAAGGATATTTATCCAAATTGATAGATTATAATTTGATAATTTAGATAGAAGAAGCCCATGAACAAATCAAGAAAAATGATAGGGATAGAACTTTTAAAGTTTTATTAATATGCTTACTTTCATTTTTGTTTCCATTTTCTTTCCATTCATTTGAAAAGTAAGATAAGATGAGAATTATGTAAAGAATAAAATAATTTGTAAATAATTTTACAATTTAAAAAAGTACAAAAGAAAATAGTATTTACATAATTTATTTTATAATAGAAATAGTTTTATAATTTAACCATCAATTTAGAAATGAAAAATTCTATTTACAGTCGTGAGTGAAAGACTATATGTACAGTCTCATTGATGAATGAAGATAAAAGAAAAAAATTATTATTTTAAAAATAATATTATTATAATTTTAAATTATTTTAAAATATAATTATATGAATTTACATAAAAAATCCTATGAGCATAGGATGTATGTAGACTGACGGAAACCGAGTAAAATAATACTTAAGTTTTATCCATCTGCTTACGTGGCACTTTCATTTTTCGTAGTTGACTCACGAGTCTTGGGTGAATTGTCCTCCAGCCAATGGCGTCAAGCCAAAATACAAAAAGGTTTACGTGTAAAACAGGGATTGGGTAGTCACATTCTATATAAATAACTTCTACACACCAATTCCACTCCAACGATGCTTTATTGATTTCTCCATTTAGCCGGCGAAACTGGGAGTGAAGTTTTGCAGTGGAAGCTAAGAGATGGCAAGGACGACGTCGTTTCTCCTCTGGACTTTCGTCTTCTTCGGAACCCTAGCTCTCATCCAGGTAAGTTAAATCAAACCGAAGAAAAGTACCCATTGTTCCTCACTTCTCTAAGTTTCCCTTCTGATCTGATAAGATTTAGGGTTTCTCTTACAACGCGAGGAGAATTCTCCACCATCTTTTTCTCTGTGCTCTTCATTATAAAGCCTCGATCTATGAAACGAACCTATTCTTGTTGACATTTACGATCGATATCGATCTAATAATATGAATGTACGCGTATTGTTTTATGAATTTCATTAATGATTAATGTTTCAGGCAAAGAAGTCGAAGGAAGAATTGAAGGAAGTGACTCACAAAGTTTTCTTTGATGTTGAGATTGATGGAAAGCCAGCCGGTATGCTCTTTGTACCAAATAAGATACTTTCTCAAAGAATTTCATCAATGCTTTTTTTTTTTTTTTTTTTTTTTTTTATGAAATTAAAATAAAAACCATCAATGCTTTTTATGTAGAATGAGTAGGGCGAGATGCATTGTATAACTGCGTGTCCGTGATGATTTAAATTCTCCTAGGATTTTTTTGATAATCGAAAAATTTATTGATAAAACAAAAGGCATAGGCACATAGCCAATCATACACTACGAATTTGAGAGAAACACCTAATCATAAATTGAAAAAGGATCTAATCCTCTAGGATTTTATCAGATGGATTCGTGTATGTTGGAATTTTAAATGTGGTATTGTTTTTAGATTGATTTGTGGTTGAACTAAATATGGGAAATCTTACATCATTACTTTGATAATCTGTTATTTTGCTGAGGCCACGTCACTGTTTTTACTTAATTACGCTACAGAGCCATGAGTGTCAAGGGCTTTTACCCTTCACCATGATAATAAAAATTCGCAGTCAACAAATCACATTGGTCATGGTATTGATACCCTTTTATTTGTGATCTGCAATATTTCAGGTCGAATTGTGATGGGTCTATATGGAAAGACGGTTCCTAAAACCGTAGGTATGATTTTCTATATATGTTTGAAAACCAATGGAGTGGGTGTAGTACATTCTTTTCAGAATTAGATCATGCTAAAGATTATTCACTTACAACTTTTGCTTTTATTTGCAGAAAACTTTCGAGCGTTGTGCACAGGTGAACCAGTGACATCAGCTCTTTCCCTGTTTGTTTGTTTGTTATTTTTAATGGAGCATGTGCAGATCAAATTACTAACTCTTGCACATTCTGCATCTACTTGAATATATTATTTGGTATTTTTTTTTTTGGGTTCATCATCGCCTGTATATTTAAACTAGGTAGAACACTATCTTCAAGTTCATTTTCAACTGAGTGTGTGCGGTTGAAGAATGTAAACTATTTTTTTAATCGGTAAAAGTATAGTAATATCAAAGTAAAAATGTAAATAGGGAATAGTAACAGGAAGCCAATTAGAAATCAGGCTCATTTTGTCAAAAGATCTGTAAGCCAATGAGAAAACAGTAAACTATTTGGGACATTTCCATATAAAAATATTAACTCCCCATTGCCTCCCCTAAATGGAAAAGGAAACGAGGATTTATGAGGGAAGTAGTTAGGGTTCAGGAAATGTTCTTAGAAGTCAGTTTTATTCGTACCACTTCTTTCAATCATTTCGGGGGAGAACTCTAGTTAGGTACTTCTCATATATACTCCCAGTGTACTTGGACTTTGCCTATTCTTATGAATAAAATTTCTTGATTACCGATAAAAAAAAAAAAAAAAAAATCATTTCAGGTGAGAAAGGCACTGGGAGGAGTGGAAAACCTCTCCATTACAAGGGTAGCACATTCCACCGGATTATTCCAAGCTTCATGCTCCAGGGAGGTGATTTTACACTTGGCGATGGAAGGGGTGGAGAATCAATCTATGGAGAGAAGTTTAATGATGAGAACTTCAAGCTGAAGCATACTGGACCAGGTAGGACTAGCATCCTTCTTCCTCCCCCTTGTCCCCACCTCCCCCTTGATTGAAGTAATCATGGTAGTAATTTATGGTCTGGATTTTTTTTTTCCTAACAGGGCTTCTGTCAATGGCAAATGCTGGTCCTGACACAAACGGTTCACAATTCTTCATAACAACTGTGACAACTAGCTGGTAATTGTTTTACACTGAGAATTTAAAGGAGAAAGAAAACAAATAATCCTCACATGTTCTTCACATGTCTTGTTACTTATAAAAAAAAAAGTTCTTCACATGTGTCTTCTGTTGTTTATACTGACAGTGTTGACAAAATTCTCCTTTTTTTGTTTTTTACCATGTATTTTGGGTAAAAGCTGTTTCGGGTTCATAGTAGTATGTTGGACATGAATGAGATAAGTAGCATTACCAATTTACACATACAGCACCCTAGATAAACCTTCTATTTGATCCGCACAACTCCGCCCCTCTTCTTATAGAGAGAGTAACCGGGACTCGACCGAACTGTGTGTATGTATGGAATTATCAATCGAATCGATATTGTCTATTTTGTATTAATTTTCAGATCAATTTGCAGGTTGGATGGTAGGCATGTTGTATTTGGGAAAGTGCTATCTGGAATGGACGTAGTTTACAAGGTTGAAGCCGAAGGAAGGCAGAATGGGACGCCCAAGAGCAAAGTCGTTATTGCGGACAGCGGCGAACTTCCTCTATGATTATCCTCTTCAATTTCCAACCTACAAGTCTAGCAACTTCATAGTTAATTACCTCGACCCTTTCAGTTCCCTGTATGAGACGGTTTAACAAAATATAAAGTTGTTCTGTGTGTTTATGGATATTAATTTTGATGTTACCTTTCTTTTCCTTTTCCCAAATAATTTCCTCTTTTGTTTTTCTTTCATTTGGGGGTGTTGAAAGCTCTTTTAAACAAAGGTGCAACTCAACATGAGTGACCTGGTTGGATGGCTTTTTGTTTCTTGTTCCTAGGAAGTGGTATCCTAGTTCAACCCCCGAAGAAATTTATGTCGATATATGTTTTTATGCATCCAGTAATGTTGTGGGATTTAAGGAACAGAAATAAATAGCGACTTGGAGTTACCTGCAAATCCTTTTAGGCCTGATTTGGTTTGATAGATAAGATGAGATTATTTCATATAATCATTACAACTTTACTAAACTACTATAAAAATTATACTAAACGATTTAATTTTTTTAAATCACAAAATAAAAATAATATTTATTCAACTTTCAATTTTTATTCCATTGGTCGATTAATATTCTAAAGATTAGTATAAATTCCAAAAGCTTTTTACCATCGCAACTGAGCCAACTTCAACGAGTACAAAAAATCAACAGAGGAGAACTAAACCACAAGAAGAGGTAAAATCCCAACATGTGGAATTTAAGATAGTATATTGTTGCAAAAGGGAAATAATACAGAAGCTGGAAGTCCCAGAAGAAACTGACATTAAATAGCAAGCATGTAAGACTTACTGCGAACAGACTCATGTATCATGTCATTATTAACTTTCTAGGTCAATGCTACTTGTACAACAGATAGCAACAGCACCACACTTTATCAATTAACTTATCTAACTTTAATCTTTCAGCTACCTACAGAATGAAAAGGCTTCCACATTAATATCATAACTGGGGGCCTAAACAAGAACACTGCATGGCATGACTCTATTGTTATACAACAACTCAGACAAGAAAAAGTAAAAACTAGCGGTGAATATTTCTGAACTAAGTTGGGTAAATTTACTCGGTGTCGCTTTCAGAATCCATAAAGCTGAACTCTCTGGATCCACCGAGCTTGATTAGCAACGTTCCCTGGTTTTCCTCCCTCCATTCTATACCTTCCTTTTGCATAAGTTTGATAACCTGCATGCAGCCAGCGATTAGATAGTCATGGAGAGTATAATACAAATGCAACAAGTTCGTCTTTTTCAATAGATGAAGCAAAGGTCCAAGGGGCTAGTTGTGGAAAAGATTTAACAAAGGAGTTGACCATTCAGTCACCTCAGAAGGCCAACATGGTAACCTTAGGGCTTTGGCCTCATATCCGGTATAATTAAAAAATAAAAAAGCAAGCAAACAAACGTTCAAAAATATAATATAGGGAAAATGGGAGGCATCAAGAAAATTTTTGATTGATTGATTGATTGATTGATTTATTTTTTACTAAACATCAAGACAAAGATGGCAAGGGTAATGCAATGAATGCTTAATTCATCCAAATATCAATGGGGATAAAATAAGATAAATTCTTAAGTCAATCTAATCTGAATAATGAAAAAAGAAATTTCGATCACTTATACATTGCCAGATGTCGTTATTTTAAGCTCTCAATGTGTATATGTATAACCCAGATTGCATGAGTGCTTATACTCTCTGGGTTTGGCAGTATAATCGTATTCAAATAGTAGGTCACATCATGTTAGCAATAACACCAAAAGTTCCTATAAAAGAAAATAAAAAATTAACACCAAAAGTTACGCTGATAATAGAACAATGCTGCTGTCTACTATACATTTTCAAACCATACGATTCTCCAATTCAGTGGTTTTGCTACAACTCAAGTTTAATACAAGACCAGTATGCAATAACCATACAAAAGATCTAAACCCTTGAACCATTGTTGCCACTAGTTTCTAGAATGGAACAGAAGAAAATACATGGAAGCTGGACTATTTGGAAACCCATACCGATTGTTTCACTTTTGACTTCCCTACACCATGTGACCCACATCCTGTGATAACCCTGAGGGTTTGAAAAGCTGGAGCAGACCAACAAACATGATCAAATAAATAAGAAAGTCTTAAGCATTTTTAGTGTGAAATATAGAATAGAACAATGAATATTGGAAGACCAGCAGACACTTACAGGGCACATATGTTCCAAAAAGGAGGTGGGCTTTTACATACTGCATTGCTTGTTTGACATGTTGCCCATGTAAATCAATTGTTACCACATTTTCTATGCCCTTGTTTCTGCAGATTAGAAGCAATGGCTTAATTAAATAAAGAAGACTAAAGGTAGAGGTATATGGACAGAAATATTTTATGTAGATATTTTGAGCAATAAGCAATTCACCAACCTAGCCTTAAATATATCACGGCTTGCCTTTCCATCTGCCTCCCGTGCCAATTTTGTATGTGCCTTACCCTAGGCAAATGGAACACATCTGGTTAATATTTCATTCTGGAAACTCGTCAACCAAACACAATATAAAATTATGCCCGTGACAAACCAAAAATGTGATAAGCAACTGTTGGACAGGTCAGGTCAAGAGCAGTTGACTTGTGAATCGCCCAACAAGTAAAATTACAGAAGCATATGAGAATCAAGACTTTAGATCAATTGGCATCAAGAGAGTATTAAGAAGACCCAAATCTAAAAAGTTAAGAAATCAATGCAGTTTGGATAGATTGGCATAGGTTAGGTGCTAAATGTTATTAACAATAAGAATAATTGATTCCAGTATCCTCCATTAATTTCAATGGGATCCTACATACATCCCAGCAACCTGTGAGACCATAAATCATAGAAGGAAAGCCAAAAGGAAAGAGCTCTGAATTCTTGCCAAAATTTTTTGCAACGCTTTGTTGCAGGTAACTAGCTACAATACAATGTTAACCGCTCCATCTGGTGGCTGACACATCTTATGCATGGCAGACAACCTGTAGAGGCTCCCCCCTCTTTTGAAATTGTGCCAGATAATCTCTCATACAAAAGAAGCCTTGAAAAAATGGAACAAGGAGCACTCATATGCAGGCTTGGAGTACATCAAAGAAAAATAAGCAGGTACAGAACAGCAAACACCAACATAGATATATTAGATACAAAAAATTAACAATGTTCTTTG
Organism: Juglans microcarpa x Juglans regia; assembly: GCF_004785595.1. NCBI lineage: Eukaryota > Viridiplantae > Streptophyta > Magnoliopsida > Fagales > Juglandaceae > Juglans > Juglans microcarpa x Juglans regia. The sequence continues at coordinate 6,265,015 of NC_054607.1, forward strand.
CTGAAGCAGAACAAACCTGCTCAGAAAGGCAAGCTGCATACTGTTTTTCTCCCTTGGAAAATGCCACCGCAGCCTGCAGAAGAATGTCGTCATGAGATTATTTTGAGTATATAATAAACTAGATTCGGCGTCATCAAGTATTCTCAAGCACAGAGAAGTAAAAAAGAACATCTTACTTTCTGATAGCAAGATCTCATTGAATCCCATTGTTGCTTCGAAGGCTGCCTGAACACATGATATTCCTCTCCTTTAGCTGCAATTCCAGGAAAAATCCCAAAAGTAAAGAGATTGACATGGTTGGCAAGACCTTATTTTGCATTACAAGGCGGATATATTCGAAAAAAGACTTTGAACATCTCGCTGATTAGATGTTAAAAGTTTTGACTAAAAAGAAGCGAGTTACCCTCCCAAACAACTATCAAGCATTTCCATTCATATGAAAACAAAAGAAGCACTTTTTGAATATGAGTGACTTTGTGCATCCATTGTGTGCATGAATGCCCTGTGGAACAAAGAAAGTAGCTGATCACCCTAAAAAAAGAGGAAAGATTCATTAATCAAGCACACACTTGCATCAACAAGCATTTATGCCGCAATAATCAACACACTCCCATGCTCTATCACCCCCCCCCCCCCCCCCCCCCCCCCCCCCCCCCCACCTTTCTTTCAGCTGGTAAGATAAGATGTAGACACGACCTAGTAAATGAAAATTGATCAAGTTACTGCTGCAATCATAATTCAACATATACAGCAAAAAAACCTATACAAGCAACCGATTCTAGGCCAATTTCTGAAAACAAGGGCCCCCACTTACAACTTACAAGTTCCTGATTCTGGAGGGTCAATTGCAGTGGTAAATTTTTAATTTTGATTTTTAAAAAGAGGGGTGGGTTCCTCCAGAAAAGTAGCAGGATATCAGACAGTTCCCAAAGGATAATAACATGAGAAGAAAAAAATATTCCAAAAACCTTAGCCAAGATATATATATATATATTTTAAAAATAATGAAGAGAAAAAAAACTGTACAATTGATGAGGAGTAAATCATGTTCAAATATCTCCCAACATTACCTCTGCAAAAGATGCTAAATAGTGAGATGGCTACAAAAACACGAGTAGGAAATTTCTGAAAACTAATATGGGCAGAGATAGCAAGTGCAACAAAGAATGACGAGACTAATAATTAATACCTCCAGTATATTGCTGAGGTTCTGCAACACTAGAAGGACAAACATTAAACCCAGGACCCACTGACTGCATTTTCTTTACCAAATTCCTCCAATTCATTTTCTTTGGTTCATGTTCAAGACTCTTGGAGATGTTAAACAAAGATTCCAACACCTTTTGAGGAAGATCTGGCTCGGTAGTTCTTTCTCTAGTAGGAGAATCAGCTTCAGGATTGGTAAGAACCTTAGAATAATTCCTAAAATGAAGAAAACAAGCAAAGGTTAGAATTCAGTTACAAATAAAAATATCCTTGATGCAGAGAAAATTGGTATTGCAATTTGATCCATACTCATGAGGACTAACAAATCTAGTTACAATTTCATTTGACAGGGCCTTGCAGAGATGTAATCATTTCACAAAGATAAAGCATTTGATATCACAAGCAGCAGCCTAAGCTAGTAGGTTTTCCATAAAAATAAAGTAATAAAGTAGTTAAATAACATTTAAACATAACATTTTATATAATTCTCTTGTGCTTTACTAAATATACATATCTATGATATTTGATAGCCATGATCAAATCGAAATCCATGGTTCCATCAAAATATATAAAAAAGGCCATGACTAAAAGAGTTCAAGCAGTGTAGGTATTGACTTCTATGCTAACATAAGCAATCAAATATCAATACATCTAGAAAGCCAACTTGGACCCCTACAAGCATATACATTACTTATGACAACATGTGACTCCACGTAAACGATATTCAATACCAACTAAATACTTGACTTTAGAATATAGTTGATTACATCATTCTCTTGGTCTTGAACTGATTTTTATAATTTTTCCTAAAATTTTTACGAAAGGGCACTTAAAGTGCACTTTTGTAAATGCACTTCACTTTTGATATGTGAAGCTATTCAGCCTTTGCACTTTGCCTTAAGCGCGCTTTTACCAACACTTCATCACAAGTATTTTCATGGGGCTATTAATGAAATCTATTCAATCACCACTCATATTTCCCCGATTAACATGTATTTTTAATGTTTCAAAAGGTTAGCATTGAAGCTTCCAGCTTCTTGCCTCTCAACCTATACGTGCATGCATGATATATAGCTTTCTTACAAACTAAATTTTGGTTGAAAAAACTTGATCGAGCCATGTCATGTGGTTATACACTCCTCAAATTTCTTTTGTATTTCAACCTTCTCGGAAAAAAAAATAGAAATTTAATAACAACATCCACAATAATGCTAAAGCCATGAAAATAAAAACCAGAATAAATTACCTACAACCATAGCCCATAGACCATATATTGTCCTGGAATTCACTTTCAGATGAATGGGAAGTGCAATCAGAAGCCTTATCTGTAAACTGTTACGAAAATTTACATGATCACTAACATAAAGCACATATTCAAATGGTAAATTCAAAAACAAAATATTTCCAACATCATTGGGTGCCCAAGTTTAAATAAATTACATTATGAAGGAAAACATGAATAAAACATGCTACAACATCAGTGATTAATCCGTCACATGCCAGGATAGGTTATCATGTGGCTTTAATTGCAGGAATAAAGAAACACAAATCACCAGATAAAAATTCTCCCCGGAAATTGACCCAGCACTGGATAGAGAATCTGAGCCAGCATTCAATTGCGAAAGCATAAAAAACCTAACCCATTAGACCCTAGCATCTTTAAGAAATCAATTATTCGACCACACTCCATCAAAACCCTGGAAGTAATCTCCTTTTAGTAGAACAAGAGAGGAAAAAAAAGAAGGCGTGGTGTTTGGAGGGGAGAGGGAGTGGGTATTTTATGACAGAAAAATATTTAAGCAGCAGCAACTCTCCTAGTGGAAAAAAAGTCTAATAACCTTGTTAATAGTTGTATAAACTAAAAATCATTCATGTCACACCAACCTCCATAAATTAAACCCAGCAATCCTAATGAAGACCAAGAGAACAAAACAGCTAAAGGAATCCTCAGCCTCTCATGTGGGACACTGGAGGATTTGCTTGCGGCGTAAAAAATACAAGCCCCTAACTCAATCTATCCTGAATAACAGTGATAAAATGAAAACACGAGTAATGGTCAAAATACAGTCCAAAAGGCATAACCCACAAACTCAAACCATAACTTAACAATAAATTTAACACTTTCAAAATTCAAACTAAAAGGACCATATGATTTGTTTTTAAGCGACCAACAAAATACATTGAATGATATAGTAAATAAATTGAAATAGGAGCCTTTAAGCAAGAACTCCAACACAAATCGAGCAATAAGGTAAATATTACTTACACCATCTTTGCGTTCAATTAGAAATCTTATATCTTCTTTATAGTTAACACTATCATTAGGGTATCTACCATTCCAGGACTGCTCAGAGGTGGAAGCAGATAATTCGAGCAATGCGTCAAAGGCCTAGGAAGCAAATAAACAGAAAATCGTTTCCATTACTCACTTTATTTATCATCAAATTAGGAGAAGTGTTCCAACATCAATGTAAAAAAAAAAAAAATTAATTGAAATCCAAGTCACAATACTTAAAATACCTTTTCTACGTCATATCCACATTGACCTGAAAAAAAAAAAGAATAATTCCTGATCATGCAATAAACAACTAAAAATAAGCTCCATAGTACAGTACCCAATCACTTACAATTTACACCATACAATCACTGACTAGAATGCCTCTTTTGCACAAGCATGATCCAAACGATTATGTCAAATATTAAATAAATGCGTTAAAAAAAATTAGAAAGACTTGACAAAACACTCACATAGCACAACGTACGGTTTTTATTTTATCTTATTTTTTTTTTACAAAATTTTTATTTTACTTATAAAAAACTATTGGTCTAAATTATACAAAAAATAAATAAATAGTTACTGAATACGCATAGATGCACACGCACATAAGTATATGCGACATGCGTTCGTGCATGACTGCTGTTAAAAGTTGAAACGGAAAAGATTTGAGATAATAAAACCTAAAGTACTCCTTTTCTATGATAGCATCGAAGGCTCAAAATGCGATTTCGTCAAAGAACAACAAAAAGAAAACAATTTTCATAAGACGGTATTTGCAATCTAATTCATTAACATATCCCAGTTTATGTCATGTCTTTCTGGCCATCTGAAACCCCGTTAAAACTTCAAGACATCGCCTTTATATCATCTTATTGCTATGTCCACAATTTATTACCGACTAAATCATCCCACCATCCTTTTTCCCCTCGTTGGTTCCCTTTTCTACAATATATCAGTGCCCCCTTGTTCTCTTTCATAGAGCATTCCAAGCTCTATTATTCGTATTCTATTTTGAACTTCACCACCACCAACTTGATCCAAACAAAGTTGGCTTTATTAGTTGGTGATCAATTACCAACTTTCATTGCATCTTAAATCTCTAAGTAATCGAAAATTCACAACGGATTTCAGTGCCACCAAAACTCGCAAGTTATTTGGAACAACCCCTACAAAAGGCTACGTTTTCTTTAAAAAACACTAAAAAAATAATCCAAAAAAATCGTAGCGGGTACTCACAGAAAACATCTCTAACAACATCCATGCTGAGCTCACACTCATCTCCCAGCATCGAACGCAGAAATTGCTCAGCCTCTTCTATCCCAATGCAAGCATTGCTAAGCCCTTTGAACCTGGTCGAGGCATCCAAGACGTCCCTCCTTGGAGGCCTCGGATTCACGTACTCTTTTCCCAACACCGTCGAAACAGTCCCAGTCGCCGCAACCACTCTCTTCTGCTTAGTCCCTCTGAAATCCTTTCCTTTCACCACGTTCTGAACACAGCCAGTCTCGACAAAACCCACGGACGAACCCGACGAGCTCGCACCCGAAGTCGAACACGTCGAGGGGTCTTCGGCGCTGCCCGCTGAGATCGCGCCTAATATCTCCGCGGCTTTGTCCCGATCGCCAATCGCTTCACGGAACGCCGAAACGGCGTCGTCTACAGAAGCCAAAGAAAATGCCTCCACTAACGCCTCCGGTACTTTCCCCCCCACTTCTTCGTTCACCACAACGCCTTTCTCGGCCGGATTGGATGCTCGGGGCCTCCTTCTCCGCTTCTTCTGCTTGGTGTTCTTCATATTCGAACCCAATGTAAGAAAAGCGGCGGAGATTCAATGATCAGAGCTTCCCGAAACACCAAGGTGAGGATGAGAACAGACGATTTTCTTTCTATCTCCTTTGTTTTAGGGATTGTCGGAGATCGGAGTGGCCAGAAACCACAGATCAGAGAGCCGAGGAGGGTGAAACGGAAAGAGAAATTGAGTAGTAAGGGGGAATTTTATGATTCCAGAAAATAACGGGTGGATGGTTGTGGAGGGATTGCGGAGGTTGAAACTTGAGAGAGAGAGAGATAGATTCATTGTTCGACAGAATGCAGGACCGTTTCTCTCACCTTCGCGTCTTTATATTGACCAAAAGTGTTTTTATCCACGCGCTTTCAAGGAATCTGTAGGGCCGTAGGCCACTGCTCAATTCATTCTCAGATCCAATTATTAATTTTTTTTTTTACGAGAAATGAAGCTCTGTAAATCATTTAAAAACAATTTATATAAAAAGAAAATTAATTTTTAACAGTAAAATTCATTCTTTTTTAAAATGACTATACGATATTTATACACTTCATAACTGCATATAACATTATTTTTTTTAATTCTTTTATTTTTTTTCCTAAACAATTCGATTGAAATTGATTGCTGATCAATGTTAATTTCGGCCATTTTAATATTGAGTAATACTTGGTATAAATTAGATATATAAGTCTCAAGGCAGATTTTTTTATAAAAATGAAAATTTATTATTAAAAAAAACTTAAAATTTTAATTTTTTTAATAAAATTTACTTTTTTTTTTTTACATATATTTGTATATATAAAACTTGCATGCAGTCAGCAGTATTAGGCCACAGGTCCATAAGATTTAGAAAAATTAAGGAAATGTAGAATTTGGGAATCAAAATCTTTAAGAAAATAAAAATGAAAACAAGAATATTACAATAATAAAATAAAAGTTGAGTTACGTATGAAGATGAATTATATTTTTATCATTTAAGGATATGAAGATTTTTATGGGTTTTTTTTTTCCTTTTCATTGAATTACATGCAAACCATGCATGCACAATTTTAAATATTTAAAGTGAGAATTTATCATATCATTTTGTAAGATCTTTTCTTAAAATAAATATATAGTTTTAGTACTACTTTATATAGGAATATAAATTTAGAATTATTATATTTTCTAATCAGTGTGTAAAATACATTATCTATATCATTTAAATGGTAATATTAATTTATAAGATTCAAAATTCAAAATTTATCTATTAAATTAAAATATATCATGTAAACAGTATGTGATGTAAAGCTCTTAGAATTACCGTGCTCTATAAATTTAATATCACACATTATATCACTCAATTTTGTTTTTTAAGGAAAAAATAAAAAAGAAAAATACCTCAAAATGGTACAATGACAATGATAAGGGAATCAAAAACAAATATTTGAACATTTAATTAGATGGGGTGATATAAAAAATAAAAAATAAAAAAGTGTATGAAAATGCTTTGGGGGTGAAGTTCCCGGGAAGGGGGGGTCTATTATTCTATTGTGATAGGGAAATAAATTTTTTTTTAAATAAGTATTTTTAAATGAATATGTGATTTATTTTTTATTTTAAAAAATATCTAAATAGTTTTAAAAAATGCTGAAAGTAAAAGTAAAAAAAATAAAAAATAAAAAGGTTTTAACTGATCGGTAGAGGATGTAGGAATCCTCTGTGGACGTAGCAACAACCACTGTGAAAACTCTGTTTCGACATATTTGGAAAATGTCTTTTTCTTTTTTGTTTGACAAGTAAAAGGTGAGTTTGATTGGAGAGTGGACTCAGCAGCCACACGTCTCATTTCCATTTTTTTTTTTTTTTTAACTTTAAATTATTCACCTTTTAGCATGACTCCGGATAAAAAGGCAATGTTCATGATTTCATCCTTAAAGAGAAAAAAAATTATATTTTTTGTATTTTTTATCATTTAAATATTTCTCAATAGAACATAAAAAATAATTGTGCTTTGCTATAAATTAGCTATTATTCACCCATACATCTCATATCTGACAGCTTTTTCTTTTTTTTTTTTTTCATAAAAATTTGGGTATTTTTCATAGAGTGTGAGGTAGTGAATAGTGGCTGATGAAAAAAATTATTCAAAATAATTATCAATAATTAAATATCATATTATGAGATGGTGAGAAGATAATAACAAAAAGGATGATAAGTAGTATTACCATTAAAAATATAAAGCATTTCCAATGATTTGTCTATGTTTTTATCTAAAATAATTAATCAAATTTTATTTTTTCTTAACCATTTTTTAAGAGTACATCCAACAACTTATCCAGATTTCTTATTTATTTACATAGAAATTAAATAAATAAAAAACAGAGAGAAAAAGAGAGATGAAAGTAGGGAGAAAAATATATAATAAAAAAAGAGAGGGGGAGGGAGAGAAATGTATAAATATATATTCTAACAATACTTGTTATCTCATGTTTATTTTTTATGAAAAAATACCAATTGAAATGGAGGGTTTCTTCAAACAGCAAGTAGATGGGTCAACTATTTAATCAAATGATACTGAGCATGTTTCCATCTATCTCTCTTAAATGAATAGGATGAAGTTCAAATAGCAATTTTTCCTTCTCCCATCCCTTCGGAACAAATGAAGAGAGAGCCAAACATTTTAAAAATCGTAGAGAGAGCTCAAAATTGGAGGTGTATTTTCAATTTTGGAAAACATCTTTTTGGATTTGTTGCAAATATGGTTTAAAAGAGATTCTCTAAAATTATTTATTTTTATTTTTATCTATCTACTAATTATTTGATACCATGAAAGATGTCTGGTAAAACAACAATTTTCTATCAAGAATTGCTTTAGCTACAAAAAAAAAAAAAACTCAACAAATATAAATCTATAAATTGACGTGATTTAATGTAAGATGTTAAATTATAAAAATATATCATATAAAATTATATCAATTTTTAATTTATTTTGTGGAATACCATCGTAGTTGTATCTTCTCTTTTCTATTATTATTTAGACCAGAATAAAGACCATTGAATTTTGAGGGAAACTGAGGACGACATGTTGGATCCCATCCCACTGACAGGCACAAAACTAAGCAGCTAGCCAATTAATAATGAGGCTACTCATAATTCTCATATACCATACAAAATACCTTTTCTTTTTTTTCATTTTGTTTTTCAGTTTTCTTAAACTAATTGAGTTATTCTCATTATCATCTACATACCACACATTTAATAAGAGAAAAAAATAAAATATAATATATAGTGTAAGAATGATAAATAGAATTTTTTATTAATAATTACTCGCTTAATTTGTCATGGATTGATTTCCCCATCTTCTAAGAAACTAAAAAATACTCGGTGCAAACAGAGCTTATGCTTGCTCTCAAGTATCTGATACAGGAATGTGCCCTTTGGCTCTCAAATCTCCATGTCATGGTTTTTATCCTCAACATACCGCGGGAGGATAGCCTGTTCCACTGCTCTGGGAGGAGAGCTTGGAAGATCCCATTGACATTCCTGAACCACACATGACGAGGGTATTAGCTTGGCTGCACCTAGTGATGCATGAAACTCTTCATGGCCTGCTGGCTTCCAGAACCTCGTCTCGGCATCCCGGCTGATGCACTGCATCTTCCTCCTCTGCACCTCATCCTTCACTCTCTGTATGGAGAAAGGAAAGCCATGGTTGTATTATACCATACCTATGAAGTTAATCATACTAAATCAAAGAATTTTGTAATTAAATTCGGGTGATACATTATCCCAATAGCCTAATCCAAGTGTTAGTGATTTCCACACCAAAGCCCCAGTCTCAATAGCACCAACCAAAAACAAGAGAAAACGAAGAAGAGTTCATTTATTCCATGTTCTATCACGTAGAAAGAATACTAGTTGCCACATCACAAACGTCTGAAACTAATTCTCATTTGTACTCTTTTGAGATGGTCGATATCTCTACAAGTTACTTATATGCATGCAACTAGAATCTAAGCAATAAGGAACATGAAAGCTCTCAAAACCACCATGTCAACCTACACTCAGAAAGCTGAGCTCCAAAAGATTGTATCTAATCAATTAGTTTTGTTTTAAAGTTGAATCCAAGGAAACTGTTTCTTATGAACAAACCTGCAACAACCTCGAATCAAACGTGGGCAACCCAATTTGCCCAACAGCGAGCGATCCAAACAAATTCCCCACCAACGCAGCATCAGGCACAGCCAACCCATGAACCAGTCCCGCCACAAACCCTCCAAGAAAACTATCCCCAGCACCCGTTGGGTCGACCTGGTTCGCCGCAAACGGGGAGATTTCCAATTGCCCGTCCTTCCAATACACCGTGCACCCTTCCTTTCCATGCGTTACCACCACACAGCACCGTTTCCTCGCCTCCTCCATGTCCAGGAACACCGCCTCCTCCTCCGATGCCTTCAGGAACGCAATACGTGGCAACAGGCGAAAGAACCCGCTTTCCTTCAGCCCCACGAGCCTTACGGTCCCATCGACGTCGTCAAATTCCCGAATCAGGGCCTGGATATCCACGAACACCACATTGCAAATCTCAAGCATCTTCTCCAGGGTCTCGGGCGATATCTCGCCGCCGACACCGACCGCCATACCGAAATCGAACCTCGTTTGCGGTAGATCCGACGGCCAAATGGGGTCACATGCGGAGACCCGTTTCAGGACCCGATCCTGGTGTCCGTTCCCGCCGACCCACGAGTCGAAATGCGCGTGGAAGAGAGTGGTTCTCGAGGTGGGTATCACAATCGGGCTACGATCGGTCACATAGGCAAAGTCCGGCCCAACCTTGGAGACCAGATTGTACGGAACCGAAAGGCCGCCGAGCACGGCGGAGATGAAAGAGGAGGCCCCACCTAACGTCTCGCCCACAACGACGCCGTCCCTGATCAGAACGTCGTGGCAGTAGTTGCCTGCAATCAGACCACGGAGAGAGAGAACACTTGGTTGCGTGATTTCTGGACCTCTTTGGTCTCTCCCCATGACTGATTGGGATCGTAATTCGATTGTGAGATCTGAGGGAGAGGTTAGGGGTCATGGGTGAGAGAAACCATTAAAACTCAACAGAAAAAACAGGAAAGATAGAAGCAGAGAGAGACAAAAATGGAATCGGTGTGGTGGTGGTCGTGTCTGTATGGAGCAGTGACTAATGGGAAGTGCCGGAGAGAGACATTTATATGGAGAGCCACGGGGGTGTGGAGATGGGGAAGGAATCAGGCCTCAGACTGAAGTCTGACGATCTCTGTTGTTTGCTTTGGTGTGCGAACCTTAGGAAAGTCAAAAGTGTACGACGCGAGTGTTGTTTTTTGTTACTATTCCTTTAAAAAGAACGAACAAGTAAGCGCGTGAATGTGATGCTTTCGTGAACGGAGCAGAGTGAAGAGACCAGAATTTTTTTTTTTTTTTTAATAAAAATAACTTTTTATTTTATTACTATTGTTAATCAATTTTGAGTCTATATTGATGAATTTATTTTTTAATGGATTTGAATTTATTAAAATAATTATTTAATTATATATTTTTTTAAATAAAATAAATTACATCGACGGTCGAGAAGTAACTTTTGAAAGATGATAGAATGTGAGAGTATCATTCAAATTCATTTTGAAGATCTTCGAGAAAGAAATTTTGAAAAATTGACAAGTTGGAAGCAAAATGTTATCCCTCAAGCTAGTAGAACAACTTTAATTTGTTCTGTTGTTAATTTCATCTCATCTTATGTTATGTCCACTCTCTTGATCCCAAAAACAGTCACAAAGCCTTCTCAAAGTTTTGGTAGGAATTCACAATTAAAAAATCAAAAAACTTCACACCTAAATCTTGGAAATTAATATGCAAACCCAAATCCATTAGAGGTCTTGGTCTTAGATTGACCTCAGATTTCAATAAAGCCCTCCTGTGTAAATTAGGTTGGAACATGTTTAATGAGAGCAACGCCACTTGGAAAACTGTTCTGTCTGAAAAATATGTAGAAAATTCCAAATTTTTTTGATATTCTTCCAAAAGCTTCAGACTCTTGGATCTGGAAATGCATCTTAAAGCAAATAGATTTCTTGAAACAGAGTGTGTGCTATCAAATAAATAATGGCAGAAGCACAAAGGTGTGGTCTAATTCATGGATCCCAACTCATTTGAATTTCAAGCCAACTCCAAAGAACAGCTCCATCATCTTGGATAGGACACTAGTTGACTCTAAGCTTACAATGGAAGAATCTAGAAGATGGAACATCCTCCATTTACAAGCCCTTTTCCACCTTGATATTGTGACTTAAATTCTAAAAATTCCTTTAGCTCAAACTGATTTTCATAAACAGGAGAATAAACTCAGATGGATGCACCATTCTTCTGGAAATTTCTTAGTGAAATCTACCTATGCTGCCATCACCATGAATTCCAATCCACTGTAGGTGCAATCAAACATTTAGAAAAATCTTTGGAAAATTAAAATTCAAGGCAGATTAAAGTTGCTTTGCTGGAAAATTCTAAATAACATAATTCCAACAAAATCCTTGGTGAAAAGATTTACACCTCTAACAGAAGAAGAAACGCAGTGTCCTATATGCAACAATGAGGAAGTGACTCAATCACATTTGTTCTTTACTTGCCCTTTCATAGAATTCATTGGAGGCAGTCACCTTGGCTCTTGGGTATAATACATTTTGCTAACTATGAAATTTGTGATTGGATTGAATGCATCATTTCCCCCACAAATAAGTTGAATATTTTGGCAAGAGAGGAGCAAGACTTTCAAATTTTTGCTATCAATGCTATGGACAATATCTGGTTTTTAAGAAATAAAATTGTTCATGAGTCATTAATTCCAAATATTGATAATTTTATTTCTAGCATCTTGAGAATTTATAAGGAACACTGTAATGCACGGGACATAAAAAAGGTGAATGAAAGTCATGATTGGAGAGCTACACCAAATGGACATTGCACTCTATTATTTGATGTAGCAGTTAGACAAACAAGTAGCACATCAGCAGCAATATGCAGATCAGAAGATGGCTATCCAATTTTTGTCACTATAAAGCATATTGACAGTCATAACCCAAATCTGGGAGAAGCCACTGCGATGAACATTGGAATAGAGGAACCTAGACACAGCAATATAAAAAAATTAGTTATTGCAGGTGATTCACTAGTGGCTTTGCAAGGGGCAAATGATCTTGAGAAAGTAGAAGATTGGACCATTCAACCTACAGTCAACGACACTAAATTTTCACTAAATTCATTAGAAAGCTGGCACACTAGTAAGATATATCGAGATCAGAATTCATGCGCGCTTTCCATTGCGCAGTGGGTAGCTTTCAAGAACTTGTATGGAAGCATACCTATTTCCTTTATTCCACCCCGCATGTTGGACTTTCACAACGAAAAGGATCCTCCTTTTATTATGCACTAGCTGATGATGTACAGTTTAATTTAGCTTTCTTTAATACCGTAAGGACAGTTTTTATTATGAATGAATGAATCCATCTTGTTGAGGAAAAAAAAATTATTCAAATAAAATATTAGAATAATTCATGTAATTTATCTTTTGACTAATTATATGCGAAGAAACTATGCTAATTTCAACCTATGACCGAGCACCTTATTAGATATAGACCGACTTATTAGAAATATTATATAAAACTCTTATTTCCTTCTAATCAGATTTGTCATTTCTGTCGGACTTGATCAACCATAAGCCAAAAGATTCGAAGCAAAAGAAAAACAAGAATTGGAAAGATGATTCAATGAAAGATTGGAAGTTGAGAGAGAGAGAGAGAGAGATCACAAGGAGGGATGACCAAGCAGCTATTCCCCGCCCACACGGCCTTGTTTGTTTTCGAAAAACATCTTATCTCACCTCATCATTACAACTTTCTCAAATCTTCACAAAAAATAAAATAAAAAATTCAATTTTTTTTAAATTCCAAAATAAAAATAATATTAAAAAATATATTCTAATATTATTTTATTTAACTTTTTAACTTTAATCTCATCTCATCTTATTTCATCTCTGAAAACAAACGGACCTTACGTTGGTAAGATACTAATCGAAGCTAACATGTCTTGACTAGAAACGGTGACAGCAAGAGGGAAGATAACATCATCCAAACAGAGGAGGAAACAAAGCATTCATATCAATTATTGGAAGAGCTATTAGGAGAAGCATTCAATGCATCAGTCCAAGTGTCTCACATTTAATATGACCCAAACACAATACCGTGCGAGATTGGCGATTCTGACTCGTGAGGAACTATAGTTTAGTGGTCCATAACAAAGGCAGAGGGAACCCTCCAACTATAAAGTCTATAAATAGCCCAAACGATAAGGTAAAGACGCTTGGATCCACCTCTTTCATCTTACCAACTTCACTATCCTTTTAGACTAATGCCGGACACACTCGATAAGTTCTCTCTCTCTTTTTTCATACAACATTACTCATTTCCAGAGTCCGTGCCATTTGTAGTGATGTTAAACATCGGTACCGTCTTGGTTTGAGCGGGCTTATTTGGAAATAAAATTATTCTATTACTTTTTTTTATATTTTTAAAATTTTTCTTTTACTTAATAATTAAAAAAGTGACTTTTAGTAAAATTATATATTTTTTAATTTTCTTCTTAATAATTAAAGATATTAAAAAAACACTTCAAAGAAAAAAAAAAAAACAAATATACTAAGAATAGTAAAGTTGTGGTAAAAATATTGTAAGTCTATTATTATCCATAAAAGTATTCTTATCTGTTATATTTTGTTCCTAAACATCACCATCATAAAATATTTTTCAATTTTAAATCTCCAATTCTTTTATCTAATCATTATTTAATCATTACAACTTTATCAAACTTAAAAAAAAAAAAAACACAACAAACAATACAATATTTCCAAACCTCAAATAAAAAATTATATTCAAACAATTTTTGAACTTTATATTACTTTTATTCAATTTGTTTTTCTCTTCTTTTCTAAAACCTAAAAAAAAATCTCAATTTAAACAATTTCACTACTAATCAAAAATTAGAACTGCATAGATAGTGAGAATACGGCATCCACTGCTGAATCTTCCATCTAACCCGGTTCGTACATGAAAGAATCCATTGTTGGCATTTAAAATACCATGGAGTAACGTTAAAGGAAAATACTCTAGTTACAAAAGAATTATATAAAAATAATTTTATAAACTAATGTAACTTAATATTATTTACCCGATTGTAAAATTACTTTTATTATAAAATAGATCTAATAAATTAAATAAAATCACGTCAATTTGTAAAATTATTTTATATAATTCATTTATGGATGTATGAGTACTCATGTTTACAGCTCGTTTAAATACAAAAACTATCTCATCTCATCTCATCATTACAAAATTTTTAAATTTCTATATAAAATATAACAAACAATTCATCTTTTTCAAATTATAAAATAATAAGATTATTAAAAAATAATATTCTATCGCAACACGATAATATATGCTGTCAGAACACAACACGATACTCATGGAACACGATTCTAGTTTGTTTACCGATGCTTCACGAAGGAATATGATTCTTCCCTTTGGTTTTTTTTTTTTTAACCTACATTTGTGGTTCACGATGTTTTGCTATATTAGATGGGTATAATAGAAAATAATTACTTTGAAAAGCATTTGCTTAATTTTCTTGTGTTTCAGGGCACAGGCAAAGAGCATTAACTCACCCTCGCAAGTACACTGCTGCTTCCTAACCTGAAGTCTTAGACCCAGGATCCAGTTTATAACTTCTAATACACAAGCTTTTAACTCGTATTGTCAGGAACACAGGGTTGAAACATGGGAATCCTTTACGTTACATTTGTAATGAGGAACAGCCAATTAGAATAAATAAGCCACAACATATTCCATTTAATGTTAATTAAGTTCTTACAGCGCTTTGCATGAGGACTTTGGAGATAAACTAATCACATTATCACAGTTAAACCTAAGTTGGGAATAAGATAAAGATCATTTCATTTACTATATCTTACATATACAAATTTAAGAAGCAATGCATCATACCAAGATTGTCAACCAGTCCGCACCCCACCCATAAAAGTCCTTGGATCAGGACAGGCCCCGGAAAATTGTGCTTGCGAGAAGTCGAAACCTGGGTTCTGCAGAGAGAAATAGAATTGAAGAAACGGGAAAAGAGTACTATGTTACCAACCATGTCAAGAATTTAATGGAGTCGGTTGACACACATGGAGGCATTAGCCACCAAATGAATAATTATCAAAGATCTAAGGTGGAATTGAAAGAAATAGTCAATATTTATTAAAAACAGAACCGTTCACCCAACTGCATATGGATGTTTCTAATGTCCCTTCATATTTTAACACGAGGAAATGGCTAGAGCAAAAGTCAGCAACTTATTTGAAAAGGTAGAACATTTCTCTCTCCTGTGATCAGAACCGATGTTTCAGCTCTATGTGAAGACTAGCATCCTTAAATTTTACACATTACACGCAGCCTGAACCTACTTATGATGCTACAGTCAACTTATGAGTAGTTTGATTCAAATTATATTAATGATAATCATCCTTCCCTGAAGCTTGCCTCATTGGGTTAATCACTCCCTAACAGCCCACCGAAAGATAGTTTGGACCCAGGAAGACAGGTGAAACTAGTACTGGCCAAAGACACAGGGTAAGGCATAAATACACAAGCTTTGGCTACTCAATTTGATCCCAGGGGCAAGAAGGGAAACTGTGAATAAGACTGTTCATCCTGGCCCAGTCAGGAACCCGGGTTGCCAAAAGCCGGACCGTACGGGTTTGAAACCCGGGTACCCAGGTCTTTTTGACTTGGAATTCAGCTTTTGGTTTCTTTGATAGCAGATCGTGTCTATGAGATAACCAATGCCTTCCCAATAATTGTTATAGCTTTTGAAGCTGTCAAGTCACATCAAGCAAAGCATACAAAGGACAAGAAGGCGATTTTCTCTAAGCAATCGAAGTCTCCGAGAAACCACATCCTTTCCTCGATTCAAGAACCCACTTTTCTAGCGATGTCTTTAGCCTTTCATCGTTTGCCTCCTTTTTCTCTGACTCCTCTGAGACCATCTCTAAGGCATCACTGCTCGCTGCCATTACTAATCGTCCGTCTGCAGAGAGCACCACACCTTTATTCATGCTCTTTTCGTTTTCTTCGAGCCAGCATGACTCTCTCTCTCTCTCTCTCTCTCTCTCTCTCTCTCTCTCTCTCTCTCTGTATGTTTTTTCTAATGACTTTTACTTTTGCTCGTTCGATTTTTATATAATATAAAACTATTAATATGAAGAAATTAGGTGAAGATTTGAATAGGCAGGTTGCTTCTGTTGGTGCGAAGTATAGATCTGAATGATGCAGGCTTTTATATGTAAATAAAAAATAAAAATAAAAACCAGGTTTGGAATCCGGGTTTTTTTTCGGCTCGGGTCTGACCTGGGCAAACCCGGGTCAAAACCCGGCCCGAGTTTGAAACCCGGGCCAAAACCCGGCCCGAGTTTGAAACCCGGGTTCTGGCTCAAGTATACATGGGTTCCCAGGTTGGAACCTAGATGAACAGTCCTAATTGTGAAAGTGGCTTGGAGACTATGCAGACCATGCAAGGTCAGAACTAGCAGGAGTCTGACTATGGCAATATGGCTGAAAGAGAGATGCTTAGTACAAAGGAGATGAAAAACCAACTTGTCGAATTGGAGGTAGCAGTTGCTTTTTTATCTATGAAAATTGACTTGCTTTCAGCTGGAAGTAACAAGGTTGTAAGGCCCAATAAGAGGGAATCCATGATAAGCTCAAATTCGTTAAAATCAAATAAAAGAAAATAGAAAGTCAGGTTCGGCCCAGTCCCTATAACCAGATCTAAAAGAGTGTGGAGGATCAAAAGGAAAACAGGGTCATTCAAAGTGGGTTCTATGTCGGGTATCGGCGTAGAGATAGCTGAAATAGAATGTCCTTTGCCACGTGTCAGCGTTCTCCCTGAAGAAACGATAGCACCTCACCAAAGCTAAGTGTAACGCCGAGACTTGAGGGAGATGTAGGGTCTGCCGAAGTGGCATAGAATGGATCGTTAGGGGGTGACGCATCTCTAGCTCTAGCCGAAGAAATGACAACACCCACATCGGAGAAGGAAATTTGTGGATTTGCCGTCAACCCAAAACCTACAATGGTGACCATGGCCTCACCACTCATGACAGAGAGAACCAATTTGTCGGTATCTCTTCAAGCATCTTGTGATAGTAACAAGGGTGCTGTTGTGGACCTATGGCATTTGAATGCAGGGGATGCTGTGGAGGAAATTTTGGGCTTGTCGTTGGTGCCTTGGGAGGAGGAATTTTAGGGCCTGGTGCACAGTTGGGAGTAGGGTCTGGGGAAGATGTTGTCCCCTTGATATCTTTTCCTCCGTTAGCTGGTTCATCATCGGATTGGGTTCTACAAAAGGTTAACGAAATACAGCAGTGTGTGGGGATTACATGTGGAGGATTTGCGACCAATTCACAGCACTACTCACTGCTATGGAGGCAGGCCACCTACTTGAAACAAAATCAAGATTTAAGAAGAGCAAGGAGTTAAAGCGTCTTACTTGGGTAATCAACTACAACACTAAGGGAGGTAGTTCAAGTCGAGGGAGGACTAGAGGGAGGGCATCAAGCCTTCCTCCGTCCTTGTAGGAAGGGGTGCAATATTAATTTCGGGTGTAGTATGTAGAATGTAGCTTCTAAGGGAGTTTTGAGTGGTGTCTTAGTTTTGTGGAAACAAGGGGTTGGAGTAGTTACAGTTGCTTTGCTGCGGGGAGAAGCGTTTTCTCCCAATCGGGCTTGGTGTATATTGGATGGACTTATTGGTCATTAGGTATATTCTATTATGGGCTAGGTGTTATCTCTTGTATACACCTAGTGTACTTGGTTACGCCTATTGATATTAATAAATTTTTGCTTATACTATCATAAATAAATAAATTTTTGCTTATAAAAAGGATTTGAGATAAAATTCACGTTCAGATATGAATGAGCTGGTTAGGTGGCCTGAACAACATATTCATCATGCGATAGAGTGAACTTGACAAGTATTATAAGTCCAGGTTGCACTATCTATTGTGGATAAGTATCATTTCACCTCTTCTTGAAATCTCTGAAGCATGAGACGCTTTTGCTCAAGATCGGTTGCGTAAGGATCCAGCTGACCCTGACCCACAATGGGTGAAGACCAGGTCTGACCTTTGTCCCTCTTCTGCAGTGTTAGGTGCATTATATCATCCTCTGCCAATCGAAACCCAGATTAACGCAGAATATGTTAGAAACACTAAATATACAAAAACTTTCCAAGTACTTGCTGAGATTTGCAGGGAAAAAAAAAACCCATGCTCTAAAAACATTGTTCCCTGATTCTGCTCTTAGTTTTCATTTCAGGAATAGCAAAAAAAAGCCCATAAAAAACTGCGTGTATTTTTTAATATAGAAAAGATATCCTATATGTCTCTAAAATTCTTTATTCTTTATTTACTTCACCTAAAGCTTCTCGCGAACCAAACGGTCCCTTACATGCTACAAAGAAGCATAATTTGAAGAAGACAAAATATTACCTATGGTCCAGAAAGAAGAGTCCGTCTTCACTGGACTTGTAAGCTCGTGCTGTGACACCAAACCCAATAATTCAAACAGATAAGCGACCAATATAAGCCAATTTAATCAAAAGCAAAATCACAATCAAAAGAAACAAACAGTTTCACGGAAACGGAAACGGACATTAAGGTACGGAGGGTTGCCCTTGATGCCGACTTCGACCTGTTTCGACTGAATCTTGCAGTAGAATTGCTTCGAAAGAACGTTAGGTGGAAGGCTTATGTACATATTTACCTCGTCCAGAGTCTGGTCCCACTCGAACACCTTCTGACCTGAAAATCCGAACGCAGCTTCAATCGACGAAACCAAAATCAAACAGAACCAAAAGATTCAGGAAGCAGAGAGAGAGAGAGAGAGAGAGACCGTTGTGTACGAAGCTGTGGCGCTTCTCCGGTGCCAATTTCTCCGCCATTTCTTCTAGGGTTTGCTTCTTCGACTTCTTCTCTTCTCTTCCCCGTTCCCTCTCCGCGCGGTTTCGATGACTACACTTCCCCCTTTTTTCTAAAACGAGCAATATAGCCCTAATTTGATGAATTTGAAATTTAACAATTAAAACAAAATTTTAATTTATTAAATATTTAATATTATATAAAAATTCAATGATAAAAAAAAATAAAGAAATGATATTATTTAAAAATTCATTGATAATTCTACGTTTGAATATCAAGATTATCTCAATCAATCTCAAACCAATCATTAATAGGACTTATTATTTTTTTAACATTTTACAAAAAATTTAAATTCATCCCAACATATTTCATATATTCAAACACATATCTCAACCTATTTATATTTAAATAAATCTCAATAAGACCCACAAAATACTACCATTTGCAAATTAACTTAGGTGATCCAAGATCATCTCAACATCCAAATATAGCTTGGTATGCAAGCACAATGCACTACTTTTGAAAGAAATAGATAAATCTAATATCCACATAAAAAATTATATTTTAATGACAAACTTTACAATTTTTTTAAAAGTAATACGTGAAACTTCACACTAAAACATATTATTACTAAAAATAAAAAATAAAACTCATTGTATATATATATATATATATATATATATATATATATTTAAATTCTTTTATAGAAGTACACGGTCCTCTTGAGTAGGGGTGGGCAGCGGGGCCCCGCACTCCGCTACCCCTCCCCCATCCACCCTATCCCTGCTGCAACCCAGTTCGCGCATGCGAGGGCTGGCCCCCCGGCCCCACTTCTAGGGTTCCTAGTGGGGGCAGGTGGTGGGGAGGGCCCAACCTCATCCCGCTCCTGCTTCCATTTATATATATATAATATTATATATATAAACATAAATATATATTTATATTTTACAAATTGTATATATATAAATATATATTACAATTTGTTAAACTTGTTCACAAAATATGCACTGACAAATTTAAAAATTATATAATTTAAAAATTAATACACTATAATTTACACAAAATATACACTAGCAAATTTAAAAATTACGTAGTTTTTAAATTATAATCATATTTACAAAATTTAAATTTATAATTTGGATCTAAAAATATATTTTTAATTACTTTTAGATTTAAAAATAATTTTTAAATAAAATAAAATGTAATATTTTTTTAAAGTAGACAGAGCTGGGGCGCCCCACACCCCGCCCCTGCATTCTAGGGGCGGAGGACGATGGTGAAAACCTCCCCTTTCGCCTCATGCAGGACAAGGTGCCAGGAAGGGGTGGCCCCGCCCCGTAGAGGGCAGATAGCGCCCCTACTCTTGAGAACGTCTATAAAAAGATTTAGCTATCAGTTGCGTTATTTATTAGTAATTATGCATGTTATGGCAGGCTATCTTAGCTGAAAATACAAAATAATTTTTTTATTCTAATTTCTAGATCAAGTTTCTGCATGATGAATATTTTCAATGCATTAACAAATAAAAAATATGCATGGATAGATACAAGGAAGTAAATAATGTGTAAGTAGAGGTGTAAATTTAAATCGGTAAACCGAAAAATCGAATCAGACCGAACCGGATCGGTTGGTCCAGTTTTTGAACTGGTCCAGTCTAGAACCGGTTCCTATATTTTAAAAACCGGCCGGAATCGGTCCGGTTTCGGTTCCGTAGTTTTCGGGACCGGATCGGTTGAAAAAAATACATATAAATTAATTTTATATATTATATACAATATTATATATATATATAAGTTTTATATATGATATAATTATAATATGAAATGTTAATCTTAAATATGAACATTTGTAATTTGTTTGATTATATGTTATTAATATAATTATATATACGATAATGTTATTATAATTTATAAAATAAAAGTTTAATCTTAAAGATGAAAATTTAATTGATCATTTGCTTTAAACATAAAAAATATATATTAAATTATTAATAACATTTTATCATAAGAGGTAATACTTTATTATATATTTTTACATCTTAAAAAAACCGAAAAACTGGACCGGACCGGAAACCGGTAAAACCGAAGATACCGGTTTAGGAGGGTAACCAGGGCGTAATCGGTTTTGAAAAATGTAAAACCGATACATACCAGTTCAGTCCTAAATTTTGTCAAAAACCGAATCGGACCGGACCCGTTACACCCTTATATGTAAGTAACATGTCTCTCTTTCAATAAGTATTATCTATCATAAAAAAGTTATTTTTTTATATTAATTTCAACTTTTTTTTTCTTAATAGAATATACAGATTTTCACACTCAATCTAAATCATATTTATATATAAAAAAATGGTAGTATGTTCCATGAGTTTGCTTCCTCATTTTGACCATTGATATATATATATATATATATATATTTTGGCTTAATGATTAAAAAAATAATTTTTAGTATATTGGTATATTTTTTTTATTTTTTTAAAATATTTCTAAAAATGAAAATGTGAAATTTATATCAATGGAACGCACAACAGCACTATTCTTTATAGAATAAATATAGATAGAAGTTACTATTAGAAGTATCCATTTTGCACATATGATGTGGCATCATCTAGACCACACATCTCCCCAAGTGAGTGTTGGGAACAATCAACTAGAAGCAGTCATGCAGTGAGTGCAAAATGTACACTGCTACAATGGCTTCTCTCTAGCATTACTCATTTTAATCCAGATTTGCTTAAAAGCATGTGTGCTTCTATCCTCCAGGGCCTCGAGTGTAATGACTACAAGGAGGTCTGAAACAAAACTTATAACATCGACAAAATGTCGATATTATATTTACAGGCTCTACCCTTTTTATGACTATTATTTAGAGAACAAAATTAGAGAAAATCCATATACGGTTTTTATAACATCGCATGCATAAAGAAGCCAGATGACTAATTAAGAGTATTGACATTGGCTTAGTCAAATGCTAATACATCTCTAAATTTTATCTAGCTATGACTGAAATAGTCTGTATTGAAGTAGTCAAAATTCCACAACTCTACTTTTGAGCTACAATATTTCTAAACTCTTCTTTAAATTTTGTGAGTTACTGTTCATAACCAAAAAGAATTGTTTATTCCAAAATTTTTCTGTTGTAACCATCTCTCTCTCGTTTGATTATATATATATATATATTGACTAATTTCTGATTAATTTGTGATGGTTTGGCTCTAGAGACTTAGGAATACGTGGTTGAATTTTGCTGTATTATAGACTTTAAGCTTGCATTTCTCCCACAAGAGGAAATCGAAAACAAGATTTTTCCATATTATTAAATTTGGCAGAAAAAGGTGAAAATTGGGCTAATTTGAACAATATTGTACACATATCAGTATTTTGGCCATAAATTTAGTTATGGATATCAGAATCGTGCATTATTCCAATTTGAAATGCCCTTTTGGGCACGCACTACCGTTAGGTGGTCCCCTTTCGGTCCTTAAATCAACTGTTTTCCCATTCGAATCATCATTTTAAGTTATTTTTTTCTTTTATGCAATATTTTGCTGTTATTTTTTCCTTTTATGTAATATTTTACTGTTATTTTTAGAGATGATTCTTATTCCAATTTAAGCCAAGTTTTTTACGAAATATTTATTTTATTTTTATTTAATAATTGAGATTTTGCATTTTCGAGTAAAAACTTCAAGATCTCGTATTTGGAAAACACTACTTTACCCTTCCATTTGTATCGCTCCATTTGACCTCTTGGCAATTTTTTTTTTTACTTAGTGATTAAAGAAGTGATTTTAAGTGTATTGGTGTATTTTTTATTTTTTAAAAACATTTAAATGTATTAAAAAAATATAAAAAAAAAATAACTGCCCAACGGTAAGAGTGGGGCGGCATAGTAGCCCCACTCCTCGTATTTTATTAGCTATATAATCCCAGCTTGTGGGCTTGAGATCTAGTTTTCGATTTTTATGAATAAACCAGTTTATTTTTAGAGTTTGCTCTATGTATTACATTTTTTCTCAGCCTTAATCTCTAATTTATATTAATTAACTAGTCGTTGGAATAATTCTTATTATCTGGCGTCAGCTACCGTGGACATCGAATTTGGAAGTGTGATGGAATGTTATACACAAAATAGAAGGAGAAGTCACGTGTTCTAATCCACACAATTGGGTGGTATTATGTATGTATGACAAAATTCTCATGAGAGAGGTCGTGGATACTGATTTTCATGGGTATACCATTCCCTAGTACTGTGAAACAAGACAATGAAAAAGAGAGGGAAAATGCGTGCTGGAAAAGAGAATTCTTCCAATTTTGGAATACAAAACATTAATATGGCTCAACTACACGACCGATTAAAATGAACCAAAATGGGTAAGTTGTTATCCTTTATAATGTGCATCATTTATCGAACATATTGAGTCAAAAAGCTTCTGTTTCGTAGCAAGTGTTGTAAAAATGGCAGTATTGGAATTAAGGGGTCACCCAGTTTGGACGGCAGACCAGTGCATGCTAGGAAACTTCCTCCAATGCGTCTTTAATATTTTATTTTTTTATTTTTTGTACCAAAACCAGTCACATACAAATGACAGTTCATGCACCTTTTTTTTTTGAGTTGTCCATTTTTTGATTATTAATCTGAAATTAATACGATTGCCATTTGATTCTCTTCGAGGATGCCCTGAAAATTCCTCGAAATTTCTAACTCGGGGGTACGGTTTTAGCCTTTAGGTACCAAAATTGCTGCTCCCTTTATAACATTCCCTCCTTGTCCTAATTATATTTATATATATATATATATATTATTATTATTACGATGTCTTCATTTTTTGGGTTTGTTGGGGGAGTAACACTAGAGCCCCAGCCGCTTTGGGAGTTCTTCCTAATGTTATTTTATTTGGAAAATTCTATACACCTATTCTTACTGTTCCACTTGACTGCCTAGGAAAATAAAATTTATTTATTTTTATTTAATAATTAAGGAAGTAATTTTAAGTGTATTGGTATATTTTTTATTTTTATTTTTTTAAAAATATTAAATATATTAAAAAAATATGACTAGAAAAATAAAAAATAAAAAGTTACAAAAACAACTAACGGTCAAAATGAGCAGGCTACTCTGGACAACAAGTAGCCTAATTCTATATATATATATATATATATAAATAAATAAATATATATATTTTACTCTTTTTTTTATATATTATTTTTAAAAATTTTAAATATTTTTAAAAAATAAAAAAATTCACAATATTATTAAAAAAAAAAAAAAGAAAAAAAAAAAGCAAGTGCCCTCAACAGGAAGACTAGTATTGTTTTTGTTGGGGGTGGCTGGTGCAACAATTTTGAGGTTAGCGATACACTTGGGGTGTGGATTTGAGTCTGGAATAGAATTTTTTATTTTTTTTAACAGAATAATTTAACAAAAAGCATTTTTAGAAAATTGTTACAATAAATTTATAATCTATATAATTTTATATAATCCATAAAAGAATTTGATAGTGATTTCCAAATATCGTAGAATAGAATGTGATAATATTTATTTTATAATAAAAATAACTATATAATCTGACGTAGTATTTCATCAAATTATATTAATTTATAAATTTATTTTTATACAATCGCTTTTAGGACAAAAATGGGAAGAATTTACTCATGTGAATCGGGACGTAAGAAGCTAACAAATTATTAGAGTGAGGATTTCTTTGCATGGCCATTGTTAACAAATTATTAAAAGTGATCTGAAAATTCTCTAATTTTCCGAAATTTATGTTAAGATAATCAAAAGCCCTCTCTGATCCCCTGGTTAATTACAATATCGTCCCTAGCTGCACGTGCAGTAGTTATTCCTTACCAGCAGAGTTATTCCTTACCTGCAGAAGCTTCTTTATACTCGGTGAAAGTAATGTGTAATGTACGTTTGCTTAGTTTATATTTAATTTTTTTTATTGTTAAGAATTAATTTTTTATTAATAAAGACATAATATTTTTGATTAATTAAATAACGATGTAATATTTATGTAATTTATAAATAATTATACGTTGTGATATATTATAAAAGAAGAGCATTAATAGAAACTATAAATAATATGATCTTATAAATAAATATCGTCCATAGTTTTATGAAAGTTGTTTGAGATAATTTTGATTCTAAGATGATAATCCAGAATTTTCTTCATCTTGCATTACCTCAATAGAGAGGACATTAAAATGCATATGTTTTTTCTCCTTCAATTTCTCTAGATTTGTATAAACTTGATTCTTCCAAGTTTTTCTTGATAATTTCTCCACAACGCTTTTAATGTATATTCGATGTTCCTACAAAATAAAATTTGAATAGCTTTACATAATTAATAAAAACCTAATTTCTTTTTTAATTAACTCATTATAATCAAACTCAATTTTTGAATAAAAATTTTAAAAGATACATCTCCTGCATGTTCCATCAACTCAACTGCTGAACAATTAAATGCCTCTTCTGCTACTTCACCAAACATAGTAGCAGCTAGCTTTCCAGTATTATTTACAGAAAATTATTTACAGAATCTTACCACTTCTCATTATATTAATGAAGGAAATAATTGTTTCAACTGTTGGATATTGTTCTACACAAGCAAGATGAAATAAAGAAATAACAATTATTTCCTACGCTTAATTAAATAAATAATCAAATGATAAAATACTATAAAACTGAAATCTAACAAAAGCATATTTCAATATCACATACAAAAAAGAGTAGTGCTATATAGCATCCACCGTAGTGGTGCACACAATGCACACACTACAATCTACTAACTTCTTCTCCCCAGATAGATGGCTGGGATGATGCCACATAGGGTGTGCAAAGTGGCTGCTCCCAAACAGTGGCTTCTCTCAAGATTATTTTTACAAAAAATATTTTAGAAACTATTTGTCAAACTTAATTCCCAATTCCAAGCAACTACTAACTATTTTCCTACTAATTATTTTAAAAAATTCCTCTACTTATTTTTTATTTGGATGTTATGATTTTTTAGTTCTTTTTTAATTGTTAATTTTTGGGGAAAAGATGATGGTTTGCGAGTGGACCCAGATCACCTCAAAAGGAATAAGCAACTTGCCTGCCTGTCTACATGCTCACTTTAAATATATGATTAGATTTATTCATTCAATGTGTTTGAATATTAAAATTATTGATTACATGTTTACCGATCTTTCTCTTAATTAAATTAAAATTTATGATAAATTATTTACAAAGAAAATAATTATTTATAACATAGAGAATAGATTCATTTTTATAGAAAATAACTGACAATAAATAAACAGATTTCTTGTAGTAAATTTGTTTTTTAATTGATCAATACATAGCTCCACAAAATTCCTGATTTAATAATATGACTTGTGTGAACCATATTTTTGTTGTTTAATTTTTATTTATTTTTTGTTTCTGAATTATGGAACTTAATTTTATTTTTCTATATATTATTTCACTCTATTAAACCCTATTTCGATTTTCCATCCTCACAAAGAGATCGATCAATGTATGTGATTTGTTTCAGTCGGTTTTCAAAATCAATAGAAAAAAAAAATATAATTGAAACCGGCCCATTAGCGAGCAATTTAATAATCAGCACAAAAATTAATTTGCATTAATGGGGTCTATAAATGAATATATTAATCCCTAGCTAGCACTGTGTGGATGCCATCCTTGCACCACCAAAGCCAAGAGTCACCTTATAGCACTAGTATTGGCTTGGTTAAATGTATTTTTAAAATTTAACCAATATCACATTTTTTTATATTTATCTATTTCATTTAAATTTAATTTCCATATTGGATTAGCCATTTACTCTCTATAAAATAATAAAATATTATTAAAATAATAATTTATTTATTTAATTTATTTGTATCACATTTTATAATTCTACCAATTTAATATTAATAATAATTATATTCTAATTAAATTAATATTAAAAAATCATATTTTCAATGGTTATTTAATACTAACAACAAAAAATTAAGATTAAATTTATCTAAATTTCTATCTAAATTTCTTATTCACTAACCAAATATCTAATATTCTATCTAAATATTCACTAACCATATTTTCAATGGAGTGAGAAATTATTATTTTAACTTTTGGTGAATCAATTTGGTTCTTCAAATTTGGCCGATCACTGTAGCAGAAATTCAAATTATTTTAGAGATGCACAATTCAATGTGGGGTCTTTTTAGTACAACTTATCTAAATTTTGGCCAACCTTCAACTTTGCCCAAACCAA
The DNA here is from genome assembly GCF_004785595.1 of Juglans microcarpa x Juglans regia. Lineage (NCBI taxonomy): Eukaryota > Viridiplantae > Streptophyta > Magnoliopsida > Fagales > Juglandaceae > Juglans > Juglans microcarpa x Juglans regia. Next base: position 6,292,570 of record NC_054607.1, read on the forward strand.
TGCTAGTTAGGGGTGGGCAGCAGCTGCTCTACCCCGCTTTCGCTCTGCCCTCGTATGGCGAGGTGGGCAACCCCGCTCTGCCCATGTGGGGGCGGGGCCCCAGCCTCGCATCTAGGGCCTCTAGTTGGGGCGGGTGGCGGGGAGGGCCAAACCCCGCCTCGCATTTCCCCCGGCCCCATTTATATATATATTATATACATATATAAACATAAATATATATTTATATTTTACAAATTGTGTATATATAAATATATATTACAATTTGTGTGTATAAATATATAAACATAGTTTAAAAACTAATACACTATAATTTACACAAAATATGCATTAGCAAATTTAAAAATTATATAGTTTTTAAATTATAGTCATATTTACAAAATTTAAATTTATAATTTGGATTTAAAAATATATTTTTAATTACTTTTAAACTTATAAATAATTTTTAAATCAAATAAATGTAGTATTTTTTTAAGTGAAAAGAGGCAGGGTGGATTCGCACCCCGTCCCGGAAATAGGGGTGAAAACTCCGTCCCCCACTCTATGCGAGGCAGGGTGCGAGAAATGGATGTTCCCGCCCCGTAGGGGCGTAATGCTAGTGCTCTTAAGCTACACATATCAAACAGCCCAACCTTGCAAAACTGGGAGCAACTAATACCAACCGTCATCATCTCAAAAAGGCGTTAACTTTAATGGAAAATAATAAAATCTGTTAAAACATGAATCTCGGTTAGATAGTCATTTTATATATATGAAGATATATATATTTATATAATCCCATGTACTTTTTGAAGTATCGAGCAATAAAATAAATTAGCCAGAATATATTTAGCTAGCAAATTATTAATTTCTCCAGTCAAGCTAGCTAGCAATGCTTTACAAATTTATGGGAAGCACATGCAAATTGCTCGTGCATGCTATATTAAAAAATAATATTTTAATTAGTTTTCAATTTTTATCTCATCATATTTTATCTTATCTTGTAATCAACGAGGCATAGTCATTGTCTTTGTATTCAAAGTATCCCAAATTAGCTTTTGTACAATTCCATAATTCAATTTTTTTTTTCTACCATAATTTTCTTAATAATTACTTTGTGGCATGAAGTAACGTCATCATAATCCTATTTCTTCGTATGTTGGTTATAAGTGGGTACGAATTTGAATATCATATAATATTATACGTGAGTATAAAACAATTTGTATATATCTATATGTTCTTTCCATAGACAGACATAACTTTTCACAAGTAATTTCTCGATGAACCAGCGGTTCGGGTGGCTTGATTTTGGGGAGAGTCTGGATTGCCTTTAAAACCCCATTTTTTTTATGAATAATTTTACATACAATCGTGAAATACGTAAATGACGTATAATCGTTCTGAAAAAGAGTAACGTCTACTATTAAAAAATTAATTTTTTTTATATAAATTCTATATTTTATTCACTTTTTTTAAAATAATTACGCGGAGGTTACATAATTCATGGTTGCAAATATATTTTTTTATGATAGTTACAGTCGTGAGTGTACAAGCATCATGCAATCACTTTAAAAAAAATAAATAAATATAAGTCGATCCATATGAAAAATTAATTAATTTTTAATAATAGATCTATTCTTTTTCAAACCGATTGCACGATACTTAATACACCCCGTAACTATACTTAGCATCACTCTATTTTAGATACAAATCCTTATTGCATATCAATAAAATTTATTGGTCAAGATGCCAGCAATATCAATCGTACAAATACCATTAAATTAATTACAGCAATATCATCATCCAATCAATGCACTAAATACCATTGAATGAAAGGCAAGTGGCAGCTGTAAATGAAAGGGTAATTAATAGTAATATTTGAGAACAATACGAAGAATCTGGTAATCCAATATATAGCATTCTTCATAAAATCTTTACAAATTATATATACGGGCTAATATCCTCCAAAATCTTTGTCCAATTTCTTGGATCCGATTTCAGAGAGAAATAGTATTATTATTCACGTAAATTTTTTAAAAAATTAAATACTCAATAAATATTATATATATATATATATATATATATATATACCACCGACGAGCAATGCCGGTACTTTTCCAAAATCTACCCAAAACGTACAGGAATAGAAATTTCCTGAGATCAGATGATATTCATGATCATCCAATTAAGTTTACTGTACGTACGTTATACAGAACGGCGCCGGCTTCTATTTGTCAGTCTCCCCGCGTAGATATATATTGTCCAATCTAGTACGTACGCTAGTTTCTTATGATCATATGATACATAAAAAGTACTACGTAGAACTACAGTACTATTTCTTAATTTCCAACGTCTTTCGATTAACGTACATGTTGCTAGCAAAGCAAAGCAAACACCTGCATGTAGATCGAGGGAGGCTACATGTCAAGTACGTACATTGAGGTTCATGCAAGAATGGAAACAAGGGCTGCGAAAATTCCCGGAAGCTACTAGCTACACCAAACAAATACATGATGAACAGTGCTGCCCTCTACGTTTTCCAATCAATCTCATTCCCCTATATAAGATCCCCATAAATAATATCACAAAGAGATCTAGTCCGAGATCAGATCGAACTACTTTCTTTCTTTCTGGGTTTCGTTCGATTGATCTCCATATTTATATAGATTATCCGCCATGGATTCACAACCAGCATCAGCAGCAGAGGCGGCATTGATGAACAACATGGAGAATGGAGGAGGAGGAGGAGGAGATCAGCCTAAGGGATTGGTGAACAAGGAGCTCTGGAATGGAAGATCAGCACAAAACGTTTCGTCTTCCATTTTGCGGAAGAAGTCGGATCCAGCACTTGTTTCGAAAATTAGGTTCAAAATGCTTAGACAATTGTTGGCTAATTTGCAAGAGGTGGTCCTTGGCACCAAGCTTGCCATACTCTTCCCCGCCATTCCTCTAGCTGTTGTTGCAGACTTCCATAATTTCGGAAGAGTAAGTAGTACTGCATGTTCTTTTTAGTTCAGATAGTGTAATAAACTCGACTCGACTCGATCTTAATCTTGATATTATTGACCTATATTTATTTTTAGCCTTGGATATTTGCCTTGAGCTTACTTGGACTCGCCCCGCTTGCTGAACGTGTCAGCTTTCTGACCGAGTGAGTTCGCAGTTTAATCGATATGTGTCATTTTTTCCGACGTTTATAACAACAAAAGGAAATTTCTAACATGTTTTTCCCATAACAAAACTGTAGGCAAATCGCATACTACACTGGTCCCACAGGTATTGTTTTGAATAGTACCATTCATAACTCATGATTCGTAATCGAATCCATATATATTCATTGAAATGAACTAAAATAACATGAAGTACTGTTGGATTTTATATATATATGCAGTTGGAGGGCTTCTGAATGCAACGTGTGGGAATGCAACGGAGCTAATAATTGCACTATTTGCTCTTCACGAAAACAAAATACATGTTGTCAAGTACTCCCTCTTGGGTTCCATCCTTTCCAACCTTCTTCTTGTTCTTGGCACCTCCCTTCTCTGCGGAGGCTTGGCCAACATTAAAAAGGAACAAAGATACGACAGAGTAAGATCGATATTAATCAATTATTTTATAAAGAAAAATTTTATTCACCGTAAAAAAACTGTTTATTTATGATAAGTTATTTCATGTTAAAATGAGTTTATTTTTATTGCAAATAGTCATCCTCGTCGCAAATAATTAATGACAAATGTCGTTTTTCTTGTAATGATTTACAAATCTAGCACAGGAAAATTATTGGAATTTTGAGTTTTGTTATGATCGTTTTGATACGAATTCATTTATATTTTTTTTGGTATAACAGAAACAAGCAGATGTGAACTCGCTCCTCTTGTTGCTTGGATTGCTATGCCACCTATTGCCCTTGATGTTCAAATATGCGGCCTCCGGGGTTGACAATTTCACAGATCGCTATACCCTTCAGTTGTCAAGAGCAAGCAGCATTGTCATGCTTATAGCATACATTGCATACATCTTCTTCCAATTAAAAACCCACAGGGAAATTTTTGAATCACAAGAGGTGATTAATAATCCTATATATACATACCACAAAGCCAAGATGAAAACATGATTAATGTATATCTTAATTAACAGTAAAATTCATTGTGGTCAATTATATAGCCAATCCAACCATATGTATATGAAATGAAAAAAAAAAAAAAAAAAAGTTCTATATACAAACTCTATTTAATATCCTTCCAACTATTCGAACATATTACATCACGAAAAATGATCGTGATAATTAAAATGATGAAGAATAACAATTTTCCATACGAAAATTATTTGCTTTTCCATTTTTGTCTAATATCGACCTTAATTATAAAAATTAATTATTCAATTGTTTTATATGATAAATTACTAATATTTTCTTCATGTCAAGTCTTTCACCCATCTCCTACAATCCTTTTACACATACAATCTATATTAAACAACTGGACAAAAATACCAAAATGTTTAGGAATGTATGTGCTTTAATTTCAGTGCAAATGGACAGGATGACGAGGAGGAAGAGAAGGCAGTGATAGGATTTTGGAGTGCCTTCGCTTGGCTGGTTGGCATGACGATCATCATAGCTGTGCTATCGGAGTATGTCGTGGGAACCATCGAGGTATACATGCAAGCTGCCTTCTCCGCAATATAAATAGAAATTATATATATTTACAAGTCATTGATATGATATGATATGATAAGATTTGATTTGTAAAATAATTTAATTTTTAATATAAAACCAATTAATTAGGCCGCATCGGACTCTTGGGGAATTTCTGTTAGCTTCATCAGCATAATTTTGCTACCAATCGTTGGAAATGCAGCAGAACATGCTGGATCGATCATCTTTGCATTCAAGAACAAGTTGGTATGAAATATACAAGATTTTTTTCTACCTATATTGCCTTTATTGAATCTATGCTAATTTGATTTTTTAAGTATTGAGAATTCTGGATATCGTGCAGGACATATCTCTTGGTGTGGCTCTGGGATCTGCAACTCAAATTTCCATGTTTGTGGTAAGATTGCCTTTAACATATATACCAATGAGCTAGAGAAATTATAGTTACAGTCGTGAGTGCACAAGCGCTGCGCAATTATTTTGAAAAAAATGAATATATGCAGAATCACATGAAAAAAATTAATTTTTTAATAACGGATCTCACTTTTTTTTAAAGAGACTGCACGGCGCTTATATATTCTATGACTGCATATAATATTAATCTAACAAATCCAATTATCTATCCAATTTTTAAGGTTCCTCTAAGCGTAATTGTTGCTTGGATAATGGGAATCCGCATGGATCTTGATTTCAGTCTTCTTGAAACTGGTTCTCTTGCTTTTACGATCATTATCACAGCCTTCACTTTACAGGTACGACTTCTTTTTATTTATTTATCAATTCTCTATATAGATGTCAGCTTTGATCTCCTGTTAAGCATTGTGGACAAGTTTTTAACGTTAATATATAACAGTACCAACACATGACGATTCCTATATATGCCAATATTTGTTGTACTTTTCAGGATGGAACTTCGCATTACATGAAAGGAGTCGTACTTTTCCTATGCTACCTTGTCATTGGTGCTTGCTTTTTTGTCGATAACATCCCCATGAGTAAGTGCCTATGTACCCATATGATGCAGAATGCAACTTTCTAATTTCTTGTCATCTTTCGGATTAAGTTCGTCTAGATTCGTTAGTTCTTAAGTTAGCAATAATTATAACATGATTAACACTTATCACTTTTACTCTCATTACCTAATCAAATTAGATATTCTAATATGTAGTAGTGAGAGATACGCACTACAAGAAGAAAAATGAGCATATATGATGGATTATTTGTGACAAAACAGACTCATTGTAACATAAAATAATAATTTTTGTATGAAATAACTGGTTATAAATAAATAATTTTCTTGTAATGACGGAATGATCAATTGTTTTTGTGGGACCTATTTAGTTTATCTGGAGATCCTATTTAGACAGTATCAAAAGTTGTATGACGACTCACCTGATATGTCTATCTCTTTCTAGAATTGGACTATCCAATTTCTGTCAGATTCTTAGAAATACAGCATATATATATGCTTGCGGTTAAGAAAAGAAATTAATTATTCCTGAAATTTTGATGACAGATGAAACAACCAGCAACTTGGGTGTTAAACTATCCTCAGGAGCCTGAATGCTTGAGCTGGCTACGTGGTTTGGGATTTACATGGATCCCAAACTAAAAAGGATGGTGCATGCAATATCCATAAGTGTAGTACGTACGTAGTTCTTACAATATTATTATATATGATCATCATCCATTTTGTGAAGCACCGGAAAATTAAACTTTGGTTATAATTCCCATTTCAAATTTAGAGAGATCATGAGTAGTTAATGTGGGCCAATTGAGAGCTCCATCAAATACAGCATGCTAGAGGTTTGCAAAAGCTACAGGCGCAAGTCCAAGAAAAGAGGAGAATACTTCTTAAAAGTTACTCAGAGATCAAGAATGCATGCATGGATTTTCAAGCTGATCAAGATGTTTTTTGTATATATAGTACTTCTATCTATCTGCGATGTCTCTGCAATAAGGCTTTATTTCTAAATTCTAGTTCATAAATGGTGGTGGCAAATGCCAAGCAGCAGTACTGCCTTCTCTTTTACCACCCATGCACCCACCTGATCTCTTTCTTTTTGCTTGTGAAATTTTAAGTTTCTATCATTAAGTTGCATGTTTAATTTAAGCTGATCATCCATGTTGCTCTAGAGGAAGAGATGGCATCACGTCAATCTTTGATGTAATAAGAAAATTCCGAGGTTTCTTTTTATTTCAATTTTATATTTCAATACAATCAATGAAGTTTTTTTTAAGATTTATCTTATTCTCTCTCTCTCATCATCATTTACTTGGGTAGAAAATGAGTCAGTTCATTTAAGATTCACAGGCCTAAAAACTCTAAAGAATCTGTCACAAAAGAGTGATAGAACTTGCTCTGTGGGGAACTAGAAACTGCGGATTCAGTTGCAGAAGTGGGAGAACTCAACTGATATCAAATCTCCTTTAAGCTATCTGAGAGGAACTGGTACTGAGTGTGCCAATTTGGTTTCCACCTTCTGTACATCACCGGTTAGCTCCATTGATGGATGCTCGTTGGAATCATCTTCAACTTCCACGAACTAGGGATCAAATAAGTCTACAGCATGCTCTGATACTACAATGGAGACCATATGACTCTAGATGAGATTGTCATGCGAAGGAGCTAAAAGAAAGAGCTGACAAGTTTATTGTCTGAGTCAATAAACAAATGTGGCTCTAGATGGAATAGATACTGTAATCCCAACACAGAGTATAATCTCGAGCTAAATATTTAAAGAACCCAACACTAATCTTGTTTTCCGATCATCAACAGGGAAAGAGAAAAAATTGGAGAACTTCATAATTTAAAAAAATGCAATTAGTACCTTAAATTTCAGACAAACGAATATTGTATTCTGATCATCAACAGAAAAGGAGAAAAAATAGAAGAGAACTTCATAATTCAAAAAAGAAAAATGCAAAAAGTACCTCAAATTTCATGACCCAACATAGATATTGTATTTTGATCATTAACAGGAAAATAGAAATTAAAAAAGAATTGAAGAGAACTTCATAATAAATATATATATTTTTAGATGGAATAAATCTATTTACAGGCTTAGCTTGCCACATTATAACTTACAATTGAGACTGTTCACCCGACTTGGCTCAGTTCGAAAAGTTACTATTCTGACCCGAAAAGAAACTTTCGAGTAAATAACTCCCGACCGAACCTATTAACCGAATGTCTGAACCCGAATATAATTTTCAAAAATCGGATTTTTACGCAATTCCCATTTTCCATGCTAATTGACACCAGTGGTTTAGTGGAATTTCCGATTTTGACTCTGCTTTCATTTGTAACATATGCAATTGCCAGATTTTTTGCTTGTAACCTACTTTTGTATTGATTTTGACAACCAATAAAAGAATAAGGATTTGTTTAGTTATATAGATAAAATGAGATGATATGAGAAATTAGTGAATAATAGTGAGATAATTTGTGAATAGTAGTAAAATAGTTTGAGTTAAAATGCTTTATGAAGTTTTAGAAAAGGAGTGAAAAAGTTAAATTAAAAAATTATGAAGTTAAAAAAATATTATAATATAATTTTTATTTTAGAATTTAAACAAATTGAATTGTTTTTTGTGTTTTGTTAGAAATTTGAAAAAGTTGTAATGATTAGGTAGTAATTAGATAAAAAAGTTGAAAATCTGAAATTGAAAAATGTTTATGATTGAATGGTGTTTGGATTTTTTCTTTTATATCAAATAGTGTTTGAATGTTGAGATGAGATGAAATAAAATGAGATATGTTGAAAAATTTGTGAAACCAAAACTGACCTAAAAAAAGTTTTACTTGTACCTGAAAGCATGTTCAGCCTACATGCATGCCTCGCTATTCTCATAAGTAAAGTAAGAATAAAATGAAGTTGTACTTGTACCATCCAATCAAGAGTAGAGAAATATCTCTATTGCTCTCCACAATGCCTTACTCTCGACCACCAGAGGGTGGGACACACCACCCCTTCTTGTAGACACTGACATCAGTACTTCTCCCTTTGAATCCCTTACATTGATCCTAGCACCCATCATTTTCTCCTTCGAGTTTAGGTCAGCATCCCAATTTAGTTTAATCCATCCACCTTTAGGTGCCTTCCATCTTGCTTGGTTTCTCCTTATTATTCGAGATTCTCTTTCACCCTTCGTAGTATGTTGTGCTTGTTGGAATTCCATCAGACTTACCTTAACAGATAGCACCAACTCCTTCGGGCCTATAAAAGATTGCTGAAGAAGGAATTCATTCATTTCAACCAAATCCTTCTCATAGTCACAGCTACACTTGTCAGGTCCTCCTCTGATAAACTTTTACTTAGATTCTACCACAAATACACCATCTCCTCTTCTGAATTAGACCATTTTTTAATGTGACCTCCAAATTCAATACAGACATCAAACAAAGCTTTGCAGCTCCATAAAGTATGGCAGGCAGATTCCACTTCTTGCTCACAAATTGGGCGTAGAGGGTTCTCACATATCTTCCTTGCAATTAAATTTTTCCTCGTGGGGAGACAATCGTTTAATGCCTTCCACATAAAGGATTTCACCACTCCAGGTATATTAAGATAGGCTCTTCCACCTCTCCTCATTTTCTTTATTTCTTAAGGACTCCTTTTTGGTCTGCTTCTTTCTTCCTATATCCAAGTGATAGGCACTTCTTACTGTGAAAACTCCATTCTTGGAATGCCCCCAAATTCTTTTATCTTGCATACCAATCAAACTCAAGAGAATGTTGTAAATTAACTCTGCCTCATCTTCACTAAGGCTGGTTTGGGGCACAAGATAAAACACAAAATTCTCATCTCATCATTACACATTTTCAAAGCTCTATACAAAATATAATAAACAATTCAACTTTTTCAAATTCCAAACCAATAATAATATTAAAACAAAATATTTTAAACTTTCAAACAAAATAAAAAATTCTCATCTCACTCCTTAAACCTGCCTTGATCTCCCTAACCACGTTTTCCTTCAAACACTTTCTCTCTTCATCTATCAATTCCCTCACTTTTGAGTTTTCATTAAGCACCCTCACTAGTGATTGTATACAATAAGATGATAGCCTTGGAATCCATTTTTCCCTCCCAAATATTGATACTGTGACTATTACCCACCTTCCATATTATACCTTCATTCAGCAAATCCCTTGCCTCCATAAGGGAAGGTCTTGATCCCAGCTTTGCATTAAAGGAAATTTGAGTTCTTATAGTACTTCTCCTAAAAAATCCTTGCTATTAAGAAGCTAGGATTTGTGAGAATCCTCCACCCCTGCTTTGCCAACATGGCTTGATTAAAGCTTTCTAAATTTATGAACTTGAGACCCCCATTATTTTTCGCCATACCCATTACTTCTCATCTCATCTAGTGAATTTTCCTATCATTCTGTTTATATCCCCACTAGAATTTTGCCATCATACTGGATAATTCTTTACACAGGATAGGTTGGGATTGCTTGTATCACGGCCTTTATCAGTACTTTCTTCCCTGGGGGAGACAATAATTGATTCTTCCAGCAACTAATCTTCCGCCACACCCTATTTTTAATGCCTCAAAAATACACTTCAATCTCCCCACCATGGAGGCAGTCCCAGGTATCTTTCATAACTATTTTTGCTTGTTGCACCCACCCCTCTTAAAATAAGCTTTTTATTTGGTTCCTTCACATTTGAATTGAAAAAAATAGTAGAGCTATGCACTAAATTGAATCTCAAAAATGTCATGCTTAAAGGGGATTCACAGATTGTGGCAAAAGTAGTGAGTAGTTCAAAGGAGGAGTGGTCTTGGTATGGAAGTCTGCTAGAAGATATAAGAAGTGTCTTCCAAAATAGAGTAGATTAGATAATTCAACATGTATTTTGTAAATGTAATAGGGTTGCACATAAACTAGCAAAAGTAGCTCTAGCTTGTAAGGAGGAAATAGTGTTGATAAACTAGAGTCCAAAAGAAGTATGTAGAGAGATTCAATACAATAAACTTGTACAACTTGAAACATATTTATGAATGGAAACAGAGTCTTTTACAATAAAAAAAAAAAAGTAAAAAAGAGCGGAGACATATATTGACTAGTTAGAGCATGTCACAACCTTGATCAGATAAATTAGTATGTGGTGAGAAGAGTCACAATGATGGAAGAATATAAGACAACAACCACATTTGGAATTGGGTAATTATCCAAATCAAACCGAACCGAATTGAACCGATCACAAGTAGAAAACAAACAAAAATGTCCATTTTCGAACCCATTTTGCTTCGGATCAATCCTTTTAACTTGGGTCAAGTTAGAGATTTCGGTCGGATCGGCTACACGGGTTAATCATACAACCTTAACTTACCTAAAAAGGTACGAGTAATTTGACTTTTTTTATATATTTAATGTATAATGAGTTTCACAGTTTCCTCAGTTGAAAGTTTTTAATAATCGTGTTTTAAGTAGCGTGTTATACGCCAGACTTGTATAAATAACATAACTCTTTTAGATGTGACAAATAATTTTACAAATATTTTTAAAAAATGCAATACCTCAAAATATGTGCAGAGTATGTACTCAAATTGAATGCCACATTTGTGAAGGAGGGAGAGGATGGGTGGGCCAATTGAACAGCACATGTGTGAAGGTGGGTGGACCAACTGTTTTAATAAAAATCACAATCATCTTCAACCAGATGAATCGATGCTCTTCACTAAGCATACTTTCTTCTAGAAATCATATTTGTAGTATAGCATAATTTTTTTTAAAAAAATAAATAAATATAGAATTTATATAAAACAATTAATTTTTTATTAGTAGATTCAAATTTTTTTTAAAAAAAATTATATAATATTTATACACTTTACGACTGTACGTAATATTATTTTACTCTCTTTATGCTAATTTTTTTATTTTTTATTTTTTGCTTTGCTCGTTTCCTATTTAATTAAATAGTTAACGTGGCTTTTATCATTCACACGTGGCTAATGGCTATTGATTTGATAATAGAAGACATTTATCATGTATATATATTATTAATTCACGTCCGTATGTTTTTGTATGGTTATGGAGTTTTTGTAGATGGGATTTCGTTATTATTATTATTATTATTATTATTATTGTGTCTACGATCCTCTTGTTTTATGCAAACTCTCGATTGGATCTTATTATGTTTTTTTTTTTTTTTTCTAGACAATAAAAGACAAAAGTGGAAAAGATTTGAGGCTCATATCATTTTATCTGTCAATAACAATAATAATAATAATAATAAAATAATTTTAATTATAATTATAAGGTGTGTACGGCATTTTTTTCTGAAAAAAAATGAAAATTCATTATTAAAAAAATAAATTTTTAATATAATTTTTAGATTTATCTATTTTTTTTTAAAAGAGTATGCAAAAATTATATATTTTTAAACTGTAAATATTATTTTTCATAATAATAGCATCTTAGAAAATCCGTTTTAATCCATCAAACCTTGTGAAAATAAGGCAATTATTATTAAGTTAGCAACTCATGATCATGATTTTTTCGTTTCTTTTTCTATTTTCTAACTTGTAATTCGGTTAATTTTCATGTTTATATATTTTTTTGTGTATTCGGACTATGCATTTTTATATATTTTAAATAATTTTTTTTGCCTATAAAAATGATCATGATATAAAAAAAAAAAATGTAAGATTTATTGTTATATATATATATATAAATATTTATGTATGAAAATATAATTTTCTTAGGGGAAAAAAACCAAAAGAAATATAACAGTTCGAATCATTCACGCACATTCTAATAGCCAGTCAACTATATGTGAACCAAATGTAACGATGCTAACATGAAAGGTGAACCGTCGTCGTATCCTTCAAACGACATCCTTCCTCGTCATTGCTGCATTTTTTTTTCTTTTTTTGAAAAATCTCGTCGTTGCTCCATTTGGCCTAACCAGATTTGCTATAAAAAGGGCGATCTATAAAGCCTCCAACGGTCAAGAGAAGCAGCAGCAGTTAGCAGAACAAGAACCAAGAAGCGGCAAAAGGTGAAGCAGAGTTCCGGTGGAGCCTTAACCCTAGCCTAGACCAGGATAATGCTATCCTTGTTGCTTCCAATTCCAGCCAATAACACTCTTATTCCCCTTAGACCCAATTCCTCCCGCTCTCGCCGGACCGGAGCCGAATCTCACCCCTTCTCTCCGCTTCCTTCTCGTAAACTTCAAGGGCAGGTCGAAACAACTACCTTGGTCAAAGTAGCCCTCCGAGAAAATGTCAGAGAGGAGGGAAGAGGCGGAAACTCCATCGCCGGTGAGGCACCGGAGGGAGAGCCTTTGCCGGAGGATGTCCGGGAAGACATGATGCCGAAGCATGTGGCGGTTATCATGGACGGAAATGCGAGGTGGGCCAAGCTGAGGAGGTTACCGACCTCGGCGGGACACGAGGCCGGTTCACGGTCCCTGCGGGAGCTCGTTGAGCTCTGTTCCCACTGGGGGATCCGGGTTCTCACCGTTTTCGCCTTTTCTTACGACAATTGGATTCGGCCCAAGGTCCGTTTGCCTGTGTTTTCTTGGCGATGTTATGAGCAATTATCTTGATTACGAACGTGGATAGAGCGTTGATTTAGCTCTCAATAAGCATAGGAATACTATTACGAACGTGCTTTTGTTGCCTTTGAACGTATGAATGAATGGTAGTGATTTTTGCTAGAGTACAGGTTTTAGCAGCGTTTTTATGCTTTTTCATTTTGGTAAGAATGTGCACGTGGAACTTTTATTAATGGCTGGTTTGCTTATTGTGCAGGTGGAGGTTGATTTCTTGATGACGTTGTTCGAAAGAGAGATCAAGTCACAACTTCAAAATTTTATGAGGTAATTGTTACCAACTCTCTCTCCCTCTCATATAAAGTCATGTCGATTTACTTTTGTAGAATCTCTTTGGCTTCTTTTTCCATTTTATCATTTTCTCGCTCATTAATTTTGTGTTGCATATTGTATATATTTTCTTTGCGAAGTTTAGGGGTGATTTCCAAGTGGTAGGTATAGGTTAAGTGATCCATGTGGAGCATGAGTAACGAAAAAGGAATAGATTTTCGGTGTTGAGTTATTCTTCTGTCGTCGACTCATCACCGGAGAGCTGTGATGGGGGTAATATGTATTAATTTCTGTATTCATTAACAAGTTCGTGTTATGATGAGTCTTTTCAATCTAACAACTTAATCAGAGATTATCATATCCCAGTTTGTTGGCCACTATTTGGCCACTTGATGTTTATTCGAATTCAATAAACATCAAGGATGTGATTAGGGTTTGGAGCAACTGCAGAGACAAGGGTATCCTTGTGTTAAGGTAAGTGCTTCTATAAGATGTTAGAATCATGACCGATATGGAATTAGCCAACAGAGAGGTTGTAGATGTTACGCTTATAGCTTATATCATATAAAACACGATATTTTTAATTGATATCTTATGTGTTATGTTAGAGCTTATGTGCATGATTATATGGGGTACAAAAGATATGCTACTTTTACTTAATTATGTAAGAGAGAGGCGTTGATGAAGTTGATTTAATCAAAGCTAGTTACTTATGGATGCACTACCCTTTTTGCTTTCTGGCTGTGATGTTTTTAAGTTATTCTTGAAAGACCTCGTACTCACAATGCTTGTATAGTGGTGCCTTTTCCATCATAGCCCATCAGTTTTTACTTCTCTGGAAGAATTACCTTGCCCCCAGCAGGTAACTTGGTTGCACGGTGGTTCCTTTTTTCTGTTCAAATAGAGATGGGATGGCCCCACTTTCCAATTTGTTATTATTTCTCCCCATTCATAGAGTTCTCTAGCATTGTCAAACAAGGAAAACAATTTATGTAACTCTTCTGAGTTACATGCATAAAATAAGAAAATCACCTACGTTTTTTAACTTATTTTTCTGAGAAAATGAAGCAATGGATCTGATTTGGGTTAATTAGCAAATTATCTTATAGAAAAGAACTATGGTAAAAGTGGGAAAAAAATTGTACCCATTTGAGTGCAAGACTTCCTGATTTACATCTGTAGTTCTTCGAGTTTCATTCCTCAATCAATTCTGATATCTTATAAATAGGATGAATGCCACTTGATTCATCAATTCTCCTTCAGCAAGTAGTTTGTAATTGTCAGCTTATCGTGTGACATTATTAGTGATGAGCTACGATTATATGTTCCTCATTAATCTATCTTTGTAAGTTCCTTATAGATTTATCATGGGAAAAAGGTTCTAGGTAATCTCCTTTAGAAGCATGAAACTTCGCATATTCCATATTAGCAAGTAAAGCAATCACATCCTAGGAGGCAGACCATTGCTTCAGTTATATGGGATTGTTGGTGTTGGTCCTTTTGGATTCAATATTGAGATGGATTGGTTTATCTACTTTTGCTTTTACAGGGAAGGCATTAAAATAAGTGTGATTGGTGATTCATCCAAGCTTCCAGAGTCTCTACAGAAATTGATAAGTGATGCAGAGGAGACCACAAAAAACAACTCTAGACTCCAACTCATTGTGGCAGTTAGCTACAGTGGGAAATATGACATCGTGCAAGCATGCAAAAGTATTGCTAGCAAAGTTAAAGATGGTGTTATTCAACTGGAAGACGTCGGCGAAGGTCTAATTGAACAGGAATTAGAAACAAACTGTACTGAATTTCCCTACCCTGATCTGCTAATACGAACCAGTGGCGAACAAAGAGTCAGCAACTTCTTGTTGTGGCAGCTGGCCTACACCGAATTTTTCTTTGTGCAAGCACTCTGGCCTGATTTTGGGAAAGCTGAGTTTGTAGAGGCCCTAAAATCATTTCAGCAAAGACAGAGACGCTATGGTTCGCGCCATTAGTAGGCAGTTGCCAATTCCAAATGCATTGCATCCAATCCAGAAAGCTCGTACCAAGAGATAAACTTCTGTTCAGATTATTCCATGGCCGGGCATTAATTCTATGAATCAATATACTAGCTAGTTCAACAGGTACCTAAACCAAATCAAGTGCTGGATGTACATATAATAAACAAACATATATCACTCTATTGCTTGGAATGATATATCTCTTATGCCTAAACAAGGGATGATTCTTATTGGTTAGAAACATGGGATAATTTACCATGGTAGTAATCAATATCACTTAAGAAGCATTGTTGTCCACATGCTCATTTCACAGGGAAACAATATGCCTTACTCTCCTGGCTTAAACTCTGATCAATAGGACCATTTGTAATTGAATTTTCATGTTACAGAGATCTCTGCTCCTGGGTTATGGGTTAGTTATTTTCTGCAGGAGCATGAAATAGCCACAAAGGAAGGGCTAAGAGCATCCTCATTGGATTAGGCATTTCTAGATGAGAAAATATATTTGCAATTGTGAATTGTGTAATCATCGAGTAATCATTATAAAAAAAGTGAATAAACATGAGACTCACATGAAAAAAATTAATTTTTTAATAGTAGACTCTACTATTTTTTAAAGCGATTACATGACGTTTATGCACTTCATGGTTGTATAGATTGAGCCTTCTTTTATTTACCACACTTTCTTCCCTCGAATTTCTGTATTTTCTCTTCCTTTCCCTCCCAAGCCTTGCTTTCACTTGCATTTTCTCTTCGTTTTCTCTTTTTGGCAAATAATCTTCTCTCCATTCATCCTGAGATTTTCTGATTTCGTCTCTCGATCCCCATCGTTTGTGGTTTGTGTGATTTCCTCTTTGTTTCAGCTTGGCTCAAGAATATTCGACAACAATCTCTCTCGATTTCAACTTCTTTGTACCGTTGAACACCATCCGTCACTCATCTTTTGGGGGTGAAAATCGACATCAACAATGTCTCTAAAGTGCCTCCTCGTCACAGCACCACTCATCTTTGAATTTTGCCCTAGAGTGCCCCCGTTGCATATCTATTTCAACCCGAAGGCTATGGTAAAGTTCAAGGACTTTGTTTTTCATACTCACTGTGTTGGTTTTTATTTGTTTTTGGAGATGATTTTGATAGACTAGTGGTTGCCCAGTGTTTGTGCCATAGGTTTATTGTTAGAGGTTGATCAATTTATAGGATTTCATCGACACTGATAGCTATAACAAAAAAGGTTAAGAAGAAGAAGGGTTGGCAAAAGAAGATCTTAAGTTTCAAGAATTGTAGATATGATTGTTGGATAAAATGATTAGCAAAAAGATATAGTTGATTTCAAGAATTGTAGATATGATTGTAAATGATGTTGATAGATGAGGCCTTGACACTATGTGAGTCCCATTAGACCTCCATTGCCAAAGTGGATTAAGGGTAGGCTTGTGCAAAAAATCTGTTTGACCCGACCCGCACGTGAAATTCGACCCGACTTGCACTGAAAAACCAGTTTGAAGTTTGAACTGATAATCGGGTTCAACACGTACAACCCGCTAACAACCCGCCTCTTAAAACAACCCACATTTTATATGCTTTTAGATGAAACCCTAGCCAGCCAGCTAACCTCCCCTTCTCTTTTCATTGCCAGTGCGCCACCGTTCTCCCCTCCCCACTTCTTTTCGCCAGTTTTTGTTTGGTTGTCGAGAAGAACCAACTCGAGCAGCTTTGGTGGAGGCGACGCCGAGAACTGTGCCTGCATTTAGAGATGGGGCTGCCGGCTGGGGCCGCCTCCGGGCTAGTCTTTCGAGGGAACCAAGAAGAGGATCTGCAGGCTGAGGCAGGGCCATGGCTCATGCCATCAATGCCTTAGTCTGTAGTCCCGAGCTTCTTGCCCTCAAATATAGCTCTCGCCCATTCAAGGTTGTTTTTGTTTCTTGTTTCTTTTTTCGATTTCGCCAATAAAGATTATCTGATTGATTTCCCGACATTTGCCCACCCGAGTATCTTTGTGTGGCTGTCGACTCCCTAGTTCTGTTGAATGTGTTAGATTTCATATTACTTCAATATATTTCTTGTCCAGAGTTTGGATCAGAATCATGTGACTCGATAATGATGATGATGAATCAGAGTTTGGATCATTAAGTGATGGTTTTGGGCATGAAGCATTGAAGGTTCCAACGTGTTCTTACAAGGTCGGGTTGACCCGACTTGAATCAGGTCTGATTGGTTTATGCTGTGATGGGGGCCAGATCAGATTGAGTCGAGTCGAGCACAGACACAGCCCGAGTTGCAGGCCTAATTAAGGGTGAGGTAAAAATATAGCTTTTGATGGTTATATTGATGCAGTGTCTAAAAAAGAATAAAGAAATATGGAAAAGGCTAGAAGAGGAGAAAGTTTCAAAGACAGAGAGGAAAGAAGAATATGTAGGGAGAAGAGAAAAGAGGTAATTGGGAAATTAAAACACTTTTTAATATTTCAATGCATTTAATAATCTGCCTTTTTGGAATACAAAAGATCCTTTAATTGACTAAAAAATGTCCTAATATATTTAGAGCTTTTAAATATTTTAAACAAATATAATTAAGTCCTAATTTAACTCCAAGTGTGAGGTGTGTATGCACTTCATTTGTCAACGTTGTGAATTATGTTATTCATTTGATGGATCTGAACCTCTTTTTTCAATACCCATTATTGGTTGAAAGTTTATGTACAAGGATGCATCAAAATACTCTTTTGTATTTTTTATTATCTGTCAATCACTTAGGTATCATTTGGATTTGAAGATAAGTTGTGAATAGTAGTGAGTTGCGTTGTAAATAGTAATAAGATTTGTAAGTTAAAGTTGATGAATAATAATGAATAGTAGTGAGATAAGTTGAAATGAATTGAAATTAATTGAGATGGCTTGCGAATACAAACCAGGTCTTAATATTATATCCAAATAAGATAAAATAATAATAATTAACATAACGAATGTTCGCAATACAAGTTGGTGAGAGAGCTTAACCCAGCTATCAAAGCCAAAGTTAAAATTTGATTAAAGCTAGATGTTTTGGCTAAAAGTCAAAGTCATTCTAGTAAAACTCCACATTGGACTAAGATTCTATAAGTCAAAATAATGATATAATTTTTTTTTAATTTTTTTTTTCACATTTTTAAATCTAAATTGTCCAAAGCCCACAATCCAAATACAAAACAAGTTTGAAAATTAAATTCAATGCATACACCAACAAGCTCACAATTCAAATATAAAACAATATATGAAATTAAATCTAAACTATCCGGCCATGAACCCACAATCAAAATACAAAACAATATCTAAAATTAAATCTAAACTGTCCAGCCAATCGCCCACAATCCAAATACAAAACAAGTTTGGAAATTAAATCCAAATCATACACC
Organism: Juglans microcarpa x Juglans regia; assembly: GCF_004785595.1. Taxonomy (NCBI): domain Eukaryota; kingdom Viridiplantae; phylum Streptophyta; class Magnoliopsida; order Fagales; family Juglandaceae; genus Juglans; species Juglans microcarpa x Juglans regia. The sequence continues at coordinate 6,311,428 of NC_054607.1, forward strand.
AACAACCCCACAATTCAAATACAAAAAATATCTGATATTAAATCCAAATTGTCCAGCCATAAACCCACAGTCAAAATACAAAACAAGTTTAGAAATTAAATCCAAATACAACACAATATCTAAAATTAAATTCAAATTGTCCAACAATGTTCCCACAATCCAAATTCAAAACAAGTTTGGAAATTAAATCCAAACCATACACTAACAGCCCCACAAGCCAAATACAAAAGAAGGTTTGAAATTAAATCCAAACCATATTAGTATATTATCTATTTTCAGCTGCCAAAATTTGAAACATTTATCAAAAATCAATGTTAAACCAAAAATCAAATCTCATAGTTGTTGCCCAGCCATATGTCTCCATAACATGTGGCTAGGCAATCACTAAAATCACTAATATTGCAAATTTGCCCAACAATTACACACCTCCTTGAGGTGTGGATGGAGATGTAGATGTACCTCCAAAATTATTCTTCGATGCCTCATAAATTTCTCTATGAATATTAAGGAAATAGTCTTGCTGCATGGCATTCATGCCAGCAACTAGCAAGACCCAAGCTCATAATTTTCGCTTCGAACTTTTTCTTCTCAAGTTCATGTTGTTTAGTGAAATTGCCATATGCCTTCATCACTACTGCTCTTCTCTCTACCATGCACAGATATCTATCCTCTTTTATTCGATCTAAGGCCATTTTGATATTAGCATCAGTAGATTCCTAGGACTTCCACTTCCACCCTATTTTTTTCTCAACTTTTTTGCCTGGAGATCTCTCAATCAAAACCTCCACGTTCTCCTCCACAGAGTCGTCAACAACTGGACTTGACTGCTCAATGGTTGGACGTTTATACTGTAGCCTTCTCATGGTATTCATTGTCATCATGTGTTGCTGTCATTTCTGTTGGTGTCTCGTAAGACACCAATAGTGCTCCATTATGAAGTTCACATTCTCTATCTCTTTATACATAAGTTTTTCCTTCTCAATCTATAAAACAATAGAAATATTGTTAGTTCATAAATCAGTTCTATAGAATTGCATAATTTAAGGAAAAGAATACATACCTTATCTTGCTCTGTAGCACCACTCGGGTGTAACGATTCTACTTGTGCTAAAGATGCACAAAACTTATTTGTGCATTTTTTAATCAATGACCAACGATTTATCAATGACCCTACAGAATGTTCAACATTGTTTGGTTTTTTTATACTTATGATAAAATTCAGAAATTCTTTCCCACATTTGAGTGAATTTTTATCAGTACCCCGTATGGCATCAATGCCAATGTTGAGCCAAGCAAAGACAAGGGGGTTATCCTCATCTACAGTCAAAGATGCACCTCTTTGAACTTTTTTTAGTGGGTGGCCTCTTTTCACAGTCATGGGGGTTGCTAAGACCACAACATTAAAATTTTACGCGAACGTTGGGGTGCTATTAGAACCTTATCCACCACTTTGTAAGAGAGTGGTGAAAAAGGGATCTTCGATGAATGATGTGTCCATCATGCTCAAAGAAAAAAAAATGGTGCTTAATGACAGACCATATTGTATTAATTTTCTCATGGTTTTGTAAATAAAAACAGTAAATTAAATATAATAAAATCAGTAACACTGTCCCAACACAGACCAACTGCCATACCAAAGCACTAAACCAACAAAACCAAAGCAAGATTGTATGGCACAATCACTAGACCCAAGGAGTCAGACAACACTTTAAGAAAAAACAAATCAGTAACACTAACAAAAAACTGCACAAATCTATAGGCTTACCATCTTTGTGAACAAGTCTTATATTTTTATTTTCAAAAATATGTGCTTTGTAAAAATTCCCTTGACCTTGGTTATACTCTATAGGCTTATCATCATTGTGAACCTGTCTTATATTCATGTTTGCTCCATTTGCCTCTTAATGTTGCTTATGGAACTTCACATGTAGCTGTACTCAAATAATTTCTTTAGACACAGATATGATGTTTGGCTTTGGACCTTTGAGAGTTATAGTGTCCACTTTTATCAAGTGTATACCCTTAAATTGTACAAATGTTATGGTGGAATCAAATCATATATTAAGGAGTGGGAGTGTCAAATGCTTTCAGGAGATATTACATTTTGTTTGCAAAAGGAACATGTAAATATATTTGGTTTTCATTAAATACTTCTTTTTCTATAAGTAGTCCTATATTGGATTTTATCTAAGAGTGGTGATACATTCATCAAGCTATAAAAAGATTTGAGTTGTTTGTCATCCTATTTTGTGTGTGAATATTCAATACTTGCTGGCTTGAAGTTGATAACATGTATGAACCTTTATGTTTTTAATAGACATAAATAAGTGGTGTCTTTCTAATTCTAGTGTTTTGTTTAGGTAACCGAAAATTTTAGTGATAAAAATAAGAGGCATATTACAAGTAAAATTTGTTTGTGAGACTTTTGGATATTGCAACTCATTTATATATGCATGTAAGCATATATACCAAAGAAAGTTAATTAAGAATAATTTAACTTACAAGATAAAGGGAGTACAAGAATTTAAACAAAACATTACAAACCAGCAAGTTTCTTTATGAGCAATAAAACCTATACATTTTTCAAAACTGATCGATCCATTAGTGTAAATCAAAGAGTTTGAGAAAACATAAATACCATAAATATTAACAATATTAGGGGTGGGCAGTGGGGGACTGCACCCTGCCCTTGCATGGGCAAGAGGGCTACCCTGCACCGCCCATGCGGGGGTGAGGCCTCGGCCCTGCAAGGAGAATACCCAGCGGGAGCGGGCTAGCCCCAGCAAGGCCCTCCCCTGCCCCCCGCTTCACTCCGCTATATATATAAAAAAATATTGTGTATAGATATATACAATTTGTGGAAAACTTGAAATTGTATTCAAGTTACTGGATTGTCTTAGCCTTCTAGACTATCTTTATATAGGAGGTTAAAACAATATAATAGTTATATATTGTTTAAGTAACTCTTACATTACTTAAATATAACTATTGTATTGCTTTGGTCTCCTATATAAAGCTTGGCCTAAGAGGTCACGACAATCCAAAATACAACTCTAATGAGTTTAAATTCTATTTATTTTTATAAATTTTAATTTATAATTTAAATTATATTACAATTTGAGTCCAAAAAGTAATTTTTGGATCTAAAAATAGTTTTTAGACCACTGTTTTGAATTTCGTACCGTACTGGCCGGTATGATCGAAATTTTCATACCGGCCTCAATTTCGGCCTGTACCGGCCTATATTTCGGCAGGTACTAGCAGATATTTCGGCGTTCGATTTTTTTTTTCATTTTTTCAAACTACAAGCTTATTTTTTGACCTCCAATTCAGACTAGGTTATTTATAATTTATATATATGTATTTAGATATAATTTATTCATATATAGACTATTATTTTAGAATATAAGTTATATATATTTATATATATAATTTATTCATATATCGACTATTCCGAAACGGTACCGGTACTGAAATATTTCGTTTTAGTGCCTTAATTGGTACGGTTTTCGGTACGGTATTCAAAACATTGTTTTAGACCCAAATGGGTAAGTATTGGGTGGATGAGATTTTCAACCCTACCTCTCGGGGGCGGGGTGTGGGGAAGGGTCCACCCCACCTCGCACCATGCGAGTATCACCCATAAATCATATGTTGCAATTATACCTCAGAACGTGAAGAACTTAGTTAAATATTAACTAAGATCACTCCAACTATTTGGCTAAATATTAATTAACAAAAATGGAAGGGGTTGAAACCAATAGCAATGCACAACCTTGAGTTTTTGGCAGCTTGTGTTCTGATTGACTCGAAGGGAAAATATTCTTTTCACGTTCTCTTACAAATATTCCACACACAAGCTTGGACAACACTTTTTACCCAAACTACATTGTTCATTTTTAAATACTAAAAGGGGTATAGACCAATAGAACATACACTCAATCCCATAGAAAGGGGCAAGACAAAAGACTAAAATCAAACCCAAAAACACAATCAGTCAAACACCAAAAAATTCATCGAGAGAAACCCTCCTCAATAGAAGATTTCCAGCCAACACAATTTCAAAACCAATTCAAGTAAATAGAAACATGGGAAAACCCCATTAAAATTCAAGCGCACGTATGCTCAAGCAATGTAAAAAAAACCTCAAGATATAGTTGAAGAACAGACAACAACAAAAGCTTGCAACTATGAAATCCTAGCTAAACTACTTTTCAGAACATTGTTTTGAGCGAATGGTGAAGATTCTCTTACCAGAAAAACGATGGAAAAAGATTCACTATTTCATACCCTAGCCTCTTTCTAGAGAAAGAGAGAGAATTGGTTCTGAAATATTTTGTCGGTGAAGATACTCAAAAATACGGACAACGATAATTGCAATTATGGAATAGAGAAAGTGAGAGAAAGAGAGAGAAAATGGACAAAAAGTAAGAAAGATGAAGGAAGTGAAATACGCGGGAGGGGGGCAGCAAGCAATTGATGGATTTTAATTGAATAAAATAAAATTTGGTTCCCAAACAGTATCTAGCCAAATATGGCCAGTCCCTTCGATTTACTATAGCTGAAAGCCCAACTTTTTTTCCTTTCGGCTAGTTCAATGTAAGACTTTTAGTGTGAAATGAGCCAAATTTTAATTTGCATGCCAGTACTATAAGATGCTATACACAAAGCTGCGTATTACAGTAGCTGATTCCCATGCGCTACAATGGTGTTCAACAGTAACAAATTGGGAAAGCTTTGAGCGAAATGGTTCGCCTCATTGTCGTTAAGAGCTACACAAAATACATACATACATGAGTGCAAATTCTACTGGATCTGTGAAGACAAATCTATCACTGGCTCTCTACGTAGTGACCATGATCTCTAAGCATATTTCGGCTAGTCAAGGAAGGTCTCATTGTAACAATTGCAGATTCATTAGCTCCAGCTCTGAGAGCAGCCTTTCCAGCTTCCAAGAACCTCTTGACTGCATCCTCTGCATACCTGTTGGCTTCACCCACTGTCATGCTTTTGCCTATATCTGGGTAAGTATTCAGGATATAGTCACCATTGAGCTGGGATGCGAGCTGGATCAGTTCAACCTGGAATTCTGACAGGCTTGCGTCTTCTTTTGGTCCCCATGGCCTCAATGACCTCTTAACTTCTGGAAGGGTTACTGCATCCATATTCCATGATTTTTATTATTATTTTCCCAAATAAGCAAGAAAGTAGATAAAACCAAACAATGGTAAAATAAGAAAGCAAACTGCATATAAGCTTTAGAAGTCATCGTTAGGTTATTCAAGTACAATAAGCAGAGACATGACAGATTATATATCTCCAAATCCGTTCTTACGAGCAAGATGATGGTGGAATATCTGAGGAGAACTTTCTCCAGACTCACGGTACCATTCAAGAGGGCAGTTCTATACTCGGCAGTACTCCAACGTTGCTGTGAAAGCTACATTTACAAAACGGCATAAATTGCCCATTGAGGCTTGAGCTTCTCAGACTGGATGGGTCCAGTCGGAGCACATGGTAGAAAATGGAAGATGCAGTTGCATACTCTTCTCTATAGGTACATCACACTCCCCTCCCAACCCACAGAAAAGAAAAGAAAAGAAAAGAAAGAAAGGAAGAACATAGCAAGCCCTACAACACAATAATCAGTATCTAGGTGTGGTACTACAATTAAAGATCTAAATCAATTAGTGACCCAGCAATCAGTATATAAGAGAGGCAAGTTTCACTATTTGTGCCACAGACTGGCCAAATTTTACATCTTTCCTATCACGAAGTGTGAACTACTTTAACAATGCAGTGAGAATGTGATATCAGAAAAATCTACAAAGAAAAAGTACTCTGTAATGGTTAAGAACTCCGGTGCAAACCTGGACAATCATGACGTGGAGTGTCACGAAGGTAAAAGTAGTTCTCAAAAGTACCCGCCCATGTATCCCTCTTGGTCAGGAAGTTTGATTCCAGATTGAAAAGCTTCTTTACAGTTGCAGGGATAGAAGAATGCTCGTATTGTGAATCTGGTGTTGGTCCATCTGGCTCATGAATCACTGCAGTTGGAAAGGCCTGAGGTCAAATAAGAGGGGATGGCAAATGACAATACTATGTAAAATTACAAAAAATGCATCCCTAAAAACTAGAATTCCAATACAATGTAAATAGTACAGAATTGCACAAAAGCATGGGGAAAGTGAAGTAATCTGTCTTTTGCCTAAATTTGACCCACAAAATTCCTGGGTACAGTGAAGTAGTTCGTCCTCTGGCTTAGGCTTTATCAAAAGGAGTATTGCCAGGAAGAGTCTATGTATCCTTCCCCAAAGGTCATGCACATAGTTAAACGGGACATCAAGCAGTATGGGGAAGTCTGGAACTGGAAGTAAAAGGGCAGGGCTAGCCGGAAGAAGGATCATACCCAACCCCAAAGGTTATACAGATAGTTACATTGCCACATCAAAATGAAAGATAATTCTAGAGAGATAATTCCCCTCTCTAAAACAGCTCAAATATTCAGTAAGATGCAGCAGGCACAGATTCTTGACACCCACTGCCTTCAATAAGTTGCTGGAAACAGGTTTTTCATATCATAATAGTTATGCAATCAGTCACAAAAGTTCAAAGCTTAACCACAGTGACCTAGTATATCACAACTTTAGATCTGAATCAATCGAAGTAGAATTAAGTATAGGATGCAATTATGCCACGCCAACACAAGAATCGTTCGCAAAATCAACTAAGCATGCAAAGTAACTAAAATCAGCCATGGGAAAGAGTATGTTACAGCAAAGAAGCACATAGAAAAACTAAGGACTCTGAGTCTCTTCAATAAACCAAAACCCAGAAGCAATTAGTTCAGAGCTTCATATTTTTAAAAGGAAAAAGAAAAAACTCACCGGTGCCCTTCTCTATCCACGGCGAGATCAGGAAGGTGGGGACCCGAACACCTAACCGATCGAACCGGAAGTAAAAGGGGTCGGGCCCAACTATCCCGTCTGGGCTCGGCACGCCGGAGACAGGCGTAGGTACGTGGTCATAGAACCCACCATGCTCGTCGTAAGTAATCAACAGAGCCATCTCGTTCCACTGCGGGCTGTCCCTCAGAGTCTCGTACACCTCCTTCACGAACCTCTGCCCGATGGCCATGTCGTGCGAGGGGTGATCGTCGTTGGCCGGGAACAAGTCCACGTCGAAGTACCTCTGCTCCACCACCACATAGTTGGGAAGCTTACCCAGCTTCGCATGTTGCTTAAACTTCAAGGAATAGCTATGGAAGTTCAAGGTGTGCTTCAGCTTCCTCAAGCTCTTGAAGAAGAGGGTAGCGGGAATGTTTTGGTAATAAATACCAAAGGTGAGGCCGTTTTCGTCCAGAGAGTCAAAGATCGTCTGCTGAGGGAACCCATGGATAAGGTCCTTCCGTACGTTACTCATGGCCCCATGTGAGGTCGCCGAGTGGACGTAGAACCTGTTCGGCTGAGTCGACGCGGGCACCGAAGCGAACCACCGGTCGAACACCGCGAACTCGTTCGCCAACTCGGTGTAAATCGGTAGCAGGTCCGGTTTGAACCCGCTCATGACGGTTCTTGGCATGCTATCACTCATGTTCGTCGCCTGCTGCACGAACCCATTCATCAACGGCGACCTCGAGCTGTCGTTCGACCCGAATATCTGCTCCCGGATCGCCTGGAACGAGTGACCAGGATCCGAATCGACGAACAGTGCGTCGCTGGAGACGAATACTTCCGGCGACTCCGGGTCAGAGACTAGAATCCGGTTCGATTCATTGCCAGTCAAGCCGTCGATTTCGGGCCGGGTAGATTTGAGCCAGCCGAGAACGTGGTCAAAGGAACGGTTCTCCATGACCACGACGACTATGGTTTTAATGGGTCCGTCGATTTTGAGCTTCTTCTTGTGTGGCCCAAATTCTAGGGACTGAGAAGAGACTATAAGGTAGAGGAAGAAAAATAATAAGATGGGTAATCGCCGGGACGCCATTTCCGATGGTCAGAAAGGGTCAGGGAGGGATGAGGTCTCCTCTGAAAGACAACAAGTATCTATCAAAGGTTGTTGCTTTGCAATTGTACAGCAGGAGATTTATGATTTTGTGACTTTTTTTTGAACGCTATGGTATATGCTTTGCGAATAAGGAATTAGAAGACAACAATCATATTTTTTTTTAATTTTCTTAAAATTTTTTTTCTTAATATTATAAATATTTTTGTAAGTTTGTCCTCTCTTCTATCTTTATTATTTCTTCCAATATATAGAACATTATTCTTGTAAATGTATCAGAGTATTGGTATTGGATTAATTGTTTCAATATTTAAAATTTGATTAATATAAAAATTTTTTTTTAACCAATCACTCAAAATTTAAAATTTATATTAAATTAGTCATCACACTCTTTATAATAATAATAATAAAATGTATTAGTGGCTAAGAAAATAAGTAGCCAATTTTGAACTTTCTTCAATCATATGTCTTTGTTTTTAATTATTTTAATTGGGTATAGTAAGTTTATCCTGTCTTTTGTCTTGGTTTTTTTCAATAGGAAATTAAAATCCAGTGGCTGTGGATGTATTAGTAAGGATATTAAGTACACAGAATTATCGGCTCTTACAGAATTATAAAATCAGTCACTAAATGATAAATGATAAAAAAATATTCAAAAAAAAAACATATTTATTTCTTTGAATATCTAAGAAAATAATTTAAAAAGAATTTAAATGGTCATTTTCAGTAACACATGAATATTGATGTTCCACGTCTAATGCTCCTATTTTCTTAGATTTGCAGCATCTTATTACATCAGTTGCCACCATTGATTGATTGATCTTACACGACTGTCTTCTTCTTTTGATATGCATTAATTTTAAGGTTGTTTCGGTATTCTAGGGAGGAACTCTCCTACTGCTTTCCTTCTCACTTTTCTCTTTTCTGTACTTAAAATTCTTTCATTGTTTTTATCACTTTTCTTTTTTTCTTTTTTCCTTTTTACGAGGCTACGAAATTAGATCAGATATACGATATGGATCAAGAACTATTGTCATCAGACCAATTTCTGTGGTTCACATGTTTGCCCAAGCTGCCCGTAAACCTCACGTGTTGTTGAGAATTCGCGCCTCCATCAATCACAGGCGCAGTACCGATGGATCCTTTGTCTCATATCTTAAAAATTGGTCGATCCTACTGCATAAGTCCCATGTACCGATACAATAGTTGGTGTGTATTTGGTGCCTGCAATCGTAATTTCCAACTCCATTATTTAAAATTGTGTTAACCTCATGTTTTATACTCGAAAAATTATATTCCTAAGCTTCATACACTACACACCATCTATTTTATAATTTTTTTTAATTTTATTCTCTTATCAAATATGTGGTATATAGATTATAAGTAAAATAATTCAATTATTTTAAGAATAATAAAACCAAAAAAAACTTTAAAAAAATTTTAAAAAAATAAAAAAAATTATGGTGTGTGGTGTATGGGCTTATGAATAGCAATGCTCTTTATACGCTAGACAAAGTTTTGGCAACTCAGGTCAAGGGTTCTTCATATCAACAGGTACATGTTTATGGCTTCTTCGGGTTCAAACTGGCTGAGGAGTGGTAGGTTGGTGAGGTACGCTTGAGAGTACCGAATGCTTAATCGTACTTGTCGTCCCAAGCCTGCCCCTTCTGTAGCACTTTGAAGAATGATAGACACTTGTCAGTTGACCTTGACACGAACCGGTTGAGAACCGCCACTCGGCTAGCGAGTCTTTATACATTGTTAAAGTTCCAAGGTGGGGCCATGTTGAGTATGGCTTCCACTTTCTCCAAGTTGGCCTCTATTTCTCGCTCCGAGACCATGAAGCTCAGGAATTTCCCAAGCTTGATGCTAAAAGCACATTTTGCTAGGTTGAGCTTCTTCTGGTAACGTTGTAACACTGCGAAGGCTTCACGTAGGTCGACTAAGTGCTATTCAAGGGCTCTACTCTTAATGAGTAGATCTTCCATATTCCTCCCTATCTGCTCCTTGAACATGCAGTTGACTAACCGCTAGTAGGTGGCCCCTGCATTTTTCAGGTCGAAATGCATGGTTGTGTAGCAATATAATCCACTGTATGTGATGAAAGATGTCTTTTCCTTGTTGTCGGGGTTCATAAAATTTGGTTGTTCCCTGAGAAAGGGTCTATGAAGCTCAACATACAATGGCCCACAGTGAAGTCCACTATCAGGTCAATCAGGAGAATGGGGAAGCTGTCTTTTGGGCCTTGTTCAAATTTGTAAAGTTGACACACGTTCTCCATTTGCTATTGACCTTTTTCACCAGTACAATATTGGACCTCCAGTCCGGGTAGTGCGCTTCTCTTATGAATCTCGCTGCTAAAAGGCAATAGACTTCTTCAGTGATGGCGTCACATTTCTCAGCACTGAAGCTTCAACGCTTCTGCTTGATTTTAGTGGCTTTCGGGTCCACGCTTAGGTGGTGCTGAATTATATTAAGATTGATCCCGGGCATGTCCTCATGCCCCCAGGCAAACACATCCCTGTGTTTTGTGAGGAGTTGCTTCATAGCTTGATGCATGTCAGGTGCCATTCTGCTGTCAATTCTGGTCGTGGCCTCGGGGTGACTCGGGTCCAGGAGAGCCAACTCGAGTGGTTCATTTGGCTCCACTTATCTGAGGGCTTGCTAATCCTTGACCTCTTCTTCTGATGTGGCATACTCGGGATGGAGTGGCAAAATATGGTCAATATTCAAGACTTCTACTACAAGTCTACATGGATCCCGCCCCCTGCCGCTTCAACTCTTGCACGTAGCACTCTTGTGCTAACACTTGCTCGCCCCAGACCTACTCCCATGGTGTTTGGGAATTTCATCTTCAAGTGGTAGGTTGACATCATTGCCTTCAGGCTATTGAGGGTGGGTCGCCCCAGTATGGTGTTATACGATGAGGGAGCCCTCACTACTATGAAGTCGGCCATGGTGGAGGTTGTGTAAGGGCCTTTGCCAACTAAGACTGAAAGGGTGATGATTCCCACCGGCTGAACCATATCCCCAAAAAACCTTTTCAACGGCATGGGCGCAGGCCGCAAGCGGGAGGGATCAATCCCCATTTGGGTGAAGGCACACCAAAAGAGAATGTCCACAGAGTTGTCATTGTCGATGAGGATTCTCCTGGTGGTGAAGTTGGTGACCAGCATGGTCACTACCAGTGCATCATCGTGGGATAAATGACTCCTTCCTCGTCAGCTTCCTTGAAAGAGATGATCGGTGTGGGCCCACCCCTTCTCTTTTTGGTTGGGTGGTGATTTGCTGAATATACCTCCTAGTATTACGCCCTCCTAGCATGTGCCTTCCAACTAGAGGAGGTCAGGCCACCACGGGCAAACCCCCTCTCGGGGTGGCGTCAGAGGGAGATTATACGTAGGTCACCGCTCCACTGGTCTCCTTTTTGGGCTCTTGCCCCTTTTTGGTCTATTGAACCTTCCTTGGCTCCTCTCCCGTTCTTCTCTCCGATCGGTATGGTGCCAAGAAACTAGGTGCTCCAGCTCATTTCTTTCTTCCCTGAGTGAAATGCAGTCTAGCGTGTTGTGAGTTGTGGACCAATGGTAAGTGTAATAGCAGCAGTTGCTGCCCCGACAGTCTTCCTCCTGGTCAGCGGGTCGGTCCTCCTCCTATATAGAGAGCGTGACTCTGTTGAATCGGGGTCCTAGGCCCCTTGAGGGGGTGTTTCCTCCCCTCTGTTGTCTTGTCACCCCCTCTTTTTCTTCTCAGGGAGCTGCAAATCTTGCTGCTATATCTGTCGATCTCACTTCTTGTCACCGAGTTGTCTAAGAACGAGTTTTCACTGGTATACGAAAGACACGTTGCATCTATAAGAATCTCACAGACAACGCCACTGTTAACGTGGTGTTTCGTACAAGGTCTTAGCAATTTGGGTCAAGGTGTTTCTCCCTGGAAGTACAGAAAAAGGATGGCTCTGTAGTAATCCGGAGAACCTTTGATGCCAAAGCCAATATATCCTCTTAGGGAATTGTGAGAGAATAATCAAGTTCAGAGAGTGTTATTCGTACCTAGTGCGAGGTTTTTATATGAGGTTTCTGAGGGGACATTTCATACCCTGTGTTAAGGGGTTCACGTCGCCCACACAGTAGCCCCAGTCAGAACCTTTAATGCAGCGTAGAGTCTGGAATGACGTCATTCATGCAGCGGTGCTCCCTAGGTGGCACCTTAATGGTGGATGATCGATACAGCCACGTTTCTTGCCCATCGTCAAAGAATGGAAGGCTGTCTATGCTTCCTGTTCTCTTGCCGGCGTAGATCCTTTAATGCTATGTAAGGGTGTAACTGGTCCGGTTTTGGACAAAATCTAGGACCGAACCGGTATGTACCGGTTTTACATTTTTTAAAACCGATTACGCTCCGGTTATCCACCTAAACCGATACCTCCTATTTTACTGATTTCTAGTCCGGTCCGGTCTGATTTTTCAATTTTGTTAAAATGTAAAAAACATATAATAAAATGTTACTTCTTATGATAAAATGTTAGTAATAATTTAATATATATATTATGTTTAAAGTATATGATCAATTAAATTTTTATCTTTAAGATTAAACTTTTATTTTATAAATTATAATAACATTATCTTATATATAATTATATTAATAACATATGATCAAACAAATTACAAATGTTTATATTTAAGATTAACATTTTATGTTATAATTTATAAATTATAATATGAAATTATTTCATATATGATATATAATTATATATATTATATATAAAAATTTAATCTATAATTATATATTATATATAAAACTTATATATATAAATAATTTATATAATATATAAAATTAATTTATATATATTTTTTTCAATGGGTCCAGTTCGGTCCGGTCTCAGAAATTATAGAATCGAAATTGGATCGAATCTGACCGGTTTTCATAATATAAGAACCAGTTTCGGACCGATTTCTCGATTTAAATTTACACCCCTAATGCTATGTATCACATGGAGATGTCAGAGTCGGTATGTCCTATCTGTCTCTTTTAGTCTGATTTTCTGCACGATGCACCCTCTTCTAACTGGCACAATTTGCGGGCCGAGCTCCTTTAGTGAACCTAGGGCCGCAGGAGGATGAGATATGATTGAGGACGAGACTCAATATCTTGCATGGGCTGGGAGGAGAATTCCCTTTCCACTATGTTTTTGCTATTTTCAAATGAAAGCATAAAGAAGGTAGAAGCGAAATTCATTTTAAAAAAAACAACTATTCATGGAGAAGAAGTATACGAAATCAGAATGAATGGCATAATTTGCCTACAAACAAAAAAAAAAAAAAAAAAAAAAAAAAAAAAAAGAATGAATGGCATAATTTTATATTGTTCATGCATTGTTTTAACAATGCATAATGCATGATTAGTGCAAAATTATGCTATCCCTTTTTTATTCGGTGCACCTTTAAGTATTTTCGACGTTGCACTGTTATGGGCATCTAAAGTATGCAAGCAAAGGAAGTCCACCTCCCAAAAATACAAAAGAATTTTTATAAATCGAGCCAGTCTGCTCTGTAACTTCTTTTCATCTATCTCATTATTATAATTTTTTTAAATTATCATATAAAATATAATAAACAATTCAAAATTTTAATATAAAATATAAAAATAATATTATAATAATATGTTATTCAAATTTTAACTTTTTCTAAAACTATCTCATCTTATCTTACTATCTAAACCGCATCTAAATCATATCTTGAATTTCTCTTTTCTCATATCCTGTTATGATGTTTTTTCTGGCAGCATTTCAACTTTTGGCTACAAATTAATTGTGCTTTCGAATTCAAAGTTCCTCTATTTTGATCTTCACGAGTCGTGCTTGCTATGCATTGCCCCGATAACTGCATCAATGCAACCAAATGTTAATCTGTTATACAACATGGACGACAAAATAATTAAATATTCGGTCTTATAAATTTACCTTTTTTTTTTTTTTTTCCAAATTGAAACTTGTATGTACCTTTTTTTTATAAGTCCCTTATCAATATATTGATCTGATTCTCATGTGCTATGGCAGAAGAATCTTAAAGAGCAATGAATGATAATCTATGAATGAAAATTATATTTACAAATTATAACGAAAAATGCATCTTTCGCAATAATGATATTCTATGATTTAATTTGTAAGAATATAATTTTAAATATTTCTTAAAATTTGAAATTTACCATATCATCAGTGTGAAGGAAATTGGTCCCGGACCACTCCTCATTTCAAAATGATTAACGCCTCGCTTGATTATTCAAATAAGATGATTTGAGATGAGATGAAAAATTTATAAATACTAATAAAATAATTCGTAAATAATAATAAAATAATTTGAGTTGAGATGTTTTATGAGATCTTAAAAAATGAGAAAAAGATTGAATAAAAATATTATATAATTAAAATATTGTTAAAACATAATTTCTTTTTATTCTAGATTTGAAAATGTTAAATTATATTTTATATTTTATTTAAAAATTTAGAAAAAAATATAATGATTAAGTAATGATTTCAATTTATCTTGTCTCATCTCTACCTCCAATATTCAAAAACAAGAACTGATGTGCTTATTCACAAAAAAAAAAATGCTGGTTCTTTTGGTCAAACAACTACTGAAAAATACCCATGCATGAAAGACTCAGAGACAGTCGTAAGATTAATGAAAATTGTAAAAGCAAGTGCTACCAACCTGTTCATTTGGACTGTGTGAACTGAAAAAATGAAGTCCCCCCCGTTAACAAGCTTCGGAAGAATCACTAGTCTATGTGCTTTGAGCAAAATTGCTGAAAACAGTTGCGAAAGAAACGGATCCCCTGATTCAAATATAGGAAGATGTAAATAACAAGAGAAAGAAAGAAAGAAAGATCAGTGAGAAACAGATTCTACGTGTAAAGAAAGCAAGATACGAGCGGATCAACAAAACTCGGGCCCAAACCTGCAATGCAAACGTGATGTCTGCTTCATCTACCCTTAATGTCACTCTTTTCGATTTATCATCTCGAGATTGACCTACTTTGAGAAGCCCCTGCACTTTGAATATTTTGCCTTAGAACTTTATTCATATCTCTTCATTTTCCAAGTAAAATAGGGTATTAGAACTCTAGTGTACAGCCCTACAGCACTGTGTTACCTGGTCATTTAGAACTCTGCATATGGTTGAAAGTTCCATACTCCCAACAGGTGGGATTAGGGTTGATTTGCAGAAGTCCATGTAAGACTTATTCAGCTGCATTCAGGAAGCGAATTTCAGAAAACAGTTCTGCAGTTTCTAGATAGAAATCAAGCCAAGTATAGGTTAGGTAGTGGCAAAGAAGCACACCTCCCCTACAGTTGTATCCTTCTTTCCTCCATGGAAAAGTTTGACCGCAGAGCAAAGTACAATCTGCAGTCAATAACTTGTGCATCTCAAAATAATGTATGGAGCAAGGGAAGTAAATTTAAGTGGGGCTGAAAACTTTTGCGCGCGGTATATTTGGTGCAGGGCACATGATAATCTAGTGATTGAATTCATTTTTTTGGGTAATAAACATATCCTTTAATGGTTGGGTTGCGTTTGGACAAATCAATCATAATTTCAAATCCTTTAATGGTTAGGTTGCGTTTGGACCAAATCAAACAAAATTCCAAATCCAGAGTTTTGAAAAGTTTTGAAAGCTTGTTTGGAAATGCAAATCCAAATTTTGATACATATCCAAACAAGAAATTTGGATTTTAACACACCAAGTCCATCCAACCAAATGCACCATTAGGAGTTTGGAGGGGTTTTTAAGGAAGGGTTTGACATTCATCAAAAGAAATTCAATAATTTCCATACACCGTCCACAAGGTTTTCTCAATAATTACAATCTAACATATCGCATCAAATCACGTCAATTTATAAATTTATTTTTGTAAAATCTTTTTGTAGCTAAAACATTCCACAATTGTAATTCATAAGCACAGAAGAGATCATTTTCTTCTCTTCATCATTGATAAGAAAAAGTGAGCAGCTTTTATAATTTTCGGAAAAGGAACCCAAATTTGAAGCTCTGTGCTGGGATACTCTTTTAACTAGCCCAAATGGACCAGTGGGTTACGTATCGACATCCTTATAATCAATTACAAAAACTTTTTCGATCTCGGTGCTACTCATCATTTAGCTTTTTAACCTTGCAGCAAAAGGATGCCTATGTTGGAAAGATTCTACATCATTCATCAAAATTGGATAAAAACAACTATGGAACTGTTATATATGATACACCATGTTTTCAGCATCTGGTACGCAAGGTTACCTGCTGATGTTGTGGGAGAGATTGTATAGTATCCACTATTGGTGTTCTATACGTCTTTGACAAAGCAACAACCATATGATCAAGCCTCACCTGCAACCAGTTTCGAAACCTCAGAGAGGCAATAAGGAAAAAAAGTATAAAACAAATAGAAACTGGCAGAGAAAACAGACACAAATTCGATATTTCAGAAAGGATATCTAACTATCTAAGATGTCAATAGTTCAGAACTTACAACATCTATTTCCTGTTTTCTTAAAATATCAGCAGCTGTTGTTTGCTGTTCAAATAATGCTTTCTCTACTGTCGACAAATTGAAGTTGCTGCTAGATTTTCTCAGCTCTGCTTCTAGTACCTCAATTGCACTCCTGCATACAGTCTTAACTGTTATAGCCTAAATTTTGAAGTTCTTATTGGAGACAATGAAAGCTTATAGGTGTTTTTATTTGTATGACATCATTTTTCTAGTTGCTTTGATGGAGTTAGAACGCCAATATCCATTGTAGTGCTCGGTACCAATTCCTGTGGTGAAACTGTTCAACATGCTATAACGCAGACACACAAAAGACTGATTCCCAACAGTCGGAAAAAAGAAGAAGCTAACTTCTTGCTGGCATCATTCAACTACACAATACCACTAAGAATGAATCCTCTATCCATGTCAAGCCCCATGAAACTTAATGGATAATAGATTGAAAAGAAAACGGGATAGTTTTAAGTTTTAAATTTACCCAGCAGAGCCAATGTTGCAAAGGATGTTGCCACATCTTGGAGTGTAATCTCCAAAATCAACTTTCACATACTTACGGTACAACTTTTAACTAGTCAAGCTTTACCACAAAGTATTGAAATATGTATAAACTTGAATAAATATCCTAAATGTCTTAGAGCTACTTGGGTTGAGCAGTTTGCTAATGGATTTGCAACTCATACCAAGCAACACTGCTGAATTTAGTGTGTTATTTTTTTCCCTACTACTTCTTGAACGCAGGAATGCAGTCAAGTTCTGACACTTGCATCTACCAATTCATCATAGGCCGAACCAACAATTCATATATCATAGAGCACTGACCTGCAAACACAAAGTGCTTTTCGCATATCACCAGAGGCAGCAGCCACTTTCTGCAAATTTTATATAGTCAGTATAAAATGATTTTCTACGCTAACCACGAGGTTAGAATCAGATGCCTTAGCTTTATGAGAAAGTTATGCATCATCCTTAACGTTGGGCGAGAGAGAGAGAGAGAGAGAGAGAGAGGAAACTAAGAGAAATAAAAATTATTCATCAGAACATAGAAAATAAGTGACGGAGAACTCACTCTGGCACAGAGTTCCAATGCTTGCGGTTGAAAGACAAGGTAAGGAAGTGCCTGGTGGAGCAGAGTGACCATAATTACTCATCAATTCTCCAGACAAATCTATTTTTTCCACCAGAATCAATGCTATAAGCAAAACTACTTGTTTGCTTGAAAGTAAAACGAGAGGGCAGAACTTACCAACAGCCTCTCCTGCAGTATCGTGAGGATCTGATCTTTATCGTAGGCCCGAAAAGTTACTACCATAGGCTTGCCTAGCACCAAAAAAAATAACGGCAGAGCTACCGATGAGTACTAACAGAAATACAGGTCAGCTGAAATGTCATTTCACATTTGTAGTCAATATTTTGGTGGAGAATGAAGGGCAGGTTTAAATGTGGCATTTAAAGGATATATTCAGGGGACAATTCAGAAAACTTTAGTTGA
The DNA here is from genome assembly GCF_004785595.1 of Juglans microcarpa x Juglans regia. Classification (NCBI taxonomy): domain Eukaryota; kingdom Viridiplantae; phylum Streptophyta; class Magnoliopsida; order Fagales; family Juglandaceae; genus Juglans; species Juglans microcarpa x Juglans regia. Next base: position 6,329,463 of record NC_054607.1, read on the forward strand.
AGGAGGTAATCAAGCTATTTATCTATGTCCTTCCCAAGTAGAATGTCCCAATATTCAATATTCCCAAGTAGAATAAAGGGAGTTCATTGAGTCTTGGATAAAAGACCACCATTAAAAGGGAAAACTTTTGCCGTCTTAAATAAACTAAACGAAAGCAAGTATCGAACTAACAGTTTAATGATTGGAGTCTCGGGAGAAAACGATCTGCTAGGTCTATTGCATTAGCTATTCCTGCAAAAGCAAAGATGAAATGAGAAGTTCATGAATGCATGTGAGGCACACAAATTGAGAATCCAATGAATTCAGGAACTTCAAAATAATTTTACTAGGAATGGTACCTATCAAAATACATCTGGAGAAAGGTAAAGTTGTAAGCAAGAAAAGATCGTGAAGCACAGCCCGGTCTTTAGTAATTAAATAGTCCAATTCATCAGCAATTATCAGCCTGTTTTATAAAACGAACACCCACATGAGTAAAATCATCTATTTGGCGTCGTCCAATCGAGAAACAAGCACGGAAATGACTCAGAAATGTACTCTTGTTATCTCACATCATCTTCTTGGCGGAAGACAGCGGGTTTTGAGAATACACGTTCTGGAGCTGTTGCAAAGCAGAGGTAGTAGAGCCGTTGGCTTTCTTTCGCCGTTGGGCATCGCCGAGTATCTGCCAATACAAACAGCTGCTAAGCATGGTTGATGTTTTAATGGCAATCAAATATGTTGTTGATATCGGTACCTTGCTGAAAATATCCGATGTTTTTGCTAGAGAAGTACAATTAATGCTCAACACATCCGGCTGCTGATGACCTACCTGTTTGTTAGAGCAATTGATTCAATAGAGTGCCATAACAATCAAATAGAGGGGAAGTAAGAGCTTTACCTCTTTAGCCCAATCAACCAGAAGCTGTTTCACTTTTTCCATTGACAATGATTTCCCGGTCCCTGGACACCCGCAAATATATAAACTCCCAGCCTTCTCTTGCTCCATGCATACCTTGCAGAACTCCAAAACCCTCCTCTGCTCATCCTCACGGCACACGATGGTAGATGGTGCCGTCGAAACGTGCAAGGCCTCCTTCACCGCCCTCATCTGCTCCGTATCTACATTGATCAAAATAAACGACACGCCGAGAATATAAATAAGCAGGTTCTACCAAAACTAAAACGAACCGGAGAATAAATACATTGAGATCAATTTCAAAGTTCACAATTACCTACGGGACTCCATTTCGAATTTGGGATAAATCTATCAGGCGATTTCTTCAGTGGTGATTTTCCAGGATTTTCACTTGAATCTATGGCAGCTCTCTGCAAATAATTTTACTCTAATTTAGTTTGCTTCGAATTGCGTATACATAAACCCATCAAGTTTAAGCAAACGCGCTGTTTGTTAGAAGAACGATAAAATTGAAATGAAAAACATCAACAGTTCGTATATAATCAGAGCATCGTAGAAATCACATTGGAGGGACAGTTTGGGCTCGCAGATGTGCATCTGCGAGGCGATTTCCACTTGACCGGTATGGAAGGCTGGCTATCCTGCGCAGCTGCAGCATCGGATCTGAGTCTTCGTTTCTGAGGAGTGGAGTCGGCGTTAGATCGGACGATGGCAGGCATGGTTAGGATTAACTGGTTTTGGATTTCGGGTCGTGGATCGGTGGTATAAGGAGGAAAAAAAACGTGGGGAATAAATAAATATAGCGGCTGCGTTTAGCGGGAAAATGTAGACGTAGGAAACTCATTTCCCGCCAAGGCTTTTAAAAATCCTAAGGACGACGACTCGGATTAACATTGGGATATTTTATAGTTTTTTTTTTTTTTTCAATATCGAGATATATTATACAATTTAAAATTAGATAGAATCTTAATTAAAAAAAAAGAGATAAATATATTAAATTAATTATATTTTATTTATTTTGTATTTAATGTTGTCAAAAGATTTCCATAAATAACAATAAATATTATAAAACCTGTTTTATTTATTTATTTATTTATTTATTACTCGTACTCTTGTAAACCATTCCATCTAGGCTGTAATTGAGCTAAATTGAGCCGGTATTTAATTTATCGAGCTCATCTCAACTTAAAATATTCGAGTTTGAGCTCAAATCTAAGTTTGAGATTTTTATTTATTCTTTATTCGAGCTTGATTCGATAAGTTAAATTCTTAATTCGAACTCATCTAAAAAACGAAGCCGAGCTCGGCTCAAATTATTTATTTTTTTTATTTTTTGGAAAAGATTTAATAAATAAATAAATAATTTAATATTAAATTTGTACAACTAATAAGTAGAAACTCTATTGAATTATAAGATTTGAGAAATTTATAAATAATTAATATCTAACTAATTGATATTTATCCATAATAACAATATATTATATGTCTACATAAATTATTAATACATACATATAATATGATAGCATTTATCTATGTCATATATGGTTTCAACATACTATTATATAAAATTATTAAATCTTATCGATTAACTATTGTACAAATTATAAAATATAACTATGAAGTATATTCAATATATAGACATAAATAATTAGATTAGATATTATATATTTAATTATAACAGTATTATGCTTATATTATTAACTAATACAAATATATATGTATATATTTATTAATATATGAATAAACTTTAATCAAATCGACTGGGGCATAAATGAGCGAGCCTTAACAAGTCGAGTCGAGTCGAGTTTTGTCGGACATATGTCATTTACTAATCGAGCGAGTATTTACTTTCACGGGCGAGTTTTTTTTTTCACGAGTTGAATTCGATTCAAATTTAACCGAGTACCGAGCATGCTATCGAATATATTGGTTCATTTACAACCCTATCCATCTCTAACCTCTTTCTCTATTATTTTTGCTCTTAAAAAAACTCATTATTGTTTTTCCATTCTACCACTGTTTTCTTTGAAGAAAATGATACATTTTGTTACTTTTTACAATAAAGATCTTATAAACTTTATACATATGTCTAATAAATAGGGATTGATTTACTTCTTTATGTTGACTTTTGATTGGCCATGGGCCAGTTTGTAAAACTTATGTAGTAAAAGTTGTAGTACCTCTTGCATTACTCTTTACTCAAATGGTATAATAATCGAAATTCAGTATCCAACAAATATTGATCTTTTTTTTCTTTTTTTTTTTCTTTTTCTTTTATTTATAACAATCCTAGATATTGATCTGAAACATAACATTCTGTGTTGCTAAATAAGTATGAAATAGTTATAAGAAGGGCCAAGTCTATAAAAAATAATTAAAAAATATCTTATAAGCTGATTTAGTTTGACATAACAAATCATAACCAGTTTTACAATTTATAAACATGTCACATCAAACTATATAAATATAATTTTTTTTTTTTTATAATTTTGTTTTGTATAAAATATTTATAATAGTAATATTCAAACATCTTTTTTTTTTTCCAATTATCTCTTGCCTAGTCAATCTTGGTGCCTTGGCAACCATGAACTCCACTAAATTTCTTAGAGAGTTTTTATGTACAATGTAAAAAAACTTCAAGATTTTTAAAAACACCCAAAAACTTAAAAATACATCTCTAAATAATTTTTTTTTAAAAGGAAAAGAAAAGCAGGAATAGCCACCGTGGTGCATGCATAAAAAAAATACTTCAAAATTATTTATGAAAACAACTCTTAAAAAATTTTACAGCCAAATTAATGTATTCTCAATAAGTCTCCCCACTTTGACCCTCTTAAAATTAATTTGTACTAATAGTTAATTATAATCATATATACACCATTCATGAAAATTCCACTCATCCAAACACCTCAATATGATTTCGGAAACTCAAGTTTTGTGTCTAATCTTTCTCACACCCTAAAATAAGTAAAAGATTAGGTAGAAAACTCTGAAGAGAATTTAATACAGTCTCACATTATGTAATAGTACGAAAATAAACAGATAAAAAGAGTCAATATTTAGAGGCTTAAATTCTTGGATTAAAAGTAGAATTCGAATTGTTAACGTCGTGTTTCGTGTGCCTTTAGCCGAGTTCTAAAAACTCGAGTTTTCGGACTGTCACCTGCAAACTTTAAGCAAATACAGAGAAATAGGTCCTTGGTGGTAGTCAAGAAGTCTCTAATGCTAAAGTCAATATATCTCGTTAATAATTTTTGTGTAAGTTTAGAGGAATCAAATAGAGTTTCTCATACATGAAGATTGACTCTAATACTAGGTTTCTGGTGGAGACAACTCAATCTTGACTTTGAAGGACTTATGTCATTTTCACTGTTCATTTGTCAGAATCCTTTAATGTGGCGTGGCTTCTGGGGTGGCGTCATTAATACGGCGCGAAATACAGGCAGTGGTGCCATTAATGCGGCCTGGTTTCCTGATTCACTTTACCCAGAAACATTCAATGTTAAGCTTCTTCATGCCTGCTGTCAGGAGGGTTCTCCATATTTCCAGCCCACCTATCTGGGTAGGTTTCCGAGGGTAGTCTGTCAACAGGGTGGTGTAAGGGCGGTCAGTCTCATCCTCCTCTAACGTTTACTTTCCCTATCATGCAGAGTTGCTTCATGGGTGGATTTTGCTCGTGGACAAAGTACTCTGCAAAGACTAATTGACTCTTTTTAAGAGGGAGGTCTTTGGACTTGGCCGGACTCTCTGACTTACTTTCCCAACAGTCCCTCATGAGTTTGTTTTAAAGGCCGATAGGGGAAAATTAAACCCCTTACATGTATCTTAACATAATGATGAAATAATATCAATATCTCATTTAATTTGAATATGTTTGTCTTCCAAACACACAGAAATATAACACCACGGTACTCCTCCAATCGTGGTATCATATTAAGAGTATTGGTAAAGACAAGTCTCAAATGTTTCGCCCAAATCTTTTGTAAAAAGTGAACTCCATTGAGAAAAAGTGAACTTTTTTATTTTTTATTTCTGTTGTAGTCAACTTTTTTATAAGATGTCTATGTGAGACTTGCGCATGATTTGAGATTTGTATATATATATATATATATATCATTGTTCTTATATTAATTTTGTATATATATGTATATATTTATTTACATATACATGTTAAAAAGAAAATCATACGTATAACCTACCTCAAGCAAAAGCATCGCTTCCAAACTTTCCAAGGTAGCTAGCAACTTGCCAAGCTTTGCGATCGACGACGACGTGAAATATAGATTTAATTTGTAGAGACTACTTCGAATGGCGTAGGTGCTCGGACAGCTTCGTCAATCGAAACGGTACGTACGATACAAATACATACATACATATATATATTGCGATATATTTTCTTGGACTTTGAATGGTCGAGGTGCTCGGAAGAGGTGCTATGGATATAACTTCAAAGCTTTAAATTCCAACAATGGTGGCCCCGATCCATTAATTATTAGGTCACAGTCAGCGATTGGTGACCATTTTGCATGTTGACAAGAACATTAACTTGCCTCTTGCTCTTAGATATTTGTTCTCTCCAATCTCCATGTTACCAAAATATACCCTTGCGTACGTGTGATCATCATCCTTATACATACCATCTAGCCGAAAACAGTACGATACATAGCCGGAAGAGGTAAATTAAATTAAAAATATTTATATAATTGAGTTAACACATAAAAAATAGTAGCTAAAGACCTGTGACCTGATTGGTATAACCTCTAACCGTCAAAATAGAGATCTGAAATTCGAAACTATCCTCTCCCAAATCCAATAAAAAAAAAAAAGGCAAAAAAATGAGTTTATCTTTATCAATTTTCTTTATATTGACATTAGGAAATGTTTACCGGGTCGTGTGGCCAATCTATATCATGCTTGCCAAATTTCATCAAAATATATTATAGGAAAATTTTATTCATCATTCTTACATTGCATACTATACATGATTTTTTTCTTATTAAATATTTGATATATGGATGATGACTAGAAAAATTCTTTTAGTTTAACAAGAATAAAACAAAAAATCAAGCTATGTGATGTGTAGCTTAAAGATCATGATGAGTAGAAGGGCTCTATATTATTTACCCAGCTCACACACATCAAATGACCCATTATTGTGGAAAGTACTTTTATAGCATACCTTAATTAAGGCCTTATATATTAATAGCATTTTGACCAGATCCATTTTTTTAAGAGAAATTTTATTTGCAGTTCTCATTTAGAGACTGTATGTGCAAACTTTTCATTAAATTGAAAAAAAGTACTATTTTGATAAGAATATTATTGTAATTTTGAAAAAATTTAAAAATAAAATTTACTTTCAATGCAGTCCCTATTTGGGGACTGTACGTAGCATCACTCTTTTTTTTTTAAAACAAATCTTCAAAATTTGGTTGATCATCTTCAGCTTCTACCCATTACTCTCATATGTTTCTATGTCCATGATTGATCATGAGAAATTTCACAAGCTTTACTAAAGTGAAGAAATCTAAGATGAGAAAAGTTATTATACAGTGTGACAAAATAAAAATGTATAAATAAATTGAGGAAAAAAGAAAAAGAAAATAGTCATTATATAAAAGCTAGCTAAAGGAGGACTCTTTAAATTAATAATTTGGATATAAAAATATTACTGTATTTACGATATGTCATACCAATCAATGTGACTGATCGAGGATTAAAATTAAAACTGATCTAAATGAAGAGTACTAACGACGTTTGTCGTTCTTATAATTAACTGATCTATAGGATAAGGTATTTAATCCATTTGAATGATAATGGAACCAAGAATTATGAGAGTGAGAGATAGAAGTAGTGTCAAAGCCTTTTTTTTTTTTTAAAGGGTGGGAGAGGAGTAGATCGAGAGAAAAGTAGATCATGAGAAGATAAGGTGATTGGCGTGGCATTGGCGTCTGCATGTCTCTGTTTGAATATTATCCCATGTGACTCTCTCGACGTTTTCCCTTTGTTGGCTATTCCCTTAATGCCAACTTACAATCACGTCTAGCCTTCTTATATATCTCTCTTTTTCCTTTCGATCACTTAGAAGAAGGCCACGCAAACGTATTTAAAGATTCTTCCTCTTGCACCTGATCATTATCTTAAAGCTTAATTAGTTTCTACCCCAATATTGTATGTATATATTTATGAGCCAATTTCGCCAAAAATGCAATTTTATGAAAATGGACCATATCAGCCTCCACAAGCTGGTAAAAATGATGGGCAATGGGTTTATTAATGTTAGAAAAGTGATAATCAAGCCACTTTTCACAATACTTTACACAATAATATTATGGGATAAGTGGTGATTTTCACGTAATATCAATGTTACGTTGTTAAAAAATGACAGTTAAAAAATATTTAATCACAATACTATTACTTTTTTTTTCCCACAAAACAATGGGGAGGGGCAACTAGTGTAGCTTCTCCCTCTTGGCATGTGACCATAAAGACTCCCACTCGTAACGGCATATTTTGTTTGAGCTATAGCTATTGATTCCGGGTGGAGCAGCCCGTCGCCGTGAATCCACTAAGGTGGTAGCATGAGAAGGACCAAAGACTTTGGTTCATAAATTTTACTAGGATAAGCTGTTTCAAATCTGTGACCTCGGACAAAGGAGAGGAGAACGATCCCGTATTCTTTACTAACTGGGCTACCATGCACCTTGGTGGTCACACCGCGAGTACTCTTACCTGCAATACCGAAAATAAGTTTTGAAATATCTGGACCACAAAGATATTTGTGGTTGCTCTGGCCCAGCTTCATCAATATATACCCTCACCCACATCAAATGCCCCGTTTTTGTGGAAAGTTTTATACGCAAAGTAGAGAGAGAGAGAGAGAGAGTCAAGACCATCGATTTTTCTTTTGAGCTAACGATGGAGAGACACCCCTTCATGTGACATGTCTATTGGCTTTTTTCTTTTGTGCTTACATGCATCATGTTAATTTCATTCATAATTGGTTCTTTTTCATCATGTTTCCAAATATATATAGTGCCTAAATTGGCGTTTTCTTTTTTCGCAGTTTGTTTGTTTGATGCTCGATCTCTTCCTACATAATGCATGCATTATATATGATGTAGCAAATTATGCTTATTTTTTTCTTCGGTTAATAGACCGTTCTCACAGCATCGATCCATGCAAAATGGAGTGCTAGTCTAGTAAATCTATAAATTGATGTAACTTTATATAATACATTAAATCTATTTTATAATGAAAGTAATTTTATAATCTAACGTCTTACATTAAGTCATGTCAATTCATGAGCTTACTGTTTATTGTATCTCTTTGTGGTTCTCTTAAATGAATAAAGTAAGGCATTTTCTCATTTATAACATGTTGGATATAAAACGAATTGGGGCAGTCCATTGGAAGTATAATATCTATCATTATAAAGAGATAATGTAAATTAACTCAGACACGTAAAATGTGAAAGCAATATAAGGCAAGTTGACTCAACTACTACAAAGAATAGAAGAGACCTCTATAAAGGCAGGAAATCTCTATAGATTTTTGAAGGTCAAGCTTCTATAGGCATATGGATCCCTAAGATTTTCTTTGTCCAATGAATGAGTCTTCTTCAACCTCCAGAAAATTTTAATCTCTTTTATTTTATTGAGAGATATGTGAGATAATAAAAGATTGTACAAATCATCAAATATAGTAAATTTTATCTTTAAATGATCCGTGAATATAGAATTATATCGAATCACATAAATATCTGTATATCTTTATTTACATTTTATATGCTTTATATATTGTTTATTTTCTTCGAGTATTGTATCGACTTACAAAACATCATTTGATGAGCCGTTTAACCGGATTGTTAGGCCGGATTATACCAAAAAAATGCATCAACGAAACCCATGTACATATATACATACATATATATATATATATAATAAATATGTATATGTATATATTTATGAAAACTGCATGAAACTTGCCCCATCGGGGAGAAAGACGGGCAGTGGTGATGGTGATAGCGGTGCAATATCATTTTGGACCCGCCGTTCCTCACCCACCAAAAAGCTCATATTTTTTTTATTTAAAAAAAGGTTGTATTTATAAGTTTTTATAAATGCACCAAATATACTATATGTAATTATTTATACACTTATATTATACTATTATTTTATTAGAATTATGATGTTCTCAAATGAGTCAAATTGATATGTAGAACACATCGTACGTATCCATTAAATGATAAAATTCACATATTAAAAAAAAATTAAATTGTAAGATTTTATTTTTAAAATTTATAAAAAAAATAAAAGAAACTTTTTTTTTTTTAAAATTATCTATTTTATAAAAAAAAAAAATTTACAAGAAATTTATATTTTTCCTCGTACAAGTGGTTTCAATCGGATTACCAATCACTCGTCAGATGATAATTCATCACGAAAAACCCGAGGTTGCTTCCGTAAGATTATTAAACAAATAAAGACAAGCTCAAAAAAACATGTAAACAACCACAAAAAGAAAACAAGACACCTCGACAGTAATTAAACAGACACGTGTCGCTAAAGCAACGGTAGAGGTCGGTGACGTTCACGAATTTTAACCAAGGTGGTTAGCTGTCTGTGTAAACACGTGGTACATAGAAGGCAGCCAGATGGATTATAGGAGTCCGTGAAAATGGCCGCGTTGGACTGAAAACTAGTCGAGTTCTTTTCCCCTCCTTGAACCACGCCCAAATTACCTCCCCTACTCCTTACACTGCGGACTCGGTTAGCTACTCACCCACCATCCTCCACGACATCCCTAGTGATTCATCCATCGCCTGACATTTTTCGTTCAAAATTGAAACAGAATAACCACACAATATTTTTTTAATAAAATAATAAAAAATACTTTAATTTATTTTTATTATAAAATAAATTTAATATATGACATAAAATCAGTTTATTTTTATAAAAAAAACTCTATTATTAAATAGGTATATAGAGTACACTTAAAACAATATTTACGATATATTTTAATTTAAAAAATAAATTTTAAATATTATAAATAAAATCTTATTATTAAAATTATGTAGATGGTGTGTTCTATACCTACTTAATAATAAAATAACTTATTCATCAAATCTCTACGCATGGTACTACTTCTCAATCAAATAATAATACTTGTTACTTTCTTAAGGTTCGGTTTGGATTGATGAGATGAGGTAATTTTATATGAAAGATAAAAGTTAAATAAAATATTTTTTTAATATTATTATTATTTTAAGATTTAAAAAAATTAAATTAAAATTTAAAAAAATTGAATTATTTATTATATTTTGTATAGAAATTTAAAAAAATTATAATGATGAGATAAGATAAAATATTTTCTGAATCCAATCATAATACATTTGACAATCGTTAATAAGATTATTTTTCTATTTTTTAAAAAAATGTTTATGAATCTTCTTAAATAAATTTCACAAAATTGTCAAATACGAAAATTTATGATTTTTCCTAAATTTTAAGAGGACAAGGCCAAGTCCGATACTTTATAATCTGGTGTATACGGTATGCCGTGTACCCCGCGATATTTTTGCCTTGCATATAAAAGCACCCAAGAGTGCCCCTCTCTCTGGTCGAGAGGAAGCGTTAGTACTTTGCTTTGAGAGTTTTGCCGGAAATCTTCGCCGGAGCTTTATCGGGAAAATCCATCCAAGCTTTTCAAAGCTTAGTAAGTAATGTTTGGGAAAATGTTTCCTTCTTGGGGACCTCCTTGTCATATGTTTTCGTTTACGTGTGAGTTCGTCTTGGTTGGAGATTACCTGATATGATTTTCATGCGAAATTAGTGACTTCTCACGGAAAAGGAACTCTCTATTAGTTTATTATTATAGGGCAAAAAAATATTGTTTTTCCAATTCATAATTCCGGTTTTCTTCGAGTTTTTCCTGGAAATTCTGGTGTTCTTGTCGGAAATTGATCTTAGAGTGGGATTTTTGGCGTGGAATTGGGTTAAAGGGTTTGAATTGTAAACTTATTCTGTTCGTTTCATTGATTTTTCAGGTTAATAGTGAGGTTGAAGGAAAAAAGGCGAAGAATTTCTCGGATCTGATTAAAAAAAGTTGGAAATTTATGGTTGGAGGAAGAGAAATTTCTCTTCTCAAAACGAGGTCTTTTTTTCTGGGACTTCGACTCCTTTGAGATTTCTGAATCCTTTTCGACTTTGCTTTTTTCTTTTTTCCTTTTGCTCTCCTTTGGAGAAATGGGAACGAAGGTAGCTACGACCTGTTTGCATTGGTCGCAGCCGATTGTTCCCCATTCTCCGTCCTCATCTCAAACGCTAGCCTCGGTGGTCTCATTTCCGGCAGGACGAAGAAGCCACCGTGGCGATGGCGGAACTCTCGTCTGCCGCTACTTGCAGAGACCGTACCGATCGGCTCTGTTCGGAGCTTCATCGACGGCGATTTTCCGGTTCCGATCTTGCGAGTACCCGAAGCCGGGAATTCGAATTCTCAAAAGTGCTTGCAGTGCCAGCTCAGATGCATTTTCGGACGAAGAATTCTCAAAGCAGATTCAGGAATTGGCACTCCAGTTCCAACTTTCGGGCGATGATGACGACGACACTGCCATCATCGCCATGGATGACTCGGAATCACAGATGGTTTCCGATTCCAGAGATGTGAATAGCGCAGATAGTTGTAGCAGTTTCGACAGTAGCGTCAACTTTGTAGAGATTCAGCACCAGATACCACAAGGTCCAAACCCATCTTCGGAGCTCGAGCCTCCGTGGCCAGAAATGCGGCAAGGGCCACCGGATTGGGCCAGAAGAGACGAGATAATCCCCGCGAGTATCGAGCGCAAGGCGAACAGCGTGGATCTTCCGCTTTCGCTTCGAATGATTAAGCGAAAGATGCAATGGCAGGAGGGGTACTTCAGAGAAGTAGGAGAATCGGCTTACTGCTCCGTAAAGAAGGCCTTCTCGTCGATGGTGTTCATAGTCAGAGAACTCCAAAGCTACACGTTGCAGATGAGAGAGCTTCTGTTTTACGAAGATGTGCAGGGGGTTCTTGCGCGGGTTCAGAGAGAGATGTACGCTTCGTTCGTGTGGCTATTTCAGCAGGTCTTTTCTCACACTCCAACCCTGATGGTGTACGTGATGATTCTCCTCGCGAATTTCTCTGTCTATTCCATGGGGCATAGCAACGCTGCTATGGCAGCTTCACTGCAGCTCGGACCTTACGCAGCTACGACGGATATGGCTTCAGTGGTTGAAATCGATCAGGACCAGAAGCACCAGAGGTTTGATTCCTCGGCGATTAAGAAGTTCTCGGTTTCGTCCTTGTGGGGCGAGACGACATCGATCGACGGAAACAATGGCGGAGGCGGCAAGGTCCGGCCAGTGGGTAGTGGAACCGAAGGTGAAGGAAAGTTTAATGGGCCGGATTACCACTACCAGAAAATTCTTCACGACGGGGCTTCTTCCCAATTGTCCTCCACTTACGACGCTACAAGAGAGGGGGAGACACAGGAAGAAGAGGTGGCTCTATGGAACGCCATAGTCGAAGAAGCTTCGAAAATACGGTCCGCAATCCTAGATGAAGCTCTCGATCAAGAAACCATGCAACGGTTCGTCTCGCCGGTGACGGCGAAGATCGAAGCGGACGACGAATACGGAGAGTACTTGAGAACAGAGCTGCTGTACCTGACGGACTTGGCCCAAGAGCACAGCAACCCTCTTGTCCTCGCCAACTTTGCTCAGTTTCTTTACCTGGTCGCCCACGACTACGACAGGTACAATCTCTCTCTCTATTATTTTTCGTTATTTTTTTTAACTAAAATTACTTCTCCTACATGTTTCAATCAATCTTCCATATCTGTTCATATCTGTCTTTCGTTTCTTCCTCTCCCTATCTTCCTCCATAAATGCCTTAGAAAAATCTTCCATTTTCAAAGCACTTCTGTCGCTTTGCGTCATCTTGACAGAAGTATGTGTGGTCGAGTTTTCCCTTTCATGGCAAAATTTCCTTGTTCAATCCTATCTTTTTTTTCCTCTGCGTTTGTGATTCCCACGTGTTTCAATAAAAAAAATATCTTCAATTTGGTACAAGTCATTGTCTTTTATCAAGACATTTGATAGAAAAATGATAATATTCATTGTACCATATAGCAAATGTGGTTGAAAATGATAAAATATAATAGCCCAGAAAAGATTTTCAGCCGTTTGACCATATATCTTTATATTGTTCACGTCCCAAAACAGAGCGGAGGAGTACTTCAGGAAGGCAGTAGGGATTGAGCCACCAGATGCAGAGGCATACAGCAAATACGCGACCTTCTTGTGGAAAGTGAAGAAAGACTTGTGGGCTGCAGAGGAGAGATTCTTGGAGGCCATCTCGGCCGATCCCAGCAACCCTTACCATGCTGCTAACTATGCTAATTTTCTCTGGAACACTGGTGGAGAAGACACTTGTTTCCCTCTTTCCCCTTCCGACACCACCCAAGATGCCTAAAATCTCCAGATCTAGCTAAATAATATGCCAAATTATTCCTTGTGTTTTTTAGATATACTACGTACTGGGATTGGTAAGAGAGAATTTCAGTGCGGAAGATTTTGATTAGAAAAATACATTAGTAATAAAGTGATTACACAAAAATAATTTACAAACTGAATATCAGGTTGTAGAATTATTTTTATTGTAAAGTAGATTTAATAAATTACATGAAATTTTTATTTTTATATAATTGACTGCAGTAATTCTCTCTTATAATTTCATTTGTGTTAAAATATGTCATATTTTTCAGCAAATAAATAGATGTTATTCTGAATACCTGTCGGGGTTGGTCGGAATGGGAGCATTATTGGGCTTTGAGTAAGCAGGCAAGTGAGGAGGGGATTCGGGAATGAGAACCGTTTCGCACCAGTCGGGCTGGTTTTTTCACAAAAGTAGTCCTCCATTCATCTCAAACCACGTAGGATAAAATACTCTAAGAGAAATACACCCCATCACATACAATCACCTCGCACGTGCTAGCCTTCTCTTCCTCAGCACCGTCCTCTGCCCTTTCTTCCTCGCTGGTCTCTTTGCCCTCAGTCCGACGCTAACACCGACACCGAGCATCTCAGTCCGACGCATCTCTATCGCCAATCTCCCCCAATCTCCGTCGATCATCTCCATCTTCTCTCCATCAAAATCAAATCAAACCAAAATCCACAATCAAACCAAAATCAACCCACAATCAAAACAAAATCAACCAACAATCAAACCAAAATCCTTCGACAGGCGGACCGGCTGTAAGGATTTCTCTGAGTGTGTGTAAACGTGAGACGAAAGGGACGATCATAGTCGAAGTCATCAGAAGGCGTGGAGGACGACGGACGCTTTGAGCTTCAACTTGGGTTGAGCATCGACGAAAGGGGTGCTCGGATTGAGTTTCGACCTAGGGAATGCGATTCGGGATTGCGAATAGGGGTGCGGGTGCAATTCGACAGAGGGGCTGCTTGGGTTGAGCTTCGACCTAGAGGATGTGATTCAGGGATGCCGATTTGGGGTTGCAAAGAGGAATTGGGGGTGCGGGTGCGAGTGCGAGGGACGAAAGCCTGTGCAAGGGATTTCCTTCAAAGGGGGTGCGACCGTGCAAGTGATTTTTGCAAATAAATTAGTTTTATGATGTTTGATGGTTTAAGATAGATACGATGAAAGGTTTACGTGTAAGTTTATAAGTGGCAGGCTATTTTTATTTGAAAACCAGACGGATTTCTCTTTGGAAATATATGCATGGCAAATTGGAAACAATGGCAGTGTCTTGATCGGCTCTCGAGATCTATGTCGACTATGGGTGGAACTTGCACCAATATTGGAATGAATGCTTTATAATTTTCTTCGGGTTTCCTTTCCATTTGCACTGACTTTTATAACTTTTCACTGACACTATCACATGGAAAATGTAATTAGCTTATTGTTAAATATTCACTATTTCCAATTATTGGGGAAAAAATAGTAATATAAGGATAAAGAATAAATAAATTTATAAAGTGAAAATCAAAACCATCCTCAATCCTTAAGGTTTAGTTTGGATCTTCAATTCATCTCAACTCGTAATTATAATTTTTTTAAATTTTAATATAAAATATAATAAACAATTCAACTTTTTCAAATCTTAAAATAATAATAATATTAAAAAAATAATATTTTAATAATATTTTATTAACTCAACTTAACTAACTTCAACATCTAAACACACCCTAAGAGTTCCTAAAAATCCGAGAGGCAGATACTCATTCATTTCAAATTTTTGCTATAATTGCAATGGATCATATATGGTTCCTAAGAAACAAAAAAGTCCACAATCTGATTTTTACTCCACCTTCCCCTGGTGAATTTGCTGACTTTGTTAAAAAATCACTTCATCATCATTTAGCAGCTTGGACAAAAGTTGATAACCAAAAGTCAATGAAGGTTGAAAATCATCCATCTATTTTTTTTTCATTAATTTTGATGTAGCAGTTAGAGACCAAGGAAATAATATTGCATCCTTGTATTGGAATGATACTGGTGAAACTATATTTGCACTCACAGACCACATTCCTAATGTGAGTCCAAATCTCGGTGAAACAATGGCAGCTTTGATGGCAGTATCAGAAGCAAAACGATTGGGGTTGAGAAAAATTATTCTGGAAGGCGACTCCAACACCACAATAGTAGCAATTACTAACTCTACAAATGAAGATGATTGGATCACAAGTCCTATCATTAAGGATATAAAGCACCATCTCCTCTCTTTCGAAGCTTGGAAAGTCAGGAAAATTCATCGGTCTGAAAACCAATGCGCGCATGATTTGGCGCAATGGGCAGCAGCAACACAAGCCTATGACAATATTCTTCTAATCCAAATTCCTCCCTCCTTATTGTCTTTTCATAGCGGGAAAGACCCTCTTCCTTTATCTGTATAATTATGAAACTGAGACCTAAACTCTAGCTATTGTATTTTGGTTTCTTGTTTTAATATAACTGGTAGTAACTTGTTTAAAAAAAAAATTATAAAGTGAATTTTATTGATCGGAATAAATATTTTTTTTATGTATCTATTTTTTTCTTAACCATATGATTAATTAGATCTCTATTTTTATTTTAGTTCCTCGTTCCATTTGAGTGTTGCCCTAGCGACCGGGTTCAATCCACATCTTATTATGGGGAAGCCATCTCCTATGCACCATACAATTATAGAAAATGGAAAATGATACACATACAATCATGTAAAAATTGGTTGAAATTCAAGTATAATTTCAAGCAATTAGCCGAAGAATCGCACCTGTGACCCAAAAAGATAAAAAAGAACTTATGCTCGATTCCTATAATGAAAAAGATGATTGTTATGTATCAGTCACTATTCATTTTACATATACACATTGTGAAAAGAAAAACTAGTAGAATTGAGAATCAAAGTATAGCACGTACACTACAAAAAAACAGTTCATGTTGTTGATATTGTTATCATGTACGATTATCTCGTCTTCTGATTGCATATATAATCGGACACATCCAATAAGATTTTATTGAATATACAAATAAATAGATGAGATTGATTGAAATGAATAAATAAGCAGATCTAATCAACGATTTACTTGCATAAAAAGATACATCCGTTCATTAATTACAAGTTCTATTGTGGGCATCACAGTGCCACATGCATGCATGCAACGACGTAGCTTGAACTAATGACATAACAACAGGGGAAAATTAGGTCTTTTCGTCTTCTTCACCAGATTATCATGTTTTTGCTTCTTTTTTTCTTTTCGTGGTGGGGTTAATTCTTGTTTAATAATCAAACACATGCACGATATATATTATATATATATATATAGTAGAGCTCATGATCAGCATGCTAATTAATTTTAAATAAATAAATATTGATGCAGACATATATATATATATATATATATATATATATATATATATTATATGATCGAAGAGAGCATTAATGACAAAGTAGACCCACGTGGATCCCATGCATGCATGCATGGATGGTCGTTGTAGTTTGGCCAAGCAGAAAATGACAGGTTTTCACGTGAAGCTAGCGAAGGAGGAGGCCGTCTCATGGAGCTAACTACTCCCATTGCCAATCCATGTCTCTCTCTTCATGGCCTTCCATATCATCGATCTCTATCTCTTTCTACAGAGACACAGATAGATAATAACAGGTTAATGATGTTGCAGTAGTCTAATGATGTTTCGTTTAGAGATTTGTGAAAAGATAAATGATATTATAATTTTAAGATGTATAAATCTCGTATATTTATTTTGTAAAAAAGAATAAATTTGCTAGCTCTATGAAAAATAATTTTTTAATAGTGAACCATTACTCTTGTAAAAATAAATAAGTAAAATTGAAAATATGTTTGAATATTATAATTTTTTAAGAGCGGTGCCTGTTTTAGTATTAATTTGTAAAAATTGTTTGGATGTTTGAGTTTGAATTAATAATTATTAAATAAAAAATTTAAAAGTTGAAATAGCCTATTCTTTTCATATTTGAACATGTTAATTAGTTTGAGATATTTAAATTTATTAAAAAATTTTGAAAAAAGTTTTAGCAACCAAACAACCCCTATTTTTTTTTTTTTTTAAGGAAAATGTCATCATTCATTCATTTATCAAAAGAAAATTACATCCATAATTGGATACATGCGGATATATTATCTCTATATCAATCGTTTGAAGCTCTACCAGTACACTACTGGACTGATCTAAACTTCACTACTGTTAATATTTTCTACAGACAAACGTCGTTCAAGAGACAACACTCTACCTAAACAGAGACTCAACCTCACCCTTTATAAAAATAAATAACTCAACCTCACAAACAAACCATCCAAGAGACAAATTACTTTTTTATTTTTACTATACAAACACCACGACTCCAATAAAATTAAATGGGCCCAACTTTTTTTAACACTTAATTAATTCTTTACATTAACTTTCTCGATCAAGGGAGAAGAAGTGGGCCCAAAATATTATGCAATGGTACGAGGTCGATTACAAATTTGATGGGTACGTAATTGGTAGTCAGTCCAAAATTGGGCCCCTCAAGAACAGATTTAGTAGTTCTTCATGCTCCAATTAATTCAGACCTGTTCATCGCGAATCTAGTTAATATAAATCATGTGTACATAATTACACAATTAGTGATCAACAGATCATAGCATTTTGTGTACAAATAGAATCATTTGGTATGCATTTTAAGATTTTTTAAGTATCACACATGAGCTAATATGGACTTATATGGTATGAATTTTTGTTCGTACAAAAGTGTTTCATGAAGCTGGAGAAAAAAAAAAAAAAAAAAAAAAAGAATGAAGAAAAGCCTTTCGTATACTAGTACTTCATGATCATTTATCTATCATCCTAGACATGATTAAGACTTTTCAGAGTTTTTCCCAAATAAGATTTGTTAGTCTTTGTTCCGAATTCTACGGTATGGAGTGAGAGAAAGAGACGGATGAAGTTTGTGATGCAATGTTTATTGTTATATATATCCTATAAATTTTTCGGGCAGAATGAAATGTTCAACAGATATTGTATGATTGAGTTTCTATCTCTAATCGTTCCTAGGTCTTAAAAGTGCAAGCAAAAATTCTGGAACATCTTGATCTCAAAAGTAGGGGTTGACAATTCATGATCGCTGCCCGTATACAACCCGCCGTTTGATTAAACAAGTTAGACCCTAAAACTCTAACATGGCCTGTATAAATAATGAGTGACACGATACGACACGACTTACATAATCCGTTTAATAATTAAATTTTATTGGGTTAACTTGGACATGACCCGTTTAACTTATTTCAATCTGTTTAACTCATTCCATATAAAGTGGGACGTTGAGCATAGTCGTATATTTATTTTTTAATCCTATTAATATAATTTCATATATAATATAATAATAACTTTATAAATTATTTACAATTACAACTCCATACACTACAACAAAATTAAGATTTTGGGACAAAATGAAAATTGTCCCAAAAAATGAGTTATAGGGACGAAATTCAAATTTCATTTCTAAAAAATGACGGCAGTTGTTTGTCATTTGAACAACAAATATTTTGTTCGAACGGTATATGTAGGGATGAGAAATTTTGTCCCTAATAAAACAACCGCTCGAACATTTACAAATACGTTCGAATATATTAAAATAAACAATCGAATGGATAGTATATAAGGTCAAACAAGAATTTGACGCGTTAAGTTACTAAATTTAGTGGGACATTGACTTATTGTATGAACAACATACAACATCGTTCGAACGTCAAGGTTAATCAATGTTTGAACGGATATTAATTGCCAAAATGTTCGAACGGATTTTATATATGATCGAACGGAAAGTTGGCGGGTGAAGTCACTAAATTTAGTGGGACATTGACTTACTGTTCGAATAATATATTATATCGTTCGAACGACCAAGTAAATCAATGTTCAAACATAAAATAAAGTGTTCAAATGGAAACTTTGCAAAAATATCTAGTGAGAATGGAGAAATGCTCGGATGGCTATATGTTACGTTCGAACGATGACATAATTTTTACAATTTGTTACTTAATTATGGAGAAATATTTAATTTCTAAAGAAAATTAGCAATTAAAGAATATATATAATAAAAATAAATAATTAATGTAGAAAAGAAAAAGACGATTCATAATTAAATTTACTTTACAAAACACAAAATATTGTCCAAACAAAAAATGAAAATAAAAAATACAGACTACTACTGAGCCAACTCTCTAATCACATTCTCGACTCCAGTTAGGCATATCTCTAGCTGTGTTAGCCGAGTACTGATCATGACCAGAGTCACAGAGATGGTATCAATCTCTGTACGTAAGTTAGAGATTATGTTAGCATTAATCTCTATACGTAAGTCAGATATGACACTTCGAATCTCTATATGCACTACATCAATCACCTTTGTTGTCTATGTACAGATCTCTGCACACACAATATCTGCAATCTCCTCACGAATAGTAGTGCATGATGCGTCCTGTGTGGATGTCTCACGGGTCAATACTCCATGATCTCTCGGGTGTGCATCTCTCTGAGTATCGACACGCTTTGGAATAGGAGCACGAAGACGAAGTCTCGAGTGTCTCGTGCTTCATGACAGGGTGGAAGAGTTGATCGGTCCAATCGGCTCCCGAACACACTTTGCAATATCTAGCAGGATCCAGGCATGTAGCAGAAATCGTGTGATCATGATCCCAAAGGATAGTATATTTGTCGTAATGTACTGGGCCTTTGATCGAATCCTAGTGAATATATAACTCATTAGGTTAATAAGCACCACAAGAGTGACACGTATTATAAATTTTGCCCGATCCATGCCAACCTCTGTCTTGTGTTGCCGATGATCAATTTTGTTGGAAATGATTAAGTTCATGATCTTGAAGAAACCAGATAAATCTGCATGTTTGATGCTCTTCGTCTCATCATAGGGAGGAGCATATGGACCAACAATGAACCTCCTCACCTCATGATCACCAAGGCCGTCAAGTACATCTTTATCAGAGCCCTCGTCCTTAACCGTCTCCCCATTACCTGTAGCTAAAGACTCCTTGTGCACCATGTTCGGATATGCAGTGCGGTATCATGGGATACCAATGAAATTGGCGAGTCTATCCGTTGAAAATGTAACTGGGGCTCCCCGAACCGAGATCGTATATGCCCCTCCATCATCTTGGCTAGCACAACTGAGCTCTCTATAAAACTCTGAGACAATGTCGATATAGGAAATGAGGTCCCATGCTCCGTCCTTCTAGTCGAGGATTGGTGTCCAACCACGCTCGACAAAGACTACCGTTAAGGAACGAACCTCCTAGATAAGATCCTGAAAGTCAAAGATCTTCACCTGACGCTCGAATAAAATAGTCATCTCTCGAATTTTTTCAATGGAGAGTTGCCCTGGTCTGCCACGCTTTCATCTCCTATAAGACATTGTCAACCTGAAATTTAAAAAATAAAATAAAGAAGGGGAGTGTGCGATGATGGATTTAAGCAATCTTCGAAAGAGAGTATGTGATGATGAACATTTATTGAGTATTAATACATCGCGAAAATGGTATGAAGATGATCTTTTTGTTTTGGCTTCCTAAGTATCTCAAGTATTCTACTTAGATGATCTTGAGTTAGAAAATCAATGGCGAGTGGTACAAAATTTTTCTCTAAGAAACATATATGATGTTATCCCCGAGGCGGAGGAATAATCTGAAAAAGAAGATGATCCCTCTACTCAAGAAGAATACAAAGAGAGTCAACCTGTTTTTAACTTATTTGTGAATTTGAGTCAATATGTGATGATTCCATTACATAAGAAATATATTGAGGCTAAAATTATTGATGCGATAGTTGAGAAAAATGTTGACTCATTTGTAGTATCTACAAATGATGAGGGTGAATGGTCTACTAAAACTGATACGGATAATTGACTTGTTTTGTGTTAATCTGATATTTTATGACATATCTTTTCTGTAATGAATATATATGTGCTTTGAAATCATGTCACCGAAGAGAAAGAAAGTTCGCATCTCATTTTCACTTATTCCTAGCTCTCCGTCTGACTCACCACTAGAGCTCAACTCTCCAAAACAAGGTAAAAGTGTTATAATTATTTTGTTTAAATTCAGGTATTTCATACATATTAAATATATACTAACCATTATTTACTTCGTTTCTACAAGGAATATGACATTTTTTTAGAGTTAATTGTACAATCTCGTAAACGTTGAGGCACTACTAGAAGCGTGATATTGGAAAAATATCGTAAAGTGGATAAAATTAAGGTTAACATTCTGAACGAACATACAGGAGGTGAAGGACAACCAACAACTTGGCTTGTATTGCATGTGGGTGCTCTTATATAAACTTATGCACCTTTGACTACAAGTTCATAGTATAAAGTCTTTCAAGATGCAAAAGAGCTTATCAAGAAGTGTTGTTTAGTAATGTTTAAATAATTGATTTATAATATTATTTAATATGTATGCAAAATATAGAATATGCAAGTGATAATTTCTTTGTGTATATATTTTTTCAATGATAACTCCAAACTAAATTTTGGTCAAAGAGGAGTGTAAGACTGTCGATGAGCTTATGTGTAATGTATACCACAAATATAAGGCAATTTGTCATGAATATTATAATAAATTTGAGAACAAGGAAGATGTATGTCAACATCCTTTTTAAAAAATATTTTTTAGGACAAAATTCAGTTTCTTGCCCCAAAAAGCCTTTTGAGACAGTAATATCGGGATGAATTCTTTTCATCCCAAATTGTATTTTGGGACGAAAATCCAGTTTTTTGATATGAAATATTTCATCCCAAAAAACTTGTTCTGTTGTGGTGATATATGAAAAAATATTTTATATTCAATATATAAGAAAACTAATATTTTCATAAAATAAAATAATGCATTAACAAAAAATGTTTAATGTTTTGAGATATTAAGTAGCCAAATACTAAGTTTAATATTAATTTTCAACAAAAATAAAAGTATGAAAGCTAAATATTTATAGAATTTATTCGTTTTATATAGGTTGCTTGCATGTTTTGCGGGTTGACTCATAATTGACATGTTTATTAATTGTGTCTTATTAGGTCAATCTATTTTTTTGATAATCAAAACCCATGCATCTATATGAAATCTAAATGATCTGTTTATTTCGTGTCAGGTTCACGGAACGTGTCATTCCCCTACTCAAAAGACAAACAATTAAGAATGATAAGTAATTACAAACAATATTAGGCTCGTTTGTTTTCAGAGATGAGATGGGATGAGATGAGATTAAAGTTAAAAAGTTGAATAAAATATTGTTAGAATATATTTTTTAATATTATTTTTGTTTTGGGATTTGAAAAAGTTGAATTGTTTATTTTATTTTATGTGGGGATTTGAAAAAGTTGTAATGATGAAGTAAGATGAGATGAGATGAAATGAGATGTTTCTTGAAAGAGCTTAGGTTTTTAGGTGATTTGCAGTTGTGGACCACTCCTTGTTCATCCCTTGTCACCCAAAACATAGTTGAGTACTGCAATGGGTCCGAATTTGGTATCCGAAAAGTGTTCTGAATAGTATAATTTTTTTTTCTCTTTTTTTTTATATATATTTTTTTAATCATCATAAATATTTTTTTAAAAAATAAAAAATTCACAACATCATTAAAAAATATTTTTTTAATCATTCGGTAAAAAAAAAAATCCCAAAGCATTTCTCAAACATAGTTATCCCTCCTCCCAAAAAAAAAAAAAAAAAAAAAAAGAAAAAGAAAAATTAGTTCAAACATGACGGCCTAGTATTGCTGCATGCATTTTGGCGCACTTGATTAACAGGCTTTAAAAAGTACAAATAAACCGTTATTGTTTTGAGCTGAATCGTCTCTTTCAATTCTAAAATCCAGTCCACATGCAAATTAATTAAGCTGTTTAATTCCTCGGTGTGAAATTAATAGGGAGATTTAACCCAAAAGAAAAGAAAAAAAAAAAGATAAGGAGGCCTAGCTAGAAATTGCTAATTTAAAGACAAATAAATTAATGGCATTATTGGGTCATGGTAGTATTTACCCTCCCCAATGAGCAGGCAATTAGCATGAGGAGTCATCCAAGCAATTAACAACTAGGT
This sequence comes from Juglans microcarpa x Juglans regia, assembly GCF_004785595.1. Classification (NCBI taxonomy): domain Eukaryota; kingdom Viridiplantae; phylum Streptophyta; class Magnoliopsida; order Fagales; family Juglandaceae; genus Juglans; species Juglans microcarpa x Juglans regia. Next base: position 6,353,010 of record NC_054607.1, read on the forward strand.
CTTCGAATTCTCCTAAATTTCCGTACCCTAATAAATCACTATTAGTTTTCTCAAATACTCTTAAAATAAGGTGAAAAAAAACCTGTCTGAAGATTATAGAGTAATCATCGATTCATTACCCACTCTTTTGTTTGGTTGTTTGATTATACAGTTTAGATGAGATATTTTATTGATAATTAAATAAAATATTATTATAATATAATTTTTAATATAATTTTAATATAATTTTTGATCAATAATATTTCAGGTGAATGCCCATCTTACTATATGTAAGATGATTGTGGTAAACTCGATCCCGGCCTTCAATTATTCACAAATGCTTGTTTTTTTTAATAATTAAAATAATAATAATAATAATAATTATGGGTTTAATTATAACGAACCCACTAATCGCTCCCCCGTTTTTCTACTTTTGTCCGAGGGAGGAAGCTGAGGAGTTACACCCAACACCAATTCTCAGCCGTTGGGTTTGTCCCAGGATCTACGGCTATTACGCCATGTGGCTCATTACAAGGCTTGGTTTAAGCTTTTTCTCCAGCTCTTGTTATGGGGTTGTCTAACAAGATAAGCGAAAAACCCACAAAACCTTCCCATAAATCAAGCCTTTATACACTTTTTTCCCTCTAGTTTCAATCTCCTTCAAGCTTCTCTAATGGAAGGTGGAGGAGAAGGTACTGTTACTGGTGGAGATGCTTGTGGGCATGGAAATTCCCCAAGTAATTATCCCATATGTCGGTCCGGTCCACCATTCACTGCTATAGACAGGTTTTTGTACGGTCACAACACTCATTTCTCTCAGACACAGACCCAAAACCATGCAAAGAACAAGGAAGTAGTTGTTTCGGATACCGTTTTGTGCAGTGTTCCTCGGTCTTGGGGTGCAATTGGTGGTGGGTTTTCCTGGCCGAACATTCCAGAGGTGAATGTTTCTGACGAGTTTTTTGTGGACGGAGAGACTCTGAATTGGATGCATGAGGGAAGCCCTACCATGGGATTGAAAGAAAAAGTGGAAGTTTCAGGGAAGAGTAGTTCTAAAGGGGTGGGAAAGGCAGCTAGAAAAGGCTCTTCTGAAGCTTTAATCAAGGGGCAATGGACTGATGAAGAAGACAGGTGATAATCAGAAAACACTTTGATATGTTTTCCTTTTCCCTTAAATTGTTTTAACAATCATGAGTATATGTTGCTTCTGATGTTTACTTTAGTCCACTGAAATATTTTAGGGTTTTTTTCATGGTTTACAGGAAACTAATTAGGTTGGTGAAGCAATACGGAGTGAGAAAATGGGCTCAGATAGCTGAAAAGTTGGCTGGAAGAGCTGGCAAGCAGTGTCGCGAAAGATGGCATAATCATTTGCGCCCAGATATTAAGGTTCAATTGTGATCTCTTTATTCATGAGTTTTATCAGGGTTTTGCACATGATTTTGCGCTTTGATCTTTTTACGATCATATTTTTTTCATATATGCACAATCATTGTTTTGGAACTTCTGTCAGGTTTTTTTTATGGGATTAGATCAGTCTGAGGATGATCTAAGCTGACTACTCTCAGATTTGATATACAATCACCCATTACTTCGATCGACATGAAAAACCATAGATTTCATTATCTGGTTTGTGTTGTAATCTACACTACTACTATATATATATATATATATATATGAGATCTATATAGATATTTGATTGGCTCTATATATACTTTTCTTTGGTTTCCCTTTATCCATGGCAAGCAAAACTCCATTAAAAAAAAATAATCTAAAATCCTAGGTTTAAAAATTTAAGTAGGATTACCTTGAAATTCAAATGTTATATTACAGCTTAATTAATATATTTAAGTCAATTGCAGCGTGCTGAAAATTGTTCATTTGAAACTTTTTTTTTTTTTTTTTTTTTTTTTTATTCTTGTAACGCTAATACATTTGTTTTCACACAAGTAATTTCAGTACATCACATGCAAAACCTATCTCTCTCAGGCGTCTGCTTGCATTTTTCACGTTTCTTCTTCCATTTTAGTCTAGGGTTCAAATTCATGTGATTTTCATGTATCTGTGCAGGAACGCAATAATATTGTTGCCGTTATAAATAAAAGTAGTTAATCCCTTGAGTACTGCATGTGAATTGACATTGGCTTGATCTGTTCTATAACACAATGCTCTTTTCTGTCTTGGTGTCTAAATTATGTTGCAGAAGGATAGCTGGAGTGAAGAAGAGGAGAGGATATTGGTGGAAACTCATGCAAAGGTCGGGAACAGGTGGGCGGAGATCGCAAAGTTCATTCCAGGAAGAACCGAAAATGCTATAAAGAACCACTGGAATGCCACCAGAAGAAGGCAGAATTCAAGAAGAAAGAACAAACAGACAGAGAATCAAAAGGCCGGAAAGCCACATTCATCTGTTCTTCAAGACTATATCAGAAGCAAAAGTACTCTGATGATCAGTAAGAGTACTAGTACTACTACTTCCAGCAAAACTATGATCGAAAATCCATCGACCCAATTCAACAATTTCCTCCCGGAACTGTCAGAGATTTCTCCATTAACCCATGATGAAGTTGACTCTCCCACCATGAATATTTCTCTGACATATGATGATGAGCTTCTCTTCATGCAAAACCTTTTTGCAAACCATTTCGATCAGCCCTATGTTCATGACAACATTAATAAAGTCATGACTACTGCTGATGATCCGACAGTACTACTGGCCGAAACATTTCATGTTGTTGATGATCAGTTTAAGGATTCTTCAACATCCATCAATTCTAACGACTTTCGTCAAAACAAAGGTGATCAGCTGCTCACTGATGTTGTTGAATGCGGGTTTTCATCTTTTACTTCAAAATCAAGCTTGCAGTACTGCATAAATAGCGAAGTCCTCCAAGCAAAAGGGACATTCACTTCCACCAGTGCTACTGCAACCACCTACTTGCATTCTGACCTCTACCTCTCTAATTACCTGCTGAATGGCGCTGCAAATTCGTTGTCGGCAAATGATTACAGCTACGACGACAACATCATGAGCGTTGATTTGCTGACAGACCAATCCCATGATGACTTTTCGACTGGAAGGAAAGAAATCGACTTGTTTGAGTTTGTGTCTTCAAATTCCCAGTCCTCTCAGGGCAGCAACAGCAGCTTCTTTCTAGCTTAATTAGTAGGTTAAATAAATTATGTTTTTGGTTAAAGACCTTGGAGAAGTATCCTAGTTCTCAATTTATTGATCGGTATTCAGGAATATTGAATGAATGGGGTTTATTTCAGAAATATGAGCAGCTGGTAGGACTAACGTACACGAGTAATACTGGAAAAGCGAAGCCATTGGAGCATGCATGTTCTAGTAGTGTGCTGAGCTTTTCTGGGCTTTATTATATGGTTAAGTTCTAATGGTAGTTTGTGCAAAAATTGCGCTTCCTTTCAGTTTTCTAGCTGGATCGGAGTTCTGCAGAACTCATTTTAATTCCAGGAAAGTTCTTGTTTAATTTCCTTTTTCGTTTGATCTGCTATATACGTCCTGCGCGCATGTTTATACTTTTTTTTCAAGGACTTTAGTTCTTGACATATTCATGTTGAGGAGAGATCTAAAAATGATATTTACGGTATTAGAGTATTCAAATCTCGAGTATTTATTTAAAAAAAATAAAATATACTGTTAAGAAATAATTTTTTATTTGAATTCTAAATTTATCAATTTTTTTTAAAAAGAGTACGTGAGACTTAATTACACACTCCGGCCTTAAAAATGCATCTAACATTACTCACGAATAAATCCTACCCGAACATTTTGCCCAGGCTTTGGATTTGTGGAAGGATATTATTATGATGATGTTGCATATATATATATATATATATATATATATATATATATAAGGGATTGAAATCAAATTATTAACTTTGTATTTGAAAGAGTATGTCAATTCATCTCATCTAATCATTCTAGTCATTACAATCTTTTCAAACTCTCACACAAAATATAATAAATAATTTAATTTTTATAAATTAAAATATAATTTTATAATAATTATAAAAAAATAATATTATAATAATATTTTATTAAACTTTCAAATGTTACCTTATCTCAAGGTTAAAAGAGATCAGAGAAGACGGAGTTTCAAGATCACGAAGTCGCCGCTAAAATTGTCGCAGTACTGATCTTAAATTTATGTATGGCTCATGCAAAATTATGTTCCGAACATATAATATATATATATATATATATATATATATATATATTTGTCTCATTCTATTCCCTAGCTAGCTAGTAGCTGCTTCATGTTGTGATCCCGAAAGAGATTTTATGGAATATATACAGGGGTTATAATATATATGATCAGTAATCTTAGATACAGTACTAGTAGTAGGATATATGTTTAAATCTAATGCATTTCATTTGAAAAAAAATAGAGTTTGTCATTAAAAAAATAATTTTTTTTATGAGTATGTCATATTTGTTCATTTAAAAAAAAAAAAAATTAAGTGAGACTTGTACACTCTAAAACTACAAATTAATATCATTTATCAAGTACATATTTTAGGATCACGAGTAACATGACATTATCCCGTAATTATATTCTATGAGGAATTAATATTGGAATATCGATATATATATATATATATATATATATATCAATCCATTATTTATGCCAAATACCATCGATATATAGAATTATATATATAAAAGGAAATATACATCATTCTTAATTTTTATTTTGTCAATTTCGATTATACCATGTCACACAAACTTTTATAATATAGTGATAATTAAGCGATCTTTTATCTAAGTAATTGACATAAAAATCACTCACTTAAAATACGTCATACTAGTTAATTAATGCGACTAAAAATAATATGTATGAGATAAATAATAGCATTGCTCTTGAATAAGATCATCGGAATAACATGAGTAACATGATTTGCACCAAATCTTATTTTATTTGAAAAATAATATATTAGATCGGTTTTTTTTAGTTAATGATTTATTTATTTTTATACGAGGTTCGAACCTAATTCTCAATATCTAAAGACCAAACTTTATGCTATCTGGTCCACAAGACATTAGTGATTGGAGTTAAAGATTCAGAATAAAATCATCGATCATACACTCTGTATATTTACACTATTAATCATGTATGATCAAGTGCATTTTTTCCAGCTCATCGGCAAAGTCTAAGCTATTTGCTCAGCAAATAACTTTTTTAGAAAGAAAAAAAAAGGATTATATGGAGGCATTTAAATTAAAATTAAAAATCTAGCACTTTCTTGGTAGCTACACCTATTTTATTAGAATAGATTTAGTGTGCAAGATCTTTGAACATGTCAAGAAAATATTGCATGTATCAGATAATAATTATTAGGACGTCATTGGCAAAAGCACTACTATTTTTGGGATCAAAATCTCAAGCTTTTTATTCAAAGTTGAGGACCTTAATAGAGATTGACATATGAATTAAGGTAACCAGCTTATAATAATTATTGTTGTCTGAGTAATTTTTAAATAGCATTAAATATTCAATTATAAAATTCACTTTATATATTTATCTTTATTATGTTTAAATTCAGAGACAAATTTGTCGATTTTTTTTTTTTTGTGACTTTTGAGGCATATATATTATATAGTTTATAATTCATCCAATGCATTAATATGTGAGAGTAGTACATGACTTGTTGACTGCATGATCACCACGTAACAGCTAGCAAGACATGTATTAATTACTTTTCTAAAAACTAGCGGTTTCAATATGACCGTATAAATTAATAGTTATAAATGGAATTTTTAATATATATATTAATGTTATGGTGCTATATATATATATATATATATATATATATATATATATATATATCGTCAGTTACTACTGAGAATTTAGTAGGCCGGTTGACAATTATGGACCATTATAATTAGGAAATTAAGTGTTTAATTGGATAATCAATGATCCACGTATATAATAATAATATGCTCAAAAATTAAAATTGATCAAAGGAAAAATTGAACTTAAGTCCAAACTATCAAAATTATAATTTCTTTTGTGCTAAGATATTTGTGTCATTTTATTTATTTTGTGGAAAAAGAATTCATTTGAGTACTTCTTGTCGAGCTTGAGAGTCTCGAATAGAAGAAAGATAAATACATGAGATTAATCATAAAATATTTAGTGTTGTCTATGTGAGTTTTCAAGCAGAGTTAAATGCTCAATATATACATTAAGATCCACTTTAGATGTGTATCTTTTTTTATTTTCAGATGAGATGAGATGAGATAAGTTTTCAAAGTTACTCAACCTCGTTTGTTTTACGCATATGAGATTAGATGAGTTGAGATAAAAGTTAAAAAATGAATAAAATATTATTAGAATATATTTTTTTAATATTATTATTGTTTTAGAATTTGAAAAAATTGAATTGTTTATTTTATTTTGTGTAAAAAAATTGTAATGATTAGATTTGTTGAGATAAAAAAAAATGCCAAATGCCAATGGCTTAAATATTAGGGCAGTTGTTCCTAAAAATTGCCTAGAAAAAATAATAAATATAAATATGCAAAGATTCTATAATATCACAATACCCATGAGTCAATTGTACCATATATGTATGGAGTATTTTTCTTTTCAGAATCCAATAACCACATTAGGAAAATGCTATTTGTACTTGTATTTTTTATTCACATAGCAATTCGTGCTGATGTATCAACTATTAATGATATACTGGCAATTATAAAACTTAAAATTTAAAATTTGAATTTAAAAAAAAAAAACTGATAAAATAAATCTTGTGCGTAAAATTATAAGTAAAATTATAAGTACACGATGTATCACTACTTATCTCATTAAACAATAAATATATAAATTTGAGACAAAGTTCTTTCCCGAAATTAATACATGCCAAATCAACTCGAAAGTGATGTTCCATAAGACACATAAATATGTGTGATAAATAAATTACAACAGACACAATCTTTCAAAATAGATACAAATATTCATAAGATATAAATGATCTCTTCGTCATTCAAATACTTGAAATCGAGTGTAAGAGCAGCTAGCTGCGCATGTCAAATCGCATCAATTTCTCTTTTTTTTTGGCCGGGGGGGGGGGGGGGGGGGGGGGGGGGGGGGGGGGGGGGGGGGGGGGGGGGGGGGGGGGGGTATAGTATCTTTATATCATGATCGGGACAATTTGGCCCTGGCAAAGAATACTCCAGCAAATAGACCTGCAAAAGATGTTTGTCATTGGCATTGGCATTGGCCAAAACTAAGTAATACACTAGAGTGATGCTAAATGTATATACACTTTGATTCATGTGTTCTTACCAAACAGTATACTGAAGCAATTTGGTAGACTAAGCGGAGCCTTGAACAACACCAAACCAGCAACAGAGATGGGAATCTTGTTTAGGGAACCTACTAGACTGTAGAAACAGAAGCACAACATCAATGATATATTAGTGTCAAAAAGAAGGTGTGAGTGATCGCGTGCATACGTTAAAAGATGAGAAATGCTTTATTCACAAAGAGATTCCGTAAAAGTAAATCCACACACTGACGTGGTTTGATGTACTGGTACGTTAGATTGCAAAGTTACTTTTATTGTTAAGTAAATCTAATGCATCATATGAAATCATGTCAGTTTATAGATCTACTTTTGTAGAATTTCTTTGTGGCTGTAATACTTATAAAAAAAAGATTCCTTCAATGCACATGCAATATTCCATAACTAGCTTTATTATTATTATCATGTAAGATGGAGCTATAAAGCTTATAGACTTTTATCATCTCCAAGTATTATTCATGAAGAAGTTAATGACATAATTGTTTTACATTTACTTTGTTTAATATGGAGTGGAAGTCAAATCAACCCATGAGCAAAGGACTGATACAAGAATCTAAAATTATCAGTCAATATGAGTAAATAAGCTTATCTGAAAGCTAGAGAGCTTTGGGGGAAAAGCTTAAATGTCTACTTATTGTAGAAGGTAAGTTTGGAAGTACACCACAGAATGTTACCTGTAAGTGGTCGGGCTAGTTTGATTTAAGAACCACATTGAGGCGAAGCTAATGGCAAGTCCAAGCAATCCACTGGCCGTGGCAACAACCCAAAACATTGGCAATTTAGTCACCTCCCTGGAAATCAAGACCAAAAGAAATGTGACAAGGTTAAATTGATGGTTGCATGAAGGTAAAGCTTAAAGGTTGTGACCAATTTAGTAGGTCAAGACACTTACACATTTATTACATATTCCCATTCACCAAGTAGTATGATCAAGAAGATAGCAAAAGGTAGAGATAGTAAATTATTCAGCAACACCATTGAAACTTCATTAAGCGATCCAGATTTTGTTGATTTTTTTGCTTCATCCATGACTCGCCTCAGGGTGAGCTGTCACAACGGGAAAATTTAGTGAGTTAATTCAGAACTTTGAGAATCACCTCCACCAAGAATCATGGTCCTTGTAGAACTCAAATTGCCAGATCCCATAAGCTAACACATAAACTCGATGAATAAGAAGGCAAGGATGAACAATTTATGGCATCGAAAACTACATACCGAGTAGCTTGCTGTTAGAACACAATTCATAAACTGCCATGCATAACCCACTGCATCAAAGGAGAGATCTGTGATACCACCACTGACAGCAGAGATAATCTGCAGTGCACAAATATATAGAAAAATATGATTAGAAAGGGGAAAAAAAGAAGAGAGAGATAGTACATCCCACCATTCCTCTTCAAGGAAACTACAATCCAATCAAAGAGATTCGAACTAAATTGCTTTTCCACTCCGGAATTTATATTCCAATCAAAGAGATTTGAAATAAATTGCTTTTCTGCTTTGAAAATAATCCTAGGCATAGTAATAAAAAGAAAGAAATCCAGCATTAAATTTAAGTAGGCTGTCTGGCCATCTATGAGGTTAAAAGATCAATTAGGTATATCCTTTACTGCAAACAGTTGCCATCATCAGCAAAGAGATTGAAGAACGTGCTTGACAGGTCGGAAGAGGAATGTCATTTACCATTAAGAACATTGCAGTCCACACTTTTTGATTCTGATGTTTCCGAAATATATATAATTCTCCAATTGCTGTTAAAATATTTGTCATGTTCTTCAGAATTGTCACCATTGCAATATTTATGTACTTCAAACTGAAATGAAAAAAGTGCACCCCAAACATCGAACAAACGTGAATGTTAGACAGAATATTTTGGTAATATGCTAAACAGAGGATCGTATGAAGAGAAATCAACTTCTTTTCAAGTATATTTTCTCCTTAGCTAGCAGCTTCTCTGATAAGAGTACTTGCAAACTATGGTTCATAGCGTACCTATACATGCCAGATACAAGCATTCCAGTGAATATTACATTGACAGGAAGCCAGACCCTAATCAGCTTCCAGTTCAACTTTTCCACTGAAACTGCTCGGCAGAGTACCAATGCCACAACAACAACAGTACTGATTAAGTTCTGCAAAAAAAAAAAAAAAAAGTACATGGAAAAATTAGATCTCATCATGCCACGTGTTTCAGTTATGGATTGATTGCAGAAAGCATGTGGTGTATAGAAAATGTTGGTTGTAAGATTCATTATAAAGCAAATGGATAAAAAACTAAGTCACATACTTGATAAAACATTAGCGATATTCCAGCATTGAAATTATAGCTTGATAGAACAATCTTATTCAGCAATATCATGCTGCAAGAGGAAATGCAGTAAGCTGTCCCAGACAAAAGAGGTCCAGATTGTCTTCCCGATCCATGTAGGCGCTTTTCATTACCATCGACCAGAAGACTGAAGATATCATGATCCGGACTTTGTTTCCATCTAGAAAACCTGTGTAATGTAAGAAAGTAAACAGGTTTGACCATCAATCTACAATCTACTATCATAACGAAAATGTCCCAGACTGGAGTCTGGACATGCATTTTAAATTTTCTAAATATAATTTCCTCATATAACTCCATTCATGTACTTTCATAACAATATGCATAGCAATTCAGAGCAAAAAGATTAGCTAGTTCTACACAAGAATCAGGTTTTGACTAGTAAATGTCATTTGAAGAGTGGATGACGCAAAAACTCTTAGAAGATGTTAAATTAGAATAAATATGTATAATATACCTTAAATTGAATCTGTGCATGCTGAAATCAAATCAATAGGAAAGAATTTATACAAAACAAGTTTCCAATCCCATGCATCATTTTTACGTCCCAGAAATTTTAATTAAGGCTTAAAGCCCCATAATGTAAAAGAAATGAAGCATCTTTATTGAATAATATATGATAAATTGTAAGGTTTAAGTCCAATACCAGCCAACGGTATGTGGTCCGATGGCACAAGGCACAAGACTCACATCTCCAAAATGGAGATCATGGGTTCGACCCCCCTCCTCCAATGTATTAGAAAAAAAAAAGTCCAATACCAAGTAACAGAGTGAAAATGAAAGTAGAATCTGTACAGAGAAGATTTTTTTTGTGCTACATACAGAAGTCAGAATGAATGAAAAACCCAACACAAGCAAAAGAATTAGCTCATCGCCTCATCCTACCTGTCAGTGAAAGTTCTACGTTCTGCATTTGGCACTGTATTGCTAATTGATCCATTTCCTTGTTTATGGGTATCATTAAGAACTGTATATGCAGCATTAACGCTTTCACCCGATGCCGCCTCACCATTTAAATAGCTTAACTCAGATTCCTCACGCCCATGGCCATTGACCACATCTAACTTGGATTCAGATGTCATGTCACAAACCTGAAATGGAAATAAAAAGGAAATGGTATTAAATCAGGGAGAATCCTTTGAATTTTAAACTGTTGTTACTTGTTACCATTTTAATAGTAACTAAACGCAGAAATAAAAGATATCAGGAAATTACGAGTTTGCAAGGATCTATTATTGGTTCCTAAAGCCTAATAAATTGCAGCAAACCATCTTTATCCAATCAACCTTTCCTTCCTTTCTCAATCAAACTATATAAGTCGTGGACTACAAAGTTAAAAATTTGAAATTTGTTAGGAAAAATCTCTGATTCTCCTCTAATAAGTGATATATATGCAATTTGTGGCAATTAGGAACAGTACAAGCTGTAGAGAATTAAAGCACACTCCCTGCAACTACATAATACCCCGAGATTCAAAGTTGACACTATTAAACAAACTCGGTTATAAACAAGGCAGAAAATTCCAACATATCCCCAAGTTGTGATTTTTCGGACTTTCCTAATAAGCACGTCAAAGAAAGCAAAAGTCTTTCAACAACTTCCTCATCCCTAAAGATTTCAACTCTACTTCTAAGAGAAGAAATTCCAGAACAAACTGAAAAATCATAACAGCAAATCAGAAACATATAAAACCACATACCCATATTGAGTGATAAACTCGAGCTAGCTCATAAAAACTAAAAAAAAAAAAAAAAAGGAGGAAAAACCACCTTGAGATTAGTACCTTCCAATATCCTTGCAGTCTTGAAAATCACGAAGCACTCACAACCACGAACACTTGCATTATAAGTACTGTTAATCTGGCATGGCCCAGAAAAAATAACCTGGGTACGGAGCGAATGAGCCACGGCATGGAAGTAAGGCATAGGAAGCAGCAAACCATGACGAAAACGTAAATGCGGAATCCTTTTGGAAGATCACGCAAAGTGAAGGGAAAAGAGAGGAAAAGGCGTGTACATGGAAAAAGAAAAGGATCTGAGGGCGAGATTCCTGGCGAAGGAGCAGGACCGTCCAGGAAGGAACGGTTTCCAAGGCTTCGTAAGTCAAAAACTCTCTTCAAGTGAGCCATCGTGCAGCTGTCGGTTCGAGATCAAGACAAGGGAATGGAGAGAGATAACACTGTAATAAGCAAATCCCGCGGGAAGAGAACGATACTTAAGTCGTGAACTGCATAAATATTGTATAATTTTTTTGAAAAATAGAAGTATATTATTAAAAAATTAATTTTTTATTTATATAGATTCTGTATTTATTTTATTTTTTATAAATTCCACACTTATAAATATTAAATACTCTCTGACTTTGCAAGTTTTTTTTTCCCTTTTTTAATAAATTACAATTTTTATTATAAAATAAGTTGACAAATCATGTTATTCACACCCCTATACAAAAAATTAAATTAAGTTATATTCTATATATTAACTTCAATTCATAACACATTAATTTATAAAAGGTTTATACAGTAATTTTACGCATTAAAAATTCATACAGCTAGTTTGGATTTGGATTAATAAACAAGAAATAATATGATACTTTCAAATCCTCTCATGGACGAAGTTAAGACTAAGGTCATGTTTGGTTAATGATATAGGATGAGAATTCTATTAATAATAGTGAAATGATTTATAAATAATTGTAAAATAATTTAAGTTAAGATATTTTATTGGATTGTAGAAAATGAGAGAGAAAATTTTGAATATAAATATTATAAAATTAAAATATTGTTTGAATATAATTTTTTAATATAATTTTTATTTTGAAATTTAAAAAAAATTGTATTATTCTTTGTGTTTTGTTTAGAAATTTAAAAAAATTATAATAAATAGATGAAACAGTTAAAATTTGAAATTAAAAAATATTTTACGTTTGAATGATGTTTGAGTAGCCAATTAAATCTAAAACCACAACATTAGAGATATACGTTTGCCTCATATAGACAATCCAAAGAGAGGTCGAATTTACTATATTCCAAGCAAGTTTGTATTGCAAAACTTTTACAACATCATACAAATTCCTTATGCTCATGCCACCCTCTTCAATAGCTGAGCATACCTATTTTTTTAATGTCCTTCGCACCAATGTTTTGAATAACCTATCGGTGACCGTTTTGGTCGAACCATTGAAACAAGATATTTTGGTACAGGTACCGTTTCAAATATTGTTTCGAAATAGTCTATATATGAATAAATTATATATATAAATATAAATATATATAAATATAAATATAAATATAAATATATAAATTATAAATAGTCTGATCTGAATTAGGAGGTAAAAAAATAATCTTGTAGTTTGAAGAAATGAAAAAAAAAAGATGAAAAATTAAAAACCGAAATAACAGCCGGTACGAGCTGAAATAACAGCCGGTACGTCCAGTACGGGCCGTTTCATTCTGACCGGTATGAAACTATAGCCTTCTCTGTACCGACTACACCACTGAAACGAAATATTTCGGCCATACCAATTGGTACAGCATGAAATTTAAAACACTGCTTCACACTCCCCTCCAAAAGAAAGATGCAAAAACTTACTGAATTAAATCTAGCACCATTTTAAGAGGGCAAATTATAGAAATGGTATGCATTGGAATAGAAGATAATACAACCTTAATCAAAGTTAATTTCCCTCCGGTAGACAATAATCAACTTTTCCAACCAGCCATTTTCCTTACGATATTAGCAAGAATGGGCTCAAACAAATCTATAGTTAATCCACCACAAAAAATGGGGGCTCCCAAGTAAGTAACAAGAAAATTACATTCCTTGAAACAAATACCTCTAGCCACAATCTACTTCCTGGCCCGAGATGCAGAATAATGAACAAGGAATACAATTTTTTTTTTTTTTGTCCAGATGCTTGTTCATACTTGGAAATAAACTCCATTAATGAACCTAAACTCCTTTTGGATCAATTAGAAAAAAACCCAACAAATCATAAGTAAATAGAATAAGAGATATGGCAGAACAACCCCTTGGCACCTTGTAAGGAATAACATAAGATTCCTGAAGCAATTATGACAATCCTCTACTTAAAAGATTCTTCACTTCAAATAAAAAATAGAGGTAAAAGCAGATCTCCTTGCCTAAACCCTAGCCTCTGCTAAATGAAAAAAACCTTCATGAGCTCCATTAAGAACATGAATGAGCTAACCCCAAAAACCGCTGTCTCGATTTGGATGATAAAGTAACTATATATATATATATATTGCTGCTTGCATTCATGAGTCCGATTAAATATCTTAGATCTTAACATTAATTAATTAATACTCTATTATGTTCAACGGTCCAAATTGATTACTTGGATTGAACATATATATTCGGTCGCTTTTATTAAATTAATTAATTATTCTTGGCTGAAAAAACCCAAATCGGGCAATGAAATCATTGGAACTCGACACAATACTATTGTCCACACATAGCAAGGGTTTAGCTAAATTTTATCCTCCATTTTGCCTAATCTATTTGAAATGTATCCTCCATTGTATTAGTCTTTTTTTTTTTTTTTTTCTAAATTATTAGCATTTTATGTTATTAATAATTTTATTTTCAAAATTTATCAACGATATTTATTTATCTAATGTTTATATTTTTTATTCTAACTTTTTATATGAATTCTTATTTGATGATAAATTATAAATAATCTTGCATTTCTCTGCAAGAAATAATAAAATAATGAAAGAGGATCGCCCTCACGTACGTGGTGGTGTTGTTGTTCAACTCATCCCTATATATATAAGATGTAATAATCTAACAAAAAGCCACCAAAACTTTTTTCATGATTATTTTGTCGAACCAAAGATTATTTTGCCGATTTTGTTGATAAAATGACGTTCAAAGTGATTTTAGCTAAGAAATAGCTTATCAAATGTCGGTAAAAATAAATATGTCTTCTTTAAATAAACAATAACGATGCTCGAAAAATAAATAGACTCGACTAAATGCCCTTTTCCTAAAAAGAATTAACAAGAAAACCATTATTTGTTGGTAGACTACCAACTCGACTAAAATATAAGAGAAATATTTTAGACGTAAAGTATTTTATAAAAATAAATTTATAAATTGACGTAATTTGATATAATATATTAGATTATAAAATTATTTTTATTATAAAGTAAATCAAATGTATCATACGAAACCACATCAATTTATCATTTTACTTTTATAAAATAACACCTATCAATAAATAATCCTTTTAACTTTCGAATTAATTCCTACCTAAGTTAGGCCTGCAACCCGACTCGCCACAGAGGACGTTATTGGCCCGACCCAGCCCAACCAAATGATTTGAGCGCACCAACCCGACCCGAAAAATACAGGTTGGGTCAGACTTTTTTTGGGGGTGGGTGGGGCAATTTGCTGAAATGGATGCTAATATCAACTCTTTATTACTAATGATTACACTCATTATCTCACAAACCTAATCCATTTACTTACCCAAAATAAATAAATCTTTTCTGTTAGGATCCAATGCCCATATTTCGTAGAAGATTTAATCGTTTAAAATCCACTTTAATCACTACCAAATCCTGCTTTACAGCATTACTTTATCATTCCTGCATCATGTTCATTCTTGCCAAAGATTGATAGGAGAAAAAGATCAATTAAAGCTTTGGCGATGCATTCATTCTAAAGATCAATGAATTTCTAGTGTAGAGTTCAATCGGCCGGAAACTTACACCTATATAACTCACTTGCGTAACTTTAGGTTAAAATAAAGAGAAATATTATGCATCAGTCACTATTAACTCTCACACTCCATACCTATAAGTTTTTCATAAGATGTGAGAGTATTTTTCATAGAGTGTAGAGTTTGAGGTAGTGAATCGTAACTGATGAGAAGAATTTTTCTAAAATAAAATATTAGAGTTGTATTGATTTCCATTCAATACTTGAGCAACCAACAGTATTAGCAAGGAAAATTTCATCTTCAATTAATTCCTTTAAATGCTAAGCAGAAATCAATAAATGTGAATATGAAAGCCACTCTATTCGGATTTTATAAGAATTTTTTGGGATGGCATATACTTCTATATCTTTTAGGCCTTCATGTATTGATGTTTGTCAAAAGAGAAATGATAGTTGTAGTCGTGAGTACGCAAGCGTCACACAATTATTTTGAAAAAAATGAATAATATGGTACCCACATAAAAAAATTAATTTTTTAATAGTAAACTCTACTCTTTTTCAAAACGACTGCACCACGTTTGTACATTCTATGACTGTATGTAGTATTACTCTTATAAAAAAGCCTATTACACTGTAATATTTGTTCTATATTCTCCCTGTAATTAGATCTGGAGAATAGTTTATCTTAATACACAAACAGTTGGAATAGTTATATATGTAGACCTATTGATCTTTTAGCTGTAAAAGAATCACGAGTGTGTAAGCATTGATAAATGTCGATGGAATCCATCAGCTAGGGAATTAATTAGAGAATGATCTATGATGCAAAACCCCAAAAAGATTTGAGTTTTGAATAAGAGGCTAAAAGTCTGTTTTCCTAGAACGAAATGAGATTTCTGCATGCACCGAGAAAAAAAATGAGAAATAGTTCTACTAAGTAAAACTAAGGTTTCGTTTGGATTATCAGCTCATCTCAATTTATCTCAACTTATTATTATAATTTTTTTAAATTTCAACACAAAATATAATAAACAATTTAACTTTTTCAAATTCTAAAATAATAATAATATTAAAAAATAATATTCTAATAATATTTTATCATCTCAACTCAACTCACTTCAAATGAAAACAGAGTTTAATTAACAGAAACCAAACCAGATTCCATTAGAGAAAACCTCTCTTAAAAATCTATTTGTGTGTAACATTGCAGAGCATACTCCCAAACTTCACTAAGGGATAGGGGAAAAAATCACCATTTGGGCACACACTCCAAGCTTGACAAGAAGAGCTAAAAGAACAACACCCAACACCCAAACCACCGACTGCATCTTAGGCAAAACTTCTAAGAGTGCATGTGAGTTGCAAAATATGCCCAGTTTTACATTAAAAATCCTACATTGAGATAGCTAAAAGATCAAAAGTAAGACTTTGAGCTACAATAAATGGAAGGCAAACGTCATATTTGGCGTCCTACTGTTTGGAAGCCAAATGTATATTTTATTCAATTAAAATCATAAGTACTGCTTCTTTGTGTTGCCCTGCGTAATTCATTTCTAGACCATTTCTCTCACTTTCTCTCACGTTCTCTCTCTTTCTCTCATTAATTAAATTACTAATTAATATATAGCTAGTATAATTGTAAAATTCTTAAAAAAAAATTTGAAAAAAGTATTATTATTATAAAAATAATAATATTATTATGACTAATAGATGAATAATCTAATGTGAGAATCTCTTTTGAATGATAAAAGCAAAAGACAAAATATGTGATTTTAGCCAAATTTTACATATATCTTTACCTACACCATTACTAGTGCTCTAGCCTCACTCAACAGTAATTCACCAAGTTATTGAACTGCTTGGTGACTTCCTTACTGTGCTAACACAACTTTAAATAAAAATCAAACAAATAAAACTTGATTGCACTGCTTGCTCCAACTCGACTACACTCATGAAAGGGACCGAGAACATGACTAGTACGTCTCATTTGTTTTTATAACTCTTTTCAACTCAATTCATATCGTCTAATCATTACAATTTTTTAAAATTCTCACACAAAATAAAATAAATAATTTAATTTTTTAAAATTCTTAAACAAAAATAATATTAAAAAAATATATTTTAATAATATTTTATTTAACTTCCATCTTATCTCATATGCAAAAACAAATAAGGGTAAACATCATTCTAGAACCAAAGATCGTCCAGCACACAGAAAATGCAGCTTGTACATTTTAACATTCATGGAAACTACAAAACATAATTCATGTAACACAGCTTTTCAACTTACCTATCAAAAGCTTCATAGAAAGATATAATAAATATCGAAGACTTCAGCATGAATAGAATGTATTGTGAGATGAGACGATATAATTTTATATGAAAGTTGAAAGTTTAATAAAATATTATTAAAATATTATTTTTTAATATATTATTGTTTTGAGATTTGAAAATGTTGAATTGTTTATTATATTTTGTGTTAAAATTTAAAAAAGTTGTAATGAGGAAATAATATGAAACCGTTTCTGTATCCAAATGGTGCCTAAAGACGAGTTAGGGTTTAAATGTTTGATTCATTAACCTTAACAGGTCGGGTTCAAATTAACCCATAAAATCAAATGTCTATAATTTGACACGACGCAAACATGACCTGCAAATACGAATTGTCACCCATAAACTAAAATGGACCATAAAAATTTGGAAATCATATCATATTAAAAAATTGTAAAATTTAAACTTCTATTGCAAATCAACTTGAGTAGTGCTATATGCATGCACTTACTAATTTTACTTATAAAAAACACATAAGTAGTTTTATTTTAAAATTCAAATTTTAAATTTTAAATTTCATAATTTTTAGCATATTAATAACTTACGCGTGAAGAAGTAGGTTTTTTTAAAATTTTTCACTAGTACAATTAGCATTTCTCATCAACTTTTGCCAAGATGGTATTATGGATGGTTTGTTTTTCGATGATGTAATCAAATTATCTTTTATTTATTTTTTCTCTTGTTCTAAACAAAAGGATGGAAAGTCTTCAATTTGGACATTATCAAAATATTATATCTGTTAAGGAATTCTTTAAAAGGTGTCTAAATAAGTATTCCCTCATTATGGATATGAATTATAGTCTTTTAACTATTTAAAATGTTAAAATTACGACGATGGCTTTTTAGAAAGAGAAGGTTTGACTTTTCTCTAAAAAAAAACTCAACCTTATCCTCGTGATAGCCTTCACTAGAGCTCTCCATTTCCTTTTATTGTTCTTTTTTTCTCAGATCTATCACACTCTGGTCACCATCAGTTATCATGCGCTCCACCACGATACTCCTAAGCCATCGATCTATCAGGACAACATGAAATCGTGCCAAAAAGGTTGGTGCATGGCCCACACACGCTGCTTGTTTCCGTGCGTGGGCTTCATGCACTGCCTCATCCCGACACCTTCGTCGACGACACGTGTTGTACCAGTGGATCCTCCACCTCCCGATCTTTCAAATCGGACCCACCTCACCTCCAAACCATCGGCGCATGGTTCACACGTGCCAATACAGAGGCAGGGGAAGACTTTTGTTTGGTCACAGATCTGTCATTCCAATATCAATTTTCCTATTATGTTATCGATTTCTCTAACCGATGATCTTGAAAAAGATACTATGAGTCTCTCCAAAAAATATCTTAAGACAATTGATTGTAGTGCACCCGCTTACACTGCCTCTCGAGGTGGCTTACCAACAGACTGTCTTTTTAGACAAAACCCTTTTATAGAGTAAGGGTAGAGACCAAAAAATTAGTATCAAAACTTTTTTTTTTTTTTTTTTTTCATTTTTTTCACCATCTTTGCAGTATGGTTATTGTAATGAGGTTTGTTGGGGATCCCTACCCCTTATCATGTATCATCTTTTCTAATATTAATGAAGTTAACTTGCTTGCTTAGGATAAAAAAAAAAAAAAAAAACTCTTCAAAATGTTACTAAATTCACAAATAAAGATAGTAGGTACGAATCTTATGTTAAGGTGCATACTAAAACTCGAACGCCTAAGTACCTTTGGTCCCGTTGCAATAACTCCTTCCTTTTCCAGGTCACAGGCTCAGAGCAATTAAAACCAGAGAGATGAGCGGTAATACTTAAATCACCACCGCGCATAATAAAGAACACACGTGATTAACTAAAATTGACCGCACGATCTTCATACTCACGCAGTATAAACAATCAGAAAGCAAGGAAGCACGGCCCCTGGATTAAACACTAGCAGCTCCTCGTCGTCCATTCTCGAGTGGGCCCCTCTCCCGATCACCGAGTCAAACCCGCCGTCCTCCTTGTCAACCTCATCGTCCGGCTCACACCCGATCCGACCCGCCACGACCCTGCAAACCAGCATTGCCCGCTTCACGTTCAATAACCTGAACTCCTCGATCTCCTCCGGAATTGCCACGTGTGCACTCCAGCTCGTTGATAGCGTGGAAATTCCGTCCAACTTGGGTGAGAACCCGGACTTAATAATCTCGCATACGCTACAGTACTGACGGTCACAAACGCCGGAATTCCCATTGAGTCCCAAGTCACAGATAAACGTCGAGCAGTGGAACCTCAACAGCTCGTTACCGTCGGCTATGCACCTTTCGTCTCTTCTCCGAACGCCGTCGATTCGCGCGGCTTTAGCTTTCACAGACTCTCTGTACTCTTCGAACTTCGAAAGTATCATCGGACTGTTTTGGATCTTCAAAATCCGATTGATTTTTATGCTCTTCACGTCGTCGGTCCAACCAGTCTGAAATATGATACGGACGATGTTCTTTCCCGAATCACCATCTACGAGCTCCGAAACAGCGTGTTTGATCGCCTGGTGTTGCTCAAGAAGATGAGGTTTTGGGAAGATTTCGCCGCAGGCTGTGCATGGGAAGATATCGTTACGGAGGGGAAAGAATGGGTTATCGAATGATATGTCCGATTCTTGGAAAGAGTAATGCGATAAGGGGGATTCTGGTGGGATGATGGGGAGTACGGAATGCTGGGATGATCGACCGGATGATAGGGTGGTAAGAGTTGTTGGGTGGGTTTGAGGGGAGCCGCTGGTTTTGCAGTATATGGAGGAGAAGATGCGTTTGAAGAAGGACCGAGAGGAGTAGGCTCTGTTGGGTTTTGAATGGGAGGGGAGAGAGATCAGGTGAGACGATTTACATCTCCTCGAATGACGGCGGTCGGTGGTGGTGCTGAAAATGAAGCAACCAAGGTGGAGGAGGAGGAGGAAGATAGAAAGGAACTTGCTGAAGCATGTCACAATGGCTGCCATTGGTATAGGAGAAGAGAGAGAGAGAGAGAGAGAGAGAGATCAGAGAGGGTGGTGCGAGTGATGGGAGGAGGAAGGAAAAGACGGAAGAAAGCGTAAGGAAGGAAGGAAGAATAAAGGTAAGAGTAGATGAATCAGAACGCAAGTCCATGGCATAGATCTCTTCTCTGTTTCTGTGTGCTAGCTTTTATAATTTCTCGTGCCTGAGAGAGATGATCATAGTAATCTGAGTTTGACGTTTTATTGCCTGTATTTCGGAGGGTTGATCTGTTAGTCCTTAACATCATATTTTACTGATAGTCCTTGACATCATATTTTACTGAATTATTAGTAATGATACCCACGTAATATATTTGACAGTATATATTTTAAAGTAAAGATATTTTTACGAAGTGATGTTAGTTTTATAAAATATTTTATTAAACTATCATTCATTTTAAAATATGATTGTATAATATATTGTGAAAAGTTACGTGTATTTATCATTTTTTTTTTTACTAAAGCAATGGCGTGTTTTGCCAAGTTGAATATATATATATATATATATATATATATATATATATATAATGCCCTCTAAGTTTGGGTAATGGAGAAAAATTATAAGGGGGTGAAAATTTGTGTGCTGTCTTGCGGAGTGTATTGGATTATTTGGGTTGTCATGTGATGATAGAGTCAATTCTAAACCGATTTGAATAATAAAATGAATCATTCGAATACGTGTCATCTAGTTTGATTCATGTCGAGTCAATCGGGTTTGTATCGGTTTAACTTATATTTCTCGATCTTCATCATGCTCTTATATAGATATATCTTCTAATGCGTTTTATTTTTAAAACATAATTATCATATGTTTTCTTGTCTTTGTCTGAGTAACTAGGGGGCAGCTTTTAACTTCATTCGAGGTGAATTTTAAGTCTCGATTGTTTGTTTTTACAGATGAGATGAGATGAATTGAGATAAAAATTGAAAGTTGAATAAAATATTATTAGAATATAATTTTTTTAATATAATTTTTGTTTTGAGATTTGAAAAAGTTGAATTATTTATTTTAATTTGTATGAAAATTTGGAAAAATTGTAATGATTAGATAAAATAAGTTGAGAAGTTTTTTGAAAATAAACGAGACTAAGTTAAAAGTTTAATAAAATATTATTATAATATATTTTTTTAATATTATTTTTGTTTTATGATTTGAAAAAGTTGAATTGTTTATTTTATTTTGTGTGAAAATTTGATAAAAGTGTAATGATTATATGAGATATGATGAGATGAATTGAGAGAAATTATGAAACAAACTAGGCCTAATATAGTAAATGTGCCTAGTGTTACACATAATGCGATACATCAGTGCTATAGGCAATCGAGCCACGAAACTGTGGGGGAACCGTGGCTGACGTGGCCAATATATTAAAGAAAAAAAAAACTGAATAGGTGAAACGGGAAGGAGGGAAAGTTGAGATTTCAGATTTTAGAAGAGATCACATTCGTCTGGCTCTGGACTCAAGATCTGTGTCTTCGTCGTCTTCGGGTCTAGAAATGCTCTGCATCGTCGTCTTCGTTTGGGTGTCTCCGTGGATGTTTTTTTATTTTGGCATAAACGGGAGTTTTAACTTTGAAAAGGTTGAAAATCAATGGTCAGATTGTGCAAATATTGAAGTAGAGTCACCTTTAGAGCAAAGAGCCCACATAGCCTAAGTATTTCTATTTCTTGACGAAGTCGCCATACAAATCTTGTTACTGATAATTCAGACATAGGCATCCATGCGATTCATATCTACCGCAACCTGCCAGCTTTGATGTCGGTTGAGCTCTGCCAAGCATATATAATTCATTTCTTCTAGCCAGTAAGCACATATATTCCAAAAGTGGCCTCATATTCTCTGTTTTTGCAATAATACATTTCATTCCTTAAACTCACGCATTGTTGTTCCCTTCCCTTTTCTGTCCACCTCAGCTTCCCGATGATCATTCTTGACATCTTCCTCGTCATCTTCATAATCATTTTCGTCGTCATCTTCGGCTTCGACGAGTGAATCGGCCTCAAATTTGATGTCTTTGTCGTTGGGTGTTGAAGAATCGCGTTCAGGAGCTTCTAGGATTGGGTTTTTCTCTTGAAAAACGATAGTGTTGTTATCGAGAGGTGGTTGAAGCTTCAGAGTTTTTTGTGAGTTGTCTTCGGAGCTAAGATCGGGTTTGCGCTTTGAGAGGAATATGGAGACGAAACTCAGAGGATCTTGCGAAGATGGAGATGAAGAAGATCAGAAGAAGAATGATAGATGGAGACGAAAGCGAAGTGTCTTCATGGGATGCATATCCCAAATGAAACGAACTCTTTCACTAAGCCATGTAAGACACGGTTACACGACGGTTACACCAACCGGTTGCATTCAACATTTTTCAATGCCATATGGACAAAGGTTCAATTTGTGATATCGACTCATCAGTGGTACATAAAACAATGAAAAAAAAAAAAAAAGAAGAAGAAGAAGAAGAAGAAAAAGAAATATTCCCGATGACAACGACAGACAAACATTGGCATGTTGAGTATTTTCTGAGCTGTAAATTCATTATCACGGGGTTTCCTTTTGGAAAGAATAATAATATATGTAATTCAACTGTCTAGGGTACGACAGAGACGTGGGTCTGCAATTCTGCATGCATGTGCGGGTTCCACGTCGAGCGGACGATCCATTTTAAAACGGGTGATTGGATACTCTTTCTCTCAAAACATGTACGTACGTAGTGCCATTTCTCCCCGTATTTCATGCAGAATCCAAAGTCTTCTCTTCTGTACGTCTATTATTTTTGAGTCCACTTGTTTTGTTCGTTGATATATATGAATGGGTGTTAAATTGTCATATGATGTTGCTAATTGCTCATTAATAGTTGGATGGCTTTCATCTGTCACTTATCCACAATTAAAGAAGTGCTAAAGTTATAAAAAAAAGTTTATAAAAATAAACTTACAAGCTGACATGTATAATTTTATATGATACGTCACTACAAGAAAATTATTTATTTATGGCTAGTTATTTCCTTAAAAAATGACTATTTCCTGTTAAAATAAGTCTGTTTTCGTTGTAAATAGTCATTCTTATCGTAAATAATCCATGATAAATACTTATTTTTCTTGTAGTATATTATATCTACTTTACTATAAAAATAATTTTATAATCTGACCTAACACATCAAATCACGTTAATTTGTAAGTTTATTTTTATGTAATTCTTTTGTTATTAAAGCATTTCTCTTAAAAGTTTACACTGTCGCAACTACTATATGTTACGTATTTTGGACCTAAAGTAGTACTTAATTGTCTCATTAATATAGGTGGGGACGAAATTCATTAAAAGTAGCATATAATATAAATTAATCCGAGACATAGCCTCCAATTTATAATTGCCATCCACCTTCCTGCATGGACCTTCATTAATATATTCATCTTGTTCTTAAGTAGCTAGGTGGCCGTTAGTGCCTGCTTTTAGAAGAATGCAGTTTTAATTTGGGCAGTGACGTTTTAACTAAATATAGATAATACGGCTAATATATAATTACCAAGCAAATAACAAAGCAATTTAGGGTTCATGTCTTTTACATATACATATATATATATATATAAGAAGTGCTACAATCACAAAAAAATCTTATAACTATAAAGAATTTATGTCATCACATAACAAAAACGAAAAGAAAAAAAAATTAAGTAATGCTAGATATAATTATAGAGTATGCAAATCCTGTAAATTCATTTTTTTTCTTTAAAAAAAAATTGAGTCTATCAGTAAAAAAATATTTTTTTCCTGTGGTCTCAGATTTATTATTATTATTTTTTAAAAATAAATAAAACTTTTATAATTTAAAATTATAAATATCATTTCTCATCAAAATTTATTTAAAAAGCAGAACGAAAAATCTAAACACGCCAAAGCACCCCTAAGTTGTGGATACAGAGATTCGCAGCCAGCCCAAGTATATATTTTGTGGGTTGCCGATCCAAGTCCAACCTAGATAAGCCCAACTCTTTCCTCGCTAGCCCAGAAGAGGGAGGCACTTGAAAAGAAGTTTATTAACTAACTAAATTCTGTTTTCCGTTAATCGCCTTAACTAACAGATTCCCTTACCCGTCCCAGTCCAATCCCCTCCGTGCAACCGACACGTGTTAAAACCAGAACCAATGCCCATTAATAGTTTCTGTCCCAAATATCTGTTTGGGAAAAAATCTCCTCTCCCCACTGTGTGCGCCATGAACTGTTCATTCTCCAACGCCATGATAGCCGGAGCTCTTCTCTACTCTTCATCTCTCACGCCCAAAGCCCCTCCCGATGTGTTGTCGCAAAAGAAATTTCCCGGTTTCGGTTCCAAACACAGGTGCCCATTTCATTTCAAAATTCGGGTCCGCATATCCTCCCGAGAATGTTGTTCTGTATTTCGGGTCTCGGCGCTGCCAAGTTCCGGTGAGAGGGGAGGCGGGAAAGTCTGGGCTGATGTTAAACCCAAGCCTTACGATATACCAAGCTCCGGTCCGGATTCGGTGAAGTTGGAGGAGACTCTTGACAGTGTCGTGTTGGAGGAGGAAGAGTTGGACAGTTCAGTTGCCTGGTTGGATCGGTTTCCGAAACGATGGGTTATTGTCGTTTTATGTTTCTCGGCATTCCTGCTCTGTAATATGGATAGAGTAAGTTCTTTTACTAAGGAATGTCTATTCTCTTTGTTTTGATTTTTTGTTTTGTGTCCCTTTGTTGGATCATGAATGAAGTACCATAGTAATATTTATAAGAGCTTATTTGTGATATACAAATTGATTTTCAGTGAGCAACTTTGAACAGACTATGTTTGGCAGGTAAATATGAGCATTGCCATACTTCCGATGTCAGCAGAGTTCAATTGGAACCCAGCGACAGTTGGCCTGATACAGTCTTCTTTTTTCTGGGGCTACCTTCTTACTCAGGTATGGTAACACAGCCTTCTCTTAATTGCATTATCTTTTAACTCGCATCTCTGAGTCTACTGTATATGTAACTGCGACGTTGAAGCCCGTCATCTAGAACTTGCAGAAACAACCACCTATACTTGTGGTCAGAATTTGAGGCCAATCCGTATTAGAATAAGGCTTAATGATTAGATTCACTGCAATTTAAGCTTTCCAGACAAGGAGTTATTTATCCTGGCAACAGAGAATGTGAAGCTGAATTAGTATCTGGACTATGCTTCATTCCATTTATACTTTCTTTGTTCATGGAAGGAAAAAAAAATTTCCTATCGTGAATAGGGATGGAAGACCTTTGATACTTAATACATTGATCAAGATTGCTCTAGAGCTCCTTCTAACTTGTAATTTTGTGTGGCAGGTTGCTGGTGGCATTTGGGCAGATACAGTAGGTGGCAAGCTGGTCCTGGGATTTGGTGTAGTTTGGTGGTCGATTGCTACAGCTCTCACTCCCATTGCTGCTAAACTTGGATTGCCTTTCCTTCTTGTTGTTCGTGCTTTCATGGGTATCGGTGAGGTTTGTGCTTCTCTAATTACTATTATTATCATTATTATTTTGTGGAAAGAAATGTCTTAAAAATGTGTTTCCCATGAAGCGATCCATAGTGTATATATCATGACACTTTCCCTGTCTTGAATATGCCCATGAGTAATTTAAGGTTCCCATGTTATGGCTTTGTTAATTTGGTTCTGTTTCAGGGTGTTGCTATGCCTGCCATGAATAACATTCTGTCAAAATGGGTTCCAGTAGCAGAGAGAAGTAGATCATTAGCATTGGTGTACAGTGGGATGTACCTTGGATCAGTCACTGGCCTGGCCTTTTCACCGTTTTTAATCCACCAGTTTGGTTGGCCATCAGTCTTCTACTCCTTTGGTTCTCTAGGAACAGTTTGGGTTTCTGTGTGGTTAAGTAAGGTAATGTTTGCTGCATTTATGGAAATATGTCTATGAACAGTGAAGTTTTGGATTCATTTGCTTGCTCTTAATATAGCTATATATGCTCATATGTCACCACTTCTCTTCCTCTGGGATTGTTGCTCCAGGCATATAGTTCTCCTCTTGAGGATCCTGAGCTGTTGCCTGAAGAGAAGAAGCTGATCCTTTCCAACAGCGTTTCCAAGGAACCTGTTAAAACAATACCTTGGGGACTAATTTTGTCAAAACCACCTGTATGGGCCCTAATAGTGTCTCACTTCTGTCACAATTGGGGAACATTTATTCTTCTGACATGGATGCCAACCTACTATAACCAAGTAAGTCTCTACTTATCTCTAGACCCCTACAATCGGGGGCTTCTGGAACACCACGACTTCACTTTAGTGCATCATATCCAATATTTATTGCATTTAAAATTTTTAATGCAAATGTGGGCAATCAATAATCATTGCCGGATGTGGGCAAATTATAAATATTGTGGCTTCAGGGTCCTTGTAGATAGGAACGAGGTGAGGACTCATAGGCCAACACATTTGACATTAATGAGAGAGGGAAAAGAAGGGGGGGGGGGGGGGGTCTTGTTGGTTTGTGTCATGTGGACTTGTCCATTGGCGGATAATGCGTATCTTTTGATATTGTCCAAGTCATGTGCACTGGTACTGTTGTGAATGTTGTAAGAAAAACTGGGCAAGAGTTGCAGAAATGAAAACCTTGTTAACTTGAAATATTGCTTATATCAGTTAAGGGTCAGTCCCGAATTGGGCAAGATACAGTGAAGATGCTTACATGGGACTTCCTTAATGCACCATTGATAGCCTTAATCTTGCCTTTTATTTTCTGGATGCTGGTTTTCTTGCTATACACTTGTAAAACAATGCTTGGTTGTTATGGACTGTGGTAGTCTTCAGCTTCACCAACTTGAATGCTTGGATCTATGGGCGACTGCTTATTATTATTTTTTTGGTAGTAAATTGTTGAGACCTGGAACAACAGATAGTATTCAAATTTTGCAAAATTGAATAATCTTGTGGGTATCCTGGAGAAGGTATTTGCCGTTTGAATTCCTTGTAGTGACAAAGAATATATTCCGTTTCTTGTTTGTCTAGGTCCTGAAGTTCAATCTTACAGAATCAGGCCTTATTTGTGTTTTGCCTTGGCTTACAATGGCATTTTCTGCAAATCTTGGAGGCTGGATTGCAGACACGCTAGTTAGCAAAGGTTTATCTGTGACAAGGGTTCGCAAAGTACGAATCTTTTTTCCCTACAGTTAAATGCAATGGATTATTATGTCAAATATATATTTTTTTTTGATAAGTATCATTATGTCAAATATTACATCAATATTTACCATGATGTTTCTACGGGAATCACATTTTATTGAGATTAAAACAGAAAAAAAGGAACTGCTTCCCCAATTAGAGATTTCGAACAATTTTCCTGTTTGAGTCATCTTCCCTGTTCCCCTTCTCTTTCCTCTGAGTTATCTGCTTTGGTGTAGCATTTATAAACATAGTTTAGATTCTCTTTTCTGTACTGATAATAAAATGCTTTTTGTGTTCTTCTCTGCAGATCATGCAAACAATTGGATTTCTTGGTCCTGCTTTCTTCCTAACTCAGTTGAGCCATGTTAATTCTCCTGCAATGGCTGTTTTGTGTATGGCATGCAGCCAGGTTTGCTTCTCATTATATTTTCAAATGGCAAATAAATATTATTTCCACTTGCTATTTCAGAAGGCTGCAGAATTCTGAATTCCATTTGGTCCACGCATTGTTCCTTTTCAAATTCCAATTTTCAACTTCACAACACTATTGTTTCCACTAATTTATATGGCTTGCTTGCTTGTACTTTATGTTCTCTTTAGTTTGTTTGATAATTGATAGAGCAACATGACTACTAAGCATAGTTATGTTCTATTTTTCTCTTCAGAAATTTTAATTCTATATTTCCTCTATTTTTGTTTCCAAATTATTTGAATTGCAATGGAGCACTAGTTCACAGCTACTAGCTGTAATAATCCTGACAAAGATCAGTTTCTTTCATCAATAGGGTACTGATGCATTCTCACAGTCTGGTTTATATTCAAATCATCAAGATATTGCCCCTCGATATTCCGTGAGTATTAATTCTTTAGTCTCAGATTTTGTTTGTATGTGCTTTCATTTTTGGAATTTGAATGGTGTTATATGATGGTGTAAATACGATGAAAAAATGAAGTGAGTATAACTTTTTATTTTCCTTGATATCTTTAGGGAATATTGCTTGGTCTATCCAATACTGCCGGAGTACTGGCAGGTGTGTTTGGAACTGCAGCAACGGGCTACATCTTGCAACATGGTTAGAACTTCTCTCTTGCACTCTTTTAGTAACTGTCAAGCAAATTTTGGAGAATATGGTAAAAAAATCAGAAGTAAAACATATTGATTTTGGTTCTTGGTACCAAAATAAATAAATAAATAAAAGATGTAGACCTTGTTTAAAACTTTCAGACCATGTTGATTTCTAATTTGGGGTTAACTTGCAGTGGGATGTTTGGGAAATGAGATGAGATGAGAAATCTGTAAATAGTAGTGAAATGGTTTGAGTTAAGATGTTTTATTAGATTTTGGGAAATGAGAGAAAAAAAGTTTAATAAAAATATTATAAAGTTAAAATATTATTAGAATATAATTTTTTAATATTACTTTTGTTTTGAAATTTGAGAAAGTTGTATAGTTTTTTGTGTTTTGTTTGGAAGTTTGGGAAAGTTATAATGATTAGGTACCGATTAGATGAAAAAATTGAAAATTTGAAATTGAAAAGTGTTTGTGTTTTGAGTGATGTTTGGGAAGGAAATTATGAGAAATTTTGAGATGAGTGAGATGATTTGTGCTCCCAAACAAGCTGTATCTATGGACACACCATGGCCAAAAATTTGTTGAATCAGGTCTACCTATCGAAAAAAAAAGAACTTGTTGAATCAGGTATGAAACCTGCTTATCTGATTGTGATTCTACAAATCTATTAATAACTCAAAGCTGGGTGAGCTGGTCCTATCTCCCAAACTTTTTTTTTTTTTTTTTTTGAGAGACAAACTTGAGGTGTTTTAGCATGGTGAAGATTGAGTTTCTTAAGATTAGCTAAGAGTGAAAAAAAAAAGGATCTTGGGCTTATTTATACTTTCATTTACTCAAAATATTCTGGCTTCCCTCAAGTAAATAGGATTGCTCTTTTTATTTATGAATTGTCATCTTCACATAGTGGATGGTGTAAGTATGAGTTAATCATCATAGAAAATACCAATGAATGTCTGATATCATTAAAAGCAATCAAGTCACTTGAAGACGCAACACCTGAAGACTGAAGAATGATACTTTCCCAAACATGTCACTTATTCAATTCCCCAATGAGGACAGCTGGATAGTGGTGTTCTTTAGACGGTAACCAAATTCCTACTCTTAACTTGTCAAGTAACTGTTAAGTATTCTGGGAGTACGAGCACATGATTATCTCGCAATATCACATTATGCATATAACTAGAAATTGTTGGTTCTATAAACAATTTTAATGATATATCAACATGTGATAGGGTGGAAGTATTACTTCATCCGTACTCCGATTCTACCTATTAATTAGCCTAATACATCACTTTCTTCTATTTCTGTGGCCTGGTCTACTCTCACTGGCCTTGTGTTTTTATTTAAGACAGTGAATTTATTCTTATGCGTCTCCATGCGCTTTTCAATATTGACAATTCTCAGGTTCATGGGACGATGTATTCAAGGTTTCTGTTGGGCTATACTTGGTTGGCACTGTAGTTTGGAACCTTTTTTCAACTGGGGAGAAGATCTTGGATTAAACTCAGATATGAGATCCTTCACATGCGGCAGTTCAATCCTGAGATTATATAGAAGAGTTCAACTATAGGGAATAGTGGAAAGATGAAAAAGCAAGAGATAGATAAATCAATTTGATGAATGCAAGATCATTTTTACTGATATTCTTGGGACTTGGAGATTTTGCCCATATTTTTTTCCCATATGGAGCATGAAGCTTGAATTTAGTAGAACTATTGCCTCCCATCTCTTGGAATTAAGATAACTGGGCACACTTCGAGTCCATCTCAGTAGAGAAAGGATACATACATAATTGTAAATGCTGTATTTAGACTAACATATCAATGAAGAGATTATATTGTACAAAAAACTGTTCAACAATTGTTTTTTTGGATCCTTATAGCTCTAATGCTTTCATCATTGTAAATGTAATTTATATTTGGCTAGAATATGATGAATCTGTACTCAATTTGAATTGTGGATGAATTTAATTTTGATAGGACTCTAGGAGTGCATCCAATAAAGATAAGCATTTATTCGATAAGGATGAGTGTTTGAATTGTAACTCTTATCAAATTTTGTTAATATTATAAGATAAGAGTTTACAAGAGTCATATGCATGTTTCGAGTTTTAGAGTTAGTTGAAAAGATAAAGATGCAAGCTTTATTTGAACTCGAGACAATTCAGAAGAAGTAATCCAGTCTGAGATATTCGTAGATAGTGAACAACGTATTTGATTGAGATTCTGAATAAACCTGTCAGTAGAGTCCTTCTCCAAATCAATTACAGGATTACCTATTTGTAGAGAAGTCGGCTGAGGGTTTTAAGGTGACTTGGACAAACATATTCACAAGTATTGAGAGCTTGAAAATCTGGGTAGAATTTCAAGAGATCGTAAAAGAGAAAATTCTTGAGAGAGATTTTCTAAAAAGCTCAGTCCGTGAGATTGAGTGAGAGCATATTTCAAGGGGGAGTTGCTGTGTTCGAGTTCAACCACTGGAGGTTATAGTAGGAAAGACAGATTGGGAGTGTCAGAGGTTCTGACTACCTACTGCGGTAGAAGACAAGTGGGTCACGTGTCTTGGGTAAACGTGTTTAGTTACAAAAATTTTGTAAACGTTTTACTTGTAACACTCTCAATCGATAAAATTGGTTTTCCTGAGTTTGGTTGCCCCATAGAATTTTACCTTTGAGGAATTCTTCAAAGGGTTTCCCTTCGTAATCAAATTATTGTGTTAATGTTCTTAATACTTTACATTGGTTACTAGTCTGTGCTAATAGCTTTTGTTTAGCATTAACGTGCGTTACAGAGATACTTGGATAATTTCAATCATTACACTTTGTTTCTTTCCAATATAAATGTTCTTCCACTAGTGTTATTTTTGTACATCATTACAACACTGTAAGAGACAAATTCAGAATCAATTGGGTTCAAGAGAAGCTAACATAATTGTTTATCCAAGTCATATTTCCTCATGAAATTCTCTCTCCAAGTTCCACAACAGAGTTAGGCTCCTTTGGATACAGAAACAATTTTATCTCATCTCATCTCATCATTACAATTTTCTTAAATTTTTATACAAAATATATAATAAACAATTTAATTTGCTCAAATCTCAAAAAAATAATAATATTAAAAAATAATATTTTATTCAACTCATTTAAAATCATCTCATCTCATTTCATTTTATCTCACTATAAAAAAAAAAAAAAAAAAAAAAAAAAAAAAAAAAAAAAAAACTTAGATAAACATATTATCTGAGTCCTGCTGCAAAATTGTTTTTTGAAAGAAGAAACATATTACGAGAGCTGCCACTCCTAGACTTCTTTTTTTTTTTTGAAAGAAGAAAACCATTAATTATTTTTAATTATGTTTTATTGGGATCATGCGGTTAAAGTGATGCCAAGTGTGAAATTCGCAGCCAGACATGTCTGCCGAGGGTGAGCCTCTCATCTTTACAAACAATTTTCCTCGTAAAATTAGTACCATGAAAAATCAAATAGAAGACAATCGGGATAAGCCACTTGTGGAGAGCTCGTGCAAGAAGCACTTCCCATTTTCTCATTCACATCCAACGCCTCACATTCAGTCCCATCAAAGGGATATACCCAACACACTTTGTCTCCCTTCCTGATCTGCTCCATATCTCTGACAAGCTGAGCAAATTAAGAGGAGGGACTACTATGGCTTCTATAACGATGGCATTTGCTCCGGCGGCAGCAGCAGGAAGAGTGTTTGCGGCAACGGCGGCAAAGGGTGCCGGCGGAAGCAAGGAGGAGAAAGGGATTCTGGACTGGATTCTGGGAGGTTTACAGAAGGAGGATCAGCTGCTTGAGACCGACCCAATACTTAAGAAGGCGGAGGAGAAGAATGGTGGCGGCGCTGCCGCTGGGGGCAAGAACTCTGTGGCAGTCCCGCAGAAGAAGAAGGGTGGCTTTGGAGGGCTCTTTGCTAAGAACGAATAAGAATCTTTCTGGCATGCATTTGTTCAATGCCATCCATGCATGTTCATGTCTCTCCTTTTTTCTTTCAAATCTCTGGTGATTATGGAATGCTTAAGTTGTGTTTACTTCTTGGTATTCTGTATCTAAGGATCATTAATATTAATTATTAATTCATTTTGGGTCAGCTACCAGCTGCTAATTAATCTGTTTTTTTATAATTAATTAATCAATCCCTGATCTTGAATATGGTGCTTTTCACTGATTATGAGAATGCATGAAATGGGAATTAAGAGTGATAAGGTCCCCAGAGCACTACTGTACCCAGTATATCTCACCAATAAGATCGTGTGTATATATATATATAATAAATTTACAAAGCTTGACGGGATATGTTAGATTATAAAGTTTTTATTGTAAAGTAAATCTAACCTATCATACGAAGCCATGCTAGATTGTGAGTTTATTTTCGTAGGATCTCTTTGCACCTGTATCACTTCTCCGCACTTATATTCTGGAGGGTATATCTACTGCCTAGATTCAGATTATATCATTGGTGAATGGAAGGAAATGGATAAAAAACATGGCCTATCAGCACCATATAATCAACATATTAAGCCATAGTACCATTTAATTAGGATATTAGACTACATATTTACTGTTTTCATGTTCACATTGATGAACTATACGAGCAACCATAATTTTCTTTTACTATATATATATATATATACACACACACACGTTCGAGTAACAGGAGTTTTCAACCTGAGGAAGTATCACCTTACAGTAAGACCGTAACACCTTACATAAAAACTAGACGAGATGGCTGCCTTGTCTCTTCTTTTTGCCACGAAGAATAAAGGGCTGGCTAAATGCTTTCAATAGTTTGATCAGTACTCTTCAGGAGAAAGTTCTACGCCTTGGAGAACCCAATGAAAATGCTATTTGGAACATAAAAGGAGCACGCTATTAGAAAGAAACAGAACTCAGATAAACTAAGAGGCCCATAACATTAAATTCTTGAACAGAATGCTAAAATTTTGCAATATCAAGAGTTTGTAGTTACAGAATTTGATCTTGACAAAGAAGAAGAGTTGATAAACTCGATGCAATCCTCAATGGCTTCTGTTCTGTGAGAATCAACCGGAGCTACGTATTGCTTTGATCTTACTGATGAATAATCTTTAGGTGAGTGCCTCTTCCTCATAGACACTGAACGTAGAGCTCTTACTACCTTATCAGCAAGATCCTTGAGAAATCTGATAGGTAATTCAGACCCCTTAGGCAGTTTGAATCTGTAACGTCTAGTGAACCCACTGTTTCCTGAAACTCTTTTGCTGTAATTTTGCTTGTAATAAGAGTAAGGGTATGTGTTATCCATGAGAGAGAGAGAGAGAGAGATTTGCAAGCGGTATTGTGAAAAATGTTGAGAGCTGCAGGAGAGAGGTGGTATCAAGCTGTGGGTGTAGTAGATGAAAGAGTGTGGAATAAATATATAGAAAACTAAGAAAAGTGCCTAAAGAATATGCCAAAAAGGTCGATCAGGGCGGTTAGAAAAGAGGGCATAAACAGTAAAAATAAATACTGCTTGCTTTCTCTACTTTCTGATGCGCTCCCGGCTACAACCTTGACTGCAGTTTTCTTTTCTTTCTTTTCTTTTCTTTTCTTTTCTTTTCTTGCATGTAGTGCAAGCGTAGAAAAGTGGGTACAACCAAACAAATAAAAATAAGAAAGGATAGATTCTGGTCGATTAGGTACTACTAATCACTATCACCATCTATAATCATTCTAAACTAAAACAACAGAAAACAACATGCAGTAAGGAAAGTAACCATCACCAAGCCTGCCCGTTTGGATACAGAGGTGAGACAAAACTATCTCACCTCATCTTATCTCATCTCATTTAATTTTAACTAATAATCTCATTACTATTCACAAATCATCTCATCTCAACTCATTATCCAAACGGGTTGTAATCATCCATGTTTAGTCCTCACTCTGAAGTTAAACAAGCATGGTGCCCCTTTTTGTCCACGACTTCAATTTCATCTTCATCCATCATCACCACCATCACCAGCACTATAAGAACTTACTATAGTTCATTATCTGTAGAGATTGTATTGAAGATGTATCTATCAAATTAAGGAATACTCGTACTTTATTATTATGGGGAAATGAAATCCCAAAACTGGTCCTGGTCCTAGAGTGGACAAGTCGAAGGAGTTGGCTTATCCACGGTTTTTGACTAAATTAAGAGAAAGTGAATGTGCTGAGCAGAGAGACAGAGAGAACAATAAAAAGAGGGGTAAAAGTTGACTCCAGAAACAGATAAAGAGGTGCAGAGGATCACTTTTACAGAAAAGAAGATAAACCAACCAGAATTCAATCATGCTTCTTGCTTTCCAAAGTGATTTTGATTCTCTTTTAGAAATACTAGGAGATACAAGGGGAGAGAAAAGTGGACAGGGAAGTGGGGTTATTAGGGACGACTGTGCATTTACTTTATTAAATTTCAATCATTAATCAAACTTTCGGTAATCTGTTGGTGATAATATAAAACATCCATACCAAGACTTTACAGATTTTCCAAATGAACACAGAAGATCTTTAGTGAGGAATGCATCAGTATCTAACTAAAAATACGTACCACAAGAAGGGAATTTATACAAGTGTTAACCATTAACTACAAAACTAAGTCAAGTCATTGATATTATGAGCCTGAACATTAATTCCAAACCATTATGAACATTTTTTCTTCCTTTTTGTATACAAAGAAGATATGAAAGAATTATCGGACAAGATACAGAAAAATGATCAATATGATGACAGATCTTATGCACCCAACCAAAGAAAGACGTACATGATGTAGTTGTTACATGAGACAGACAGATTACTTTGTTGGTAAAATTCAATATGATTATATGGCCTCAGTGTATTGATCACATCTTGATTCTGAGTTAGGTGCAACTTTTATCAGTAAGTAGTAGGTTAAAAGTTTCGAAATAAAATAAGGATTACTTGGAATTAAGAAAAACATGAGTGGGTTTAGATGCTCCACCAAGATGTTGCTCTTCTTCTGGAAAAGGGGTCATGCATAATATTTACTTGACCACAAAGAAAGACCAATATGTTGTAAATAAAGCCAAAGTCTTACATCAACTGCTCCTTGTTGTAAATCATGCCACTTTCCATGCCATAAGACAACATCAGTAGCCAACTCCACTTCAAGGTTATTGAAAGAAAGCCTTTAGGGAATCTAAAATCAACTCTGCACTTAAATTATGGAAAAATTTAGCTAAGATCATTACATTGAATACATAATTCTTCCATCATAGCAGAAAGAAGCTTGTAAAGCAAAAGACCTGCGAAAAAGATCACAAATACATCGTTCTCTGTATATTATCTATTAAGCTAAATAAATGAAAATGAATTACTTTTGCAACATTGGAAGTTTGATGTGCAAATGAATTTCTCTACAGCTTTCAGATGTATATTCATTCATGGTCAGCACTGTATATAGAACCCAACACCCTCGTATATGTTATCAGATCAGATTGACATATGGAAATCAGTCTATATGTTCACCTACTGCCCACATTTTTTTCTCTTTTCATGCATGTTTAGCATGGTTTGGATTTTGTGAAATTTACTTATCCCAAAAGCTTAAACTAATGCGAAGAGGTAGATTTAATTATTTGTATTATATTCTTAACACTCCTCACTTAGGCCGGCCTCTCATTATAGAGTGTAAAGTTAGGATTTGAACTCAGGACCTCTGGCTTTGATGTCATGTAAAATCACCACTTGTCCTAAAAGGTTAAACTGATGGGAAAATGTAAATTAATTATTTATATTTTATCTTTACACTCTCCCTCACGTGTAGGCCAGACTCTTGCTCAAGAAGTTGTTTTAATAAGTAAAATATTTAATTACATAGAATTGAGTGTAGAGTCAAGATTATTTTAATCGAGAATAATATAACAATTTTAGATTACGAAGTCTTGCCCAATATGTCCTAGTTCTCTTGAGCAGTATTGACAACGATGCAAAAATTGAAACTCACAAGAATCATTTTAACCCATCTCATCTCATCTCATCTCATTATTACAATTTTTTACAAATTTCCACATAAAATACAATAAACAATTCAACTTTTTCAAATTTCAAAACAATAATAATATTAAAAAAAATATTCTAACAATATTTATTCAACTTTCATCTAAAACCATCTCATCTCACTATCCAAACCCTACCTAAGTTTTGTTTGGTGCAACATATTGTCCTCACAAATTCGAAGTTCTATCAAAGAACTTGATTATGAGCAAACAAAGCTCATTGTTTATCATTCATGACAAGCAAAACCTCCCCACCAGGGTCAATGATGTGATCTAAAAAACTCCCCAACTTTCTTCAGTATCTTTAGAAGTATAAGGAGCAACAAAATCACTTTCCAAATTATACAAAACACCATCAATCCTTTTCAACTAGTACCAAAATGTTGGATGTGATCTGATTTATGTATAAATAGTATATTTTTTATGGGAAATTTTTTATCTCGAAAACACTTCTAGTCAAAGATCCCAACAACCCCAATTTTCAAAGACTTTTTTCTCCATAACTTTTTTAAAATTAATTATGAACAATCATGGCGTCATGTTTAATAGTTTTCCAAGTTCATGAGTATACCTACAGTTCCAGATGCTAATATTAAAGCTGAAATTTTTGGTCAGAGGTAGGTGTTTTCTTTTTCAATTTCTTATACGTATTTGTTGTATGGTACCAAAGCTGTTTTTTAGTAATGAAATGATATTAAAAGATACGTGGGCTCCGTCTTTCAGTCGACCTTCTAACTAACCTGCAGTAGTAAATATGCAAAATCTAAATCAACTTTGCTGGGATGACTTCTGAAAGTATTTTATAAATCACATTGTTTAGTCGTTTGTAACACCTGATCTCGATTCCAAGTTCATGAGAAATTGGATTTGTTTTCCAAAATTGATGGAAATTCATCTTTTGGTAGATGTTTTTGGGTCTCAACTCAAATTGATTTTTTTTTTTTTTTTTCCTTTTTCCTTGGGCGAAGCTTGATTTACCTTATATTGATAGTTTTGAGTTTTGGTATATGTAATGACCCAATCCTATACTTTTAGGGATAAATTACAGAAAAATTTTTTTAAAGCTCAAAAAAATGAGTTAAAACCCATATGAGAATTATCAATAATTTTTTTAAACCTAGAGTTAAAGGCTCCATTACTATTATTATTATTATTTTATTTTTTAGTTTTTATTTTTTTATTTCTTACTCCAAGCACGTGTGTGTTAGAGTTCAAACACTATTACTATTCTTATTTCCTCTTCATAATAAAACTCCTCCCTATCATATTTTTCTTCTATAAATTTCAAACAATTCACTCATGCACATTCACGACTCTTTTTATCTAGGGTTTTCTTTTAGGTTTTCAATTATATATATATATATATATATATATATATATATATACACACACGTTTCACTCACCAAAAAATTACAAGCCGCAAATCCTTCATCGTGAATCTTCCTCTCACGTTTCAAGCCTATGCATGCACGGCTTCATTGCATTTGTTTCCTCTTTCCCTAGGTTTTAATATTGAATGTTCTCTATTACTATTCTCTATCACCTATATATATATATATGTATATACTTTTAATCTCCTCAACGCCGCTGCCAGCCCACACCCCGTAAGTCACGAACACACAACCTCCACCACCTCCCCTCAGTTCGTCCAGCAGACCACCCAAGACCTCCTTCGTGACGCCCATCGTAAGCCACGACCACAGCCCCATGCTCAGTCCCGCAGCGCTGCTACCCCAAGTCAGCATCTGTCTGCACTAACGTTCACCCTCCAACACCCCTAGCTCACGTCTCCTCCCTCAGCCACAGCACCAAGAACCACCAGTTTTCTCATACGCAGCAACCATCACACGGCAAATAGAGCTTTTCCGTAGCCCACGTAAACGACGGCAACCACCGAAAGGCGTAGAGAGAGTGCTCTGTTTTACGGCACCGAAATAGGAGATTTTTCTCCCCACCGTGAGCCACAACCCAGCCACCCCACGGCACCAACCCCCTCCTTGTCGTCACTGCAAGCCACAACAAGCCGCCACCCTTGCTCGGTAAGTTCATGCCCACCCTCTCCATGCATAGTTACTCACGACCTGTAGCTCTCCCGTAAACTCTCTCACTCTCTGTCTCTCTATTTATCCCTCTCTCTCTCTCAGTTGCATAATTGCCCACTCACCAGAGTGCCACCGTGCTCAGCCACGAACCGCCGTACCGTGCCGCTTCCTCTCGGTGAAGTATCGCACGTCACTCTTTCTCTCGTATCTTCTGTTTCTCTACAAGTATAAGTCGTAGTTTAGGTTCCGTAGGTTATTGAGACAATTACAAAAATGCCCTTTGTGTTGATTTTCCAAAAATACCCATGCCTATTTAGGATTAAAAGACGAGTATATTTCAGTGCTAGAAAGAATCTAGGTTTAGGAAATCTAGACTATTTTAGTATTTTAGGTTTTAAATAAAATCACATGTTTAATTAGAAATTTATGTAAATTACGTGTTTATTTTATAGTTGACCGATTACGTGCTGAAAATAGTGCATTAGCACTGCAAGGTAAGTAGCATGATTGTACCCTTACACGTATGTACGATAAACGGCATGTCTTTTATAAAAATATTTTGCATGTATGCCCTTCTTTGGAAGCTCCTCTTTACATACCCAATCATGATATATTTATGAAAATTCATAATTTTTATGTGAAAGTTTATGAATATTGATGATCTTATGTGGTAATTTTTGTATTAAAATAATTATGGAAAGTCATACATGATTTTATGTGAGAGATTATTCATAAAATTATTTATTAAATGCATGATTTTATGTAAGAGTTATTTCATAAAATTATTTATGAAATGCATGATTTTATGTGAGAGTTATTTCATAAAATTTTCTATAAAAAGTCATGAATTTATGTGAGGAATATGTATCACGATATTTATGAAAGAATGCGATTTTATTTGAAATCTATTATACGATATGACAAGTATGTATGTGATTTCTTTTGAAATCTATGAAATGACAAGTATGCAAGTATGTTTTTGATGAAATATGTAAAGACCTATGTTATGATATGAAGACGATACCTATGTTATGAGCATATTGCATTGCCAGATCGTGCATGTTGGTAGTGCACCCAGTATGTCTTCCTTATATATGGATTCCATAACCCGCAGCCACAGGCTGAATCAGAATCTACTTAGATTCGCTAACCCTAACTCATGGAGGTCAACAGTAGGTAATGGCCTATGATAAATGAAAAGATAAATCCATGTTCATGTTCATGTTAATTACATATGTATTTGTGAGTATGCACGTTTTTCAAGAAACCTTATGTTTATTATGTTTACTGTATAATGTGTTGCTTATTGAATATTCGACTCATTTTAGTTTATTTTTATGTTTTTAAACTACCCCAGGTGAAGGCATTTATGAGGATGAGACTGCAGAACAGGACTTGACCCCGGGAGGCGAGGCAGAGGCCTAGA
This sequence comes from Juglans microcarpa x Juglans regia, assembly GCF_004785595.1. Lineage (NCBI taxonomy): Eukaryota > Viridiplantae > Streptophyta > Magnoliopsida > Fagales > Juglandaceae > Juglans > Juglans microcarpa x Juglans regia. Next base: position 6,393,389 of record NC_054607.1, read on the forward strand.
CAGATTATGCTATGATTATTTCTATAGTTTATAGTCTAAATAAATTATTTTGTTAAGCACATGAGTCTTCCGTATTTTTTTTAAATAAGTGTTTTCACAGATTTTATTTTAGATTTTCAGGATTTATTGAAGTTTGTTATTTATGGAAATCTTTCACATCTGGCTTTTTTTAAAAAGAAAACCTTTTAAGTTTAGGTCTAGCCGTAGCACATTGTCTCCCTGAAAATTTTAAAATGTCTTTTTGGGAAGCGGGATGTTACAGTATATCATCTGAAAATTTTGACCTTATGATAAGATTATTTTGTAAGATTAGACAAGAAGCTATTGGATGGAAGGCAAAGATGAAGCCACCCAGACGATCTACATTGATTTCACCAACCTGGTATGATACACATTGGTCTTTGGAATATGTCATAGTGTCCGATATTTCTATTTATTTAATGTATTGCTTATTTGTGTATTATATAGATATTATGGTCTCAGAAACTCATACTACCCACCACATATGATGCCTCAAAATACATATCCGGGTCCATATATATACCATTGGAGTAGCCAGGTAGATATCTTGCATTTTTTTAAAAAGTTCTTTCATACATGCATTTGAGTCTTTTTAACACTGTGCCTAGTGCAGCATCCACCAACTATGCCCTACTTTCTAGTCAGTAATCCGGAGGAGTCGAGACGATTTTGAGAGACTATCTAGGTAGATGCCTTTTATTTTTTTAAAATATTTTTTCGTACGTGCAATTTTGTCTTTCTAACATCCTGCCTAATTGCAGCATTAGCCAACTATGTCCTACCCTCCGGTCAATAATGGAATTGGGACAATTTTAAGAGACTATCCAGGTAGATGACTTTTATTTTTTAAAAAAGTTTTTTTATACGTGCAGTTGAGTCTTTTTAACACCGCTTCTAACTAAAGCATCCACCAACTATGCCCTACTCTCCAGTCAGTAATTTGGAGGAGTTGAGATGATTTCAAGAGACTATCTATGTAGATGCCTTTTATTTTTTTTAAATAAATTTCGTACGTGCAGTTGAGTTTTCTAATACCATACCTAATTACAACATCCACCAACTATGCCTTACCCTCTGGTCAGTAATCCAAAGGAGTTGAGATAATTTCAAGAGACCCCCAATGCGTAATTAATTCATCAACTAGAGATACATCCCACACGACTGATTAAAATTTAAAGTTATCATATTACTAACGGTATTAGACTTTTAATCCAATGAGTTAACATCTAGGGTATATAATATAAATGCTAATCCTAACCATATATTTGCATTTTCAAAAGCTTCGAAGGCAAAGGGGACAAATGAAGTATTGGATGATCATGAACAAGTCGAAAAGCCAAAATCTGGTATGGAGTTTGCCATAGAAAAAGAGCTTCCAGCCTATTACAAATGATATGCTAAACAATAAGGTTTTGGTGTGAAAACATTTAGGACAAAGAGAGAGGTAGATGACAGTGCTAAATATGTGACAATCGAGTGTGCGCGTGGTGACAAGGACCATCCTAGCCATAGTAATGTCTCGAGGCCACAACCGACAATCATAATACATTGTAAGGTGAATATAAATGCTCACTTGATGAATGGGGTATGTGTTTTGACGACTATTGAAGTTGCTCACAATTATAGTACTGTCAGCCTACAGAAGTCCAGATTTTTTAGATCTCACAAGTGTTTAGATTAATACAGTCAAATGATGCTCAATTTGAATGACAAAGCAGGTATTCGAATGAACAAGAATTTCAACGCACTAGTTGTTGACACAGGGGGTTTGAGAATCTTGAATTTCAAGAGAAATATGCTTGAAATTTATTGACAAAGTAAGACGCTTAAGGTTGGGTAAAGGAGGTGGCAAAACACTAATGAATACTTTGAGAGAATGAAGAAGATGAATGATGACTTTGTTTCTATCATGGATGTGGATGACGAGTTCGAGTCAGAATTGTGGTCTGGGCTGACACATGAAGTCAAGCGGCATATGAGTACTTCGTAGATGTTATCACATTTTATATGACGTGCCTAACAAATAGGTACGATATACCTTTTGCTCTCTTTTATTGGTGAAAACCATCATGGGCAGTCCATACCATTAGAGGCTGGCTTGATTTTAAATAAGGACACAAGTAATTTTATCCAGTTGTTTCAAGCATTGTTGAAGTGCATGAATGGTCGAGATCCCAAAACAATCATAATAGAACAAGATCGAGCAATGAAGAGTGTTATTGTCCTTATATTCCTTGATGGTCACCATAGAAATTGTCTTTAGCATATCATGTGAAAATTGCCAAAGAAATTGGGATCACATTTCCAATTTAATGAAGGGTTGAAGACTTTCATTCATAATGCTTTTTATGATTCATAGACTTGCATGAAATTTGAGGATAACTACTTCAAATGTATAACCTTGGTGATAATGCATGGATGCAAGGGTTGTACAACGAGAGGTCTTTTTAGATATCAGTTTACTTGAAGAGTATATTTTGGGCTGGTATGAGCACTACACAGTAGTCTGAAAGAACGAATGCTTTCTTCAACTGGTTTGTGCATTCAGGTATGATATTAAATGAATTTGTTGATCAATTTGACAATACTCTAAGGAAGAAGATCGAGATCTAGACCACATTTGATTTCAATTCTTGAAGCCAAACCATCACATGCGTATCTCTATTCTGCATTGAGAAATAATTTCAAATGTTGCATACAAATGCGAAGTTTAAACAAGTCCAAAGAGAGGTGTGGGGGATGATTTTATATAATTGCACACTTGTAAGCACGAATGGTTGCATTTTCACCTTCGATGTTTTGGATGAATTTTTCATTGATAACCATGTCAAAACCGTCTAATACTCAATTTACTATAACAAGGAGGAATGCAAAGTTAAATGCACATATGCATTATTTGAGATGAAGGGGATTCTCTGTAAACATGCATTTAAAGTCTGTCAGATTATGAACATTCATGTGCTGCTAGAGAAATATGTCTTGAATCTATGGATAATGGACTTAAAAAGGAGATACACACTGGTCAAAAGTAGCTATGATGACTTGCGGGACAATGCGAGCACACAAATGTACTGGGATGTGGTGAAAGGATCTCTGAAATTAGTGACACATATATATCCCCAAGTGATGACCATGCCAATGCCTTCGTGCACATTTCGGATGAGTTTGAGCACAAATTTGAAGGATATTTGAGTCTGATTCAACCAAGCTCAAAGAGAATGGTCGCGGACGAGGGTAAGAAAATATTAAGCTTTCATGTTATCTGAGAGAAATGAAGACCTCCAATGAAAATAAAGATTTCAATAGTGGAGAGGGCTTCAACCAAGACAAAAGAAGAAATAGGTAGTAAGTTTTTTTTTTTCTATTAATTGTATATATATTGGAATACATGCATATTCCTTTCTAATAGATGTGTTTTTTGTATTTTGATATTTAGACTTTCAGAAAAATATTTGATGAGGAATCACAATTAGGGGAGGGCCCAGATTCACTACTTGGTGCTAGTGTTGACAATTTTATTGTTGGAATCCAGTGTAGTTCTGTCACACAACCAAAACCATTGGAGGATGAGGTGTTAGCATGTTATTTTTCAAGGAAGATTTTCTTTATTTAATTGCTATTGGTCAATTTTTAATGAATTACTAACTATTGATCTGCTCATGTTGTTTTCAGGGATGTGTTGGTAATGATCCTGTACAACTAAAAACGTGTATGTAGGCTTGTTGTGTGTCATTCATTGGAGGGTGGGAGGCTCTGGTTATGGACAACTTTATAGCCTGACGAAGCACTTAGTTTGTACCATTGTTGTGATTGTGGGTTTTGAGGCCATCTATGGGGATGTTGTGGTTGTAAAGACTGTTTTAGCTTGTACTGATTGTTGTGACAATTTGGTTTTGAGGCCATGTATAGGAAATAAATTGTGGAGATGTTATTGTGTAGCTTGTTGTGAATGTTTGGTGTGGATGTATGAGGATGAAATTGTGTAGCCTGTTCAAGATTATGTAAAATATTATATGCACGGTATAGTGATTATGGTATCAAGTCTTGATTTTCCAATATTTCTCAAATTAATAATTATATTTATGCCCACTTCATGTTGCACAAAGCAAAGTGAAATGTGACATGTCTTATTTCTGTGCAAATTAATTAAGATAGACCTTAAAATGAAATATTACTAATCATTATCGACATGACATAGATTTGTGCCAGATAAAACCAAACACATCGAGTACCATTATTAACCATCTTAGAAGATTTAACATTCATTACCATATACTTCATAGAGAATATAGCATTACAATTAGGGTCCAAACAATCCATTTAAATAGTATCACCATATATCTATAGTCTGAACCAACTAAAAAGTATTACAATAGATAACAACTAATATAGACACAATAATATATGTGCACATCTATTCTCTTTAATTCACAAGAACATGTCTTTAACTCTTGGTGAAGATTTTAAAGTTGCCTTTTCAAATGTTGTAACTGTGACACACGATTCGCCAAAATAGTCCACACTTGCTTAGAGTTGTTGAGTCCATAGATAATGGATAACACACTCACGGACAAGGTGACATTAATCTAGCTAAGGATGCATTGATCCTTTTTGTTCTAAATGAGGTAAGCAGGATTAATGATGGTCTTCTCCTGATAACCAAGTAAGAATTTTGGAAGGCACGACTTAGAACCGTCAACAATGCCTATAAGATCAAAGCTTGCAATACAGGCAGAAATTGAGAGAACCGAATGAGATAATTTTGACCTTCAAGTTTCATGGAAATGGGTTTTGAGGTTGGGTATTGTAAAGGTAGGACATGTAGTGGAGTTGGAGGAAGATGTGAAAGCCATAGGAAAAGGATTAGCGTGAGCTAGGGGCTCTAGTACCATGAAAGGAATTTGAGTAAAATAGTATGGCAGATGGCCCAAAATTGGATAAATGAACACTAATCTTGGATACTTGTTGCTTTATGGGCTTTCAACAAACCCATGTTAGGAAAATTAATAAGGTGATATGAACCCATCTTGGTGCCCATCATTAGGGTAGAGCACTGATCTGACTCTAACTCTGATTTAGTTGGAGTTTAATACCAACCTCCGATTTTATCTCCAACAAGTACAAAATCTAATCAGACTCCGTTAAAATGGAATAGAGTCAGATCAGATGTCAAATTTGGGCCAGACATGTTTTGAGCTTTTTTAAGTGGGCTTTGTTTTAAACTATGATCCAACCAATTTCTTAACCTCAATTGTTTTTTGCTGATAAGATGAGCTCCATACAAAGTCCATATTTTGGGCTGAACCATTAAAAATGTTTTAAATATTTAAAGCCTACTTAATTTTTAAGCTCCTACCTTTAGGCTTGTTCAATGTGCTCTATATAAAGCCCATCTTTTGGGCTTAAGTTTATAAGCTAAACTTAATTGTTAGTATTGATTATTAACAATTGCTGATTTACTACTGTCTAATTACATGTTATTATACTATAATATTACATGTTATTATACTAGACTATTATCTAATTTTTCTAATTACATATTATAATGCTAGACTATTATATATTACTTATTATTAGTTAGTCAAGTATATTATTTCTATACTTGACTATGATAGTAATATTATGATGTGTATAGATATTAGCCTATTAGTTCAATATATATTATAGTACAAACATATTATTCTATAATAATTAACACATACTATTATAGTATTGAATTTACTATATAAATTCTAGACATTCTATATGTATATATGTGATTAAAATATAGATAATACATATAAGTTATAGACTTTTTATATTATATGAGTATATATGGATAAAATGAAAATTACCAGAACATCAAAAATATTTTTTATAATGAAATAAAAGAAACTAAAAAAAGGAAGAGAAAGAAGAATGGCATTGTTTTTATTTTGTATTTATTATTCTACTTCAAATGTTTCCAAATATAATGGTCATAGAAAATCATGATTCTCCTAATTTGAAAAAAAAAAAAAAATCTCGGTTTTCTTTCATTTTGATTTAATTAAAGATGACGAGAATTACCAATTATCTTCACCTTGATAATGTTTGGATACAAAGGGAATGGAGGGTTTCGAATTATATTTTTTAATTGAAAAATCGAATCATATATCATCTGAATATTAGATTCTTGACTCTTGACTCTTCACCTGGGTATTAAGTCATTAGACTCTTGTAAACCTTTTTTTAAAAGAAAAATAGGACACATTTTTCGACTATTATTCATTTTATTTTATATTCTTGTTTATTATGAGTACATTTTTCAGGTGTATGAGATTGAAGGTGTGCGTGGATATTAAAGTGAGTTGAGTTGAGTTGAATTGAGTTGTGATGATAAAATATTATTAGAATATTATTTTTTAATATTATTATTATTTTAAAATTTAAAAAAATTAAATTATTTATTATATTTTATATTAAAATTTAAAAAAATTATAATAATAAATTAATGTGAATTGAGGTGAATTTGATAACGAAACATACCTCGAAAGAAAATGAGAAAGGGATGCTTCCCCAAAGCCCAGGATAGGCTACTGGATAACACTCCCACTATCCTCTCTATCTCTCTCTCGCTCAGAGCGAAAAAAAAAAAAAAAAACTCTCTCTCTCTCTCTCTCTCTCTGAGGCATGGCAACGTCCACAGCACTCCCATTGTTCTCATTCTTTTCCTCCTCGATCTTCCTCTCCTCCTCCCACCAAACCCCAAAGCTGTCTTCTTTAACCTTCAGACCCTCTTCGCTCAAAACCTCAACGAAACCCCTCTCGGTTACCTCCGAGCTCGCCACCCTCCCAGTCCTCTCCTTCAATGGCGAGAAGATTGGCGAGACCCACCTCGACCTCAGGTCTGCCCCACCGGACACCGCCAGAGCCGTTGTTCACAGAGCAATCGTCACGGACCTTCAGAACAAGCGTCGCGGCACAGCCTCCACGCTCACTCGCAGTGAGGTTAGAGGCGGCGGCAAGAAACCCTACCCGCAGAAGAAGACGGGACGGGCCCGACGTGGGTCCACGCGGACCCCTCTAATGCCCGGTGGAGGCGTGGCCTTCGGGCCCAAGCCCAGAGACTGGAGCATCAAGATCAATCGGAAGGAGAAGAGGCTGGCAATATCGACGGCTATGTCGACCGCCGCTATTAACACGGTCGTGGTGGAAGATTTCGGGGACAAGTTCGAGACGCCGAAGACGAAGGATTTCATCGCGGCGTTGAAGAGGTGGGGAATCGACCCAAAGGAGAAATCGATGTTCTTGATGACCGAGGTCTCCGATAATCTGAGGCTTTCGAGCCGGAATATCGGTACGTTGAAGATGTTGACGCCGAGGACCTTGAATTTGTATGACATTCTGAATTCCGATAAGCTAGTGCTGACTCCGGCGGCGGTGGATTATTTGAACTCGAGATACGGTGTTAATGCATATGAGGGCGAGGGTGAAGATGAAGAGGACTATGAAGGAGATGAAGGAGAAGAAGGACAAGGTTAGTCAGTTATTATTTTATTATTTATGCTGCGTTACAAAAGCCTACTCCTAACTCAGGCTGTAAGTTGTAACACTGCGTAATACATGTGACAGGCACTTAAGCTAATATTCTACTCCTAACATAGGTTATATTTGATTTTACAAGTAGCATTATCTTTTGTGTTTTTCAAGTTTTGTTTGATTTTTGTGTTATTGAAATAGCTATGATGTACGGTTATATTGGTATTTTTTTTTTTTATAAGTAAACAAGTATTATTGATCAAAGAATGGGCAAAACTGCCAACTACAAAATTCGCCCTATCTAATTAGGTGATTAGAAACAAGGAAATCATGAAGGTCCATGCCATTCAAGTCCACAACAATGGCCCAAGTATAAAGAGTTCTAAAAAAGAAAACTTTTAACTCCTCCATTGATCTCACCTTGTCCTTAAAAGTCCGCTCGATGCGCTCCTGCCACAAGCACCACATAATACAAGTAGGGATCATTTTCCAAACTGCTTTGATCTGTTGCATGCCTCGAATAGAAGTCTAGCACGCCAATGTTTCCACCACGGTCTCTGGCATAATCCACGCTCCTCATTCCAAAGTACCCTGGCTGACTCACAATGTAAAAGTAGATGATTCACTGACTCTCCCCCTCTTCTACACATGCAACACCAATCTGCAATGATTACCCTCCTTTTTTTTTTTCAAATTATCCGTTGTGAGAATTTTGCGTAAGGAAGTTGTCCACACAAAAAATGAAGCTTTGGGAGGTGCCTTGTGCCGCCAAAGCATTCTCCAAGGAAACTGTGTATCAGTTCTTGTGTGATAGCCTTATAAAAGGAACGAATGGTAAAAACCCCTCTCCCTGTAGGTATCCACCACAAACCATCTTCATGTTGGATGTTCGGTCGTATGGAATATATGAGACTATAAAAATCTACAAAACTACCTATCTCCCAATCTTGTGCCGCTCGGTTGAAATCGATATTCCAGTGAATACGCCCTCCCGAGATTCCCATAACCTTCGCCACTGTGGCATCTTTGGCATTTGCAATCTGGAAAAGTAAAGGAAACAATTCTTGTAGGGCACTGTTACCACACCAAGCATCCTTCCAGAAACTGATCCTGGATCCTGCACCCAACTGAAGCCTAGTGTGACGATGGAAGACCTCCCACCCTCTTCTTATATGCTTCCATAGCCCCACTCCATAAGCCCCTTTTAACTTCTCTAGCACACCAACCCCTCTTAAAAACCACCATATTTGTTTTCAATCATAGTTTTCCATAAGGCTTCTGGTTCCTTGTTATATCTCCACAACTATTTGCCAAGTAACGCCCGATTAAACATCCTCAAATTTCTAATACCCAACCCGTCACTAGAGATAGGATGACACACCATCTCCCACTTGATTTAATGGAACTTAAACTCCTCCCCCAAGCCGCCCCACAGAAAATCCCATTGTAGCTTCTCGATACGGCCCGCCACACTTGCCGATATAGAAAATAGAGATAAGAAATAAGTGGGTAGATTAGAAAGTGTATTCTTGATCAAAGTAATCCGACCTTCTTTAGATAAGTACATTCTCTTACATCCTGCTAGTCTCTACTCTATTTTTTCGATCATTGTATCCCAAATCGAGCAAGGCCTCAATGCTATCCCCAACGGAAGCCCCAACTACGTCATAGGAAAGGAAGCTATCTTACAACCCAGTGTTCCAGCCAACTCCCGTATGTTATGAACACCCCCAATTGGCACCATCTCAGATTTATCATAGTTCACTTTTAAACAAAACACTGCTTCAAAATAGAGAAGCAACGCCTTCCCTGCATGCAACTGATCTTGATCGGCCTCGCACATAATAAGTGTATAATCTGCAAACAACAAATGAGAAATATTAGTAATACCCCTATTCGGAGATCCAATCTGGAAACTATTTACAAAACCATTATCCACCAAAGCCGAGATCATCCTACTTAATGCGTCCATGACAATAACAAAAAGTAAATGAGATAACGGATCCTCTTGTCTCAAACTGTGAGAACTCCGAAAGAAACCCTCTGGACTGCCGTTGATCAACATAGAGAACCTTGCTGTGGATATGCACCAACTGATCCAAGTCCTCCACCTTTTCCCAAAACCACATCGACCCAGTAGATATAGAAGGAAATCTCAATTAACATAATCATATACCTTCTCCATATCTAACTTGCACATAATCCCCTTGTTGTAGCCTTCAGTCTATCGTCAAGACATTCACTAGTGATGAGAACCGCATCAAGGATCTACCTACCTTTTATAAAGGCATTTTGAGGTTTAGTGACAATCTTCCCTATTACCTCACTTAGACGAGTAGCAAGCACTTTTGAAATAATCTTGTAGACTCCATTCACTAAGTTAATAGGCCGAAAATCTATGATCTCAATAGCCCCCACCTTTTTGGGTATTAATGCAAGGAAAATTGTGTTAAGACTTTTCTCAAACTTATCAAAAAAAAAAAAAAAAAAAAAGAGGAAAGATTTTTCTCAAATTTCCCAACCGAGAACAACTTCTTAAACACCTTCACATCCCGACATTCTTGGAAGAAGCCCATAGAGAAACCATGAGGTCCGGGAGCCTTATCTTTTACCATTTTCGTTACTACATCATACACCTCTTCCTCCTCAAAAGCCTTCTCCATCCGAGCTACTTCCCTCAACCCAATAGTAGCAAAGACAAGTCCATCAAGAGTAGGCCTCCACCCCTCCTGCTCAATAAGAAGCTTCTCAAAGAAATCAACAACATGATTTTGAATAACCTCCTCTTCTTTGCACTCTGCCCCATCAATTTTCAACACCTCAATGTTGTTATTTCTAATATAAGAGTTTGCAATTCTATGGAAGAACTTCGTACTTTGGTCCCTTTCCCTTAACCATGGTGCTCTTGACTTTTGGCACCATGACATTTCTTCTTGTAAAATCATCCGCTCAAGATCTGCGACCAGCAAAGTTTTCTGCACTTGTTCTTCCTCGGTAAGTGGCAACCCCTCTTGGAGCCTATCTAACTCCTGGATTTCCATCCACTTGATATTCTTATTCTCCCTTATATTTCCAAAAGATTGAATATTCCACTCCTTCAAGTCTCTTTTTAAAGCTTTCAATTTGTTCACAAAAATGAAGCTGGGGGTACCATCAAACTGGTAAGAAATCCACCACTGTTTGACCCTATCCACAAAACCTTCCAATTTCAACCACATATTCTTGAACTTAAAGTACCGTCTGCCACTATGCAAGCCTCCACAATCAAGCAAGATAGGCCAATGGTCCGAATATAAGCGTACCAAATGCTTTTGCCATACATCCGGAAAATGGCTTTCCCACTCTGGTGATATTAAGAAATGATCCAAACGAGACCAAGTCTAGTTATTCAACCATGTGGCTGGACCCCTGCGAGTGGTAGATCCACTAGGTTCAGGTCAAAGATACACTCCGAGAACTCCAAGCTTGCGGGCCTCACTCTTCTACTTCCAAAGCTTTCACTTTGGAATCTAACAACATTGAAATTACCCCCAATACACTAAGGAAGGTCCCACCAACTATGCAGCCCTGCTAATTGTTCCCATAATAAAATTATGTTGGCATCTAAGTTTGGCCCATAAACACCTATAAAAGCCCAAAGAAAATTATCAGACACATTTGAAAGAGCACGCTATCGTATATCTCCCTATATAATCCTCCATTTTCTCTATCACCCCTATCCCACATCACCACAACTCCTCCCGAGGCCCCTAAAGAGGCCATGTACACCCAATCTACATGATTGCCACTCCATAAACTTTGCACAATTTTCCTATTGATCATCTTCAACTTCGTTTATAAACACACGATGTTCGATTTCCACTCACAAAGCAAGTGCCGAATCCGAAGATACTTATTTACCTCGTTGAGTCCACGCACATTCCATGATACAATCTTGGGTTTCATTGGGGAACGGCCAGCCCCTTCCCTTTTACCCTTCTTCTGCTGGAACTACCCTTCGAGTTCATTGACCATGTCAATCTTTAAGCTCCCGCGGTTTCTTAGATTCCCCTTTCCTTTTTTGTTGATGTCCCACTTCAATAGCAGTTAACAAAGCCATGAACTGCTCTTCATACCCTTCACACTCAACCCCCACACAATGTTGGAGCTCTTTCACCTTATGCATTACCCAATCTGAGGCTTGATCTAGAAAACAGAAGTTTAATGGGATAGGATTCCCCATCCTATTGTTCTGAAAGTCTTGAAACTCCTCTCCCAACGAAATCTCATCCAATCCCTTTTGACCACATGCCTCAAGGAAGAACAATTCGTCCTCCACCGAATGCATAAGGTTGTCCGAGTCTCCATCCTCCCCAGCGAAGTCAAAATCCTCATAGGGTTGAGTAAACAGGTTTGCCAGAGACAAAACCTCGCCTCCACCCCTCGTCGGCGAATTCTGGGTACCCTTTGAAGGAGAAAGGTAAGTCCCGAACTCCACCAATGCTTTATGAGCACATTGCACCGATGGGATATCATCGGAGGTATCCTCCACCACCATCGGCGTTGTCTGAGCACCCATCGCCTGAACCTCCTCTGTCGACAAGCTTTCCGGTAGGAAACCGAGGCCATGTAACTCAACACAGGACAAGCTAGGGCATTCCTGTCTACGCGAGGGGACCCTGGGCTGGGTAGGACCATACCCGAGCCCAAGCCCACCACTGAACGAAGCCTTAAGGCTTTCGTCCCCTTTGCTTTGGGTTCTGGGCCGAGATGGCCCAGCCCCATCACGAATGGAAGCCTTTCCATTCTGCCGAAACTTGGGCCGAGGCTCAGGCCCACCAACTTTGAGCCAAACCGACTGCCCCTTCCCATGATTTTTTTCCTTCTATTGGCCCCCGTACTGGGCTTTACTGGGCCTATCATGCATTAACAGCCTCTTCCCCGAAATACCCCCTGATCATCCCCTTCCTTAAACAGCCTGACAAACCTTACAATTTCGGCCATATCCCTCTGCAGGTACCTCAATTGTCCTTGCATCTCCAACAGTAACCTGCAGACCTCCCATGCCTCCTAACTTGCCGCAGACTTCCTGCCATGGGTGTGGCTTGACGCATAGTACGGCTTCAACGGAGCCTTGCGACGCCTATGCCCTCTGTCAGAGCCCCTCGCACTACCTTCTCTTTCCTTCACATGGTTCGACATTGTCGGAGAGAGTGCCTCCTTGTAGGACCGGGAAAAGTGCCTTGGCTCCCCCCTTCCCTGATTCGGCTGGGCGCTACCAAGAAGACCACCCATGGTAGAGCCCTCCTTGCCTCACTCTGACAACACTTCTCACATCTTCCTCCATCTCCAACCACTCTCTCCTTCTGGAATGCAGATAACATTCCTCCTCCCCCCTGGTTGTACTCGGAAACCTTAAGGTATCGCCCTCTGCTATTTGAACAACGTTGAGCAATAAACTTTGGTAGCCTTCCCTAGTTGCCCAATACACCTCCTCCTTCCACCCCCCCCCCCCCCCCCCTCCTCCTCCTCTTTTTTCAACCTCTCCTCTAGCACCTTCCCAAGCCATTGCGGTGTCAATTCACCGCATGTTCTGCCTTCCAGCCTCTCTTAGTGACTCGTAGCAGTCCACCATCCTTTGAAAGAATAAAAACCTTAGATTCAATCACCACCTGTGTAGGATGGCCCATCATAGCCACCGTGAAACTTAAAACCCAGTTAACGTAACAACATCAACAACGAGTTGTTACATTGTCAACTATCGGTATGTTACATTGTCGACTAATACATCCGATTTTGGGAGGATTATTAGGTATGGTCACTGAAAGGATGGACCATACCCTTCAACTAGGGGGTTTGGATGTATATTGTGATGCTTTTCTTCTTGACAGAATAGTTGGCCAAGGAATTCCGTATTAATGCTATTAATACCATGCCTGCGTGAAATATGTTTTTACAAGTTCTGTGTTTCTTTTTGTTGCACTCGATTTTATTGATCCTTAGATCCTATTGGAATGATTATTAGTGGGTTATTGTATCAAGTGACCAGGGGATTTCCTTTCGCTGTGTCATATATATAAGATCTTGTGGGTTTGTTACTTTTATAAAAAAAGAAAACAAAAAAAGAATCTTGTGGGTCTGTTAGTCATTCTTTTCTTTAAATTTGGAATACAGGAACTGAGGCAGATACGAATTCTGATGCAACAGAGTGATGGTGCCGAGTGTTTTGACCATCTTATCAATTGATCGATCTAGGATCCATAACTTTCCAATCCGCCTAAGGGGGTTTCCTGTCCTGCATAACCAACAGCCATATTATTTTGTTGCTCAAATCTTATCATGTTGCTGGCGGGTTTTGGTAAATTTTCTATGCATCATTTTTGCATCAATTTGGACATTTGTTTAATACAATTATATCTATTGGATCACATTGTTGTAGAATGTTACTTCCTGGTTCAACTCTTCTCCCTTTGCAGGATGTAGTTTTCCTACATGTACTCCTTTTGGAGATGTAGCTTGTTCGGTAGTGGGTATTGTGGCTTTTATTTCTGGGACATCTTTCTGTAGGTCATTAGGGTTTCAGATCATTGATTTGTTGTAATTAATAATACTCTGTAGTATTCTGCCTCTGACTCTCTCTGTGTCATCCTCTCTCTTTCCCCACTCCCATCTCCCTTAAACAAACAAAGGCTGGCTCATATTTATCTCTGGGAGGAAATTCCCGGAGTTGTTAGATGTTTTCGAATCCAATGGTTGTAGGATCAGGTTGCAGGGAAGTTGTTATTTTACATTCTCTATGTTGTCACTTCTACATGACAGACATGCTTTGAGTTGATTCTGTTAGGTGAGGATGGATTTCATGGGGGTGATGAAGCGTTGGTGTTGATTCCATGCATATGGAAAACAATGAGCTGAGGTGAACCAAAGATGTTTAGTGATATGAGACTGTTAAGGTTAATAACTTGTCTACATGTGGTTTATGTCACAAGTTTGATCCACTGCGAATGTGTAGGTATTGCTTAACTCTGTAGAAAATGAATAGGTATGGGTATATAGTGATTTGAGTTTATAAACATGCAGTTCTATGGGCCAACAATAGTGAAAGCACGAGTTGAAAATAAAAAAGTATATTTGCATAGGATGATCTTTGGGCTTGTGCTAGGGCATTGTTAAGTTCATTTTCCTAGATGGATTTATCCTTTTTTTTTCACCCCAACTGGATGTTTTCTCTTGTATACTGTTCAGTGTACTTGGCTAAACCTATTGGCATTAATAAATTTTTACTTATAAAAAAAAAAAAAAAAAAAACAAATTAAGTTTTGATGCTCTATCAGGTCAAGGTGTTCCTGCTACATTTTGAAAAAGTTCCCCTCCTTTGCAGGATTGCTTCCAATTAGGAGCATGGTATTTTTAGCCTCCAGTAATTCCTTTTTTTTTTTTTTTGGGTCCTCATAAAGTTGAAAGGAAATTGGTGTGGGTGGTCAAAAGATTCTCAGTAGCTAATTTTGAATTTAGTTAATCTTAGTCATATTAGTTGAGTATGGCTTAAATACTTATATTTGGCTGGCCGTTCCAACTTTATGGTAAGTTTTCACCGATTTTATAATATATCACAAAAAGAGTAATGTTAGGTACAAGTTTTAAATAGACAAATTTCGTGTAAGTCTTTTATAAAAAAGTGGGTCTCACTAATAAAGAATAGTTTTTATTATTATAATTTTTTTTTTTTACAATTTTTCAAGGTGGGGTTTATTTTTTTATAAAGTTTTACACAAAGTTTGTTTATTTGAGGCTCGTACAAATAATTTATCCTCGCAGAAGAAGGTTTTGGAGTTGCATTCATTATCAAATATGACCCTTTATCCATGTCATGTCAACTTAGATAATGAAACTTGAGGGTGTATCCTAAGAGCCATGTGCCTTTAATGACATTAGATGTCTGAAACTTATCACATGAATCCTAAAATTAAAAACAACAATAAAAATAGAATTCAACTCTCCTAAATAGGGAGGGGGTTGGAGGGGAAACGTTGTGTAAGAGTAATGTGCATCAGTGAGATGTATAATGTATATATAATTGGAATTTTGGCTTGGAATCTCTACTGATTTGGGATTGGAGAGCCCTTTACTAGATATGCATCATGAGCCTTGTTATCATGGAATGCCCCCACCTTTATGGGAAATTAACGTACTAAAAATGCTCTTCCTAATCTTGGAACTTGCATCTCTAGTTGCATAAGTTGATGAGGCATATTTTAAGTGGTTTTCTATTTAAGTGGTGATATAAGAAGTTATTTAAATTGTGTCGCATCAACTGGCGTGATTAAATATAACATATTCTTGATAATGAGTAGAACTAAAGTGCGGTTTCCATTTCTTCAAGTGCAACGACACATCTCAAAACATATCTACAAAGACAAATGCTAGATATTAGTACTTTGAATTCATGATAGGCTTTTCATGGGCTACATTAAGGCTTCGTTTGGAAGTTAGACTCATCTCAATTTATCATTACAATTTTTTCAAATTCTAACACAAAATATAATAAATAATTCAACTTTTTTCAAATCTCAAAATAATAATAATATTAAAAAATAATATTCTAGCAATATTTTATCATCTCAACTTAACTCAATTCAACATCCAAACGTAGCCTAAGCCGAAAGAAATTCGAGCTTGACGACAAGAATAAAAAGAAGAAGAAAAAGAAAAATATTGTCTTCATCTTAAATTTTATCATCTCCAATCATACATGTCATGAGGCACATTTTAAATGTATTGCATCAGCAACTGTAATTGAAAATAACAAGATATACGATGGAGAGTAGCAATATTTTTTTGATATGAAACATCAACTTCTCATTAGTGAAATAAAACATTACAACGGTTGGTTAACCCAAATTGGCTGTGCCGAATACATGTTGGAAAACTATCCCACCAAACATTAATATCTTGAACATTACAAGCAAACCTTGCAAGTTTATGAGATACTACATTTGACTCTCTAAAAGCATGAAGGATTGAACAACTTGGAAAACTGATCATGAGGTGTTGAATATCTTGGACAATATGACCCATCATTGTAGATGAATCTGTTTGATCTTGAATATCCTTTACCACCAATAGAGAATCATCACTCTCAATTTGTAACTCTTGTAAACCCAATGGAATGCAAAGTTGGAGGCCCCTCAACACTGCTATATGGAATGTAACTCTCAATTTGCCATGATCAATATACCTTGCTATTTGGAGAGTAGCAATATTAAAAACATAGTGCCACAAACATCCTGCAAGTTCAATGATCAAATGCAATGTCAAGGAGAACACCTCCATTAAAGAAATAAAGATGAAGATAAGAAAAAGGAATAGAGATTTTCATTAACTTTCTGAATACCCAAACAGTGAGCCTCTGGCTCCTTACATAGCAGCTGACCCAAATGGGCCTAAAGTAGTAAAAACAAAATAAATCCTAATATGGAACCCAAATGGGCCTAAAGTAGTAAAATAGTCCATATTAAGCCTTTAATACTAATACAACTCACTTCTGCTGCTCATAACCATTGGGCCCCTTTAGATACTCAACATAATTCCATAAAAAGAGACTAAAACTACGAAGGAAATAGCTACTGAAATTATCTGGCCATTGGCCCATGTATTATATCCGTCGACTTGTGACAGTGACACTCGTTGGCAATAGCCAAGCTTAAAAGTAAATTGATTATAGAGAGGGCATCAACACTGAGGAAACACCCACCCTCCCCCTACTGATCTTTTGCTTTATGATCGTAAGGTGTCATCACCGAACATGAGGCAGCATAAGCAACTCTCCTGTTAGGATGGGAGGTGGCGCTGCAAGTATGGCCAATTCCACCCATTCCAAAGCCAACGATGAACCCCACGATCTGAAACTAAATCTAGATTTTTTGCTGAGACTGCAACTGGAACTTCATTTTGTGATGGGTGAGCTCTGAATTGGCATGTTGGTGGGAGAGTGGTGATGTTTTTCTTTTATATGCTCAGTTATTCCAAAGCTCTTCTAGCACGTAAGGGAAGGAATGACCTAGAGGCAAAGATATCTGATTCTATTTGTAGATTTTTTTAATTAATTCAAAAAAGTAAAGGGTAGGCAAGCAAGGAATATTTTCTTTTCTTTTTCTTTTCTTTTTTTTTTTTTTTTTAAAAAAGAGTCAAATTGCATATGAAAAGGGTTTTTCTCATAGAAATAAAATGTTCACATTATCTTCCATGATGCACAAAAGGATGACTGTTAAGAGTTGAGATGAAATATTTGCTTGTGGAAAGTGCTAGTTAATACAAGTCATCTGTCTTTGAAGTTTAAAATTATTTTTGAAAAAATGATTATTTGTACGTATACAAAATTAGGATGATGCTACGTTCCCGTTGGGAGTTACATTTGGTCATGATTTGTCTTTTTGTTTTGTTGTTTTTTTTACATGTATTTTTTAACACTTTTAAATATTTAAAAAAAAATACTAATAAAAATATTATTAAAAAATACTTCCTTAATCAAGTAAAAAGAAAATTTAAAAAATAAAATAAAAAATTCCAATGATAACACTGAATAGTAAAAACCAGTGGTGAGAGTATTATTTTCCTTAAAAGATTACAGAAAAACAAGACACTATAGCCACCGCTAGGAGCTACTGCTAGTTATTTTGTGTGTGTGTGTGTTTTTTTTTGGCTTTTTTTATATGTATTTTTTTAAAAAAATTCACAATATTATTAAAAAACACTTCCTTAATCATAAAGTAATTAAAAAATAAAATAAAAACAAATGCGAGCGGTAGCTCCCAACGGGAGCTGGAAGCAGTAGGACTAGCATTTTCCTAACTATAAAGCTAAATAATGCTACAAAATTGCCAATATTATAAGAGCACTAGTAGTAAACTCAACAAAGTTATATTTTGACTAAAGTTTAACTAGATTGTATAAAAGCTTACTATAGTGAACTTAACAAATCTACAGTACTTTTAACTTTGATCATTTTCACTCGCCAAATTTGTTGAGTTCAAGTTGTTGGCCAAATATTATTTTGGTATAAAAAATTTCATCTCCCGCATGCTATTCTTTTCGCTCGAACTCAAAACTCTAGCAAATTCATTTTCATCTCAAAAGCACGAAGCACCCAAATCCCAAGCTCACAACTCCAGAAAATTCATCTTCGTCTCAAAAACATCATCTTGCTAAATTGCTTCAAACTATAGTTCTACAATATTATGATTAGTCGATGCCAATTTTTTCTTTTAAGATCTAATATCAACCTTAGAAAATTAATGTGTACTTTTTAAATAATGAATAATTACTCAAATTATAATTAGAATTAAAATAAATGAAAATGTCAAAATCAATATTTTAATAGAATAATGATAGATTTGGAGAGTTTGTGTAGCTAGCTAAATTTATAAAAGTGAATTCTCTAACCAAATTTTGGTCAAACTTTGTCAAACCCACTACTAATACTCTAAGGAGGCCCATTCATCGGTAACTCCAAAGTCAAGTGAATGTGGCAAAGACCTTAGATGAGACACAAAATTCTCATCTGATCTCATTTCATCACATCTCATCTTATTCCTAAACATAATTCAAATACAAAATTTTCAAACTAATCATTACAACTTTTTCAAACTTTCAAATAAAAAATAATTCCAACTTTTTCAAATTCTCAAACAACAATAATATTATAAAACTATATTATTATAATATTTTAACTTTATAATAATTTTTATTCAACTTTTTCTTTCTCCTTTTTCAAAATTCAAAAAATACTCAACTCAAAGTATCTCACTACTATTCACAAACTATATTACCATTATTAACAAAATTATCATCTCATCTCACTCCCCAAACAAGCCTTAAATGTCATCGAGATTTCAAAGATGGAGTAGTCCAATTTTCAGAATCAGAAAACCTCCTCCAAACATAACTAAGAAAGCATTGTTACAAGAGCCAGTGAACAATAGAAGAGCTAGGGTACCAATGTGTGCGATTTACAGAACCCATTTGAAAGGTAACACATGCCAACAGTATTGCCACACACTTCAATGATTGACGTGTAATACTAAGTTTTAAGGAATGTAACGCAAAATGGAAACTTGTTGATCAGAGAACGAACCAGAATGTTCGATGAACATAAAGGCAAGGAAGGCATAAAAGAAGAAAAGAAAAAGTGGATTATTCCGAGCAAAGTCGGACTACTCTGCCGTCCATAATAGCCTGATCAAGTTGACCACTTTTCACTTTTTGGTTTTTGTTTTTTATTCACCTCTCTTTTTGGTTTTCTATTTAAATATTTAAAAAAAAAAATACCTCAATACACTTAAAATCACTTCCTTAATCATTTAGGAGGCAAAGTAATTTTTTCTTTGCAAGTATTCCCTACAACATTTAAGCAAATAAAAGGTTACAACCTAAATTAACATTTGACGGTACCCGAGCATAATGATACAGGCATTATACGTATGTCTAGCTCCCATGACTGACATCTTGGTGTAAAAATGAGTGGAGTACCCATTACTCCAAAAAAACTAATAAACACCAGACGATTAATGAATAAAACGAAGTATTCAATTGGCTTAGAATAGTTGTGAATTTTCAAATACGTCCACAACAAAAGGTGGATGGGTCTGTTTCAATTTTCTAATCCCATGAGATATGGTCCACAATAATGCCCCTATGGGTAAAATAAACCCTTTGCAATTCCCAGAACCATGTTCATCAAGACTTTCTGAACTAAAATATATATGTGGAGTGGTATGTAACTTCACAGAACCATACCCCATACAAATGAATAGCAATTACAAGTGCAGATACTGACATTCTTTTCTTATCAATTCCAGATTCTGTGTTAAGTTACAATAAAAGCCAATGTACAACGAATTCCAGAGACACAAATGTATGGTGTTGACATGGGACACTAGATATTAGAGCAGGCTCTGACCAAGATAAATCTTTGGTCCTTTCACCATATCTGGGTTTGAGCCGGTAAGGTGTGAGATATGGAACATGATTGTATATGCTGATGAACTAAGCCAGAATTTACCTCGCTGAAATATATGATCAGGTAAGGGTGAGTCGTGGCCAATCAAGAGGATGAGTTCACCGACGTAATGATGCCATCAATGGCTAGAAGCTTGGTCACTCACTCTTTAACTAAAAAATAAGAAGAATAAGCAGTAGCTGTTATCAAGAGCCTGTCTGCAGTGAAAGAAGAGACTCTTGCTTGCCTGCAATAAAACCTTTAAGTTCTATTGGGCAACAACCAAGCTCAACCACTCTTGTAGCTCTTCACCTTCGACTTTCTCTTTCTCTGAACAAGAAACGCTATCAGAACATCATGGCCAACTGTAGGCACACTTTATCATAAAGGCAGCACTTACTTAACATATCAATCTGTATGTTAAAGGTCAACTTATGAGACCGCCCCTAGACTCATGCTGAGTGTATCCTGAACAAGTTTCTTATTTCCGCCAAGCAAATTACAGGAAATAAGCTGGGAGAGAGCTTTCTACAAGTTTCCAGCACTTAAATGTGTTTTCTCAGACTTTGAGCTAGTCTAAGAGGTTGATTAGGCAGTTTCAATTCTGGTTAAATCAGGTCTTATATCTATGGTTCCTACATTGCTTGATTTGGGTAATGGAGATGTTTTTCTTAACAAGCTTTGGTTAGACTTTAGCATCCATGAAAAGGTCAAAACGATGCCAAACAAATTTAAGTTTTCAAATTTCAATCGATAAAAAGATTCGAGAGTTTTTCACTCAATCAGGGACCTTTTTTTCTTCCTTTCCTAATTCTTAAATTGCCCTTATGATAAAACTTTTCCCTTTCTCTACATTTATCTGCTCTGCTATGTTCTTTGAGAAATTAAAAACTGACCTAGTTTATATACTTTCTAAGCCTTGAGGTTTTCATAATCACGAAAATCTTCAAACAATTTTTCTTTGCTAGACAGACCCAGAATTTAAGATTGTAGGTCATGTCAGTGTCTAGAAACTTGTGTGAAGCCAACTTGTGTAGGGCAGAAAGATATTACCAAGGCACCAGCAAACAATATGGACAATGGTGTGCATAAATATATATATATATATATATATGTAGAAGAATATAGGATTAGCTAAGTATCACCTTCTAAATGGGCACCAAGACCCTCCAAAACAGTAGGATTAGCACGCACAACTGAAAGCGCTACATCCAAAGCAGATTGCAACAATACTTTCACCTCTCGTTGAACAAGATCCACAAGATGGCCCTGTTAATGGTCATTCTACATCAGTGTCTATAGCAAATATAATAGGGCCTAGAAACAAAACAAAAACTCACAGGACCTGATCCCTTCCCCAAGGAACAGCACCTCCAGACTCGTCAATCCCACCACCTGACAGTGTGGCTATAGACACAGGGCCTATGGTCTGATTAAGACCATATTCAGCTACTGCCTTGTATGCCATGTCAGTTGCTCGACGTATATCGTCAAGTGCACCAGTTGAGACACGACCTGAATAAACCACTTCTTCAGCTGCACGCCCTCCAAGAAGAGTAACCAAGCGGCCTCGTAACTCATCAATGAACAGCAAATATCTATCTTCATGTGTTGGAGGCATATAAGTAAAGCCTAGTGCTCCTCCTGACCTTGGCAATATGCTTAACTTCTGATAACATAAGAACATTTAGCAATAAGTTTTTTTAACAAGTAGAACACTCAGCAATTACTATATGATCTGTTATGTGGACATCAATAAAAGGGTGAATACGGCAATAATTCATGGCATATTTTGGATTCTGACAACTCGATATTTTGTCCAAAAGATTTCTAAAATTGTTCTCTTCGTTCGTACATTATTATTTAGAACCTACCTTATAAGTTTTGTACCGTAAGAAAATAATAAAATACAAATATTAGCTTGTCTAAAATCGTAAAAAAGGGAAAAAGAAAGAAGGTCCTCGCAGGGAGAGAGACATATGCTTAAATGGATAATCACAAGCGGGAAAAGGAAAAAGTACTTCCAATTGATAACAAGCGGGAATGAGGAAAAGTGCAAAATGAAAATATTCTAGTGAAAAACTCCTTTTATTTACCTTGACACGCGGCTGTCCAGAAAGAAGATTTGCAACAGCAGTGCCCACTACCGCATGGCCAGCTTCATGCCGTGCAACTACAGCTTTCTCACTTCCTTGCAGCTTAGCAGTCTTCTTCTCTATGCCCTACAACAAGAAATTACATTTGTTTTCTCCATTAGTTAATCCAAGTAAAAGTCTACTCATCATGATTCATCCTAACAGATTTTTAACTCGCACCAAAAATTGTGTTCCGTAAAACCTCAAGTACCTAAATGCACAAAATGATGGAAATCAAATGTGCAATTAAAAAAAAAAATTCCCAAGCTAAATATCTATTAGAGGACATACTCATTAGAAATGGCAGCATATTTTCACTTTTATGTCCTATAAGTGCATTCAAGATAACATACAAACTTAGGAACTCCTTTGCTTATACCTCCTAGACAGCTAATACAGACAAGCAGATCCGCTAGAAACATTTTTTTTTCTAATAAGGTTATATTTGGTATTCAAAAGGAGGAGAAAGACAAGTAGATGCAGTTGTATCAAAGTAAAAGGCAAAGTTAGAAGGTATCAACCATAGAAACCAGATCAAGAAAAGCACTAATGTCGGGATCCGACTTGGAACTAGGAGGAGAGAGAAACAGCGAAAGCAGAATTAGGGGCGTCATTCTAGCCATAATTCAGCGAGCCACAACTACATAACTATTTAGCTTTAGACAAAAAAGATGAATGTGATTGAAAAATAAGCCCACCAAGGAAAGAACAATTCTCTCTCTCTCTAGCAGACAGTCACACACAGACCGAGAGACTTACAGCTATTGATCTTTCCACTGCATGAATGAAATCAATTTTCTCCACAACAAGTTTCTTTTGTCTTCCAGCCAACAGAGCAGCTTCATTTACTAAGTTTGCAAGATCAGCCCTGAAAAACAGTTGAAAACAATTATTCACTCGATCAGGATTTTGGAAAGATGGAAGGTGCAACTTCTAGATGAATTTGGAGATAGGAGGGCAAGTACCCGGTGAAACCAGTAGTCATACAGGCAATGTCACCAAGGTCAACATCCTCCGCAAGGGGAAGTTCTTTCTTGGAAACATGTACGTTTAAAATGGCTTCTCTTCCACGCCTATCGGGTGTTTCCACCTAAAAGAAGATGAAGGAACCATTTGAGCATTATTACAGGATGCTGCTAAGGAGCACTTGCTTTGTCAGACTTCAACATTAAGAGTGATAAGATAACATGAATACAAACCATAACCACTCGATCAAATCTCCCTGGACGGCGAAGTGCAGGGTCTAAAACATCTGAGCGATTAGTTGCTCCAAGAACAATGACAGCAGAGTTGCTGTCAAACCCATCCATCTCCTGAAATGCATTTTAACACACGTCAGCATGACTAAGATAAAATGTTAAAGAAACTGAAAAACTATGTCCAAGAAAGCGTACGGTGAGCAGCTGATTCAAGGTCTGCTCTCGCTCATCATTGCTAACAATTCGATATTTTCCATCACGGCTTTTTGCAACAGCATCAATCTGCATAAAAGAAAAGATATGACCAGAAATGTATTGGCACCTTCCGAGATTGGACATAATAATCTAGCACATATTGACACCTTTAGAAATTGAACATAATTATACAAGAGAATAAGAGATTCCTAGATTCTAACCTCGTCAATAAAGATTATTGATGGTGCCTCCTTCTTTGCCCGTGCAAATAGATCTCTCACACGGGAGGCACCCATGCCCACATACAACTCCACAAACTCACTGGCAGAACAACTAATAAAGGGGACTTCAGCTTCTCCAGCCACAGCCTTTGCTAGAAGAGTCTTACCTGTCCCGGGAAGACCCACCTGTAAGATGAACAGTGTCACATTTACGAATTATATATAAAACTTATGTCACAGGTAACAATGAAGGTTCAGATAGATATCCTCCACTATACCATTACATAAACTACCTACATGGAATGGCATACAAGCAATGGATGAAAGGCAATCAAGAGTAAAACTAAGGAAAGTTTCAAGTCCAAAGAGATATCTGGCCAATAACTAACTTCTGGATAAAACTTACCAAGAGAACACCTC
The DNA here is from genome assembly GCF_004785595.1 of Juglans microcarpa x Juglans regia. Classification (NCBI taxonomy): domain Eukaryota; kingdom Viridiplantae; phylum Streptophyta; class Magnoliopsida; order Fagales; family Juglandaceae; genus Juglans; species Juglans microcarpa x Juglans regia. The sequence goes on from NC_054607.1 coordinate 6,418,056, forward strand.
TAGGAGGACGGGCACCAAGTCGTATATACCTATCAGGATTCCGAAGAAATTCCTGGCAAATAAACATCAGCACAAAAATAAAATAATTTTACAAATCCCAAGCAAGAAATTTTTTTTTAACGAAAAAAATAATAATGAATGAGCAGGAAGCATTTAGGACTCTACATATTTTGTCAACTTTTTTATTGATAAAATAATAATATGAGCAGTCCCTAGCATACCACAATCTCTTCTAGCTCCTCTTTGGCCTCATCGACACCAGCAACATCAGCAAAGGTGATTATCTCACCTTGTTCAGATGCTTTTGCACCACCAGAACCCCCAGATTTCCGATTCCTAATCTGGCCAGCCGAATTCTGTAGATATGCAAATATTCATCAAAGAGCATGTAGCATTAGTTTCAACTATCAAAGGTAAAAGAAATGAAGCATGTGATTTGTACCTGAGAAAAGCTTACTGGAAACCGATGGAGAAGCCCAGCAAGCACAGCAACATAAAACATAGCTATCTGCAGATCAAAGCCCAAAGCCAATATATAAAACTTCAAGTTCACAATAAACAAACTACAATACAAAATGCAATACAGAAGAGATTTTTTTTTTTAAAAAATATCAGGTCTGAATTCTGTAGTGTAGAATTGAATTTCCTAATAAAATAATAAAGCACTTTGTTCAATAAATAAGATGATTTTCAGTTTATTTGCAGGTTCATGTATTATGTATTATCAAAAATTAAATTCTCTGTTAGGTAGAGCTTCTTTTTTAACTTTTTTGCTCTGATCTGCATTTAACGTCCTATATTCCATAAAGTATGGAATCCTCATGACTCTGGACAAGTTACAATAGCCTTTTTCTACAAAGTAACAATGGGAGGGTGGGCTGCCCCTTTTTCTCGAAAAATTTATACTTTGTTCCTGAAAAAAAGAGGATGATCTTTCTTTCAAGTGTTAGAAACATCTAATATCCAGGGAATCATGATAGCCAAAAACTAGTTGACCTACAATCAGTAGATAAAGAGTATGAGTCAAAAAGATTGTGCTGGCAAAATTGTAGCGGCAGAAAAGAACTTGTCACACTTATGCCATATAACAGCTCCTAGAAAGATTACTTGTTATTATAGGTCTAGAACCCATTGGAGGAAAAGTGATAAACTTTTTGGCCTTTTTGCAAGCTGATATTTTTTAACACTGTGAATGTGAGATATGATTCTACATAAAGAGATCGTCTAGGACTGTATTTACCAGCGTAGATAAACAAAGTATGATATGCTGGTGATGAGTCATGTCACAACCTTTCGAAGCCAAGATAGCGGCATCATATTGGTAAGCACGAAATAAGATTTGTTAGCCGTAAAAGATACTTTCTTAACAGAGCGTAACATATAGGAGGAAATGTGACAACAGAAAAACCGTACCAATGCAGAGTTCAAGAATCCACCCGACCGCTTATCGGGCGACCCAAACTCCACTGCATTCTCGAGCATCTTCTCGTATGGGGCTTTTATATCACTTGGCCGAGTCGTCGTGTAAACGATCCTCTTCGTCGGCGCTACAGTCCTAAGCAGAGACTCGGATTCCGGCAGCTTACTACTTGCTCCCCCAACTTCAATTTCTTGACTCCCAGGCTCGGACTTCAATTTAAACATGATATGAACCCCATCAACCTCAACCTTCTGCACCTGATTGCTATTAATCTTACTCAAAAACTCGCTATATGGCACGCTTACGAAAGTAGTCGGAGTCCTCGGCTCCGAACCGGGTAGAGGAATCCCTGGTCGGAGCAACCGCATTACAAAAATCACAATCCCCAACTGCAAAAGCAAAACCCCAATCTCCTGAGCCTGAACTATAGGCTGCCACTGCCACTTCTTTCCCTTTGACCACCACGAATTCCCTTTCCCTTGCTTCTCTCTCCGCCGATTCGGCGTCGAAGAACCCGAATTCGGTGGATTCTTATCGCCCTCGCCTTCGCTCGTCCCGCTAGAACCGGCCGCCGAATCGCTGTCCTGACTACTGGCTCCAATCCGATTCTTTCTGAACCCGCAGTCCCTGACAAAAGCTCCCCAAAGATTAAACCTCTCCGTATTCTCCGAAGCACCAAGAACTTGTCCGTCGAGGTTGGTGGGCGGGAAACGTAGAGAACTAGGGATAAAACGGTTGGCGCTCTGGTGAAAAACCCTAGATTGACCGCGAACGAAGCGCAATCCATGACAATGATAGAGCTTCCTATACGAATTCAAATGGATATTTTGGTGAAATATAGGAGATAGAGACTCGACCGATGACATTTCAAACCCTAAAAAGCAAAACTAATTTCAAAATAAAATATAATATGTATATGTTGGTCTGTGAGTCAGTGCTAGAGAGAGAGAGATTGACACCACCAATGGAGGCTAAGGTCTCTGAAACGAGACAGAAAGAGAGGAGACAGACGAATTGAACTTGGATTACGGGCCTTACGATTAAGTTAAATCTCCAATCTTGACCGTCAATTTCTTGGTTATCGTTATCCGGCAGCCACATTGGCCTTTGGAACGCAGAAAAGTAAAAAGAAAAAAGAAAAACAAAAGAAAACAAAGTAAGATCTCAAGTAGATTGTCTGTGCCGATGACCACGTGGGTTTATGTTCTGATCACGTTGTAATACGAACACGTGTAGTAAACCGAAGCTAGATGTTCTGCAAATCTTTCCGTACCTTTAAGGTCAATGGTTTTTGGAAAGAATAGATGCATTTTTTGGATTGCAATAAAAAATATAATTTATAATTTTAAGATTTATAACTTATAATTTAAGTAAGAAATTATCGGATTTCTTTCCTCTTGTGAGGGTAGGGTGTTTTCTCTCTAACTCCTTGGAAACATGGAGTATAGTCTCTTAGACTGCAGGTCTAAAGAGAGTGTGAGAAATGAGAGTGAGATTTTTAAACTGTGTGAGTGACTGAAACTCATTGACGAAGAAAAACAAGAGGTGAATGTGTTAGAGGAAGATATTGAGATGTCATATGAGAAGAGTATGAGATGTTTAGTGGCTTTCATTGTTTCTGACAAGGAGTTGAATAGAGGGGCCTTTAAATCAACAATGACAAAACTTTGGCAGGCTGAAGGCTGTGTTGTTTTCAAAGAAGTTGGATGGAATAGTTTTCTGATTGAATTCTGTGGGGAAGATGAGAAGAATAAGATCTTGTTTGGGCATCCATGGTCTTTTGATAAATTCTTAGTGAGTCTTATTGAATGTGATGGAGTTACTGCACCCATTGAGCCTCTGGATTCAATTTCATGATATGCCTTTTGCTGGCATGAACAAACATACGGGTGAGAATCTTAGTGCCACTATAGGAAAAATCTTAATGGTTGACACAGATGAAGGTGGATCAGGATGGGGCAAGTTCTTAAGAGTGAAAGTTATGGGGGATATCACGAAACCTCTGCCAAGAGGAAGATTTTTAAACATTGGTGATAAAAGGTTCTAGATTACTTTCAAATATGAAAGGCTTCCAAACTTTTGTGTCCATTGTGGTATTATTAAGCATGCAAATCAGAAGTGTTCTAAGATGAGTGACCAAAGGAAATATGTTAATAGTCTGCTAAATCAATATGGCCCTTAGTTACAAGCGAGTCCATTGTTCAAGTCAACTGGAGTCCATAGGAAGCAGGAAGGTACAAAACTGACGAATAGGTTCCACGAGATAGGGCAGGGAAACTCCAATGAAATGTTGCTTGGCTTTAACAAAAATAAAAAGGATCCTATGATCGCTAAAAAAATGGGTTCAGTTTCACATGATCCCTTAAAATTAAGAAGTGTTGATTTTGTAGAATTTGGTTTTGGAAAGAAGATAAATGAAGGAGTAAGAGTGCTGACTTATCACGATTGGAATATGATGCAAATAAGGAAAACTATTCAAAGATGGTTCTACAAGGTAATGTTGGAGGATTATGCTTCAAAAAGTCAGGTAACAAAAAGGCAGTTGACATTCCTATGCCGAATGAACATTTATTTTAATTTTATGGCTAGTGATAGACAAGATAAGGTTGGAGATTTATGCTCCGAGATATCAGGTGATCAATAGAAAGATTAAATTCCTATGCAGAAAGTCCTCTCTTATGATTTTACTGCGAGGGATAGGTAGGTATGTTCTCAACCTATTTCTCTCACACAAAAAGCTATTAAGATTGGTAGGCAGAAAACTTTCCAATTGGAAGAGAAGAGCTAGGAGCGGTATTTTGGATTTAACATTGGATACAACAATATCTTTGGAAGATCATAGTGGTCAAAAGAAAAGGAGTTTGGAGGTAAATGAAGAGAAGGTTCATTACAACAAAAAACCAAAATACCAGGTGCTTATTGATGTGAGTGACCAAAATGAATTGGCAGTGGCTGCTCAGTAGCCCTGCCAATATCAATGAATCTATTAAGCTAGAACTACCGAGAGTTTGAGAACCCTCAAACAATTTGTGATTCACCTGTTGGTGAAGGAGAAGTTCCCTAGAGTGGTTTTCCTTATGGAGACCAAATGTAGAAGAAATAAGATAGAGCATAGTTTGAGCATAGTTTTGTGGTGGATTGTATTGGTAGAGGGGGTGGTATTGCTTTGATGTGGAAAATGGAGCTACAGGCTAGGCTTTAGTCATACTCTCAGGGTCACATCTCAGTGATTATTATTGAAGTTGACTTGAACCAGAAATGAATGTTGATTGGGTTCTATGGGAGTCCTATAGTGGCAAAACGAGTAGAAAGTTGGAATTTGTTGAGACAACTCAAACCTTCCTTGCCTTTACCTTGGTTATATATGGGAGACTTTATTGAAATATTGTCACAAGAGAAAAAATTAGGAGCTGTTTCCAAACCTTATAAACAGATGGAATTGTTTCGAGAAGCCTTGGAGGATTGTGCCTTAAGTGACTTGGGTTATAAGGGTTCAAGGTTTACATGGTGTAACAATAGAGCAGGAAGGGAGTTCAACAAAGAAAGGCTAGATAGAGTTGTAGGGAATAGAGAGTAGAATATGTTCTTTGGCACTTTTGAAGTTTATGTACTCCCTGTAATGAATTATAATCACTGTCTTTTATTCATTTCTTGTTACAATGCTGATAGGACTACCAGTAGAGAGAAAAGAATTTTCAGATATGAAGTCAACTGGTCAAGACAGGAGGATTGCTCAAAAATTGTTACGCATGCTTGGAGATCCACAGTTAATTGTGCTAGCATAATGGATTTCATTAAAAAAGGTTTGAACAGTTGCAAAGACCATCTAGTTAGGTGGAATAAAGGTTTTCATGGTAATAGAAGTTAGGGGTAACAATATGTGACACGATTTGTTAACCCAACACGAACACGACACAATAAAAGCGGGTTTGAGTTTAGCCTTAACGGGTTCGGGTTAAAACGGGTTGACCTGTTAAGACACAATTGCTTAACAGGTCACTAACGGGTCAACCCGTTATGACCCTTTAAAAAAGTTGAATTTATATTTATACCCTTAGATCTAAAATTGTAATATTAATATTTTACAATGTGTGTTTATCATATTTGAGATTGTAACTTTAATATTACTACAACATGTGTTTATCATATTTATGTAATTATGTGTTTATCATTTTGGTACTGTTGGGATTTTAATATCGGTATTTTTATTATTTGGATTGTAATTTTGGACTTGTACTTACTTTTTTATTTTTTGTAGATATTGTTTATATTTTAATATTTATATAAAATCAATCAAGTCAAAATGGTTGAAACGAGTCTGTTCAACCCATTACCGTAAACGGGTTGAAACGGGTCTAGTCGTGCGTGTCGTATCGCGTCAATCTACTTCATATTCATTAACGGGTCAAAACGGGTCGTATCGTATCAACCCATTATCTTAATGGGTCATGTTAGGATTTGAGATTTTGACACGAAATCCTTAAAGGGTCGTATTCAGGTTGACCTATATTAAATATAATATACATGTCTTAACAAGATACGAACACGACCCGTTACCACAATTTAACACCCCTAGATCATAGAAGGAAGACAATAAAACAAAAGAGAGACTTGATTAAAGAGATGCAGAGACTTAATCAAGATGACTTTGATGAGACAATTAGAGGCTTGCGGAAAGAAGTAGATGATTACCTTGAATATGAGGATCTGAAACGGCGCCAGAGAGCTAAACCGAAGTGGTTGAGAGAAGGTAATAGAAATACCAGATATTTTCACTCATGTGCTAACCAGAGAAAGCAGTCAAATACCATTCACTCTACCTCTAATGGAGAAGGTTCGTGGGCAAGAAGTCAAGAAGAAATTAGCAATTTTTTCCCGCAATTTTATTAGGAACTCTTTTCCACTTCCCATCCTACTTGGATAATAGACAACTTTGATCATCTTAGTAAGTCAGTGACTGATGATATGAATAGGCTACTGATTAGAGAACTTTCAACTGAGGAGATTACTGTTGCTATTTTTTATATGAATTCTTTGAGTTCCCCAGGAATTGATGGGTTCCCAGCTGGTTTTTATTAGGATCATTTGAATATTATTGGCAGTGATGTGATTTAGGTTGTCAAGGCCATTCTAAACTCAAATTGTGTTTTGAAGAAATGAATGGGACTTTTATAACCTTGATCCCAAAAAAAGTAAAGTCCTAAGCTGGTCTCAGATTATCGCCCAATAAGCTTATGCAATGTTTTTTACAAAATAATTGCAAAGGTTTTTGCAAATAGACTGAAGGTTATTTTTCCAGATTTGATTGCTCTAACACAAAGTGCTTTCATCTTAGGTAAGCTCATTTTAGATAATGTAATTGTTGCCTGTGAAGCCTTGCACACTATGCAAACTCAAATGATAGGAAGGAAGGAAGGTTATATGGCACTTAAACTCGATATGAGCAAAGCATACGATAGAGTAGAATGATCTTTTTTTAAAGCAGTTATGGAGAAGATTGGCTTTGATAGAATGTGGATTGCACTTATTATGTAGTGTGTTAGCACTATTAGCTATTCCATTCTAATAAATGGAGTTCCACAGAGCAGTTTCAAACTTTCAAGAGGAATTAGACAAGGGGATCCTCTTTCCCCTTATCTTTTTATTCTTTGTTCTAAAGTACTTAGTTCAATATTGAATAATGCAAAAGAAAAAAGATTGATCTCAGGGATACCAATTGCAAGAGGCTCTTTACATCTTAATCACCTTTTTTTTTTGCAGATAACAGTTTACTATTCTGTAAAGCTAACTATCTAGAGTGGAGCAGGCTTTTCCATCTTCTTCAATCTTATAAACAAGCTTCAGGTCAAAGGCTGAATTTGGAGAGAACCTCAATCTTTTTTAGCAAAAATACTAGATCAGAAGTGAAAGATCTTATGTTGGCTGCAGCATGAGTTAGAGCATTACATTCAGATGAGAAATACCTGAGCTTACCCACATATGTGGGTAGGAACAAATTCAAAGCTCTCAACAGGACTTTATGAGAGACCTAAAATACATTGGCTAAGCTGGCAGTAATTAGGGAAAGCTAAAAATGTTGGTGGGCTTTTGAGATTCTGAAAATTTCAACATGGCCTTACTAGCAAAGCAAGGATGCGAGTCCTTCAGTAGCCTACTTCACTGGCTTCTATGGTCCTGAAGGCAAAGTATTTTTCTCAAACTGATTTTCTCAATGCTAAAACTGGCAACGATGTATCCTTCATTTGGAAGAACATAATGGCAACAAAACATCTGTTATCTGAAGGACTGATATGAAAGATAGGGAATGGATATTCAGTGAAGATATGGCATGACAAATGGGTTCCTACACCAACTTCATTCAAGGTTCAATTACCAGTGAGATTATTATATGAGGATGCAAGGGTCAAAGACTTAATTGACCCTAACACAAAGCATTGGAACTTGGTCCTACTAAAGGAAATATTTTCAGAACCTAAGTATAAGACTCTCTCAAGAATTCCCATTAGTGTTTGCAACAATCCAGATAGGTTAGGATGGAGGTGTATTGCAGATGGCAAGTTCTCAGTAAAAAGTGATTACCACCTTCAAGGTGAATTGTTGGCAAGAAGGAGGGGACAGTCATTGAATACCATACTGAATGCAGGAATCTAGTCTAAGCTATGGAAACTAAAAGTGACAAATGCTGTAAAAAAAATATCTTTGGAGAGCCAGTCTTGATTCCATTCCAACAAAACTCAATCTGTTTAAGTGAAAGGTAGTGGAATTCTCTAACTATCCCATTTGTTTGGCTGAACCTGAATCTGTTATTCATGATTTATGGAGTTGTAGATCTGCTCTGGATGTTTGGGGCTTATGTTCAAAGAGATTACAAAAGTGTTGTGTGGAAGTAACTTCATTCCAAAATCTGTTATCCCATTTTTTTTCTCTTCAATGTCATTTGAGGTTTTAGATGAAGTAGCAATGACTGCATATAAGTGTGGAGGAGAATGAATGATTTTGTATTTGAAGGAAAGTTTTTATCTCCTGATAAGCTGTCTTCAGTCTCTTCAAGCAATGGAGGATTACAGAAATTCAGTGAAAGAGTTTCAGGCCTGAGCAAAAGATAGTTCAACATTTGTTCAAATATAGGAAGCTCCACCTCCAAATACCTTCAAGATCAACTGGGATACAGTCATTGATAAACTTTAGTGCAAAGTAGGAGTATGAGTGATTGTTAGAGAGTGTGGAGGTCGAGTGGTTGCTACACTAAGATCATCAATAGGGATATTTCTAGATGCTCAGCTATGAGAGTCAATAGTAGTATCTAAAGCTACCTTATTATGTATTGAACTAGGGATGCAGCAAGTAATCTTTGAAGGTGATGCTCTCTCAGTTGTTAAAGTTATAAACAGTTCAGAAGAGAAGTGGAGCTCAAATCGATTGATTATCAGGGATGTTAAATTTCTCTTACAGAAAATTCATAAGTGGTATGTTAGGCATGTTCCTAGGGGCATTAATAGTGTTGCCCATGTTTTAGCCAGGAATGCACTACTACTCTCTTAGGAGTGTATTGAACTGAAGGATATTCCTCCTGTATTCGTGCTATGGTTTGAAATTTCTAGTAATATAAGGTTTTTTTCAAAAAAAAAATATTTATTGTTTAGTAAGCATATGTTTAAAATACTTCCAAACATGTTACATTTGTTTGGAAACAAATTTAAAAAGTGCTTTTCTGATGTAGAAATGACAATTATTTAGTTTTTTAAAGATTATGATCATAATTTTTAAAGTTGTAATTATTTAAAAGTTGTATGGATATTTTCCTCACTAACAGTCTGTTTAAAATTTGAATTACCTTCTGCATAATCCGAAAAAATACGTTTGAAATTAAGTGTATTTTTGGGATTGCGGTGGAAAATTTAACTTATAACTTTAGAACTAAGCTAAATTAATAAGTTCTACTATTAAAAAGTTATTTACTGTTTGGTAACTATATATTTTAAACACTTTCAAACATGTTACGTTTGTTAGGAAACAAATTAAAAAAGTGCTTTATGATGTAGAAATTACGATTATTTAAATTTTTAAAGATTATGATCATATCCTTGAAAGTTTGAAAGTTGTAATTATCTGAAAATTGTATGAGTATTTTTGTCCATTGACAGTCTTTTTAAAATTCAAATTACGTTCTGCATTATCTAAAAAAACACGTCTGAGGAAAACTTTTACCTTATTTGAGATTAAAAATGCTTTAATATGTAACATCTAAATAACCTATATAATTTTTTCATTAAAGAGCTCTTAAGATTATTTAAACACTTTTTAAGACTCATACCGCTATCCTAAATTGACCCTTAGCGTAGTTTTTAGATTATTTGAGATTAAAAATTACTTTAATATGTAACGCCTAAACAATATAATTTTTTCATTAAAGAGTTTTTAAAGCTATTTAAATACTTTTTAAGACTCCTAACGCAACCCCTGTCCGAAATTATAACGCCTTTTTTTTTTTATTCTAAATTGTAGGGGTGTGCAAAATTCTGAGAATTCCGACTTCGTTCGACCTCCGCTCCGACGCCGACTCCGACGGAGTCGGAGTTGTCGGAATTCGGAACTACTCCGACTAGTGATTCGGAAGCGGAGTCGGAGTCGGAGCTCCATGTAGCTCCGACTCCGACTCCGAATTTTTTTTAAAACCCAGCTGTAAAACGACGTCGTTTTACAGCTGGGTTTAAAAAAAAATTATTGAACGACACCATTCCACTTAATATGGAACGGCGTCGTTTAAAATGTCTTCCTAAGGAAGCCTTCTCCTCATACGTTCCGGTTCCCCCCTTCTTCTTCCTTCTCCAGTTCTTCTTCTTCTTCCTTCTCCCTTCTCTCTCGCGTCTCCCGTCCCAGTGACTGAACCATCCCTTCTCTCTCGCGTCTTCCGTCCTAGTGCCAGCGTGCCGCCGTTCGTCGTTGCTCCTCCGTGCCGCCGTTCCTCGTTGCTCCTCTACTCAGCTTCCACCTACGGTGAGCCCTAAATTTATGAGCCCTAAATTTAATTCAAGCACGTCTCTTATGAATTGGAGCCAGCAGTTGTGATTCTTGTGAATTGGTTGTATTGAATATTCAATATAGTCCCAACATGGCGCTCAAAACCCTGAATTTTACATTGTATTGCAGACTTGCGCTCGAGCGAGGTGTCGAGCGCAAGTCGAGCGCACGTTGTATTGAACATTGGCTCGAGCGCCACGTCGAGCTCAAGTCGAGCAAACCTCTCTGGATGGATTCTGCTCGAGCGCCATGTCGAGCGCACGTCGAGCGAACCTCTCTGGATGGATTCTGCTCGAGAGCCATGTCGAGCGCATTTCGAGCGAACCTCTCTGGATGGATTTTGCTCGAGTGTCACGTCGAGCGCACGTCGAGCGAACCTCTCTGGATGGGTTCCGCTCGAGCAAACGTCGAGCGCACGTCGAGCGAACCTCTCTGGATGGGTTCCGCTGAGTCGAGCGCAAGTCAACCGAACCTCGATGTAATAATACATCGATACAATAATATATTATGATACAATAATACATGTCCTATTGTATAATACAATAGCCTAGTTTATTTTTAAACTAATTTTTTGCTTCTAATTTAATTTTTTCAGCTTCATTGATTGTGATATGGATCCTAGACATAGTGGAGATGATCGTCCACAAAGGAATGTGGCGGATGCCAATGCTACAACTCCTACACCGGTGGGTACTTCCACCCCTAGAGCCACATCTAGGGCAGCTACATCTAGAGCAGCTACATCTTGTGCGAGTAGTCGACTCCCACTCCTAGTTGATATAGAGGATGATGAGATGTTCAACGAAGAGGAGGAGATGCCCATTGAGCAAGATCAACCACCACGACCTTCTAAAAAGAGGTCGTGGACATGGGAGCATTGCACCAAAATTCCTGGTGAAATTGCGAACCCAGTAGCAAGATGCCATTACTGTGGATCACTTTGTGGATGCCATTCGAAGAAGCAAGGTACCAGTGTGTTAATAGCACATCTAAATGGTTGTCAACGATATAGGATAGCAAAGGGATTGCAAGCCACTGATCAGACCAACCTCAGTTACCAAACTTCTACAGCCACTGATGGTACACAGACTAAGAAATTGGTCATCCCTCAATACAGTGAGAAGATGTTGAGGGACATGCTTGCAGAGATGATAATTACTGATGAGATGCCATTTACCACAGTCGAGAAAAGAGGCTTTCGAAAGTTTCTAAATTTTGTTGAGCCACGATTTCCCATTCCATCACGATATACAGTGATGCGAGATTGTATGAAGAGGCATGCGAAGGACAAGGAGGAGATGAGGAAGATGTTTATTACCACTGGCCAGAGAGTGTCTTTTACGACTGACACATGGACTTCCATACAGAACGTCTGCTACATGTGTATCACAGCACACTACATTGACAGTGAGTGGATTTTGCATAAAAAAATTATTGGTTTTAAAGAAATTGTGGATCATAAAGGTGCATCCATTAGGGCGAAGATGGATGATTGTTTAAAGGACTGGGGAATTCGAAAAGTGCTGTGTATTACAGTTGACAATGCCAGTGCGAATGAAACAGCAATTGATTGGTTTAAGCGGAACACGACGGTGAGAGATGATGTCATTCGGGCCCACGAGTTTATTCACGTTCGATGTTGTGCTCATATCATTAACCTCATAGTTGTTGAGGGATTAAAAGAGGTTCATGATTCCATAACCCGAGTCCGCAACATTGTACGATATGTGAGGGGTTCCCCTCAAAGGCTTGCCAAGTTTAAGGCAATAGCAGAAGATCTGAAGATTGAATGTTCTAGTATGTTGTGCTTGGACGTTCCGACTCGATGGAATTCTACATACATGATGTTGGATGTGGCACAGAAGTACCAAAAAGCATTCGAGCGGATGGAGGTCGAGGATGGGGGTCTGAGGTATGCTTTGTTGGAGCCAGCAGGACAGGGGCTCGGTGCGCCGGACGCACATGATTGGACCAGTGTGAGTTATTTTGTTGAATTTTTAAGAACTTTTTATGAGATAACCATGCGGCTATCTGGATCCAAATATACGACTGCGAACTCATTTTTCAACGAGCTCTCGGAGCTTCACTTCCAGTTGGAAAATAGTTGTACTGACTCTGCTGGATTGTTATCTGCTATGGCTACGAGGATGAAGATCAAATATGATAAATATTGGGGGAATATTGAGAAGATAAATAGATTGCTATTTGTGGCTGTGATCCTTGACCCCCGAGTTAAGTTGGCCGTTCTAGAATTTTGGGTAAATTCCGTCCTCGGGGCAGTGAAGGCTGCAGAGTTTATTAAATTGCTAAAAAGTGATGTTGATGACTTATATCATCACTACAGTACTAGTGCTCAGCCTTCATCCGCAGTTGGTAGCTCCTTACATTCGAGGCCGACAGGATTGACAGTTTCCTCAGGTGATACTGACCCATCTGTAGGGGTTAGAGGCAATCGTATTATACAGCAGTATCATCAACTCATGTCAACAAGGAATATTATGCATTGTATATCTGAGGTTGAACGATATTTTATGGAAGCTGTCGAGGCACCTAGTGATGTATTTCAGTTATTAACTTGGTGGAAAGTTAATTCCACCAAGTATCCAGTCCTTTCCCGTGTGGCCCGAGATGTGTTAGCCATTCCTGTCACTACAGTTGCCTCAGAGTCGGCATTTAGCACTGGAGGTCGCGTGTTGGATGCTTATCGGAGTTCATTGTCACCGTCAACCGTGGAGGCCCTCGTTTGCACACAGAATTGGATAAGTGAAACGCTTATTGGACTAGATACCGTTGGCGTTGATGCCGAGAGCTATAGGCTTGAATCGGGTAAGTTTATATGCTTTTAAATGATGATTTAATTATTTTTAATGTTTCTAACTTCTAATTTTTATGATTTTATAGATCTAATTGTGAACCCTAACATAATTACCGATGATTGAGAGTCTGGAACGGACGCTACTTGAGAGTTGGGATGGAGTTGGGAGAACCTCCTTTCTTGGTAAGAATAAAATTATTCTTTTATCGTATTCAATTTTTTATTATCATTTTTTTTCATCTATTGATGCTACTTTCTATCTTCATTTTAGGCATAACCAATGGAACAAAAAGTATTTGACTGAAATCCGTGTTTAATCGAATTGTAGTTATATTTCAAATTATAGTCATATTGTTATTACGTTATAAATGAGACTGTTATAACTTATGGCTACATCATACATGTTATTTACTTTTTAAACTATTTATATAGTTATATTTATGTAGTTATATCCCGAGCAAAGACGTGAGATAAGTACTCTTTATTCTATAATTTCTATTAGTACTTATTCATCCTCTCTCAAACGTTTAGAATTTATTATCCAATTGAAATTAATCGAATTATAGAAATTCGTACCATCATTCTTTTTTATAAAATTTTAAATTTATGTAATTTTCAACTCATGAGTCATGAGCACTTTTAATGCTAAATTTCAGGCGGACATAAAACAAATTAAAGATATAATCAAAATTCAGTAACAAAATCAGAACGAATATTTAAATTATTGAAAACTCTTGAATAAACCAAATATTTGTAGATCGTTTCACTTTTAAAAAAAATATATATGTTGCTCACTATCTGAAACGAAATTGAACAATAAAATTTAAATAATAATAAAAAAAAAGAACAAAATTTTGTTCGGAGTTCGGAAATTTTGTTCGGAGTCGGAGCTCCGACCTCCGTTCGGAGTTCCGATCGGAGTTCGGGGCTCCGACCTCCGATCGGAATCGGACTCCGACTACGTTCGGAGTCGGAGTCGGAGGGAAAATCCGACTCCGACTTTTGTCGGAGTCGGAGGTCGGAAATGACAACTCCGACTCCGTCGGAGTCGGAGCCCACCCCTACTAAATTGTAACCTTTCTACAAGTCTTACATAGGTTCTCCTTTTAAAACTGACCCCACAAAACTGACCCCACCGTAGAAACAATATATAAAAAAGTAATTTCTCTTGGTGAAATTTTTTTTTTTAAGAGTTGTTTTATTCTGAAATTGGTACATAAAGTACATCATCTATATCATTTAAATTGTAAAATTTGATTTGTATAATTTTAATTTTAAAGTTTATCTTTCAAATCAAATACCACGTAAGTAGTGTGTGATATAGAGACTTTAGAATAGCAATACTCTTTTTACAAAGAGTAGGTTTACACACTTAAGACTTGTATGTAGCGTTACTCTTATCAAATTTTAATCTACATATGAAATCATTTAAGAGTATTTGTATAAACTTCTAGCATTAATAAAAATTTGAGTTGGATTAAAGAGTTTTGTTACTCATCATCCACACGCACCACATATTACACACTACTTTTTTATTTTATTTTATTATTTTATTCTTTCTAAACCAATTGAATTCTTCTATTCATCATCCATATACCATACATTTGATAAGAGAAAAAAATAAAAAATTACATATAGTGTGCAGTGTGAAGAAATTGAGTAGAATTTTTCTGGATTAAAATTGTATAAAGGGTTTCTAAAAAAAAAATGTATGAAGGGAGAGCTTGCGATTTCTTGTTATCTAAATCTCTTATATCTAATTAAAGATAAAATAAATACTATTATGACCATATCTAAACAGATCAAAGACTTCCGATTACACTATACTTCTTTAGAAGTATTTGTATCAACCTTTAACACTTTACACTACTATAATTTTGAATTGGATTAAAATTCTATCAAAGAGCTCGTGAGACTTCTCGTCATATCTTTTGACTCTGAGGCAATACTATCATGATCAATTTTAAATAAAGAAAACACTTTAATTTATAAATAATATTTACAGTATTAAAATGTGCAAGTTTCGTGCATTTAGAGTGGAGAAGGACGTTTGGGGAAAGTAGAGTGGAGTGTTTAGCAGCTAGTAGTTCTGATCACCTTGTTTTGACTTGTAAAGGGAGGTGGCAGGAGTGGAGAAGGAAAAAAAAGAATTTTTAGATTTGAAGCTAGCTGGTTAAAAGATGAGGAGTGTGCTGCTATTCTTGAGAGAGAGTGGAGGATCAAAGGGAGAGAAGGGGTTGGTTTGCTGGATGTTCAAAATTGTTTGCAGTAGTTCAGTAAATCTGCCACTGTGTGGAGCAAAAACAGATTGAATGCTAGTGAGAGTGTTATTGAGAGTAAGTTTGATGAGTTAAAAAATTTGCTAGAGTTGGGTGGAGGGGAGAGTGTGGAAAAAATTAAAGAGGTACAAGGGGTTGTAGGGAAACTTTTAGAGGAAGAAAATATGAAGTGAAGACAGAGAGCTAAGAATAATTGGTATAAGTTGGGTGACAGAAATAGTAAATACTTTCATGCATGTGCTTTTCAGATGAGGAGGGTCAAAAGAATTTCAAAAAATTCGAGATGCTGAAAATCAACTATGAACAAGGGAATAAGGGATTAAGGAAGCTTTTATGAACCATTACCAGCAGGTTTACAGCTCTTCAGTTCCAGGGAGGTGGAGATTGAAGAATGTTTAAAAGAAGGTATTCCTAAGGTGTCAAAGGAGATGAATACTCAGTTGCTGAGATTGTTAACTAGATGTGAGGTGGAGACAGCTTTAAATGAGATGAGGCCTCTTAAATCTCCAGGACCAGCTGGGTTTGGAGCGTGCTTCTAGCTACCATAATTACTGGGGTACAGTGGGAGATGAGGTTAGTAAAGTAGTTTTGGATTTCTTAAATGTTGGGGTTTTTAACAGTTCCTTAAATGAGACTTACATTGTTTTAATCCCGAAAAATAAGAATCTTGAGGGGGTGGGTGATTATAGACCTATTAGCTTATGTAATGTTTTGTATAAAATTATTGCAAAAACATTAGCTAATAGGCTGAAGTGTGTGCTGCCTGGGGTGATTTCTCCAAAACAGAGCGCTTTTATTCAAGAAAGGCTTATCACTGATAACATAGTTGCTGCATATGAGGTGTTATATTCTATGAAGGTAAGAAAGAATGAGAGGGTGGAATGTATGACCGTAAAATTAGATATGGCTAAAGTTATCGGATGGAGTATATTTTTTTGAGAAAAATTATGGAGAAATTGGGTTTTGGGGAGAGGTGAGTTAATTTAATAATGGAGTGTGTCTGCTCTGTTAAGTATTCCATTTTGATTAATGGGCAGCCAGGAGAGCCTATTATTTCTTCTAGGGGTTTGAGGCAAGAGGATCCACTCTCCCCCTATTTATTTGTTTTATGTGTTTAAGGTTTTACTGCTCTTATTAATAATGCAGAAATGAAGGAATGGATTAAAGGGATGGTTGTAGTAAGGGGTGGAACCAGGTTGAATCATTTGCTTTTTGCATATTATTGTATTTTGGTTTCTAGAGCCACTTTGGAGGATTGGATTTGTTTGAGAACTTTGCTGAATATTTATGTAATGGTCATGGAAGGAAGCAGTTAAGATGGCTATGGAAGGTGGTTGTGGGTGATTCTGAAAGAGGGAAGGCAGCTCTGCGTAGGAGAATAAGATGGAAAGTGGCAGTTTAGTTCGTTAAGCTGACTTTAATACATGTTTTAATTGTACGCTGTCGTTTTGAGTGAGTTTTAATGGAGTGCTAACTAATAAGTAGAACTTTGTCGTTTTGGTTTACTCGAATAAGTGTAGATTCATATAGAATGTTGTCGTTTGAAGAGATGTAAACACTATAAATACGGAATTGAAGAAGAAGAGAAAAGCAGAAAAAAATATTCAGTCAATTACCTTCTTCTTCTTGATCTTCTTTCTCTCCTTCTCTTTCCACTTTTTGGAACTTTCTAGAATATTGTGAACGGGGTCCAGTACAATTTATGAAGGGGCCCCTAGGCAGAAATTAAATATTCATAAAACTTCTATTGTTTTTAGTGGGAATATTAGGATTGAAACTAGAGAACTGTTGCTGAGAGTTTCAGGTGCTAGAGCTTGTGGGGATTTGGAGAAGTATTTGGGTTTGTCCACTATGGTTGGGAGATCTAAATACAATTCTTTTCGAGGCATAAAAGAAAGGATTTAGAATAAAATTCAAAATTAGAAAAATGTATTTCTTTCCCAAACTGGGAAAGAGGTACTCATTAAGACTATTTTGCAATCTATTCCCACTTATGCTATGAGTGTGTTCCGTTTTCCTAAAAAGTTATATGCTGAGATATCTTCTTTAGTTGCTAATTTCTGGTGGACTAGTGTGGAACAGGGTAAAAGAATGTAGTGGGTTAGATGGGATAAGGTAGGGGAGTCTAAAAGTATGGGGTTTTGGGATTCTTAGTTGCTAATTTCTGGTGGACTAGTGTGGAACAGGGTAAAAGAATGTAGTGGGTTAGATGGGATAAGGTAGGGGAGTCTAAAAGTATGGGGTTTTGGGATTCAGGGATTTTTTATATTTTAACAAAGTCTTATTAGCTAAAAAAGTGTGGAGGTTAATTCATAACCCTTGTTCTTTGACTGCTACTATATTAAAGGAAAAATACTATCGGGTGGGGGACCTTTTGTCGGCAAAATTGGGACAGTTTCCTTCATATATATGGAGGAGTTTTAGGGGGCAGTATCTTTGGTGAGAGAGGGGTTGAGATGGATGATTGGAAATGGAGAAAAAGTGCATATCTGTAAGGATAATTGGTTGCCCACTCAGACTACTTTTATAGTGCAGTCTCCTATTAAATTGTTGATGCAAGATGATTTAGTGTGTGCATTGATTGATGCTGAAGAAAATGTGTGGAAAAGAGATTTACTTTACCAGATTATGAGTGAGGAAGAGGCAAGTGTTATTTGCAGTCTTCCTTCGAGTAAGTTGGGAAAAGAGGATAAGTTGATTTGGGGTATGAGTAGAGATGGTAAATTTGGTGTCAAAAGTGCATATTTTCTTGTTGTTCAATAAAAGAGGCAGTCTAGTGGGGAGCATTCAAATAAAGATGGGATTAAAGGGGGTTTTCAGCATATATGGAAGATGGAAGTCCCCTTAACTCTGAGTACTTTTATCTAAAAAACTATTCATGAAGGGCTACCTACAAGGAAGAATTTGGCTACCATGGGGTTGTTGATTCAGCTCTGTGTCCCATCTGCAAATAGTTTAAAGAGACTACTTGTCATGTGGTATGAAGTTGTATGGCTACCTCTAATGTATGGGTAGATCAGTTTAGTGTGGTTCAGAAGTGGGATAGTAGAGATATGGATTTTTTGCAGTTTGTGGGAGTTGTTAACTACAGGTTTATGTCTAGAAAAACTTGAACATGTTGTGTGATGAGGAGGATTTGGCTTAGGCGAAATCAGTTTATTTTTGAAGGAAAGTTTGTTGACTCCAAGACTGTTTATAGTAGTGGTTTGAGGGAGACGGAAGAATTTCAGCAAGCACAATCAAAGTCTCCTAAAGCAAATGATAGTTTCACCAATCCAGTTGTGAGGATAAACTCTTGGAGGGTACCTGTTGTTGGCACTTTGAAGATTAATTGCTGTTATGGCAAAGGTTCAGGATTCAGTATTTCAACCAGTTTTAGCAGAGTTGTTAGCTTTGTGGAAGGTTGTAATTTTCTGTTTGGAACTTGGACTCACAGCTCTAGTGTTTGAAGGGGATGCCCAGAGTTTAATCAAGGAGCTGATTAATAGCTCAGATGAAAACTGCAAATGGTATGGACAGATCTTCATGGAGAGTACAACATGTGTCCAGAGAAAGTGAAAGTTTGCTTTATAGTATGTTGAAGATGAAATAGTGTGCAATGAAGAGGTTCTGGATTGTATTTATTCTTTTATTGCTGCTGTTAGACAATGCAATGCTTGAGATTTGATGAATGAAATTTTTGTGAGGTTATTTTTAAAAAAAAAAATAAAAAAACGTGCATTCTTTTTAAAAAAATTACGTAAATTTTAGATCTAATTTATGAATTTATTTTTATATAATCTCTTTATATTTGTAGTACTTCTATTTCGATAAATATCTTGTATAATAAAAATCATGATTTTTATTTTCTCAATAAAAAAGCATTGGATCGATCCTTTATTTTAAATAGAGATAATTACGTAAACGTGAAATTATTTTTAATAAAGTGGCACGCTAGCTGTCAATAAATAGAATATATATCTTATCTAACTCCTTTCCCTTGTGGAGCAACCCTACGTACGGTTATTATTTATAGATTGTAATGTAAATCTAAATAATTTTATTTTTAAAATTTTTTTAAATTATAAAACTATCTCTTTTAAAATAATATTTTTTCTCATTTAATAAAGAGTCTGTACATATAGTCTCTAAGTAGAGACTGTAAATAAAATTTTTTTTAATTAATATTGTGATTTTTTTAATATAAAAAAATTAAAAATTAAAAAAATTAAATAACCTTATCAGGAGAATCTCTCGGACTACACCCACCGCACGATCCTCTAAAGAGTTGTAAAAGCACTGTTACTCTGATACCAATTTCTAGCATGGGAATTAGATTTACGAGGTCTTTCAACTTAAAGCGTTTAAAGTCGTTAAAATTAAAACGACTTATCGATTTTATAAAACTGTTTATCAAGCATCCACTTTCAACTTAAACTCCTCCTCCTTTTAACTTTATCTAAATCAATTGCAATTTGCAATATCCATCCATTTAATTTATAACCCAAAAATATAATTTATTCATGCAATTTGAATTTATAAATGATATATAAAATCTTGCTTACGTGCCAAAATTTCCACCATTAATTAATTGGAAACAATCGTTTGGATTTAAGAAAATCTACCCATATTTTAAATAATTAAATTTTGCTACTTATAAGTTGGTACGGTACTAAACGGTAACCAGATAACTTATGGTGAAATTCATTATTCAAAAGAATCAAAATTAATTGTAAGCATCAAATTTGAGCTCCCATTTTTTATGGCTTGAGCTGGCTTGTTAATTTTCTTATTAGTAGTATTTTCTAAGGAAAAAAAGATAACTTTATTTTAAGGCATCTACATCACACACGATCCACATAATATAATTTTATTTAAAAGATAAATTTTAAATAAAATTTAGAATAACATGATCTACATGTCATGTGGATCGATGATTATGTCACGTGGTGTAGAGACATTAGAATAACATTGCTCAGAAAAAATAGTACTCTATACAATCAATACAGAACGATCGTTGACACAACATATTTTGATGTTCTCAAATTGGAAATTAAGCTCATTCTCAGCATCAAATTTATAAGTGATAATGCAAAAATCAGATTTGGAAAGATTAAGATTGCGTGACCTCCAGCTACAATGATTAAATGCTTGATTTCTTGTAACTGTTGTACAGCTTTACAATTTCTAAAATCTTGTAGTTTTCGTTACAAACTTTTATCTATATATACAGATATCAAATACAAAGAATAGATGATTTTCTCTTAAAAATATATCTTGTTTATGGTATCAGAGCTTACAAAGCTCCAACGAGCCGATCCTTCTCACTACTATGGTTGTTAATAATACCTCTGTTTCTTCTAATCCTCAAAGTTTTATACCTCTTGTTGCTGTAAACGCTGCTGCCTAGCTTCCTTACAAGCTGACACCTACCAATTTTCCTGCTTGGCGGTGTCAGTTCGAAGCTCTACTCATTGGTTATGACCTTATGGGGTATCTTGATGGTACCCTGCCATGCCCTTCTCTTAGTGGTGTCTCCACTGCTAAACAGGTCGTTGTCAAGGCTGCATACTCACATTGGATACAACAAGACAAGCTCCTGCTAAACGCCATTCTTGCTAGTGTTTCTGAGGGTGATGTCCCTGTGACAAGTATCGCAGATGAGTTAGCACTCATCGATACACCTGTGACAAACAATGACCTTACACTCTACATTCTTAATGGTCTTGGCTTGGAGTACCGTGAAATTGTCGCACCAATTCGCACTCGGGCAACCTCTTACATTTGAAGAACTCCTTGACCTGCTCCTTGGCCATGAACGCTACTTGAAACGTTTCGAACATGCTTCTAGCTCTACTGTTATTACAGCTAATGTCTCTCAACGCAGGTACAATAATCGTTACTCTTAAAGAATGACAAGAAACAAACATACTCTCGACCTGGAAATTCTGGTGGTCCTTCTTAGTACAAGACTAACGACAACTTCTCTGCTGATTCTACTTAAAGAGGTCGCCAATCAGAAAGACTTGTCACTTTTGTGGCTTCAATGGCCACACTGTCACAGAATGCCGCAAGTTTTCTCGCGTCTTGGCCCAAGCAAATTGCACAATCATGCCTCAACCTGAAAATAATCGTTGGATGCTTGACTCGGGCGCATCTCATAATATCACATTTGAACTCCAAAACATGTTTATGCTCTCTAAGTAGGAAGGACCTGACTAGGTTGTCATTGGGGACGGCACAGATTTGAATGTCACACATATTGGTTCAACCAATCTCACCACACCTTCCAAAACATTTGCTCTTACAGACCTTCCTTGTGTCCCTTCCATTAATCGCAATCTTATCTCTGTTCATAAATTCACCTCCTCTAACAACTGTTGTAAAAACCCGATCCTAAAATTAAACCATAGGATAAGTTTTATGTATTTTTTTCTTATAACTATAAATATTATTATTATTATTATTATTATTATTATTATTATTATTATTATTATTATCAGATTTTACATTTATTAATTTTAATAATTACTATTAGATTTTATCAGATTACTAGAGATTTTAGTTTGGATTTATATCTCGTTTCTTCCTATCCCTACGACATTCACGGCAACAACTTGCATGGGAGATATACGTTCACATTATGTAGTTTCTCTACCTTTTGTTTCTCTAGGGTTTTTATTAGTTTCTCTATATATATGCATTACCCACTTCACTCACACAGCACCAACCAGCACGCACGGCCTTTGCACCCCACCTCCCCTCAGTTCGTCCAGCAGACCGCCCAAGACCTCCTCCGTGACGACCACCGAAGGCCACTGTGCAAACCACGTTCACGACGGAAACAATACCCGCAGCCCACGTAAACGGCACCAACCGCCTCCGTTTTCCACTTCCAAAACAGAGCACCCAAAATAGGTGCTGCCGCAACGTTGCACAGAAAACCAAATAGAGTAGCCCAGCTTCGAACCCACACGGCACCACCACCATCTTCAAATCACGTCGACGCCACTACCGGCCACCTTAGAAGATATCGGACCACCCTCAACCGCCAAAGCAAGCCGCAGCAGCAACGGACGTGAAGGCCGAAGCCTCTGTTTTTTGATTCCACTGTAGCCACCTAGAGGGACGTCGAACCACCTCCTGGCCATCACAAAAGGTGCCGACCAGCCCAGCCCCAGCTCAGCCACTCCTTTTCGGTAAGCCGACCGCCGCCAGCCTCTTCTTTTTCCCTCTCTTTTGTTTTGGTCCTACAGTTTCTCTCTCTAAACTCTCTTTCTCTCTCCCTCACGCGGTGCCGCACCACCATAGGAACTCCCAGTCGCGTCGCCTGTCTCTCCCAGCCACCCGGAGCCGCCCTCGCACTCAGACCTCTCTCGGTGAGTCTTCCGATCGCAGAACCTCTCTCGCTCAAACTCTCTGCTTTCCTTTTGGTTTAGCTGTGTTCTCTGTTTCTCGAAGGAAACCGTGGGCTTTTGATGGGCTTTGGGCCCTTGGCCTTGCGCGGGTGTTTGAGCTCATTTTCGTTGGGCTCATGTAGTACAGTATTATGTTATGGGCCAGGTTGTATGTTTTTATAGAAATTATTCTAATTATTTTAAATGAACTTGTATTTTAATTTGTATTTGATTTTATTTTATTAGCAGTTTATTAATTTTACTGGGCTTTACATTTTTAGAAGTCAGTTTTTCTTAAATAAATATAGTAGTCAAAGGTTATTTTATAAGGATGTTTTGCGAGTATTTTGTTAATATTCATTTGTCTATGTGGTAGAATTTAATAAAATTATTATGTTAAGAATTTAATAAAATTGTGATGTTAAGAATATTTAATAAAGTTTATTAGGTTTCTTATAAGATTTAATAATTTTGTTAAGAAATGAAACTTAGTTTAAGAATTTAAGTCTTATGAATTATTGTAAAATAGTTTGAGTATTCATCTAAATTATGAATAAGTATTTTAAGCAATTTAGATACTAGGATTTATTGAATTGTTTAACACTATCTTTTAGATTGTAGATTTAATTAAGTAGGATATTAGTACTTATGTGATTCCAAACCAATTTAATGATAGTTATTATTTCATATAGGTCTCAAGTTACGAAGTGTTATTTAAGAAGACACGCAGCGAGCTAAGTAATTTGATCACAAGTTTAGGATCATCACAGTTCAGTTTATAGATAATTAGTATTCAAGCCAGTTCATTTCCAGCCAATTATTTATGCACCACTCATGTCATATGCAAACATGTCATCCAACATAGCATACTATTTTGTCATTCCGTATCATGTTTAAATTCAGAAATTATAATTATGTATGTATTATGTCATGCATCTCATGTGTATAAGACACGTAAGCCATCTTAAATTCAAGTGAAAGATAAGATCAGATCATTTAATAAGATGGTCATTCAGATGCATGATACCAATGCAGTTCAGTTTCAGGGTGGATGTGCAAGACACGAACTCAATCGTGATCCATCATAGTATACCAGAATACTATCAGCGGCTCCCCTTGCTGCAGCGGGACGTGAGGTCGGTGCACAACCTTGTACACAGGGTTAAGTGTGTTGGCCAGTCAGATAAATCATATCAGTCAAATTAATCAGTCAAATCAGTTAGTTAATTCAGTTAAACAGTCATGCATAGCACAAGTATCAGTATGAATAGTCATGATTTTAAACTCTCAGCATGAAAGTTTTTATGAAAACCTTATATTTAGTATGTTTACGTTGTGATGGATTCCTTGCTGAGTCTTCGACTCATTTTTGTTTATTTTCATGTTTTAAACCACCTAAGTGATGATGATGATTACAAGTAGGCAGGCCAGGAGTAGAAGGAGCATTAAATTTTTGTTCAGACTTTCTAAAATAAAACATATTTTTTATGACATGAGTTTCGTTCAGTTTATTTCATGTAATATTTTTTGGAAGACTTTTTATTAGACATTTTCTACAAAATAAATTACTGATTTCATTTGTGAAATTTGAGATCTCTTGCCGGATTTTATTTTTATGAAAAGTACGTGACACTCCTAGCCTATGGGAAGGGGGTGTTATAATTTGGTATGAGAGCCAGGTTGAGACCTATAGACTTTTTTGAAAAAAAAAAAGAAAAAAAAAAAAAGAAAAGAAAATTAAGTTACCTAGGATGCTCCTAGCCTGCTCGTGAGTAATCGAGGTTTGTTTTTATGTAGAGTTGAATACTTTATAGTTTTTACTAGTTAGAACCATCATTGTAGTTATTATTTATGTCAGTATCGAAATATTAGTTAATGGTTATTTTAGATTATGGCACGACTCTAGAAATTTCATGTCACATGGATATCTAGAATTTATTATTATTGTTATTATTATCTCATAGTTATTATTATTATTATTGTTTTAATTTTTTTCAAGACACTAGTTATGAGTTAACTTAGAATATGACACTTAGCACCAGAAACTTTCTGTAGCAAAGATACTTAGGATTTTATAGATATTACGTGTACTATGGGTTATGTGAAGTTGGGAAACTTTTACTTTTAAAATTGATACTTTATGTAGCTCAGGAGAGTGAATGGAGATGACTTATATTTGATGAAGTCTTATTTAAGGAAATTAGGGAATGTTGTTAGTAGATTTTGGAGCTATGACGTAGACTTACATATGGTGCTTTGTATTTCGCAATGTTTGACGGAAGGTATATTATAGGTGATATGATTCTCTCGCCTAGCACGAATAGTGGACAAAAGATTTTAGTAAAAATCTCATGTGTCGAGGAGTTAGGTAACAATAGAGCTATTGAAAGAATTTGTGAAGTCAATATATTTTTGAGATACGAAAATTTAAGGTTTACGAGTAGAAGATGATTTAAGTATACGTATGGCTTAGACATGCATATTAAAGTTTTAATGTTTAGGTCGGCATTATTAGAGAATAGCAACAGATGTCGAGGTTTGATCTGGAAGTTTAATTGATGTTGTTATGCTTATAATTGGAGATGTAGGCCCATAACCATATGCATATGATCATTGTGATATTTCATTTTTTTTAGAATTTTAAAATCGAGATATTTAGAGACTCCGAACTTAGAAAGTTGCTATTTTTCTGAGGTTATTAATAAATGAGGAGATTTTATTTATTATTTTATGAGGAGACGATTACTATTAGTTGGAGGAAGATAATAGTTTGAGTGATATTATTAATAGGTTTTTGATTAATCCTATTGTTGAGGTATACATATTAGGTTTGTATTGTACTTCTAAAGCGTGTAATCATTGATAGTAAGTGCACGTGTAATAGGATTAGGAAAATATGCGAGATTTAGGAATGAATAATTGAGGTTTCAAATTTTGAAATGTTAGACTCGACTAAATAATTGATGATCTAAAATAGAAACATGAAAAGAATGCGATGGACAAGTATATATATTGCTTAAGGTATTAGCAAATTCCAAGGACGGAATTTTTATAAGAAGGGGAGTTTGTAACAACCCGATCCTAAGATTAAACCATAGGATAAGTTTTATGTATTTTTTTTCATATAACTATTATTATTATTATTATTATTATTATTATTATTATTATTATTATTATTATTATCAGATTTTACATTTATTAATTTTAATAATTACTATTAGATTTTATCAGATTACTAGAGTTTTTGGTTTGGATTTATATCTCGTTTCTTCCTATCCCTACAACATTCACGGCAACAACTTGCATGGGAGATATACGTTCACATTATGCAGTTTCTCTACCTTTTGTTTCTCTAGGTTTTTATCAGTTTCTCTATATATATGCATTACTCACTTCACCCACACAGCACCAACCAGCACGCACGGCCTTTGCGCCCCACCTCCCCTCAATTCGTCCAGCAGACCGCCCAAGACCTCCTCCGTGACGAACACCGAAGGTCACTGTGCAAACCATGTTCACGACGGAAACACTACTCGCATCCCACGTAAACGGCACCAATTGCCTCTATTTTCCACTTCCAAAACAGAGCACCCAAAATAGGTGCTGCCGCAACGTTGCACCGAAAACCAAATAGAGTAGCCCAGCTTCGAAACCACACGGCACCACCACCACCTTCAGATCATGTCGATGCCACTACCGGCCACCTTAGAAGATATCGGACCACCCTCAACCGCCAAAGCAAGCAGCAACAGCAACGGACGTGAAGGCCGAAGCCTCTGTTTTTCGATTCCACTGTAGCCACCTAGAGGGACGTCGAACCACCTCCTGGCCATCACAAAAGGTGCCGACCAGCCCAGCCCCAGCTCAGCCACTCCTTTTCGGTAAGCCGACCGTCGCCAGCCTCCTCTTTTTCCCTCTCTTTTGTTTCGGTCCTACAGTTTCTCTCTCTAAACTCTCTTTCTCTCTCCCTCACGCGGTGCCGCACCACCATAGGAACTCCCAGTCGCGTCGCCTGTCTCTCCCAGCCACCCGGAGCCGCCCTCGCACTCAGACCTCTCTCGGTGAGTCTTCCGATCGTAGAACCTCTCTCGCTCAAACTCTCTGCTTTCCTTTTGGTTTAGCCGTGTTCTCTATTTCTAGAAGGAAACCATGGGCTTTTGATGGGCTTTGGGCCCTTGGCCTTGCGCGGGTGTTTGAGCTCATTTTCGTTGGGCTCATGTAGTACAATATTATGTTATGGGCCAGGTTGTATGTTTTTATAGAAATTATTCTAATTATTTTAAATGAACTTGTATTTTAATTTGTATTTGATTTTATTTTATTAGCAGTTTATTAATTTTACTAGGCTTTACATTTTTAAAAGTCAGTTTTTCTTAAATAAATATAGTAGTCAAAGGTTATTTTATAAGGATGTTTTGCGAGTATTTTGTTAATATTCATTTGTCTATGTGGTAGAATTTAATAAAATTATTATGTTAAGAATTTAATAAAATTGTGATGTTAAGAATATTTAATAAAGTTTATTAGGTTTCTTATAAGATTTAATAATTTTGTTAAGAAATGAAACTTAGTTTAAGAATTTAAGTCTTATGAATTATTGTAAAATAGTTTGAGTATTCATCTAAATTATGAATAAGTATTTTAAGCAATTTAGATACTAGGATTTATTGAATTGTTTAACACTATCTTTTAGATTGTAGATTTAATTAAGTAGGATATTAGTACTTATGTGATTCCAAACCAATTTAATGATAGTTATTATTTCATATAGGTCTCAAGTTACGAAGTGTTATTCAAGAAGACACGCAGCGAGGTAAGTAATTTGATCACAAGTTTAGGATCATCACAGTTCAGTTTATAGATAATTAGTATTCAAGCCAGTTCATTTCCAGCCAATTATTTATGCACCACTCATGTCATATGCAAACATGTCATCCAACATAGCATACTATTTTGTCATTTCGCATCATGTTTAAATTCAGAAATTATAATTATGTATGTATTATGTCATGCATCTAATGTGTATAAGACACGTAAGCCATCTTAAATTCAAGTGAAAGATAAGATAAGATCATTTAATAAGATGGTCATTCAGATGCATGATACCAATGCAGTTCAGTTTCAGGGTGGATGTGCAAGACCGAACTCAATCGTGATCCATCATAGTATACCAGAATACTATCAGCGGCTCCCCTTGCTGCAGCGGGACGTGGGGTCGGTGCACAACCTCGTACATAGGGTTAAGTGTGTTGGCCAGTCAGATAAATCAGATCAGTCAGATTAATCAGTCAGATCAGTCAGTTAATTCAGTTAAATAGTCATGCATATCATAAGCATCAATATGAATAGTCATGATTTTAAACTCTCAGCATGAAAGTTTTTATGAAAACCTTATATTTAGTATGTTTACGTTGTGATGGATTCCTTGCTGAGTCTTCGACTCATTTTTGTTTATTTTCATGTTTTAAACCACCTAGGTGATGATGATGAATACGAGTAGGCAGGCCAGGAGTAGAAGGAGCATTAAATTTTTGTTCAGACTTTCTAAAATAAAACATATTTTTTATGACATGAGTTTCGTTCAGTTTATTTCATTTAATGTTTTTTGGAAGACTTTTTATTAGACATTTTCTACAAAATAAATTGCTGATTTCATTTATGAAATTTGAGATCTCTTGCCGGATTTTATTTTTATAAAAAGTACGTGACACTCCTAGCCTACGGGAATGGGGTGTTACAACTGTTCTATTGAATTTAATCCCTTTTCTTTCTCTGTGAAGGATCTGAGCACGGGGGTGCATCTACTTCAAGGTAAATGTGAGGATGGGATCTACTATATGCCTCAACCAACTCATGTCCTGCACAAACCACCTACGGCATTTGTTGGTGTCCGCACGTCTCTTGATGGCTGGCATTCACGATTGGATCATCCTTCCACCAAAATTGCCACTCAAGTTGTTCGTTCATTTGATTTACCTCTACAAAAATCTTCTATCTCCAAGAAAAGTCTTTGTGTTTCCTGTCAATGTAATAAAAGCCACAAGCAACCTTTTTCCATCTCGTCCATGACTAGTTCTAAGCCATTTGAATTGCTTTATTCAGATGTGTGGGGTCCATCTTCAACTACTTCAATCAATGGTTATCGTTTTTACGTTGTATTCATTGATCATTTCACTAAATTTACTTGGTTCTATCCAATCAAACAAAAATTTGATGTTGAGAGTATTTTCATTAACCTTCAAAATTACATCACAAATCAATTCAACACTACCATCAAGCATCTCTACACTGATAATGGTGCCGAGTATCTCAAACTCCGTCCCTTCCTCGCCAAACACGGTATCACCTATCTTACAACCCCTCCTCACACGCCTCAACACAATGGTGTCTTCGAACGCCGACATCGTCACCTAGTCGAAACTGGTCTTACCCTTATCCATCACTCTAAACTTCCATTATCCTACTGGTCCTTTGCTTTTGAGACCGCATGCTATCTAATAAACCGAATGCCTACTCCTCTCTTACATGGCAAAACTCCCTTTGAATCTCTCACTCTTCATTCACCAAATTATCTCAAGCTCCGCACGTTTGGCTGTCTATGTTATCCTTGGTTCAAACCATATAACCAAAGCAAACTTGAACCCAAATCCATTTGCTGTGTCTTTCTCGGCTACTCTCTAACTCAAAGTGCTTATAAGTGTCTTGATATCAAGACCCATCGTCTCTACCTTTCTCGTCATGTCATGTTTGACGAGCATACCTTTCCTTCTCTCTCAAACTCAGGAGATGAATAGCTTCACCTCACTTTTGACAGCAACAAACAACAACCGACTATAGTAGATTTCTTTGGCCCTATCCCACAGGTTTCGCCAGTTAAGCATGTGCCTCCATTTCTCACATTACCTGAAGAACATCACTCCCCTGCACTACCAACTTCGCCACAGCCATCCTCAGGTATGCCATCTCTTTCTCCTTCACAACCTTTACAATTAACATCTGAAGCATGCACCAATCAATCCATTTCAATTGCTACACCCGAACCTTCACTTCCTCATAGGATGACCACAAGATCCATGAACAATATTCACAAGCCTAAACACATGCACCTTGTCACCAAACACCCTCTTCTCGAAACACTTGAACCAACTTGCGTCACTCAAGCACTAAAGCATCCTCAATGGCTCCAAGCCATGTCACAAGAGTTCATAGCTTTGGTTAAGCATGGTATGTGGGACTTAGTTCCTCCCCAAGCTTCTCAAAATTTAATTGGGTGTAAGTGGGTCTTCCAGATCAAGAGGAAACCTGACGGAAGTATCGATAGATACAAAGCTCGCCTTATTGCAAAAGGCTTCCATCAAAGATTGGGTATTGATTACAAAGAAACTTTTAGTCCCGTTGTCAAGCCCACTACTATTCGCACAATTCTTTCAATTGCTCTTATGCATTGCTGGCCCATTCGCCAACTCGACGTTAACAACGCTTTCCTACATGGAACACTTGAGGAAAATGTATTCATGGCGCAGCCCAATGGATTTGTTGACACAAATTTTCCTAATTATGTTTCCAGGTTGAAGAGATCCATTTATGGCTTAAAGCAAGCCCCACGTGCATGGTATAATGAGTTCAAAGGTGCTCTACTTGATTTGAATTTCAACCAGTCCAAATCGAACTCGTCTCTATTTATTTATCAAGCAGGTGGCCATACTATGTACTTCTTGGTCTATGTTGATAATCTCCTCATCACTGGCAGCAACACTTCTCTTGTCCATGAGATCATTACAAAACTCAGCAAACGTTTCTCTCTTAAAGACTTGGGATAGGTTTTTTTTTTTTTTTCTTGGTATTGAAATAATCCCAACGTCTACTGGAATGTTTCTCAGCTAGCATCAGTACATACGCAGTCTCCTTGATCGGGTTAAGATGGATAGTGCCAAAGATGTCCAAACACCTCAAAGCACAAGTATTACTCTCAAACTTCAAGATGGCACAGATCCTACAGATGCTACCGAATATAGAAAGGTCATTGGTGCACTCCAATATCTATCATTCACTCGACCAGACATCGCCTTCTCAGTCAACAAATTAGCTCAGTTCATGCACCAACCAACATCTACTCACTGGACTGTAGCCAAACACATTCTTCACTACCTCAAACACACCATTCATCATGGCCTTCAACTCAATCACACAAGTGCATCAACACTCCAAGCTTACTCCGACGCTGATTGGGTAGGAAATTCTGATGACCGATCAAGTACCACAGCTTATCTCATTTTCCTTGGTGATAACTTAATCTCATGGAGCACTTACAAGCAACGAGTCATTGCACGTTCATCAACCGAAGCTGAGTATCGAGCACTTGCAGCTACAACATCAGAAATTATGTGGCTTAAATCCTTGCTGTCTGAGCTTTACTTCCCTCTCTCCAGAACTCCTCTCATATTATGTGACAATATCAGGGCAACTTAACTTAGCCTAAACCCAGTAATGCATTCTAGGATGAAGCACATTGCAATTGACCTTCATTTTGTCCGAGATTATGTCAACAAAGGTCTGTTTGATGCTAATCACGTTTCAACCCATGATCAGCTTGCTGACCTTTTAACAAAAGCGATTCTAAAAGCTAGATTTGGTTCACTAAGGTCCAAGATTGGAGTCCTCGACGGCATGTCCATCTTGCGGGGGTGTATAAGTGATAATACACAAGAATCAGATTTGGAAAGATTGACACCTTTGATTGCGTGATCTCTAGCTACAGTGATTAAATACTTGATTTCTTGTAACTAACTATTGTACAGCTTTACAATTCCTAAAATCTTGTAGTTTCTGTTACAAACTTGTATCTATATATACAGATATCAAATACAAAGAATAGATGATTTTCTCCTAAAAATATATCTTGTTTAAAATTAAGTCCTAAATTTTGTTTTGGCATGCCATGTTTATAAAATATTTCCAACCCAATATTCATATGTTTCTGTTTTACTATATGATCTATAAATAGTTGAAGGGTAACCTCATCATTAATGTTATCTCCTACTTTTTTTGAAAAAACTAATTTCCAGCCTTTTTTTTTTCCCTATTTTTGCCGGGATTGGCCTAATAATACGTAAATTCAAGCTCATCCAACACTCAACCCACAAAAGAAAGCGTGTCAAATAACAAATCAAAATTAAATTAACTTCCTTTCCTGTATATCCGAACAAAAATAGTTGATAATATCCAAAATCCAAGGATCGGAGTTGGGAGAGATTTTAGGGTTTGAACAGATTATCATCGATCGAGGATAAGATAGTTGAAACGATCAAACTTCCTGTTATTAAGATTACCCTTATGCCGTCGGGAGTAGACATATAAAAAGGACTCACACACGAAAGGAACGGTACTACTTGCTTATATATATAATTCATTACCTTCAGTTCTTCAGGCCGCGGCCAAACTCTTCCTGGCTTTCCATCACACATCATAGATCGATCGATCTATCAGCCAGGGAAAAGAAAGGCTAATCTGCAACCATGCCTGCAATCGTTATTTCAGAATCTGGAGGTGGACAAGACTTCCCCGCCAAGCTTACTGGGCAGGTTGTCGTCTGTAGTGTTATCGCCGCCTTTGGAGGCCTTATGTTTGGCTACGATATTGGCATCTCCGGTACGTAATGCATACAAGCATGCATGATTTCATGAACGTTTGTTTGTCTGTCTGTCTGTCTGTCTGTCTGTACGTCTGTCCTTTCTTTTCTTTTCTTTTCTCTTTTATACGTTTTGCATGTCTGATCGTGGCTGAGAAGTTTGGTTTAATGCTTTGTTTTTTTCGTTGTTACAGGGGGAGTGACTTCAATGGATGATTTCTTGATTAAATTCTTTCCTGCTGTTTATGAAAAGAAGCACCGAGCCAAGGAAAACAACTACTGCAAGTACGATAATCAGTATCTCCAGCTCTTTACATCTTCACTCTATCTAGCAGCCATCGTGGCTTCGTTTTTTGCATCCATGGCTTGCAAGAAGTTTGGCCGGAAACCAGCAATCCAAGCCGCCTCTGTTTTCTTTGTTGCCGGAGCCATTTTAAACACTGTTGCCAAAGATCTACTGATGTTGATCTTAGGCAGGTTGTGTCTTGGCGCTGGAGTTGGGTTTGGTAACCAGGTAACAATAACATCACGAACATAATTATTTTCCTTTTTTTTTTCTTAGCAATTAAAAGAGGTACAGCATACAATCGAATAAGTATTTTTATCTGGGCGCCGGATACTAATCCAGAAATTTTATTTACAGTCCTTATTTAGAGAATGTATGTGCAAATCCTTTGTTAAATAGAAAAAAATATTATTTTGAGAAAT
Organism: Juglans microcarpa x Juglans regia; assembly: GCF_004785595.1. Classification (NCBI taxonomy): domain Eukaryota; kingdom Viridiplantae; phylum Streptophyta; class Magnoliopsida; order Fagales; family Juglandaceae; genus Juglans; species Juglans microcarpa x Juglans regia. The sequence goes on from NC_054607.1 coordinate 6,451,303, forward strand.
ATATTATTATAATTTAAAAAATTTTAAAGATAAAATTAATTAAGCTTATACATAATGGAGACTATATAGCATATATGAGACGAATTCCTTTTCAAATTAGTATCTAAGACTTAGGACTCAATTGGACACTCCGATGAGTATTTCATAATTTTCTGAATAGTATTGAAATTGTTTAAATTGTGATATTTTAATGGAGTTTGAAAAATTAAAGAGAAAAATTGAATAAAAATATTATAAAAAATTTATTTATGTGTTTTTAATATTAAAAATTCAAACAATTATTTAATATTATTTTCAAAATTGTATTGATTTTTGTGGATAAGTTTTATTTAATGCCGACCGGCCACGTCTAATAGTTTAACGTGAACGCATTAGAGAATACATCCCAGTCATGATCATATTGCACCCTCGTGTTATTTAATTGAAAGAATACAGTAGGTTTCTCAATCGCTGATCCTGATGTTTTCAATGCATGAACAGGCAGTACCGTTGTTCATATCAGAAATTGCTCCGGCCAAGTACAGGGGAGGCCTGAACATCTGCTTTCAGTTGCTTATCACAGTCGGCATTCTGTGCGCAAACGTCATTAATTATTTCACGTCAAAGATGCACCCATACGGCTGGAGAGTGTCGCTAGGGGGTGCCGCGGTGCCTGCCATAATTCTTCTCGTCGGATCCATCGTCATCGTCGAGACGCCCACCAGCCTAATCGAGCGTGGGAAGGAAGACCAAGGCTTGAAAACTCTGAGGAAGATTAGGGGCGTGGAAGATGTAGAGAAAGAATTCAACGAACTCGTGCACACCACTGAATTGGCTAAACAAGCCAAGCACGCCTACAGAAGTCTCATGAAACGCAACAGCAGGCCTCAGCTCATTTGTGCTGCGCTTCTTCAGGTCTTCCAGCAGCTTACAGGAATCAACGTCATCATGTTTTATGCACCAGTACTGTTTCAGACCATGGGATTCAAGAGCGATGGATCGTTGTTATCTGCCGTCGTTACCGGTTTGGTTAACGTGTTATCCACATTGGTTGCAGTTTTCTCTGTTGACAGAATCGGGAGGAGGAAATTGCTCATCGAAGCTGCCGTTCAAATGCTTGTAGCCCAGGTAAGGAAAAAATTACAAGCACAGAAACGTATATATAATTAATATTTTGAATATTTACTCATCGATCCATTCAGTTTTTTTCTCGATTTGTTTCTCATTTTGTTTTGTGAAGAGTTTCTTATTCACGGGGATGTGACATATAGCTTGGAACCGGACACAATGATGTGAGACTGGTGTCTCACGTTTAATGGGTGCAATTTCAACGAGAACTAGACACATGAAGTCTTGCCCGAGACGATAAGTCTCTAGCATCCATGTTTTTACGTGTTACTAAATTGTGCATGTTTTGTGTTCTTGCAGTCTGTAATGGGAGCGATACTTGCAGTCCATTTGAAAGCTTCAAACGAGATGCCAAGCAATTATGCACTGTTCGTGGTGTTCTTGGTCTGTCTTTTCGTGTCCGGTTTTGCATGGTCTTGGGGTCCCTTGGGCTGGCTAATTCCTAGTGAAATCTTCCCACTCGAGACTCGAAGTGCTGGGTTCTTCTTTGCTGTCAGCACCAACATGCTTTTCACCTTCCTCATTGCTCAAGCATTCCTCACAATGCTGTGCCATATGCGCTCTGGGATCTTCTTCTTCTTCGTGGCATGGATTGTTTTGATGGGTTCCTTTGCCATCTTCTTGCTGCCTGAAACAAAGGGAGTTCCCATTGATGAAATGAATGAAAGAGTGTGGAAGAAGCATTGGTTCTGGAAGCGATACTTTGATGACGACGACAGAGAGATGCAAGCTAAAACAGAGGAAAAGCAACTGGCTTGATCAAGATTATTCTTTTTTTGCTCCCTTAATTTAGTACAGACTTATGTGTACGTCATCATTATTAATTAGTTTGGGATGATTTTTAAAATCAGTACATATTTTCTGCTAAATATTTGTGCTTGATGATCTAAATTCATATATATATATATATAGTTGACAATAATTTTATCCGAATTACTATATATTAAAAATGAAAAGTATATATATTGCTTGCGAGTCAATGTGGAGGACATGCATGAACATACAGAACTTGATTTATGAGAAGAAATTAAATAGAAAATATATTTATAAGCCTTATTTTTTATACACCCACCACATCGCTAATGTGAAAGTTTCTATAAAAATAAACATACAAACTGACATGATATTCTAAAGTTACTTTTATTACTTTTATTGTAAAAAAGATATGGCGCATTATATGAAGACATGTAATTATCAGTTTATGAATTTTATGTTATGGGATCTCTTTGTGTTTCTAAGAAGAGTAATGTTAGATATAATTGTGGAGTGCATAAGCATCACACAATTAGAAAATTAGTTTTTTTATCTAGGTCTCGTATTTACTTACTTTTTCAAAAGAATTGTGCAACACTTGCACAGTACTCCACGATTATAAATATTATTTCTCTTTAAAAAATAATTGGTGTTTTGATTTTATTTTTTTTTAATTATAATGGGGTGTATTATAAATGGTGCGTTAACCAGTGTAAAGAAAGTTTACTAGGCAAATGAGTATGACATTTAATAGTATGACATTTAAATAGTTTGTCTTCAGCAGTGTGATTAAATTACAAGACAAGCAGCTTGCAGAGAAGGCAAGTAAAGTGCCATGTTCTTTTTCTATTCACAAAAACAAAAGAAAAACATAAAACTCTTATAGAAATCGTACTTTGCTATGATGGCTCAAGATTGGTTTGGATTGAGACAATCTCAGAGTATCATCTCAGAGTCTCAATTTATATCATCTCATTCTTATAATTTTTAAAAATTTCTACACAAAATATAATGATCAATTTAATTTTTTCAAATTTCAAAATAATAATAATATTTTAATAATATTTTATTCAATTTTCGTTTCATCTCAACTCTCTAAACCTAACCTCAATGTTATGCTTACAGGTTTTGAGAAAATTGATATGTATTGTAAATTGTAAATTCTCTGGAAAATTGGTAAGTATTACATGCTTCTTTGTTATACTCTGTCACCCTATTCTCTGAAAAATGCAAAGCAACTGCAGCAATTAAAACCCAGCCTTGTTGATTCCTTGGATGGGCTTTTGGTTCTTTATGACATACACCATTCATGACATATTCTTCATTTTTCCCTGGCATACCTTCATTTTCGTTCATGACATGTTTTTCAGTCTTGTATTTTCTATTGTACATGCTAGTGCTGCTGAATTGTTTTTTTGAGTTGCTAGTGGATTTGGTCTTTTTTAATGGAACTATAAATGTAATGAGGGAGCATCTGATTTCTGCTAGTGGCTTCTTTTTTTACTTGCTGGTGTACTTGCTCTTTTGTAATGTACTTGTTGGTTGCTGGCGGACTTGCTAGTGGGATTGCTTTTTTGACTTGTTGGATTGCTCGTGGACTTGGTCTTTGGTAATGGAATTACAAATGTAATGAGGCAGCATCTATATTAATGGACTTGTTGGTTGGTCTAGTGATGCTTTTGTAATGGATGTTGATCAATTGGAAAATTATATACATTCATTACTATTCCACTTTCATCCCATTGTATAATATGTGATATATTTATTACAATTAGATTATTCTTTATTAGATGATTTTTTATCATCTAATAGTAATAAATGTGTTATGTCTTATATAGTAAAATGAAAGTGGGATGAGAGTATGATGTATAGCATTACTCTGATCAATTTTATTAATGAATTCTGTGTTGTTTGTAATGGATTTTGATCTGAAAGTCTGACACATAATGCAAGGATCGGGTTTCTTATTTGTTTACGTGGTGAACTTGTTGGTTTATAGTGTCCTCATGTATGACAATATAAGGGAACATCTATTTAAAAATATTGATTCTGTAATTTGTGTTACTATTAATGATCCATATGGCATGAATGCCCGTGCAGAGAAACTTGAAGCCAAAGATGTTGTAATTCCATTAGTATCTAGTTGTCTTTGAATGTCTCTATGTAGTTAAGTTTCATATCTCCAACATCGTGTTAAATAGTACTGTTTATCAGGATTCCAGTCTGAGAATCTGGATATACCTGGATCGGGTTAGCCCGGATCAAACCCGGGTTGGAACCCAAATTGAAACCAATTTTAAAAAATTCGGAACCCGGGTTTCGGGTTGCACCCGATTTATTTATTTATAATCAAATCCTACATATTATGAATATTTTTTCATGAAAAAAAATTATTGATGCAACATTTAAACTCTATTTATTTAATTTTAAATTCAAAACCTACATGTTCCTTAACCACTAATAAGAAGCCACTTGGAGAAGAGAGTAAAAAAAAAAAAAAACTGATAATTCATTGGATATAATATACATTTTCCTTTTAAGTTTCTGTCCATTTAGCTGCTAAAAAAGAAAAAAAAATCAAAACATTCAAATTGAAAAAAAAAAAGGTATCAGGTTCAAAACTCTGTACTCGGACCAAGTGTACTAAGGTTTTTCTATGTTGGTACCGGCCAGGATTTTTCTTGGCCGGAACCCATAATTGGAACCCGGTTATCCAAGTTTCGGACCGAACCTGAAAAAAATCCGATCCAGATGAACAGACCTAGTATTAGTTAAATTTGGTGTCTTATGCAATTGATTGAGCTAAAGGTAGCAGTAATAGAGATTATGAAAAAAAAAATTAGATAAAAAATAATAATAAAAATCTTAAATTAATAATATTTTATTATTATATAGATTATAGATGGATAATTCAATTTGGGGAGAAGAACACTTTCATTGGAATAACTAAATCCAAATCCAAGTTTTAGCTAATATGACTTGAATTTGTGATCTTTACCGATTTCATTCACATTCAATTTTCACATTGAGTTATCCATATATAATAATAAAATAATTTTAATTTATTTTTAAAAATTAAATTATTTAATTTTATTATATTTTACCATTCTATTAATTATATGTTAGTAATAATATTATAGTCTTCAAAAAACTTCTGCAATCAAATCATGGTAGGAAGTAAGGAGGAAATTATTTTTTATTTCATTTGGTCATGTTACAGTAACTATCAAATTTGACCCACAGCACTAACTTACTGTTGCAAAAAGCCATCCCTTTTTATATTTGCATAATTCAATGCAATACATTTTGTGATTATATTAGCCAAACACCCTGTTGGATTTGCATTTGCCAAGTTGCAAATAGAAAACCATTTCCAATAATTTAATTATTATGGAAAATGTTGTATCCACCGAAGATACCCAAAGATAAAAGCTACCGATTTTTTTATTTTTATTTTTAATTTAATAGTTAAAGAAGTGTTTTTTAATAAATTCATATATGAATTTTAATAATTATTATTTTATATCAATTAATAATTATTGGCTGGTAGATCTTGACCTTCACATAAACGTGGGTCTTCCTGGTCATACGTATAATGACACATTTTTCCGTCAATGAAGGTCACTAGCTATGGGGTAGCCTGGTAGAGTAAGGAAAATACTATGTCTACAGAGGATTTCTACCGAAATTCTTTACCGAATTTTTTTTAATTTTTTAATTTTTAAGTAAATGTTTTTAAATGAATATGTGATTTTATTTTTTATTTTTAAAAAAAATTAAAAACAAAAAACCAAAAAGATTTTTAGTGATCGTTGGAGGGTAGAAATCCTCTAGTGGACGTAGCAACGTCCGGTAGAGTAATCTAAAGAAAAACAAACAAATAAAAACAAACTGTTCAGACCACTAAATTCCATTGACCTGGTCAACTGATAAGCATGGACCAAAAAAGTCTGTTTGGTATGATTTTGTTTTTTCGGATACTTTTATTTTATATTATAAAATGATATAAATATAATTATTCATTAAAATATAATTATTCTTTGAATTTAAACCCTTCAAGATAAAATAAGATTTAAATAAGTTTAGAAAATAAGAATATTTTATTTAAAAATTGTGTAAATATTGAAAAATTAACTTTGTTTTCAATTACATTAGTTATACCTAACATATTTTTAGTGAAACAGTGACTTATTTTTTAAAAGATGAAAAATGATATGGGAACAACTATACTACAATTTGTTTATAATTAAGTATAAAAAAATTATTATTTTATTATTTTATCTATTTTAAACTTCTGCAAGTATAAAATTTTTGAATTAAAATAAAAAATATTAATATTTTAATATATAATAATAGTTGAGTTGGAATATAACTTATATATATATCATTTTACTTGAAAAGATTGATATAAAATGTCAGCATATTGTGTCATATCAAATGATATAATATTCGAGAAGAAATATTCTCGAGAGAAGTCACTATTGACAGCAGCTACTACACACCATTGTTAAATTACCAACTTATCCCTGCAACAAAAGGAGATGGGCGCCAACCAAATTTGAATGTTCCTAGCCCCAGCCCGTGTCACAGATTTCAGAGTGCTCGCCCCCCATCCCCATCTCCAGCAGCAGACCTCGCAGTCCTCGCCCCCATCCCCATCCCCATCTCCCAGCTCCAGCAAATCTTGCTGACCTCCTCTCCCCCACCCAAACCCCCGCGTCACCCAATCCTCCCTCTGCTCTGACGCTGCAACCATCCCTCTGCCTAGCACCTCACATTCTCTCCACTAACCTTCCCTTACCTCTGTTGTCGTTGAATCTCCCTCTACCCAGCACCCTCTCCGACGGGCTAAGGTATTTATTCTTATAAAGAAGAAGAGGGATTAATTTCTTTGTCCTTTATTTCTCTTTTCATTTTATGTTGCGCATTTAGAGTATATTTCTAGAGGTATAGTTAAGTTGTCGTTTACATGTAGTAAGTAGTTTGAAGATGTAAAAATGAAAATATGGTGGAATGAATATTTGTGTGTGCCTGTATACGGTTTTGTGACTTTGGGCAAGTTGTGTCTAGTAAGTTCTGATTAATTGATTTATTTACAATGTTTTACAGGCTTCCCTACATCAACGTGGGGGTAGGGTATCTAGCTTCTAGCTATTTTGCAAAACCATTATTCAATAGAAGATTTATTTGTGGGGGCATTTCTTGCTTCCTTGGCTCGAAGAGCTATTCTACTTTCAATTGAGCTTCATGATGAGGAACCCCCTGATGCGGTTCAAATGTTTATATGTTGGCTGTTGCCCCCTTTCTATATACAATGCCTAATATTGGTTGATAGTAACTCTAAACATGCTGATATTTTAGAATGATTAACAGGATAAACATTTCTAGCATATTGATTTTTGAAAATTGTGATGTTTTAGAATGTTGGCAGATTCTTATAATTTGTACACATTTTGTTAAAAAAAAAATTATCTTATATATATATATATCATAATTAATGTGGAAGGCAACATACAGTTGTGGTTCTGATAAACCTTCTAGGCATATTGAATAGATGACTCAGAGGCTAGAAGTGTTACTTCATGATTAGGATCTCTTGGGTATCTGAGTAATGCAATAAATTAACAAAAGTGTGAAGTATATTCATGCCTAACATATTGTATCAGTCCATATTTTCCCATCAAAGCCCCTGAAACTTGTGTACGTCCTTCTTTTTTGCATAACTAATTTTACCCTCAAGATGCCAGCTAGCTGCTGCGAGTGTATGGCGATGAAATGTAAGACTTGAGTTTAAGTTGCCTTGTCAACATGGACTCCGCTTTCATCAGTTTCCTTCTTGGCTCACTTGTTTGAGAAGGGAGAGGTGGGGACGCCTTTCAATTGCTAAATATTGTATCTCTACCTACTTTCTTAGCTATCTCAAGTCAGAATATCCATGGATTATTATTTTCTTTGATGGCGTAGAACTTCACCATGGTAGGACACTTCATACGCCCCTAAGGTTTAAATTCCAAATACATGACTCCACCTATAATTCGAAGGAGCTCTTTTTTTAGAATCAAATCCAGAATGTCAGGGTCTACAGCATTATTTTGTCTTGGTCTGCTTATTATAATGTAACTCTATATTGGCAACGAAGTTCTTTTTCTTTAAAGTAAGTAGCTATAATATGGACAAAACAGGCTAACTTTTTTGTTTTATTTGGTTTACCATTTAAATGGGTAGAGTTTTGAATAGGATGAGAGAGGTAATATGTTACAATCTAATGGAATTCTTGGCACTAAGTTGTCTGCCCCTGGATCTTGCTCAGATGGTACATAGGTGGACTTGAGTTTGATGTTGCGTTTGGGTGAGGTCGCAGGTTAAGATACTGCTAAGTAAAGCTAAAAGGGATGTTTAACATCTTCTAAATTGTGGCATTCATGTGCATTTTGTCACTGTCCAGAAAATTTTGTTTGGTTTTTGGCTCTTTTTACATTTTTTTGGATACCACACTTCACATTATGATCAAATCACTGCTTGTGGATTTTCCAGGTCATCAGATATTCTGATACTGATGTTGCTGAATATCTATATAGCTCCAAGCCACAACTTGATTTGTTGGTCAACTTTTTATGTAAAGACCTTACTAAAGCATGCAATACCAAGCCACCTCCAGGAGAACCTTTTGTGCCCAAGTCATCCAAAGAGGTAGAAATGGAAAAGATATTAAAATCTATGGAGGTGATCATTTTGTCATTGCTCTATAACATCTGCATTCTTTATAAGGTGGACTGAAGATTGATTACGATAGTCATTTACAACTACTTTGACTTTTTCGAAAGTGTCTTCTGCTATAATATAGGATTCGTAACCAAGAGTTATGGCGAGTAAATGTAAAGGCAATATATTTGAGTACTTGGTTGTAAACATTACTCTCTTGATTGTAAATATTATGTACTTGAGAATGAATAAGCAGTTTTAATTTTGCATTTTATCTTCATGTGGCAGTTTTGCACAGTGTTACTTTTATCTTTCCTAACAGATAAATATGTCCTATTTTGATTTGTATCCATCAAAATAGTAAGCACATGGTGAATTCCCTTGGTTGAAAAAAGGCCACTCAACATAGTAGCTATCTATCATTCATTTATTACTGGAAATTGTAGGAAATTGTAAATTGATTCCATCACAGAAAAACCATTACACTAAAGATAGTACTGAATCAAAATGGTATACTCATTCCATCACAAAAAAATATTACAATCAGCATGACACGAAAGCATTACAAGAAAGCATTGTATCCGTTTAACTACAATGCTTACAAACTTAATCAATCAGCTAAGTCCCCAACACAACATTAACAAAACTAATTGTCCTCTCTTTTGGTGTTTTTCCTCTTTTTGATGGAGTTCTCCCTCTCTCTCTACTGGAGATCTCTTTTCCGGGCAACTGGGCTTTCATTGTATTCTTCATGAAGGTTCTAGAATGTGCTTGTGGTTTTGAGAATTAAGATATGTTACATTTCTGCCATGAAAAAATGAGCAAAATGAGAAAAGAAAAGTTAATGATTAATGAAACTTTAACATCTTAAGCTACAATAATAAGAGGGGAACTTACAAGATTTGATTGCTATATATGTCTTGCAATCCACTGATAGGGGAAGATGGAAACATATTCTATAATGGCAAACGATCACATTATTCAATCTCCCAAAGAAATTTCTCATGCAGGGGTAGATAGAAACATATTCTATAATACTGGATATTTTGTAAAGACATAGGATGAACATAATGTACATAAAGCCATATATCTTTTTTTATTATTATTGCTTTACTATCATTTAGTTTAATTTAATGGTTCTATTGTGCAAAAAATTATGTTTTCTGAAAAATATAACCCACCTAAAGCCCTCAGGCATACAAGAACTTTACAGCTCTTAAATCAATGCGAAAATGTCCCAACTTCACTATTTTTTTTCACCCCTTAAGCCGCTAAAGAACCTTACAAAGATTTAGCTTATTTGGTTGGCAAAATAACCCACCTAATCAGGAACAAGCAACATTTAGCTTTCATCCCAATGTATATAACTGGTGGGGTATGTGAACATATTTGATTTCAATGAATGAAATCATAAGCACCACTACCTGCTCTTTTTTATTTTTTTGTTTTATTCTTTAATAAGATCACATACCCCACTGGTTTTGAAATAAATAAAAAAATGCAAACATTCAATTCCTTAATAGATGACTAGACTTTTATGATTGAAAAAATATGGGATAAGTTCAACACTCAGAGGGGTCTCTTTCTAGAACTGTGAAGTTTGAGTGAGTGAAAGGGTCAGTCTCTACAACACTTTGAAAGCACCGTAAGTTTCACCCATGGATACCGATGAAAAATCAGTCGAGTAGGATACATGGCTTTTTTGTACAGCCCTAAGCAAAAGAAATGTCCATGCATACCGATAAACACCCTCTCCACATTGTACATTGATGTAAAAATCATATAATCATTTAGGATAAACACTTATCTATCAACCAACCAAAAACCTCCCACCTCTCTCGAAACATCAAGCCAACCAAAATATTCAGCGAGTGACGCCATTATTTTCACCTAATTTGGCCAATAAATCTGCAACCTTAATTTACTAACATTTTTCAAATCTGAACAATAATTAGTACCATAGCCTGACACCGCACTAACCACACTTCCTTTCAATTCAGGGCAAATATGCAACCAAGTTATATCACGAGGAAACTTGGGAGAATCTGATGATTCAAGCTCAATCAGGCCACTAACATCAGTGTAGCTTCCTACAAAGTTACAGTCCATCTAAAATGCCTCTAATCTCTGCTATGGAGCTACAGCCTTCCCCAATGTCTCCTATACTCGAACATATGACTTCCCAACTCACAATAAGCTGGGGTATAAACACTTGAACTCGCACTTGCATAGTTGCAGGCACCTCAAATTTTACTCTCCCCCATCTATTCTCATTTACATTCCTAGCTCTTTTTATAAATTCCTTCTCAAATTCTTCCCCAAGAGGTAATAAAAGCTAAATAATTCTTACGACTATTTTAAGATTAGGATTGTAGCTGATTTTGAATTAGGATTGGAACTTTTTCTTGTAGTTGTTTTGGTCAGTTAAATGGATTGATTCATGAATAATCCTCATAGAGGAATTTATTCAAACATTTTGTTGCTTTTATCTTGCCCAATAGCAGAAAACCAAACCAAAAAGAGAAAAATCTATCCTTTATTTGCCTTTCAGTCTTTGTTACAACACAAACCAACCTTCCAGAATTTGTAAACAACGACAGATCTATGTGAACACCAATGAAGATCACGACATTTTAGTTCTTGGAGAGGGTACTTAAGGCTTTGTTTTGTATTCCTTTGCTTCTCAAACCAAACACAGAATTTCCAAAACAGTTTCAACAACAATTTCTAAATTATTATACAAAAACAAGAACAAAAAAAAAAATATCAGAAAATTTTGTTCACAATTAGGTGAATAATCCATTATGCAAAAACAAGCACCCAAAAAAAAATATCAGAACATTTATGTATGCCTAAAGTTTTAAAAGGTAAAACATTGTGCTTCAATCCATTGCAAGTGAAACAGTGCATTCTAATATGTTGTTGCTACGGTGTTGCATACTAAAGGTTAAAATGCTTTGCATGGCACCATCTTGCATCAGATTCATAAGATGAATAAATACATACCTTAGTAGCCCGTGCCCGCAGATCTCTTCAGCAGAAATAACACATTTTCAAACTGGGCAATCAGAGGATGGGCAGAGGGAGGGGGTGCTGGGCAGAGGGGGTGCAGGGCAGAGGGGATGCAGGGCAACTAGGGCATTGTTTGGGAGACGCGGGGTGGGGGTGGAGGATGGGTGATGCGGCGTAGGAGTGAGGGAAAGGATGCCGACGGGGAAGGTGACGCGGGGAGGGGTGAGGATAGGAAGAAAAGAAATGGGGAGGGAGGAAAGGAAGAAATCGATGCGGCGTAGGGAACGAGTTACAGTGCAGATGAACTCGGTGTCGCTGGAAAGACAAATGGCATCATCGGTGGCGGTGGGCAAAGGAGATTCGACGCGGGTGAAAAATCGAGAGGTTGACGCGGGCGAAATTCAAATTGGGAAGAGGAGAAAACGCTACCGAGCAAAACGTGCATTTTGCATTAAAACAAAAGACCAGCAGCTTCGTAGGGTGTGCAATGCGTGCACCGTTAAAGTGAGTGCTACCTAGCATAACTCAATTGAGAATGATAAAGATATTGGAGTTTTAATTTTATTTTAAATGAATGAAAAGAAAGATAAAATCATGTGTGCCAAACTTTCGAGATGCATATAAATAAAATGAATAATTTGATCAATTTTAAAAGAAAAATTTTACTTAACAGTCTTACAATATACACTTGTTGAAAAAAAAAATAATTTTTGTACTTAGTAGCCCTATACATGTACACCAGAAACTAATTGAGAGGAAAAAAAATATGTGTGGTATAGGATTACTGAGTAGAGCTTTTCAAAACATAGAAAGATTAAAATAAAATAAAAAATTATCTACTCAATAGCCCTTCACCAAACACCTATTGAGAAAAAAAATAAAAAATAAGTATGTGATGTAAAGCTACTAAGTAGAATTTTTCAAAAAACTAAAAACTCACGTTAGCATGTGTTAAGTGTAAAGTGCTAAATAGAACAACTAATTTTAAAAATCTAGAGATGTTAGAAAATAAATTCTTTAGGGATTTAATTTACTTCTACTTATAAGAATTAATGATGGAAGAGTTTTACACAAAATCAACACCGGACAAAACAAGGGTGTATAATTCCTTATTTTCCTTATCATAATCAATTGTGGAGTAAATTGATTCCCACTAAAAAAATCTATTATTTTCAAGTCCGAAAGCCATCATGAATGGTATTTGTTAAGAATATAATAAAAGTAATTAAATATATCTCTTCCTATTAACTTAAGTTTTTTAGACAAGTGATAATTTCACATGATATTAGAGTAAAAGTCCTGAGTTCGAACCCTAACTCTACACTCTATCTTATTTAATTAAAGGAAAATAATAATATAACTTCTAAATATGTCTACCAAATATGACCACACATATATTTTTATTTTTATTTGTTTCTTAATAGTTAAGGTTGAAGTGATTATTAGTGAATTTATTTATTTATTTATTTATTTAATGGTAAATGATGTTTAAAAAATACTTAAAGAAAAAGAAAAGAAAAAAAAAAAAAAAAAAACTCAGTTGCACTGATGTGCATATTTGGGGTGCATTTAGTGTACACCCTAGTATTGTCCTTAATTAAATATTTCACGTATTAGGTCACTTATTTATTGAGAGTGTAGCCCACATGTGATTGATGTGAGGAAGAGCATTAAAAATTAAATATAAATAATTAAATATACATCTTTTCATCAATTTAAATTTTTAATATAAATGGTGATTTCTTAATATTTATGTGAATTTGGCTATCAAGCATTGTGAAACTCAAATGGCTTCTAAGCATCAATGTTGTCCTCTATCTTAATAATGCAGAATCAATTGCGCACTGTATGTTGCAGAAGGTGATCATTTGACTGTAGGGGTATGGAAACAAATCTTCTGCCATCTTTGGTCCATGGCAAGATAGGTATTTCATCATGCGGTGGGAAAATAGTAAAAGAAAGGAACAAGTGGGCGGCATCATTTCAACCTGGCTCCTGCTATAGGCAACCGGGGTGGGAAATCCTGAGGAATGGGTTGACGTGGCATAAAGTCACATCAGTCAAGATATATTAGAAGATAGAAAAATCTGACTGAAACGTAAGCAATTGCACGATCTCGGCATTGAGATCTTTTATTTGTACCTGATGTAGATTTTTTAAAATTTAAATATAAAATATAATAAATAATTTAATTTTTTTAAATTTTAAAATAATAATAATATTAAAAAATAATATTTTAATAATATTTTATTTAACTTTTAATTCTCATTCTTCTCAATTCAATTTAACAAAAGATTTAACAAAAGCTTCTTTATCTGGACGTCCTTGGAGCATAACCGAGTTCCTGGCAATTTGTAGCCTAAGAGAAGTAGTTCTTAGAGATTAGATTGTTCATCTCGTCATGGATTCTCTGAAGGTACGGGCACAGCAGAAGAAAACAAACCAGAAATTCTTTTGCATCAACACTGATCGTTGCACATTAATTAGCAAAAGGGTAAGGAAATTGAGAAAAAAAGTCATAGAAGTGAAAACAACGAAGCCATTTGACGGGAAAATTTTAAGGAAAAAAAATGAACTTCGTGTGCGTATAAGGCTTTTGAGGTTGAAGTGCGCGTCATAATAGAAGTTTCTTGTTCAATTTCGCATGATTTCTTAGATATTAAACTCAATGTTCAAGAGAGCTAACCCCGTCTTTACGATCAAACCCACAACAGAAACCGAAATTTCAACAAATTCGTGAAACAAAATCCACGAAATCCGACATTGAAAACATTTTTCCGCCTAAAAAAAGAAGAAATTCTAGCGAAACAACAAAATTTCAGGCGAATGTAAGATCAACGGATTCAACAATGAAATCGAATTTCTCTTTCCGTTACACAAAACGATCCTACTTTAGTCAACCCACAGTAATGTCCCCATGGAGATGGAGAGGGATGGACTGTGTCTCTCACAATACATATAAAAAGCTTCTCTTTTCTTCTCTATCTCTATCTCCATTTGATATATTTTCCTTCTGATTCGGCGAATTACGTAGCTAAATCTCCTTTGCTTTCTTCTTCAAGGTTTGAATCGGGCGGCTGAGATTGTCTTCATATTTTATCTGAGCGAAAGATTTGAGGTATATATGCAGCAAGCTGATCCGACAGTGCTGAACTTGAGACCTGGTGGCGGTTGCGGCGGCAGACTCCTTGGTCCTTCTTCCTCTTCCAATTCTGCCCCCTTCTTTCGGTTCTTTTTCCTCCGATCTCTCTATCCAATCTCAGCTCCTGTTTTTCTTTGGATCTGCTTTTTTTCATAGCAATGGGTTTTGATTTTACATGGAGTGGAAGATGGAGGAGAAAACAAAATGGAGAGGGAGGGAGAGATGAAATTTCGAGGGAGAGAGGGCGAACGAAATGGAAAGGGAGAGAGAGAAGAAAATGAAACAGGTGAAAAACTCTTAAATGACGTGGACAAGTCAGTTGCACGCCGATTACACCAGGCGGTTGCCTCAATCATTTTTCTTTCAACCTTAGTTCCTACGCCCATTCTTATGATTTGTTTGGATTCAAAAAAAAATATATCAACTCATCTAATTTTATCAAATTTTAAAATAAAATATAATAAATAATTTAATTTTTTTAAATTTTAAAGTAAAAATAATATTAAAAAATAATATTCTAACAATATTTTATTTAACTCTCAACTTTTATCTCATCTCAATTCACTATCCAAATCTCATCTAACAATTTAGGAAATTATGGTTACGCAGGATTAAGGGTTGTTTGGATGTTGAGATGTTTTCATTCCATCTCATCTCATCTCAACATCCAATCACTACTCAAATATACACTTTTCAATTTTAAATTTTAACTTTTTTTATCTAATCATTACTTAATTATTACAACTTTTTCAAACTTTTAAATAAAACATAAAAAATAATTCAACATTCTCAAATCCAAAAATAAAAATAATATTAAAAAAATATATTCTAACAATATTTTAACTTTATAATATTATTATTCAATATTTTATCTCTCATTTCCTAAAATCTCATAAGACATCATAATTTCAAATTATTTCATTACTATTTACAGATTTCTCATCTTATCTTATTCCGTGAGCATCCCTAAATCTCTCTTTAAAACTATTCCATGTTAATGCAGTTTAAGAGTGATTAAAAGAATTACTCAGTTCAAGCCACCTCTCCTAGTGCATTTAAGCTCTGTGTTCTTTACAACCCTAAATATGGCACCTCTCATTGTTAAAAGTGTGAAGCCTTTTTTTAATTAAATGGTTAACGCTTAATAGTTGGTCTTGTGAGATTTAACATTAATGGTTCATCTCTTGAAAATCTAGGTATGGTTGGATATGATCTGGTGATCTTTATAGGGATCATTGTGGCAAATTATTATTAGATGTCTCCTAATCTTTAGGGCATGGTTTAAATGTTTAGAGAACAAGTAAAGCCCTCAAGGTTTGGATAATAAGTATAGTTGAGATGAGATGAAAGTTGAATAAAATATTATTGTAATTGAATTTATTTTTTTAATATTATAATTATTTTGAGATTTGAAAAAGATGAATTATTTATTATATTTTGTTTGAAAATTTAATAAAGTTGTAAAGATTAGACGAGATAAAATAAATTTAGAATATTTTTTAATCCAAACATCATGTCCCCGGGACGACAGGAGTACCAACCCTCCATTAGAATCGAATATTTTGTTGCCTTTCCCAAAATCCATTCTCAAATAAGAATTGAAGGGCTAAAACTAGTTGAACTCTCTATCTTTTTTATTTATTTATTTATTTTTTTTTTGCAGGCTTTTTTTCTTTTTCTTTTTTTGTAAGCAGTTGAACTCTGCCTTACATTATGCTTTACTTCACTTGGGGGTGTAACCGATCCGGTTTGATTCTGTTTTAGATAAATTTTAGAACCGAATCGGTATACACCATTTTTGTATTTTTAAAAACCGATACCGTACCGATTACCCTCATAAAACGGTACTTCCGGTTTTACAGGTTCTGGCCTGGTTCGGTCTGGTTTATGGGTTTTAATCAAATGCCAATTTCTCATAAAAAAAAAATCTGTTATAAAAATAACTGCTATAAAAAAATTTTTTGTATAAAAAAATCTGCTGTATAAAAGATCCGTTATAAAAAAAAACTGCTATAAGAAACATAAAATGAAAATCTGTTGTAAAAAGGAAAAAAAATCTTCAATAAATAAAACTACTATAAAAACAGAATATGAAAATCAGCAAAAAAAAAAAAAAAATTTGCTATAGCTATAATATAACTCTTATAATATATTAATATATACTAGTACTATATATTATACTATTATAGTGTTCCTGTTGCATATAGTATATATATATATATATATATTATAGTGCTATAGTGATATTAATATTATATGTTATACATTATGAAATATAATAATACATTGATACTAAATTATTACTCACTACAAGAAATATTCTTTTTTGGGATGAATTTTGTTAGGAACAAATGAGATTTCGTCCCTAAAAGTAATTATTAGAGACGTCTCAAAAAAATGGCTTAGTTTCTAAATTCGTTCGAACGGATAAATATCCATTCGAACGAGATATTTTAGGACGAATAAAATCGTCTAAAAAAAACCGTTCGAACGGAAATAAATAGATTCGAACAGGGAATTAATGTCTATTTGAATAGTATATAATCTGTTCGAATAATAATCTTTGTGACGCCCCGACTCCCACGTACAAAAGAACAGGAATCGTGACGTCGGGATGATGACAATACAGTCATGCATCCCAACGAAATGTGCTCAAGTGTGTGTGCAACATGCAAAGGTGCACAATAAAAATTCGCAGCGGATATTATAATAGTCAACTAAGTACCAGAATTTTAAATACAAATATTCAACACAATTTATCTTTAAAGAGTTATACAGTCATCCCAAATATATTACAAAGGCAATATATAAATTGATAAAAACATAACTCGCTAAACAGGAGCAATCCCAGATCACTCCACCAACGGAGCCATGCTAAGGCTCGTCATCATCATCTGCATCAAAATCTGCGATACCATAAAATGGTACCACAGGTAAGTTTAAACCAAACAACTCTCGAGATACAAATACATTAATGCAACCAACAATATGACAAAATACATTTAGTCATAAAATACCATTTTTCCCAAAAATGATTATTTCCAACACACGCCAAAAACCCTATTTTGGCCCAAAAATATAGTTTGTCATTTTCCCAGAAAATGATTCACACAAAACAAACCATTTATCGAACACTGTAGGCGAGAATCGCAGGCGGGACTCTACCACCGTCCCTGCTTACCACCATCCCTACAGCGTGCACCGTAGGTGGGAATCACAGGCGGGACACAACCACCATCCTTGCTTACCACCATCCATACAGTTCCTTTACACACAATGAATACTTAACAGAACACTGTAGGCGGGAATCACAGGTGGGACTCTACCACCGTCCCTGCTTACCACCATCCCTACCGCGTGCACCATAGGCGGGAATCGCAGGCGGGACACAACCACCATCCCTGCTTACCACCATCCCTATCGCGTGCACCGTAGGCGGGAATCGCAGGCGGGACTCTACCACCATCCCTGCTTACCACCATCCCTACAGTCTCTTTTCCTTTTACTCACATGAGAATCCAATTTTCAATAAACACATGAACATGTATGCAATCATGCAAAAACTCAGTTTTCTTTACAAACATGATCATGCGTGCAATATGCGATGTACATGAACAAGCCATAACCAACAACCACAATTCACAATGCAAACAAACACACAACAACTCCGTCCACAATCCATCCGACCCCCGAAACTCCTCGGACTCAGTCCGGCAAAACAAATCAATTCACAGATAATATGTGTTAGTGCAAAAATATATTTAAATCACAAAAGTTCTTTAAGGATAATACTTACAGCGCTAAAATATGATTTCTGGAGGATCACGGAGTTGCAAAAGGTAGCGACTCAGCAACAACACAGTGTAAAATACACTGTGGCCGTGGGTCTCAAATACCCACTTTTCAACGGGGACAAACTAAAACCCAAAATTGATAGGGTAGGGCTTAGAGAGGTCGGTGAAGCCAATGGTGGTGGTGGTTTGCCGTGGGTGGCGGCGCAAGGGGTGGTTTTAGGCCAAAGATGCACAAATCGGAAATGGGCTTGGTGGGGCTTCACCGGTGACGGATCGGAGCTGGGGTTGGGTCCATTGGGTTGCTATGAGGTCGGGGATGAAGTAGTGAAGAAATGGAGGCCGGAGGTGTCGCGACGGCGGCGCAACGGCGCAAAGAATGTCGCGGCTTCGTGGGGTGCGTGCGGGCTACCGGCAGCGAGGTAGGGGCTGGGATTTGGGGGGTGAGGTCGCCGGAGTGAGGGGGAGCTGGTCGGCCGGGCGGTGTCGGGCACGGCGGCGCGACGGCGGCGGTCTGGGTGAAGGTGACGGACGCACGGGGAGAGAAAGGGAGAGAGAGGGAGCTGGGTCGCGCATAGAGGGGGGGGAAAGCAGGGGAAAAAGAAAAAAAAAAAAAAGGAAAAGAAAAGAAAAAAAAAAAAAAGAGGAAAGAGAAAATGAAGTGAAAGAAATGAGGTCTAGTCCTCACATCTTGAGTCACGAAAATGATCCAACGGAAATGATTTTAAAACAGCAAATCAATTAAAATAATTTAAACGTAATGATACAATGAAAATAAAATAATTAAATTTCACAATCAATTAATTTTAAAGAAGAACAATTTATATGTACAACAATAAATAAATATTAAGGAAACATAACAATTTAATTCCCACAATTTAAAGATCATAAAATAACCCATTTAAAATACCCGATAATTATAAAATAAGAGAATAAATTTTGAATAAATAAATAAAAATGCTTCATTAAAAATGTACTAATTTACGAGGTGTTACAATCTTGACGAGAAATTAATTAATTTTTTCCGGAAAAAGTTTAAAACCGTTATAACTTAAATATATTTGTTTAAACAGACTAGGTTTGGTGGAAAAATGTGGCGGCAAGGTTGCTTTACCGTTCGAACAAAAACAAATATCGTTCGAACACCATATTTATTCATTCGAACGACTAATTTAGTTGAAAATTATAAAAAAATTGTTTATCGTCATTAATTTGTGTATATATTTTTTTCATTAAAGTAATAAATATTTTTTTTATTGATTTGTTATCATTTTCAAATATAAAAATATTATATATTATGATTTAAGGTAAGTTAAAATATTTATAAATTCATAAATTAATTTTATTTAATTAATTTCAAAATTTTATAGTGATTTCTATTATATTAAAGTTATATAAATATTAATTTAAAGATAGTGTCAGTTTTTATATCATCATGAATGGTAAGTAAAATGAAAAAAATAAACAAGGTTGCAAAAATGAAAAATAAAAATCATACATTAAATACATCCCAAATATATAATGTTCAATACAATATAAAAAAGTAAAATAATAACTAAAACGATCTACATGCTAAGTAGATCAAAATCCTCTTGTAACATTTTAATGCGTTCATCCAGATTCCTAAGCTTCTCTATGATAGGTTCAATGAACTCCACAAACAGAGCTCGTAGCTGATCCAAATTAGCTCCAAGAGGCTGTCTCTCAACACTGACAGTACTACTAGAAGCTGGATCGGTCTACATACCACTAGGTTGTTCTAGTGCAGTCTTCTGTAAGTGGGCATTGCTCTTGCTGAATGTGATCTTGTTAAGGGGCCCTATCTGTGGCCACCTTCGCTCAGTCTCAGGTACTGTAACCCCTAATCGGAGTAGGAGGTTAGGTATCAGCAGTGCAAATGGTAGACTCACTCCACTAGAATAATGTGAGTTTGATCGAATGAGGAGGAAGAAATAAAATGCCAGATCAATGGGTTCCCCTCATGCTATCCCCAACAAAAATTTGGTTCGAGCAATCCCAAAATTAGTCTTGTGTTTTTTCGGATCGATGTTATACCCAACAATCAAATGAAGCATTCTGGAAAATGCTATACAATCGGGTTGTCGGATCACCTTACTCCCATCATATGGAGGAGCTAAAGGGTCTCACACTAGCTGACAGACCTGATCATCTGTGAGACCATCATCGGTAGATTCTCATCCTTACTATCATCCGAACTAGCATCTGGCTCTACTTTCGGCACTAGCGATGAGGATGCAGCCGATGTGTCCAAATCAAATGGTGTAGCCACTGCTCTTGATGTAGCCGCTACAGCGGCTGCAGGATATGCACGAAAGATCAAGGAACTCAACAATAATACAGGAAGAGAAAGTAATACTCACTCCCTTGACCACTAAAGTGTAGCACAAGGCATCAACGTCATGCTCTCCCATGAAACGGTAAAACTCACCGAGCATCTCTTGATCTCTCACTCGACAAGTATAAGCTTCGTCTCCTGAGCATGAGCTGCTCTACTACTTTGGTCAGTCTAATCTCTCGCACGTTTTCTTCCGCTGGATGCCATTAGTATATTGTTTAACCACAAGAAAAGTAAGAATATAATTAAAATAATTGTATAATTATATTATTGAAGAATTATACTATATTGAACTGAATTGAAATAATTAGTACGAACGAAACATATACTATTCGAACTAACCATTGTAATGTAACTTCATAGTTCAAATTAGGAAAATCTCTATTTGAAAGGAATGTTCTATTCATTCGAACGAATTTAATTTGTTCGAACAAAAATATCTGTTTGGAAACTGAGCATTCAAACAAATTCGAACGGAAACACGCTAAACAGCCATGACTAAGTCGACTCAGCCCCGAAAGAAAAAATGCAATCTAGTGAGGATCCTTAGTTTTAATCAGTAGAAATAATTAATAATTGAAGCCCCACCATTTCTACCGATTATTTTGGTGTTAGTTATATGGAAAACACCAAAATGGGAGATTTCGGATTCAAAATCCATACCCCCCCAAAACACAACCTATTCAAACAAAAAATGAAATAATAGGTGTGGAGACTTGACCCATACCTCTTAGAAGTTCAAATGTGGGCTTGCTATGGCGGATGAGTGGCGAAGTTGTGAACGGGCAACTAGTCTCTTGAGGGATATTTGTTTGAACTGGGAACATAAATGGCAATCTCTTTGAACTAGGTATATGATATCCGCGACGTTTCGTTTGAACAGTACAAAACCCGTTCGAACGGTTATTATACTAATAAATGTTGTTCAAACCGATAGGAAATCTGTCCGAACAGTTATTATACTAATACATTTCTAATTATATTACTAATACTAATATATAATAATACTTAATATACTTATTCTATTACCTATAACATACTAAGTAATTAGTATATATTATAAACACTTAATTATATAGCTACTATAGTGTAAGTATTATATATAGTTACTATATAGTATTTTGTTATAGTGATTTAACCTATTAAAAAAATTATAATGATTTATATCTAATAGTGATTTAGTATAACTATATTATTATAAGTATAACTATAGTTTATATTAAACTATTAGTATTAGTATATATATTAGTATTAGTTATATCTATGTAATATATTAGACTATATAATAGTATTAATATTAGACTATTAGTATAGATATATATTAATATTAGTTATATATTAGTATTAGTTATATATTAGTATAGCTATAATATATATATATAACTATATTAGTATAAGTATAATACCATATCATTATTTTATATGTGATTATTTAGTATAGTGATTATTTAGCTATATATAATATATCAGTATAATTAGTTATATATTAGTATAGCTATAAATAAAATATTATTAAGAATTTAAATATATATTTTATATTTAAAGCATATGATAAATTAAATTTTCATAGTTAAGATAAACTTTTATTTTATAAATTATAATAACATTATCTCATAAGTACTATATATTAATAATTACTATATATATGTATATTATATATTATAGATTATTAAAATATATAATATACATATATTATTATAACTATATATATACTTATAAGTATAATAATATCAATATTAGTTCGAACAAAATAAAGTCTCGTTTGAACGGATTTATCTCGTAGAATATGTTTAGAGGAAAATTTCACGTCAAATACTCTGAAGATTCACTTATTTGAACGTGAAAATGCCACATTCGAAAGCAATGGTGCAATTTGGTTAGTTATAAATCACAACAGAATTTTCTGATTAGTTAGTTTGAACTACCATATTAATTGTTCAAATGTTAAAAATTGAAATAAATCACAGCAGAATTTTATTGTTTTTTAAGATTTTCGTGTTCGAACAGGACTTCAAAGATTCAAATACATATACCTTCAGTTCATTTTCACGCATGAATTGAAATTTGAGAGAGGCAGAGCACTATAAGACAATTTTGTGGTCCGTAAGTGAGTGTTGTGGAGAGAGAGAGAGGGGAAAAATTCAAATAAGAGAGAATGGATTCTTGAGAGAGGGGAGATGTTTAGAATAAGTAGGCATTAGTTTTTTGCTATTGTGTTTGTATTTCGAGTTACTTTGTATTTGGTTTATTGAATTTGATTTAGGATTTTCTCATAATGTATTTTATGCATATGTAGGTGTTGTGGATTCATATTTTTATTAGATAGCAAAAATTTGAGGTAAGATCTCTAATTTTTAGTGATTTGATAATTTATAGTTTTCAAACAGAATTATCCTATTCGAAAAGAATCTTATTCGAACAGAATCCTTTTTGAACTTAATAAGATTTTAGTTAAAAGATTTTACTTAAAAGACTAATAATATATATAAAAATAATACTTAAAATATAAAAAACTTAAGAATTATTAATACTTAAATTAATAAATAAAATATAATAAACATAAGAATTATTAATACTTAAATTAATACTTATAAAATATTTAATTAAAAAAATATAATGTATAATTAAAAAATTGTAGTTAAATTAAGATTAATACTTAAAATATATTAAACATAAGAATTATTAATACTTAAATTAAAATTACTACTTATAAAATATTCTCTATTAAAACTAAAATGTATAATTAAAAAATATTTTGCACTTAAATTAAAACTAATACTTAAAATCTAATAAACATAGGAATTATTAATACTTAAATTAAAATTAATACTTATAAAATATTTAATTAAAAAACAATAATGTATAATTTAAAAATATTTTGCACTTAAATTACAATTAACACTTAAAATATATTAAACACAAGAATTATTAATACTTAAATTAAATTTAATACTTATAAAATATTTAATTAAAAAACTATAATGTATAATTAAAAAATATTTTTTGATAGAATTAAAATTACTACTTAAAATATAATAAACATAAGAATTATTAATATTTAAATTAAAATATATACTTATAAAATAATAATAATAATATTGGTGATTTGTAATGTATTTGGTAATGTATTTGTGATTTGGAATGTGATTTGATTTAAAATTTAATAATTGTAGGAGTTGCTTTACTAGTGGGTTGGTTTACTATTTAGGACCCATGAATAGAGTCGACGACTTATTGTGACTAGCATACTTGGAGAATTGTAGGAAAATATTACCGAAATTTTTACTAACATTAAAATTTTGGACAGAGTATATATGCGATAAAGATGATAATCTCTCGAATGAGATAGAACCAATTACCTTATAAAATAGATGATCAACAAGTATGAATATACTCTTGATAGTGTTTATCATATGAATTGGATTTTTTTGATAGACAACCGACGAGTAACAGAAATACTATGGATAATAGTTGGATGTTGTTGGGAAATAGACTTGGGGGAGACTATAAGGAGTATGCACAATGGGTGAAGTTTTTTATTAAGTTTGCCCGCATGAGTGTTGACAATCGAGAATTTATAAGATGTCTATACAAGAAGTGAAAAAATCTTAGTCCTTATAATTTCGTTGTAGTGGAGGATCATTTATTTGTAAATGAAATCGATCCTAAATACTCACCTCGGGTTTTACATAACAAACCATTTTCTAAAGGTGTTAGATTTAGTAGCCAGTCCAATCAAATGGAGGAGAGTAACAACATCGACATAGACAACATTAATATATATGCTTCTGATGACAATGATTATAATGAAGAGGATATGACTGAGATGTTAGGCGATCTGGGTGCAGGAATATTTGGGACAAAGGATTGAGAAAGAACATCTACACAATCATTTGAGGGAAATGGAAACTTTAGAAAATTATGGGAGGATGCACAACGAGAGTTGTACGAGGGGTGCACCTGTCATAGCAAGTTATCTTTTACGGTGAGGTTGCTCCATATTAAGTTTATTTGTCATATTTCTGCCAAGACCATCAATATGTTGCTAGAATTATTTAAAGAAGCTTTCCCTCAGGATAATGTAATACCCTGTAATTTTTATGAAACGAAACAATTGAAGCGAGGATAGGATTTGATTGTAATATCATCTACGCTTGTAAAAATAATTGTGTTCTCTTTTGGCAGCAATATGCAGAATTTGATTCATGTCCAGTGTGTCATGAGTCAAGATGGATATCCGATAAACGTAATGTACCCCAAAAAGTGTTAAGACTTTTTCCATTGATTTCTCGACTTCAAAGATTGTTTTTGTCTCGGTTGACTGCGAAATATATGTCTTGGCATCACACAAAAAGAGTCCAAAATGAAAACTTCCTCTCGCATCCTACAGATTCCTTACAATGGAAGAAATTTGACGTCAAATATTCATAGTTTGCCGAAAAACGTCGCAATGTAGGTCTTGGTTTAGCAACGAATGGTTTTAATCCATTTGTCAACATGACTTCTCATAGTACTTATTCTATCATATTAATACCTTATAACTTGCTACCTTGGAAGTGTATGAAGAATCTGTATTTTATGATGACTCTACTGATACCATGAGCAACGTCACCAAGGAACGAATTAGATGTATATCTGTAACTACTAATTGCAGAGTTGAAAGAGTTGTGGAATCAAAGTGTCAGTACATATGATGCAGCCTCGTCGCGGGAGTTCAAGATGCATGTTGTAATGATGTGGATAATAAATAATTTTTCAGTATATGAAAATTTGTCTGGGTGGAGCACAAAAGTTAAAGTAGCTTATCCTGTTTACAATAAAGATACATAGTCTCAATAGTTGACAAATGGGTAGGAAATTATGTTTCATGTGACACCGTCGATATTTACTACATGAACAAAGATGATGCTCAAATAGAGTGATGTTTGATTGAAGGGTTGAGTGCATGTCATCACTGCCAAAGTTGTTTGTGAATGATATTATCGCGTAGTTAGGGGATGTTTTAGAAAATAGATTTGGGAAAGATACAAGAGTTCAAAAGGGAAAACGATAAGCAGTGAGTTGAATTGGACAAAAAAAAATATTTTTTTAGAGTTGTCATACTGGTCTAGCTCGACATTGCGCCACAATCTAGATATTATGCACATTGAGAAAAATATATGTGAGAATATATTAAGCACTCTGATGTCAATAAAAGGAAAGAAAAAAGATACAGCTAACTCTTGTAAAGATTTAAAGGATTTGGGATAAGACCGAAGTTACATTTACAAGATAATGAGTTGTTAGCCTATATGCTCATCGGATGTCATACACTTTCAAATTATGAGAGAAATGAATTTTGTGATTGGTTCATGACAATCACATTACCCGATATCTATGGTTCAAACATGTCAAGATGTGTTCGAACACATGATTAGAAGATAACTGGTCTTAAAAGTCATGACTGTCATGTATTTCTACAGTGTCTATTGTCAGTTGGTGTGCGTGGAAAGTTTACTCGAGATGTTCGTACAGCTCTCACAGAATTGAAAAAATATTTCAGGGACATTTGTAGTAGAACGTTGAAAGTTTATGTATTGTTAAAAATGGAAGCTGGCATTGCAATGATATTATGCAAATTGGAGAGTTTATACCCATTTTCATTATTTGATGTAATGGTTTATTTGGCTATGCACCTACCTCGTGAGACTTTAGTCGATGACCCAGTTCAGTATAGATGGATGTATCTTGTTGAACAGTTTTTTGAAAAACTTAAGCGATCTGTTGGGAATAAAGCTCATCTAAAAGGTTCGATTACAGAGTCATACATTGATAATAAGTGTTATACATTTTGTTTAATATATTTTCGTGGGGTCGATACTAAATTTACGAGACCAGATCGAAATTATGAAGGTGGATGCACGAAGAGAAATTTGCCTTGTAGTTTAAATATACGGTAGTACCACTAAACTCCATATATTTCTATCTAACATTGATATAACTATAATAATATTTATTGATGTAGGTTGTATCGAAACAAGGTGAAAACTCACATGCGAGATTTCTTCTGAATTTTCGCCTTGTTTTGATACAACCTACATCAATAAATATTATTATAGTTATATTAATGTAAGATAGAAATATATGGAGTTTAGTGGTACTACCGTATATTCAAACCACAAGGCAAATTCCTCTTCGTGCATCCACTTTCATAATTTTGATCCAGTCTCGTAAATCTAGTATCAACCCCACGGAAATACATTGAATAAAATGTGTGACACTCATTATCAATGTATGACTTTGCAATCGAACCTTCTAGATGAGCTTTATTCCCAACAGATCGCTTAAGTTTTCCCATAATATTTATTTAACTGTATGCTTTGGCATGTGATCCATCCGGATGAGTCATTGAATACTCAGGATGTTTGGTTTGTGGATATAGATTTCATACAGCTGACAGAAAACGATATAAGAAAATTCAAAATTGTGGGGTCGTAGTTGAATGATGCCATAGAGATGATAATATTGACTTCTACGGAATTGTTAAAGATATCATAACATTAAAGTACATGGGGGATAAATGGTCTGACTGTTTAAATGTAATTGATAGGATGTCACAAATCCTAGATTGGAAGTGTGTAACAATGAATATTTTGTGAGTGTCAATACATCTTGCATATGGTATGAGGACGATACTTTCGTTCTCGTTTGTCGAGCAAATTAAGTTTTTTATTTAGATGATCCAGAATATGAGAACCCATAGTGGGTAATTGAGAAGTTTGCACCAAGAAATGTATATGATTACATTCCAGAGGCAGATGAACCACATGAAGAAGTTAATAGTCTAGAAAATAAAGAAGTATATCAAGAAAACAAACCAGTCATAAATTTATTTGTTAATCTAAGCCAATATGACATGGTTTCATTACATAGTGAATATGTTCAACCCGAAGTAATTAAGGGTGAAATGTCAGAAGAATATGAATCAACTGAAGTATCTAGTGAGGATGAAGACAACTAGTCCAGCAAAACTGATAGTGAATAAATTTCAAACCGATATTTTTGTAAGTATTATTCTTATAAATATCTGTAATGTTTGTTCGAATAATAATTTGTTACAATTTCAAACATATATGCCTCCCAAATGCAAAGCAACACGTGCGCTATCCCCATCCATTACTGACTCCACGTATGGTTTATCTGCCAAACATAGTAGACTAACATCACTAAATCTAGAACAAGATATTTTATCAAATTAAATACCATATTTTATACTCAATTTAAGTAATATATATAAATAAAATAATTTAATTAAAATATATACTTTAATTATTGTATATATAGCTGTTGTAGGCTAGCATCGAGGTCAAGGTACTACGAGGGCTGTTTGCATAAAGAAAGTAAGGAAATTGGATAAAATTAAAGTTGATATTCCTGATTATCACACTAGTGGCTCCGGAGATTCGGCATCGTGGCTTGCTTCTTATGTTGGTACGCTTACTCACACGTATGCACTGATGGCTACATCCCCCTAGTCTAAAATTTCACAAGATGTGAAAGATCATATCAAAAATTGTTACTTGATAATAAGTTACATCCCAAGCAACTAAGTATATAACATGTTAATTTAAAATTACTTTGTATTTATACTAATTGTTTATAATTTTTGAAAGGACGAGTTTGAACTTAATTTTGACCAACGAGAGGATCGATTAATGGTTGAGGAACTGATGTCAAATGCATCCCGGAGGTACAAAGGTTGATGTCTTGCACACTATAAAAAGTTTAGTACTACAACAGAGGCATGCCAAAGTCTATTCCAAGCAATGCCACCAAACAAATGGGAGAAAGTTTGTGATATGTTTGAAGATCCTACTTATAAGGTAATTTTGCTGCTATCTTTTTCTAATAGTAAATGATAGATATATTAAACATATAGACATAATTTTTTTTAGCAACAAAGTACTGTGAACCAAGCAAATAGATTAAAATTAACGACACATCATAATGCAGGTTCTCGATCTTTTCATTGTTTGTCTAAAAAAATGGTGAGTTATTCTTATCCCCGTTAAATATTAACATATAATACATTTTTCTGATTTAAATTCTAATATAGATTTTCCTTTTGCAGGAAGAAGAAAATCCTACTGACTATGATTTGACCCAATTATATGCTAAAACACATAAAAATCATGTTTGTGTTTGAACCAGTCCCAAAGCAGAGACAAATTATGTAAGTTTAAATTTCTGTAATTCCATTATTTAATAATATTTTTGTTACTTATACTAACTTTAATATTTTTATTTTTGTAGGACTAGATGATATCTCTTAAAGAAACTGTTGCGAATCCATCTGATGAATCATCTGTCAATGATGCTCTAATCATTTATCAAGTTCTTGGATTACGTTTTGGATATTTGAAGGGCCTAAGACGTTGCTTGAAGCCATCATCAACATCATCATCCTCTTCTCGAGCCAGATCGAATGACGATAAGATTAAATAATTGGAGTATGCAACACTTGAGATAGAACAATTGAGGTCCAAGGAAAAAAAATTACTGACCCGATTAGATCAAACAGCAGATTTAGAGGCAAGATTAGAAGAGAGTCTGCAATTGAATAACCAAAAAATGTTTGAATAGTTCTAGTCAATAATGTCCCAAAATTTTATGCCACCATTACAGTCTTAAAATTTATTTTTTCTTTAATTACTTTTATATTATGATGTTCCAAAACATTTGAACAATTGATATTTGAATTACAATTTGTGTAATATTAGTATGGTATTATTAATTAAATTCTGTTATGTATGATTAATACTGTTCGAACGGTAATTTACCATACATAACAGAATTGAATTAATAATACCATACTATTATTACACAAATTGTAATTCAAATATCAATTGTTCAAATGTTTTGGAACATCATAATATAAAAGTAATTAAAGAAAAAATAAATTTTAAGATTGTAATGGTGGCATAAAATTTTGGGACATTATTGACTAGAACTATTCAAACATTTTTTGGTTATTCAACTGCAGACTTTATTTATAAATCCATTCGAAACAAAACAGACTCATTCGAACAAAAACAAACCCATTTAAACGAAAATCGAGAAATACAGTCCGTACAACTGTTTAAACAATAAAATATTGATTCGAACAACATTAATATGAAAACCCCGTTCGAATGGATATAATTTTCGAAAATAAAATGTTTGTTCGAATGGATGGAATTTATGTTCGAACACAAGTCATTAGAAAAATTTATTAGTAGAACGCATAAAATCAGTTCAAACATTCCGTCCGTTCAAACATGATCAAATATGGTCATTAGTTCGAATCAAAATTTCATATTGTTCGAATGGACTTGTCAGTTTGAACTGAGAAATATTTCATTTAAACAATATTTTGAGATGAAATTGGTTCGTCTAAAAAAAAAATTGTTCAAACAATGATATTATACTAATAATAATATTAATACTATATATAGTTATAGTGATTTAATTATAGTGATTAGTATAACTATATAATAGTATTAGTATAGCGATATCACTGATACTATAAGTATTAGTATGACTAATAATACGTAAATTCAAGCTCATCCAACACTCAACCCACAAAAGAAAGCGTGTCAAATAACAAATCAAAATTAAATTAACTTCCTTTCCTTTATATCCGAACAAAAATTGTTGATAATATCCAAAATCCAAGGACCGAGTTGGGAGAGACTTTAGGGTTTGAACAGATTATCGTCGATCGAGGATAAGATAGTTGAAACGATCAAACTTCCTGTTATTAAGATTACCCTTATGCCGTCAGGAGTAGATATATAAAAAGGACTCACAGACGTAAGGAACAGTACTACTTGCTTATATATATAATTCATTACCTTCAGTTCTTCAGGCCGCGGCCAAACTCTTCCTGGCTTTCCATCACACATCATAGATCGATCGATCGATCGATCAGCCAGGGAAAAGTAAGGCCAATCTGCAACCATGCCTGCAATCGTTATTTCAGAATCTGGAGGTGGACAAGACTTCCCCGCCAAGCTTACAGGGCAGGTTGTTGTCTGTAGTGTTATCGCCGCCTTTGGAGGCCTTATGTTTGGCTACGATATTGGCATCTCCGGTACGTAATGCATACAAGCATTTATGATTTCATGAACGTCTGTCTGTCTGTCTGTACGTCTGTCCTTTCTTTTCTTTTCTTTTTTATACGTTTTGCATGTCTGATCGTGGCTGAGAGAAGTTTGGTTTAATGCTTTGTTTTTTCGTTGTTACAGGGGGAGTGACTTCAATGGATGATTTCTTGATTAAATTCTTTCCTGCTGTTTATGAAAAGAAGCACCGAGCCAAGGAAAACAACTACTGCAAGTACGATAATCAGTATCTCCAGCTCTTTACTTCTTCACTCTATCTTGCAGCCATCGTGGCTTCGTTTTTTGCATCCATGGCTTGCAAGAAGTTTGGCCGGAAACCAGCAATCCAAGCCGCCTCTGTTTTCTTTGTTGCCGGAGCCATTTTAAACACTGTTGCCAAAGATCTACTGATGTTGATCTTAGGCAGGTTGTGTCTTGGCGCTGGAGTTGGGTTTGGTAACCAGGTAACAATAACATCACGAACATAATTATTTTCCTTCTTTTTTTTTTCTTAGCAATTAAAAGAGGTCCAGCATACAATCGAATAAGTATTTTTATCTGGGCGCCGGATACTAATCCAGAAATTTTATTTACGGTCCTTATTTAGGGAATGTATAAGCAAATCCTTTGTTAAATAGAAAAAAAATATCCTTTTGAGAAATATATTATTATAATTTAAAAAATTTTAAAGATAAAATTAATTAAGCTTATACATAATGGAGACTATATAGCATATATGAGACGAATTCCTTTTCAAATTAGTATCTAAGACTTAGGACTCAATTGGACACTCCGATGAGTATTTCATAATTTTCTGAATAGTATTGAAATTTTTTAAATTGTGATATTTTAATGGAGTTTGAAAAATTAGAGAGAAAAATTGAATAAAAATATTATAAAAAATTAATTTCTTTGTTTTTAATAGTAAAAATTCAAACCATTATTTAATATTATTTTTAAAATTGTATTGATTTTTGTGGATAAGTTTTATTTAATGCCGACCGGCCACGTGCTAATAGTTTAACGTGAACGCATGAGAGTATATCCCAGTCACGATCATATTGCACCCTCGTGTTATTTAATTGAAAGAATACAGTAGGTTTCTCAATCGCTGATCCTGATGTTTTCAATGCATGAACAGGCAGTACCGTTGTTCATATCAGAAATTGCTCCGGCCAAGTACAGGGGAGGCCTGAACATCTGCTTTCAGTTGCTTATCACAGTCGGCATTCTGTGCGCAAACGTCATTAATTATTTCACGTCAAACATGCACCCATACGGCTGGAGAGTGTCGCTAGGGGGTGCCGCGGTGCCCGCCATAATTCTTCTCGTCGGATCCATCGTCATCGTCGAGACGCCCACCAGCCTAATCGAGCGTGGGAAGGAAGACCAAGGCTTGAAAACTCTGAGGAAGATTAGGGGCGTGGAAGATGTAGAGAAAGAATTCAACGAACTCGTGCACACCACTGAATTGGCTAAACAAACCAAGCACGCCTACAGAAGTCTCATGAAACGCAACAGCAGGCCTCAGCTCATTTGTGCTGCGCTTCTTCAGGTCTTCCAGCAGCTTACAGGAATCAACGTCATCATGTTTTATGCACCAGTACTGTTTCAGACCATGGGATTCAAGAGCGATGGATCGTTGTTATCTGCCGTCGTTACCGGTTTGGTTAACGTGTTATCCACATTGGTTGCAGTTTTCTCGGTTGACAGAATCGGGAGAAGGAAATTGCTCATCGAAGCTGCCGTTCAAATGCTTGTAGCCCAGGTAAGGAAAAAATTAGAAGCACAGAAACGGATATATAATTAATATTTTGAATATTTACTCATCGATCCATTCAGTTTTTTTCTAGATTTTTTTCTCATTTTGTTTTGTGAAGAGTTTCTTATTCATGGGGATGTGACATACTTGGAACTGGACCCATTAATGTGAGACTCGTGTCTCACGTTTAATGGGTCCAATTTCAACGAGATCTAGACACATGAAGTCTTGCCCGAGACGATAAGTCTCTAGCATGCATGTTTTACGTGTTACTAAATTGTGCATGTTTTGTGTTCTCGCAGTCTGTAATGGGAGCGATACTTGCAGTCCATTTGAAAGCTTCAAACGAGATGCCAAGCAATTATGCACTGTTCGTGGTCTTCTTGGTCTGTCTTTTCGTGTCCGGTTTTGCATGGTCTTGGGGTCCCTTGGGCTGGCTAATTCCTAGTGAAATCTTCCCACTCGAGACTCGAAGTGCTGGGTTCTTCTTTGCTGTCAGCACCAACATGCTTTTCACCTTCCTCATTGCTCAAGCATTCCTCACAATGCTGTGCCATATGCGGTCTGGGATCTTCTTCTTCTTCGTGGCATGGATTATTTTGATGGGTTCCTTTGCCATCTTCTTGCTGCCTGAAACAAAGGGAGTTCCCATTGATGAAATGAATGAAAGAGTGTGGAAGAAGCATTGGTTCTGGAAGAGGTACTTTGATGATGACGACAGAGAGATGCAAGCTAAAGCAGAGGAAAAGCAACTGGCTTGATAAGGATTATTCTTTTTTAGCTCCCTTAATTTAGTAGCGACTTATGTGTACGTTGTCATTATTAATTGGTTTGCGATGATTTTTAAAATCAGTACATATTTTCTGCTAAATATCTGTGCTTGATCATGATCTGAAGCAAAATTCATACATAGTTGACAATAATTTTATCCGAATTACTATTAAAAATGAAAAGTATTTATATTACTTGCGAGTGAACGTGGAGGACATGTACATACAGAATTTGATTTATAAGAAGACATTAAGTAGAAAATATATTTATAAGCCTTATTTTTTATACACCCACCACGTCGCTGATGTGAAAGTTTCTACAAAAATAAACCTACAAACTAACGTAATATTCTAAAGTTACTTTTATTATTTTTATTGTAAAATAGATATGGCGCATCATATGAAGACATGTAATTATTAGTTTCTGAATTTGTTTCTATGGGATCTCTTTGTGTTTCTAACACTTTTTAAAAAGTATAATGTTAGATACAATCATGGAGTACAAGCGTCACACAATCCTTTTAAAAAATATTGAGATACACCATTCATGACATATTCTTGGATGGGCTTTTGGTTCTTTATGGCATACACCATTCATGACATATTCTTCATTTTTCCCTGGCATACCTTCATTTTCGTTCATGTTTTTCAGTCTTGTATTTTCTGTTGTACATGCTAGTGCTGCTGAATTGTTTTTTTGAGTTGCTAGTGGATTTGGTCTTTTTTAATGGAACTATAAATGTAATGAGGGAGCATCTGATTTCTGCTAGTGGCTTCTTTTTTTACTTGCTGGTGTTCTTTTGCTCTATTGTAATGTACTTGTTGGTTGCTGGCGGACTTGCTAGTGGGATTGCTTTTTTGACTTGTTGGATTGCTCGTGGACTTGGTCTTTGGTAATGGAATTACAAATGTAATGAGGCAGCATCTATATTAATGGACTTGTTGGTTGGTTTAGTGATGATTTTATAATGGATGTTGATCAATTAAAAAATTCTATACATCACACTACTATTCTACTTTCATCCAACCATGTGGCACATTTATTACTGTTAGATTATCCTTTATTAGAAGATTCTTTATCATTCAATAGTAATAAATGTGCCATGTCTTACACAGGAGAATAAAAATGAGATAAGAGTATGTTGTATATTATTACTCTGATAAATTTTATTAATGAATTATATGTGGTTTGTAATGGATTTTGAACAGAAAGTCTGACATATAATGCAAGGACCGGACCGGGTTTTCTCTTTGTTTTTATGGTAAATTTGTTGGTTTGTGCTGATGTATGCCAATATAAGGGAACATCTATAACTATATAAAAAATATTAATTCTGTAATTTGTGTTGCTGTTAATGATCCATATGGCATGGATGCCTGTGTAAAGAAACTTGAAGCCAAAGATGTTGTAATTCTATTTGACTTGCTAAGTTCTATCATCTAGTTTTCATCCCCTCGATGGAGTCACTATGGTGAGGTTGAAGAAGGTGAAGTCTCCAAGAAGCTGGCCAAAAGTCCCGCCAAGTCGTCTGGTTCCATCCTCTTTTATCTTCTGCCCCTTGCTTTACGTCCATTCACCCCTTCTTTATGTCACTTCTCCCCTCTCTTCCTCTTGACACTCTGCACTTCCTCAGCCTTTTGTCATTTCCCTCTTTCTTCTCATTTTTCCATCCTGATGAGTCCCTCCCATTTGGCAAGGCCTAGGAAATACTATGGGCTTGTTATATATTATCTCTTAAATAAAAAAATAAAATAATAATAATAAAAATATTAAATTAATAATATTTTTTTATTATTAGATTATAGATGGATAATCCATTGTGGGATAATATTTGAATGAAATAGGCAAAAGCCAAAACATATGAAATTAGCCAAAATTTGATTTTGCATTTACCTAATCTAATGAGAATGCTCTAAGTAATGCAAATGATGTTATCTACGCCCGAGCTGCAAATAGAAAACCATTTCCAATAATTTTAGTCTACTTTTAGATGCTAAGGTGATTTCAAATAATTTGTTAATAATATTAAAAAAATAGTAAATAATAGTAAAAAAATGGTAAAATATTTGTAAATTAATAATTAATAATAGTGAAGTAGTATGAGATTACTTCACTTATCAAACACAGTCTTATTATTATGGAAAATGTTGTATCCACTGAAGATACCCATAGATAAAAGCTACTGTTTTTTTTATTTTTTTAATTTAATGATTAAAGAAATGTTTTTTAATAAATTCGTATTTTTAAAAATATTTAAAAAAATAAAAAAATACGCGTCGGTGGTCACTCTCGCGGCTGTAGCAGTCACCTATTATTATTTTATATCAATTGATAAATATTGGCTGGTAGACCTTGACCATGACATACTTTCCCGTCAATAAAGGTCACTAGCGATGGGGTAGCCTGGTCGAGTAATCTAAAGAAAAACAAACAAATAAAAGGAAAGAGACTGTTCAGGCACTAACTTCCATTGACCCCTGGTCAACCGATAAACCATGGACCAAAAAAGGCTGTTTGGTATGACTCTCTCTCTTCTTCTTCTTCTTCTTTTTTTAAGTCTTTTTTTTTTCTTTTTTTTTATTTTATCGTATACTGTTATTTTTAAGTAAAAAATGATATAAATATAATTATTCAATAAAATATTATTATTCTTTGAATTCTAACCCTTCAAGATAAAATAAGATTTAAATAAGTTTAGAAAATAAGCATATTTTATTTAAAATTGTGTAAATATTGAAAAATTTACTTTGTCTTCAATTACATTAGTATAAAATGAATGACAAATCAAGAGCGAAGATATATGAGTTTTTATTTTATTTTAAATGAATGTAAAAAAAGATAAAATCATGCGTGTCAAACTTTTGAGACGCATATCAATAAAATGAGTAATTTGATAAATTTTAAAAGAAAAATTTTACTTAATAGTCTTACACTACATACTTATTAAGAAAAAAATATAATAATAGTTCTTCTACTTAGCAGCTCTACACATGTACACCACACACTTACTGAGGGGAAAAAAAATATGTGTGGTGTTTTGTGTGTGGT
Source organism: Juglans microcarpa x Juglans regia (assembly GCF_004785595.1). Lineage (NCBI taxonomy): Eukaryota > Viridiplantae > Streptophyta > Magnoliopsida > Fagales > Juglandaceae > Juglans > Juglans microcarpa x Juglans regia. Next base: position 6,487,868 of record NC_054607.1, read on the forward strand.
GTATGACTGCTGAGTAGAGTTTTTCAAAACATAAAAAGATAAAAAAAATAAAAAAATAAGAATTTATTTACTCAACAGCCCTACACCACATACATGTTGAGGAAAAAAATTAAGAAGATAAAATATAAGGCAGGTGTGTAATGTAAAGTTGCTAAGTAAAGTTTTTTAAAAAATAAAAACTCACGTCAGTATGTGTGTATTGTAAAGCGCTAAATAGAATAACTCATTTTAAAAACCTAGAGACGTTAGCAAATAAATTCTTTAGGAATTTTACTTCTACTTATAAGAATTAATGATGAAGGAGTTTTCCACAAAATCAACACGGGACAAAACAAGGGTGTATAATCCTTATTTTCCTTATCATAATCTATTATGGAGTAAATTGATTCCCACTAAGAAATCTATTATTTTCATTGGAAAGCCATCATGAATGGTATTTGTTAAGAATATAATAAAACTAATTAAATGAATGGTTTGAATATTAAGTTGAGATAAGATGAATTGAAATGAAATTTAAATAAAATATTATTATAATATTATTATTATTTTGAAATTTGAAATAGTTAAATTATTTATTATATTTTGTACAAATATTTTTAAAAATATTTTAATAATTAGATGAGATAAATTGAAAATATTCATAATTGCCTTAGAGTCTTGGTTTTGAGATTTTTTTTTTTCTCCTCCGTCTTCTTCTTCTTCTTTCTTTGTAACCTCCAAATTTTGTTGTAATTTCTTTCGGTCATAAGTGAAGACAAAATTGATAGTTTCGTTCCTCTTTCTTTAAAAGAAAAGAAAAAAGAATCTGACAACCAAAATTGACTGAATTAATTGAAAATTAATATTTTGAATCTTTTTTTTTTTTTAAATCTTGGTATTTTTTAAATGAAAAATGACTTTTCAATTACCTTTTCCTCTAAAAAATATGGAGATTTGAAAAAATATATAAATAAATAATAACTTTTACTGATTCATGAGTCAAGCTTAATTAAATAGAAATAATATTTGTAATCGTGAGTACGCAAGCGCCGTATAATAATTTAAAAAAATAAATAAATGTGAAATTTACATGAAAAGAAATTAATTTTTTAATAGTAAACTTTACTCTTTTTTAAAACGACTACACGACACTTATATATTTTACGATTGTATATAGCATTACTTATTATTAAATGATATGCCCTCAGAGTCTCAAGAAGTATCTTTTAAATTCAAGTGATGGATTAGGGATCTTTTCAAATCCAAATACTTTCTTTTTTAAGAAAAATCGTGACTAATTAATAAACTTAGGCTGAATTTAGATATTGAGTTGAGTTGATTTGAGTTTAGTTTAATTTTTTATGAATATTAATAAGTTGAGATAGTAAAATAAGTTTTATGAGATTCACCTAATATGAGTTTTGTGGGATTCAAATAATAATATATTTGAATATTAATATGAGTTTAGATGTATTTATAAGAAATTAAAAAAAAAATTTATGGATTACATGTGTAAATAAGTGTTAAATTGAAAAAAATTATAAGTTTCACTTGTAAAGAAGTTTTGAATTGATATAAATTTAATAATTTAAAATTAAATATTTAAATATTAGATTCAATTTAAATTTAAACGGAACAAAATTGATATCGGTTAATCTAACAACCAAACGGAATCTTAATAAATAACCCTAGCCCATTTAAATTTATATGAACCTTTCATTTTATCTTTCTAGCTAGGCTTACGTGAAGCATTCATATTCGCCACCGCAAAGGATGACTTTGGTCTTGATGCTTTATTTTTTAGTGCTTGTCCTTTTTTTCGTTTCTCACACGCAAGGACGGATTTGATTTCTCATTATTCCACGTATCACGTTAAATTATATTAATTTATAAATTTATTTTTATATAAATTTTTAATAATTTAAATATTTATTTTTTAAAAAAAATACTATTTTTAAGGACATCTCAGTAGTTAATAATTAGAATAATAATAGGCTTATTATTTTTACTATCCGTTTACTATTCTATAGTTTATTTAAAATCTTTATTTTTTATTATTATTTTTAAGTATTTTTTTTAAGTATTTTTTTAACATCTTTTATTTTTTTAAAAAAATAAAAAAAATATACAACTTTACTAATAGTCACCTCTATAATCATTAAATAAAAAAAAATAATAAAAAAAATAATAAATAGGTGATAAAAGGTAATAAGCTTATTATTATCCTAATAATTATATACACATACACATATTATATATATATATATATATATATATATATATATATATATATATATATATGCTTTGTAGCTCCTTAATTAGTGGCCACTACCCATTATTGTGTCTCTATTTAGTTTAAATTATTTTGACAAGTAATATCCATAGTTTTTTTTTTGTTCCATTTCGAGATTTTAATTTTTTAAGATTCTTGATCAAATTTTAAAAATGAGTTTACAATATTTATTGCACTAAATTCTAACATAGCACTTGACCTTTTATTAATGATCATGATTTATCATTTATGGAAGAAAGATTCTACAAATCTCACTCTCTCCCCGCTGCGATGAGGTGGCTTTGCCCAAACTTTTAATTTGTTTTTAAACAATGGATAATCAAGAGTGATAAAAATCTCATATTTCACATAGTAGGATAAAATATTAAGATAGAAATATAATATAAATTTTACAAAATTGAGAGGAAAGGAGAGAAAATTAGTCATGATTGAAAAGTTACTAATGTGAAAATAAATAAATAAATTTTTTTGTCCATTTTAGTAAGTGCCATTCTTAGTGCAAGTTGTAAAAACAAATGAACTAAGATCTAAATGATGTTTTTTTATTTTTTTAAAAAAATGTTTATGATGATTAAAAAATACATAAAAAAAAGAAAAGAAAAATAAAAAGTGAAATGCACTTATCCGAACATTTTTTTGGTGGTTGTAGTGCCACTCTAAGTTTAAATTTATCTCTATCTATTTTATACATTCAAACACATGTTTTAACTTATTTATATTTAAATACATTTCAAGAGATTTATAAAATACTATTATTTACAGATCAACTCAAATCATCTAAAATTACATCAGCATCCAAATGCAATCTAAGCACTCAATAATTGATGGTGCTACAACCACATACACATAGCGTTAAATTAGTTTTTTTATTTTTAAATTTTTTTAAAGTATTTTTTGTGTATTTAAAAAAAACATAACAAAAAATAAACAAAGACAGTAGTAAAAAATAAACAAACAGCTAAAAGAAAAACACATTTCGGTACAAATAAAGTCAGCACTTCAAATCAAAACTTATAATAACAGATATACCTAAAATAGATTCTATAATTTTGTTAAACATTTTACGTGATATTAATTTATTCGGATTATTATAAATTATATAAAACTTATTTGACACGTCTTTCCGATTATAACGAATATTTTGGAGAAATTCGATTATTAACAAATTCGATTATTTACTATTAGTGCGTCAATGTATTATTTATTGTGGGTTGAGGATCTATTATGATTCTAAAAAATTAAAATGTCGATATATTTTTCATCATTTGGAAAAATTTATATAACTAGAATGAAAATTACAAAATATTAAAATTGGTTAATATTTATGAGTTATTTTATTTTCAAGCTGGTGTATAGAGCACATAATTCACGTTACTTAAATAGTAAAATTTAATTTATAAGATTCAAATTTTAAAATTTATTTTTAATCATATTATATCATATAAATATTTTACTTCATATATCCTACACACCTGCTCAACAACAAGAATTTTCAGAATACACCAATTTTTGTAAGAATAATATTAGATACAGACTTACAGTCGTGAATTATGTACACTAATTTTAAAAAAGAGTGAAATCTGTCAATAAAAATTAATTTTCTTATATAAATTTATATTCACTAATTTTTTTCAAAAATAATTCGCGGCATTACTCGTAAGAATAATGTTACTATACTTTTTTAATTTGCTCCTTCAAGCATTTATTTTAAAAAAAAAAACAGTAACTATTAGTATATATATATATATATTTTTTTTTTTTTAAAAAAGAAAAATATTTAAATATGTTTAAAAGTTATTTAAAAAAACAAAAAAACAATTTACACCAGAGATTCAGAGTGGGGACATCCGGCAGAATACCACCACTCTTACGCGCAAATATATTCTCTTTGTGATTAACAAGAAAAATTATAGATATAAACTTCATATGTGCACTATTTAAAAATATATAATTTTATTTTTTTACTATTATATTTTATATTGAATTGAAATATAAAATATAAAGATAAAAAAGTAAAATTACATATTTTTAAGTAGTATGTAAGAGTGTGTGACTTTTGTGTAGTACAACTCAATTAACAAAACTTTTTCACGTTCCCTTATATGCGGTTTCGACCTGCATTTGGATATTAAATTAAATTGAGATAAAAATTAAAAGTTGAATAAAATATTATTATAATATTATTTTTTAATATTAATATTATTTTAAAATTTAAAAGATTGAATTATTTATTATATTTTATATTAAAATTTAAAAAAATTATAACGAGGAGATTGCGATCGAAATAGTCATTTCCGCCCCCTTATAAAAGATAGTGAACTCCAGCGATTAGTCTCACAGATTTGAACATAGTAAGTTTTACATTCCTGTCGGTTTCATTTGCTTTCTGCTGTCTCTCTGTGTTTCAGTAGGCTCGCTGACTGATAAGCAAGGCGGATTACCGGAATTATGAGCCAAGTGGAGGTCTTGGATTATTGCGTTTACAGAGATCCCAATGCAGCAGTGGAGGCTCGCATCAAAGACCTGCTGTCTCGAATGACATTGGAAGAGAAGGTCGGCCAGATGACGATGATTGAGCGCCGTGTCGCCACCCACGACGCCATTAAAGACTTTTCCATTGGTACGGACCTCTCTATCTCTCTCTCTCTAGAAGTTGCTTACTGTTACGTACTTACGTGTATGTGCCCTTCTGTGCATGTTTTGTTTCTGCAGTTTTGCTGACATTTTGTGGACTATTTTCTGTAGGAGGCATGATGAGTGCTGCTGGGAGTGGACCCTTCGGGAAAGTGAAAACAAAGTCGTCGGATTGGGCCGATATGGTTGACAGGTTTCAGAAGTCGGCGCTTGATTCACGGCTAGGGATACCTTTAATATATGGGATTGATGCGATTCATGGTAACAATAGTATCTATGGTGCCACCATATTTCCTCATAATGTTGGCCTTGGAGCTACAAGGTTAGTGTTTTGACTCTGTCCCGGGTTTCTTACATAATTAGCACTTCTGGGCAAAACTAGAACAGGAAACAAAGAAAGATTGTGAAAAAAAAAAAAGGAAAAGACCTTAAAAAGTTTGCTTTATAGACTCTAAATCTAAAAAGTGCATTCAAATCACTATATCCAAAGAAAATCAAAGTCATATCTGGACCTATACCCCAAATACCAGTAAATGTTACAACTGCAACCTCTTGGAATAGTTATAATTTGCAAGAACTTATCCCTTCCAAACTATATGGGATTCTATCCACCACCCTTTCATATTAAATATGAGTATTACAGTTGATGGGAGACTATTGGAAGAAAGATGGAAAATGGCATGCAGTTTGAAATCTTAATTTACTAATAAATAGGTCAATGGTCAGAGTACTCCATAACCTGTACTTTAATTTCTCATAGGACCATCTTATCAGCCACCAGCTTAGTTTATGCTTTAGCCTTTGAAAGGTAGGGATAAAAACCATTTCTGGGGAAGTTAAAGGACAAATAACTATAACAGCTAACCCTTATGAATTTCTCCGCTCTTCTTAAAATCTCAAAGCAGCCAAATGGAAGGTATTTGGCCATTTTGCTTCAGGACCACTTATATTGTAAAACTTATGATAGGGATGCAGATTTGGCTCGAAAGATTGGGGAAGCAACGGCACTTGAAGTTAGAGCTAGCGGCATTAACTATACTTTTGCTCCTTGTGTGGCTGTAAGTACTGTAAATGTGACCTTGTGCTGGGCCATTATCTGTTTTAAGTGGTTGGTGCTTGCAATTTGGCAGTAGGCTTATAGTTGTAAGAAGTTAACAGTTCTTTATGCTTTTCAATATCTGTGGAGAATATTGACTATGTTTCTCTTCAAATGTTGCTGCCATTTCAATGAGTTAGGGATCTCTTGTAGTGTAAAGAACTAACAAACTAATTTAAATGTTGAGAAGCTCGACATGTAAATCATGAACAAGTGATATTATGCTAGCTAGCGTTATGTCTGAGGTGTTATTCTTCTATCTCCTTTCACGTGTTTGTCTTCTAAACACTCTTTTGTGGACAAGAAATTGTCAGGAAAACTCATTTGCATAAGTTCTGATAGGTTTCAAGGGATCCCAGATGGGGGAGGTGCTATGAAAGTTACAGTGAAGACGCTGGAATTGTTAGAAAGATGACTTCCATTGTCACGGGCCTGCAGGGCCAGCCGCCCCCGAAACACCCAAAGGGCTACCCTTTTGTGGCTGGGAGGTAGCGAAAAGTGGTTGATATTCTATTTGCATTTATTTAATGACTATACTTGTATCTTTAATCAAATTTACTCCTTAGCTAGTTCATTCCACATTCATCCTCAATTTAAATACGTTTGCTAATGTCTGAGAAACACACGTGGTGACTGGAAAAAAGAAAGATCTAACGGATTCTAGAAGTCACGTCAGTCTGTAGGTTTACTTTGTGTAATATCTTTGTGTCTGTACAGTTCTCATTATATATTGTGCATCTAAAATTTTTTTGTCCCGTTTTCATATATTTCGATTCTTAAATAGTTAGATAACTAACTTAACTATTCATACTTTCAAGCTTTGTAATACTCATAATAATGCAAAGAAACCCTGACTGTCAATTCCTCTGTTAGCAGCCGTCCGATTGACTCTTTCTCATAATCCCACTTTTGTTTCCAGAAACAATGTTATTGCTTGTGCAAAGCATTTTGTAGGGGATGGGGGTACGGAAGGAGGAATAAATGAGGGGAATACCATATTATCATACGAGGAATTAGAAAGGATACATATGGCACCTTATCTGGACTGTATTTCTCGGGGAGTTTCCACTATTATGGCATCCTTCTCTAGCTGGAATGGGCGTAAACTGCATGCTGACCATTTTCTCTTGACAGAAATTTTAAAAGATAAGCTCGGTTTTAAGGTAAAAATCTTGATATTACTTGTATAACTCATTTCTTTTGTTGGGTTCTGAGATTTTAGTTTCTGCACATCTAGATAAATCTTGGGAAAATATTCTGCTGCAGGGTGTTGTAATTTCTGACTGGAGAGGACTTGAGAAACTTAGCGAACCTCGTGGCTCAAACTATCGTTACTGTATTTCCTCTGCTATTAATGCTGGAATAGACATGGTATAGATTCATTGAACTCCAATTCCAAAATCTATAACAAGGTTTCTTCATTTATTTGTATCTTCTTTGCCTGACTGAGAAAAGATGCAGGTGATGGTGCCTTACAGATACGAACTGTTTGTGGGGGATTTGACATTTCTAGTTGAATCAGGGGAGATACAAATGTCAAGGATCGATGATGCTGTTGAACGGATACTTAGAGTGAAGTTTGCTGCCAGTCTTTTTGAATTTCCTTTCGCGAATAGATCTGTGCTTGATACAGTTGGATGCAAGGTGACTTTTTGAAACATTTAGCAAATGGTGGTGCTGACATTTTTGGCATCTACACGATCTTTGGAAGATGCAAAAGCTTTCCCTTTATTCGTTAAGCTGAATCAGTCATCTCTCCCTTGTATTAATGCCATTAGAAACAGTTGCATCACTACTGTTTTCATTCTAATTATTTAAAAGATATCAAATGCTTTCAGTTAGCAACTAACTATACCATCAAACTCAACTGATTTAGTACTTAAAAACTGAAATAAAAGTTTGGCAATCGAAATTTTCTGCAGCTGCACAGAGATTTAGCACGTGAAGCAGTCCGCAAGTCTTTGGTTCTTTTGAAAAATGGAAAGGATCTGAAGAACCCTTTTCTTCCATTGGATAGAAATGCGAAAAGAATTCTTGTTGCTGGGACACATGCTGATGATATTGGATATCAGTGTGGTGGGTGGACAGCTGATTGGAAAGGAAGCAGCGGCAACATTGCAATTGGTATGTAATTATGTTGTTAATGTTATAAGTATTAAGCAATAGGTTGACTTTCACCATGAGAGCGAAAACATATTTAGCTTTGTAAGACTGATTTGTTTCTTTAGAATCACTGTGATACTCGCTAACTATATCAGTTATCATGGGCAATATTTTCCAATCTTTGGTTATCCCTGGGTTTTGTATGGCATGTATGGCTACAGAGACAGTCAACGAGTCTCCTTAAATGAGGTTGTCCATACCCAGTTTGAATGGTTCAGAGGAGGAGAGCTGCTTGGCGTCTCCAATGTTGGGGTTGATTGATTGATCATTTTAAGTCGAAGCATGGTGAATCTATTCCATCACTACAAACAGCAGCTACATGGAGAATCTATCCGCAACTGCAGCATCATAATTACTTTGTATTGGTTCCTTGGTGGGCTCAGCCTAGTTTGCACAGCTTGACAGCTTGTGCAGGGGAAGTTGCCTGCATGCCAACCGAAGTTCCCTGCTTGTTTTCCTCATCTGGTAGTGGATGACTGTCTTTTAAAGCTGCAGGTCAGCCACAAAGTAATCCATGAGAGTCAGTCCTTTGGATCTGGTGGGGGGCCATTTCTTGGATTGGACCAAAAACTGAAGATATTTTTTGGATTGAAAAAATAAAATTAGAAAATAATAAATGGTCACAAAACTTTAAACTTCAAAATTATTTTAAGTTTAAACAATTAAGTTATAAAACTCATCATGTGGCTCAACAGGAGCAAAAGTTCTGTTTCGAAAATTATATATGTTATAGATGTGTTGGAAGCACGATGGCGATGAACTCATGATGTCATTTCGTTTTAGGCACAACTATCTTGGATGCAATTAAAGAAGCAGTTGGAAATGAAACAGAAGTAGTTTATGAGCAATATCCATCGGCAGACACCTTAGCACGTCGGGATTTCTCTTATGCAATTGTAGCTGTTGGGGAAGAACCCTATGCAGAGAAACTTGGTGACAATTCGGAACTTGTAATCCCTTTTAATGGAGCTGACTTATTAAGTTCAGTTGCTGGCTGTATCCCCACATTGGCAATTCTGGTATCTGGAAGACCCTTAGTTCTTGAGCCATGGCTTTTGGAGAAGATAGATGCTCTGATTGCTGCTTGGTTGCCTGGAAGTGAAGGAGGAGGAATTGCGGATGTTGTCTTTGGGGATCATGACTTTGAGGGCAGACTGCCAGTGACATGGTTTAAAAGGGTCGAGCAGCTGCCCTTGCATGCTGAAATGAATGCATGCGACCCTCTATTCTCACTAGGCTTTGGGTTGACATGCAACAAGGAGAAATCTCCGAACTGATAAAGTTGGTTCATATATATATATATAGTTCCTCTGAGTCACTTAAAGCAGAAGCAGTGCTTCAGTTGGCTCATGTATAGATTTTTTCACTGGTATGACAACAATGTTGTATGTACTCTTTTCTGTATTTCCAATGGCTTCTAGTTCTAGTTATTGCCCTGTGAACAGCACATGGGATGCCTTTTGTGGAAGATGGTTTGTGGTTTGTTGAATAAGACTTGAGCAGTTTGGCCATGCTCATCTGTTTATATATGGGAGGAGGATGGACTCTTCATGCTAAGCTTATTATTTTGGATCTCATCTATTACAATATCAAATTTCCTGATATACTTCAAGATGTTAAGTAAATATTATTAACATTGTGCAAGGGAGATAAGAGTTTTTCTATTTTCAAGTTGGTGTGTAAAGCACACTATTTATATCAATTAAATGGTAAAATTTGATTTGTAATATTCAAATTTCAAATCTTATATTCGAAATCAAATTATGTTATGTAAGTATTTTATTAGGTGTACTCTATACATGGACTTAAAAATAGAATTTTTCAAGAGATAAATAGTAGAGTTACATACAAAAATAGTCTCTATGGTTTGGCGTTTGGATAGATTAATTACTATAATTTAAAATTTTTTACTTCCCATTGGTTTAAGCCTCACTAACGAAGCTTACACCACGTAAGCACGAACATAAGATAAGCACCAATAGAATGTCTGTCAACACGTGTCAATAAAAATAAAATAAATACAATTAAAATTTGACTTCAACTTATAAACAAAAAAAAAAATTTAAATTAAGAAAACCTTAATCTTTAGAATAAGCTAAAGTGAAATGGTGATCACGTTACACCTTTAATCTCAAAGAGAGGGAGGTGACATCTACGGCTGGGCTTTGACAAAGTCGGAATGCCCAATTCCGACTTCCGACTCCTACTAAAGTTGGAGGCCAAGTTGAGTTCCGACTTCTACTTCGAATCGGAGTGGATTCCGACTTAGAGTTAGGTTTTTTTTTTTTTTTTTTCCAATTTTCTTACCACTTTTTCAGCATCCAAACAATATCCAAAAATTCTAAACAACATCCAACAATTTTCATATATGCACCCCTAGTGCATGGCCGTATCGAAAAAAGTGCAGAGAGACTCGAAGAAAGACAAGCATGAGAGAGGAAACAACTCACAAAAATTAGGATGCCTAGAAAAGATTTTTGAGAGAGAAATTGAGGTCAATGAGGAAGACAACATCCAAAAATTAGGATGCCTAGACAACTCACAAAAATTGACGAAGACAAGCACGAGAGATTCAAAGAAAGAGAGGATGTGAGGCTGAGTAGTTGCTATCGGCTGAGGACAAGAGAGAAAATAGAATAAGAGAGAAAACAGCATAAGGTTTTAGTTGAAATGAAGAGATGAATATATAAGAGGTGTGAACGGCGTCGTTTTAAGAATGGGAAAAACTACTTTGCCGCCCCATTCTTACTGCTCCATTTGACTGCTGGTCAAATCTTTTTTATTTTTATTTTTATTTTTTTAACTTAGTGATTAAAGAAGTGATTTTAAGTGTATTGATGTATTTTTTTTATATTTTAAAAATATTTAAATATATTGAAAAAATATGAAAACAAAAAAAAAACTACTGGACGGTACGCCCAGCGGTAAGAGTGGGGCGGGGCAGCATAGTAGCCCCACTCTTTAAAAAATTCTTAAAAAGAGTTTGCAAAAAATTGTCTTGTTGGGGGGGGGGGGGGGGGGGGGGGGGGGGTTCGAACACAGGTCAGCATGTTTGCAAAATGTATGCTTGCACCATTAGGCCACTCATCGATCCAATGAAATCTATGAGTGGCACTTGTGCGACCCGTAGATATCATGGGGGTGGTCACGCATCACTCTCGAATCTCACGAGAGAGGTACGTGACTATTATTTTTAAGAGAAATTCTTTATGCAGTCTCATATCAGAGGATTGGACGCGTATGCCCAACGAGGCAAAAATGCACCGTTTTACTAAGTTGGGTTTACAACGTCATCTTGCTCGAGACAGATCTTCTCTTCGTGATGACTCTCCCCCTTCCTCATTTGGCTGGGCTTCTCTTCATGAGAGATTGCTCTTCCTTCCTCCCCAAGATTGAAGCTTTGCCCAGAAGAGTAATTTCGTCTGTCTAAGCCCAGCCCTAACGAGGTCATGCAAGGTGGTGAAGGAGCTGCTTTCGCCCAAAATAGTAATTCCGTTTGATCCCAGCCCTAACTTCACTCCATCTGAGCCCTAATTCACTTTGCCCAGAAGAGTAATTCCATCCGTTTGAGCCCAGCCCTAACGTCGTCGTGCGAGGTGGTGGAGGAGCTGATTTTGCCCAAAAGAGTAATTTCGTCTAAGCCCAGCCCTAACTTCACTCCGTCTGAGCCCTAATTTCACTTCGTTCATGAGATAGGTTGATTTCTGACAATTTTTTTTATGGCAATATTTCTCTGTTATTGCAATGTAGTTTTCCAACTGAGCAATTCAGATTCTTTACATCTTTAATTAAGGCATTTGGTATGCTTTCTGATTTTTATTGGAAATTTAGGCATAGTTGGTAGGCATTTGGTAATCCTTACATCTTCATACATGTTTTAGTTGAGCAATTCAAATAAGAATAGATCTTTAATTACTGCATTTGGTATGCTTTCTGATTTTTGTTGGAAATTAAGGCATTTGGTAGGCATTTGGTAATTCTGCGTTTAAGTTTGTATTGGAAATTAAGCTGGTAATTCTGGAAATTAAGGCAGCTTAAATTACATCTTCATACACGTTTTTGTTGAAAATTATGTGTTAGTTCATATTGGGAATTAAGCTAGTTGGTAAGTCTGAAAATTAAGGCATCTTTAATTATATCTTCATACACGTTTTTGTTAGAAATTCTGTGTCGAGTTCATATTGGAAATGTCATGTAGTTGAAGCTGCAGTCCAATTGTTTGAGAAAATGTGTGAAAGGGACTTAGTCTTCTGCAAGTGCCCCTTGCTCTTGTTGAATGTGATCTTGTTAAGGGGCCTCATCTGTGGTGACCTTCGCTCAGTCCCAGACATTGTAACCCCTGATCGGAGTTGGAGATTAGATATCAGCAGTGTAAATGGTAGACTACCTCCACTGGAATAGCGTGATTCCGATCGAATGCGGAGGAAGAAATACAATGCCAGATCAATGGGGTCCCCCTGTAATTCGCAACAAAAATCTGGCTCAATCGATCTCAAAATCAGTTTTGTATTTTTTCGGATCAATGTTATGCCCAACAATCAAATTAAGCATTCTGAAAATGCTATACAGTCGGCCTACCGGATCAACTTGCTCCCATCATATGGAGGAGCCGAAAGGTCTCGTACTAGCTAACAGACCTGATCATCTATGAGACCATCATCAAGTAGATCATCATCCTCACTATCATTCGAACTAGCTGCTAGCTCTACTTTTGTTGCTAGCGATGAGGATGCGGCTGGTGTGTCCGAATGAGACGGTGCGACCACTACTCACGGTGTAGCCGCCGCAGCTGCTACAGGATATGCATTGGGCATGCGCGGAAGATCAAGGAACTCAAAAATAATGCGGGGAGAGAAAGTAATACTCACTCCCCGGACCGCTATAGTGTAGCACAGAGCATTAGAGTCATGCCATCCCATGGCATGGTAAAACTCATTGACCATTTTTGGATAAGCAGTCCCCCGTTACTGATAGATCGGTGTCCATCTCCGATCGGTGATGATGGACTGTATGCTCTGGATGCCATTAGTATACTATTTAACCACAATGAAAGTAAGAATATAATTATATTATTGAAGAATTATACTATATTGAACTGAATTGAAATAATTAGTTTGAACGAAACATATTCTGTTTGAACTAACCATTGTAATGTAACTTCATAGTTCATAGTCCGAACTAAGAAAATCTCTATTCGAATGGAATGTTCTGTTTATTCAGACAAATTTAATTTGTTTGAACAGAAATATCTGTTTGGCAACTGGGCGTTTGAGTCCGTTAGAACGGGAACATGCCAAACAACCGTGGCTGAGTCGACTCAGCCTCGAACGAAAAAATGCAATCTAGTGAGGATCTTTGGTTTTAATCGGTAGAAATGATTAAGAATTGAAGCTCCATCATTTCTACTGATTATTTTGGTGTTAATTCTATAAAAAAACACAAAAATGAAAGATTTCAAATTCGAAATCCATACCTTCCAAACACAATCCATTCCAACAAAAAACGAAACAATAGATGTGTGGAAGAAGCATTGGCTCTGGAAGAGGTACTTTGATGACGACGACAGAGAGATGCAAGCTAAAGCAGAGGAAAACCAACTGGCTTGATCATGATTATTCTTTTTTAGCTCCCTTAATTCCCTTAATTTAGTACAGACTTATGTGTACGTCGTCATTATTAATAATTAGTTTGAGATGATTTTTAAAATCAGTACATATTTTCTGCTAAATATTTGTGGTTGATCATGATCTGAAGCAAAATTCGTATATATATAGTAAATAATTTTATCCGAATTACTATTAAAAATGAAAAGTAATTATATTACTTGCGAGTCAATGATCAGGAGGACATGTACATGCAGAATTTGATTTATAAGAAGAAATTAAATAGAAAATCTATTTATAAACCTTATTTTTTATACACCCATCGCATTGCTGACGAGAAAGTTTTTTAAAAAAATAAGCTAATAAACTAACATGACCTTCTAAAATTACTTTTATTATAAAATAGATATGATGCATCATATGAAGATTTGTAATTATCAGTTTATGAATTTATTTTTATGGAATCTCTTTGTATTTCTAACACTTTTTAAAAAGAGTAATGCTAGATACAGTCGTAGAGCATACAAGCGTTGCACAATCATTTTAAAAAATAGTAAGATCTATTATTAAAAAATTAGTTTTTTTCATCTATGTCATGTATTTACTTACTTTTTTAAAAAGTTATGCAATGCTTGTACAGTATTCTATGATTATAAATATTATTTCTCTTTAAAAAATAATTGGTGTTTAGTTTTTTTCTTAAATTATAATAGGTTGTATTATAAATGGTGCGTTAACCAGTGTAAAGGAAGTTTACTAGGAAATTGAGTATGACATTTAAATAGCAATTATCTTTAAGAAACGGAAAATGTTTGTCTTCAGTAGTGTGATTGAGTTACAAGACAAGCTTGCAGAGAAGGCAAGAAAAGTGCCATGTTCTTTTTCTATTCACAAAAAAGAAAAAGAAAAAGAAAAAGAAAAAGAAAACATAAAACTCTTATAGTGTTAGAAATACTAGATCAAAATACACAGCGGAAGCGATATTACCTCATCGTAAATATCTAGGATCTAGTGCGGTTGTTCCACAGATTCTTCGTCATTGTCGTTGTTCATTCACAATCTCCCATATCGATGGTAGAGTGTGCTACGTGGCAATACCAGAGTAACACCCACATATTCCACAGCCTAAATGCCGAAACTAGAGAGAATCATTTGAGAGAGAGATTTCATGTTTTTGATGCCAATCTTCTCCAAAGGGGAGAGGGGCTATTTACATAGCCCCTCTAAGTGTAACCCCCGGCTGGCCCTTAATGGCCAGTTATCAAGTCTCATGAAGTGGTTTAAGAACCACTTCATAACCACCAAGAGAAGGTGAAGGGGTGCCCACTATGGGTGCCCCTTTCTTACATCTCCCACTCACACATAGTGGGCAAGACCCCAGGTCTGCATCCCTCAATATGTTCTCAATCTTATTCATACTGACAAATAGGCCGTGCGACCATCGAGCACATCTGTAAAAGAAAAATAGGAGCACTATACCAAATCTCTCCTAGAGAAGACTAGCATAGCAACATCCCTAAAAAAAAGTGTCTCGTTATGCCCCGACTCATTTGGTCACATCAAACTAAGCATCCCTAATCCCTCTCGAGTCCAAATGACTCAGAGCAATGCTCAATTTCCATAAAACATGATGTATTCACAGCTATATTGCAACTCCCAGGAAGCAACATAACTTGCCGGCAATGAGTACACACCATTATCGATGTGTTACCAAATAGTCTTCCCTTCGCGCTCATGTCATTTAGTTTTAGTTTAGTCGCTTTCCCAGCAATGCCTCTTTAGACCGCATCATTCATGGCCATAGATAACATGCCAAAGTAGCAGACACTAAAACATCAACCTCGTGACATAGTCAAAGGTCTCCTAAGAGCATAAATAAATTAAGGTCATCAATTATAACCTACAAGACTCACACGGTGAGGAAGCAGGGAACCATTCACTCACCTCTACTATTGGTCGTAAAAGCACATGTAGTATGAAATACATGCTACGGTGAAGTTTTCTTTCCAAAGAAAGAGCGTATATCTATTCTCAATTCACCGTACAGACTTTAGTCTAATCGCTATCTCAGCGCCTAACCCGAGTCCCTCCATTTGCTCGCTATCCAAAGCGCCAAAGAGGATCTCGCATCTGGCTAAATCACAGGCTACATGGTATGTGGGTAACCATGCACGATCCTTAGACCTCATCTTAGCTCCCACTAAGGCAACATATATTTTGTGTCTTCCAACTTATCCCTCTCTGGACAAGTACCGAGTAACACATTGTCTCATTTTTGCTCGCTACCTCTTTGTAGCGCCAAAGGCGATCGCTCGTGTAAGTGAGCCGATCTAAGCCTGTCAATATACATTTTTCACCATAACTTCTAAATTTATGGTGAATGTGTGTGCATACCAAAGAATGCTTCCAATCACGCCACATGATCATAGAACATATCAATATCATGTGCATGACGAGCAATACTGTGAGGTACAGAGAAATCACATGGTCAACAACAAATTATTAAACCACAACTCTCAAGTGGTGTTTAATGACCATTTCTCTCCATGCGCATTCTAATGTATAGTAACTTTCCAAAACATGCTCCTACCAAGAGACTCAACTTTTACATGTAAAAGTCCTTTGCACAATCATGAAGTCAGAGATGACTCATCACGAATCTCATTTAGGTCAGACTCACAATATAAGCCGTAGATTCTAGTCAGTAAGTCTAACTGAGAATCTATAAGGTGACCACAAATGTTATTCAACAAACTTAATTTGCGACTTCAAGGTTTCACAAAAGCATGTGAGATAACCATAATTTATTTTTCATTAAAGGTAAAGCGATTAGGGCCTTTGCCCCCAAAGACAATCATAATAGTCTAATCATTACTTTTAATGACAATCGCATCACAAACTCACTTAACAAAGTAAGTTATATTTACCCTCTAACAAAAACTTAACCTCTAACTCCCATGAGCAAACCATAATGGAAACATCAAACAATATAGGCAAAACTAGATTCTTTAGTATTTTCCATCTCATTAATTGTCTATAGATTTTGAACAAGAGCTCATAGAAACTGTTTTTCTTATAAACAGTCTCACAAGACATGAAGCCTGAGCTACTTTTCACAAACCCATGTCCATCACCTCGTAGTATGGAAAACCTCTTTTTAGGCGACAATTAATTATCTAAGATAACCAGTTCGCAATATCTCTTATGATGACACTTTTCTAATATTGTCAACAGCATTCAAAGAACCCCATTTTATTCAATAAGTCGTTTAATAAAAAAAACGACTAGGTACATTGGGTATCTTTGAATAGATGGTTTGTTTAGGTCGCATGTAAATAGTACCAGCAACATTTATTCGCTTTATGTACCAAAACAGTACTAGCAATAATCAGGCGCTCAAAGTACTTCATGCCTAAACATCACAAAAGCTAACCATCTAATTCTCCTATGAGAATCAGCTAGTTAACACCTTCAAGAAAAGTTTCAATGAATATGCGATCAATGGCTATCTAAATGCAACTCAATTAGTGCCAAGAGATGGATCTATACCTCTATCAACTCCACTTTACCTTTGTCAATTAGATCAACAACCCCAAGTTGGATCATATAAGTGAAGCGAATCTAAGATTCTATGTTGGGATTCCTACTATGTGAATTCAATACCTTTAGCGGAGCCATATTACAAATATTTTCTTCTAGTCTCTAAACGACGAGAGAATATTGATATAAAGCTACCACGCTATTTAAGAGGATCCTTATATTCTATAACTTTTGGGAGTCACTATCACTAATGGTACACCTTAACTCAAAAGTATACTCCCACTAGCTGTTGAATTACTCCCACTATTTTCGGCGATCTTATATAAAAAGAATTTTGAAAATATTTTGGTTAAGGTAATGTGGAATGAAACGTGATGAAAACGTTCTTTCCAAAAAATAAGTGTTACAAAAAATCCACAATTCCCCACCCTCGCCGAAAATACGAGTAATTTACTTGACTCAACCAAAAAATAATCAAGCTTAGATCCTCTCGATTTTTAATAGAATTCACGTTTGCACAAAATAATCACTCAACCTTTCTCAAAAGCGAATGAACTCGATCTAAGGACGACAAATAAGAATTACAGCCGCAACTCCATATTACATCAACCCAAGTGTGATGTAACAACTGCTTTGCGCCATAACACCATTCTCAGCAAGTCAATAAACTGCGAGATAATTGTTCTCATCATATAACTCATACGATTGCGATTTTGAAAATATTTTAACTGAAAAATATATTTTCCTAAAAACAAATTTTGGATCGCATTTATATGATGAAACAATATTTTTATTATCTAAGTCCTTAGTGTGCATGTATAGGAACTTTCACATAGAAAATGCTCATATTGCCTTTTCTCTTTGACTTTTCTAAACCAAGGAGAGGGATCTCATTAGCGAAAAAATCTTCAATTTCTCAAGCTTCACACCCATCATCCTATGCTTTCATGGCATATTTTAATATATCATTTCCCCACTCGAGAAATAATATCACTGAGTCAATGAGTGACCATCTAACTTCTAAACCTCTAGAAATTCTCACTAACACCACTCTATGAGTCTTAAATCAAATTAGGTATAGACTTCTTTATTATCGCATTAAAAACACTAAAAATATCACTTTGTGCAAAAAATGCAGTGTGTGACGTTTTAGTCGCTAACTAGCAATATTTCTTCACTTCTCGCTTACTTAATATTTTTCATATTCTTCAATCCACTATAGGAGAGAAAAAGAAAAAACTTTGCGAGAAATTATCTTAACCTAAAACCTATCTTGCATCAGTGCCACCACGAGCAAAATTTTTAGTTTAGGTTTAGATAAGTCATACCTAATTATTCAGACTTTTGCCACAGTTGCCATGCAAACCTCCAAGGTGCTTGGTATAACTCTCAAGGGGTGCTCCAAAGTTTATATATCTGCAAGAACCTATCTGTTCTCTCTAAAGAGAAATAAAACTTGAGCAAGATTACCAATGCTAATACCACATAAAGGTGCACTGATAAAATCTTTTAAAAAAATGAATGTGTTAATCAAGAATGTCCTCAACACGCTTGGACACTCAGATTTTAATATCCTTCCTCGCCAGACATACTAGCAAGTTTTAGAGAGTATGTTCTTATCTGTGAGTAATCTAATTTGCTTTAAGATTATAATACTCAACCTCAAAATATAGGAGCAATTAATCTTTGCGTTACAAAAAATAACGCGCAATTTCTTCTATTACCCACAAGATTCTTAAAGGCAAAATAGTGATTTAGCTCTATATGATAGTTGATCCCATCAACTTCTATAAAAATTGTAGTGCATGCGTCCCACGCGCACTTCCAATTTTATTCTAGACATTTTAGAGGTTTTACAATAATGAAGGTCTAAGACTATCTGACTCTCAAAATAATCTTTATTTGTTTCCAACTATTGCTCATGGAGGAGATTAATGCGACGATTAAGTCGTATAAATAATCTCTAGGCTTTTTTCATAGTTATCTCAAAGTTACTAAACTATGTACATCTAATTGCATACACATTTAAGAAATTTGCCGCGTTAATCTAAGTCAGAACAAAAATAATTAATACACGTCGCAAGATCGAAAATTCGCTAAGCTTCCTAATCATCTCTTGCGCCTCAATGTCTAATTATTAATTTCTAACTTAATTTTCGCGCAAATTTATATCGTATAGGAGATTAATTACAAATCAATCTCAACCATACTCCCACTAGGATAAGCAATTTACCGAGTTAGTCACATGAAAAAAAAAAAAAATTCTTCCTTGATTGAAGAAATCAATATGAGCCAATAATAAGTATGGACTAATCAAACTCGGGCTACTTAATCCTCTAGTTTATCACATTCTAAAAAAAATTAAAGACAATTCTTAAAAATAGTCTAACAATACAAGTGATAAAATAAGCTCGTACAATTACATGTAATCACAATACATGTACAAAAAATGATCACATCACATTTTATCCAAATAATTATTATTCACAAAAAAAATAATAATCTAGGCAATTTATAACTTAAAATAAAATGCCAAACAAATGTGACAAAAAAAAATATCATGGCAAGCATGTATTTAATAACCATAATCACATGCAAAAATATTTCAAAAAACATTTATGCCACAATAACATGCTGAATAAATAACTAAAATCAGCAAACTTACCAATAATAGGCTCTAGCCCAAATGGTTGAGCTTATAGTCTTTGTGTGTGAGGTCTTGGCTTCAAAACACCACTCAAGCATTTTGTAAAAAAAAAAAATTTTATGCCACTGTTCTTGGACAGCCAAAGGGCCGAACCTTCTTGGGCGCCCAATTGCAAAGCAGGCCTGTGCCTGCTGGGCTCACGGCCCAAATCTTCCAGTGGTTTTTTTTTTTTTTTTAAATGAGCTAGCCTGCATTTTGTTTAAAAATACTAGTTGGGCTTTTCTTTTTCAATCGAAATAAAACAAATAGTTTTGCAGCCCACGGCCCATAAATAATTTAAACCAAAACTGTTTTCCTTTACTTAAAACAGATGGGTTTTGCTAAAACAAAAAAAAATGGGCCGGACCCAGAACTTAAAAAAAAATAGGCCCAACTCCCTTTAAATCCAGCCCAGACTTCATCACAAACATCACTGTTCATCTTCCTCCTTCAGCGATGGTTACAGTGCATCCAAAAAAAAAAAATTGGAACCGATGCCACATCTTGTAACCGCCTACTGCCGTTTCATGTTGGCACTAATATACACGTTCGGCCACTGGTTCTCAACGGCCGTAGCACCGTGGGCTACGCTCCACACGTATGTTCGCAGCACGCAGCTCTGCGGGAGGCAGAGACTGTCGCACCATCCGTGCGCAGCTCTTCCCGTAGCAGAGCTTGCCGTACTCCTCTGCTAGCAGCAGAGCTCGCAGCACCACCATGGTGCGCGCTGCTCTGCACGCAGCAGAGGACTGTGCGACACGGATTGGTAAGCCATGGTGCAGCACAGAGCATGGCGGGCTGCACCATGGCTGGTGCGCGCAACTGCATGGGCAGCGTAACACCCAGCTGGTGCGCCCCCACTGCAGTGCTCGATGCACTTCGTAGCCATGGCAGAGGCGCCCATCCACGGCAGCACCACCCCCACCCTGCACTGTGTGCAACGCTGCACCACGGCAGCATTCCTGAGGCGCTGGACTGCCTCACTCCCCTTGTGCGTAGCTCTGAGTGCAGCAGAGCTTGCCGCGCCCAAGTGGGCGGCTTTGTGCACAGCAAGGCCAGCCTTGTCGCTGCTTCTCATTGCGGTGCAGTCGCTCTTGGTACGTAGTGCACCATCGTGCCACTTCGCTTGGTATGCAGCATCGGCACCTGGTGCCGCAATACCTTGGGTGCACGTCGCTGCCCTCTGGTTCGAGCAGCACCGTGGCGCTCATACATCTCAAGAGGTGCTCAATGTTTGCCTTGCAGATGCAACACAGAGGTGCACCCATCACCTGTGCGGCAGCACCCAAGCGATGCGCTCTGGTGTCTTTTGCGGCGCCCATGGCACCGGGGTGTACAATACCCTCCAGTGCAGGTTGTTGCCTCATATGGCCATAGCCGCAGCGATTCTTTGATTGCGTTAACAATGATCGGCATCCATTAAGGGGTGAACATAAACCGCCTCTCACGGTTATCGAGAGAAAATAAATTTTCGGGCAGAAAAAAAATCAGTGAATGAAATCACAACATGCACATCAAACACAAATCGAGAACAACCAATTCATGCCTGATACCAATGTTAGAAATACTAGATCAAAGTACACAGCGGAAGCGATATTACCTCATCGTAAATATCTAGGATCTAGTGCGGTTGTTCCACAGATTCTTCGTCATCGTCGTTGTCATTCACAATCTCCCATATCGATGGTGGAGTGTGCTACGTGGTAATACCAGAGTAACACCCACATATTCCACAGCCTAAATGCCGAAACTAGAGAGAATCATTTGAGAGAGAGATTTCATGTTTTTGATGCCAATCTTCTCTAAAGTGGAGAGGGGCTATGTAAATAGCCCCTCTAAGTGTAACCCCCGGCTGGCCCTTAATGGCCAGTTATCAAGTCTCATGAAGTAGTTTAAGAACCACTTCATAACCACCAAGAGAAGGTGAAGGGTTGCCCACTATGGGTGCCCCTTTCTTACATATAGAAATCGTACTTTCCCATGATGGCTCAAGATTGGTTTGGATTGAGAGGGCCTCAGAGTTTCAATCCATCTTATCTCATCATTATAATTTTTATAAATTTCTATACAAAATATAATAAACAATTCAATATTTTTAAATATCAAAATAATAATAATAATAATAATAATAATAATATTTTATTTAATTTTTATCTCATCTCAACTCATTTATCTAAATCTAACCTCAATGTGTTATGCTTACAGGTTTTGAGAAAATTGATAGGCATTGTAAATTGTAGATTCTCTGGAAAATTGATAAGTATTATTACATACTTCTTTGTTATATACTATGTCACCCTATTCTCTGAAAAATGCAAAGCAATTGCAGCAATTAAAACCAAAGCCTTGTTGATTGCTTGGATGGGCTTTTGGTTCTTTATGACATACACCATTCATGACATGTTCTTCATTCATTTGCTAGTGCTGCTGAATTGGTTTTTTGACTTGCTAGTGGACTTGGTCTTTTGCAATGGAATTACAAATGTAACGAGGGAGCATCTGATTTTTGCTAGTGTCTTCTTTTTTGACTCGCTGGTGAACTTGCTCTATTGTAATGTACTTGTTGGTTGCTGGTGGACTTGCTAGTGGTATTGCTTTTTTGACTCGCTGGATTGCTGGTGGACTTGGTCTTTGGTAATGGAATTCCAAATGTAATGAGTCAGCATCTATTGTAATAGACTTGTCGGTTGGTCTAGTGATTTTGTAATAGATATTGATCAATTGAAAAATTCAATATATCATATTATTATCTCACTTTCATCCCACTATATGATATATTTATCACCGTTAGATTATCTTTTATTAAAAAATTATTTATCATCTAATAGTAATAAATGTATCATATCTTATATAATAAAATAAATGTAAGATAAGAGTATAATGTATAACATTACTTTAATAAATTTTATTAATGAATTCCGTATGGTTTGTAATAGATTTTGAACTGAAAGTCTGACACATAATGCAAGGACCATGTTTTCTCTTCGATTATGTGGTGAACTTGTTGCTTTATGATGTGTTGATGTATGCCATATGGCATGAATGCCTGTGCCGAGAAACTTGAAGCCAAAGATGTTGTAATTGTATCTAGTTGCCTTTGAATGTCTCTATATAGTTAAGTTTTGTATCTTCAATATTGTGTTGATTAGTACTGTTCATCCGTGTTTTAGCACGGAAACCCGGATATACCCGGACTTGGTTAGCCCTGGTCAAACTCGGCCTAGAATCCGGATTGAAACCGGTTTTTAAAAACCCGGAACCCAGGTTTCGGGTTGCACCTTGCTTTTTTTTTTTTTTAATCAAAGCCTACATATTATGAATATTTTTTTATGAAAAGAATGATGATGCAGCATTTAAACTCTATTTATTTAATTTTTTAAATCAAAGCCTACATGTTCCTTGACCACCATTAAAAAGCTACATGGAGAAAAGAGTAAAAAAAATCATAAAATTTATGATTCATTAGACATAATATACATTTTTTTTTGAATTTCTGTCCATTTAGTTGCTAAAAAGGAAAAAAAAAAAAAAACATTACTTAAAAAATAAAAGTTATTGGGTTGTAAACCTGGTTCTCGGATTGGGTGTACTCGAATTTTTCAATGGCCCAGATTTGTTACAGACTGGAACCCAGTTATCCAAGTTTCGAATCGGGCCGAGAAAAAATCTGGTTCGAATGAACAGGCCTAGTGTTGATTAAATTTGGTGTCTTATGCAATTGATTGAGCTGAAGGTAATGGTAATAGAGATTATGATAAAAATAAATTAGATAAAAAATAATAATAAAAATATTAAATTAATAATATTTTTTTATTATATAGATTATAGATAGATAATCCAATATAAGGATAAGAGCACTCTCATTAGAATAACTAAACCCAAATCCAAGTTTTAGCTAATATGACATGAATTTATGATCTTTACCTATTTTATTTACATCCAATCTTCACATTGAATTATACATATATTCTTTATATAATAATACATAATTTTAATTTATTTTTAAAAAGATTTTAAATTATTTAATTTTATTATATCTTACCATTAATCTATCCATTATATGTTAGTATAATCCTAAAAAAACTATTATAATCAAATCATGGTAGGAAGTAAGGAGGAAAATATTTTTTCTTTTTTATCTCAATTTATCAATGAGATTGAATATACAGTCATCCACTCAAAATTGTAAATATAATTTTTATATTATTTTATATCAATTAATAATTATTGGCTGGTAGAACTTGACCTTGACATAAACGGGGGTCTTCCTGGTCATACGTATAATGACACATTTTCCCGACAATGAAGGTCACTAGCTATGGGGTAGGTAGCCTGGTCGAGTAATCTGAAGAAAAACAAACAAATAAAAACAAAACCACTAACTTCCATTGACCTGGTCAACTGACAACCATGGACCAAAAAAGTCTACACAACCTTTCAACCTCCGTATACTATATTTTTACTTAATTTTAATATTTTTTTTAATTTTTTTTTGAGTTTATTTTTTAAAACTAATTAAATTCTTCTATTCATTATTCATATATTAAATATTTGATAAAAAAATATTAAAAATTAAAAAAAATATGATGTATAGAGGTTGTGTGAATAGTAAAAAATTATATAAATTTTTTCAAAAGTCTGTGTTGAATCATGACTGAGAGTCTAGCCTACACGTGACTCACGTGAAGAACAATATTAAAAATATAATATAAATAATTAAATATACGTCTTTTTATTAGTTTAAAATTTTAATATAAATGATAATTTCATAATATTTATGTGAATTTGGCTATCAAGCATTGTGAAACTCAAATGGCTTCTAAGCATCAATGTTGTCCTCTATCTTAATAATGCAGAATCAACTGCTCACTGTATGTTGCAGAAGGTGATCATTTGACTGTAGGGGTATGGAAGCAAATCGATTCTTCTGCCATCTTTGGTTTTAATCTTCAATGGCAAGATAGGTATTTCATCATGTGGTGGGAAAATAGTAAAAGAAAGGAACAAGTGGGCCGCATCATTTCAACCTTAGTTCCTATGCCCATTCTTATGCCTTGTTTGTATTCAAAAAATATATCAATTTATCTAATTTTATTATTATAATTTTATCAAATTTTTAAATAAAATACAATAAACAATTCAATTTTTTCAAATCTCAAAGTAAAAATAATATTCTAACAATATTTTATTCAATTTTTAACTTTCATCTCATTTCAACTCACTATCCAAACCCTATCTAACAATTTAAGAAATTATGATTACGCAGGATCAAGGGGTTGTTGAGATGTTAAGATGTTTTCATTCCATCACATCTCATCTCAATATCTAATCACTATTCAAATATACACTTTAATTTCAAATTTTTAAATTTTTTCATCTAATCATTACAACTTTTCTAAACTTCCAAACAAAACACAAAAAATAATTCAACATTCTCAAATCTCAAAATAATAATAATATTAAAAAAATATATTCTAATAATATTTTAACTTTATAATATTATTATTCAATATTTTATCTCTCATTTATTAAACTTCCATAAAATATTATAATTTTAAACTATTTCATTACTATTCACAGATTTCTCATCTCACCTCATTCCGTGAGCATCCCCTAAATCTCTCTTTAAAACTATTCCATGTTAATGCAGTTTAAAACTTATAGTAGGTCTTGTGAGATTTAACATTAATGGTTCATCTCTTGGGTATGGTAGGATATGATCTGGTGGTCTTTATAGGGATCATTGTGGCAAATTATTATTACTCCTAATCTTTAGGGCATGGTTTAAATGTTCAAAGAACAAGCTAGAGCCCTTATGCTAGGGAGTATAGTTAAGATGAGCTAGATGAGATGAGATAAAAGTTGAATAAAATATTATTATAATCGAATATAATTTTTTAATATTATAGTTATTTTGAGATTTGAAAATATTAAATATTTTATTATATTTTATTTAAAAATTTGATAAAATTATAATGATTAAATGAGATGATTTTAAAATATTTTTTTATCCAAACATCACGTCCCAGGGACAACGAGAGTGGAGGATGACCCTATCATGTGCAAGCAACATCAGCACCAACCCTCCGTTAGAATCAAATATTTTTGTTGGCTTTCCCAAAATCCATTCTCAAATAAGAATTGAAGGGCTAAAACTAGTTGAACTCTTTGCCTTTATTTTTTGTAAGCTTTTTTACTTTTTCTTTTTTTGTAAAGTTGAACTCTGTGCCTTACATTATGCTTTGTAGGAAGTTTAAAAAAATTATGAATTTCACGTGTAAATAAGTGTTAAATTAAAAAAGTTTATGGATCTTACATGTAAAGAGATTTTAAGTAAAAATAAATATAATAATTTTAAAATTGAGTGTTTAGATATTAGATTCAATTTAAAATTAGACTAAACTAAATTAATATTAATTGAGTCTAAGAACCAAATGAGACCTTAATAAATAATCCTAGCCCATTTAAATTTATATGAACCGTTCATTTTATTTTTCTAGTTAGGCTTACGTGAACCATTCGTATTCGCATTAGTCTTTTTCCCACCGGCCACGGCAAAGGATGACTTTGGTACCTTGATTTTTTTTTTTTTAATGCTAGTCTTTTTCTTCGTTTCTCACACGCAAGGGACAGATTTGATTTTACGTATAGTTCAAGTTATATTAATTTATAAATTTATTTTTATATAAATTTTTTATAATTAAAATATTTGACTTTTTTAAAAAATACTATTTTTAAGGGCATCTTAGTGATTAATAATTAAAATAATAATAGGCTTATTATTTTTTACTATCCATTTACTATTCTATAGTTTATTTAAAATCTTTATTTTTATTATTATTTTCTTTTAAGTATTTTTTTAACATCCTTTATTTAAAAAAAAATAAAAAAAAATATACAATTTCACTAATAGTCACTTTTGTAATAATTAAGTAAAAAAATAATAATAAAAGAAATAATAAATAAGTAGTAGAAGGTAGTAACCTTATCATTATCCTAATAATTATATACACATACACATATTATATATATATATATATATATATATATATATATATATGCTTTGTAGCTCCTTAATTAGTGGCCACTATCCATTATTGTGTCTCTATTTAGTTTAAATTATTTTGACAAGTAATATCCATAGTTTTTTTTTTTTTTTTGTTCCATTTCGAGATTTTAATTTTTTAAGATTCTTGATCAAATTTTAAAAATGAGTTTACAATATTTATTGCACTAAATACTAACATAGCACTTGACCTTTTATTAATGATCAAGATTTATCATTTATGGAAGAAAAATTCTACAAATCTCACTCTCTTCCCGCTGCGATGAGGTGGCTTTGCCCAAACTTTTAATTTGTTTTTAAACAATGGATAATCAAGAGTGATAAAAATCTCATATTTCACATTGTAGGATAAAATATTAAGATAGAAATATAATATAAATTTTACAAAATTGAGAGGAAGGGAGAGACAATTAGTCATGATTGAAAAGTTATTAATATAAAAATAAATAAATAGAATTTTTTGTCCATTTTAGTAAGTGCCATTCTTAGTGCAAGTTGTAAAAACAAATGGACTAAGATCTAAATGGTGTTTTTATCCTTTTGGGTGTCACCTAAATGCTAAGTAATATATAATATATACATAGGGTGCTATTATGATCACATCGGTAGAGATATCGCTTCTTCTTTTTTATATAAGGGGGGTTTCGAATCTAAATTTTTTATTTGAAAAATCAGTTCATATGCTATCAGGCTTTTGGCACTTTTGATTATTTCTTCATATCCTTTTATTTAGTTATATATATATATATATATACATATATATACACACACATCAAGAAAAAAAAAAAAAAAACTTATCAAATCTAGGTTCAACATGAGATAAATCAAGTTAGACCAAAACTTGAAGAACCTTGGGTCATACCAATGTGTATTCCTATCTTTGTTTTGCGCCAAATGTTTGTAAAAGCTACACCGACAAGTCTCAGTTGCTGCTTGCTCAGCAAAGAAAACCACTTCGAGATTCACTTCCAAATAAATATTTATTTTAAATTAGTCTTTGTTTATATCAGTTATTTTTTAAGTCATTAAGTAAGAGCATGTGAGACAGTGAGTGGATTGTTGACTTGACAACATCTTTCTATTTTATTACAAATGGAGAATCATCGTCCATCAAACTTAGCTATATTTGATATCAAAATCACTACAATAATCTCAAATAAATTATTAATGTAATCTACTACTTTTTTAACTTACTATAAAAAGTTTAACGGAAATACTAAACCCACCGAAGTTGGATCCCAAAAATGAGTCCCGAAGTAATTTTTTTTTAATTTTTTTTATTTAGTAATTAAGGAAATAGTTTTTAATGATGTTGTGAATTTTTAATTTTTAATTTTTTAAAAAATATTTATGATGATTAAAAAAATACATGAAAAAAATGAAAAGAATAATAAAAAAGTGAAATGCACTTATCGGAATACACTTTTGGGACACTTTTTTTATGGCTGTAGTGCCACTCAAAGTTTAAATCCATCTCTACATACGTCATACATTCAAATACATGTCTTAACTTATTTATATTTAAATATATTTTAATGAGATTCATAAAATACTACTATTTATAAATTAATTCAAATCATTTGAAATTACATCAACATCCAAATACAGCCTAAGCACCCAATAATTGATGGTGCTACAACCACATGCACATGATAGCGTGAAATTAGTTTTTTTTTTGTAAAAAAAAAAATTTTTAAAGCATTTTTTATGTATTTAAAAAAAACATACAATAAAAAACACAATAGTAAAAAATAAACAAACAGCTAAAAGAAAAACAAATTTCGGTACAAATAAAGTCAGCACTTCAAATCAAAACTTATAATAAAAGATATACCTAAAATAGATTCTATAATTTTGTTAAACATTTTACGTGATATTAATTTATTCGGATTATTATAAATTATATAAAACTTATTTGACACGTCTATCCGATTATAGCGAATATTTTGGAGAAATTCGATTATTTACTATTTGTGCTTCAATGTATTATTTATTGTGGGTTGAGGATCTATTATGATTCTAAAAAATTAAAATGCCGATATATTTTTCATCTTTTGGAAAAATTTATATGACTAGAATGTAAATTACAAAATATTAAAATTGGTTAATATTTACGAGTTATTTTATTTTCAAATTGGTGTGTAAAACACATCATTCACATTACTTAAATAGTAAGATTTAATTTATAAGATTTAAATTTTAAAATTTATCTTTAATCATATTATATAATGTAAATACTTTACTTGATATATTCTACACACCTACTCAACAACTAGAATTTTCAAAATACACACCAATTTTTGTAAGAGTAATATTAAATACAATCGTGAATTATGTACATTTATTTTATAAAAAAGTAAAATCTGTCATTAAAAATTAATTTTCTTATATAAATTTATATTCACTAATATTTTTCAAAAAGAATCCACGGCATTACGCTCAAGACTAATGTTATTATGCCCCTCAAATTGCTCCATTATGTATTTTTTTTAAAAAAAAATTTAAATAATGACTACTAGTATATTTATATATATACATATATATTTTTAAAAAATATTTAAATATGTTTAAAAAATATTTTTTAAAAAAATACAATTTAACCGGGGCACATCCGGCAGAATAGCACCACTCTTACGCGCAAATATACTCTCTTTGTAATGAACAGAACTTTTTCACGTCCACTTGTATGCGGGTTCTACTTCCTACCCTTAGTCATTCCCGCCCCTTATAAAAGACAGTGAACTCCAGCGATTAGTCTCACAGATTTGAACATAGTAAGTTTTAAGTTGCTGTCTGTTTCATTTGCTTTCTGCTGTCTCTCTGTGTTTTAGTACGCTCGCTGACGACGGATAAGCAAGGCGGATTACCAGAATTATGAGCCAAGTGAAGGTCTTGGATTATTGCGTTTACAGAGACCCCAATGCAGCAGTGGAGGCTCGCATCAAAGACCTGCTCTCTCGAATGACATTGAAAGAGAAGGTCGGCCAGATGACGATGATTGAGCGCCGTGTCGCCACCGACGACGCCATTAAAGACCTTTCCATTGGTACGGACCTCTCTATCTCTCTCTCTCTCTCTTCCCATGTCTAGAAGTTGCTTACTGTTACATGTATGTGCCCTTCTGTGCATGTTTTGTTTCTGCAGTTTTGCTGACATTTTGTGGACTATTTTCTGTAGGGGGCATGATGAGTGCTGGTGGGAGTGGACCCTTCGGAAGGTGAAAACAAAGTCGTCGGATTGGGCCGATATGGTTGACAGGTTTCAGAAGTCGGCGCTTGATTCACGGCTAGGGATACCTTTAATATATGGGATTGATGCGATTCATGGTAACAATAGTATCTATGGTGCCACCATATTTCCTCATAATATTGGCCTTGGAGCTACAAGGTTAGTGTTTGACTCTGTCCCGGGTTTCTTACATAATTAGGCACTTCTGGGCAAAACTAGAACAGGAAACATAGAAAGATTGTGAAAAAAAAAGGAAAAGACCTTAAAAAGTTTGCTTTATAGACTCTAAATCTAAAAAGTGCATTCAAATCACTATATCCAAAGAAAATCAAAGTCATATCTGGACCTATACCCCAAAATACCAGTAAATGTTATAACTGCAACCTCTTGGAATCGTTATAATTTGCAAGAACTTATCCCTTCCAAACTATATGGGATTCTATCCACCACCCTTTCATATTAAATATGAGTATTACAGTTGATGGGAGACTGTTGGAAGAAAGATGGAAAATGGCATGCCGTTTGAAATCTTAATTTACTAATAAATAGGTCAATGGTCAGAGTACTCCATAACCTGTACTTTAATTTCTCATAGGACCATCTTATCAGCCACCAGCTTAGTTTATGCTTTAGCCTTTGAAAGGTAGGGATAAAAACCATTTCTGGGGAAGTTAAAGGACAAATAACCATAACAGCTAACCCTTATGAATTTCTCCGCTCTTCTTAAAATCTCAAAGCAGCCAAATGGAAGGTATTTGGCCCTTTTGCTTCAGGACCACTTATATTGTAAAACTTATGATAGGGATGCAGATTTGGCTCGAAAGATTGGGGAAGCAACGGCACTTGAAGTTAGAGCTAGCGGCATTAACTATACTTTTGCTCCTTGTGTGGCTGTAAGTACTGTAAATGTGACCTTGTGCTGGGCCATTATCTGTTTTAAGTGGTTGGTGCTTGCAATTTGGCAGTAGGCTTATAGTTGTAAGAAGTTAACAGTTCTTTATGCTTTTCAATATCTGTGGAGAATATTGACTATGTTTCTCTTCAAATGTTGCTGCCATTTCAATGAGTTAGGGATCTCTTGTAGTGTAAAGAACTAACAAACTAATTTAAATGTTGAGAAGCTCGACATGTAAATCATGAACAAGTGATATTATGCTAGCTAGCGTTATGTCTGAGGTGTTATTCTTCTATCTCCTTTCACGTGTTTGTCTTCTAAACACTCTTTTGTGGACAAGAAATTGTCAGGAAAACTCATTTACATAAGTTCTGATAGGTTTCAAGGGATCCCAGATGGGGGAGGTGCTATGAAAGTTACAGTGAAGACGCTGGAATTGTTAGAAAGATGACTTCCATTGTCACAGGCCTGCAGGGCCAGCAGCCCCCGAAACACCCAAAGGGCTACCCTTTTGTGGCTGGGAGGTAGCGAAAAGTGGTTGATATTCTATTTGCATTTATTTAATGACTATACTTATATCTTTAATCAAATTCACTCCTTAGCTAGTTCATTCCACATTCATCATCAATTTAAATACGTTTATTAATGTCTGAGAAAAACATATGGCGACTGGGAAAAAAGAAAGATTTAACGGATTCTAGAAATCACGTCAATTTGTGGGTTTATTTTATGTAATATCTTTCATATATTTCGATTCTTAAATAGTTACATAACTAACTTAACTCTTCATACTTTCAAGCTTTGTAATATATACTCATAATAATGCAAAGAAACCCTGATTGTCAATTCCTCTGTTAGCAGCCGTCCGATTGACTCTTTCTCATAATCCCACTTTTGTTTCCAGAAACAATGTTATTGCTTGTGCAAAGCATTTTGTAGGGGATGGGGGTACGGAAGGAGGAATAAATGAGGGGAATACCATATTATCATACGAGGAATTAGAAAGGATACATATGGCACCTTATCTGGATTGTATTTCTCGGGGAGTTTCCACTATTATGGCATCCTATTCTAGCTGGAATGGGCGTAAACTGCATGCTGACCATTTTCTCTTGACAGAAATTTTAAAAGATAAGCTCGGTTTTAAGGTAAAAAGCTTGATATTACTTGTATAACTCATTTCTTTTGTTGGGGTTCTGAGATTATAGTTTCTGCACATCTAGATAAATCGTGGGAAAATATTCTGCTGCAGGGTGTTGTAATTTCTGACTGGAGAGGACTTGACAGACTTAGCGAACCTCGTGGCTCAAACTATCGTTACTGTATTTCCTCTGCTATTAATGCTGGAATAGACATGGTATAGATTCATTGAACTCCAATTCCAAAATCTATAACAAGGTTTCTTCATTTATTTATATCTTCTTTGCCTGACTGAGAAAAGATGCAGGTGATGGTGCCTTACAGATACGAACTTTTTGTGGGGGATTTGACATTTCTAGTTGAATCAGGGGAGATACAAATGTCAAGGATCGATGATGCTGTTGAACGGATACTTAGAGTGAAGTTTGCTGCCAGTCTTTTTGAATTTCCTTTCGCGAATAGATCTGTGCTTGATACAGTTGGATGCAAGGTGACTTTTTGAAACATTTAGCAAACGGTGGTGCAGACATTTTTGGCATCTACACGATCTTTGGAAGATGCAAAAGCTTTCCCTTTATTCGTTAAGCTGAATCAGTCATCTCTCCCTTGTATTAATGCCATTAGAAACAGTTGCATAACTACTGTTTTCATTCTAATTATTTAAAAGATATCAAATGCTTTCAGTTAGCAACTAACTATACCATCAAACTCAACTGATTTAGTACTTAAAAACTGAGATAAAAGTTTGGCAATCGAAATTTTCTGCAGCTGCACAGAGATTTAGCACGTGAAGCAGTCCGCAAGTCTTTGGTTCTTTTGAAAAATGGAAAGGATCTGAAGAACCCTTTTCTTCCATTGGATAGAAATGCGAAAAGAATTCTTGTTGCTGGGACACATGCTGATGATCTTGGATATCAGTGTGGTGGGTGGACAGCTGATTGGAAAGGAAGCAGCGGCAACATTGCAATTGGTATGTAATTACGTTGTTAATCTTATAAGTATTAAGCAATAGGTTGACTTTCACCATGAGAGCGAAAACATATTTAGCTTTGTAAGACTGATTTGTTTCTTTAGAATCACTGTGATACTCGCTAACTATATCAGTTATGATGGGCAATATTTTCCAATCTATGGTTATTCCTGGGTTTTGTATGGCATGTATGGCTACAGAGACAGTCAACGAGTCTCCTTAAATGAGGTTGTCCATATCCAGTTTGAATGGTTCAGAGGAGGAGAGCTGCTTGGCGTTTCCAATGTTGGGGTTGATTGATTGATCATTTTAAGTCGAAGCATGGTGAATCTATTCCGTCACTACAAACAGCAGCTAACATGGAGAATCTATCCGCAACTGCAGCATCATAATTACTTTGTATTGGTTCCTTGGTGGGCTCAGCCTAGTTTGCACAGCTTGACAGCTTGTGCAGGGGAAGTTGCCTGCATGCCAATCGAAGTTCCCTGCTTGTT
The DNA here is from genome assembly GCF_004785595.1 of Juglans microcarpa x Juglans regia. Lineage (NCBI taxonomy): Eukaryota > Viridiplantae > Streptophyta > Magnoliopsida > Fagales > Juglandaceae > Juglans > Juglans microcarpa x Juglans regia. The sequence continues at coordinate 6,521,655 of NC_054607.1, forward strand.
TTCCTCATCTGGTAGTGGATGACTGGTTTTTAAAGCTGCAGGTCAGCCACAAAGTAATCCATGAGAGTCAGTCCTTTGGATCTGGTGGGGGCCATTTCTTGGATTGGACCAAAAACTGAAGATATTTTTTGGATTGAAAAAGTAAAATTAGAAAATAATAAATGGTCACAAAACTTTAAACTTCAAAATTATTTTAAGTTTAAACAGTTAAGTTATAAAACTCATCATGTGGCTCAACAGGAGCGAAAGTTCTGTTTCGAAAATTATATATGTTATAGATGTGTTGGAAGCACGATGGCGATGAACTCATGATGTCATTTCGTTTTAGGCACAACTATCTTGGATGCAATTAAAGAAGCAGTTGGAAATGAAACAGAAGTAGTTTATGAGCAATATCCATCGGCAGACACCTTAGCACGTCGGGATTTCTCTTATGCAATTGTAGCTGTTGGGGAAGAACCCTATGCAGAGACACATGGTGACAATTCGGAGCTTGTAATCCCGTTTGATGGAGCTGACTTATTAAGTTCAGTTGCTGGCTGTATCCCCACATTGGCAATTCTGGTATCTGGAAGACCCTTAGCTCTTGAGCCATGGCTTTTGGAGAAGATAGATGCTCTGATTGCTGCTTGGTTGCCGGGAAGTGAAGGAGGAGGAATTGCAGATGTTGTCTTTGGGGATCATGACTTTGAGGGCAGACTGCCAGTGACATGGTTCAAAAGGGTCGAGCAGCTGCCCTTGCATGCTGAAATGAATGCATGCGACCCTCTATTCTCACTAGGCTTTGGGTTGACATGCAACAAGGAGAAATCTCCGAACTGATAAAGTTAGTTTATATATGTATATAGTTTCTCTGAGTCACTTAAAGCAGAAGCAGTGCTGCAGTTGGCTCATGAATAGATTTTTCCACTGGTATGACAACAATGTTGTCTGTACTCTTTTCTGTATTTCCACTGGCTTCTAGTTCTAGTTATTGCCCTGTGAACTGTAACACCCGGACCCAAAATGGGTATAGTTGGACTTTAGATTTTTATTTACTTATTTATTGGAGCTTGATGTTTTAAGTTTTTATTTTACGGACTTGAGTAGTGATTTTTTTTTTCTTCTCTTTCGGTCTTTATTTTTTTCCGTAAGTTTGTTTTTCTTGTGCACGTCGTGCATGCTCTCGCTCAACCCATCTTCATCCGCTCGCACGTCTCCTCCTTTAGGGTTTTCTTTCTTGTTTGATCCACCTATATATATTCTTATATATATTTGTATTCGAAGAAAGCTTCCTCCGCTACCCTCCTTAGATGACCTCGGCCGGTCAGTTTTCCCTAAGCTTCTGCCCTCCTTGGTGATCACTGCCATCTCCCAAACTCCTCCTCGGAACCTTTCCCAGCCACTAGGCGTCGCAGTCGAGCCAGCCCGAGAAACTTCCGGTAGTTGTTCCGTGATTTGTTTCCTTAAAAATCGTTTCCCGTGTGTCTTCACCATCAGCGGACTCAACCTGGGTTGTCCACCGCGCGTAACCAACTATCCAGACCTCACCACCGTGCCCACTGCCCAGTCACACGAAGCTGTCGCCTAGCCTCCAGCAGCCTCTACAGCAAGCATCGGACTGCTCTGTTTTGGCATCCAAAAACAGAGCATTTTTCTAGCCACCTTGAGCCGCTGAAAACACCCTCCACCGAAAGCTCCTTTGCGATGTGCCCCCTCAGAAACTGCCAGGGAGGACGTCTCATCACCCCTGTCCGCCGCACGCTGCCTCTGTTTCCCCGGTAAGCTCACGCCATTTCTGGTTGGTGTCTCTGTTCTCTCGGTATCTACCTCACTTTTCCCTCACCGTGTGCCTCTCTCACTCGTCTCCCTCTCTTGCTCTCGCAGCCAGTGACCAGGTGCCACTCCCTTTCGCCGTAGCCAACCACCAGCTCCACGCCGTCGTGCCCCACCTCTCCGTAAGTGCTTCAGCTGCACTGTGTGGAGTTTTCTTTTCCGGCGTGTATATATATATATGTATTTGTATGTTACGTGAACTATAGGATGTATTATTACATTTTTAGCCCTTAAAGCATACCTCTAGATTTATTGTTTCGGGTGTTTAATTTTGTGAGTTTATATTATGTACTTTGGATTTTGAAATCATGGGTTTACAACGTGAACTGCATGTGTTTTTTTTATTTTTAGACTTAGGCACATGTGAGTTGTACTTTGTTAAGTTGTTTTTTTGTAAAAGACTGATTTTTTTTTAACAAAATATTTTTTATGAAAATATTGATAAATTCTTGGAGTGATTGGTAAATGCAAAATCTTATTTTAAATCCTTTTTAAAAGAATATTTTTTTTTTATTTAAACAAAAGTATGATCATCTACTTATAATGATTTCGATATAGTTACGCTATTTTTAGTTTTATAATTTATAAATAAATTGGAATTTAATGTTTTAGTCGGAGTTATTATGTTGGATATTGATGAGTTAGAAAGTGATGTTGGTATATTAGGAATAATGAGAATTTAGGTTTTTGAGGAATTAAAATAGGTTATTTTAGCATTTTAGGCTTAAATTTTGAGATACGTGATTAATTGAAAATTTATGAGAAGTACGTGATTATTTTATAAGTGACGATTAATTATTATCCGACGCTTTTGAGGAATTTTGAAAAAGCTAAGAAGTCCAGGTAAGCGGGGTTCCTATGCTAGACTTTGCATTAAAATAAAATGTGCTGAGGTTATTTTGGAAAATATACATATTTGATTTTGAAAAGAAATTTGAACTACCTCGGTTATTTGTTCTGCATTACTCATGAGATTCTGTATAAGAATAAATTATTTTCTGTCATGATTGGTGTAAACATGAGCTTATTTTTTGACATTCTGTTTCTGAACTTTGAAAAAGAGAGCGAATATGAAATTTTGTGCATAAGTTATGTTGTATAATGATTTTGTTCTATTTTAAAGATTTTCTGCGCTCTGATATGATCTGATGTGATTTCTGAAAACCTCTGGCATAACATTCTATTTCTGTTTTTGTTTCGTTCTGACCTCACCACGGGTGTAAAACTGTGGCCTCTGTTCGGGTTGGTACCAATTTTTCTGTTTCTGGTGCACCCACTTTGGAAACAAAGTGGTTTTCTGTGTGGTCTTTCCTATGTGCACACTCGTGGGTCCGAGAATGAATAAGGGGAAGATTCACATTCTGTTTCTGCTCGGTTAGCTATCGGGGTTTGCACAACCCTACCAAGGGGGTTAAACATGGTATTTGTTCTGATTTGATAAGATAAGATGTGATGTTTCAGTTTATGCTATGCCAAAGGGATTTTTTATTATGAATATTTTTGATCTTTTGCTCTGATATTTTTGATGACATGTTATGACGCTACATTTTGAAAACATTATTCTGTTTCTGCATTCTGAAAGAAAATATTTTGTTCTGCATTCTGTTTTCTGTAAATGCTCATATTTACACACTAGTATATGTCATCTGCTTACTGAGTTGTTGATAACTCACCCCTTATCTCCATATATTTTTCAGATATTTTTTATGGTTCAGCTGGAAAACAAGAGTAGAAAGTTTTAACAGGTGTGATGATCAGAGTGGAATAAGTGCCAGATGGTACAAGTGCTTATTTGAGAGTCGTAGTTAGTAAACCAAAATTATGTTTAAGATATTTTGATTTGATGAATTAAGGATAATTTCGAGTTTTAGAGAGTTTTTAATTTATGTTATTGAGTTTTTCTTTATCGTCCCCATGGAGGAATTTAGACATTTGGATTGATTAAATTGATTAATATTTTATTGGATTCTTCGGATTTTATAGTTGTACTATTTAAGTTGATATGAGGTATTAAGAGTTAACTCTTCGGAACTCTGGGAACGGGGCGTTACAGTTGGTATCGGAGACAGGTTTGAATTCTGCATACTGTAGACCTTGGAGGTTTAGATATCTGTGGGTTCATAAGATGTGGAAATTTCAATATAGGAATTGGAGGATTATAAGGATAGCCATGTAGATATTTAAGTTTGAGTTCCAAGAACCTTATGATGGATTTTGATGGGATTTGAGGTTTCAGATTTTGCTAATGTTAGGAATTGAATTTGGAACTTTGAGGTTATAGATTCTAGTGATATACGTGTGTATTAAGTGATGTCAGATTTGCTTAGTTATCTGATATATATATATATATATATGTATATGTGTTTAGATGCATATTTTATTTATCCTCTTATTTTATTCTATTTACCTGGTATTTTCGCTTTCTTTCATTTTTAGAACGTTTCACCGAGTTTAGACTTTCAGGATGGCTGCTCGTCGTAGAGTTCGAACTCTTGAAGATTTGAACGAAGATGACAATGGTGGGGGTTGCACGTTCGAACAATTTAATCGAACGCATCCTCCCATATTTGATGGAAGAGGCGATGCGAATGCTGCGGAAGATTGGATACAAGACATTGAAGAAATATTTGGTGTTTTGGAGTGCACCGATCAGCAAAAAGTCAGGTTCGCAGCCTTCAAACTATCTGGAGAAGCAAAGAGATGGTGGAATTCTGAGAAAATTATCAGGGAAACTGAGGGGACTGGGTTATTTGTTTGGGCTCAATTCAAGCAGAATTTCTTTGATCGATTTTTCCCTAAAACTGATAGGGAAGTAAGAGCTCGTGAGTTCACTAACTTGGTGCAAGGGACCATGACTGTGCGCTAGTATGCTGCAAGGTTTACGGAATTATCACATTTCGCCGCATACTTGATTCCTGATGAGGAGAAAAAGACTAGGAAGTTTGAGGAAGGTTTGAACTATAGGATTTATGAACGTGTGATGATATTTCAGATTCAGAATTAGTACACAAGGCGATGCTAGTTGAGCAGAATCTCAAGAGGGGTACTGAATTGCAAGAACAGAGAAAGAGAGCTACTCCACATGGATCCTCTAGTATGGATCAAGGGCCATGGAAGAAGAGAAATGATGGAAGCAGCTCGGGACAAAAGCAAATGCAAGTAAATCAATCGAACAACCTCTGTAAGTTTTGTAATCGTGCACATACTGGAGAGTGCAGAAGGGAAATGGGGGCATGTTTTCGATGCGGTAAGACCGGACATCTTATCAGGGAATGCCCTTTGCTGCTGACAGACAACAAGAAGCCTAACCCACATCCAGGTTCCCAACAAGCGAATCAGGGTAATAATCAACGTAGAATGGGACCGGCCCGAGTGTTCGCACTAACATCTGAAGATGCTGAGAATGACAACAATGAGATCACAGGTACCTCACTCTATTTCTCCTTGAAATCTTTTTAATTTAGTCGAGATTAGTTATGCTTGTATGGAGCTGTTCTTATAGGGTAGCTTAGAATATTAAAGTTTGGTTGAGAGTAGATTTTCTAAGGATTTGAAATTTGTGAATCGAGGTTATTCAGGACTTAAGCTTGGAACTTTTGATTATACTACTTTGTTTTAAGAGTTCTCTGTTAATTAGTTGTAAATGCGGGGTTTAGTTCTTTTCCGGGGTATGCGACTCAATGTTTTTTTTTTTAGGACTATAAGTTGATAGAGTGAGCAGCGGAAGCGTGGTTTGGTGAGTGATATGATAGTTTGAGAGTTTATTTCGTCATTTAGTGAGGCTTTATATTAGGTGGAGATTTTTAAAATTTATTTTTGGATATTTAATTGTATTATTGAGGTTTATATTCCAGACTTTAAAAGGCAGTGTATGCGAATGTGTTTGGCTAGAGAAATTATGGGAGAATACGATCGACAATATGGGAGGGTTAGAATTTGAAATATTAGGTTTGACAATTGCGGAATATTAATTAGGTTTGACATTATGATTATCGAATGGGTTAGGCATGGAATTGTTGTAGCGGATAAATATTTAGTCCTTGTTTCTGGTACTAGCAAATTTCGAGGATGAAATTTTTTTTAAGGGAGGGAGAATGTAACACAAGGACCCAAAATGGGTATAGTTGGACTTTAGATTTTTATTTATTTATTTATTGGAGCTTGATGTTTTAAGTTTTTATTTTACGGACTTGAGTAGTGATTTTTTTTTTCTTCTCTTTCGGTCTTTATTGTTTTCCGTAAGTTTGTTTTTCTCGTGCACGTCGTGCATGCTCTCGCTCAACCCATCTTCATCCGCTCGCACGTCTCCACCTTTAGGGTTTTCTTTCTTGTTTCATCCACCTATATATATTCTTATATATATTTGTATTCGAAGAAAGCTTACGCCGCTACCCTCCTTAGATGACCTCGGCCAGCCAGTTTTCCCTAAGCTTCTGCCCTCCTTGGTGATCACTGCCATCTCCCAAACTCCTCCTCGGAACCTTTCCCAGCCACTAGGCATCGCAGTCGAGCCAGCCCGAGAAACTTTCGGTAGTTGTTCCGTGATTTGTTTCCTTAAAAATCGTTTCCCGTGCGTCTTCACCATCAGCGAACGCAACCTGGGTTGTCCACCGCGCGTAACCAACTATCCAGACCTCACCACCGTGCCCTCTGCCCAGTCACACGAAGCTATCGCCTAGCCTCCCGTAGCCTCTACAACAAGCATCGGACTGCTCTGTTTTGGCATCCAAAAACAGAGCATTTTTCCAGCCACCTTGAGCCGCTGAAAACACCCTCCACCGAAAGCTCCTCCGCGATGTGCCCACTCAAAAACTGCCAGGAAGGACGTCTCATCACCCCTGTCCGTCGCACACTGCCTCTGTTTCCCCTGTAAGCTCATGCCATTTCTAGTTGGTGTCTTTGTTCTCTTGGTATCTACCTCACTTTTTCCTCACCGTGTGCCTCTCTCACTCGTCTCCCTCTCTTGCTCTCGCAGCCAGTGACCAGGTGCCACTCCCTTTCGCCGTAGCCAACCACTAGCTCCACGCCGTCGTGCCCCACCTCTCCGTAAGTGCTTCAGCTGCACTGTGTGGAGTTTTCTTTTCCGGCGTGTATATATATATATATGTATTTGTATGTTACGTGAACTATAGGATGTATTATTACATTTTTACCCCTTAAAGCATACCTCTAGATTTATTGTTTCGGGTGTTTAATTTTGTGAGTTTATATTATGTACTTTGGATTTTGAAATCATGGGTTTACAACGTGAGCTGCATGTGTTTTTTTATTTATTTTTAGACTTAGGCACATGTGAGTTGTACTTTGTGAAGTTGTTTTTTTGTAAAAGACTGATTTTTTTTTTTTTAACAAAATATTTTTTTATGAAAATATTGAGAAATTCTTGGAGTGATTGGTAAATGCAAAATCTTATTTTAAATCCTTTTTAAAAGAATATTTTTTTGATTTAAACAAAAGTATGATCATCTACTTATAATGATTTCGATATAGTTACGCTATTTTTAGTTTTATAATTTATAAATAAATTGGAATTTAATGTTTTAGTCGGAGTTATTATGTTGGATATTGATAAGTTAGAAAGTGATGTTGGTATATTAGGAATAATGAGAATTTAGGTTTTTGAGGAATTAAAATAGGTTATTTTAGCATTTTAGGCTTAAATATTGAGATACGTGATTAATTGAAAATTTATGAGAAGTACGTGATTATTTTATAGGTGACGATTAATTATTATCTGACGCTTTTGAGGAATTTTGAAAAATCTAAGAAGTCCAGGTAAGCGGGGTTCTTATGCTAGACTTTGCATTAAAATAAAATGTGCTAAGGTTATTTTGGAAAATATACATATTTGATTTTGAAAAGAAATTTGAACTACCTCGGTTATTTGTTCTGCATTACTCATGAGATTCTGTATAAGAATAAATTATTTTCTGTCATGACTGGTGTAAACATGAGCTTATTTTTTGACATTCTGTTTCTGAATTTTGAAAAAGAGAGCGAATATGAAATTTTGTGCATAAGTTATGTTGTATAATGATTTTGTTCTATTCTAAAGATTTTCTGCACTCTGATATGATCTGATGTGATTTCTGAAAACCTCTGGCATAACATTCTATTTCTGTTTCTGTTCCGTTCTGACCTCACCAGGGGTGTAAAACTATGGACTCTGTTCGGGTTGGTACTAACTTTTCTGTTTCTGGTGCACTCACTTTGGAAACAAAGTGGTTTTCTGCATAGTCTTTCCTATGTGCACACTCGGGGCTTCGAGAATGAATAAGGGGAAGATTCACATTCTATTTCTACTCGGTTAGTTACCGGGGTTTGCACAACCCTACCACGGGGGTTAAACATGGTATTTGTTCTGATTTGATAAGATAAGGTGTGATGTTTCAGTTTATGCTATGCCAAAGGGATTTTTTATTATGAATATTTTCGATCTTTCACTCTGATATTTTTGATGACATGTTATGACGCTATATTTTGAAGACATTATTCTGTTTCTGCATTCTGAAAGAAAATATTTTGTTCTGCATTCTGTTTTCTGTAAATGCTCATGTTTACACACTAGTATATGTCATCTGCTTACTGAGTTGTTGATAACTCACCCCTTATCTCCATATATTTTTTAGATATTTTTTATGATTCAGCTGGAGAACAAGAGTAGAAAGTTTTAACAGGTGTGATGATCAGAGTGGAATAAGTGCCAGAGGGTACAAGTGCTTATTTGAGAGTCGTAGTTAGTAAACCAAATTTATGTTTCAGATATTTTGATTTGATGAGTTAAGGATAATTTCGAGTTTTAGAGAGTTTTTAATTTATGTTATTGAGTTTTTCTTTATCGTCCTCATGGAGGAATTTAGACATTTGGATTGATTAAATTGATTAATATTTTATTGGATTTTTCAGATTTTATAGTTGTACTATTTAAGTTGATTTAAGGTATTAAGAGTTAACTCTCCGGACCTCTGGGAACGGGGCGTTACATGAATAGCATATGGGATGGCTTTTGTGGAAGATGGTTTGTGGTTTGTTGAATAAGATTTAAGCAGTTTGGCCATGCTCATCTGTTTATACATGGGAGGAGGATGGACTCTTCATGCTAAGCTTATTATTTTGGATCTCATCTATTACAATATCAAATTCCCTGATGAGAAAAGCTTCAAATTGGTTAGGGAGTGAATTAGAAGTTTACACCATCCAATGGAAAAAGAACACGCAAGCCTTTCTTTTTGTTTACCATGGATATGACTGTAGATTATTACCCTCTGTTCTGTCACATTCCCCACAATCCTCTCTGCATTCAGTTCGTTTTCTTCTTTTCTCTAGCGTTACCTTTTTCTTTCACTCTCTCTCTCATCTCTAGCCGAATCTTCGAAGCAACTATAGCGGATTTAAATAGAAAAAAATGTCTGAAGCATGTTGCTCAACCTCTCTCTTCCATCGCCAAGCTCTCTCTCTCTCCTCTACTTCACAAGCCGAAGCCAGCCTCTATCTCTTCTCAAGCCAGCCCGTCGGCCTCTCTCTCTCTCTATCCTCAAGCACAGCCTGTAAGTCTCTCTCTCCTTTCCATTTCGTCTTTTAACAATTAAAACTTCATTTGTTTAATTGAAGAGTTAAATATCTTTTGTTTTCATTCTTTTTACATTAACATTCATCTGATGTTCATCAAATCCAAGCATTAGGAAACAGTAAAAATCTGGGTTCTTTCTTTCCAAACCCAAACTCTAGAACATGAACGTGTTTGCTGTGGAACGTGAACAAACCAAAGTGGTTGATAATTTCTTCCTTCTAAAATCTCGAATGTGAATGTTGGCTTCAATTCCTTAAATATCAGAGCAAAAAGATCATTTTAGGTACCAAAACTTATGGGTATCTTCAATCTTTAATTTTCTTCAAAATAAAAAATAAGAAACTTGCATTTATGAAACCAAAGTGCATTCATTTCAATTATTTGCCTGAGTTCGCATATCTTCAATCAATGTTTTAAGCGGTATGTATCAGTTGTTTTCTGAGTTGAATAGCAAGAAGTTAGTAACTACGGAACCAAAATGCGTTCGATTCAATTGTGTTTAGTATATTTTGTATTTTGGGTGATGAGGTCAAGGGAAGCAAATGGAAGGAGGGAGGGAGAGAACGTGAACGTGTTTGTTGAGGAGAGAGAGAGAGAGTGAGAAGGGGGTGAAAGAGGATATAGAGGTGAGGGGAGAAACACGGGAATTGGGAGAGGGGGAGAAACCTGCAACTAATTCCATTTTTTCCCTACAATCAATTTTGTTTTACATATCTTAAAACTTACACGTGTCAAACTATGATTGGATGGTGTAAAATTTTATTTTTCACCGCTCCCTTCCCTGATATACTAAGATGTTAAGTAAATATTATTAACCCATTCACCTCCTTTGTTGCTCTCTTTTTCTCCCTTCCTCTCTCTCTCTCCCCTCAATAATTTTCATCCCTCTCTCTCCTCAAAGCAACTGCTATTTTCATCCTTATCTCTCTCTAGGAGAAACACTAAAGGAAGAGGGGGGAGGGGGGGGGGGGGGGGAAGGGATTAAAACCTTGCTTCCACTGGCGAGAGAAAGGGCTGAAAAACAAAAGGTAAATCAGGAGTAGCCCCACAAGATATCGTCGAAGCAAGTGGCGAGCCAGAACCTGCTGCCACTTCCTCAACATATTCTTCAACATTTTCCACGTCAACATTTTCCACCCGAGGAGGTTCCACGGGAACATCAAGGCACCGAGCAGCGGAAGGTGGAGACAAAGGCAATACAAGCAGAGGAGCCTCGAAAGATTGGAACTCCGTTTGAGTAGATGGAGGCACCAACAAGTAAGGATTCAGAGGGACCATATCATCCTCTCCCAGAGGATTATCATCGCCCTTCTTTGTAGAAACATCTCCCAATGTGCTTAAGGGCTATGCAGCGGCCATAGTGGCAGCTTCTGCGGTAATAATGGCTTCGAGATCCTCGTCGGATAGAGACATCACATCATCCAAGGAAAGAGTTGATGGCACCACAAAGGTAGATAGTTTGCTCAATTTCTCCTTAGGTGTCGCCTCCATGCTCCCACTCGCTCGGGAAGTCTTTCCACTATGTTTAGACTGGGGGGGCCGATTTAATGTCACATTCGCTCGCCTTTGGCATCAATTTGCTCGGTTGCTCTGGAAGAGGAGTCAACTTATTGCCTCCACTAGGCGCAAGAGGGAGTAAGGAGTCATGCTTTGAAGAGATGGACTCATCAGAATGAGGCAAGACACTGGCCTTTTTGAGTTTTCTCTTCTTTGATCCATCAGCACCAGCGCGCTTCTTTTTCCTCAAGTCACCTGCCGGTAGGGGGCACCCAAACACTCACGTCCTAATACATGGGCCTGACTAGGAACCATTGGAACTTCTCAAGAATCAACCAACCTCACACGACCCTCCTCACGAGGGGAAAGAATAACCTCAAAGTCATCCCCATCAGGAATAGGAGACCAGCATGCCTTAACATGAAACTCCCGAATAACAGCTTCATCGGTGGGAAATTCCCAACCCTTGCCAGTAAGTAGAAAAAATTCATTGGTTCAATCTTTCACATGCAAATATTTACGCTCCAACTCAACCAATGCCCTTTTGGCCCTAAAACTGCAAAGATTCCCATCCAAACGCCTAAACCCGTGTAGGGAGAAAAACTCACGGGCTGTTAAATCTGGATATTGATTACCCACAGGTTCTAGGACCTTTCGCCACAAAACGCAGCAACCCATCAAAATTCTCCAGTTGTTGGGCACTAATTGAGCTGGGGCGAGCCCGAGGACGTCTAACACGTCGTGGACTGGTCATACAAAGGGCATATGAAGCCCCATGGTAAACATAGCAAAGCAAAGGGCAACAGAAACAACCATATCTTTAGCATTGATAGCTTTCTGGTTTAGAGTAAGGGCCCTCAAATTGACAGAGTCGGGAATATTGAAGTTGTTTCATTGATTCTCTAGTTCGCGGGAAGTAATGGTTGAAGACCAGCGAGAGCCCACAAATATGGACGTCGGAGGAGCAACGACAATCCGGGGAGAAGAGTCGCAGGGTGGTGAAGTTTCAGAGGTAGAAACCATGCCCTTACCTTTAGAAGACGAGGACGCCATGGAGAAAGAAAAGAGAATAAGAACTTGGAAAGAGGGCAAGAACTTGAAAGGAGAGCAAGAACTCAGAAAGAAAGCAAGAAATGCAAAAGAGGCAGAAGTTCGAAAGAGAAGGGAAAATGAATAGCAAATGTGCATTAATTAGGAATGTACGTGAGGAAACGGTTGACGTGCCCGAGAAATGAAGGTGAAACTGCGCTTTGACATGCCTCGAAAACTGAAACGGTGCTTAGATTTAAGTCCCATCACACCAGATGTAGTGAGACTTCGCGGGGTAACTGGAGAGATCATTCCTCTCGCCCATACAGTACGAGCCTGAGCCTTCACCTACTAATGATTCAAGTCCCATCACACCAGATGTAATAAGACTTCGCGGGGTAACTAGAGAGGGCATTCCTCTCACCCATAGAGTACGGGCCGGGGCCTTCACCTACTCATGATTTGAGTCCCAATACTGAAGGGGCCCATTAGAGACAAGAATGACCCAACCCACTTACCATTGCTGACTACGTAACCACCCAGTGGTAATAAAGGAAGGGTAGTTATTATAACAATCCATTAGAGTAAAAACCCTCATCACTTAAGCAACAGAATTGTTCATAAGTTCTATATAAGAGGAAAACCAGGTACGTAAAAGGGATCAGATTTATAGGTATTATTATTATTATCTTCAGTCACTGACTTAGGTATCGGAGACGTTCCCTTAAACACCCAAGCCCTCTACTCTTTGCAGTTGGTCGTGAGGTGGTGACGGTGAAACACGTCCATAACAAGCATTGTGCCAGGGAGATACGAGTTTTTCTATTTTTAAGTTGGTGTGTAAAGTACACTATTTACATCAATTAAATGGTAAAATTTGATTTGTAAGATTCAAATTTCAAATTTTATATTCAAAATCAAATTATGTCATGTAAGTACTTTACTAGGTGGACTCTATATACTGACTTAAAAATAGAAATTTTCAAGACATAAATAGTAGAGTTACATACAAAAATAATCTCTATGGTTTGGCGTTTGGATAGATTAATTACTATAATTTTAAAAATTTTACTTCCCATTGGTTTAAGACGTCACTAACGAAGCTTACACATTGTAAGCACGAACATAAGATAAGTGCCTATAGAATGTTTGTCAACACGTTTCAATAAAAATAAAATAAATGTAATTAAATTTTGACTTCAATTTATAAACAAAAAAAACTTTTAAATTAAGAAAACCTTAATCTTTAAAATAAGCTAAAGTGAAATGGTGATCACGTTACACCCTTAATCTTAAAGAGAGGGAGGTGACATCTGGGGCTGGGCTTCGACGGAGTCAGAATGCCCAATTCCGACTAAAGTCGAAGGCCAAGTTGAGTTCCGACTTCTACTTCGAATCGGAGAGGATTCCGACTTAGAGTTAGGTTTTTTTCCCAATTATCTTACCGCTTTTTCAGCATCCAAACAATATACAAAAATTCTAAACAACATCTAACAATTTTCATATCTGCACCCCTATTGCATGGCCATATCAAAAAATGTGCGGAGAGGCTCAAAGAAAGACAAGCATTTGAGAGGAAACAACTCGCAAAAATTAGGATGCCTAGAAAAGATTTTTGAGAGAGAAATTGATGTCAATGACGAAGACAACATCCAAAAATTAGGATGCCTAGACAACTCACAAAACTTGATGAAGACAAGCATGAGAGACTCAAAGAAAGAGAGTATGTGAGGCTGAGTAGTTGCTATCAGCTGAGGACAAGAGAGAAAACAGAAGAAGAGAGAAAACAACATAAGGTTTTAGTTGAAATGAAGAGATGAACATATAAGAGGTGTGAACGGCGTCGTTTTAAGAAATTCTTAAAAAGAGTTTGCAAAAAATTGTCTCGTAGGGGGAGGGGTTCGAACGCGAGTCAGCGTGTTTGCAAAACGTATGCTTGCACCATTTGGCCACTCATCGATCCAATGAAGTCTACAAGTGGCACTTGTGTGACCTGTAGATATCATGGGGGTGGTCGCGCATCACTCTCGAGTCTCACGAGAAAGGTACATGACTATTATTTTTAAGAGAAATTCTCTATGTAGTCCCATATCAGATGACTGGGCGCGCATGTCCAACGAGGCAAAAATGTCCCGTTTTACTAAGTTGAGTTTACGACATCGTCTTGCTCGAGAAAAATCTTCTCTTCGTGATGACTCTCCCCTTTTCTCGTTTGGCTGGTCTTCTCTTCATGAGAGATTGCTCTTCCTTCCTCCCGAGACCCAAGCTTTGCCCAGAAGAGTAATTTCGTCTGTCTGAGCCCAGCCCTAACAAAGTCGTGCGAGGTGGTGGAGTTGCTTCTACCCAAAATAGTACTTCCGTCTAAGCCCAACCCTAACTTCACTCCGTTTGAGCCTTAATTCGCTTTGCCCAGAAGAGTAATTTTGTTCACCTGAGCCCACCCTTATCGTCATCGTGCGAGGTGGTGGAGGAGCTGATTCCGCCCAAAAGAGTAATTCCGTCTGAGCCCAGCCTTAACTTCACTCTGTTTAAGCCCTAATTCCATTCCGTTCGTGAAATAGGTTGATTTCTGACAATTTTTTTATGGCAATGTTTCTCTGTTATTGCAATGTGATTTTCTAGCTGAGCAATTTAGATTCTTTACATCTTTAATTATGGCATTTATTATGCTTTCTGATTTTTTTTGGAAATTAAGGCATTTGATAGGCATTTGGTATTCCTTATATCTTCATACACGTTCCAGTTGAGCAATTCAAATAAGAATAAATATTTAATTACTGCATTTGGTATGCTTTTTTATTTTTGTTGGAAATTAAGGCATTTGGTAATTCTGTGTTTGAGTTCGTATTGGAAATTAAGCTAGTTGGTAATTATGGAAATTAAGGCATCTTTAATTACAACTATATACACGTTTTTGTTAGAAATTCTGTATTCAGTTCGTATTGGGAATTAAGCTAGTTGGTAATTTTGGAAATTAAGGCATCTTTAATTACATCTTCATACACGTTTTTGTTGGAAATTCTGTGTTGAGTTCGTATTGGAAATTAAGGCATTTGGTAATTCTGGAAATTAAGGCATCTTTAATTACATCTTCATACACGTTTTTGTTGAAAATTTTGTGTTGAGTTCATATTGGAAATGTCGTGCAGTAAAAGTTGCAATCCAATTGCTTGAGAAAATGTGTGAGAGGGATTCAGTTTCATGAAATGTAATGATCTCTGGGTTTTACCAATCAGGGGATTTCACGGTTTCATTGATTACTTTAAGCAAGATGATTTTGGAATATGGTTTGCACTAGGGATGAAAAACTGACCCTTGGTTCGGTTCTATACAAAAATCGAAACCGACCGAAACTAGTATTTTGGAGAAGAAAATCGACCGAAAACAAACCATGTAAGGGGTAAAACTGTTCGTTTCGGTTGCCGGCTGGTTCACAGTCGGTTTGGCGATTTGCTGGAAATAAGTTCTTACAATCCCACCACCAAATTCAAAAATATCCATCAATCCTGAAATAGCCATTCAATCCCACAATAGAATCAAGAAAATAAAAATAACACTAGACAAAATAAGATACCACAAAATACAAATCATGATGCTACCTTTTGGAGTGAAACTATTAACTGAAAATCAGACCTAAAAAAATATTTTGGAGTGAAAACTGAAAAGACCAGTGGGTCCGTGGGAGTGGGATACACCATTTGCCAGAGAGACGTGGACATCATGGAGGCTGGGTCGCTACTGCTGCCGCTGCAAATGCCACTGCCACAGCCGTTACCGATGCCGATGTCGCAGTCGTTGGAGAGGAGGGCTACGGAAGGCTGAAGCTGGAGATCGAGGATGAAATGAGGGCCGAGGGCTCGAATGAGAATAGAATAAGAGGGCGCGCCCTTTTGAATAAGCCCTAGGATGAAACGGCGCTATTTAGATTTGCCAAAAGGCATCGTTCCCCTTTAGTGTTTTTTTTTTTTTTTAGCTCAAGAAGCAAAATGATGCCGTTTCATTTATTTAAGTGAAACAATGTCGTTTTAGAATGTCATATATATATAAAAGAAAGGGTTGCTAACGTCGGCCAGTTCATTGATTTTTTCCTAATTCAAACTGAGATGAACCGGCCGACGTCAATTTTGTTGAAATTCCACCACTGACCGACCGGTTCACTGTCGGTTTTGGCTGGTTTTGAGCTCCGGTGGCCGATTTGGGTCGGTCCCGATCGGTTTGCCACTTTCGTGTACAACCCTAGTTTGCACCTAGCTTCCTAATCAACCAATGCATGTAAAGCTGGATCCTGTTTTACATTTTAATTTTTAATTTCCTGCACTCTACCTTAATATATGAAGGTGATTGTCCAATTTCCAGAAACTAATGGTGTCTATAGGGACCTTAACATGCTCTGACCATGCACTTTTTGCCACTACTCCTGTGCACATATTTGCCTGTAGTATTTGACATTACATTCTGCTAGGTAATTATGATGCCATAACATTGGTGGCTTATATTTTTGGTATTGTCACATTCAACATTGCTTTTGGTGATCACGTGTTCCTTTTGTGGCATGGGTTTTATTATTTGATATGAACACATGAAACTTTGAATTATTATTTTATGTATGAACTTGTAACTTTTATTCTTTGATTTTGTTGTTGCCCACACTTAAGCATTCTTGGCACACCATCCACCCTAACCCTTACCAGCCACACATGATACATACATGTTATAGATCAAACACTCATCCAAACCACCCAACAAATTAGATGCATTCATGTGTTAGGGATTTCATTACTCTTTTATTTTTTTATCAAATACTAAGACACATTCTGTTTACTCCCGACAAACTGCAAAGTAGCTAGAACAGTATGGACCTCGATATTCTATATGGTTCCTTCTAAAGTTTACAAGCAAGTAATCATGGAAGTCTTCAACTCATTCATGATATTATTTGTTTCAATGGTGTTTACCAGTATACTAACATTTTACTTGTTTCAAGGGTGTTTGTGTTTAATAAAGTGCAATGTCTTCATCGCAATCTCAGTCATCATCTTATTTGGGTGATCGTTATTTGAAAAATGCTCCAATATGTTTATGTGGGTCGATTGCACATCTCAAAGTCTCGAACACCTCAAGAAATCCAAGAAGACACTTTTTTTACTTGTCCAAAGTACAATAAGAAGGTCATCTAATCTCTTACACTGTTGAAGTAATCTTTCTTTTTTCTACATTGATTTTTGCAAGTTGTTTGCTACAGGGAAAGCTATACTGCAACTACTTTATATGGGCATATTTTGAAGAACGAAATGAAAATCCATTTGTCAGGGAAAGAGAACTCTAGCAAAGAGAGGAAGAACTCGAAAAGAGAGGTTGAAGTCCAAATGAGAGAGAATGAACTCCAACATGCAAGGGAAGATATTCAAAGTCAAGAGATATTCATCATGCACGCTTGCTACTTTGCGTGTATTGGGATTTACAATTCTAATTTCATATTGTTTGCTACGATCAAGATCAATGGAAGATTAAGTTCATGTTAGGGCTTTTTGTGTGTTGCTAACTTTGTTAGTGTTCTAGTGTAGCTAGACTGGTGACTTGTAAACTTTTTGCATTAATATGTAGTCTTGTCGAAGTTGTACTATGCAGTTTATGTTTCCAACTAAACCAAACTTATGATCCCTTCAATATAACGCATTTTCCATCAAATTTATTGCTGTAATAGTAAGCTGAAATTTGTAATATGCGGCAGCTGCTCTTCTTTACATACCAGTACATTAATAAAGTGTAAAATTGAAGTATATATCGAACACTTCTAGCACCTAATAACCAGACTAACTTTAAGAACCAAGGTCCAGGCAAGCCTGGGTTGTTTTAAAAATAAATAAATGACATTCTTTATTAAAAAACACAAAACAAGTATATTGCTTATATAGTTATACAATTGTTGCTTTTGTCTGAAAATAAATCGAGTGCCAGGTACAAACAGTGACCACAAATGGTGACCACAAAAATGCTAAATACAAACAATGACCATAGCCACAAAAATGTCAAATACAAACAACGACCACAACTTTCAAACATAGACCACAAAGCTCGAGTACAAAAATTCCAACAACGACCAGCAACAACAACATTTCAAATGAAAAATGCCATAAGCAACCAGCTCTACAAATGCCAACAACTCCACAAGCATAAAGTTGCTGCCAACTTCCAATACACTGACTAAAACTAACTATGTTGAAGATGCACCTATAACCAGGTTAAATAAAATAGACTTAAAAATCACTTAAAAGTTGTCATACTTTAGTAAAAAAATTTGTATAGATGAACTACTACATACCTGTATAATGACACTTTATTGTGTGCTAGGAAGTAAGACCTTATCCGTTGTTGGTGCAATGCCACTTTTGTACAAAACCTCATCTGTTGATGCTGCAATGCCACTTGTATTCAAGACCTCATCTAATGTTGCAGCAACGCTATCTATTGTTGGAGCACCACTCAAGACCTCATCCGGAAGTTGACTTGCCTACATTTCAACCATACATAATTAAATTAAATAGATTTATGAAACAACTTTGCATAAGTATAACAAATAAATTGAATACATTTTTCCCCTTTCTCTTAGCACTGGTCTCGGACTGTTTACATTTAGTTTGTGGCGTCCTCACAACCTTCTCTACTATAGGTGTCATCATCTTCGATGGAGGCCTCTCTTTACCTCTAACAATGCGAGGATCAACACTTTTTTTGAACTTCCCATTTCAACATCATTGACCTCAGTACCAGTATTCACAAGTACAGGTTGTGCCTTGGTTTTTGTGTAACTCAAATTCATAGCAAACAACTTATGTGTCATATCCATTGAATCATGATCGCTTTTAGCTACATTTGTAGCAACTTCGTAGCATAACTTAATCAAATTAGCATACCTTCCAATAGTTGGTTTACTACTTAAATCATCATACCTACTTCAAATGAGAGAATACCTACACTTAATGTCCTTCCTCCACCTGTCCATAATGTACTTTGAAGGCACCGATCAAACATCCTTTACTGATAAAATAACAAGAATGTGCCTACATAAAATGCCTCTCATCTGAAATAGTCCACCCATGCACTTCAGCTCACACTCATCTTCATTAAAGTATGCCTGATATGTAAGTCTTTTAATGGACCCTTCAACTTGCAACTGGTCATTAACTTGATATGTTGAAATTCTCCTTTCCGTCTTGATGAAAATACAATGAGAATAGATAATCCTCATTACTTCAGACTATACCTTCTTAAATTTAGAATTAGTATACAATTCTTGAAATTGCTTTTCCACGAGTAAATGGGTTATACATGAGATTGTGCAGTTGAATGAGTGAAAGTCTACTGCCATCTCATTCTCTCCTCTCTTCCTCAGTGCATTGTCAAACTAATCAATGAGCTCTTTTAACGTGGTCCCCGAATGCACAAAACCATCAAAAAATGCATTAATGCTCTCACTCCTTTGAGTTGTGCTCATTCCAGCCCAAAATGTATCTTTTAGATATACAGGAACCAAATGCCTCCTCTCACTATATAGACTTTGAAGCCATGTATTCTCGTGCAAATTATACGTATTAAGCAACACCTCCCAAGACTTCTCAAACTCTTCAGAAGTTTGGTAATCATAAACACATTTGTGCAATGCGCTCTTCAAACCATAATTATATTTAGAATGGGAACTCAACTTCTCTGGTAGTTTTCGTATAATGTCCATAAACAATACCTGTGTCAAGTCTTCGGGAAGACTATTGCTATGAAATGTTTCATGGCCTTGTCTTAGTCAATGATGATAGCATTGGAGTTCTCTCATCCATACATTTCAACTAAGTCTCAAATAACTAAACAAATGTATTAGTATCTTCGTTTGAAATTAGACTTGCTCCAAAAAGTATTGATTGTCCATGATGGTTAACACCTATGAAAAGGGCGAATGGCATGTCATATCTATTTGTTAGGTATGTTGTATCAAATGTCACAACATCTCCAAAATATCCATATGCTGTTCTGCTACGTGCATCGGCCCAAAAAACATTCTTTAATCTTCCATCGTCGTCTAAATCCATCAAAGAATAGAACTCATTATTCTTATACTGCATTCTTTAAAAATACCCACGAAGTGCATCAACACCTCATTTACCAAGTCTAAGGTGTCGAGCCTTGTCAATATAATTCTACGCATCCCTCTCAACAAATGGAAGATTAACATATCTACCTGCCTCGACAACCAATGAGTTGAAACTTTTAGCATACTTATGTCTGCCTTGTCATTGATATCTAGTTGCCTTTTTACGGAAGCGTCGATAGCTTGATTACATCTAAAGAACCTTGCCTTTCTTGAACTTAACCATGGTTGTGTGCATTATCAACGGCAATTATATGCAACACCCTATCAAGCAAAATTGCATTAATCTTAGCCTTACAATCCGTCTTTATTGTCGGACGTGGTTTAAAAACTTTCGAAGTACGGTTCCTTGTCTTACTACCATGAGCACAACCAAGTGTTAAATATCTAACACTCTCATCATCTTTCCTTTTACTTCTTTGAGCCATTACGTCAAACCTTGTCTGTTTTCCATATTGCTTATAGAAGTCTAAAAGCTCATACTCAGTTTTAAATGACATCCCCGACCTTGACTTTATAACACCATCATCATCATTTCCATGGCTGCTCGATGGTACTTCCTCAACCATCAATAGTACTTCCTCAACCACTGAATTATCAGCCTCGCATTAAACCATAATGCATATCAGGGCAAGGAAGGTATAAATCCAACTTCAATATATAAAGTGTATACATGTTGTTGTTCAATGAACTCGTCTCTCACATTTGAGCTATCCTGATAAGTATTGCTTTCAGAAGATTACAACAATCGCCTAGTAGACAAGGTGGGTTCTGTCATATCCTTAGGATTACTTGAACATCCCGGATAGGAAATCGGTGGTCTAAATGGTACTCTCGTTGGCTGTTGCAATTTACAATGAAAAAAACATAAATGTAGCATTCACAAAGTGGATTTAAACATAAAAACTTCTGAATCATAAAGTTTATCACCTCGTTTTTCCATGAATGAGGGTCGGCATTTGGACGAGAAGAAAATGGTGGGAAAAATGTAAGTGGCATCATCTCATGGTAACCATGAATATAGCTATATGTTGACCAATCTAGATAAAATAGTCTTGGCATTTCCTGAAATAATATCGAATAATGATTTATCACCAAATTATAAATCACACCAATAACATGGCTTTTGGATAAGAAAAGAATACCTAAGTGAATGCAGTAGTGCTAGTAGGCCTTGTAGAACTGTTGGTAGGCCTTGTGCTTTTTTCCCCTTTCTCCATCAACTTGTCCACCCTCCATCGACTTGTCCACCAAAATGGACCTACCTATATGTAAATATTCAGTCAATTCAAGATCAAAAATTAATTTGACAAGCATTACACTTCTTTAATCATTAACCATTAGTAGTATAGAGAATCATAGTCTAATCATGAGAATATGGCCGTTCACTCCACACGCGCGCGTGCTTGAACCACAGTCACATGAATTACATGACGAGTTTCCACGACATGGGTGGACCATAATATTATGCAACAACTTTAAATATCTCATCAATGATGAGTAAAATAAATAAAACTATTATTTTTTTATAACTTTCACTTGTTACATTTGAAAAATAATCAAAATAAATCATTAAAAAACCTCAGTACAATAGAACAATAGAAATATTGAAGGTGAATACCTAAAATATCACTATTCCGAAAAGGTTATGAATTAAGAAACTCTAGCAGGTAAAGTTTTCCACACAACTTAGGAGAATGTTGATTGGCAAGAAATAAGAATAGAAGAAAAAAGAGACTGATAATGGAGAATGCAAAGCAGATAGCCTATTCCTGAACATGTTTAATAATCAGGTAATAAAAATGGGTAGGAACACCCATAGTCTTAACACAAAAAGCAATCCACCGATCACAACTAAAATATATTCTTCATCTACACAGCCCCAAGAAAATAGGTTCCTTGAGGGAAACAAACTATGTCATATCATACTCCTCTAATTCACTTTAAAAAATAAATCAAACAATATCAAACACTGATACATAAGAAAAAAAAATTACAGTATTGGGAAATTGCCCTTATTTTTTGCTAACTTTTTTTTTTTGCTTGGACAAATGATGATCTTGAAATGCTAAATTCAGATGAATCTAGCTAGTTTCTTCAAAGACAACATCATACTTACTTATCATTACAAAAAAAAGATAAATTTATGAACTTAATAATTAGCAAGCTAAGCTAGTTCAAACATTTGGGCATTATTAAAGCCGAAAGTGAATCCAGGAAAAAAGTGAGACCAAAGCGACTATCTAGTTGGTGGCGGTGTCGTGGTGGAGGAGATAATCTCGAGTGGCGTAGAGGTCTCTTATTGGGGTGGCAGAGGTCTCGATTTTTCTCGTTTGATTTGGGTTGAATTTACTGCTGATGATGGTGGAGGAGTTGAGCACGACGGCAATGATGGAGGAGATAAAAAAATCTGGGTATCGCGAGGCTATCAGCGGCAAAACGATTTTCTCGTTTGCTTTGGATCGACGTTACCGGCTGATGGTGGTGGAGGAGATGAGCGCAACGCTGATAGTGGAGGAGATGAGCACAACGTCAATGGTGGAGGAACAATCTGGGTCGCGGGGGATGAATAGCGGCAAAATGATTTCTAATTTTTAATTCCTTCTATTCATGAAAGGCTAAAAGCAGTATGAGGTCAATTTGGTCATTCGACCTAAACTGATATGGACAAACGATAAACAGTAGAGTATGCGGGGATTGCTTAAGCGGACTAGACCTAGCACATCTCTATTTTTAAATATTAAAATATTGTTTCAATTTTTATTTTTTTTCATTCTATTTTTTAGAAAAAAATTTCGTGAAGTTACTTTTACGTATTCTTTATGTATTCTACTAATATAATTAGTTGTATCATTTTTTTAATATAAAATAATTATTTTAGTCAATCACATCAATAGTACACAAAGAATACGTAAAACGCACAGTATGTCTTTCTTTTAATTGTTGGCTTGGCATAAGTGATTCGTTAATTGGCAGGATGGACGGAATAATGAAAGAAGAATTGGAATAACAAGTCTGAAAAAAAAAATGACCAATCATCAAGCGGATGCAATAAAAACCGAAGTAAGTGAATGAGAGCCGAGACCAGTCATTACGAGGATAACAAAAGAACCGGTTAGCCACGTGACCGTTCACGTGGTTACCTACCTACCGGTCATTCCCTCTGAGGACAAACTTTTCAGACAGTACGATTTCACGTTTTTCGTATGTTTATCGATTTGTTTTCTGGGTGCTTTCTCTAAGTCCAAGCTGATTGGCGAGGTTGATCTTCAGAATGAGCATAGCAGAGGGCATGGATTCCGTTTACAGGGACACCAACGCACCCGTAGAGGCTCGTATCAAAGACCTGCTTTCTCGGATGACATTGAAAGAGAAGATCGGCCAGATGACCCAGATTGAGCGCCGAGTCGCCACTCTTGACGCCGTCAAAGACTTCTCCATTGGTAGCCTCTTCTCTCTCTCGCTCTCGCTCTCTCTCTGTGAATGTAAAAATTTACTTTGTGTTTGTGGGTGTGTATATGCGTTTGTGTATAAGAAAATGCGCTCTCTCTCTCTCTCTCTCCCTCTCTCCGTTGACACATACTGAAGTCATTTGGATCATATGAAAGTGCGCTTTTGAAAACAGTAGAAATTAAAAGTTCGCATTCATTTTTAGCTAAGTGGATCTTGATGACTGTATGTGTATGTTTCAGTTATGCATTTTCCCATAAAATGGGTGGACTCTTTTTGCAGGGAGTATACTCAGTGCTGGTGGCAGTGGACCCTTTGCAAAAGCAGCGTCTTCAGATTGGGCTGATATGGTCGACGGGATTCAGAAGTCTGCGCTTGAGTCACGGCTCGGGATACCAATAATATATGCGATTGATGCGGTTCATGGTAACAATAGTGTCTTTGGTGCCACTATATTTCCTCACAATATTGGCCTCGGAGCTACGAGGTTGGTTTTAGACTGTGTCCCTGGCTTTCGGGGTTTCTTACATAATTAATCACTTCTCGACTAAATTAAAACACTCAAACTTGAAGGAAGAATTTTTATTCTTTTAGAAGAAAGAACTAAAACAGCTTCACCGACTCAACCAAGCAAACCGGCAGAGGAATCGATCAATAAATGTTGCAAACTCGAATACTTCTCAAAACAAAAATTCTCACGATGCCAGCCTTCAACCACCATCTTAGTTATGTTGTACTAGTTGAAACGTCGGAAAAAATGATTTCATTTCCGGGAAAGTTAAATTCAAAGAACCATAACAGCTTTTTTTTTTTTTTTTTTTTTTTTTTTATGTACTTTTCTTAAAAACTTCTTAGCAGCCTTTGCAGACTCCGAGCCACTTGTGTTTTTGAACTTGTGATAGGGATGCGGATTTGAATCGAAAGATCGGGGAAGCAACAGCACTTGAAGTTAGGGCAAGCGGCATTCACTATACTTTTGCTCCATGTCTGGCTGTAAGTATTATAAATATAATGTTTTGCCGAGGAAGTACTTGTTTTGAAGCGTTTGCAGTGTTAACTGGTAGATTAAGTTTAGACCGTAACTCCGATTATGAGTAAAACTTCATTCAGTAACCGCACTTGGTGTAAACACATGCTTGCAATCTGGCAATGGGTTTCTTATATTGGAAGAAGAATTTTGTTGTTTATGCTTGGCGATTTCTGACAACAATACTGACTGAGTCTTATCTTTTAATTTTGTTACCATTTCGATAATTTCTTGTTGTGTTAGTTAACATACTGGTTTAAATTCTTGAGAAGCTCTCCGTATAAATTACAAACAAGATGAAGGGAAAGACCTCTTAATAATACTTTTGCAGGTGATCCATCTCCTAATATTTAAATTTTTCAGAAAAGATTATTATTCTTATCAGATCTCTGTTGTTAATAGGAGCAATGGTTTATTACCATTGGAAAATTTGTTCAATAGGCCATTAGAATATGGCTGAAGAAAACTAGCTTGAGGTACAATAGCTACTCGATAAAATTTTATACCATGAACACCTATGTTGTTTACATTAATCCAATCATGCCATTTGTGCACTGGGTCTACTTGGGAATGGTAAACATCTAGGCCGACATGTCCTTTTTGATACCCCATGACCTTTAGGTCTGTCATCATCCTTAGGGCATTCCAAAAGCGTACAACTCATTGTTGCATGGTTGTGGTAAAAGGTCAATCCTGAGACCAATTTCATAGGATCCTGGGTCATCTGCTGCATTAGGGTGTGAGCAGGTGCCTGCTCCACAAGATTTCTCTTTCCCGCCATGTGAAGTACAAAATTAAAATTAGATATCGTAAAATTGTAAATCCTTAGTTTTGTTGTGCCAGGTGATTTCTGTCAGATAAAATTGCAGGTCTGGAAAGAGCTAATATTCAATCGAGACATGAGATTGGTACTCTAAATGCCTTTCAATAATGTACCACACCTGGGAAATCAAACTGTGAGCTGGAGTTCGGCCAGAACCTAGATTCTTCTTGTTCTTCTATCTTCTTTCATCATATTTTTTCCTCTAATAAAACTTTTTTGTTTGTGAAACTATGTCCTCGAGAAAATTATTTACATATGATATCTTTAACCGGACTGGTGTACCTTGGGTTATGCCTGGAAGAGTTAAGGATATTCTTTGGTGCTGGAAAAGAATTCGGGGAAATGCTCACATTGTTGCTGTGTGGAAAATGATTCTCCTCTGCATTATGTGGTGTCTGTGGATGGAGAGAAATAAGAGGCGTTTTGAAGATTGGGAATGTTCCTTGGATGAGCTGAAGAGATTCTCTTATAATACTTTATTTTCTTGGGCTTGGATCATTAGTTGTAATGAAGACAGTTTTCATGATCTCTTTGTATCCCTCAGTAGTGCTTAATGGCACTTAGGCATTTTTTGTATATACTTCCTGTGCACTTGGGCTATGCCTATTTCTATCAATAAAATTTTACTTTTACTTATATAAAGAAAAATTATTTACATATGATCTAGGTCGGTTCTCACAGGTATGCAGAGATCCCCGATGGGGTAGATGCTACGAGAGTTACAGTGAAGACACTGAAATTGTTAGAAAGATGACTTCCATTGTCTCAGGCTTGCAGGGTCAGCCATCCCAAGAACACCCAAAAGGCTACCCTTTTTTGGCTGGAAGGTAGAGGAAAGTCATTGATAGTATTCTATTCATATTTTTTTAATGACTAAACATTTAGTATCTTTGTAGCAAAGTTTCTCATTTAGCAAGTTCATCTTCCAAATCCACCGCTGCATTGAACACGCATCATTCTGGTCAGGGAAAGAATTTGACAACTGAAGAGCTATATGCTTTCCTTTCTTTCTATTTTGTTCAGACCAATGAGTCTTGGCTCTTTGATTAAACTTGTTGGAGATTCACTTGGGAAATGGGAAGAATGTTTCCTGCTTTTTATTTTCTTCTCCATTTTATTCTATATTTTTCTCTTTTAATCTTAGATAGTCCTACAAAAAGCATTACAGTTATAATTCTAAGCTTTTGACTTACCTTGTTTGTTCTTTCCACTCATTATGTAGATTACCTTGATTGTCAATTCCTCTGTTAACAACCACTATTGGACTTTTTCTCATAATGCCCATTTTTTTTATTCCAGAAACAATGTTATTGCTTGTGCAAAGCATTTTGTGGGAGATGGGGGTACTGACAGTGGAATAAATGAGGGGGATACCATTTCATCATATGAGGACTTGGAGAGGATTCATATGGCACCTTATCTAGACTGTATTTCTCAAGGGGTTTCCACTGTTATGGCATCCTATTCTAGCTGGAATGGGCGTAAACTGCATGCTGATCATTTTCTCCTTACAGAAATTTTAAAAGATAAGCTAGGTTTTAAGGTAAAAATCCAATAATGCTCATATTCTGAAACAAGCTAATTCGTTTTTCTTGTCACTTCAGAGAGTTATAATTGGGTTTTTGGATATTCTATTGGGTAAAAACAGTTTTGATCATCTTGGTTGATTATTTGCTAGTTTTGTAGTCTCCAAATTTTTTTTCTTGTCAGTTCACAGTATACTTTTTCTCTCATTCTTTTATTCTTTTTTCATAATCAAAAGTGGAGTGGCAGGAAGATATTAGATTACAGTTTCTGTACATCTGGGTAAATCTTGGGGCAATATTCTACTGCAGGGTTTTGTAATTTCCGACTGGGAAGCACTTGACCGATTAAGTGAACCGCGCGGCTCAAACTATCGTTACTGCATTTCCACTGCAGTTAATGCAGGAATAGACATGGTAGAGTTCAAACAACAAATCCAAAACTAAGGTTACTTCCTTTGTTTATCCCTCACCTTTGCCTGACTTAGAAAATTTGCAGGTGATGGTGCCTCTGAGATATGAATTATTTGTGACGGATATGATCTCTCTGGTTGAATCAGGGGAGATACCAATGGCCAGGATTGATGATGCTGTTGAGCGGATACTCAGAGTGAAGTTTGTTGCTGGTCTTTTTGAATTTCCATTCACAGATAGATCTTTGCTGGATAGTGTTGGTTGCAAGGTAATTTTTAGCACATGGTTAGTGGCACTGCTCTGTTTGAAACGAGTTATCTTTAGAGAGTGTACACTTTTCCACCAATCTGACTGTAACACCCCCTTCCCGTAGGCTAGGAGTGCCACGTATTTTCCATAAAAATAATCCGGTAATAGATCCCAAAATTTCATAATTTAAAAAAAAAAAAAAAAAAAAAACTGAACTTTTATTATGCGGAAAAATGTCTAATAAAACTGTCTTCCAAAACATTAAATGAAATAAACTGAAATAAATTCATGTCATAAAAACATGTTTATTTTAGAAAGTCTGAACTAAAAAAAAATTCATGACTGTTCATGCTGATGCTTATGCTATGTATGACTGTCTTAACTGAATTAACAAACTGATCTGACTGATTTAACTGATTTATCTGATTGGCCAACACACTTAACCCTGTGTGCAAGGTTGTGCACCGGCCCCACATCCCGCGGCCGCAAGGGAAGCCGCTGATAGTATTCTGACATACTATGGTGGACCACGACTGAGTTCGTGGCTTGCACATCCACCCTGAACTGAAGTGCATTGGTACCATGCATCTGAATGGTCATCTTATTAACTGATCTGATATTATCTTACACTTGAATTTAAGATGGCTTACGTGTCTTATACACATGAGATGCATGACATACTATATACATAATCATAAATTCTAAATTTAAACATGATGCGGAATGACATGGTCGTATGCTATCCTAGATGACATGCTTGCATATGACATGAGCGGTTCATAAATAGTGGCTGTCAATGAACTGGCTTGGATAATACATACATATAAGCTAACTGTGATTATCCTAATTTATGATCAAATTTACTTACCTCGATGCGTTTCTTCTTGAATAATACTTCGTAACTTGAGACCTATATTCAATAAATAACTATCACCAAATTGCTTGGAAATAAATAAATACTAATATCTTACTTAACTAAATTCGAAATTCTAAAATATAGTCAAACCAATATTTGTTTAACACTAAAATCAATAATTCATAGTATTTATATTACTTAAAATACAAATTTATAATTGAGTAGAAATACTCGAGCTATTTTAAAATAATTCACAAAAACTTAAATTCTTAAACTAAGTTTCATTTCTCAACATAATTATTAAATCTTATAAGAAACTTAACCAATTCCACTAAATTCTTAACATAGAAATTTTATTAAAATTTTACTAAATTGACAAAGGAAATTTAACTCAAATATTAGACTTAACATTATTCTTTAAAAACATATTTCTAATTGTTTAAACATTTTTATTAAAAAAAATGAACCTTTAATTAACTACATTTTTTTAATAACTCAACTAGTAATATTAAACTCATTAAATTTCACTAAAATAATTATTGAAATAAAATAAGATCATATTCAATTAAACATTATTATAGTCTGTAAAAAGGGTTAAAAACTCTGGCCCATAATAATAATACTACATGAAACCATCTACATAAGCCCATCGTACGCACAAAAGGGCCTAGGACCCAATGGCCCATCAAGAACCTAAGGGCAGAACCGAATACACGGCCAAAACAAAACACAGAGAGTTTGAGATAGAGAGAGGGTCTGCGATGGAGGAACTCACCGAGGGAGAGGGGCTGAGGCGATAGCGGCGCTGGTGGCTGGGAGTGACCGGCGGCGCGACTGAGGGTTCCTATGGTGGTCGGCGCCGAGTGAGAGAAAGAGAGAGAGAGTTTAGAGAGAGGAACTACTAAACCGAAACCAAGAGAGAGAGAGAGAGAGCTGTGGCGGCCGAGGCCTTACCGGAGAAATGAGTGGCTCGACGGGGGGTTATGGGTCGGCGGCTTCTGTGTCGTCGAGGAGAGGTTCGGTGCCTCTTGAGGTGGCCACCGAGGAGAAGGGGCGACGGCACTGGTTCGGCAACAGGGGTTTTTCGCAACTCACAAGTTTGTCTTCTCATGCACAGGTAAGCACGTTTTATAATGGTAGATGATAGAGAATTAGAGAAACCCTAGAAGAGCATAGACGGCATGAGTAGAGGAATACACGGCACTAGAGTTGGTGTTCCACTAGGACGCTAGCAAAACAAACAAAATCACCGAGAGAAACATACGGGTTGGGTGGTTTGAAGTTCTCAACAGAGGCTAACAAAGTGATGAGGTTCGGTGACTAGAAGAAAAAAATTTTAAACTTTAAATTTCAAAACAAAACCGTAGTAACAAAATCTGATACACTTTAGAAATCCTTATTAAAACAAAACTCTAACAAATCATAAATCGCAACTATAATAGAAAATATAAAGATAAAGTACATATAAATTCTGATAAAACTATAATCATAAAAATATAAATTCTAAAAATATAAGTTTACTAGAAAAATTACTTATATACCCTAAAACCAAAACTGGTATGTCACACTGACTTAGTCATTTCTCCCTCAAATGTGATCCGTCTTCTTCTGTCTATTATAATTACCAGGAGAGAAACGATTTCTCAATCAGTAAGTAGATTATCTTTTACCATAAATAAGGGGAAAAAGGAATTTTTTTTTCCAGGTCCTTTTTCTGCAATTCTAATTTATCAACACAGTCCCTTTCGGAGAATAGTGGGATGGCCTCAACCTGTGGCTTAAAATAGATGGTTATTACTGCCACAAATTCTAACTTTTCTATCACCGGAAACCCGTTAATTGCACCATAGTAATTAGGAAACAAAAAGGAAAAGTTACACTTTGCAGCCCTAAACTATCATCCCTCTCGCAATGTGTACCCTCAACTATGAAAAGGTGTAATGTGCAACCTAAACTAACAGTAAGTTT
Organism: Juglans microcarpa x Juglans regia; assembly: GCF_004785595.1. Classification (NCBI taxonomy): domain Eukaryota; kingdom Viridiplantae; phylum Streptophyta; class Magnoliopsida; order Fagales; family Juglandaceae; genus Juglans; species Juglans microcarpa x Juglans regia. The sequence goes on from NC_054607.1 coordinate 6,552,016, forward strand.
CAATTTGCACCCTTAGTTAAGACAGAACTATTAATGGCATATTTTCGTAGTGGTGTATGTTGCAGAGGGGTGGTATTTTGGGGTACAAAATCCAACTAGGACAAAAGAAAATGACTTGCCAATTTTGTTAGAGGAATGAATCACTGGCAATTACGAAACGAAATATGGATGATCTGAATGAAGAGACACAAAGGGAGAGGAGACTGGCTAGAGGAAGAAAGATTTCTAAAGGCCTTGAACCTTTTTAGAGTTCTCAGGGATGAGTAGACCCTGATAAAAGAATAGAAAGTGTTGCATTTTTACTTTTTAAATTTACAATATATCGTATTATAATGCATGTTAGAGATAATTGCATGCTTAGTTAATGTTAAGGGAAAAAAAGAACACTTTAGTTAAAAAAGTCACCATCGAACTATAAGAATGCAACCTCACTGATTTATTGCTCCAAAGGTCAAGTAAAGTATTAGCTTTGGAATTTTCTGCAGTTGCATAGAGATCTAGCACGTGAAGCAGTCCGCAAGTCCTTGGTTCTTTTGAAAAATGGAAAGGATCCTAAGAAACCTTTTCTTCCATTAGACAAAATTGCTAAAAGAATTCTTGTTGTTGGAACACATGCTGATGATCTTGGATATCAGTGTGGAGGGTGGACAGAAACGTGGTATGGAGGCAGCGGAAGGATCACAATCGGTACACAGTTACACCATTCCATGTTTTATTTATATCGAGCGATAGGTTAATTCACAACCAAAGCAACAACATTTATCATTTTTAAGACTGATTTTTTCTTGTCTTTAAGGCTGATTTGTTGCATTCATTGTGCAACTTTTTGCTAATATTTTCATTGTAGTTCATTTTACTTTTTGTTCTCCTTTGTAAGACTGATTTTTCATTTTTGCATTCAAGTTTATCACTGAAGCCATTTGACTTCTGCCAAGTGCAGAGTGCTCTTCACAAAATGCACGTGTTCATTGTCCACTTTGACTGTCTTAAGTTAATTTGACCAAACTGCAATCCATTTAGGAAGACTATCCCAATATGGCTATTCAGTTCTTTTATATTATCATATACTTCTTTCTTCAGTTGTGAAGAGACCCATTCAATAATAAGTTAGTCTATGGAATAAGAAATAATCTGTTAACTAAAGAATGAAATGTATTTTGATATGTCTTGTCAAGATCCCTTTATTTTATTGCAACATAGTTTGATCTTTTTCTGGAAACTTTTGGCAATAATACATCTATGGACTAAGATTTTGTGTGTATTTGGCCATAATGCCGTTTGGCGTTGGTGCCTTGTGTAGAGTCGGGAATGCAGTTGGATACTGTGTTTGGGGATAACGTTGTTCCCCTGGTCTCTTTTCCTCCAATAGCAGACTGGATTTTGCCTAAAGTTAACGAGATTCAGCAGTTTGTGAGAATCTCACATGGAGGATGTGAAGATCAATTTAAAGAACTAATCACTACGATTGATGCAAGCCACGCGCTTGAAACCAAATCAAATTTCAAGAAAAGCAGGGAGTTACAGCATCTTTCTTGGGCAATCAACTACAACACTAAGGGTGGTAGCTCATCTAGAGGGAAGTCTAAAGGGAGGGCATTGTGAAACGGTAGGAATCAAGGGGTTGGGGTTGGGTGTTCAGGTAGAGTTTTAGTTCTATGGGAAACAAGGGGTTGGGATCGGGTCTAGTGTATTTTGGGTTGTTTTTCCACGGGCTTTTTGGGCCATTAGGGACTTTTTGGGTCATTTTGGATAAGGTGTTTTCTTGTATACATTCAGTGTTCTTGGTTTCTCCTTTTGATATATATAATTTTTTACTTATCAAATAATAATAATAATAATAATGCCTCTGGTGCACATTGGCACAGTCGCACAAAACTAATGACATCATTGCATTTTAGGCACAACCATCTTGGATGCAATTAAAGAAGCGGTGGGAGATGAAACAGAAGTAGTTTATGAGCAATATCCATCAGCAGACACTTTAGCACGTCGGGATTTCTCTTATGCAATTGTAGCTGTTGGTGAGGAACCCTATGCAGAGACCCCTGGTGATAATTCCAAGCTTGTAATCCCCTTGAATGGAGACGGCATAATAAGTGCAGTTGCTGACCATATCCCCACATTGGTGATTTTGGTATCCGGAAGACCCTTGGTTTTGGAGCCATGGCTTTTGGAAAAGATAGATGCTCTGATTGCTGCTTGGTTGCCTGGAAGTGAAGGAGGAGGAATTGCCGATGTTATCTTTGGGGATCACGACTTCAAGGGCCGACTACCAGTGACATGGTTTAAACGAGTCGAGCAACTGCCTTTGCATATTGGAGTCAATTCATATGACCCGTTATTCCCCCTAGGCTTTGGGTTGACGTGCAATAAAGAGAAATCTCTGAACTGATGAGTTGTGTACTAAGGTCAGTTCAAAAAATAAGGTTTCTCAAAACCATTTATGTACAAACAGCTGGTATCAAAGGTATTTGCTTTCCATTTAAACTCTTATTCTACCACAGCTCAATTTCTACTGGCTTTCTAGTTATTGTCCTGTAAATAGTGCACTGGACCCATGCATGTCTTTTTATGCAAATGTATTATGATTTGTTGAATAAAAGTAGTTCCCGCCATGTTCAGCTGAATAGGTATGAGATGGCCGTATGACATAAAATGAGAGTGTAGCATATAACATTTTTGTCATTGCAGTTATTGCTATTATGTTTTTGTTAAGCGTGTAGGCCTTTTATTGGCTCTCATGAACTACAGTCTTCTATTCTCACTAAGCGTTTGTTTTCGCAGATGAGATTAGATGAGATGAATTGAGATTAAAATTAAAAGTTAAATAAAATATTATAAGGATATAGATTTTTAATATTATTTTTATTTTGAGATTTAAAAAAATTGAATTGTTTATTTTATTTTGTGTGGAAATTTGAAAAAATTATAATAATTAAATGAGATGAGATGAATTATAAAAACAAACTAGGCCTAAATTTTAAGTTTCTAGATATGAACTAAACATATTGACAATGCCTAGGGGAGACAAATATCAAAGGTCTCATGGTCTCAACTTGAGGTATTCTTTTAGGAGCAACGTGGGCAAATGAAACGAGAATTTCTTTGACTTTGTCAATGATGAGAGAATTAGATGTCAAGGAATATCTTCGTCCAAAAAAAAAAAAAAAAAAAAGAAAGAAAAGGTCATTATTTCCTCCCAATCGTCAAATCAATCTTGTCACGACACGTGGCCATGGAAATATTTACTCACAGCAGGTGGTCTCCTACGTATTCCAAGTTTAGGAAATGAATTCAGATACACAGCATATTCTAGAAAAATACTTTTTCAATCTCCTTCAACAAAGATATTTTAATTGACTCTCAGAGGCCCCTCCTGAAACACCACCAAGATCATTTTGTCTTTGTTATTAGTTGTCTTTGTTGGATCACTTGATAACCTTCTGCTTCCCATCCCTCATTTTTCTTTTTCTGGATATATGTGTAAGATCACAGGAGATGTTTCAATATTGATGTCTGTGGGCCAATGAAACAACTTATTTAGAGTCTCACACCAAACTTTTTATCACTTGCTTTTCCCTATCCCTTTTCAAAACTTAGAGCTCCACTCCAATACATATGTTTCAAGCTACTAAAAGCAGATTTTAGGTGAAATTATTCAAGTATCTATGTATTATAATGTAGCAGAAATATCTATCAATTCACTCAACAAATTGATTAGTCGTTAATCATGTAATTATTTAATAATTAAGCAATAACGCAGAGTAAATAAATTGCATAACACTAAGACCCTAAAGGGCAACCAAATTTAGAAAAGTCAATTTTTATTCTCTGAAAATCAATTACAAGTAAATCTCAATTACAAAACTCTTGTCAAATGATACTCTTGCTTCACTAGACAAATGACCCATTTGTCTTCTACCGCAATACCAGACAGAACCTCTGACGATCTTCAAACATTAACTTTTTTTCTGAAACTCGACCAATCAATTCTCTAACATGAAGCACAATCAAATTCTTTGAGAGAAACAATATGAAAATTCTCCAAGGAATTTTTTCACCAAAATATGCACTTAAAAGTGCTCTAAAAAATATCTAGATCTGAATCTTTGCAAATCCTAACCAATATAGTCCTTTAAATAAATAATCTGAAAGAAATTTTAGTTTCAATAGGACTCTACTGACAGATCAAATCTATCGCGAAGACGTCTCCTGACAGAATGCTAACATTTTGCGATAAATCTTCTCTGCAGTAACAAATTTTAGTTCAACCACTTCTCTAGATAAGTGCAGATTCATTGAGACTCGATTTTCACACTTATCTAAATAATCTCTAATACCTCCTAGATATTGTTATAGATAAAGTCAATAAATAATTTACAACTTGATAAATGTCTTGCATCTACAATCTCCCCCTTTGACAGATTGGTGACAAAATCAACTTGATAAATGTAATATAAACCTGTCAAAAGCAAAACCAACAAACCAAGAAACTGAGTGGAAATTCCAAGCAAATAATCAAGAATAAAAAATACTAACATAGAACAGTAACTAAGATTAGTACTAAACTAAGATTAGTACTATCAAAATTCACAAGATTTAAAATCCAAATCAAAGTCTAAACATGTTCTAGTCCAACATCAAAATTATGTCCATAATTTAGTTCTCTTATTCAATATTATAATTAGTTTTCCCCCTCAATATTAAATTATCTTAAACACACCGAAAAAAATCATTCAACTCTCCCTCAAGCAAATTCATTAAATAACACGCTTACTCAAACTCCACCTAAATTTCACAATACCCAAAATAAATCAATCAACCCCTCCAATACTCTCCCTTTTTGCCATTAATCTGACAAGACTTATAAGATAATAAATATAACTTATGTGAGCCGAGATGAAGATACTAAGAAAGACATGATGAACAACTCTCATGTGTCTCAACTTTTCATGGATTAAATGCACTTGATGTATGAGTATGAATGCAAGTAAAATCATGACAAAATAAATGAAGTAGTTTGGTTGAGACATAAAAACAAATACTTGGTGGACACTAGTTTAAAACTAAAATGAATAATCCCATAACCCACCAAAATCCAACCTATATACATGAATAATATAAACCTATGTGAATAAAGATTCAAATATTCAAGCCCCAACTTCACACAGCAACAACCAAACTCCATATATATATATATATATATATATATATATATATATATATATATATATATATATATATATATATATATGTGCGCCGAACCCTAGAACTTGAAAAATATAGGGATTTTAATGAAGTAATCTTACCTTGATATAGACCAGTGGATCAAGATAATCAAAATTGTTGCTCTATCACCAAAAAATTTAAAAAAAATCGAATGGGATAAGAAATGAATGAGAAGGGCTAGGGCTCGCGTAAGGTAGTGTCGTGGGTCTGTGTATTGCGATGAGTGAGTAAGGGAGATATTGGGATGTAAAGGGGGTCTGGGTCTTAGTGGTCTAAGTGACTTAAGTCACTAATAGTTACCAGTGCCGTGCACAGACTCTTGGCATAGAGTCTCACTAGGACTTATCCCATAAAAATAGAGACCAACTCCCAGACTTCTACTCGAGAAGCACAAACGCCTAACACTGACTCATAAAAAAAAATCATAAAAATAATATAAAATATATTTTATATTTTCACCATTTTATTTATTTTATATAAAATAAAATCTTTATATATATATATATATATATATTTAAAAACAAATTAAAAAATAAAAAATGAGGCAAATAACATGTTTGGATGCATCTCAATTCGAACATAGTGTCACTCACAAATAATATACAATAAAATACACTCTCTTATTTGCAACAATTCCCAGTGGATGTTCACACTTCGTAAGATTATCAATGTCAAAGTTCATGTGAATGTGTGAGTGTGTGAATGAACAAACTTATATAAAAAAGTAACTCTTTATTTCTTTTTCTTTTCAATATATTTTTGATAATATTATTCATGAATATTTTCTTCTTATAGATGCTCCTAAGAGAATGTCACTCACCTCAAAAGTCAAACTTTATGCTAGGGCTTAGATACATGAGTATCTCCTCAAAACACTAGTTTGCACAGTCCCATTTTTTTTTATGTCCATTTTTGTTGCTCATCTTTTTTCACAATGATTTGAGCAACGATTCTTTTTATAATGACTTAAGGGACAAATCCGTGTAGGGTGTTTGTCTTTTTCAATGATTCAACACCGACTTTTTCTACATGGATTAACCATTTGTATTTGGCAAGAGGAGATCCCTTTATTATTGTACTAGGTTCAATTAGTATTAGTCAATTTAAGACATGAACTCCCACTATGGTGAGCATCCCAATAATAAATATGAAACTTAATTATAATGAACATATATATAAGTTCCTCACAGTGCTTGAACTTTGTTAAGGTAACCCATAGGATTAGTATACACAAAGTAGACTGCACAAAATAAAGAGATGCATAACTTCTAGAGTTTACTATGTGAGAACACAAGTGCTCAAATCTTGACATATCAAGCATGCACTTTCCTTAAAAAATTATAAACAAACTAGAAAAAAAAAATAATGTATTTTAAACTGAAAAACAGAAACATAAAACCAAAACTAAACAAAAATGCATGTCCTACTTTAATAATATGCAAGGAATGCAAGAACATGAAAGTGGTTCTATTAATGTGACACAGCATCTTCTTTGACCATCTACTTTACTTTAAATTTTGGTCTATTATTTTTATCAATACTACTTTGTATGATCTTTTCTTTGTTATGAAGATAAAATTCTACTAGTTTACCAAGCTTGATACTTATGAAGGTAATTTGTTGACTCGTCTCATCAACTTGATTTTTTTTAGTCTTTCCCTTCATTTTTAACTTTCTTTCACCTCTATTTTTGTTTTCACTTTATTCAAGTTAAAGCAATATGGACTCATATGGCCAACAACACCACAATGATGACAAGTAGGAATAAACTTACCTACATACTTACCTTTCTTCAACCTTTTTGTAGCTGATTTTCCATATAGATTTTTTGAATAAAATGACTTGGATACATCATGATTTTGAGCATTTATACATTGACTTCCTTTGACAAAAACAATACTTTTAGAAGTAGTGGCAGTGAATGATGAGGCTCGATGTTCTTTGCCTTTGGAAGTTGTGTATCCTAGGTCAGTTCTATCACAACTCGACTTTTGAAAGCTCAACATTTGCTCCAATTTCTATGTTGCAGTCTTTTGTTTACATTTCTGAAAATTTTTTAATTCTCTTTCTAGTGCAGCCTTTTGATCATTTAACCTTAATATTTCAACATCAGAAATTTTTAGCGCTTCAACAAGGTTATTCTTTTCATTCTCCCTAGCAATGAGTTTTTTGTACAACTTCTTGTTGAGTTTTTTCAGCTTAACCGCTTCTTCACATAAATCATTATAAGTTTCATGTACACTTAGCTCATGGTCAGCATCAACAATAGGTATATCCGAGTCACTATTATCAAATTCACTTTCAAATTTTGTTTATACAATATCAGAAAAATCATTAACAACAGTAGAAAAAACCACAAAAAAAATTTTCATCATCAGATGATGAACTTGAAGTTTTCGATTCTGAACTGTCACTAATTGTGACATTCAGTGCTTTTCATTTATTTTTCTTAAAGTTTAGACATTCATTTCTTATATGACCATATCCTAAACATTCATGGCACTTAACTTTATCTTTTTGCTCAGATTTATCTTTATTACATTTTTTCATAATCACTATTTTTAGCAGGAAATTCCTTACCTCTCTTTTGCTTACCATTTGTTCTCTTGTTAAACATGAATTTCTTGAATTTTCTAGCAGTAAGTGTTATGTCCTCATCATTTAGATTTTCTTTATCAGAAAAATTTTCATAATCTTCTTTCACAATTTTGAAAGCAATGGACTTACCTTTTCTTGTTTGTGGAAAAGAAGATTCATAGGTTTGAAGAGAAGCTACTAGTTCTTCAATCTTGATTGCATCAAAGTCCTTGCTTTCCTCTATAGCAATCACCTTTGGGCAAAATCTTTCAGGTAGAGATCTTAGGATTTTCCTCACAACTCTTGAATCTTCCACCTTCTCACCTAGATTGAACCTGGAATTCACAATATCATTAAGTTTAGCATAAAAATCATTAAAGTTTTCATCTTCCAGCATTCTAATTTCCTCAAACTTTGAGGTTAGTAATTGTAATTTAAATTTTTTTATGATTTTTGTTCCCTCGTGTGACTTCTAAAATATCCCAAGCTTCTTTGGCCACCTCACACATGGAAATTCTCTTAAATTCTTCAGGAGAAACTGTCATAAAGATAGAATTACGTCCCTTGCTATTCCAATTAGAGTTGGTGATCTCATCTCTTGTCCAATCATCAATAGTTGTCTCGGGTTTAGTCTATCATCGCTCAACTGCATACCACACACGTTCATCCAAAGATTTGAGGAAAGTCCTTATACGAACTTTTCAATATGCATAATTTTCAACATCAAAATGTGGCGGGACATATAACAATATGGTCAATAGGGAAATGGATCACACTCAAATGAGTGAACCAAGCTCTGATGCCAATTGAAATTACCCAAGCACCCCTGTATTGTAAAACAACGAAAATATCTATCAATTCACTTAACAAATTGGTTTGTCGTTAATCATGCAATTATTTAATAATTAAGTAATAACATAAAGTGAATAAATTGCATAAGATTGGTATCGAAAAGAAATATTTTAAAAAAACTCTTTAAAGGTAAAACCCTATTGGACAGCCAAACCCAGAAAAGTCAATTTTATTATTTGAAAATCAATTACAAGTAAAGCTCAATTACAAAACCTTTGTCAATTGACACTCTTATTTGACCAGACAAATGACCGATTTGTCTTTTACCGCAGTAGCAGCCAGAACTTTTGACGATTTTCAAACATTAGTTTTTCTCCTAGAACTCTAGTGACTGAAACTCGACCAATCAATTTTTCAACATGGAGCATGATCACACTCTTTGAGAGAAACAATATGAAAATCCTCTAAGGAATTTTCTTGTCAAAATATGCACTTGAAAGTACTCTAGAAAATACCCAGATCTAAATCTCTGTAGGTCCTAACTACTAGGATCTTTTAAATAAACAACCTGAAAGAAGTTTTAGTTTCAGTAAGACTCTGTTGACACATCAAATTTGTCGCGAAGACGTTTCCTGACGGAATGCTGACATTTTGAGATAATTTTTCTCTACAATAACAAATTTCAGTTCAACCTCTTCTCTGGATAAGTGTGGATTCCTTAGGACTCGATTTTCACACTTATGACTTATTTAAATAACCTCTAATACCTCCTAGATATTGTTATAGATAAAGCCAATAAATAATTTACATTCATCCAAAATTACAAATTTAATGCAAGGATAAACTCTATCATTTTAGTCACCTAATTCTATCCAAACTTATCAACTTAGTCCTAACCAAACTTTTACATCTACAATAGGGAATCAGAACATTAATGTTCAATAATTTGAGGAAACTAGATGACAGAAAGTGTATAGTTGTGATACTATCATGTATATAGTTACAACAACTTGTTAAGATATTGATCAAGTTACGAATAAAGTGGCCTAGCTTGGTGCTTTTTCCTTCTGCAACTTGCAGAAATGCTTCCTCTTTCTGTAAAGATGGCGGTTAGTTTGTCATCTACTGTAGAAAAAACTTGTTGGAATGATCACCATATTGCTCATCTTACCCTCAATTATTTGCTTCATGGATGGGTATGAATATAGTACTAAATGCAGGCCATATGGATGGTTACAGCTAAGCTTTACTTGATCTTGCCCTCAATTCTTTGCTTTACGTGCTTAGTTACATAATCTCGAAAACATATAAGTTTCTGGTTGTAACAAACGGATTTGTCTCTCCGATTTAAAATGAGAGAGAGATAAACACATAAAATTTGTCTTATAGTATTTATAGGTGTTGGAGTGTCATGTCCATCTTTCGAGCAGCATTTAAATCCTCAATATATAAATATATATATATATATATATTGTCGGGTTTATTTCATGTGTCTATTTCTTTCTAACTCAACTCTAGTGTTCTCATAGAAATATAATAGGAAATGAAAAAAGAAAAGGAAAACAATGAGAACCAAAGAGAAAAGACACATGAAGTGCAATCAAATAATATCGATCCATTCATTAATTTGAAGATGGTGGAGGATTCCCCCTGGCCTCCTGCCCCCTCTGACAGAATGGTCACGAGGAATTCGAAACATATATCTTTCTCTGTGTATTATGTGCATGAGACGTGCGTACAGAAGATAGCTAGATGCAAACAAAACCTAACTTGGTCCATATAGAAGTCCATGAAATTACTCGTGATTCAATCATTATGCTACCACGTACGTATATATGTGTTTATATACATATACATATATATATATATATATATATATCTACACACATGTATATGTATTGGCTGCAGCATGCAGGATTCAGTGTGCACTGCAACTTCGCTGAATTAATATTGGATAATAATTGTTACATTGTCTTATTAGATCATCATGATTAGCTCAACATAGCACTTAAATCAGGAAGAAGATTCTTGGTCCTATAACTTTATAAAAAAGAAAAAAAACTAAAGGAAATATGAGATCAGTGAAATTTCCGCCACTAGAAAGAGAATCTCGAAGCCCATCATGTAGAGATATTTTAAGTGTAATATCTACACTGATTAAGAAAAGGTAAAGAATTACTAAGAGCTCTTTTTCCTGCCTAATGAAAAGCTAAGATGGCTTGTCTCCATGAAAGGGATCACAACTTGTCTCTAGATTTAGAGAACAGTGAAACCCATTAAAAATTTTTGATTAGTTGGTTGGTGCCGTACACTTAGAATCGCAAAACCAACCACACTGCTTTTTATTTTTTCTTGGACAGACTCAAAGAGTTGCCTCATGCTTGCTGGTGGCCACAGGCCCACAGTTTTGCCCCCATTCATGACAAAACCACAGAGAGAGAGAGAGTGTGTGTAAAGTTACTTGGAGTAATCCAACATGAATCCTACTTTATATTACATAATTATTATTTAATCATTAATTAATGCTTGTAGGGTGGGATCTTCTTCTCTCTAATAGGGATCTCTTGAAAAAGATGTCACTATGAAAGACAAATCACCAAAGAAAAGAGTAAAAAAAAAAGGTGGGGTTGAAGCATTTATATGATAACTTCAGACGTTAGTGCATGAAGAGTCAGCATCGACTAGGGCTAAGGACCTTAAGCACAGTCAACTTGGCCATTTTAGGTCTGAGGAAAATGGAGTGGTGAAAATTGAAATAGTCTTAAAAAGGGTTGTAAAGAAAAGTTGGTTATCAGAGATGCTACGGAAAACCAAACTGAGTGCTCAATGACTCGGTTAGCTTTTCTCCAACCATACCCCTAAAGTGTACAAAGCCACCACCTAGGATGCCCACATCAATGCTTCATCAACTTCAGTAGACTATCTTTTTTATTTCTTGAATTTAGGTACTGCTGCAGATTTCGACCTTTAATTGATCTGCTACTTGTAATTTGGTGGGTATGATTGGAGAAACTTTGATCTCATTAATGATGCCTTTGTTTCATGCCCCATGCAAGCTTAGACTTCCATTGTTTAGTTTATTGATGCATGATGCATTTCTGCATTCTAATCTTATCCGAGGGACAATTCATTAAGGTACCAAACGTCGGACTGTTAAGAGTGAAATCTCCATTTCTTTTTGCTTCACAACTATCTCCCATTCCTTTACATAATAGTCTCCATCAGAGTCATGCACCATGCCCATCATTAAGTGCCCTTCTGCATAAGCTGGCCTGTCACTTCATCCTTGACAACATTGCAAGACAATATCATGGCAGAAAACCTGAACGCTAAAACTTATACAAAGAACCGTAGGTTAATTAGAGACTCTTTCCACTCAATTTCATAGCTTAGAATTGGAAGTTCCCACAAGAGAAACTGAGAGATAGAACACAATCTTCGTCCACTTTAAGTTCATGTACCATATATGGACTAAACCCCAAGTTCTGAATAACATATTCACATAGAACCAGGAAGAAGAACAAACACAGGTAACTAGCGAACAGAACAAAGATATATGGCGAGTCAAGTCATTGAAATACAAAAAAAAAAAAAAACTGGCATATCATCCACGGGGGTAGTGCATTTGGAAAACCATATTTTGAGCTTGTCCTGTGTAAGATTCATGAGAAACGCCTCTGGGCAGATTTTGGCCTTGCATTTTGTGCCCATAATTAGAGCCAACAATCCCATAAGGAGAGGCCATGAACAAATTTTCCTGCGTTGGGCTAAAAGACATGGTTGCTCCTCCTCCATTTGGCTGATTCCAATGAAAAGGTGGTGTTCTAGCCGTGGCTGTGGAATTTCTTTGCTGCTGTTGCTGAAGCACTGAGGAGTGCTCCGGTGAGGAGGGTGCTTTATCTTCCGGTGAAGGCATTTTCATGTCAGCGAGATTGACGGTAGTTATGTCATGGATGCTAGCTCTCCGCTTATCTTTCCCTCCGGAAAGCTGCTGCCTGAGAAAGTACTTCTGAGCATGGCTTGCCACTTGAGTTGGTGTCCTGGTGATAACGAAGTTGCGAGAGATATTTCTCCAGTCCCCTTTCCCGTGCTTCTTCAGCCCCACCAGAAACAATCTGTCAAGATGAGACGAGAGATTAGATTAGCCTAAATAGTAAAAAAAATACTACAAAACTCAAACATCTTAACAACAAAGATATAAGAAAACTAGGTTTTTGATACATGTTCCTGTAGAAACACTAACAAGCTTCATATTATATATATACATAGAATTAACATAAATATGGTCTTTTGTTACATCACAACATCCATGTCGTTAAAGTAGATGCTATCCTAGTTCAAGTACTTGGGTTTTCTGTCGTACACAGTAAACTCTACCATTACGTAAAATTGAAGCAGAACAAGAATTTATGAGCAACACTCACTTGTGTTCCTCCTCTGTCCATGGAACTCCTTTCTTTCTCTCCTGCTCCGCAGGTCGAGTTGAAGATGATCTCTTTCCGCCGATGCCGTAGGATTGTCTAAACCCGTCATAGCCATGGCTGTTCGCCCAATCCAAGGTGAATGGCGAGGTGGAATATCCAGGAACCGGTACCAGCCCAGCCTCTATTTTGCCAACATCAACTTCCAATTCCTTGTACTGCCTCATCACATCGTTAACAGTCTTTCCCGGAATCATCGCCGCCACTTTCTGCCATCTGTCCGGTGATTCCTTGTCGTACACCGCCAGCGCGTTTTCGAACATCTTGTTCTCGGCCGGAGTCCATTTCGCGCTCTTGCTCTCTTCCAGGAACCAATTCGCGTTTGGAATATACGATGCAGGGGAGATAATTTCCGTTTCCCACTTCATCGTCTTGAACTACCATGCGAATTATCAGTAGCGTACGACGAAAAATATGAACGAATTTACTGTTCTGGGATTGCTCTTTCCGTACTTTATGAGAAAGCGAATTTAAGATTTGGCGCAGGATTTCGATTTTGTTGAACAGAGGAAGAAAGGCAGGGAGATAGGGGAAGGACCCATTAGAGGAAAATGCAGAGTGGTGGAGGTTTCAAAGCAGTAATATCAGTGTTAAATCAATAAGCATTTTGAAAGGAATCAGAATACCTTTTTGCGCATAGGCATTTACCCCTGAGGAATCTACAAAAAAGACCCACCTTTTTGAAAAACAAACAAAATTTCACAGAATAAATTAAAAAGGAAAATAATTTAGCAGCTCCATAATGGAAACCTAGAACCTGAAACCACCTCTGAGATCTGACCCCAGTGGATATCCAATAAAAACAAACACAGAAACAGAATCAAAAAGCAAACACCCAGGAAAAAAAATTCAAGAAAATGGACCTGAAATGCTCAGAATTCTAAGGGAGTAGGGCTTCTAGGGAAGATTTCCAAAAAAAAAAAGCAATGAGCTTTAGAGGAAACTAACATTTGAATCTCCAGCAGCAACCACTTGATATCCCAATTGCGACAGGAAAAGAAGCTGAGGAGACTAGAAAGGAACTCAGAAGAATAGAGGAAACACAAATAAAAGGCTGGAAATAGAAACCCAATTGGAAAAACAAAAGAGACACTAAACTCTGGGATTTGGAGCAGTGAACAAGCTGGTAAAGATCTGTTCTTTCTTCCTTTTCTCGTGGCCTCAGCAACAGAGAAAAGGAAGGAAAGAAAAGGAAAACAAAAACAAAAAAGTACGTGAAACTTAATTGAAAAGGAGAGAAAATTAAAGGAAGCTGAAAAGCAAGTTATTAGTGAACTTCAAGGAATGAATCTAAAGTTTTGCTTGCTCAAAAAAAAAAAAAAAAAAAAAAAAGAATCTAAAGTTTTGCTTAAACTCCTGTAGAGAGAGAGAGAGAGAGAGAATAGCTGAGGTTGAAGGTGGTGGGCTGTGATTGGAGGAGATGATGTTTGTGGACAGTGCAACTCATGGAAAAGTTCTTCCTTATAATAATAGACACACTCCCCTTGTTCTGTATCTGTTTCAAAAATAACATGATTCTCAGGGAAGACCCATCTTCTCAAATTCTTTTTTAGATAAAAGTAAATAAATAAAAAAATCCCCTTTTTATTTTCCTTTTTTATTTTCTAAATTCAATCTGTTTAAGCCTTAAAAGTTAAAGGCATTATATAGGGCCTGGCAAAAAGATGGAAGTTGGTTCATGTACTGCACTTAGTCATTGGAGGCTCAAACTCATAATTGCTCTCAACCGTTTGATGAGACTTAGGGCTAGTTTGTTTTCAAAAAATATCTCATTTCATTTCATCTTATCTCATCTCATCATTACAATTTTTCTAAATCTTCACACAAAATAAAATAAACAATTTAACTTTTTCAATTCCTAAAACAAAAATAATATTAAAAAATATATTCTAACAATATTTTATTTAATTTTTTAACTTTAATCTCATCTCATCTCATCTCATTTCTGAAAACAAACGAGTCCTAAGCTTTGTTTGGATATTCAACTACTTTCAATTCATCTCAATTCATTCTTATAATTTTTTCAAATTTCAATACAAAATATAATAAATAATTTAACTTTTTTAAATCTTAAAATAATAATAATATTAAAAAATAATATTTCAATAATATTTTATTATCTCAACTCAACTCAACTCAATTCACTTTAACATCCAAACACATTTTAACTTTACCAGAGATAATTAATTCTGTATTTTTTTTTTTTTTTTTATCTTTGGAGTCTAAAATAGAGTAGCCGCCAAAAACGACGGTCTAGATCAATGGTAAAGGCTTTTTTTTTTTTTTTTTTTTTCATACACTCTTGTCAGCTTGATGCTGTGAGGACCCCCCACATGCACACTGTCACAACTAACCAGGGTTCTCATTAGGCTGTTGATCACATATATTCGTAATAATATTATTTTTATTATAAAATAAATATAATGTATAACGTTTAATTGTATAAATTTATAAAAGAAATGTTACAATTATAAAAAGTATGATAAAAGTAAATTTATAAATTTATATGAATTCATATAATATTTTAAATTAATTTTATAATTTAACTTATCATATCAAATCAAGTAAATTTATAAATTTATTTTTATGAAATTTTTTTATAATTAAAGACTTCTCATTTGTGAATTTTATTTTAATGAGATTTTTTTTAAAAAAACTGACTCTACTCATAAAATAAGTTTTAGTTTTAATTAGATTTAGGGCTTATTTGAATACAGAAATCATCTCATCTCATCTCATCTCATTATTATAATTTTTTTAAATTCTCACATAAAATATAATAGACAATTTAACTTTTTTAAATTTTAAAATAATAATAATATTAAAAAATAATATTTTACAAATATTTTATTTAATTCATTTGAATTTATTTCTTTACATTTCATCTCAATATCCAAATTATCCAAATTAGAATTGTATTAATGTATTTGAAGAAAATAATTCGTAGCGAAGAATTTTAGGTTGCGTTTGAATATTGAAGTGAGTTGAGTTGAGTTGAGATGATAAAATATTATTAGAATATTATTTTTTAATATTATTATTATTTTAAAATTTAAAAAAGTTAAATTATTTATTATATTTTATGTTAAAATTTAAAAAAATTATAATAATAAATTGAGATGAGTTGAAAGTAATGATGTATCCGAAGCCTTAAAGCTCGCCCCCACGACCCCAAGACATAATTGTATGGGTTGTGATCTCAAGGAAGGAAGCTGGGTCCGTTTGGAAAGGCTATTGGAACTTAACACGTGGAGTTTAATAATTGGTGGAAACAAGGTGCAGTATTCATTCAGTCCAAGGCAGAAGCCGCCAACGAGGGAAACCCTCCAATTAGCTGGATCCACGTCAGAGGGTAAATAAACCCTTAATTATTGGAGCAACCCACACATAATTGCAAACTATTCGTGGACCTTTCTGGCCAACCAACCACCGACTTTCACTTTTTCTTTTTTTGTCACCTTGTTGGTCAGTGGAATTCAGTAGGAGAACGATCTCGTTCTTCACTCTCATCATATGCGCGTGTGTAGTATACTCCAATAAGGGACTCACAAGTCACAAGCTAATAGGTCCCACACCGTTTGCTTCGTCCAAACTCATTTAATAGTACACCTGTCACCCTTTAACCGGCGCGTATTCCCACGCGTATATTTTTAGAGTGCGTTTGATTACCAAATTCACCTCAACTGATCTTAATTTATTATTACAATTTTTTTAAATTCTAACACAAAATATAATAAACAATTCAACTTTTTTAAATTTCAAAATAATAATAATATTAAAAAATAATATTCTAATAATATTTTATCATCATAACTCAATTCAACTCAATTCATTTCAAAATCTAAACCCATCCTTAATCTTTTAAGCCGTCCTCCACCGTCTCTCTTCTCAACCAATGCAATACAATCTAGCAGTCTCCTTCCGATGTGACCAACTGCTCCGTTGCTATTTTCTCCCGATCTTTCAAAACAGATAAATGATTTTCTTATAAAGAAATTTACAAAATATTTATAAATTTATTTTTATAAAATTTTTTGTATATGCAACACTTTTCTTTAAAACATGAGAATGATATTTGCACTTATAGTTTTAGGGTGTGCAACTAAATATTCTTTTAAAAAAATAATTAAATATAAAATTTACGGGATAAAATTAATTTTTTAATTATAAACCCTATTTCTTTTCAAATGAAGTGTGCACCCATAGAAAAAAAAAATGCGCGAGCCTTGCAGACCTTATGTCAGTATCTAACATTACTCTTTAAAATATTTTGCCTATTTTTTTAAAGGAAGTAAAATACACGAGACTTACATTATATGATTGTATATATCATCACTCTTTTTAAGATATATAAATCTCAATAAGTTTTAAAAAAAGTATGATAAACACGGGAAAAATTTTACTTTTTCAAAATGGGTTGCTCCCTTATTTAAAGAGTAATTTTACATACAATTATAAAGTGTATAAATGACGTGTAATCAGTTAGAAAAAGAGTGAGATCCACTATTAAAAAATTAATTTTTTTATGTGAGTCTCATATTTTATTCACGTTTTTCAAAGTGATTACGCAGCAGTTGCACAATTCACAGTTGCAAATATCTTTTCTCTTTTTTAAAAAACACAGATGAAACTTGGATATCCTAAACCGACATCTAACATTTCTCTTTAGTTGCTAATTTGTACCCACCTAGTCTTGCTTCTCCTTCCATTTTTGGAGACATACCTCATGCATAAGTTAGCCTTAAGGCCTAATTTGGGTATTGAGATTTTCATAATATTTTGTTACTATTTATTATTTTATTATTATTTTTTTATTAATATTCATTACTATTCAATATTCTATCATTACTTTTTTACTACTATTCACAAAATACTTAAGAATACCTTATTACCCAAACAAAATCTAAGTAAATTAAACATAGTGAGAGCATCTTAATAAAAGATTAGCTAAACATCAGCTCATTTTCATTTGATGAGTTCTTGCATAATACATGCTAACGATAATGTTTTTTGTTTCATTTTTCTTTCAGTAATTATAGATATAATTGTGAAGTGCACAAGCGTCGCGTAATTATTTTAAAAAAGTGTGTGGTCTATTATTACAAAATTAGTTTTGTTCATGTGTTCCGTATTTCCTTATTTTTTTCAAAAAATTGCGCGACATTTGCTCACTCCACAATTATAAATATCATTTCTCTTTTTGTTTTGTTTGAACCATTTGAAGATAGAGTCGAATCCCGACTCTCAAAGTGAGAATTGGGCTCGATGCTAATGCGAGTCATTAATTCTTCTCTCCCACATAAAAAGACACTTAATTTTCCCCATTGATTAATGCCTAATCACTGCATGGTGGTGCCGTTATATGTGCCCCTTTTTTTTACCCACAAAGTGATACCATTTATGCCAATACCAACCATTCCAATGTTCAGTTTCTATGTTTGGACCGACATTATGAATATGAATAAGATTTTGGTATTCCAAGACTAGTCTCTTAAGTTTTAACATGGGGTTGGACTTTGGACTGCTGTTGAATGCTAATGGGTGGGATAAGAGATAAATAAATAAATATATATATATATATATATATATATATATATATGTGTGTGTGTGTGTGTGTGTGTGTGTGTGTGTGTGTAGAAAGAAGATAAAAAAAATCCATTTTTGGAAGAGAGAAGATAGTGTGAAGAAAAAACCAAAATGTTGTCTGATCATTATGTAATATATTATATGCGTGTATACATATATATATATGTATGTATATACAATTTAATTTATATTTTTTTTATTGAGGAATTGAAATTATAATTGATTGCTCTGCAATTATACACTCAAATTAAGTCAAATGGCTTAAACAATGTGGTTGCGATATAAAGATAGTTATGAAAAATAAAAGAAAATAAAAATGAAGTCCAAAATGCGCTCACACGCCAAAGAGGAGTTTTTAAATTTTTTTACTATTGTAAATACTTTTTGTTTTTTTTTTTATGAACAAACGATGCATTGATTATTTTTATTTAAAAAAGAAAAAGAAAGAAAGAAACTGAGGGTTGGTGGGGACTTGAATAAATTAAGATGATTAATTAGGAGATTAGCTTTTTAGTAGTTTGATGATGAAGAGCTTGAATTGCTCTTTTTTAAGCGGTGTGTGAGTCTCATGAACTGGTAAAAATGAGCCATTGACCAGTGAGAGTTGTAAATCAATGGTCGAAGAATGCAATACACATTTAATTTGGAGGGTGTCCAAAATTATTAGGTCTAACTTCATCCATCCTAAGAGGATAAGAAAAATGGTGAAAGTGAAATGGATGGAAATGGCAAGGATGCTATTGCTTGGTGAAAAGGTAAGAGAGGGGAGAGAGACCACAAAACACCTCTCTTAGTTGGAAAGGTGCGATTAAAAAATAGATTATTTACTTAATTTTTAATGGATTTTGGTGAGAGTTTAGAAAAAGTTGTCGTTAATGCCTTATTTTGCACAATAAACTGAAAGGGATGAAAGAATTATTCTCGGCCTATGACGGTGATTCAAGCATTGATACAATGCTCTTTACATTCATCTATAAAATAAATATTAAACAAACAAATAAAAATAAATAAAGAGAGACACAAAAATTTATGTGGTTGGCATAATGTCTATGTTCACGGGTTGTTTAGGAGTGAAATCCACTATAATGGGTGATTTTACAATTTCTCATTACTCACATATCTCACAATACAATGGAAAAATTTATGAAAAATCATTTAGAGTCGCTATGTGTACTAGAATTTTTACGTAGAGAACTTCTATGGAGAGACTATGGAGAGATCTACGGAGAGTTTATCATATTTGTGAGGGGTCTCCTCTTTAGATGGAGGTATATTTTCTTGGAGTAATTGAGTTTAACTTGCTTTGTGAAGTCTTTTCCTTTTAGAAGTCTGGGTCTCTTTCCTTTTAGGAGTCTAAGTTAACTTGTCTTATCTTTTCTTGATTTTATCTCTTAACTTGATTTTCGACCTTATCTCGAGACTAAATTATAGGCTACTAATTTGACCCATATAGATGCCTACAATTCTTAAAGTTGATTTGCTAGACAAGAAGATCTTAAAAATCTTTAAGTAAATAATGTGCAGAATAAATTTTGAAAATCGATCTCTGGTTTCCTGTTTGGTCCTAGGTTTTCTATATGTTTTGTACTAAGTGGTGAAAAGTTCAGGTTGGAGAGATAGATGAGAGATGCACTTGACCGCATTAGATGCAAGCACGGACCTCTGCTTTGGCAGGAGATGTAGTCGACTGCATTAGGTGTGAGCGTAGAGCTCTGATTGGACGAGAGATGTATTCGACCGTATTAAGAGCAAGCGCGGAGCTCGATTTTGAGTTTGTTTATTTGTATGAATGTTTGCCTGAGAGATTATTTATTGTCGACAAAGAATGCATATTTTCATGATTAGTTTTTTATGTGTAATTGTTATTAATGTAAATAGTTGAAGCTAATACATGTTTTTACTGGGATTAATATCTTGGAGGCACCCTTAAATCTTAAATAAATAATTTTTTTTAAATATATACATCAGCTTATCATTTATGATTATTGCTTATGAGGTTAGAAAACTCGAAATAATTAATTGAAAACTATGGTTTCTCTCTCTCTTTTCTTTTCTTTTTTCATTTTATCAGCTGAATTTTCAACCCCAATACACATCATGTCATAGTCACCCTAAGGAGTTGTTTGGATCGTAAAAATATATCATCTCATCTTATTATTATAATTTTTTTAAATTCTTAAAAAAAAATACAATAAATAATTCAATTTTTTCAAATCTCAAAATAAAAATAATATTAAAAAATAATATTCTAATAATATTTTATTCAACTTTCAACATATCTCAACTCATTATCCAAACCTCCCCTAATTATATTCCAAACTAAAAAGCAAAATCCCTTACAATTAAGTTGGGTTTTCTTACATATACTATGATTGCTAAAATCACGTAAAGGGGTAGTGAATTTAGCATTAGTATATATAATAACACATTATTTTATGTCTATATTTTTTTGAATAATGCTATTTAACCATTTGAAACTTACCATTCAGATTATCTTCTTGACGCGACATATGACGTAATTTATTGAAAGAAATTAAATAAGAAAACACAAATATAAAAATGGTAGAGAAAACTTAGGATTTTATTTTATTTTTTTATTTTTTGTGTTTTCGAACATCTTTTTATTTTAAATATATATTTTTTATTTTTTTAATAAAATATATGACCCTATGTGATGATGCCACGGCAAGAATATGATATAAGTGGTAAGTTTTAGATACTCTTTCTTTTCTTTCTTTTTTTAACTCTAAGCTTAATAATTTGGTCTCTTCACTTAATACAATGATAAAATTATTTTATATTTTACACTAAAAAGAAAAATTAGTTGGATAAAATTAATTCATAGAAAGTTTGGTCTTCATCAACCATCTTCTTTAATAAAAATGATAGTTATAATTGTAAGTGTATAAGTGTCATGCAACTAATTTAAAAAAAATAAATAAATACAAAATTTACATGAAAATAAAATTAATTTTTTAATAATAAATCTTATTTTTTTTAAAATAACTATATAATATTTACGTATTTTATAATTATACGAAGCATTTCTCTTTCTTTAATTGCAACCTCGAATCTCTCACCCTCCTCCATTCGATGGAGACAAAGTGTTCCATTGATAAGCCGAGGTCTCGAAATGTCGCCATTGCCCTTCTTGCTGGTATGAGGTGTCATTTTCGGAGCAGAATCTAAACAGTGATGGGTAAAACAAAAAACTAATTTAATAAAAATATAAATTTGTTCTAAAAAATAGTCTTTCGAAACCTGCCATTTTTAGCGGGGACCAGTCCACATTATAATCAACGCCTAAATTTCAGAAATGACACGTGTAAACAGAAATTTAATGCAATAAAATTTAGATTAATATTTCGTAAAATGAGTAAGTATTACAGAATCATTTTAAAAAAAATAAAATTTATTATTAAAAAATTAATTTTATTTAATGTGAACCCCATATTTAATATTGTTTTCAAAGATTATATAATACTTACATACTTTATTATTACAAATATCATTTCTCTAAAATTTAAGCTCAGCGTAGTTTAATGTGATTTTCAGCATATTAATAACTGACATGTTAATATGTATTGTTATATAAATAAAAATTGTAAGTACAAATATCATTTTTTATTATATTAAGTCATATTAGTATATAAATTTTTTTATATTATTTGTATTATTAGTGTGTAGACCTAATACTTATCTTTAAATTTATTTCTTAAGAGCCTTTGTTTAAGCTCATGATCACATACTCTTAGTGTTACATCAATGTAAGAGGAGGCATGGGGTCAATTATTTATTTTTATTTATTTGGAAGCTAAACTATTACTATATACATGATGCATCTCTTAATTTTATTGATGCACCATTTAATTAAGATAACCTCAAATATTAATATACGTACAGATAACATAGATAAATGTGTATGTGTGACAAGAAAATTTAAGATTTAAAAAACAATTTTAGAAGTGAACCTAATATCTTTGTCAGTTTTAATGAATTTGCACTCTTTTTGGAATACCAACTCAATTTTAAATTATTTAATTTTTGGAAAAATTACAGAGTGTCTGTCTGCGGTGGTTTCACAAGATTCATGTAATATGCCAGTAAATTCAATTATTTCTATTAGATTTATTGTCTCCTTAAAACATCTATAAAAGTCATTGGAGGACCACCTCATGATTCCTTAATTTTGTAAGTTCTAATTTATTCTTTTTGAGGGGCGGCTGAACCTTTGAAATTTGTATTTTTGGCCATGCACATGTAAATATAATATAAAATTATATATAAGAAATGATATTACAGTTTTAGTGTGTCTAAATCTCATGTATTTCTTTTGAAAAAAATGGATAAATATAATACTTATACGAAAAAATTATTTTTTTAATGATGGATTCGATTTTTTTTCAAAATGAGTGTGTTAGCCTTGTACATGAATGATCTAAGACTGTATTTAGTATCATATATATATATATATATACACATTTAATTTTTTTTAATTTTTTTTTTTTTAGGACCACCACCTTTAACATAGCACCGTCCGCGTGCAAGAGATATTAAAATGCATAAATAGAAAAGAGATCATGCATTGCATTTGGTCAATAAAAGATGCAAAATAATAATAATAAAGAATTGATTCCAATTACATGGAGGTTGAACTTTTCTATACCAAAGAGAGAGAATTCCACAAGTTTTATTTAGCTCTCGATGGTAAGTATGGTTGACTCAAAGCACCTAACAAGTTTTATTTAGTTTTATTTATGTCTAGTTAAGAGGTCCAAATATTAATGTGCAAACCCATGATTTTATTAATAAATTTATGGATAATTAAGATAATTAATGTGTTTTTTTATATATATTTGACTCTTGTTATAATTCTCATGCATGGTTATATGTGAGTCCTGCCATATTAGGTTATCCTAACAATATATATATATATATAGGAAAATTCTAATTGAACCGATAAAAGTAACCGATTGAATTTTTTTTTTTTTTTACTTAATGATTAAGGAAGTGACTATTAGTGAATTGATATGTTTTTTAAAACTTTTAAAGATATATAAAAAATGATTAAAAGAAAAGGAAAAAAAAAATAAAAAAGTGCATTTGCACTTCGACTTACTCGATTAAATTATCGGTTTGAGTAGCATAATCCATATATTTATATACTGCAAAAAAAAAAAAAAAAAAAAAAAAAAAACCTTCATGACGACTTATTTGCATGATATCTTTATCTATTTTGAATTTGTAAAAAGAAATTACTTGACATTGAAAATTACAGCTATCAAATGAAATAATTAAGTAGAACCGCCATGTACAATGGAATCGTGGATAACTCTATTTTGTTGAAATGCATTTGAACAATCTTATTGGAAGTATAGTTGCTTTTGTCTTGATTTTCAGAGAGAAACATAGCAAACAAATAACAAGAAATTGGAAATAATTTCTAACATGGATTTTGCTATATCATGAGCCACTATTCACCCCTACACCCCACACCTGATAATTTTTTCTTTTTTTTTTTAATAAGGTGTGGGGTGTGTGCAGTGAATAGTAGCTGATGAGAAGAACTATTCTTTTTAAGATATTTAAGTTAGTCAAGTGGTTGGCTCTCTGTTCCATAAAAAAAAAATTCCACCAAATGGTTTGGATGTGGCTACTTCAACTTAAAGATACCCAAAAATAGCATCAGTAAATGTTCTTTCTAGCTGTTGAATATATATTTGATTGAGCATTAATATGCTCTATTATACAACTCTCCTTTGACTAAATTTTAGATGAGACTTTAAAGATAAGAAAGCCAATTTGAGAATATATCCAAAGTGCGAGGATTCAAGCTAATCCAATCACACACACACATACATATATACATATACATATATATATATATATATATGTTTTTAATATAGAAAAATAGTTTGAATTATAATCAGTCATGACAACGTACGAATTTAATTACTCTTTATTTTCTGACGACAAGAAAAATTCTCCCTCATCTCAAACAAATAAACATCACCATGTATTTCTTGATGAATGTTAAAGGAAAATGATTTGTACAATTTTAAAATGTATAAGTATTGTGCGCTTTATTTAAAAAATTAAATAAATTTGAGATTTATATAAAAAAATATTTTTTAATATTAAGTTTATTTTTAAAAAATATATAAAATTTATACATAATATCACTATATATAGCATTACTCCATACTAAAATGATTCAAACCAAATTTGAGAATATATTATATAGAATTCTATATTTTGTAGTATGGGTTTTTGTTTTTGTTGAAATAGACATGCGTATTGGCCTTTGATACCCTTGTGGAGGCAGAGGGAGAGAGTCATGGGAGATGATAA
The DNA here is from genome assembly GCF_004785595.1 of Juglans microcarpa x Juglans regia. Classification (NCBI taxonomy): domain Eukaryota; kingdom Viridiplantae; phylum Streptophyta; class Magnoliopsida; order Fagales; family Juglandaceae; genus Juglans; species Juglans microcarpa x Juglans regia. The sequence goes on from NC_054607.1 coordinate 6,577,032, forward strand.
CGAGGCATATATATATATATAAAAAATAAAAATAGTGTATTTTAAATAAAATAAAATAATGAATGAAAGAGGTGGGGTCGGACACCGCTCACACCAGGGCCCCAGGCTAGTCTGTTTCTATTAATGGAAAGATTCCGTTTTACGGGTTCTCTCTTTCCTTTCCAATAATGGTCAAAAGGTCAGACAATGTGTGCATCAAGTCACGTGCACGCATTCATTTCCGACAACGCGTATGTTTTCACGGGAAGATCATTCAAACGCTTTTATTTCCTTCACGTTTGATTTCACATTATACTTATATTATCCATTTTATAACTCACTCACAAAAAAATAAAAATAAAAGTATTAATTTATATTTCAAATTTCTTAAACTTAAGATGTTATAATCTTAATGAAAACCATTAAAGAAATAAAATAATTTTATAAAAAAGATTTTACAAATTGACGTGATACAATTCACGTTAATTTTTGAGATTCTTTTATATCTGTACCTGTCTTTAATTTTAAAACTATAAAATAAATTACAATTTACCTACCTTTATTTAAGATCTTATGGTTGAAATTATGTGATACCTATCTGTTTACTTTTATCCAACATCATGTTATGTTACCTAGTCAGATAATGTAACGGAGTAATTTAATAGAAAATGATATACATACACTCAGTAGCAGAACCAACAATTGTGTTAAAGGGGGCAAACTTTTTTATTGTGTGACATATTTATGTAAAGAATAATAATAGATACAGTTGTAAGCAAGTAAGTACTATACATTTTCTTTTTAAAAAAAGAGTAAGGTCCACCATTAAAAAATAATTTTTTCATGTGAGTTATAGATTTACCTACTTTTTTCAAATGAAGTAGGCAGGACTTGCATATCCTAGAACTGTCAATATCATTTCTCTTATATAAATTAAAAAGAGATTGAAGAATCATAAAAACATAACTACATATAAAAGTATATCTCGGTAATTTGCTATAATATACGTGCATGTTGAAATAAAATTATAAAAACACAACTTAATATATTTTTTCGATTCTGACGATAAGATTTCATGGAATATATTCATTTATTGTTATTTTTGTAATGAAATATTTAGAATTTATTTTCTTCATATAAACTATCAAGAGATATTTTAGAATGTCATCTTTTATTCTAGTATGTAAGCTACTTTATCATATTTCATGCAAAATCTAGATATTTTTGTTTCACATTAAACATATAATGCTACAATTAAAAGTTTAAATAAATTATTTTCTTACTCAATGAAGTCTAGAGGATAAAATTTCGCAACTATTTTTCATATAAATCATTGACCTTAAATATTTTTCTTGTATTTTTCACTTTGGATTCCATATTAAGAAGTTCAATATTGTATAATAAAAAATTTTGGGATCTATATTAATAAACTTATTATTTCTCCTAAGCTTAGTTTTAAGTTTAATTTTGAAGAGGCCACATCCTTGAAAATAAATAATATATAGAGATTAAATAGAATTTTGGGACTAGAAGAAAAAAACTAGAGAGAGGCATTTTTAGGTATATTGAAATTATAGAAAGTTCTAGAGAGTATATGGAGATTATAATTTTTTTGGTGGGGCCATTTTCTATATTTATAGAATTATGTATAAAATCTAGGGGTATATTGTGTTTTAAAAAATCATGGCCCCTCTCAAGTCTAATGTGGGTCTGCCACTGCATACACTATTTCCATAACTCTTTACACAACTCTATCTTAAATTAAGTATATTGTTGTAAAATAACTTCAAGCGTCATCGTTTTATAGAAATACCCTCAATTTAAAATAGAATTGAGTAAAAAAGTTGTACCACGTGTAACATTACTTTATAAAAAAATATTAAGATTGAGTAATGATACACGTACAACCTTTTATACAATCATTTTTCTAACACATATCGATCCGAGATTGTCCATTCCCACTTGAAACTCAATTCGAAATAAAAGGCTTTTGAAATATGGCAAAAAGCCTTTTATTTCGAACCTAACTTACCCATTTCAAAATAGGAGCATCATTAATAAGAAAGGTTAGAGATATAATTAACTTTTAAGGAATTGGTTTTCATGAGATGTATGGATAATTCTTGAAAGTGGGGAGTGGACTACCTACTAACTTACCTTACCCTACTATCATAGAAACAAAGTGACCTAAAGAATTAAACGAGATTGAGCAATAATTGAGCTTTTATTATTATTATTATTAATGGAGTTATTTACTAACAAGAGAGTATTTCAGCTTGATTGAGATTTGATAGGATATAATTTAAATAATTAAATTTACATATTCTTCATTTAAATATTTAGACAAGTGATGATTTAACATGATAACTGAACAAAAATCCTAACTAATATCCTTCACAAAAAGGAAATAACCTGTCTCTCTACGCCTCGTTTTAGGGGTACAAGAATCTATTCGACATCAATGGTATTGTAAAGAGTATTAAGACCATGGTAGTACTGGCAATGTGTCTATTCAAATGTATATCATCCATTGTTGCTCATGTTTTCCTCTGCTTCTTTAAGCGTCTAAGGAATCCAGCAAAATTCATGGGGTACGTATCTCTTTTATTAGTATATAAATACACCCACACACACATATATACATATATGTTTAGTACTAAAGATTTTTTCAGAACAAATATCACGTTGCTTTTACACAAAACATGTGATTTCATTTCAGTAATTAATCGTCAAATTCAAGACCCTTTGGAAAACTTCAATTAGCAGCACAACCTTAATTAATTAGAAGCAGTACTGATCAAGAACTCTCGAAGTATAAAATAGCTGGGAATGAACAAGATGAATCGAACTTGGAGAATGTTCCATTAATCTAGCTGAGCAGCTTAATTCTTTGGTTGTTAATGCAGCGCTCAAAAGAATTTCTTCCTTTTAGATATGTGTTTTCTTGTCCCCAATGCATCATTATTTCTTTCTGGATGTAAAAGCCCATGAACAGGTTTGAATTGTGGTACCATGGCGATCTATTTCTAGCACTTGGGAAGGTCACTTGGAGGAGGTAGTACTTAGAAGAGATGATTCATTAGGGTCTTAGTCCTTGTCCACCACAAATGCCATTCCATACCAAACTTCGCATGATCAAACTAAGAGATCTGCAAACAGAAAGGTTTAACTGGGAAACACATCAAACAAGGAGATATATACGTGCCTGAATTATCAGTCCTGAATCTGACAGCCGCATCCATCCCCCAGATGGTACTCCAATGGTGTTTCTCTCCCGTGGGTCAACAAGATTGAATTTCTTCGGATCTTTCTTTGGGTTAAAGTTGGGGTGTAATCGGTCCGGTTTGATCCAGTTTTGTACATTCTTTAGAATCAAGCTAGTATACACCGATTTTGAAAATTAAAAATCAAATACCAGACCAATTTACTACCGAGATCGGAACTTTCGGTTTTTCTGGTTTTGATCCGGTTTTATGGATTATCTATGCTAGTAATAATATGATGTTTACATATGCTAAACTATTAGTCTATTTTTTTTTAAATAAAACTATTAGTCTATTTATATTATATTATAAATACATTATTTTATAATAATTAACACATACTAGTATAATATTAAATTTAACTATAGTGTATATAAATTCTAGAACTTTTATATGAGTGTATATGATCAAATGTGTAAAAATGTATTTACAAAAAGAATATATATATATATATATATTATAATTTATTATACCAAAAATGTACTTATCATTGATATATAATATATATAGATATATATCAAAAGTAAGTTTATATTAATAACTTAATATTAATGTTTATGTTTAAGATTAAAATTAATATGTTATATTAAATGCTATATTAAAAATTATAAGATTAGTTTTATATTATATCACATTTTATATTAATTTTATGTTATAAGATTAATAGACTTGAATAATAAGATTAGAATTTCATGTTATATTAATTAGCAATTTAAGATATAATAAATATAATATAATATAATATAATATAATATAATATAATATAATATAATATAAAAAATTATAAATAAATATACCAGTCCGGTTCAGTTTAAATTGGTTTTCAAAATATGAAAATCGGTACCACACCGGTTTAGGACCAGTTTTGATTATTAAGAATTGGTATCGCACCGGATTGCATACAAACCAGACCGAATCCACTGGTTCGGTCCAGTTTAATCGGTTTTTCGATTTTTTTTTACACCCCTAGATTAAAGTTACTTACTCTCCTTCCAACCTCAAAGAAATTGAATCCAGGGGATGGTTGGTTGGGTTTTGTGGAGCCTAATTTATGACTCGAGTGAAATTAGACAAAAATTAGTTTGCTGGATAGGTTGCTTGAGCACAATTGGCTCAAGAGAACATCAGACAAAAAGTTTGCTCGATACTCACTCAAGCGAACAATCAAATAACTGACTTTGTTAGGGTTTCGTTGTGCACGCGCACACACATATTTGTATTGTATATGTACGGCCACAAGATTGAAACCAAGGTAGCCTATGTGAGAGAGAGAGAGAGATTGTATTGCTCCATGGTGTATTTCGACTTTCCTTAAACTGATGAGAAAATATTGATTTTATTATTTGTATCATATTCTTAACACTCTCATTCATGTGTGGGTCAGATTCCCCTTAATGAATAGGCCCAAAACATGAAATATTTAATTAAAAATTGTAGAGTGTAAAATCAGGATTCAAACTCATGATCTCTACTCTGATACCATGTGAAATCATAACTTGTCTTAAAAATTTAAACTAATTGGAAGAGATAGACTTATTATTTTTATGATATTCTTAACAGTTTGATTTCATTTTTCGCTTTATTTTTTCTTATGGTTTTTAACAACTAGCTTCCCCAACATGATTTTCGGGATTATCATCATTGCCAGTTTCTTGCAAGACTAATTATTGTACGGTTGAGTTGCAAGAAAGTAAAGCCTAGTCCAAGTCATGGTCGATGATCTGGAGGTTCGTGGGCTACGTACGTACCAGTATAGTTATACTTCATTGGAGGGTTGCCAGAGAAATCATTCGTGAAAACTCCACTTATGTTGAAGAAATGAGCTTGAAGTAGTGAGATGGAGGGCATCTCAAGCGTACCATTGTTGCTATCTGGCACCACACGTAAGGCTGCCATTCACGCAAGTAGAGCAATGGTTTACGCCAAGATGATCAGTCTTTGAAGGGACTTGGGCGCGATACATCTTCGAGCTCAAGCTTCGGAGGGAGCTGATGAAGTTTGCAGCGATTAGGATGGCATTTTGGGGAGGTGGCCAGGCGGTGAGAATTGTGGCGGTAGAGGTTAGATTACTACTACTGCCTGAATAGTGTAATGTGGCAATGGCGGTGGTGTTGTCCGTAGCAATGGGTGCGTCCATGAAAGGTGGTGCTACAACCATGTAATTCCATGAAAGGTGATGCTACAACCAGGTAATTCCCGGCTCCAAGATGAGTGATTAGCAGGGCGTCTGTGGTCTGTCCTGGTGCAATGAGAATGGTACTGTCGGTTTTCAAGGGTTTTATGTACACAACATCAACCTCAACGACAGTGAGTTGGTCTTGGTGGCCAGCATTAATCTTGAAGAAAAGCTTTTCATTAATTGCAGCATTGATGATTGTATCATGTTATATGTCTTGCCAAGATTTGTGTTAGGTAGTATGTGCTATTTATAGCACGGGTCTTTTAGCCTTTGAAGCCTTGAAGGGCAACTTGAGAGAGGTCCTGGATGACATTAATGGTGTGAGCATCAGAGACATTAGGGGCCAAGCCAGATTTTAAAGCTTCATCAGTGACAACTAGTTCCACATGATCTGATTTCCACCGTTCACCTACAGTTGAAAAAACAAATTGAAATTAGAGAATTATGTTGACGTAACACGAGATTGAGATTTCCTACAATTTTCTAATTCAATCACTGTTTACTATTTAGATAGAGTAGATACAACATGTGGAGTGCTTAATTGCATTAAATACTACCAACAAGCAATATGCGTTCTAACATTTAATACAATTGAGTCCACATTTTTGACAGCATGTTTGGTACCTGCCACGTTCCTCGCCTATCTTGGTGGTGCCTGCGAAACAACAGTAGTTAAGGCTCGGGGGGTGTGTGCGACATCTCTGATGCTGAAGCTAGTGTTGAATGCGATGATAGGAAAAAGATATGAGGAAGCAGAAGAAGAAGAGAGTCCAAAGAGATCCGTTTAACTAAGCCTGGAGATAGGTTTATATACTCAGTTGAGGTGATCCCCTCCTTACTATGGCCGAGTTGTTTGCAGGCCGTATTGAACACCACGTTCCTGGCAGGGTGACTACCTGTCTCCTCAGTGGCCACACCATCGCTTTAAATGCTAGTATGTCCTTCCTCTCTTCTGCACTTTGCGTCAGGTGGAGGAAGTGCGCCCAATTAGGGGTGAAAAAAAAAACTGGTGAACCGATAAATCGAACCGGTGGGTTTGGTCCGGTACCAAGTTTGGTTCAGTCCGGTACCGATTTTATTTTTCTCAAAACCGGTCAAAATCCGTTCAGTTCTGATTTTTCTTTTTCTAACACCGGACCGGACCAATCCATATATATATATATTTAATTTTTTATATTGTATAAAATATTTTTTATATAGCTTTTTATATTATATATGGTTTTTATATATAATATATAAAATAATTTTGTATTATATAATAAATTACTAATTAATATAATGTAAAATTTTAAAATCCTATATCACTATAGTCTATTGTATTAATAGTTATACTAATATTATATCACTATATATTATAATATACTATAATATATCACTATAGTCTATAATACAATTATAATATATATTAGAATATAATAAAATATATTATTATATATTATAATATACTATATTATATATACTATATAATATACAAGAAAAATGGGACCGAATCGGACCGAAATCGGTAAAATCGGAAGTACCAGTTTAGGGGTGTAACCGGTGCGGTTCGGTTCTTTAAATCTCAAAACCGGTATAAATCGGTTCGGTTCTAAAATATATCCAAAATCAAACCGAACTAGTCAGGTTACTACGCCCAATATCCAGGGCGTGGCTCCTGCCTCTGTTATCGCTTGTGGATGTTCTCGTACCATCAACGCAGTGTGATCTCCTGTAGGTAGTGATATGCGCGGTCGCTCTGACGAACTTCTCCTTCCTAACATGTACCCTGTGGACTAGGCCCGGCTCTTCTCTTATATCCATGTGGATTTGGGCCACACACCTCTTAGGAAGGCCCAGGGCCTTCACTCACCCCGCCAAGGGGAATTCCCCTTCTAGTTATCCCGTAAATCCCGCGTGTGATGGGGATTTTAGTTCATTGCCTATCATAAATGTGATCAAAGAAGCGTGTGTGAGGAACCCCCGAGGTGTGTGTCAGTTAGATTTTCCCACGCATGGGTACCAAGCATCTGACGAGCCCAAACTGTTGTCAATTGATTGATCCGTGTTTGTAAGGCGCTTGTGCCTTTCTTTGTCGTGCCCTGGGTGTTGCGATGGTTCAACTTTCTCATCATTGCGTGCAGCAAAGATCTCGGGATTCATCCCCAACGGTTCCTTCTAGTGGCTCATGTCCTTCTCATATGCAGGGCAAGCCCAATCGGCGCCAATCCTCTATTTAAGCCCCATTTCCCCGTCATTTTTATCTTTTTTCTTGTTCTTCCTTCAATTTTTCTTCCCCACTTAAGTGTCATTCCAGAGTTTCTGTCTCACCTTCCTCCTCTGTCAATGGTCCCTAAAAATGCTTCACGCCCCGCACCAAAGACACCTTGCTTAGTTCATATCGAAGGCCCTTCTGCAGGATTCAAGGGCTCAGTGCCCCTTGAGACTTGTGGGAGTTCGCCGTTCTTTGAATTGCACAGTTGGTCCTCGATGGCTTCTCCTACGGACCTCCGCTCACTAAGGGGGACTTACGACGTCCTTGATTCAGTGGTTTTAAAGGTTCTTGGTCCTCGCTCTAGAGTCATCGATTCTGAGGGTTTTGCTAAGAAAGTGGTCGTCTTCCCTTTGATGTTTATGAACAGGCTATGGTTGCCTTTCTGCCAACCCATTTGTGACGTTCTAGATTATCTCTGGTTGGCCCCATCTTAGCTCCATTCGAATGGTTGGCAGATCTTGGTTTCGTGTTGTGTGGTTTATCGTATGACGTTAGGAGCAGTGAACGAGGAGTATCCTGATCTAACCACGAGGGAATATCTCTTTACCCATAATGTGTTGTGCCTCGACGGCAACTTGTGCAGGTTTCGGGCGCGGGGTAAAACACGTGTCGCCCACCTGGAGTCGCGCTTTTCTCATAGCAAAGATTGGATCAGGCGCTTCTTTTTCGTGTCGGGCTTGGGTTGGGAGTTTCCTGATAGCGAAATCATTCAGGAATTTTCGGTTTGCCGTTTGGACGGTTGTTCCAGATAACAAGAACATTTCTATCACTTTGTCCGAGTAGGTGGAGGCCTGGCTGGCGGTTGTTAACGCCTGGGTCAAAGACCATCCCGACGATGTTTGGACGTACGCTTTATTGACCGATGCTAACATTTCCCGTCATCTTCTTACACATGATCACTCTTATGTATTGGGCCAGCATTTTCTGAGGGAGTCCTTTGCACCTTGGGGTCAGAAGAGGCCTCCTAGCCTTCTGCGGTCGAAGATAGGGGAGAAGGCCTTGCGTTGAGCATGAAGCTCCCAATGGCATTCCCGAGGTTGGCTCTAGTTGAGTTCGGGCTAAGAGGGTGTCTTCCCGCCATATAGGTCCTAAACAATCCTTGAAGGCTTCTAGCAGTGGGACTAAGTTTGAGGGGCCATCGGTCCCTACCGCAGGGCTAGGCCAGTCTGTTGAAGTTCCCGTCTGCCCCGAGACAAGGGTCCTTGCGGGCAGCACATCTTCCGTAGTTGTAATGCCGTCGACCGTCGGTTCCCTAGCACCATCATAGACAGCAATCTCATGTTTTACTCTGTCAAACAACCAAGATTTTGATAAGGAACTTAGCCGTGAAGAGGCTGATCTCAAGACGACCTTCTTTGAACTCACCCCGAAGGAGTTTCATGAACCAGTCGTGCCATTTGAGGACATCCCGGAGATGGCTGGCTCACCAGTTTGAAAGTCCCAAGTTGAGGTGGAAGTTCCAGAGGCGATGACTTTTGCCGCAGTGGTGGAGCATCTAGTTCATCGAGGCGAGGGTAAAAGCCCAAGCAGCCCGTCGTTGATAGAACTTAGTGATGACATATCTCCATCCCCTCCCCGCCTTTTAGCCAAAATTCTGAGTCGGATATTTTTTCATTTTCCATTTTGGAAGAGCCTGTGTCTTCTTGCAGGCAGTGTCAAGGTCCGGATAGTAGACGAAGTCATCGTGGCTGATCAAGTGCCCGGGTTTGGGCTTGAGGGTGTGACCACGCAAGAGTCGCCTGCCACCCAACATCCCATTCTTGAGTTGGAGGTTGTGCGAGAGTCACAAGAGCCTTCTGTCGTGGAGGAGCAAGCCCCTACGGTAGGAGACGTTGGGTCTAGGGGACCCGCACTGGAGATAGAGGCCACCATGGATGCATTTCTGGGGCCTTGGGACCCCCGAGAAGTGGCTCTAGTGGAGCTGGTCCCTCTAGCTCCCCTACCCAACCTTTCGTCGAACCTCTTTGGCAATTGGGAGGCGTTGCGCCTTCTTTACAAGCTGGTGGAAGTGATCCCGTGATGATTGGGCCAGGCTTCGACAAGGCAAGGGCTGAGGCCATCAAGCGGGAGGCTGATAAATTAAGGAGCTTTTTCTCACATGTAATGCAGCCATTCCTCCTCTGGCTGCCATGATTGTCGAGGAATGGGGGGAACTCGAGGAGGAAGCCCGGGCGCTTCAGTCCCTTGTAATTCTTGCTCGCCTTAAGGTCAGGAAGGTGAATCGGGAGGCAGAGGAAGCAGTACGTGAAAGGGAGGCCATGGTGGAGCTACAAGCCAGTCGCTAGCACCAAAATCGGGAGTTAACAAAGCTTCGTCAAGACCTCGCCTTTCTCAAGGATCACCTGCTTAAGGCTCAGGAGGCTTCCGACCAGAGCCATTTAGAGGCCAAGCTCCTTGAAGACGAGCGAGACTGGTTTATGGACTTGCTAGCCAAATGGAAGTTGGAGCTGGAGGAATCAAGGTTATTGTGCGACACGCTCAAGGACAAGAACAAGAAATTGGTCGAGCAACATAGCTCAGACGTAAGGTCGTCTAACTGGATGCAGGGCAGGTATATGGAGCTGACCAAGTCCGTGACGCGCTAGAGGGAGATCGTAAAAAAGTGAGATGCTCGTATCCGGTCCCTTGAATCTGAGTTGACTTTGGCCTGTGACGTAATCTGATCCAACCACTTGTAGATTCAGGCTCAGAAATCCAGTTGGGAAGATGCCCGTGCGTCCTTGAAAGATATGTTGGTGTAGATTTCGAATGCCAAAGAAGTCCGTAACATGGCCTGGGGTTATGCTTACAAAGAAGAGGGGCTCAACCTGTTGAGAGACCATTTGTTGCAGAACCCTGGGATTGACCTGAGGAGCCTTGACCTAGCTTCCCTTCCGCCTGACCGGCGAGCCCTCGGTTTTGCCAAGTCCCAAAAAAAAAGATGTGATGCACTGTTTTTGGCGACACGCCCCCATGCTCTTGAATGTTTTTGTTGTGTTTTTTTTTCATCTCTTGTACACTTTCACTTTTGTGTGGAATGTTACCGACCTTGTTCATAGTTAGCCCTTCGTTTTCTTTGGTGTCTTGTTTCTAACTCTAGGTGCCCGGTCGTCGTCTCTGCGATAGGTCTAGGAACTGGCCTTCACTTATATGCGAGTAAGGGGATCACGTCCCTTGACTTGATCCCGACTTCTACATCGTGGGGAGTCAAGGGACTCGACTTGGTGTGCGAGGGTCAAAGAGTCAAGTCAAGGCACTTAGATCGAAGTGCTGAACCCTATAGGTCGGGACCCCTACCTTCGTTGGTACCACTGCCTCGCTTCCATAAGTTAAGGCGAATGACGTTTCTTCTATGGGTGTTCTGACAGTGGTTCGATACTCACACAAGACCCCCGACAATTATTTTGCCCAGGTCCTACTTTTTTCCATCAGTTTCTTCTTTAGGATTCCCAGTAGTCTTGTTGGTCGCCTCAACTTGTCCGTTAGATATTGGGAGGCACAAGGAACAGTATTTGAATTTTATTCCCAATTCCGTACACCAATCATAGTAGTGGCGAGAATCAGACTGTCATCCATTGTCCGAGATGAGGCTCGTTGGGTTGCCAAACTAGCAAACTACAGATTTCCGCATGAACTTTGTGATAGCACCCATGGTTATTGTTGCTAGAGTTCTCGCTTCTACCCACTTCGTGAAATAATCTACAGCGACGACTACAAACTTCACTCCTCCTTTACTTGAGAGTAGTGGGCTGACCAAGTCCACTCCCCACTATGGGAAAGGCAATGGCGACGTGATTGATATCAGTTCTTCTGGTGGGCAGTGAGGTACTGGTGCATGCATTTGACATTTTGAGCACTTCTTAACAAACTTCTTCGTGTCTCTGAGAGTGTGAGGCCAATAGTACCCGACCCTCATCACCTTTCCTGCCAAAACTCTTCCTCCAGAGTGGTTCCCACTGACTCCCTCATGTATCTCTGCTATTATGTATTGGGTCTACTCCGGCGAGACACATTGGAGGAGAGTTTCCGAGAAACCCCACTTGTATAGGATTCTGCCAACAAGGGTGAACTGTGCCACCCTATTTCTGACCTTCCGAGCTTCACACTTATCGTCTGGTACTTCGTTGGTTCGATGTACTTTTTTCCTGTCCCGACGCAACCCGCACCAATTTGTCAGCCCTTTGGTTTTCTTCCAATGGTATCTGCTGAATGCAGAAGTAATGAAAGGAGTCCCGCTTTCCCATACCAACTGTAGGTACTTTTTCAGCATCTCGCCTTTTGTGGCAAGTTCACCTAGCACTTGATTGACTACCACCTGGGAGTCGGCCTTTACTTTGATCTCCACTGCTCCCAATGTCTCAGTTATAGTCAGTCCGGCTAATAGTGCTTCATACTTTGTTTCATTGTTGGTGGTCTTGAATGCGAACTTGATCGAGTAGTCGTGCTCCTTCCAGGACTCTGTGGTGATGTGTACTCCCACTCCCACTCCAGCCCGGCAGGACGAGCCAACTACGAAGACTTTTTAGGGCTTTCTTGTGGGTGCGACGGGGATGTCTTCTAAAAAGTCAACAAACTCTACCAAAAAATCAACCAACACCTGCCCTTTTATCGTCATGCGGGGGAGGTACTCTATGTTAAACTGACTTAGCTCGATGACTCAGAGGCATCGGGCCTTTGCAGCACCTTCTTGAGGGGGTGTTAATTAGTACTTTTATTAGGTGGGCTTGGAAGTACGGTCTCAATCGTCATGCCATGATCACTAATGTAAAGGCCATCATCTCCATCTGGGGATACCTAGCTTATTCTCCTCGAAATGCCCAGTTGGTATAGTATACAGGCTTTGGCATCCTTCTTTATCCAGGACCAAGACTGTCGAAACAGCGTGAGGAGACACCGACAGGTACACCATCAAGTTTTCTCCTACCTTTGCCTGATTGAGGAGTGGAGGATGAGCCAGATATTTCTTCAATAGTTTGAACGCTTGTTCGCAGTCGGGGTTCCAATCTTGAGCTTTCCACATGACTTTGAAGAATGACAAGCACTTATCTATTGATCGAGAAATGAATTGATTGAGGGTGGCTATCCGCCTCGCCAGCTTCTAGGCGCCGTTAATACTTCGCAAAGGGTGCATGTTCAGTATGGCTTCAACCTTCTCCGGGTTGGCTTCAATTTCACTCTCGGAGACCATAAAACCCAAGAACTTGCCTAATTCCACTCCAAATGCACACTTCAGCAAGTTAAGTTTCATTCTGTATCGTCGAAGGACTGCAAAGGTTTCTCACAAGTCATCCAAGTGGCACTCAGGTTCCTTGCTTTTGACTAGCAAGTCATTAGCATAAACCTCCATGTTACGACCTATTTGCCTCTTGAATATCCGATTGACCAGGTGTTGATATGTTGCTCCCTCTTTTTTTTCATCCCGAAGGACATGGCCAGGTAGTAATAGAGCCCCCAGTCCACGATGAATGTTGTCTTCTCATCATCCTCAAGATTCATTCGGATTTGATTGTATGTTGAGTAGGCATCCATGAAACTTAGCAAACAGTGACCTACAGTAGAGCCGATGATTAGGTCAATGCGGGGAAGGGAGAAGCTAGCCTTGGGACATGCCTTGTTTAAGTCAATCAAGTCAATGCACATTCTCCATTTGCCACTCAATTTTTTTACCAGTACTATGTTCGACAACCACTCAGGATACTGTGCTTCCCAGATGAATCCAACACCCATAAGACGATCAACTTTCTCAGCTATGGCGGCCACCTTTTTCGCGGTAAAACTCCTGCGCTTCTACCGGACTTTCTTTGCTTCTGGACTCACTAAAAGGCGGTGTTCAATGATTGCATTGTCAGTGCCAAACATTTCATTGTAACTCCAAGCGAACACATCACGGATTGCCTCATTGTGGCGTCCTTTTTGGTGTCGATCCTCACAGTGTGGTTGGGTTTCTCAGGATAGATAGGGGCAGTTCCAGGGGTTCTTTTGGCTCTTCCTGTCAAATTGTTTGCTCATCCCAGACCTCTTCATCTAGGGCAGCAGTGAAGGGCCCCCGCCGTTAGTCAGTTCTTCGAGGGCTTTTACGTCGCCGCCTCCAGCTTTCAGGTCTTGTACATAGCATTCTTGAGCTAGCGTTTGTTCTCCCTTGATCTCGTCAACCCCAACTCCCATGGGGAACTTCATTTTCAAGTGGTAAGTCGACGTTATTGCCTTCATGTTGTTTAAAGTGGGGCGCTCTAAGATCACATTGTACGACGATAGGGCTTCTACCACTAGGAAGTCATTCACTATTGCGATAGACTTGAGGGCCTTCCCGGCTAGCACTGGTAGGGTGATGGCTCTTACCAGCCGGATTATGTCTCCTATGAACCCTTTCAAAGGCATGGGGGTTGTGCATAGGCAACTGGGGTCAATTCCCATCTTGACGAACGCAACCCAGATCAGGATGTCGGCCGAGCTGACATTGTCTATCAGAATCCTTCATGTTGTGAAGTTGGTGACTAGCATGGTCATGACGAGTGTGTCTTCGTGGGGTCGGAGCAATCCTTCACTGTCTTCCTCATCGAATGTGATGACGGCCACATCAGAGCATCTTCGCTGTTTATTTCGGGGCTTATCTACTGTGAACACTTTTTCATGTCGGGCTCTACGGGCATGGACTTTCCTTGCGAACGAGGTGGGGCCACCCTCGGCGTATCCCAGGGGGCTATCATGGCATGTCGGCATGCAGTGGGGTGGGCTCCCCGGGGCTATGGCCTTGCCTCTTCTATTCTTGAGGGTTTCACTCCAACGAGTCCACGCGTGTTTTCTTACGCGGTCAGTTTTTCGTCTGTCTTTCATGGGTTGTTGGGCCACCAATTGTTCCAATTCCTCCATCCTCCATTTTAGGGTATGACATTCCTCGGTATGGTGTCAATCCGATTGGTGGCATGTGCATAAGCGACGATCTCTTTGGTCCCGCTGATCAACCTTCCGCGATGTCGTCTGGTTCTCCTCCTATATGACCAAGCTAGCGTGGGTCCGTCTCAGGCCTTTTTTTTTAGCCGACGGGTTCTCGCCCTGCCTTGCCTTGTATTATGCTTTCTTTGGACTCTCAAGGGCCTTTCCTCGGCTGGACCCACTGGTCTTCTAGTCAACTTGTTCTAACTCAATTTTCCTAAGTGTTGTTAAGGTCCATGAACTCACGCAATGACGTGGGGGTCTTCCTTGTTAGCTTTGTTATAAACAAGTTTCAGGGCCACATACCTCCCAAGAGGGCAGCCAAGGTGATCTTTTCATCTTGGTCGTTCATCATCATTCGTTCCCTATTGAACCAAGATTGGTACACTTTCAGGTTTTCATCATCCCACTGCTTGACGAACAGGAGGTATGTTGTTGGTCATTTCCTATTTCTATTTGCCATGAACTGTGTCAAGAGTAGGTGGTTCAGCTCTCTGAAACCATCGATTGATCCCGGGGGCAGTGTGCCAAACCATCCCTTTGTCGCATCCTTTAGCGTTAGTGGGAAGGCTCAGCATGCGATCTCCCCAGGGAGCCCGTGGAGGGTCATGTGAGCCTTAAAAGTTTCTAGGTGCTCAAGTGGAGACTTAGACTCGTATGTCAATTTGAGGGACTTTGAATTTGGGCGGGACAGGCGTCGCCATGACCCCCATGACGCGCCCATCTTTTTGTCCATTGCTTCATACTTGTCCATGATTCCACCCAACTCGTGGTGCATCTTTTGTCTTCTTCAACCGCATCCATTCCTACTGTGTTTTGTGATTTCATGTGCTCATTTTGGCTTGGTTTAGCGTCCCCGCGACTCCGATGTGTCCCTTCCTTAAGGTCTCTTTCTCTTGCCGAAGCCTCTCCACTTCCATCGTTAGTATCTTGACCACCTCTTCCATTTCAATGAACCTTACTTCCATGCTTCCTGAGGATTCCTCTTGTCCACGAGTGGCTTGTGAATGTGTCGTGACCGGCATACAAATGACACATTTTTCTATAGGTATCCCATAGAAGGCGCCACTGTTGACGGGGTGTTTTGTACCCGCCACGTTCCTAGGCCTCCCTTGGTGGTGCCTTACAGAACAATAGCTGTTAGGGCTCGAGGGGTGTGTGCGACACCTCCGATGCCAAAATTAGTGTTGAGTGCGATGATAGGAAAAAGGAACGAGGGAGCAGAAGAATAAGAGAGAGTCCAAAAAGATCCTCTTACCTAAGCCTGGAAATAGGTTTATATACTCAGTTGAGGTGGTCCCTCCTTACTATGGCTAGGTTGTCTGCAGGCTGTACTAAACACCATGTTCATGGCAGGGCGACTACCTGTCTCCTCAGTGGCCATGTCATCACTTTAAGTGTGGGTGTGTCCTTCCTCTTGTCTGCACTTCGCATCGGGTTGAGAAAGTGCGTCCACTATCCAAAACTCCTTATCCAGGGCATGGCTCCTGCCGCTTTTGTTGGTTGTGGATGTACCCGTACCATCAACGCAGTGTGACCTCCTGCAGGCAATGATATGCGTGGTCGCTTTGACTGCCTTCTCCTTCCTGACACATACCCCACAGGCTGGGCCTAAGTCTTCTCTTATTATCCTTGCGGAGTCGGGCCGCACACCTCCTAGGAAGGCCCAGGGCCTTCACTCACCCCGTCAAGGGGAATTCCCCTTTCACACATATTATATCTATTTCTCTCTAAATTGTACGAAATATTTGGATCAGAAAATTGCAATAAATCTTGATCGAGGACATTTTGAGAGAGTAGAAAATAGGTTTGGAACTCACTCAAGACAACAACCACTTCTTTGTTGGGTGTGAGAAAAGGATTATAAGGAACTCCACATTTGGGCAGGATGACCAAAGTTTTGTGCAAACACTACACCCACACACAACGATAATGAGACAGACAGTGAAATAACTACGAAAATACAGGAATCAAGCACACACACACGACGCATAGAATTATTATGGTTCAACAACGCGCCCAAATCTACAGAGTTGCAGGAAATTTTATTCCAAATGAGGCCTAGATTACAAACACACAGTGAGTTACAAGTGCTTCACTTTACTCACACAAATCTCAACTCTCTCTCTAGGGCTTCCTTCTCTCTCAAGAATATGCTATACACACCTCTTGCCTCTCTCTGTTCAATCTCATTCATCAAATGAATAAAACATTACATATATATATAGAAAACAGTGCCAGGAAACCCTAATGCTGTAACATTCAGTTATTCACTTAAGCGGTGTGTCGAGTGCACCTCGAGCAAATATTCCGTCCAACATTCGCTCAAGTCGACCACTAAGCGAGTCTCGAGCAAACTCTCTACCTAAGCTTTGCTCAAGCCAACTTTCAAGCGTACCTCGAGGTATCTCACTGCTTGACCTTTAATCAAACGCCTTGTCGAGCAAAAGTTGAGCGAACACTTGGCTTGACGTCTTCTCAGCTCAAAAACAACCATACTCCATAACCCAACACAAAGCTCCATGGACTGTGGTTGGCACTGGGCCTACGTATGTGTTCATGCCACCATAGTGTGCCCATCTAGCCATGATGGTGAAGTTGTACACATATTGTTGCCTTGGCACTGGGCCTAAGTACAAATGAATGCAAACATACAAAGAGAGACTACTAAAAGATTGTTTTTACATAATAGGTGGATAGTTGATAATTTTGAGACAAAACTTTGTACACATGAACATGAAAAGTTGGCCAGAATGCCAAAATTCCTTGTGTTATTTATATTTGTAAGTTTCAAAAAATGGGAGTGTTAATGCCTTAATTTATACAACAGACTAGAAGGGAGGGAAGAATCATTCCCGGCCCACAATGGTAATTTGAGCTTCGATACGGTGTTCTTCTCGTTCATCCATGAAATGAATAATAAATAAACATATAAAAATGAATAGAGAGAGACACAAAGATTTACATGGTTCGGTGTAATGCACGTCAACGGGTTGCTTGGGGTAAAATCCACTATGATAGATGATTTTACATGTCCTCACATATCTCTCAATAAAGTGGAGAAATTTAAGATTTTGGAGGTTGAAGATGGTGCCTCCCTTAAGAGAAGATCATTCGAAGTCATTGTGCATGGTGGAGTCTGTGCCTAGAGAAGTTGTTGAGCTTGTCAAATTTGTGGGGATCTCCTCTTTATACAGGGGTATATTTCTTTGGAGTGATTGAGTCACACTTGCCTTGTGAACTCATTTCCTTTAAGAAGTTTGAGTCTCTTTCCTTTCAGGAGTCTGAGTCAACTTACCTTATATCTTCTTAGTCTTATCTCTTGGTTTGATTTTCGGCTTTATCTCGATGCTAAATTATAGTCTGTTGATTTAACCCCAAACAAATGCCTGCAATTCTTAAGGTTGATTTGCTCACAACAATGAGGCCTTAAGAATCTTCAAGTCAATAATATGCAAAAAAAATAAACTTCAAAAATTGGTCCCTGGCTTTTTGTTTGTTTCGTGCCAAGCAATAAAGAGATCAGCTTGGAGAGATAAGCGAGAGATGTGCTCGACCGTGCTAGGTGCGAAAGCGAAGCTCGGCTTCAGCGGGAGATGTACTCAACTGCATTAGGTGCGAGCGTCACAAATTTAGAGGGAGATGTACTCGACTGCATTAAGTGCGAGCGTGGAGCTCAGCTTTGAGTTCGTTTATTTGTGTGAATGTTTGCCTGAAAGACTATTTATTGTCAGTAAATAGTGCATATTTCCATGATTGGTTTTTGTTGTTGTTGGTAGTAATGGACTTTATTGGTTGCATGTGACCATTTATTTTCAACAAAGAGTGTATTTTCATGATCGTTTTTACTATTGTTGGTGGTAGCGGACTTTTTGCTCCTTGGTGTAAATTGTTGTTGGTGTTCCCGTTTTGCTGTTGGTGTTTGTTGGTAGTAACTCGCACTAAGTGATCAGAGAGCCCGTCAACCCCTTAGGTACATCTTAGGCAGTTGTTGAGCCTATCGACTCGCTCCTGAAGGTAACCCACGCAAGGCGGTTGTGAAGCTTGAAGGCTTGTTCCCAAAGTTTCAAAAAATGGGAATGTCAATGCCTTAATTTGCACAACAGACTGGAAGCGAGGAAAGAATCATCCCCGGCCCATGATGGTGATTCTATCTTCGATATAGTGTTCTTCACGTTCATTCATGAAATAAAGAATAAATAAACATATAAAAATAAATAGAGAGACACAAAGATTTGCGTAGTTCAGCATAATGCCTGCGTCCACTGGTTGTTTGAGGCAAAATCCACTATGATAGGTATTTTACATATATCTCATGACCTCACATATCTCTCAATATAATGGAGAAATTTAGAGTTTCTAGAGTTTAAAGGCGATGCCTCCCTTGAGAGAAGATCCTTTGGAGTTATTGTGCATGGTGGAGTCTGTGCCTAGAGAAGTTGTCGAGCTTGTCAGATTTGTTGGATCTCCTTTTTATATAGAGGTTTATTTCCTTGGAGTAATTGAGTCTCATACTTTCCTTTTAGAAGTTAGAGTCTTTTTCCTTTTAGGAGTCTAAATCAACTTACCTTATCTCTTCTCAGCTTTATCTCTTGGCTTGACTTTCGGCTTTATCTCGAGACTAAATTATAGGTTGTTGATTTGACCCCTAAAAGGGAGAGTTTACAGTTTTTTTAACCTAAACATTTTCTACAATTCAGATGGAGTTACGTGTATGACAAATTATGTCATGAATCAAAATGTGCTAATAAATATTAGTGAACGACCTTTCTAGTACTAAATATATAGTTGATTTTTTTCGGAGAATAAGTAGAGTTGGCTAGTTTTTTATACATTTGGTACTGCGAGAAAACTGCAGACTGGAAAATTGAACCAGTAGTTGGCTTTTCAAGGATTTTTCATTTGGAAAACTTATTCACCTGAAAGCTAAAGTGTACGCAACAACTTCTCTCACCTAGAACTTATTTGTGAAAAGTTAAGGCTGTTAACCCAAACAAAAGGGAGGGAGGTTGGTTCTTCAAGATGGCAGTGTACTGGAGACGCCGGAGCAGGTTCATGAGGCTGCTTCAAGTTATTTCCAGGACTTTCTCACGTCACCAAATTCTGTTGTACAAGAAGATTTAACCGAGTTGTTGGCTGAAGAAATTTCTATGGCCGAAAATCTCAAACTAGTCCATGCACCAATTGTTGAAGAGCTTCAGGTTGCTTTGAAATCAATTCCTAAGGAGAGTGCACCGAGTCTTGATGGGTTTGGGTCAGCTTTTTATTTATATTGTTGGGATTTTATTTAGGAGGATGTGGTGGAGGCTGTTGTGGATTTTTTCTTGGGTACTCCTTTGCCTCTTTTTTATACATCTTCCTACATTATTTTGATCCATAAAGTTGAGGAACCGAAGAGCTTTGACAAGTTCAGACCAATCAATCTTTATTTTGTGGTGTATAAAATTTTTTCTAAGATACTGGCTCAATGTATGACTCGGTTACTACCCCGTTTGATTTCGCCTAAACAAGGAGCCTTCATACCGGGATGAAGTATTTTTTATAACATTACTTTAGCCCAAGAATTAGTGCAATCTTTAAACAAGAAAGTGAAGGGCAGAAATGTTATGTTGAAGATTGATATGACCAAAGCACATGATCGCATTGACTGGTCTTTTTTGGCGCGGGTTTTGGACAGGTTCGATTTTACTTCTCATTTTTGCAGGTTGGTGATGAGCTACATGACAACACCATGGTTTTCTATAATGATGAATGAGATGTATAAAGGTTTTTTTAACCTTCCTGGGGATTAAGGCAAGGTGATCCTTTGTCGCCTTATTTATTTATCCTTATGGAAGAAGTATTATCAAGACTTCTACGTAAAAATTTTGAGGAAGGTCGAATACGTTGCTTCTCACATCCATTGGGTGCTCTACTGGTATCCCACCTACTCTATGTCGACGATCTCCTGGTGTTTGTAAATGGTGGAAAGAGCTCAATGCGGAGACTTGGTAATGTTTTGGGAATTTATGAGAAATGGTCAGACCAGTTAATAAATAAAGACAAGTTGACTTTTTTTTTCGAAGAAATTGATATCTCTAGACGGCGGAGTTTAATGAGATTGACGGGGTTTGTGGAGGGGAAATTTACAGTGACGTATTTGGGAGTTCCCCTAGTGTCAGGCCGACTAACCTCCCAAGATTTAGAGCCTCTAATAACAAAGATTTGAAACAAAGTGGCCGGCTGGAAATTAAGGTTGCTTTCTCAAGGTGCTTAGCTTGTTCTTTTGAAGCATGTTCTCTCTAGCATGGCTACTCATCTCTTGGCCGTGCTCCATGTGCCTATGGTGGTCTTCAAAAAAATCAATATTGTCTTGTCTAAGTTTCTTTGGGGAGAGATTAGAGGTAAACCAAAGAGGAAACGGTGCGCCTGGGACTGTTTATGCAAACCTGTCAAAGAGGGTGGCCTAGGGCTTAGAACCTTTTCGGACGTACAACGATCCTTACACATGAAATTTGCTTGGAGACTTTTGACGGTGGATAATTTGTGGACTAAGTTCTTCCGAGCTAAATATGGCAAACAGGACCATGTGTTGATTGTCGAACCCAGAAATACTGCTTCCTGTTTTTGGAAAGCTATTCTTCGTGTGCTACTAGATGCGGTTGACAATGTTCAAGTGAAAGTTAAGAACGGCGGCTCATCTTTCTGGTATGATAAATGGCTAAAGAGTGGACCATTATGCAGTAGTTCTGAGTTGAGAGGTGAGGGGCTCAAAATTAAAGATGTTTGGGTTGATGGTTCTTGGGACGATTATGCAAGAAATAGTCGCCGGCAAAAAAGGAGAGGATATAACGGTCTGGAAGCCAGAAGTTGATGGAACATTTTCGTCAAAAAGTGCTTGGGATCTAATTCGCATAAAGGGAGCTGAGCAGCCAGGTATGGATTGGATTTGGCATTCGTGTTGCCTAAGAAAATATCCATTTGTATGTGAAAAGCCAAGTTTGGTGCACTAGCGGTTGATACTCGAGTCCAAGCATTGGGCATTCCAATTGCATCTCGATGTGACTGCTATTTAGAAGGGGAATAAGAGTCGGTGGAACATGTGCTACGGTCAGGAAACATTGCGTCTCAGGTGTGGGCATTGGCCTCAATTGCATTTGGTGTTCCTAGTTTGGAGGGATCAACATGGTGGGCGATGGTAAGGTTGTGGTTTTCTTATGCAAAAAAATAAAGTCATCGTGGTAGCTTAATTGGCATGTTACCATCACTCATCACTTGGCGATTATGGCTTAGGAGATGCAAAGCTTGGATGGAGGGGGTGCAGGAATCGGCAATGGGAGTGTGGGTGGCGGTGAAGGTATGGATGCATAAACTCTCTTCACTTATGGTTAAAAAATGGTCTACTGATGAGGCCATTCTTAAAGCAGTACTTGAGGTGCCTTTTATTACTCATCCAAAAAGAAGACCGAGGCTCATTTTTTAGAACAAACCTGTACGGGGTAGGATCAAATTAAATGTGGATGGAAGCCGTCGTGATAATCTAGGTAATTGTGGTGGTGGGGGTATTTTATGAGACCATGAAGGGAATTTTATAAGTGCTTTCTCTACTCATTTTGGACATGGTACTAATAATGAAGCGAAACTATGAGTCTTAATAGTGGGTGTTGGAGTTTGCAAAGAGATGGGTTTCTCATAGGTTACAATCGAATGCGACTCTAGTCTTGTGGTTAGTTGGTTACAAAATCAAAGGTGCACGACTTGGTACCTATGGGATTTTTGGGATGAGTTGATGATTGCTTTACATGGTCTTCATTTTACCATTGAGCATCAATTCATAGAAGGGAATAGTTCGGCAGATTTTCTTGCATGTATGGGAGAGGACGGTCTTAATAGAAGATTTACTACAATTGATTCTTTACCATGGAAGTTAAAAGACATGATTTGTTTAGACAAGATTGGTCTTCCAAGCATTAGAATTTAACTGTTTTAGCAAAAGAAAAATAGGCATGCTTAGATTGGTTTATTTGTTTAGTTTATTGTATAGGGGTTTTTTATTTAACCAATTTTGATGCATGAGATGGTTTTATTGAATATTTGTAAATCTCAAGTGTCAAGCATGTTACATCGGTATTCCTCCGTCATAAGCGAGAGCAATCAATAAAATTCGGGTATCATCCTCTTCTTTAAAAAAAAAATTAGGAAGGTTGGATTGCAATCTACCCCTATTGTAAATAATCTTTGATAATGCCAGGATCTGTTTTTGTGCCATTCTTAATCATCAAGGACATCGAATCTTTTGTATCCCTCTTTGTCACTTGAAACCCTTGAACTTACCGTGACATATGGTCTGAAATGATGTGAACTATTTTTGGAATTTGTCAATTGGCACGAGGGAGATTGATGGAGAGGGACAAGCCGTTGTGGCTGTCTTTTTCCACCCCATTTTGTCCAATGGCGTTTCTTTAATAGTTCATACTGCGAATAATGCATTGAATAATGCTCTTTAGTCCAACTGAATACAAGTTCCTCCCCTCTTCTTGTTCTTCTCTTTTTGTCATTTGGTCCTAGAATTCAACGTACGTAAGTGGGCATTTTTCTTCTTTCCACACTCGCCCACGCAAGCTCGTAGAGTCCCTTCAAATATGTTTGTTCACACTGAAGAAATGATCTATGCCTTTGATTTGAAAGTCCAAACACGATTACATCTATTTACCATAAAAAATGCTTTTATATATATATATATATATATATATATGTATATTATATACGAATATTTGTGACGAATTATTTTCAAAAAGAATGACGTAATACTAATTGACTCATTTTGATAAGAAATTGTCATTTTCGCAACAAATAATTAATCATAAATAATCATTTTTCTTGTAGCAATAACATATACACTTAAAGAATAATAAACTGAAATAATTCCAAATTTAATCGCATACAAATTTACTCTAAATGATACACAATTATGTAAAATTTGAACGTGGAATAAAAAAAAATTAGTATTTTTAATAAGAGTAATTCTACATACAGCTGTGAAGTGCGTAAACGTCGCGTAATCGCTTTGAAAAAGAGTGAGGTCCATTATTAAAAAATTACATACGAATAATACTAAATACAATTTTAGAATTTGCAAGCTTCGGCGCTTTTTTTAAAAAAAAGTGAGATCCATCATTAAAAAATATTTTTTTATATATAAATCTTATATTTACTCACTTTTTTTAAAAGAAGAACGCAAAATTTATACAGTCTAGTACTGCAAATATCATTTCTTATTACATAATTATCTAATATAAATTATCTATCTTTACCAAAATTGTTGGACCTAACGTCACGGAGATAGAATCATATATTATAAATGAGAGACGGCGTATTCCGTAGGAATCTACCAGTTTAATATATATATATATATATGAATATATGAGAGCAATTAAATATGGCATAAGAAGCTGTCCTTGTTGAGTTTTGTCCTTTTGGGTGTGGGGGATTTGTAAAAGCATATATACAGCTAAGAATGGGAGGGACCCCTTGAACAAAACGTTCTTATTGTCCAGTCATTACAACCCCATCCTCCCTACTTCTTCCATTAAAGGAACTTGTTACTTCTTAGGATTGGAACTGCTTGAGAAGCCTTATTTTTCATTGGAATTTTCACTCACAAATTTCACTATGTCCAGTGTGTTCCAGCATCATTATACATAAATAAGGTAAGAGTTATTTTCATCCATTCAATGATATGAAGCATATATAATATATGGTAATAGTCATTGCTTTAATGGTGGAAAGAGCTTTGGACCCCAAAAAAGAATAGAAAATATGCAGTTAATGTTGACTCGCCCTATCTTTATCTTCTAATCAGAGAAAAATGATGTGTTGATAGCAATCAGATTTCGGCTACTTTTACTGAAGTGGGAAATTCTTTTGGCATGCCGTATTCTTGTTCACACCCAGCAGTCACTGCACACCAAGCTCTAGTTACGTTTAAATATCTCTCATTATTATCATAGAAATGTCAAAGGGCTCAAAAGTAACATGCTCTTTCTAGTGGTATATACTAGTCTGCTAGATCAGAGCAATTATAAAGTCATCTTTGATTGGCTTCGTGATATTCTGCATTTATTGCTATCCCCAAGGTCAAAGATTCCAAGGACGGTAGCCAGAGGAAAAAAATAACAAAGTATCATAGATTATAGATATACTTTGTCCATGACTCCATATACATCACCTGGCTTTGACTGTCATCCTGAATTGTAGTGTTTTTGGTGTGTTGAGTTTCTGGGCACACACTCTCTCTCTCCAGCTCTCTCTCTCTCTCTCTCTATCTACAGCACTTGTTCTGCTCTTGGTCTTGGGGCATCTACTGCTCTTCTGGATAAATGTAATGAACTGTGAAGTCCCAGGTTTGGTTCCCCCTCATCCTAGTATGTTCTTGTCTGTGTGAGTACTGTATGTGCTTCATTGTTGAACTTCTGCTCCTAAATTCAAGAAAAAGTAAATGAATAATCTTTGTCTCCATGTTGGGAAATTTCTTCAATAATTTCCAATAGCATCTCTGGAGTGTACGAGCTGATCCTGAATCCTGGTATGCGAGTGGTTGATATAACATGTTCAGAGAAAAAAAGAAAGAAAGAAAGGAGTTGTTGAGAAATTACTGGCTAAAACCACGTATACTCCAAGGTTTTGTGTGAAGCTGATGTCCTAAGACATTCATATTCCTAGGATTTTTATCTGCCTAACACCACTATGTTTCATCTATTGCCTCTGTATATTCTTAATCTTTGTGATTAGCCTTCACATTATTGCATAGCTTGTAAAAAGGGTTTCTTGGTAAATTTCTGGAATCCATGTAAGCCAAGAAAAGTCAGAATTAAAATTCTAAAAAAGCTTCAAACTTCCTTTCCTTTTAAGCAGAATTGTGCCTATGCATCAGAGTGCAATGGTTAAACAGAATGCCTGCGGCTAAATTGCTTCATTAATCTGGAGTAGGAATTTTGTTGAAGTGAGCCTAATAAGCCACAAAAGCTGTACAACTTATCATTTTTGTGAAGAAAATTAATGCATTTCATGGTTTTTGTTTAGTGCACTTCTAGCTCAAATTCAAGGTCTGGGTTGATCAGTTTTTACCAAATCCCTTGGAAAGAACAAGCAAACACACAAGGTTTCTGAAAAATCATGGCCGAAGATGATAAATATACGAAAGATGGGACAGTAGATCACCTTGGAAATCCGGCTGATAGAAGTAAAACTGGAACCTGGAAGGCCTGCCCCTTCATTCTAGGTAATCCATCTCCTAACACAACTAGTGGGAACTCATGATTGGAAATAAGATGTTCATCAATTTCAGCTTTCATCAACAGGAACTGAATGTTGTGAACGATTGGCGTTCTATGGGATGAGCTCCAACCTTGTGCTTTATTTTAAGAAACAACTCCATCAGCACAGTGCTACTGCCACTAGGAACAACTTGAATTGGGGCGGAACATGCTATCTCACCCCTTTGATTGGGGCATTTTTTGCTGATGCCTATCTTGGAAGATATCGGACTATCGCCTATTTCTCCATTATCTACGTTATTGTAAGTTTGGTTCACTTGAAGTCTTAAGCACAGTAGTTCATGTAGCCGAGAGTCAAACTGGTGGAGCACATTCTCAGTTTAACAATCCATCATGGGGAATCTGAAATTAGGAATGATTTTGCTTTTGTTAGTATTTGACAGACAACTTGGTAATAAGAATTTTAAGAATTTATGAAGAAGCACATACAAATGGCCAATTAAAAAGGAAATCAGATAGATTTGTTTGTTCTTCCTGCATTACACTTCTAAACGCCCCTTCTTTCATCTACTCTATCCAGGCTTACAATCTATGTCTATAAGTTATATGGTTTTCAAAGCAATAGCATCTGCTCCTGTTGAGATACGTCTTCCATTTATGTGTTAAATGATCATATATTTAAAAGAATTTGTAAGGTCATAGAGTTTTTAAGATCAGGAACACTACGCCTTCTTTCATCTATAGCATTCGTCTACTTTCATTTATGTAATATTTTTGAAGCAAAAGTTTTGCTTCTTTTGGGCCATGTCATCCATGATTCGGGTGACTAGTGATACATAATTCAGATTCCCCACATGTTTGGCCTCAGTTTTCAGAAAAAGTTTATATATGAGTTGCATGTTCTTGCTCATCAAGTGATGAAATCTGTTTGTAATTTACCCAGGGAATGACGCTTTTGACACTCTCAGCATCAGTCCCTGGGCTAAAGCCAACATGTTATGGAAAAGATAATTGTAATGCAACAGATGCACAAGCTGCACTGTGTTATGTGGCACTTTACCTGATTGCACTGGGCACTGGTGGGATTAAGCCTTGTGTCTCATCTTATGGAGCTGATCAATTTGATGATAATGATGAGGTTGAGAAGAAAAGTAAAGGTTCTTTCTTCAACTGGTTCTATTTTTCAATCAATATCGGTGCTCTCATTGCTTCTTCTGTGCTAGTCTATATACAAAACAATGTGGGTTGGGGATGGGGCTTTGGCATCCCAGCAGTGGCCATGGCAATCGCTGTATTGAGTTTCTTTTCAGGTACTCGATTGTATCGTAACCAGAAACCTGGCGGTAGCCCTCTGACACGCATCTGTCAGGTGGTGGTGGCATCGTTGAGAAAACGCAAAGTTGAGGTACCTGCTGACAAGTCCCTTTTGTATGAGACTACAGATGCAGAATCAACTATCACAGGAAGCCGCAAGCTTGATCACACAAAAGATTTAAGGTTAGTTTCTAAGACTTGTCAATGAGAGCTAATAAGCAAGGATAAAGGAATTAGTTCTCAGCATTTTCTTGGCCTTGTCCCAGTATTCTAGTCCACCTCGGTCAGCAAAACTTGGGAGCAAAATCTGCTTGTCCCTTTAGTTTAACAGGATTTTAATCTTAATTCATTAGCCGACTCAAGCAACATATCTTAATGAATATCCCAGAGCTTTTAATTATATCTTCAAGAAAGAAAGCTAATAGCATAAGAATCCCAAGTTCAATATCTATTATGTAATTATTTAATGGTTCAAAGTCAGAATAACATCCCATAAAATCAGAAATGATATGTTAGGATTTCAAATCCATAAATTTCACAAAGTCACCCACATTACAATCCGATTCCTGGAAAAAAAATAAAAAAATAAAACTATATATAATAGCCCACGATGCTTTTGGACAAATGTAAGAAACGGTCTTTTTTCTTTGGTTGGGTGGGTTCAGTTCTCATTTTTGTCAGATTTCCCTGAATTAGTCTATATCCTTGTCCAATGTTGTATTCTTCAGTTTCTTTGACAAAGCAGCAGTCGAGGCACAAAAAGATCACATAAAAGACTCACCAAATCCATGGACACTTTGCACAGTAACTCAAGTTGAGGAGCTGAAAGCTATTATACGGCTGCTGCCGATATGGGCCACTGGTATCATCTTCTCCACTGTCTACAGTCAAATGAGCTCCTTATTCGTGTTGCAAGGTGAGACCATGGATCCTCATGTTGGCCCCTCAAGCTTCAAAATCCCATCTGCATCTCTGTCAATCTTCGACACCCTTAGTGTCATTTTTTGGGTCCCAATCTATGATCGAATCATTACCCCATTAGCTAGGAAATACACTGGTCACAAAACTGGCCTAACTCAGCTCCAGAGAATGGGCATTGGCCTCTTCATATCCATCTTCTCCATGATATCTGCAGCAGTTTTGGAGCTTGTTCGGCTTCAAATGGTTAGAAGACATGACTACTACGAACTTGAGTACATCCCCATGTCCATATTTTGGCAAGTTCCTCAGTATTTCCTCATAGGTTGTGCAGAAGTTTTCACCTTCATTGGACAGTTGGAATTTTTTTATGAACAAGCACCTGATGCCATGAGGAGTCTGTCCTCTGCTCTCTCATTGACCACTGTGGCTCTGGGGAGCTACTTGAGTTCTCTGCTTGTAACCATTGTTACCACAGTGAGCACTAAAAACGGAAAGCTTGGATGGATACCAGACAATTTGAATTATGGTCATCTCCAATACTTCTTTTGGCTCTTGGCTGTGCTGAGTGTGCTGAACTTGATAGCTTTTATCTTCATTTCAAAATGGTACACATACAAAAGGACAGCGGGAACTCTCCAGTGATCGGATACTCTGGTTGTCGAAACTCTTGTATATACAATCAGCTTTATGAGTATCATCTCCTTATGCATGCAACACAGTTGGAAGTATATTCAAGCATAACAGTACTCTTATGTTTGCTTTCATCAGAAAATGCAAAAATGAAGCGAATAGGATGAAGGAAGAAAGTGAACTGCGATATAGATTAAGCAAATGTTTCTCGCTTCATAAATCAATGTACCACAATAACTATATCTGAACATTTACTGCAGCCTCAATGATTGTCAGCATTTTCTCTGAAGATTCTAACCAACGTGCTTTCCCTTGATGACAAAACACTTCAAATTACAGGCAACGAGTAGCTCTTCTCTTGCTATGCCTTTTGAACAAGTTGCTCAGATATTATGATAAGACCTTAAGAATCTCATATATATGGATGAGTAATTCTACATATAATTATGAAATGCATAAATGCTGTGTAATCGTTTTGAAAAAGAGTAGGGTCTACTATTAAAAAATTAATTTTTTCATGTAGGTCTCATATTTTATTCACTTTTTTTAAAGCGATTACGCGACGGTTATACAATTCACAGTTGCAAATATATTTTCTCTATATGCATTATATTGATAAATATAGAGCAAAATACAAAAATCGAACTTTCCAACTTCAGCTTCCAAGAAAAAATAGGGACAAGCTTTTGTTTATGCACTACCCTTTATTAGCAAATCAGAACGTCTATGCAAGTGTAGGTCGGCATTAAGGATAGCTAATTAAAGTACTGAATGCACTACCCTTTCTGTTTCTTTTCTTTTGATTCACTGCATCATTTATATAGAAGGTGATAGATTTGCTACAAAGTGAAGCCATTAAGAAACCCAAATCGCTGGTCTTTGATCTCAATCGAATACAGCTTATAAAAAAGACGTGAATTCTAAGTAATTCCACATGTACAACTTCTAGGTAGTCATTCATCTATTTTAGCTCAGAAAACCAAATGGTCAGTGAAAATTCGAACTGCTATATAAACAACTTTAATCCTATGACTATGACAGCATTTAGATTCGAAAAGTGTTTTATCTTATTTCATCATTATAATTTTCTTATATTTTCATACAAAATATAATAAATAATTCAACTTTTTCAAATCTCAAAACTATATTAATATTAAAAAATAATATTTTAATAATAATTTTTTTAACTTTCATCTTTTATTTAAAATCATCTCATCTCATCTCTAAATCTTAACCAACCAGACTCTCTTTAGAGAAGTTACTGTGCATTATTGTACCTGTAACCTGTGATCTACGGAGCACTATTTTCCGTCAATTTATATCTACACTTTTAGCGTTAAACAAAGTGAGAAACTTTATTAGGACTGTGATAGACTTTGGTGTCGATCAAAGAAATTTTAAAAAAAAAATTAATAGTTATCAATGTGATAGACTTTCACATCAACGTTGTATTTAGTCAATTAATAAATAAGTTTACAAATAATTTTATTTTTTTAATCCAAAGATACACCTTATGAGGACTGTTAGGCCCACATTAGATTAGTCTGATCCAGCAAGCACGTGAGCAGAAACCCAAAAGATAAACCTCTTGGGCCTTGGCTACCTCCATTTCGACCCATTGCCTCGTCAGAAAGTGAAAGTGTAAATTTGTAAACACCCCCCCCAACCCAAAAGATAAACCTATTGGGCCTTGGCTACCTCCATTTCGACCCATTGCCTCGTCAGAAAGTGAATCCAAATATTGTATGAATAGGAAAAAAGTAATAATAAAATATTAAATAATAATAAATAGTAATAAAAAATAATAAATATAAATAATAAATATAAATAAGGAATTCTTAGTATCGAAACTAGATAATATATATTAGAGCAGTGCTATATGTTCTAATAATTTTACTTATACTTTTACTTACAATACTCATTTTGTTAGTTTTCTTTCAAAATTTTATTAGTTTAATTAAATTTTGAATTTCAAATTTTATGATTTTCAACGTAATAATTGACATATAAAAAAATAAGTTTTTCGTAAATTTTTCTTAAATACATTTAACATTTTTTTATATATTAACGTGCTGCACGTAATTACAATTTTATGTGCACTTCATTTTATCAGTATTTTTTTAAATTTTAAACTTTTATTAGAGCAGTGCTATATGTTCTAATACTTTTACTTATACTTTTACTTACAATACTCATTTTGTTAGTTTTCTTTCAAAATTTTATTAGTTTAATTAAATTTTGAATTTCAAATTTTATGATTTTCAACGTAATAATTGACATATAAAAAAATAAGTTTTTCGTAAATTTTTCTTAAATACATTTAACATTTTTTTATATATTAACGTGCTGCACGTAATTACAATTTTATGTGCACTTCATTTTATCAGTATTTTTTTAAATTTTAAACTTTAAATTTTGAATTTTAAAATTTTCACTATTTTCAATAATCGATACATTAGCACGCATAATTATGCAAGTAAAATTGAAAGTTATATTTCACGAAGAGTTAAACTCAACATTAATACAGGAATTACTTTGAATTGGTGTTGGTGTAACTGCAATGCGTTTTCGAACTTGCCTCCCAACTGTTCGACCGAACGTCACAATCAGATATTGTTTTCTTGTCTCGCCAGTTCCGTTTCTTTCTTTATCCTCTATCCCCACTTCCACAAGGAAAATTGAGTTCAAGAAGATGGCCAATGACATTCGACATTACTGAAAATAGAGAAATTTAAGCCTGGATTTTAAAGAATTCTAATTTCTAACCTTCCTCTGATCATTTCTTTTCTTTTGCTGGATATGCTAAGCTACATTGTCATATCAGTTCTCAATATCATTAACACTAACAGAAACCAAAGTTTTCAGCGTTCTAACTCCAAGAAAAAGATAGCAATGTAATGGGCATTTATTCCATGAACAAGAACAAACACGTTTATATGTCTTTTTACAATAAGTTAATGTCTTTCAAGAGCAGATGAATGCACCTTTACAAGAGGGTCCTGGCTTTTGAATGCGTGTTCTTTAGCTTACCCCTTCCAGATTTACTTCTCCTATAGCTCCTCAACGGTGTCAAAGAGAACCTCAACAGGCCGTTATCAAGGTTGTTTGACGAATATCTTGCGGTCCTGTTCTGCTGCAATCCCGCCACTCTGTAGGAGTTCCTACAGTTAACGGTATAGCTGCGGATAAGCTTCTGGCTCACAGACACATTTGCTCTTGCAATGGCCACCCGCCTCAGCTTCTGCCAAGACTCCCCAAATGGCTGATCAGCCACATTTCCTTCATCGTACTTTTCTTCTTCATTACCACATTTAGGTTGGCTTCGCCTCTGCCTCTGTATCAATCCGAAAATATTCCGTATTTTGGGCCACTTACTCAACTTCTTCAAACCCTTCTTACAAGTCGCACCTGCCACAGCCGCAGCAGCATCTTTCGGAACAGACTCGATACTCCCCAAATCATCATTTTTCGCACATTTCGGGTTTCCATTCCTTGCATCAGCTTCCTCTGCAATGCCCAACTTCGCCCCGTAGAATAAATACGTACTCACTGGAGACTCTTTAGCATTTGCATTGGATACCAATTTCAGGTCATCAAACTCCGATACCATCCCTTTCCTATGCGAATTGGAACGATCAAAGCTCCTCCACCTCTGCGAACACGGAGTTTCTGAATAGTAATCCTTCGTCTGAGCTGAACCACCGGGACTCCTCTGCTCTTCTTCATTCCCCAAATTCATTTTCTTTTCCAAGGCTACCATTGGTGTAAGCCTCGGATATGCCTTTCCTATCAAACACCCGTCCCAAGAAGCCCTCGGCTCATCGAACGAATACCGCTCCACATCGACCGATAACCTCGGGTCCGTATCGCAAGACCTACTCCCCACTCCGTACTCGCCAATCTCTGATTGGGTCTCCCACCACCGCCTCCCGCTCCGCTTCTCAACCTCCACAAAACTACGACTACTAACAGCATTGTGCTTCTTTATCTTCTGCTTTTGCCACCGTTTCCTCAATTTCTTGCTGAACACTGAAGCCGCCTCCCAGAAACTCCCGGCAATGTCCTTGAAATCCCTTACTCCACTCTTCTTGCTCCGCCATTCGAGATCTATTAACTCTTTCATCGTCTTAAGCTCCATCCCTGCCTCCACAATCTCATTCTCTAGTCCATTGCCGATATCAGCAAGAACCTTCTCCGTAGCCCTAATTTCTCCTCCACAATCATTCACATTTTCGTCCTCTTCCCTCGGTCCAAATCCGAGGTCCCCTAATCCCACCTCAAACCTCCCAATCAGGGCCTTGCGCTCGTCATCAAGATTGAAAAGGTCCCACAGCGTGCTCCGAGTCCTAACTTCGCAGGACCTCCGGCTCGGCAGCTCGGATGCCACCGCGACGGCGGAAGAGTCCTTGGCGGAGAAAGATTTTCTGCGGCGGAGCACAGCGGAGGCGGGGATCTCCAGGAGCGGGGCGGGATGGATGGAAGCGAAGCGCTCGCGGAGGCATGAGGCGCAGAAACCGGTGACGGGTCTGCTGGGATGGCGGTGGCAGCTGGAGAGGCGGCTTCTGGGTTCGGAGGTCATGGCCGGGGGAGTAGAGCGGCGGGGAGTCGGTGCATTGCATATATATATATAGAGAGAGAGAGAGAGAGAGAGAAGAGAGAGAGAGAGAGAGAGAGAGAGAGAATAGGTAGGGGAGTGGAACTGACAGGGACTAGTGAATGGTTTCAGGCAGGGTTTCCGAATTCAGCGCTGCGTGTGTTTCCTTCCATTTGTCACAGTCACACTCCCCTCTCTCTGCTCACCCACCCATCGCTAAGAAAAAACAGTGCCTCCCCCCCCCCCCCGCTTCACTTGTTCGGAAAAATAATACCAGTTTTAGATTTTATCGTATATTTTTAATTAGTAAAATGATCTTTAGAATTTTTTATTTTTATTTTTACTCAATGATTAAAAAAGTATTTTTTAATAATATTTTATTTTTTTATTTTTTTTAAATATATTTAAAATTATTAAAACATATATGTAAAAAAAAACAAAAAAAATAAAATATCAATTATACCTAACCGCAGCTCCCAGCTGGAGCTAAGGGAGCGATGTTTAGTAGAAACAATATTTGGTTATCAAAATCTTGCACTCTCTTTAAAAATAATAATAAATTTAAAGTTATAAAAAAAATCATTTTTTAATAGTAGATTATATTTTTAAAAAAATATATAAAATTTATACGTCTTAAAATTATATCTAATATTAATCAAATAAGAGTAACGTTCTTTTTCATTGTAACTTCCTTTTATTATGATAACACTTCAATAATTTGATTCAAAATAATAATTAATTTTTTAATAATTTCAGGTATTAAATTAAGAAAATAATGGTAATAAAAAGTTATTTGAAAATTTTTCATAACTATTTTTTTTAATCAAATGATAGTTCATAATAAATCCTATTTTATTTTTATTCACACTTTTTTTGTTCATAGGAATAGCTTGCATATGAGAGGATAATTAAGCCCTAAAATATAAAAATAATAATTTTTATCAGTATAACTAATATAAAATCCACAATTTATATTGTAAATAATTTTATCATAGAGTTAATATTAGGTGGGGTTGGAATTTTTCTTTAAAAAGAAGCAAAAAAAGGAAGAAAGAAAAGTTAATGATTGTCACTTTGAGTGGAAGCCAAACCATTGATCTAAGAAAAAGCTTTCCTACTATCTTCGGGTTGAAATCTCAATAAATAAATCGTTGATTTTTTTTTCTATTTTATTCCGGTGAGATTATACGAAGTTTTTTCTTTCTTTTTAATATGTCAATTAATTTGGTGGTGGAATGTGTCATGGAGAGTTTGAGTGTATAGGTTTTAATTGGGTTGAAAGCAATTATTCAAATAAAGTAATATTATTTACCACACTGACATCTCACTTTTATTTTATTATGTAAGATGTGTCACTTTCATCTCACAAGAGAATATCAAAAGAAACTATTAAATTTGGATTGGAGGAGAAGAGCATATGGATATCACAGAAATGTCCATAATGTAGTTTAAATTGTTCTAATTTACTCGAAATGTTGAGTTCGAAAAGTCCTGTCTTGAAGAGATCCGACCAAAAAAAAAAAAAAATTATTCTAGGATGGTACAATTTTATATAATTTTGTATATTCGACTAACAAACCATATTATCTTTGATTCCACATTTCTTTTCTATAAAAAGTTTATATAATTCACTGTCAACATTAAAACATATCGCATCTATTAGTATGAAAGGAATATTAATATTAGAAAATTATTTATACAATTTTAGAGTATGCAAGTTTTACGCATTCATTTAAAAAAAATATAAGAAATCTTAGATCCACATAAAAAAAAATAACCTTTTCATGATGAACCTTTTTTTTTTTTAATGTTTATATATTCTAAGACTGCATCTAATATTACTCATTGATATTTTTAAATAACTATAATGAATATTATAACAAATAATGTATCCACCCACCTACTCATAAGTAGTAAAACTCTTGTCTTAGTGCCTTTAGGTATTTTGAAGTCAAGACATTAGTTAGTATATTTGGTATCGTTTTTTGTGTAAGAATTGTAGTTAAAGGTGATAATTTGTCAACAACTAGAAAAACTGATATTTTAGTTCCTTTGAGTATAAATTACTTTCCTTCAGCTCATTTTGGCTTGATTGTGTACAAAATTCAACCATACACCTTGGGGTTTATAGAATGATGGTTCTCATGGAGGAATTTGGAAGGTGAAAGTGCTTAATTTTGGCCAACTCATATCTTTGAATAGAAATAATGACTTTTTATCATATATACCATCATATGATAATGTTGTAATGGATGATGATCATTTTATAAGTATCTTGATTACCATAATGATTTTTGAGTATTACTAAGCAATAGGTCAATTATTGAAAAATACACTAAAAATTATAAAGAAAATATATTTAAAAATAATAGGTCAATTATTAAAGTAAAACGGTATTGATACACCCAAAACTCATTTATAATTATTTTTTAAACTTATTTTACAATCAATTAATACAAGCATGCCACTCCATTGAAAATGAGTTCTAATTTTAGAAGTTAATATTTCTTAAATTAGAAAAAATAACATGGCATCTTAAAACTTTTGAAAATCCAATTGATTTTTTCTTAAGAAAATGATTGATAAGTCTTAGATTTTATGAAGGAAGATGATATATTCGACCATTTTTATAATTATTTACATAATTTTATTTTAAATAATAAATATTTTATAAAATAACTTATTAAAATAATATTATTTTATAGAAAACTCTCAATTTAAAATATAGTTTTAGGAATGCTTGGGAATGAGATGAGATGGAAATTTTGTGAATAGTAGTGAAATAGTTTGTGAATAGTAGTGAGATACCAAAGGCCTCGTTTGAATTCAAAACCCACCTCAACTCAGAATTCAAAACTTACATCAACTCATTTCATTTCAGTATTGCAACTTTCTTAAATTTTCACATAAAATATAATAAAAATTTAACTTTTTCAAATCTCAACACAACTTTTACAAATTTACACACAAAATATAATAAACAATTCAACTTTTAGAGTTAAGTGTTTATTGGCTTTTGAGAAATGAGAGAAAAAATTAAATAAAAAATATTATTTTAATATAATTTTTATTTTGAAATTTGAAAATGTTGAATTATTTTTTATTTGAAAAGTTTGGAAAATTTATAATGATTAGTTTGAAAAATTTGTAATGATTAGTTTGAAAATATTCGTATTTAAATGATGTTTGGAAATGAAATGAGATGGGATAAGATGAAATTTTTTTCTAAACATCCCCTAAATACCATTATAAAAATAATTGTGGATATATATTCAAAAGAGAAATGATATTTATAATTATAGAATATGTAAGTACGGTACACTTTTTTTTTTAAAAAAAAAATGAAACATGTTATTAAAAATTTATTAAAAAGAGTGTTCTACTAGCGAATCTATTCGAAATGCGTTAGTTAGTTTGATTACATAAAATTAAACTATCTCATCGCAGGTTTGGAGAATGAGATGATAATTTTGTATTTTGTTTTAGAGTTTAAAATATTATGTTTTAATATAATTATTGTTTTGGGATTTGAAAAATGTGAATTGAAATTTGAAAAAGTTGAATTGTTTATTATATTTTGTATGTAAATTTAAAAAAGGTGTAATGATGAGATAAAATGAAATCAAATTTTTGTATCTCATCCCATCCCATCCCCCAAACTTGCATAATTTATTACAATTTCTTTAAGAGAAAAGATATTTATTATTATTATAATTTTTTTAAGAGAAAATATATTTACAATCGTGAATTGTATAACTGTCGTATAATCGTTTTGAAAAAATTAAATAAAATATGAGATTTATATAAAAAAAATAATTAATTTTTTAGTAATAGACTTTATTCTTTTTTAAAATAATTACACATGTACTTCTTAATTTTATATAAAATTATTTAATAATAATATAATAATATTTTATTGAAATTTAAACAACGCTAAAATCCGTAATCAAACGGACTTTTTGTGATCAGCCGTCAGCTCAGATTCACTCTCGTTGTTCGCGCTTTAAATTGAATGCCACCACGTGTATTCCGCCTAATCTTCCACCAAGCGTGAGGTGCCATGTCTACCACCTCTCTCTCCCATACACACGCACTCTCTTTGGCTCCATTCCCATGTGATTGCCTTTCACCTTCGTTTCAGTACCTGTCTTCTTCCATCCCTGATATTTTTCTTTTCTTTTCCTCCAAACGCTCCAAAACCTCTCCTTTCACTCTCTTCCTATCTCTCTTTGTCCATTTCCCCTTTAATATCATAGAACCTCGCATATTCTCTCTCTCGGACTGTACCTGAAAAGAAGAAATATCTTCCCCTCAAGTTGCTTCTACTCTGATATTTTTCAGTTTACTAATCCCTCTCTCCCTGCGCTTTCAATCCAGACTATCTCCTTCTTTTCTTTTTTCGCAAGTGTAAGCTCTACAGCTACAAGACTCGGTTCAGTGTATTTCGTTACCTTTCTTTGATATACGGCTGTCCTTCAATTGTTAGAAATCTTGTTTTACAGATTATAGTAGCGATTGTTAGGCATGGCGTCTACCGCAGAAGCTAATGGTTCCCCTGCTTATGACGTTTCTGCTAAAATCCCTGCCGTGGCGCAGCCTCTGGCCGAGGAGCCAGCTGAAATCGCGTCAAATATCAGTTACCACGCGCAGTTCAGCCCTCATTTCTCTCCTTTCAAGTTCGAGCCGGAGCAAGCGTACTACGCGACGGCCGAGAGCGTTCGCGATCGTCTTGTACAAGTACGATTTCTGAACTTCTGCTTTTATTATAGTTAATATCATTCTAATTTCCTAAATTGCATTCAAGTCTACTTTCTTCGTGTACGTAGTGTTAGTTTTATAAATGTAATTTCGAACTCCCTTTTGTGATAGCTAGTATAGGTGCTACCTCTGTTTGTGTTGTCATTTTCGTCTTTTGAGTATATCTTGATATCATATATAAATTCAAGCATTTAGCCTATATTAGCGTAGGAGAAACTACTCAAAACGAGCATGGAGACTTTGTTATGGATATTTCTGCATGACATGGTGCTTTTTAAGTCTAGTCCGTAATCATTTGACTATAGCATTATGTCATTTTGTTCAATCGAATAGCTCAATATGTTTCCAAATTACAAAAATCTGAAATTACTCTTGGTGAAGTTTTGACCTGTGCCTTGTGAATAAGCTCTTGGATTCTAATTGTATGTTGATGTCACGTTTATGTGTAAATTGTGATCTTATATTGTTAATAGGATAATACCATTGAAATTTCTAGAGTGAATGAAGGAAGTTTGCAGCTGGTTTTGAGTTTAATCTAATGATTATGTCCATTCTCAGCACTAAGTATAGGGTTACTTTTATCTAGTCATCCGCAAAAGCTGAACTAATGGTGTTGCTGGTCATTGTTAATCACTTTTACAGCAATGGAATGAGACCTACCGTCATTTTCACAAAGTTGATCCCAAACAAACATACTACTTATCAATGGAGTATCTCCAAGGACGAGCTTTGACTAATGCTATTGGGAATCTGAACATTCAAGATGCATATGGTGATGCTCTGAAAAAGTTGGGGCATGAACTTGAGGAAATAGCCGAGCAGGTAGTTTTCCTTTTTCTCCAGTAATTAAGCTTCCAAAAACAAAAGAACATGTAAGACTTGTTTTATGGAGCCTCTTTCTATTCAGTCTGTTCAACAATATGGAGCATTTGCAATGAAACAATTTTTTTTTTTTTTTTTTGCAAATCTGTTCATTAACACACCAAACACACCGTTAATGTAGAAGCCTACCACTTCAGCTGAGATAAAAAAGTTTTGGTGTTTTGACTTATTTTCTTATAATTGTAATGGTTCCTGTAGTGATTAGTAAGTTGGTGTATTCACACACTATCTTATAAGCAGCAAAACACTTTTACAATTCTAGTTGGTAATGAAATGCAACTGGTCTTATCCGGTTGTGGATAATCCTTGGCACAAAAGATCAGTAATTTCACCCTTTTTTCTAATTTTCTTGTGAATATGGAAGCCTTAGCATTCCACATAATTAAGATTTTCTCCTCTCATCAACATGGAGAGAGGAAAGGAGATTAAAATGGGTTCCACTCTCCACAGAAAATGAAG
Source organism: Juglans microcarpa x Juglans regia (assembly GCF_004785595.1). NCBI lineage: Eukaryota > Viridiplantae > Streptophyta > Magnoliopsida > Fagales > Juglandaceae > Juglans > Juglans microcarpa x Juglans regia. Next base: position 6,616,429 of record NC_054607.1, read on the forward strand.
TGGCACTAATACCTTGTGGGCATAATCAATAATCATAGAGCCTCATCCCAAACTTGTGGACGCCCAAAACATAAATCTGATTCCACTAGTATGGTTTTATTTAGTTTTACATGCCATAGGTTTATGGTCATCATAAATGGATCTCTGTAGGAGAAAGATGCAGCTCTAGGAAACGGTGGTCTTGGAAGGCTTGCTTCATGTTTTCTAGACTCAATGGCAACATTAAATTTGCCTGCATGGGGGTATGGTTTGAGGTACAAATATGGACTATTCAAGCAGAGGATCACCAAGGAGGGCCAAGTAGAAAGTGCCGAGGATTGGCTTGAGGTTTGATTTAACCTGCAAATTCTGTCAAATAGTTTGTAATTGGTGGAATGCTCATGATACTTTTTTTGGAAATTATGCAGAAGTTTAGTCCATGGGAAGTTGTTAGGCATGACATAGTCTATCCTGTCAGATTCTTTGGCCACGTTGACGTTAATCCTGATGGATCGTAAGTTGGAGAATTAATTCTTTTCTTAGTTAATATATACACACACGCACATACACACACACATATTCTAGTCTAGTTATGACGTTTTGTATGACCAAAAATCATACACTCTAGTCTAGTTATGACGTTATATCTTCATAACCAAACATGGCAAAATAATAAACTAAGTTCACTGATGACATTTCTGTGTGTTACAGCCGAAAATGGGTAGGTGGAGAAGTGGTGCAAGCTCTAGCTTACGATGTGCCAATACCAGGATACAAAACCAAGAATACTATTAGTCTTCGTCTCTGGGAAGCAAAAGCTTGTGCTGAGGATTTCAACCTATTCCAGTTTAATGATGGACAATATGAAGCCGCTGCACAGCTTCATTCTCAAGCTCAACAGGTTGGTATCAATTACTGTTTGTAATGAAAAATATAATTGCCCCACCAAAAGAAGAGACGGTTGCACAACAGTACTGATTCCTGAATTGATGGGATAATTGATTAATAATTTTATTTTAATGAAAAGAGTTGTCTAGAAAGCACTTGTGGACCAAACCCTTGTAAAAAAGAGCAGGTGCCATTTAGTTTGTAAAAAATAAGTTTCATGCTGTTGTAAGCCTTTGCCTTTCTCCTTTTGCTGGAAGTTTTGGTTTTCTTTGAATTAAATCTATAATTATGACGAGATCTTGAATTGATTAATATGCTTGCAAAAGCTACTCTTATTTAAGGTTGCTATAGTTAGCACTCATACATGTTTCTTTCTGTTGTCCTGAAATGAATTGGTGCTAAATTCTTCGTTTGCAGATTTGTGCTGTTCTGTATCCTGGGGATGCCACAGAAAATGGAAAGCTCTTAAGGCTGAAGCAACAATTCTTTCTTTGTAGTGCATCACTTCAGGTTATCTAATTTCTTCTCTTTAAATCATTCTTTCTCTAATCGCTATGACTTTTCTCATTCCAACTGTGCTGACCTGACATGGTACCAAAAATCTAAAAAATAATAAGATACTTCTCCTTGTAACGTAATCAAGAAGTAAGAAGAATCCATTTATGTAAGGGAGAGATGCTTGCAAAAAAAAAAAAAAAACATACATCTGAGACAGATACAAACTCATATTATGTTGGTTATGGTGCACGAAGATGCATACGATAACCTCTCTTAAACATAAGAAATCAATGGAGGCCAAAACATTTAAATTGTGATATCAGGGAATTCTACTCAGATGATGCAAATTTGTAGTGCATAATGGATGCCTTGAGCATTTAACTCTCTGATGTCGGCAAGGGCAGCCTTCTAGTTGGAATTTTGGAAATTAGTTTTCCTTGTATTCAGTTGGTTTTTACAGTCTTTGGCTCTAATATTTTGATGAATTGCAGGACATTATATTCAGATTTAAGGAGAGGAAACTAGGGAAGGGATCATGGCAATGGTCTGAGTTTCCTAGCAAGGTTGCAGTACAATTGAATGATACCCATCCTACACTTTCGATTCCAGAGCTGATGCGATTACTAATGGATCATGAAGGACTTGGATGGGATGAAGCTTGGGATGTCACAACAAGGTGCATCGTGCTTTATGTTTGTTAGAATGTTTTTAACTGGGGTTGTTGCAGCACAACCTTCTTTCTGATCCTTCAGCATGTTTGCAGTGCAGTTTTGTTTGTAGCTCAATTTTATATATTAACTGATTGAAATGATTGAACCAGGACTATTGCCTACACCAATCACACAGTCCTTCCAGAAGCTCTTGAGAAATGGTCACCAGCTGTGATGTGGAAGCTTCTTCCTCGCCATATGGAGATCATAGAAGAAATTGATAAGAGAGTATATCGCTTACTTCCCCCCTACTGTCTGTTTCGCATATAATATTTGTATGTTGACTCCTGAATTGCAAATGCCATGCAGTTCATTGCAATGATACGTAAGACACGAACTGACCTTGAAAGTAAGCTTTCCGGTATTTGCATTGTGGATGATAATCCTCAAAAGCCAGTAGTGCGAATGGCAAATCTTTGCGTGGTTTCTGCACATACGGTAAGAGGGCCATTGTTTGAGAATCTACAGAGTATATCCCATATTGTTGGCTATGGAATATACTCCTTGTTCTATTGATCTCATCTTTCTTATGTTGATCTTAATTTTTCTTTTGAAAATTTTAGTAATTTATTGTTGGTTACCCCTCTGTAGGTAAACGGGGTTGCCCAGTTACATAGTGATATCTTGAAGTCTGAGTTATTTGCAGACTATGTTTCTATATGGCCAAAAAAGTTCCAAAATAAAACCAATGGCATTACTCCTCGTCGATGGCTTCGATTTTGCAGTCCTGAGCTCAGTAGCATAATAACCAAAAGGTTAAGATCTGAACAATGGGTCACCAACCTTGACCTACTTGCAGGTCTTCAACAGGTACATATAAAGAAATATTCCAAACATGGGAATATTTTTTTTTCTTTTCTCTATTTTAGGACTGCCTCCTGTGGTGTCAAATTTTCATCATTCATTACTGATGCTTTCTCCAATTAGTTTGCCGATGACACAGACTTCCAAGATGAATGGTTTGCTGCCAAGATGGCTAATAAGCAGCGTTTGGCACAGTATATAGAACGAGTAACAGGGGAGAGCATTGACCCACATAGCCTATTTGACATACAAGTCAAGCGCATCCATGAATATAAAAGACAGCTTCTGAATATTCTGGGAGCAATTTATAGGTACAAGAAGTTAAAGGTAAAAAAGACATCCCACTCACAATCATCCTTGATTTTGCATTATTCTTGTACTATCTATGAGAACTTTCTTGGAACTGCATTCTCGTAGGAGATGAGCTCCGAAGAGCGAAAGAACACAACTCCTCGCACCATCATGTTCGGGGGAAAGGCATTTGCAACATATACAAATGCTAAAAGAATAGTCAAGTTGGTTAATGATGTTGGTGCTGTTGTCAACAATGATCCCGATATAAATAGATATTTGAAGGTAATTTAATTCGATTTGACTTTCCATATAAAGTTATCATACCCATGCTGTTGACAAGGTTGGTTCATAATAAGCAGCATTATGAACCCGTGTGCATCAGGGCCTGATTAATTATTACCTACTTTGATTAACAGTTCGGGACAAATGATTTTGGTTAAGTTCTTGGCATGCTATCTGTTCTTAATTCAGTATTATCAATCTTTCTTATTAGATTGCACTGCACGTTTTACATGTTCTGCATATGCGCTTATTGCTCTCAAGGTTTATTATAGACTTGTCTGCTCATAACTGACAAAAATTTTGCAGGTAGTTTTTGTTCCAAATTACAATGTATCTGTAGCAGAGATACTTATTCCAGGAAGTGAGTTGTCACAGCATATTAGTACAGCAGGCATGGAGGCAAGTGGTACAAGCAACATGAAATTTGCACTCAATGGCTGTCTCATTATAGGTACTCTGGATGGAGCTAATGTAGAAATCAGAGAGGAAATTGGGGAGGAGAACTTTTTCCTCTTTGGTGCAACAGCAGATGAAGTTCCAAGGCTGCGTAAGGAAAGAGAGAATGGACAGGTATGAATTTTGCAATTTCCATATAATTGGTATAAGTCAATTTTTAATCTTTTTTTTTTTTTTTTTGCTCTCAACAAGGAGTTTCCCGAAAGTACACGTCGGGTAATTCAAGGGAAAATCCCCCTAGTCCGATAGCCCCAATTTTTATATCAGGAGAAGTAAATTATATAAAAGCTTCTCACTCTTATAGGTTAATGAACATGCTTTTTTCCTACTAGGGAAATGGTACTAGTGCCACAGAACTTGAATGGCTAAAAAACTTGCCAAAACCTAATTGATATAAATTGAAGCCCATGGCTTAGTAAAGCCAACTTTTGGTATTCTGAGATCCATAATCATATAAATACCACAAAGAATTGCTAGTGACATGGTTTCAAATTAAGTTATTTCATGCGTTAGATATTAAATCTACACATGGTACTTCCATAAAGTGACCTGTGATTAAATACTAGTCCTTCTATCCTATAGGGGTGCTAATACTCTGTTAACTTGCTCCGAAAGTGTAGCCAAGCAACAATTATAAACAGACGTATAAAACAGAAAAAGCTAGCGTTTGTTTATCCCTATTCATTTTCATTAGTTAATGGTTTTTTCTTACGGTATATTCTACTGTTCCTCTCCTTATCTGTATTTTAATATATAGGCTTACCGGTTTCCCGCCAATCCTTTCCTTATATGGATTGGCTCTTTTTGTCAATGACACAGTTCAAACCAGACCCCCGGTTTGAGGAGGCCAAGCACTTTATTAGGAGCGGAGCATTTGGATGCTATGACTACAACCCACTCCTTGAGTCACTAGAGGGAAACACCGGTTATGGTCGTGGTGATTATTTTCTTGTAGGTCACGACTTCCCAAGCTACATGGATGCTCAGGCAAAAGTAGATGAAGCTTACAAGTAAAGATTTCAGCACCCCTCTGTCATAACATCACTATACATCCTACCTAGAATGAAACTTGGACTTGTTAATATGTAAGCTGCTAGTAAACAGCTCAAACTTGGCTGGTTGGGCTGCTCCCTTCACCATCTTAAGTAAATCAGTCCCACCAAATAAATCAATCTCACCCTTATTACGAAACTACAGACTCTGTATGGGTCGTTAAACTGACGACCTATCATTTGTGTCTGTACTAAATGCAAACCTCGATCCAATGTCCTGAACATATTAGTGTCTGTACTAAATATGCAAGCCTAGCCCGAGCTTCTATTTGTTTTTCTTTTCATTTGATTATTGCAAACAACAGTAATTTATTATCAAAGACCATTTCTGAACTTGGAATCTTAATGCCATTCAAATAAGCAGACCTGTAAATGTTAGTGTAACTTTGATCTTCATTCAGCACTGAACTTTGACATCTAGGTTGTAACAAATGCTATAAAATCAATGTCTTTGGCTGCAGGGATAGGAAAAGGTGGCTAAAGATGTCTATACTAAGCACAGCTGGGAGTGGCAAATTCAGCAGCGACCGGACAATCGCTCAGTATGCCAAAGAAATCTGGAACATTACGGGATGCCCCGTACCATAAATAATTTCCTCGACAGCCCCATCTTGTTCCTGTCTTCATATAATACAACGTAGCATGAGAAATAAGCAGCAGCAGAAGGATGGGAAATAAAGAAGCACAAAATAAATAAAGGTCCCACATCTATCAACAATGGAGACAAAGTCGCTCAGGTGCTTGCTAATAAATTTCCACCACATGATTGTTTTACTTGGAACGGGTATCCGAATACACCTAAGTTCCTATTATTTATTGAGAAACAGTGTAAGGGGTCTGTAATCTTATTTTGTTGAATAACTTGTCCTTGTTGTGAGTATGCTCGTATACTAGTTATAACTATTTGGTTTCACAAGAGAGAAACAAGAGGAGAGGACGAAATGCTGAGTTGTTACGTTTGGGTAGTGAGTTATTCTCAAGTATTTTGTGAATAATAGTGAAAAAGTAATGATAGAATATTGAATAGTAATTAGTAGTGAAATGTATGTGAAAAATAATAATAAAATAATGAATAATAGTGAAATATTACCATAATATCTGAAAATACCTCATTACTCAAACTAGTGCCAATATAAGACTTTTTCTAGGAATCCCTACAGTGTACGGATCTCTTTCAACTACCTATTTAATTTGCCATTGCAGGATTCGAACACATTGTTAGCATAAGGTTTTTTTTTTTTTCCCCAATTTGTTGCTACAATCTAGGATGCTTGTATTTTGAGATGAGAACTCATGTAATTCGTTAATCTCAGATCCTTTGAATAAATTTACTCCGAAGCCGGTTTATTTTTCCTACACCACGACGTGGTGAGCCGATTCTCAGCAAAACTGACATTAACTGTGTAGGCACCAGCCTTCTCTAGTCAATCTTTTGAGATATTGCTGCTCTGTTTGGTTGTGATCCCCGCTTCAGCATCAATTTAAGGTAGAGAATAACAGCAGTTTGTCAACTTTGATTATTTTACAATTGTCGTTCAATTATATATTAATTTTAGAAGTACATAGACACTCAGACAAGATGTTTTATGCAAGTACACCGAGTAATTTAAAGAAAATTCTCCCAATTCAATGGCCAATTGGAAAAATTCGAAGCTCAATCTTGGAAGGAGCATACCAGGACCAGCCAACCTCTAGGGCTCGTGTGGAAGACAACAAAACCGGAGAAATCCCTAGTTATAATGCACAAATCCTGAGACAAGAAATAATACAACTCTTGAATATAGAATCACTCGCAACCGCAAGCAAATATATCTTTGTATCCTGGATGCGAGCAAGTTACAGTCAACTTTATGAGAAGTACGTTTCATATATCCCAAAGCTAAAAACAGTACAGGAAAAAATAGTTTCACTGCTGCGATGACCCTGGTGTTGAGGACCCCGAAGGTCCAGATCCTGAAGGTCTGGACCCCTGTTGTGCAGATCCTGGTGTAGAACCTGTGTGCGCAGTGGATGCTGGTGGTGCAGACCCAGGGTGAGAAACAGAAGGCGCAGAATGCTGATAAGGCTGGTTTGCAGGTGGAGGCTGTGGAGGTGGCATTCCCGAATGATATGGTGGAGGATATTGCTGATAAGGAGGCATTGGCTGCATATATCCGTATGGGGGATAGAACTGCTGATGATATTGCCCATGTGGTGGCGGCATAGCTTGATAAGGATAATGCTGGGCTTGTTGCTGCTTCTCCGGACCGGATTTGTTCTCACCTGACCCTGAGGGCCCATTAGAAGTACCCTCATGGGATGGAATAAGGGCGCCCATTCTTTGAGGATCCATTGATGGGTAAAAGGTTCTCTCCTGCTGAGGTGGAGGTGGAGGAATATTGAAGTAATGCATCGGTTGGTTTTGGGCCTGACTGCCAGGTGGCTGTAATTGGCCCTGCTGCTGGGATATAATTGCCCGAGGCAACATCCCACTATGAGCCACTGCCGCCTGCTGCCTTGCTTCGTCTGCGCCTTCTGACTCTGGTTTTGGTGCTTGAGGTCTACCCCACATTAGCTTCAGTCTCAGGCCTTTTATGACCAATTTGTTTGAGAGCTCTTCTGCAGCCTTCTCAGCGCCTTCTCTGGTTGTGTAGGTTACAAAAGCACAAGCTCGCTGGGGCACCATCCTTACGGATTCAATTTCACCATGAGCATAGAAGTTGTCCCTCAGATCCTGCTCGGTGACCCTTTCATTAAGCCCACCAACATAGAGAGTTTTAATGCTCTCATCCTCGGGAGCTTCCAGAGATGGCATCTCTCCTGCCTTGTTGAGTAGCTTCAGTGCAACCGGATCATTCACTCTGAAATTTTCAAAGATTATAAAACATCAACGAACTTATGGAGCTTATGCATATCACATGCTCATGAGGAAAGATGTCTCTCTCTGCAACTGCACAAGTGCACGCATTTGTGCAAAGCATGCAAGTGACTTGATGTTGGTTTTTTGGAACTGGGCACAACGGGGAATAGAGTAAAAAACTACCTACCTAATGGGCACAAAGAAGGTTGTATGACAGTTAAATTTGAGAAAATCAAATGCAACCAACAAGGAAACACGGATAACCACACAAACGAGGGGGGGGGGGGGGAGAGACAAGGGGGGTTCAGCTTAAATGAAAACAATAATATAAAGCTTAAAGATGCCTCCATTTTTTTATAAGCAAGCTTAAATATGCCTCATAATATATAAAGATTAAATACGCCTCATTATTCCAAAAAAGGGAAGAAATTATAACCACTAGGCATACCCATAGTAACGATCTTTAATATTCTGCTGTGACAATTCCCCAGTTACAGGCATCTCATGTCGGTAAGGGCACTCAGCACCTCGCGTGCATTCACCCCTTATGTAAAAACTGCAGACATGCGCTCTGTTTCTTTTGTAGTAAGGTGTTGTTCTTTGAAGCTTCAGAATGGTGTCATTTGGGCGAGCCTTTCCATATGATGATTCATAATCAATCCCTGCTCTGGCCTGCATAAAGTATGAACACTATGTCAATTTTTGGCCACAGGACAATACAGACAATATGGTTTTATCATTCAACTTTCCAAAAGCTCTGGCATTCTACTAAAAACAGAGAGGGGGGGGGGGGGGGATGGAGAGAGAGAGAGAGAGAGAGAGAGAGAGCATATACTTCATCTCGGGCTTTTGTCAAATGGAATGAAAATTTGAAGTCTCATGTCAATGCTATTATACTAGAAACTGCTTTTTTATAATTAACTATACTAGTAACAATGAGAAAATAAATAGAACGTATGATCTCGAAACAGATAAATAGGTATTCAGTGGCCAAGGAGCTCTAAATATGAAAGCAGAAGGAATTTCCCAAAGTCAAAGCATCAAAGGAATGGTAGTTGTTACTAAGACAAAAGAACTAGGTCATGGAGAAAGAAGATAGACAATGGTACTAGGTAGAAGAACAAACTGCCAGCAAAAAGCAGAAGCTGGAGATGAAAATCAACTATAATAGCACGTGTAAGAGGAATCTGGAAATATGAAAAGTCGTACCCGGCGGTCATGCTCCTCAGCAAAATACTCCCTATTCACATCACTCTTGGGAATGGCATCATTGGAATTGATGGAAAGAGCAGTGTCTCGGACCTGTACCGGCAAACCATATTCGAGATCCAGAAGGCAGACTTGGCAAACATTTTTCAACTTACTGCATGTCTGGCAAATCTCAGTTTTTTTAAATCTGGCATCACGACCAGGCCTCCACCTAAAAACTGTGAATGGCCGTGTACAAATCTTGCACTCCTTATCAAAGTCTGCTTTTGTCTGCATCCAGATAAGCAAGTACCAACACTTAATAATAGTTGAAGGATATTTCCAACTGTGTTTCAAAACTGAAACCACCATTATGACATCTATGTATGCACAAATTACACACAACCCACTCAAATTACCACCCAATTAGCAATCACACGACCTAGGTGTCACAAAACCCAAGTAGCATTTGGTCACCCAAGTGCTAGTGCCTAGAGTGGCTGGCCACATTCAAATTCACCCTTGTAGGGTGGCTCCAACCATTCCAATCACCCCAAAGGTGGCTGCATTTTTTTAAATTTGTGCTCTTTTTATGTTTAATTAAATAAATTTTATTTCTATTTTGGATTATCCTTTTTTCGAATTTTTGAATTCGAAAGTATTTATGTCAAATTCTTTTCAGAAGGGAATGTATCAGTCATTTGAGGTGTGATGGCCAAAATTGAAAGTTCGGATGGGTGATTGCAAATTGGGTGGTAAATTTTGGGGGGAGGGGTTATGTGGAGTATCCAATTTAAATTTTATATATTCTTGATTATTGTATGCCTCTTTCTTGAACCTTCCCTATAATCTGGCTCATGCTTGAACTGGAACAAATTTCTACAGCCTCTTACAGCATTTCTGAAAAGAGCAAATAACTACTGATTGTTAAGAACTCCGCCATTTTAAGGGCTTAATCCTATTGTATAATAAAACATGTCAAATTTGAATGAAGTTACAATACACTTTCCAGAAACTCTAACAATAAGAATAATGAACTATCAGATTGCAATGTGCGACTTTAATATTTTCACACCATATTACTTATTAGCCTCAAAAATGAATTCTAGAGCATCTAAACGTTCTTAGGCCATTCCTTACTAAAGTAAAGTACCAAACAACAAGCATGTTCTAAATCTCAAAACAATTTCATACATACATGTTGCAAGCAACGTCTGAACTCTAACAAGCGGGCGATATTGGATAGAAACACAAACAATAAAAAATCAACCATTTTGATTTTCATGCTTTACAAATTACAAAAATTTACTACCATCTGAATCACACGAACTATTTAACTACAAATTCTTAGAGCTTTTATATGGAAATCCAAAACTTAGGGATTCTTAGAGCTTTTATATGGAAATCCAAAACTTAGGGTTTTCAAATTACAAATAAAACTCCTAAACACGGCTAAACGAAATTGAAAAAAGATCATACCATTCGAACGTAGGGGTTGTCGCCGAGGCAGGACTCACAGATGATGGGAAAGTCGGAGCGTTCCCAGCCATCGGCCTCCAGATCTCTAAGCAATCTATGGGCCATGTTCGACTCGGACGAAGTGAGCGACGGGGGAGCTTTGTCTGTCTGAGAAGATAAAAGAAAAATAAGAAGACGAAGAAGCGAGGGCAGAAAACGGGGAGCTTTGTCTGTCTGAGAAGAAAAGAAAAATAAGAGGACGAGGAAGGGAAGGGGAGAAAAGAAAGAAAAAGGGAGGGGAGAGAAGAAAAAGATGAGGCAAAAGAGTTAGGGCTGGCCAAAACGGTGGCGTTTTAACAAAGGGGAGCTGAGCTTTTTCTCTTTGGGCTGGGCTTCCACACGGGTTGTGCTTGAGGTTTAAACTTACTGGCTTTAGATATGAAAAATAGATCATTTCAAAATGTAGCCCATCTAAAAATTTTATCCTATAGTATTTTTTTTTCCTTCTAAATCGATAATATTTTTATCAAGAGAAATTAACTTCTCACATGTTAAATTATAGATTATATTATAAATTTCATAAATAAATAAATTGTAACATCTTCATATAATTTTAAATATATGTTATATCATTATCAATATCTTACTTTCAAAAGTGTATCTTGTCTAAATTCTAAAATGTCTAATATTTAAGAACCATAAATAAATCCTAAAAATTTAACAAATATATTTCAAATTTTTATATTTTTATATTTTTTATTATCGTAAAGGATTTTTACAAGCCGATCATACGTAGATATATATGAGTTTAATTGTATTCATGACAATTCAAACTTGATTTCATATTTTATTTTAATATTGACCATGTTAGACTAATATATATCTTTCTATATATGAAATGGCACATTAATTTATATATCCTTCTTCAACAAATAAATCCATTAATCTATAAAATTAATATTACATGAATAGAATGAGGTTAATTCATTGGTAGTTCTTTGAAATTTTTTTCATTCATTTTTAGTTTTTTTTTCTTTACATTGTACAGTTCAGACGGTTAGCTAATTTCTACCTTCGTAGAGTCTCCATTTCGTCAGAAAGAAAAATCAAGTTCAAAATTTCCTTTTTTTTAACCACTAAACTATACTTTTTTTTTTTCTTTTTTTTACCAATTAAAATATGCCTTCTTCTTTTTTAACCAGGTGCTATGTGCAAGGGGCATCACCTCACTGGTATATATATGTGTGTGTGATGGGATTTTAAGACACGTAGGGATATACCTTCGGATAGTGATTATTATCTCTATAATAATAATTAAAAATAAATAAAATATTAATTTTTCATGTTAATTGATATAACAGATTTTTACGTTGTCGTATTAATAGAATAATGTTAGATAAAGTCATAAGGTGTGCAAATCTCATGTATTTTCTATAAAAAAAAGTATGATCTATTATTAAAAAATGATTTTTTTATGTGAGTTTCAAATTTATCTATTTTTTTAAATAGAATGCACGAAACTTATATATCCTGAGACTGTAAATATCATTTCTCATATTAATAAGTCAGCTTTAATTTTTTTTTTTTTCCTTTTATATGAGTTTGATTTGGGTACAAAGATTTAGAATGGGTCAAATTCGTTCTATTTATATAAATTTATATCTATTGTTTTTATAGTATTAACTTTAATTTTACGACAAGAACATGTTATACATTTTAAACGATAAGAATGAATCATATTCATAATGTGATAGTTATTAATAATCTTTATATAGATTTGTATGAATGTATATATAAACAATACAAAGATATTTATAAAGTCACTAGATGTTTATAGCGTGGAGTAATGCTATATAGAATACGTAAGTTTTGTACAATCATTTTGAGAAAGAGTAAAATTCACAATTAAAAAATTATTTTTTTTTCCATGTGAACTCCTTATTTATTCACTTTTTTCAAAAAGATTACGCGATGCGCAGCGATTGTAAATATTATTTCTCTAAGATATGTAAGTCTTTTTAGAAAAAAAAATGTGGGACCCATTATAAAATAAATGAGTTTTTTGGTGAATCAATCATATATATATATATATATATATCTATATATATATTCAAATGGCTTGAATTCCCTAGACCTGCACCAATCATTACGAGATAAATGTAGGAAATGCACTTTCGAGATATCGCCATTGGGCTAATATGAATAGACAATTCTATCAATCTAAAGATGGATGAGACCCAAACGTAATCAGTTCAAAGATGGATAAGAATCTATTGAAGAGGAAAAGGGTTGATTTCAATCAGTTCAAAACGTAATCATATACTAATATGTTGTTTGATGGGGACATGGTGAAGAAAGCAGCTTTTGTACTAACAACAAAAGGTCTGTTGTAGTAATGAATCTAATGATAATGAATACCCTTTCACGCAAATATAGCTTGCCAATCTGTTTCACTGTTACAAGAAGACTTCGTATATAACTGAGTGGGAAGCAAAAAATGCAGAGAGACAGACAAATCTCGTCTCTCAGGAAAAAATAAAATTCCAATTTCCAAGCAATAGCTGTGCCTTTTCGCTTGCTAAATCTCAACCAGGAAAGCCATAGATTTATGCTGCCCCTCCGAAAAATATCTTGGCCTGTCGCGCAGATAAAATGATGAGCATTTTCAATTTTCAATTATACGAGTGGTTTAAATGACATCTAAGTAGGTAGCTTAACAGTATAAGCCACTACAAAAGCCTCAAATGTTAAAAGTAGAGGATATTTCAAATTTGAGAACCATTTATAAGTTCCAAGGGCAGCTAAAACTAAAATGCAAACATGGGCATGCTATTATAGAATTGTGCTCACTATCTATGAGCCTCATTGGTCCAATTCAAAACTGCAAGAAAAATGGAAGACCAGTGTGCAAATCTGGACCAATGAAACTCACTGGCAGACACAATGGACACACTTTCGAGTAGCAGATCCATACTCTATGAATGATACCCTCCAAAGCAGAAAAGCAAAGCTCGGACCACTTTCTCAGGCATGCGAATAAGAAAAGCACGAGGCCATGGTCAAATTTTTGCCAAAATCTAGGCAAATTCATCATATTCAATTGTTAATTCCTCAAGTCTACTAATGTTACTTTCTCAAGTGTGCTAAAGTGATTAGCTTTGTACAAAAGAATGAAACCTACCATAACCTTGCTAGCATTTAGCTAAGCATGCATAGGCAATTCTTTTAATCTAGCATAAAATGATTCAACGTTCCAAATTTTAGTACCATTTCCCAATGCAAAAGAGAATGAACTAGTATACTCTATAGCAACTTATAACCTGGAAGTAAAAAAAGATATCCAGAATCAGTTGAATGCAAGTGCCAACATTTAGCAAAAAATCAATACCAAGAGGCAAGTATGAGCATCTTCTGTATATCTTACTTGCTCAAGAGTTAGGAACATAATCACGTTCCAAGCTCCCAGCCGACCAAAGTTAAGGAAGAACCCTTTATAGAAGGCAAAAAATCCCTGCAATGTATTAGTGTCCATGAGTAAGTAGTTATCACTGCAGCTGACGGTTTCTAACTTTCTTTAAAACATTTATGTAAAGGTTTTCACCAAGATTATGGCAAAACACAAATTCAACTAGTTCTTTTATGGGTAAATGACACACACTCTCAAAGTGGATGGAACTCATGACTTCATCCTCCATCCCCTGTTTTTAAGGGTAGAAGATGCAATCTGGAAGACAACTATTAGAACCCAAGGGAAGTTATTGTCAGAAGCTTGTTTCTAGCCTATTACTAAAAGCCCATAGCAAATGCCTGTGCTCTAATTTAACAAGATAGAATACAGCTTTCTCATTATTTTATTTCTTTCTTTCTTTTTTCTTCTCAGGTGATCTTCATTCTAGGAATAGAAAATCATTTTAAGAGTCAATATGAGGTGTTTTCCTGCTCTGTAGATCCGAAAGAGAACAAATATTATTTATAAGTATGTTAATAGAAGTACTATTTTCTGAGGCAAATCAACATACCTCACTCTTCAAAGTTTTGATGAAACAGTCAAACGTGCTTTTGTATGTTGAATCTCCCATCATTCTGGATTTCACCTGGAACATAATAAGCATGGCATCCAAGCCAACATTGACTGACTAACTTGTCCTTAAAAACTATAAAAAAAATTTCTTCATACGATAAGAAACAAATTTTGACCATAATCTTTCACTAGCACAGCCGCTTTAAAGCCTGCAGCGAACAATTTAGCAGATTATGCCACAATTGGAAACCAGATGCAATGACAACTAAAAATTAGAAAAGCATAGATAACTTGAACAGATTCACTTCTATGACAATATCACCACCACCATCAACATGAACTTATTAGAATGCCTGGAAGTTATCGATACTGTTTACGAGGTTGCATGCACGAGAGACAGCACATGATACTTTTGTTCTCTAATTTGTCCATCCCTAGTCCAGCCCAAAAAGGTTGGTTATGTACACTGATTGTGTAGTGCTTTTTCAAAATTAAAACAATATATAATATCCAAAATATGCATCGTGTCTATGATGTTATGTTTGCCCGTAAGAGTTGCGAAATTTCAATAAACTCCTGATGTAAGCTTTCAGAAACAAAACCAGACGTGCAGGACTGAGTCAGATATAAAAGCAGAAAAAAAGCCTGATCTTCCAGAAATATGGAAATGAATGGGATACTAAAGACATTGTGGCAAGGTGATTTCCTACAATCTACACGCGTAAATTTAAAAGGTATATGAAGGTGATAATGAACTATTTGAGGACTTTAAGCTTTATAATCCATGGCTAAAAATGAAATGAAGCAGAAAAAGAACACCTACAACATCAACGGGAGAACCGATACAGACAGCAAAGAAACCTGCACCTAGACCAGCCAGCACATGAGTTAAAACATTGTCCATGAACCCTGGAATTCTCAAAATCATCTGCATAAGCATAGCAAATTAGAACATTTTGGAGTTAACTTAACACAACTACTTAGAATAAGTTCAACTTAAAAGACCTAGCATTACAATATTACCTGTTTAAATTGGTCATAACTAGCTAGTTCAGCGGCATTTATTATAGCATTTCGTGCTACATTAGGGCCAAGGCCAGTCCACAGGGCCCCTAATCCTTCCTATTTTTGGAAGATAATTAGAATTGATAAGCAGAGACTCTAAATATGAAAGCAGATATATGATAGCATGCAAACTAACCTGTCTCACTATGGTGAAATATGCATCCAAAGCTCCAGAGTAACGCCTAGGAACCCCGGCTGGTAATTTCCCTTCAGCTTGAAGTCGAACTTTGACAAGATCAGTTGGATTAGCCACTGCAATTGCTATAGCACCTATCAAGGTAAAAATAGAATAAAATTTTCAAATTAAAGACTCTAAATAAGAGTTTGATGTGTAACATACCAACTTAGCAAATATAGCAGCAAGGGAATTGTGGCAATAGTTTGAGCACTAGGCAAAACAAAAAGCTAATCAGGTTGCATAAAATTTTGAACAGCAAGCAGGGTAGTCACCAAACATACTCACCCGTTAAAAGAGCAGCAAGTATTTTGTGGTATACAGGAATATCTCCAATAAATTCACTGCCAACTAGATATGTTTTTACCTGTCCAATATGCAGTAATATTACAAAATTTCACCAAAAAAATCTTAAATAACTAATCACATTCATGAAAATAACCTATTATAAACTCACAGGACCATATAAGCCAATCCTTAAGCCTCCATAAAGACACTGGCGTTGTAATCCTGGAATAAGACCTTTCCAGAGTGCTGATAAGCCCTCTTCCCTAGCAATAGTAGTCATAGTACCCAACAAGCCTGTATATTTGGGTACACCCACTCCATCTACCCCCGCTGCTTTCTTTTGAAGCTGAAGCCTGACTTTAGCAGTATCCAAAGGAAGAGTACAGAACTGCAAAAGATCCACGAATACAAATGTAGAATAATAACAGTATTCACTAACTAAAACTCTCCAGGAGTATCATAAAATTTATGGCATTGCTGCCTGATAAGTAATAACTATAACTATCCAACATCCCTCCGAGTTTTTCCCGTGTATTTATTTCCAAACTCCCCCCCACCCCCTCCCCCCTCCTCCTCCTCCTCAAGTACCGGCTAGTCTTAAAGGATTAGTAGGTGAACTCTTTGAGCTTAGCACGCAAAATAATTGTACCAAATTAAACTAACCCATAATACGAATCAAATTAACAAATCTACTAAACTTGAGCAAAACCAGAAAGATCAAAGTACCTCAGCGAAACAAGCCGCGAAAGCGCTGCATAGGAACATCTCAGCGAATGAGATTTCGATCTGGGGCTTGAGATCGGCCATTGAAAGCTGCGAAGAAAGGCTGGAAAGCAGGGATTGGGTAATGGAGAGTCAGTTTCGGTAGAGGTGAAGGGTAATTCAGGGCCTTATGGAATGATTTCAATAGTCATAATGAATGGAAAGGGACGTGAAAAAACGCCGACAATGGCTGGCCACCATTGATGGCCTTGCAACTGGTTTTTCACACGTCCTCCTCGTGACCATCGTTTCAATTATTTTGGTGGATGCTTAATCATTTTTTAAGCTGATTTTAATTGTTAATCTCATTTGTTAATATCACTTCTTTAAGAGAAACTTACATCTATGACCGAGTATATTCTGAGATGTCCTCGTATCAAACATAATATCATGATTCAAAATATTACATTTAGAGCTCCATCAATACATTATTTCTTTTTATGATTAGTCTGGTCTTCACTATTGTTGATACTCTATACAGACAAACGTATGAGAGATGAACTATTTTTTTTAATTTTAATTAATAAAAAGGAAACAAAAAATAAAAACAGTAAAATAGATGCAGAAAATGATATATTACAGTTCAGACCAATTCCAATAGAGTTCAGAATCTATGATGGCCCGTGAAGGCAACGCACTTGTATCTTTTCAGCCACAAATGTCAGATCTGAAAGGTCTAGTGGTAGCAAGTTCGAATCTGATGCGTATGTCGAGAAGAGCTGCCGAAAGTGGTAGCACATGAGAACCACGTGCGATGATTTTTACAAAACCACCACTTTCCTCCGAATGATTTTCGACTTATGAATCTACTTAAGATGCACGTGTCTTTCGAGAGTCGCCGGAAAACTATATATTTGTCTTTTTCAACTTTGAAAAAAGTAAATAAAACTAAATAACGAAATCTTAATAGACAATGTGAGTGAATGGAGGAAGAAGGGAAAGAGAGGGAGGAGAAGGACAAGGCCAAGACCTCCTCTCCCTCCAACCAAAATCAGATCTGGAGCCCTTAATTTTTTATGAGAGACAGAGGGAAGGAGACGCCTAGGGTTTTTCAATTTGAGATGTTGAAACAGTCTCAATACTTACATCACACATTTTTATGAAAATTTTGGAATTTTATTGGGAGTAACGCTAGACGGTCTTAGAGCATTCATAATAATTTTTTTATCTTATCTTTTAAAATATATTATCAAATTTTTTTTTTTACATGATGACTTTTACAATATATCATATATCAACTTATCTTTTTTTTTTTCTTCATATCATTCAAATAATATTTTTTATTCTATTTTAAATATTTCCTTTATACCAATAAATTTGCAATATCCATATTTTTTTTATATTTGTAATATATTTTTATATACAATGTAATATAGTTTAGTCCTATACACACAAAATCAAAATATATAAGCCAAATCAAAATAAAAAATAAAACCAAAATATGAAAAAATTGGTTAAAAAATATTTCCAATATATTTTTTAGAAAAAAAATGAAAGAAATAGATGTATTTTAAATTATGAACAATAAAATGAATTTGCTTACATTCTAAAAGTCAGTGTAAAAGAAACGAGGGAGTAAATAAAATATAAATAATAAAAAAATATTTACAACATGAACAGTATTCACTACATATAGCAGGTTACTGTAGTTAATTGTATTTTACATTTCATTTTACATAATTGGATTGAACTCCTTTTTTGAACAATTATTCAAATAATTTACATTTATTGTATAATACATAAATTGTTAAGAATGCTCGGTATGCAAGTCTTACACACTCTATTCAAAAATAAATAAGACTTACCATGTAAAATCGTGCGATGTAAATATTTGCAGTTTTAGGGTTTGCACACCCTAGAACTAAAAATGGGAAAGGATATTCGAAATAAAAATGATTTGTGCAGATTTAGGACTCGTTTGGGAACTCATCTCATCTCATTCTCAAACATCACTTAAGCATAAATAATTTTTAATTTCAAATATTCAATTTTTTCATCTAATTATTACTTAAGGCCTAGTTTGGTTTCACAAACCTTTCAAATTATCTAATCTCATCTCAATATTCAAATTTATAACTTTTCAACTTATTCTTCTAATCATTACAATTTTCACAAACTTTCAAATAAAATAAATAAAAAAATTAACTTTTTTAAATCTCAAAATAAAAATTATATTAAAAAATACAAAATGTGCTACACGTAACTACAATTTTATGTGCACTTCATTTTATCAGTATTTTTTTAAAGTTTAAAAAAAATACTATTTTCAATAATCGATACATTAGCACGCATAATTATGCAAGTAAAATTGAAATATTTTCAATTTGGGTAGTAATACTTGAGAAGTGTGAGAATGTTTATGAATAGTAATGAAAAAGTAATGATAGAATAATGAATAGTAGGTAAAAAGTAATGAATAGTAAAAAAATAAGTAAAATGTAATAATAAAGTAAAGAATAGTGGTGAGAATACTTGAGGTACTCTTGGTACCTAAACGTAAACTTAATACAGGAATTACTTTGATTTGGTGTTGGTGTAACTGCAATGTGTTTCCGAACTTACCTCCCAACTGTTCGAACCGAACGTCACAATCAGATATTATTTTATAAGTTTTACTACTCATCATTCTTACACACAACAACACACCACATTTTTTTTAATTTATTTTTAATTTAATTTAATTTATTCTTCTTAAATTTATTGAATTTTTCTATTCATCATCTATATATCACACATTTGATAAGAAAAAAAAAATATAAAAATGATGAATATAATTTTTCTTGTTTTATTATCTCTTTATCCTCGATCCCACTCACGAGGAAAATTGAGTTCAAGCAGATGGCCAATGACATTCGACATTACTAAAAATAGAGAACATTTAAGCCTGGGTTTCAAAAAATTCTAATTTCTAACCTTCCTATGATCGATCATTACGTTTGCTGGATGTGCTAAGCTACGTTGTCATATCAGCTCTCAATAATTATTTATATTAAAAAAAGTTTTGTCACGCAAAATTAAATTATTTCATCTCACCTCATCTTATATAATTATTATATTTTTTTAAATTCTCATATAAAATATAATAAATAATTCAAAATTTTCAATTTTTAATTTTAAAATAAAAATAAAAATAATAAAAAATTTTATTATAAAAATATTTTATTTAACTTTTAACAAAAGATCTTATTTTATCTCATCTCATTTAAATTACATAATCAAACGAGACCTAAATTATATTGTTGGCTAATCTAAAAATATTTTAATGTTTGATTTCTCTCTCCTCCTCTCATTTCATCTTCACTCTTCATTTATTTTCTTTTCAGCCCTCCATCCACATGTTTGAGAATATTCTTATAACATACTCCTATCTTTTAACTTCCTTTTTTTATTTTTATTTGGGTTAATTTTACTATATGTGTAAATAAATAAATTTAAATCGCATTGGTGTACAACAAATGTTGCAGATGTTGAAAGACATAAAGATATTGTAAATTTCTTCGTAGTTAAAAGTAGTATTTAAAATAATTAATTTTTCTAATGAATATTTAAGCTTGTATAGAAAGAATAAATAAACAAGTAGTGTTATATGTACTTATAATTTTACGTAAAATACTCATTTTGTCAGTTTAATTTTTAAAACCAAATTTAATATTTTCAACATATTAATAGTTGAGATGTAGAGAAGTAATTTTTTTTTTATAAATTTTTCATTTTGTTAACCCAAGACATTTTATTTTTTTAAGAAAATAGGATTAAATACATCATCATTGTGTTAACCCAAAGACAAAGACAATGAGTTAACTCAAGACAATGAGTTTATATTTAACCCAAGACATTTTATTTTTTTTAGGAAAATAGGATTAAATACATCATCAATCTTTGGGTTTTATGTAGTTATCTTTTAGCTAATTTTTTTTAATTTTATAATTTTAATAATCATATTTGTATTTTTTCAAAAAGAATATTTTATTAGATTTTAATAAAAATAGTTTTAAATTTAAATATTATTATAAAAGACATAAAGTCATTTTAAGATATAAAAATAAACAAAATAAATAAGAAAATAAGTGAAAACTTGAAAACTAAAATTTAAAAAACTGACAAATATTGAATGAAATAAGTCATAATACAAACTTGTGCACCGCCACTGTATATAGTCTATTTCACGCACAAATTTGTGCACCCCCGCTAACGTGGCGGAACTTTTTTTTTTAAAAAAAAATAAAAAATACGAATAAGAGAAGAAGAAAAAGAAGAAGACGACAGACGCAAAGCGACGTCGCAAACCCACAAACAGCAGACTCCATTTTACTCCCACATTTACGCACTATCCATTGTAGCCGCTTGTTGGTGTCTCTATCGTCTCCGCCACCATTTTTCTCCCATGTCTTTGCATTTACGCACTTGCCACCAGCACTAACGTCATATTTAGGTTTCTCTACTCTCATCTGCTGGCACTCATGTCTTTCTCTCAGATTGTAAGTATTCTTGGGTCGTCATATCCTGGGTTTCCCCCCTGCCACTCCTCGTCGTCGTCAGATCTGGTTGGTTGGACCTCCACTACTTTACTTTACAATTCCGTTATATACAGTCAAAGCATTGTACTTGTCAAATCTGGTTGGAACCCACTGCTTTACTTTACAATTCTGCTATTACATAGACAAGGCATTTCACTTTCGACTTGGGAAATGTGGTGTTGGAGTCCTTCGTGATTATTTTGCTCAGATGGAATACAAAATGATGGTTTTTTGCAATGATGGACTTGGATGATGACTGTAGGTTGTGGAATGTTTTCTGGATGGATGCATGAAGTAGGACGACTTACAAATATTTCTGTGGTGTCTTGACATTCGACACTACATATTTGACAAGCAGAAATGGGATACCATTTGCACCGTTTGTGAGTTGGGTGTAAACCATCATGGTTAGTCAATCCTGTTAAGAGCAAGGTTGATTTCTAACGAGGATACATAAACGTTTATATAGTTGTTTCAGATTTAGTTGAATTGTATGGATGGTAAAACTTTGAAGGCTATTATTACAAATCAAGATAAAACAATAAAAAATTGCATTAGGCTCGTCTTTCTAAATACCCGACATAGATTTTACCTTTGATACATATTGAAAAAAGTACTTGAGAAGTTCGATTCCCATGGTGCATACAAAATCGGGTTAAAAAATCAATTGCTAAAGTGTGTGTATGACTTAAACAATTGACAAGTTTGAGACATGTTGGGAAGAGTTAATTACGGCGTATAACTTGCAGGAGAATACTTGGTTGCAGAATTTATACATGAAGTATACGTATTGGGCACCGGTATTCCTAAAAGATTTCTTCTGGGCTGGAATGAGTATAATACAACGAAATGACAGCATGAATGCTTTCTTTGATAGGTATATTCATGCTAAAACAAACTTAAAAGAGTTTGTCGATCAATACAAACTCTAGATTTAGATAAGTTCAGCAAAAGATAATGGAGATGCTTGATTGTCTTCCAACTTTACACTAAAAAGATGGTGTAATTGTAACGTACTATGTAGAAGACAAAATTTGTGTTGATGATTTCATCAATGAGGTCACCCATCACGTGTACTTTAATAAGGCTGAGTGCGAAACCAAATGTTCCTACGGATTGTTAGAGATGAGAGGATACTGTGTAGACATGTATTAGTCATTTTTAAAACTAATCGTATCCATTCTATGCCAAAGAAGTACATATTGGATCGATGGAGGAATGACATAAAAGCGAGATACACTGTTATGAAAAGTAATTATAACATAGCTGATACGAGGCTATAAGTGAGTGAATATGCACTTATAATCAAGATGTATTACGACGTGGCAACAAATGTAGCATCATATGATGACCATGATGAGGATATGATTTCCAAGTTATCTGCAATGAACGAGGTTTACTTTACCAATAAGTTCCAACGTTTCAGTTACAACTATCGATACAAATACAATTGTGAGTTCGAAAAAGGTACTCATCCTCCATGTTGTAAAAGGCAAAGGTAGCCCACCATCTCTCAGGAAAAAAAAAATCAGTGATTGAAAGAGTATGCAAACCCACGAAGAAGAAGGTTGCTCAGAAAGGAAAACATAAACAGGTAAACTCAATGCAATGTTGCAATCACTTTTGAGTTTTATCTTGTGCAATTATTTGTTAGATGTAATATGATTTTATATTGATTCGTAGTCGCATGGAAGAGATAGAAAAGTTGTTAACATGGGCAGGAATTAATTTGGCCAAACAGTTGTTAGGACTCAAGAGAGTGTTCCCGTTTAGATTACATACTTCATAGTTCATACTGCCTTTAAATTATATTATGTTATTATATTTGGCTAAATTATATGATTATGACTTCTTGCTTTACAGGTGACTTTGGTCTAATCTTTTTTATCTATTGTTAGCCATTCCAAAACACTACCAAAGTGTTGGACTCTAGTGGAATCCAGTTTGGCGTTATAGTGATTGAGACTCAAGAAAGTGTAATTAATTTTGTTTAACTCCGCCACTCTTTCTAAAGTTATTGATTTTGTTATATTATGTTCACAAATGCAACTTGGGATAGATGAAACCTAGCCGGATAGTTTGCCTGGGACACAACCATGGTTATAAGTCAATGTAGTTGGGGAAAATCCGGTTCATGAGTAGAAGTAGAGAACCCCTTGTTTTATGCGGTAGATATTTCTGGAATTAGAGAACCTCTTGTTGTATAGCTTCAATATATATACTTCAGTGGTTGAGCCACTTTGAACAAGTTGATTAGTGGGAAAAAAGCCTCGAATCAACAACCTTTATTAGTGCACGAGATTTATGGGTGTGAAGTTTTTTTTTTAAATCCCTTTTGGGGGCAGTAAGCCACAAAAATCAAGTAAGGGGCGTCTTGTTCTTTCAAATAATCAAGAGTTTTTTTTTAATTGAATTGTGCATCATTCAACAAATACAGCTGTGTAGGGACAACTCTATGCTGATCTTGAGTCTCATGCTTGTCAAATATATGTCCCAACTCTCTAGTGAAGGGAAGGCTTCATATTTAGTATAACCAAATACTATTTGTAATTTCTATTGTTCCAATTATTTTTTTTTTCAAATAAAAATGAGTAAAAATAAGACCCCACAAAGTAAAATTAAAATTTTTAGTATATGTTCCCAACAACTTTCCTGCAAGTAAATGGATTTGTGGTATTTGCAACACTCAACAAACTTAAATTTTGGAAACAAAATGCTGCTTTATGGAGCACTAAAACAAACAGATTTCAACACAGAGACTACGTCCATTATATATTAATATGCTAAACATATTCTACATGTTAATATGCTAAACACAAAGACTATGCCCATTAGAACAAAGTGAGCGATATTTTGGTTGAGATTATATACAAGAAGGTTTAAAAAATACAATGTACAAATTTTCCGTTCAGTGGGGATTTACTATAATCATATTAAGTACAATGAAATTAATATAGAAACCACCCAAGATATGAAGAGTGTGCGTTCACGCCAGATGTCTGCTTGTTGCCTTTGAATATCTAGTCGGTCGTTGTAGACTCTCAACTCCCTCTTCACAATCTCTTCCTCATTTCTTAACAATTCAATTTCTATATTCACAAGTTCTTTTTCTCTTTCTTCATTGCTATTTACCCATTTGAAATAGTTACAGTGTAGTAACCCCTGATTATAAACAAACAAATGATAGGTATGTAAAATATCAAAATTTTGTACAAACCCAAATGCACGTCAAAGTAATGAAGATAGGATTAAATACATCATCATTGTGTATAAAAGGAATAAATAAATGAGTAGTACTATATATATTTACAATTTTACGTATAATACTCATTTTTTCAATTTAATTTTTAAAATCAAATTTTAAATTTCATAATTTTCAGCAAATCAATGGCTAAGACGTGGAGAAATAAGTTTTTGTTTGTAAGTTTTTCATTTTGTTAACCCAATAATGTTTTTTAGGAAAATGCAATCATTGTGTTAACCCAAGACATTTTATTTTTTTAGGAAAATAGGATTAAATACATCATCATTGTGTTAACCCAAAGACAAGGAGTTTAGTCATTGTGTTAACCCAAGACATTTTATGTTTTTAGGAAAATAATATTAAATACAATTAAACACATCATCAATCCTTGAGTTTTATTTTATGTAGTTATCTTTTAGCTAATCGGTTTTTTTTTTTTTAATTTTATCATTTTAATTCTCATATTTGTAATTTTTTCAATAAGAATCTTTTATTAGATTTTAACAAAAATAATTTTAAATTTAGATATTATTATAAAAAACATAAAATCATTTTAAAATATAAAAAGATACAAAATAAATAAGAAAATAAGCGAAAACTTGAAAACTAAAATTAAAAAAAGGAAAAATATTAAATGAAATAAGTCATAATACGATATTAAGAAAATTAGAATATTAAAAGAAAAAACTAAAATAAATTTTTTTAAAATAAAAAAAATACATAAAGTATAAAACTCAAATTAGAAAACACACACATAACTTTAAATATAAAATTAAAAAAAAATGAAAATATATTAAAATAAAACAAAAAGAATTTGAGGTGGTCACTGCCCAACCCAAGCTCATAGGTTGGTTAACCCAATTAATAGAGGTGCTACCCGCACCTCTTGGGCGGGCAGCCCCCTCATGAGCACGGGGAAAGTTTCACAAATGGAACTTAGCAAGTGCCTTGGTTTGGGTAACTCAGGCCGCACATGAGTTGGACAACTCAAATAGAGCTTGGGTTGTATAACCATAAGTGGTTTGAAACCCAAGCATGGTCGAGGTTTGCCTTAAGGGGCATGGGTTAGGGTTTGGACAATAATATATGAGGAAAATGCTAGTTTGTCCCAAGTTTTTATTCTTGGATTTGACCCTTTATGTATTTTAATTTTTTTCAATACTAGTATATTTGTGTAAGAATTCTAATTGTTTAAAGATAATTAAAAAATGTATGAAAAAAAAGATGCAAATACATTAGGGGGCATGCCCAACGGTGCATGTCCAGCGGTGAGTGGCAAGATCCAATATTTAATAATGGAAAGTGATATCATTTGTACCGACCATTTGTTTTAACATTTGTGTTTCTTTATTTTATAGTATTGTGTTTGTTTGTTTGTTTTTTTTGTATTTTTAAAAAAAGTATACAAAGAAATGCTTTAAAAAAAATGTACAAAGTCTCGATAGACTTTATAGGTGGCTGTAGCACCATCCTTTAATTACAATGAGATAAAAGTAAAATAATTGTTTGTTTTGTGAAAACTTTTCGAAGAAAATGCTACAACTACGATCACGTAAAAACAAAATCTAAGGTATAATATTAAATTATTTAGTTTTGTTAATTTACTTTTTGTAAGATGTTTTAAGACTATCATTTATTTTTTTAGTAAGTAATAAAACATAGACAACGAGAGATAACAATTAGGGCAGTAAGATTATCGGTCTAGATCATAAAAATCGATCAGACCGGAATGATAGTCTGCTGTGTTTGGATAACCACTACTTCTTAACACTTTCCAAATATTTTCGTACGGATGAAGAGACTTCACATGCCAAACACGTTTGAAGTAGTTTGAACAAAGTCGGAAACACAGCCGAAGTAGTTTGAACAAAGTTGCGTGCGAATGACAATGTGCGACAGAGAGGAAGAGGGAGAGAGAGGTTCGTGGTGGCTGGGTCTGCGAGAGGTGGTGGAGGTGCGGTGGCCTAGTGGCCACGTACGGCGGCGCAAGTGGACAGAAATGGGTGAAACCCATTTCGGTTGGGTTATCGCAAGGGAGAGAGAGCTGCGCATGGGGGAGATCGGTGGTGGTTGGCTTGGTCGCCGGCGTGAGGGAGAGTCGCCGATGGTGACGGTGAGGTTGGGTGGCAGCGTACAGCGGCACAAGTGGAGAGAAATGGGTTTCACCCATTTTGATTGGGTTACCGTAGGGGATGTAACGCTGCGCGTAGGGGAGATCGGTGGTGGCTGGGAGAGTCGCTGGCGTGAAGGGGAGTCGCCGATGGTGGCGGTGAGAAGGGGCGGTGCACGGCGGCGTTGGGCTAGGCTCAAAACCCATTTCGAGCGTGGGGTGAATCAGACCAGAGGAGAGAGAGAAAGTGAGGAAAGAAAAAAAAAATTCACTATAGTATTTATCACTATTATATATATAAAAATAAAATTACTATAATATTTATTACTATTATATATATAAAAATAAAATCATTATAATATTTATCACTATTATATATAAATTAAAAATAAAATCATTAAAATATTTATCACTATTATA
Source organism: Juglans microcarpa x Juglans regia (assembly GCF_004785595.1). Classification (NCBI taxonomy): domain Eukaryota; kingdom Viridiplantae; phylum Streptophyta; class Magnoliopsida; order Fagales; family Juglandaceae; genus Juglans; species Juglans microcarpa x Juglans regia. Next base: position 6,643,479 of record NC_054607.1, read on the forward strand.
TATAAAAATAAGATAAAATCACTATAATATTTATCACTATTATAAAATCACTATAATAAAATCATTATAATATTTATTACTAAAAATAAAATCACTATAATATTTATGGGACCCACACATTTTTCAACTATATATCCAAAAGTTAACAACTCAACATACTTTATACATCCAAATAACTCAAAATACTCTCAATGGGACCCACAAACTCACTCCAATCTCTACTCATAACTATTTACAAACATTCTCAACACTTCTCAGGTATTTTCACTACCCAAACGTACCAGTCTCAAGTTTAGTTTTTTTAGATTGGATCAGACCGAGGCTGACCGAATGTGTGTATATATATATTTTAAATATTATATATATAGTAGTTGTATAAGTTAATTATGTAATTTTTATATAAAAGATCACCATTGACCATATATATAATAAAATTATTTAATATTTAGTAATTATATATAAAATATTAAAATGATCACTTAATTTTAATTATACTAATTTAATTAATCTTTTGTATTAATTTTTCTGTCAAATAAAAAAAAAATGTTCATAGACCGAATTTTACTAAATGGACTGACCGATCCAGCAAAAATGATGGATCCATTACCTCAGATGAATTGATTACATCCTTAAATTGACAACTGAACACTGTACATGCATACAAAGAAGAAAAATGACACTTGCAATCGTGACTCGTGAGTGCATAAGAGTACGTTTGGTTACTAAATAATTCTCAACTCATTTCAATTTATCATTATAATTTTTTTAAATTTTAACACAAAATATAATAAATAATTTTACTTTTTCAAATCATAAAATAATAATAATATTAAAAAATAATATTCTAATAATTTTATCATCTCAACTCAACTTATTTCAACATCCAAACGCAATCTAAATACTGTACAATTATTTTAAAAAGATGAATAAATATAAAATTTATATAAAAATTAATTAATTTTTTAATTATTATTATTACTATTTTTCAAGACGATAGCATGAGGCAGCATTACTCCGCAAAAAATCACATACTTTCCGAAATTTAGTCTGGCGGGAACGAAATGTCCACTCTCAACTGATACCCGCCAATTCAACCCTACAAATTCGAAAGCACTTTCCCACTAACCCCTCCGACGGCTATATAAACCGACCAGACCGACCGACCGAACCGATTTGCCCACCATTGCTGTCCTCCAAAAAAGACCAGGCCTTAACCCTAACCCTAGCTCTCGAAGAAGTCAAGAAAAATGCTCGAACTCCGGCTAGTCCAGGGTTCGCTCCTGAAGAAAGTTATGGAGGCCATCAAGGACCTGGTGAATGATGCCAACTTCGACTGCTCTGCTACCGGGTTCTCGCTCCAGGCCATGGACTCGAGCCACGTCGCGCTGGTGTCTCTTCTCCTTAGATCCGAGGGCTTCGAGCACTACCGCTGCGACCGCAACATCTCCATGGGCATGAACCTCAACAACATGTCCAAGATGCTCAAGTGCGCTGGCAACGATGACATCATCACCATCAAGGCCGACGATGGCAGCGACACCGTCACCTTCATGTTTGAGAGCCCTAGTAAGTGTTCTTTTGGTTCTTTAAATTACCCTAGTAAGTGTTCTTTTGGTTCTTTAAATTCTTAATCTGGTGATGTTCGAATTTGAAAATGTTAGGCTGGGGTTTTACTTCTAATTACGGTTTTCAAGTAGCTGGGTGGTTTATTTTTAGACGTTTAGACATATATTGCCATGTTTGGTTGCTGTAAAAATGTTGGGAAACGAAAGAGCTATAAAATTTAATTATATTTATGTTACAGTTATGCTGCGAGAAAAATTATGGCTATAGTCTTTCTGTTAGCTCAAGTTCTATTTTCTCTCCCCCTTTCTTAGCACTGAAAGGTTTTCTGAGAAAATTTAAGGATGGACATTTATTGCAATTGGAATGAGAAAAAAACATTGTTTTCTTTAAAAAAGTTTTAAATAACTTGAGACTGCCCTTTTTTTTTTTTTTTTTTTAACTTTGTCCTTTTTTTTTTTATCCGACATGTTCTTGTTTTGATGGACTGTTCTGCTTCCAATTGGGTAATGGATTAAAGCTCAAGACAAAATTTCTGATTTTGAAATGAAACTGATGGACATCGATAGTGAGCATCTTGGAATTCCAGAGGCAGAATACCATGCTATTGTTAGAATGCCTTCAGCCGAGTTTGCTAGGATTTGCAAAGATCTCAGCAGCATTGGTGATACTGGTACTGTGGCTTTGTTGTTGGATTAATTGGTTCATTGTTTTGTCAGTTCTTCCCATTAGTGAATCACTAAACATTTTGGGTCAATGTGTACTTGCAGTTGTCATCTCTGTGACTAAGGAAGGTGTGAAGTTCTCCACAAGAGGTGATATTGGAACTGCAAACATTGTTTGCAGGCAAAACACCACAGTAGACAAGGTATGCTCTTATAGTGTAATTAATAGGAAAGAGTTTTATTCTGAATTGGGTTGAGTAAACTTCTTCCAATCCATGGATTAAAAATGAAAATTGTCTATTGAACATGCGATTACTGCAATTATAGCACCTCTTGAACATGGCTATACTGCTTTTTTAGACTTTTGCACTGCAACGTGAAACTTGTATCTAATGGTGGGGTTGTTGATTTATTTGAAAAAAATGCAGCCAGAAGAAGCAACGATCATTGAGATGAATGAGCCAGTATCATTGACATTTGCGCTGAGATACATGAATTCCTTTACAAAGGGAACACCTTTATCGAACATGGTTACAATTAGCTTGTCGTCAGAGCTGCCTGTCGTGGTTGAATACAAGATTGCAGAGATGGGTTACATTAGGTTCTACTTGGCTCCTAAGATAGAAGAGGATGAAGACGAGACGAGGCCTCAAGCTTAGGTGCTACGCTTTTGCCCGCAACTCAATTGTTGTGTTTTAAAACCCATTTTGAGGATGTTTGTTTAGCATTCTCAGCTTGGCTAATTTTTAATCTTTGTGGGCAATCTATTTGTTCTTTAGAGGAATTCTAAATATGTTAAGTGATGGAGTCTGTTCTTGTTTTATGAACTTTTTTGTCAAATCGCGGGTGGGCTCTATAATCACAAGATTAATGTTATATACAGTTATGTAGTGTGCAAGTTTGTCCAATCCTTTTGAAAAAGAAAAGGGTTTATTATTAAAAAATTAGATTTTTTTTATGTGAGTTTTATATTTATTTATTAATTTTAAAGAAAAGAAATTGTGCTTGTACACTTTATAACTGTAAATATTATTTTTCTAATCACAAAAACGATTAGAACATAGTGCTAGCAGCTAGGCAGCCTACAGGTTAGATGACCTAAAATGGGCATCGATGGAGCGGTCTAGCCTCACGATTTTTTTAGCCAATGGATAGCCATATTGGTGAAGAAAAGGTCACCAAGAATGTGATTTTTTTGGCAGAGAAGAGAGTGATTACAAGTTACAACCACAAAGAATCTTGCAAGTTGTGAGAGGAAAGCAGGTACTACCGAAAAAATTGATTGGACTCAGGTTGTTGGTGAAGATGTTCACTCCCACCTACCTTGTTTGTTGGAGCATCTCTAGCTGAAAGCGAAAGCGTCTCACGGGTAATGGAAGTCAGAACAGATTTGTCACCGAGCAAATGGCACATGAGACAGATGCGTGGCTGCTAGAGGGCGGTAGATATGAACTTCAAATTTTCAAATTCCTCATTAATAAAAAAGAGGATAAGAAAAATGAAAACCAAATAACAAAAGAAAGTTGGACACTAATGACTCGTTTGTTTTGATAGTTCATCTCAATTTATTTTATTTAATCATTATAATTTTTTTAAATTTTCATATAAAATAAAATAAATAATTCAATTTTTTCAAATATTAAAACAAAAATAATGTTAAAAAAATATATTTTAACAATATTTTATTTAATTTTTAATTTTTATTTTAACTCATCTAAAAAATCTAACGAGGCCTAAGTCTATGTAGAAGAGACGAGAGAAAAAAGGAGTTACTCCAACTATGATACTGGTGATGATTGATGAGGTAACACTGAATTTGTGAGCTATTAAAATTATCCCCCTATTGATACACGGGGGTGTATGATCAATGTATGAAGCTTTCCTGACTCAAGTGGGAACATAAAAAGTTTAAACAGATCACCAAAGCTAAAAACAGAAGTGCATTGGAAAGATAAGAGACATGGATTTCAATTGGAGTTAGAGACCAGCTATACCACGAATTCTAGCTGTTCTTGATAAGCTCTAGCTTGATCTCTCCCAAGGAAATTAACTAGTTATTGAACTTATAAGTTGGTGCGTAAATACATTGTTTATTATGATTTATAACAATTATTAAAAAAATTAAAATGTGAAATTTATTTATCAGACGCACGAGTAAAGTTGAAGAAGAGGTTTGTAGGCTGGATAGTAGGGCTCGTAGACATTGAATCCTTCTACCACCGGGGCTGAGTCCACACCACTTCGTGGTTGGGGGGACTCTAGCCCATTAGTTACTTCTACTTTTGTATTAGCGCATTATAGGCCCAATTTGAATTCAAGTTAGATATTTTTTCCTTTTTTAACCTTTTTCTATTATGGCATGTGGAATCTTTAGTTGTTTGTTATTTGGTAGTGCTTGGTTGGTGTATTGGCAGATATAAGTGGGGACCAAAATTACAACATTTTATATTTAAGCAAAGTTTTATACAAATTCTGTTATCTTTTCTCTCACTCTTTCTTCTACAATTTTTTGGAGGAGCTCACCCTCGAAGTGAGGTTCAGTTCTTTATCCCTCCATTTTGGGGTGTGACAAATATGGTATTAGAGATTTTGACCCAAGAGGAAGCCCCATGACAAAAAGGACTCGCATGAACCAACTGTAGGAAGGACTTGCCTCTCTCAAGAAAACAACAGACTCCCAATTCAAAACTATAGAGACTAAAATGCTGGCTCTGAAACACATGCCTGAATCTATAATCCAGCAACTGACTATCTTAATCGTGGAGTTGCAAAAGAACCATAGCCCTTCACGGTGGTAAGTCTTCAAGTTTGCACTAGTGTCAAGAGGAAAAATCTGAACCTGGAGGAGAAAAATATTCAAGGTAAAAATTGACTTCCCTGGCTTTTAATGGTGAAGATCCTAATAGGTAGTTATAAAAGGCCAACCATTTCTTTACTTTCTATAACACATTACCATAATAGAAATTGAGGTTAGCCTCCTTCTATATGGAAGGATAGGATCTGATATGGTTCCAAGACTTAGAGGAATCAAGGAACTTGAGTAATTGGGAGGAATTTACTATGACATTGTTGACTAGGTTTGGACCTAGCTCATATGATAATCTCATGGAGTCCCTAACTCGTCTAAAACAAAATGGCACAATGGAGGAGTATAAGTCCAGGTTTGAGGCCTTGCCCAATCGACAAAGGGAATTATCTGATTCCTACAAGTTGAGTTGTTTCCTTAGTGGGTTAAGGGATGATATTCAATTGCTTGTGAGGATGTTTAATCTTGACAACTTACTCACTACTTATAGCCTAGCTAAAATTCAGGAGGAACATATTGGAGTTGCTAGGAGGAATTAGAAGGGGGTGCCACATTCCCCTGACCAGGGATTGCTTAAAAATTCACTTACAATTATTGTAATAACCCCTAAGGGAGCTTCCAAGGCCTTAATGCCCACTCAAAAGATTAACCAACATCAAATGAAGGAAATGAGGGATAAGGGGTTGGGTTACTACTGTGATTCCAAGTGGAATCCAAGTCACAAATGTTCAAATCCCAAATTATTCTTTAATTTATGATGTTAAGGAATAAGTTTTTGAGGAACTTGAGATGGAAGAGGGCCCAGTTGTGGAGGATAAAGTGGAATTGAGGCAGAAAACAATCAACTTGAGATCTACCTATATGCCTTAATTGGCTCTTAAGGTCTCAAAACAATAATAATACCCACGAGCTCTTAAGGAAAGAATTCTAACTTGGTTGACCTATGAGAAGGAGCTTTATGCTTTAGTGGCTACCATACAGAAATGGATGCCTTACCTGCTTGGACAGTCCTTTACAATTAGGACTGATCATCAAAGCCTCAAATACTTGTTGGAACAGAAGGTATGAGCCCCTATGCAGCAAATGTGGATCTCTAAGTTGCTAGGTTATGGTATGGTGGTGGAATTTAAAAGGGGGTAGGAAAATAAGGTTGTTGATGCTCTTTTTAGAATGAATGAGGGTGCTAGGCAGGAAGTGGAGGTCAGCATGACAACATTGTTTATTCCCACTACTAAATGGTGGGAGAAGGTTAAGGCAACCTACGTTAAGGATCCTTATACAGTGGGCTTGATCTCTCAGCATGAAACGACACTTTATCCCAAGATTTTTCAATTAAAGGTGGATTATTGTACTATAAACAGAGGGTAGTGATAGCTAACCATGGAAACTTGAGGCAACAACTACTATAGATCACTCACATCAACCTTTTAGGAGGACATTCAGGATATGACAAGACCCTACATCGAATCGAAAGGGAATTTTTCTGGTAAAGGCTAAAGACAGACACCAAAAAGTTTATTAGGGAATGTGAAATTTGTTAGGGTGTTAAGGCAGATCAATCCAAACAAATTGGCCTATTACAATCCATCCCCATTCATTCACTACCATGGACTCACATCACTATGGATTTTGTGGAAGGCTTCCCTTTTTCTCAGGGGTATAATAGCTTATGGGGTAGTAGTAGGCAAGCTCACCAAGTATGCTCTATTCATCCCCCTGACCCACCCTTTCTTAGTTAAGACAGTGACTCAGCTGTTTATGAAGCACATTCTGAAATTACATGGAATGCCAATTCCATCATCTTAGATCGAGGGAGCACTTTCACTAGCCTTTTTTGGTAGGACCTATTTAAGGCTCAGGACACACAACTGACCTTTAGTACCTCCTACCACCCCCAGATTAATGGTCAAATCGAGGCTGTCAACAAGTGTGTAGAGAATTATCTAAGGAGTTTTGTGGGAGACAAACCTAAAGAATGGGCTAATTGGGTATCCTGGGCTGAGTGGTGGCACAATATCCACAAGACATTTTGAAGCCCTTTATGGCTATGCACCCCCCACGACTAATTCCCTATGTGTCTGGAACTACCAAAGTAGAAGCAGTAGAGGAGAGTTCAATTAGGGATTTGATCATCCAGCTCTTGCGACATAATTTACAAAAGGCATAGGATCGCATGAAAGGGTACATGGATTTGAAACAAAATGAGCAAACTTTTGAGGTTGGAGAGTGGGTGTACCTCATATTGTAGCCATACCATCAGTTATTGGTGGCACACCGGCAGAATCTGAAGCTAGCACCTCGATTCTTTGGCCCCTTTGAGATCATTCAAAAAATACGTGTCGTGGCCTATAGGCTTCAACTCCCACCTTCCTTTTCCATCCATCTCGTCTTTCATGTATCGCAGTTGAAGAAGAAGCTCGGGCAACAAGTCACGATCATTCCAACTTTGCCTCCAATGGACTCTAAGGGCCTTCTCAATCTCGAACCAGAAGAAGTTTCGTTTTGTAGACTCAAGAAGTCGAAGAACCAACCCTTGGTTGAGCTCTTGGTCTGATGACAAGATCAACAAGCGAAAGATGCTACTTGAGAACCATATGTGTTGCTAAAGGAAGCTTGCCCCCACCTTGCGAGCAAGGTGTTCTAACCAGGGGGCTTTGTCACACGCACGAGTAAAGTTGAAGAATAGGTTCTTGGGTCGGATAGTTGGGCTTGAAGACATCGGCTTTCTACCAGAGGGCTGAATCCACACCCTTTCGTGATTAGGGGCCTCTGGCCCATTAGTTATTTCTAATTTTGTATTAGCCCAATATGAATCCAAGTTAGATATTTGTTCCTTTTCCTTTTTTTTTTTTTTACCCTTTTTTGTTATGGAATGTGGAATCTTTAGTTGTTAGTTATTTGGTAGTGCTCGGTGGATGTGTTGGCAGATATATAAGTGGGGACCAAAACATCTTTGAGCAAAAGTTCATACAAATTCTATTATCGTTCTCTCCATCTTTCTTCTACAATTTTCTAGAGGAGGTCACCTCAAAGTGAGGCCCAGATTTTTATTCCTCCATCTCGGGATGTGACATTATCCTACCAATTCATGTGATAGGTTTTCATATTTATGTTTAGTGTGCCAAATAAATAGATTTGTATCTATATATATATATATTTTTTATTACATTTAACCTATGAAGATACTCTAAACTAGGTAAAGAGACGACAACAAAGAAAACCTGTTCTTGAACAAAGATAGCAGCACTGTGCGCTCATATCCATGGTCAACAGAATGCAAGATAAATCCGTGGAAACATGGTTTTAATACATGATCAAACGATGGTCTGATCAAGCTGATTTACTCGAACATTCATTCTTCAGCTTGTGACATGATCGTGCTTCTTAACCAATTTGTCGGGAGTAATTACTTTAGATGTATGTTTTTTTGAGTGGGGCAAAAATATGCAATGAATTTAATGCTACAAAGACGGGAATATGATGCAGTAGTACCTAATGGCAAGCCGCTGCCTGACATAGAAACGCAAATAAAGAGACCTTCCCAAGCTAACCAGTCATGTATCATATAGCTCACATACATAGATTTAAAAGACTTACATACCTAAACAGTATGGAGATCCTCATGCTACCACAAAAGCACTTGATGAACCTGTGAAATGGCGTATTGATCCCATGATACTCTTTGAAGCACCAAAATGTCTGATCCTGTACACACCGGTTGGTGTGGATTCTGGTATTCTCCATTCTACTGTTGCGTGACTCCAAGTGCTGAGTTTCGAGGGTCTTGACCACTTAAAACGCAGGCAGAAATCATCATCATCATAAGCGGGAACCCATGTATCCTTTTCACGGAGGATCTCCACGAGGACAAACGTACCTTCAGTCATGAGGTCATTTCGGGGGCAAGCTGACCAGAAGGTAACATTCACCAAGTCGCCTTTTTCAAAGGTTGAATTTTTAGGAACGTCAAAGCTGACATCCCCGAAATTTACTCCACTACTTGTTTCATCAATCAGAACAGGGGTAAGTAAGCTTATTTGCTTATCCAAGAGATCTGGGGCTTGTGGCCCTTTTTCAACGGCTTCACCACTAATGATAGCACTTGCGAGCTTCTTGAACTCCTGCATGTAGGCACTGAGTGTATGTGGACCATATAGTGTGGAGGCTCCCTGAGAAGTAAAACATCAGTAAATGAAAAGGGAAAATAATTATAGGCAAAAAGTTGTCACATTATAAAAGTAGAAAATGTTGTAAGGATCACTATTTTTCCTGCAATTTAATTATTTATTTTAGTTTTGTGTGTGAGTAGCAGTGTTTTGATCCTAGCAGCTACGTAGAAAAAGTAAATAAGAATTCAGGGCCATCTTAAAGTCATCGCAGTATGGCATGCCTTTTATCTTTTGAAATCACACTATTTCAAGGTTCACTGCCTTTAAAAACTTCCTAACCAACTGTCCTTGGGCGTTGGCTATAATAGGGGATGGGTAGGGGTTAGGGAAAGCACTTAGGTTCAAACCTAACCAAACAGGAAAAATATCAATAATGGCAACATTGGCAAGCAATCTATTATGGTCGATGAACAACAGAAAAAAGTTCTCGAATAACGAAGTTGTGTCTCATGTAACATTTGTTGACTCTCCCTCTGTCTCTCCTGCTGGGTGTAATATCATCTACACTGCTGATATCAAAGAGTTTCAACTAAGTGTTCGCTGATTATAGCATTTGAATATAGAACTCCGCATGCATATCTGTTCCTTGATATTAAGACTGACCTCATATCTTTGCACATGGTACTCTTCAAAGGTAGTCACATACTGTGAATAGGTATTAGTTAACCCTGCTATAACAACATGGACATTGCCATGACCATTACTTGTGAGCACTGTCTTCACGGCATCACGGAGACGCCTCCCAGCCATTGTTGTAAATTCTATAAGAACCAAAACAATCAGAAAAGTCACGAGTGTAAAGGAACACATCCGCTAACATAAAGAAGCATAAATGTGTAGTTAGTTGCCAGAAGCAACAGTAAAAAGTGATTTCCAAGGAAAACATATACGTGCTCCTTAATTTCTCCATGAGAAATGAATGCAAAAGTTACAGTCTACCATAAAAATGGAGTTTAAGAATTGGTTGAGAAGACTAACGTGAATCTTCCTATATTATAATTAACATTACAATAGAAGAATGGAAGAATAAACAAGGCAACCCACTACCTCCAGGTACACTCAGAATGACTAGCTGTCCTATCCGTAGGATCTGGAGTGGAAGTATTGAAGGCTGCATAAGCATGGACAAACAAAATTTTTAGTAACTACTGCTATCAGTCTTTACGCAGCCTCTTTGGGGAGGGGGGGGGGGGGGGGGGAGTCAAAAGGACTGAATGGCGGTCTCTATAAATCAACGAGATATTATTTAAAAAAAACACTTTGACAGAGATGATAGTAAATTTCCCAAAACCACTTTATACTCAAATGATCAAAATCTTCCAATAATATCTTTTTACAAAACCCCAATGTGACGCCATTGCATTGTTTCTCAGGCAGGAATACCAGTTTATAAAAATGCATTTAATAGACCTTATGGCTACCCTCAGGGTATTTGGGAGATTTTTTTACGACTATGTGGATATCCCGAACCTCAACAATCTAGCATCCCTAAAAATTAAACCACAATTTCCAATCTATGAGCTCAAATGAATTATAGCAATCAGTCAATTCTGGGAAAATCATCTGTGAAGCATTTCTTTAGGCCCTGTTTGGATAGTGAAAGTGTTTAATCTCATCACATCATTACAACTTTCCCAAATTCTCACACAAAATATAATAAACAATTCAACTTTTTCAAATTGCAAAATAATAATAATATTAAAAAATAATATTCTAACAATATTTTATTCAACTTTCATCAAAACCATCTCATCTCATCTCACTATTTAAACTGCACCTAAAACTAAATAATTACATTCTAATGAAACTTTACACAGTTAGCCATACCATGTTCCTATAGTTTGATATCAGAAATACTATGTTTTTTTAGGCCAGAAAGACTAGTTTAATACTCAGGCTAGACCCTTCACCAGTAACTTTTTATATCTTAAACAGGGCATCTTCTGCACAGAAGGCAATATGTAATTAAAACTTACAGAAATAGACTAAGAAGCATAAAGGAATTCAGACCTAAATTATAAAAAGTACATCCAGGCACAGCTTACCAAGATGGCACTACAAGAACTAATGCTGTTATACACTGCCACCTGCTGCCTAAGATAATTTGATTTGGGAAATAAAAAATTCGACCAAGTTTAGGTATTAAAGTATTACAATCTACACAAAAACATGAATGCTCATATAAACCAAGTCTGCCACTTACAGCCCAGTCATACGGCTGCTTCATTTCCCCAGTATCAAGCAAAATGGGCTTTGGTTGTTGACAATCAATTTGTTCCTTGTCTGGCGTTTTGAGTATGTTGCGCACCAACTTCCAGAAAGGATTTTCCTGAAATAACATCAGAGTAAACGGTAGCCTTGCAATACATGTAAGACCTGAACAGTACAAGAACATTTCATAATGCCCAGCCCATAAAAAATTGCTATTACCAATTACCTTATCTGCTATTACCAATTACCTTATCATCTCCTTGCTTAAAGTCAAAAGCTCCTGGTCCATCTGTTGTTCCGGCAGCAAATGCAAATCCCATTGCAGCAGAGCATGTTTTTACCACCTCAGAACCCCCTCCTTCTGCCTCTCTTGGAAGTGTCACCTCAAGTTGTGAGAAATCTATGTTAGTGTGGCGATAGTCAACCTTCCCAATTAATTGTTCAGATGCTTTGTTGAAAAGCTCTACAGCTTTTCTGAATTGCTTCTCTCCTATTATACGCGTACTTTCAAATTCATCCGGGAAACTGCCATGTTATGTGTGGGCGCAACTTAATATCCACAGAAGCAGCAGATACATATGTTACAGTGCAAAAATAAAAATAAAATAAAAACATAAAGGATCTTAGCACGCAGAGGGATGAGTACCCCGGTCCTCGACCATAGCACAACTCATTCTTCCCACCACAAGTACTTTGATTGAAGTCACAAGGTAGCCCAGTGTCTATGCAAAATGCTCCAAGAACATTTGGGCTAACATCACCACAGTTTGATTGACAAAAGGCAGAAACAAATTCAGGCTTGTTAGCCTGCCTGAGAGCAGCCCTGACACGTCTTGCAACGCTCATATTGCTGTCTGCTGGTCTACCAGGAGGAGACTGGAAGGAAGCAGCAAGCTCCAGTAATTCATGGTCTGCAAAAGAAGAAAAAGTACAAAACATAAATAAATGGAAGTAAGTTCCATTTTTATTTTCTTATAAAAAAATTAAGTTCTGCAATCCTTCAAAATCCAAGCTATACATGTGCTGACCTGACGCAAGGTTTATCAGTAAACTATCCTATATCATATCCAAGTCCTTAAAACTCTATATATCACATTCAAATTTGCATACTTCACTACCGTTGTTATGAACTTAACTTATGTTGATATTATGGAAAGAAAAACCACCCTTTGCCTTTCATTTTGCAGTTCTTAGTATTATTCCTGTCATTAATATTTTCACTCGATGTAATTTCTTTTTCTTTTTTGACAAGTCACTCAATGTAATTTCTATATTTTAGTTGCACTGTTTTTCTATTAAAGGTAGTAGATGCCATATAGCAACCTTCCCTCAATTCTCTTCTCTTCTTTTAAACTGCCTATTAGTTGTACTTTTGCTAGCTTTCATATTAAGATATTCATTTTTGCTTGTTTTTCACATATATTAACACAGAAGCTGACATAGCTTGATTACTGGCATGAATCATATCCATTCAAGTACCAATACCTTTGTAGGCAGACATTCCTCACCAAACCCACGACACAAGAAGCAACAAGACCCAATGTAAATACACCAGATACTTTTTGAACCTATTAATTGCTGTACAGCACCTATTAGGCTATTACTCTCAATATAAAGCATGGTGGAGAGTTGGTAGAGAGAAATTTATGCGCAATTCTGCGAGAGACAAAAGGATAATTATAAAGAGAAATGATATTTGCAGTCATGGAGTGCGTAAGCGCCGCGCAATCCTTTTGCAAAAGTGAGTAAATACGGGACTCACATTAAAAAAAATAATTTTTTAATAGTGGACCCCACTCTTTTTCAAAAGAATTGCGCAGCGCTTGCACACTCCACGACTGTATGTAGAATTACTCAATTACAAATCATGCCCAAGAAATAGTTTTTTCCTTGTTATCTCTTTGAAGAGCCTTGATCTCTGAAAATGTTGACTTCATCTTAAAAGGGACAATCCAGAGAACCAAGGGGAGCGCCTGTCAAATTGTGTAACATCTCTTACAACCATGAGCAAGTGATATTAAGTACAGGCAAAAATGCCAATGCCTTTTGCGAAAGCATATGTTAAAGCCAGTAAAGTTTGACAACTTAAAATTGTTAAACAAAGCCAAAAATAAACCAAGTAACTGAACTGTAATATAAATTTGTTGCCTTGTTATTTCTATTCTATTACAGTAATCAAATTGGGTCCCAAAAGAAATTATACCACGAATATGTTACTTCTTTAAGGCTACAGTTTCCAGTCTGTTGTCAAATAAATTTACTGTAATTAAAAGCGAGAGCTAGCAACTTACAGTTACTATGAAGGTTAGGAATTATGTTTGAGACTCTTCGTGGGATTCCATCAGCTCCAAGTCTACCGGAATATGAGATTTCAGTACCATTCTGCTCAAACCAGTCTTCCATAAATCTTGCGGCAGCACCTTTATTATCCCCACTTATCAATGAATTTGTACGACTCATAGAAGTTCCATGAGTCGCAAACCAGTTAAAGCTACCAAGTGGACCCCACTTGTCATCTACAAACTTCAAAAGGGTCATTTCCTTATCAACATCATACTTGTATTTACCTCGCTCTGCTGCAGGATTATTTAAATAAGCACTAGGACTGCGGTTAACACCAGCATCTAAGAGCTCTCCTGTAAGTTGACAACCAAAATCTATTTCAGCATCTTGACGATGATTTACAAATAAAACATAGACCACCACTTTCTCAAAACACCATACAATAGTTCATGGCAGGATGAAAGCATTGCAATATAAGTTGTTATCTAACTATTGGATCCGAGTTCAGAACCCCTATTTGTCCTGTTTAGGTTCTTACTGATCCCGTTATTTATGTGACTCGTGCATCCATAAAAGTAGCAGATGGTTGAACTTATCTAGAAAGCAAGGACACAGCCCTTGATTTTAAAGAAACCAACTTTTAGCTATGCACGCTGAAGAGCTGGCATTAGCTATATATGTGCAAAACCAGATACAGAGATAAAAATCCGTAATTATGAAAAGCAAGTACATGGGAATAAAGATGAGCCACAGCGTCCCCCTAAAACTGCAGGTAACCCTGTCACGTCAATGGCATCAACCATATAAAAATCTAGAGTTATTTACAGTGAAAGCTGAAAGAGGCTTCAGAGTAGGGGTGAAGCTAGGTCTTTTATTTACCAGGATGGGAATATATAACTCTAAGAATAAAAGTGAGAAAATTAAAAATATAATATAAATATATATTAAAAAGCATGAAATTTAATGCTTTTCACTAAAAAAACTAGATTGAGATAGTAAATTTAATTTCAATATTGTGTTGAAGTAATATTGGGTCACTTGATTGGAGAAGGTGATGATTAACCTTGATTTTTCTTTTTTTATGACAAGGAACCCTAGAGATGTCAAATGCAACATGTTTTTTACTGGGTTAACCGTCAATTATATATGATCTTTAGCCACACCAGTAAAAACTTAATTTTTTGTTAAACACTAATGCTTTTAGATTTTTTTCCCCTAAGAAAAATATATACAGATTCGTTAAGGTTTATTGTTTTCAAATGATCATATTCTTTCTCCTGCTAATGAGATTTGATTGAAATTATTAATTAAAATTACATATATATATATATATATACACAATATCATAAAGTTGAAAATATTAATTTCTACATCTCTTTAATTTTATATGACATGAGATTTAGATCTAATAGCTAAGAGAAAAATGATAGCAATCAACATGCCACGATGTTCTTAAGAAATTAGAATACAGTGCAAAATGTTGAAAGAGAGAGGGAGAAACATGACACAGAAAAACAAGACCAACAGGAACATTTTAACATCCAAATGATGTGGTGAAGCATAAGAGCTCTTTACCTTACCATTACTTACAAAAACTGACCCGGGCCGGATATTTTCATGGGCTTCTATAATGCTTTTCTCAATCCCATCAACAATGACATCAAACGACTGTTGTACAAATCCAAGGGATGTTATAATATACACCACATGTTGGAGATAACCCCCAGGGCCAGCGTGCGTGTGAATTCCACTAATAGCTACATTATCTTCAGTATATAGGTCCCCATACCTGCCAAATAAAAAGATTGGATAGTTTCAGTTTGTTGGACAAAGATGTTGAAATGCCCAATAAACTCAAAATTTGGCATTTAGCAACAGAAATTGAAGTCCATCCATTTTAAAAACACCATGCACCAACCGGGGATGGAGCTAGGAATTGAAACTGAAGGGGCCGGTCTGCACTAGAATTTCTTTTTGGAGGAATAGAAAAAATTGCAGGTTTGGGGAGCGATCCCCCCTATCTTCGTCACCCGCCAATCATAATAGGTTTTAAACAACAAAGCAAATTTGTTCATACCCGCATGAATAGAAGAGTTTATGTATTACAATAAATGTCACTCTTACATTATAGGTGGACTTTATATGACAAATAAATTATTTTTGCTATCAAAATATACATATTGATAAGAAAATGTAGAGCCATAGCTTGAGACATATTATATTAAGTACCTTGCCTTCAACCTCTCAATCACCTTGATTGTTACAATTTGTGAAGCCATGCAAGCATCGAGATTTACAAATACTACCCTGTTCCCTTCTGGCTCTGCAACGATAAAAGTGCGAGCTCGGAGCCTGAAGTGAATCCCAGCTGTGATCTGTTCTGAGTTAGCATATCCCATCATATTAACATCAGCGGCAGGTCCTGTAATGTCATAGCTTCCAAGCCCAATCAAATAATTGGATGCTGAGACCAGTCCTCTACTATTCTGCAGTAGGAGTACCAAAGCAATCCATAACCAAATCATTGCACATGGCCTCTGGAATTTGAGATTAAAACGAGATGAAAACTCCATCGCACTCAAGCGAGATCTATCAGAAATCAACCAGTTCTTCTCATTTTCCTTCACAGACAACATATTTTGCGACAGCAGCCGTACTGCATAATAGTTCCAAACGTATGAAAAACGAGTCACAGAAGCTGCACTCTATTTTATCTAATATATGCTAAAATGTAATCTGTATAATTTATCTCTCTATCAAAGTTAGATAAGGCACGTGTCAATGCACAATCTATTTCTTGTTTAACTCGGTTCTCAGAAACCTCGAATCGTTTGATTATAACCGATTTCACAAAGAAGAAGAAGAAGAATAACATATGCTACCTCATATAATTCAAATATCTAGATCAATGCTGATAGCTAGACATACACTATCACAGTCGAAACTAAAACAGATTTTCTCGAATTTTCTTTTACGTATTACAATTTTAGGTTCTGATTTCTGACCAGACCGAGAGTACTGTAATGCATCATTCTACCTATGATTAGCTAGGAAAAGAGCCAAGTAAATGCGATTAACAAAGGTAAAACCCTTTCAGTTTCAGCGGAGATTCTGTACCTTAGCAGACGACGACTTGCGATTTCCACACAACGGTCATTATTTTAAAGCAGTTGCTGCAAATTTGATCGAGTTTTTTGAATTTCCAGAATGCGGAGTGTATCTCTGGCTCTTTGACAGTAAACACACCCTTAAGCTTTGCAGTAGAGTGAAAGTGAAGAAAACGTGTCGGAAGCGGAAAATGAAGACCGATAGCTTGGCGAGGCTTGCTCGGTTTCCCAGTTTTATCCACCAGGATTCCTATACTTACTGGCCGAAGTCTACTCCAGACCTAGATTGGGAAAGCCCGAATCTTAATCCACATTTTCTGTGCTGAAAATATTGAATTCAAACCTCCCTTCCAAGCTTTGTGGGGTTTATGCATTCAAAAAACAATTGATCTTCGGACTGAGGAAGCCTTATAGGCTGCGTTTGGATATTAAATTAAGTTGAGTTAAATTGAGTTAAGATGATAAAATATTGTTAGAATATTATTTTTTAATATTATTATTATTTTAAAATTTAAAAAAATTAAATTATTTATTATATTTTATATTAAAATTTAAAAAAATTATAATGATGAGTTGAGATTTTGAACATTCAAAAGAATCGTGCAATTGAATAAATATTTTATATTAAAAAATTTTAATTTTTTAATAATAAATTTTTTTTTTTTTTTTCACTATTGTATCTACCATTACCATTTCGTTTGTTTTGGGTCCTACCTCTATTCATCTGCAGAAAAATGGTGAAAAGTGCGAAAAAGTTCTCAATATCCTATCTGATTGCAAAACTTCGAAACTAAGCAACCATCAATTAGCAATGAAACCAACAAAAGTTCTCAAGTTTGACAAATTCACCATACACCTATCTATCATAAAAAAATCGTCGAGAATTCACCTTCTTCCTCTGTTTGGTATTTTTATTTTTATTTTTATTTCTTTATTTCTTTCAGCTATATTGTAATAGCTTGTAGAGATTGTGTTAAAAGCAATAGTAGTAATTGTTCTAGAAGATTCATTTTTCACACATGTAAATCTGTCATATACACGTCAATAGGTTTGTTAGTATTTGTCCTTTTTTTATTCTCTGCATCAGTGTCGAGTAGAGGACACAAAGTTGTATATAACAGCCATAGTGGTTGCTATGTAATCATCAATTTTCAGTAGAAAGAATATTTTTCCTACAACTGTTTTCTATTTTTGTCATGGTATTTAGGGAACTCTTGAGAAAAGAGTTTTCCCTTTCTTCTTCATTTTCATCCTTTCCATGGCATTTTCATTGGTTATCTCTATGCCACAAAAGGTTACAAACTTTTTGACCCCATTACTAAAACTGTTTTTGTATCTCGAGATGTGGTCTTTCATGAGTCTATATTTCATTTTCTAACTTCTGTTTTACCACCTCCCCCATCAATTGAAAATCCCTCACTTGTTCTCCCTTTATCCGTACTTGATCTTCGTGTTGTTCCTACTGATGTATCTCTAATTGACACTACATCTTCATCTCATGCTGCTTCCCCTATTGATTCTATTGATGCATCCTCATCTTCCCTTTTTATACCCCATGCCATGCCTACTCGTACCTTCACTAGAATTAGAAAAGTTTCAGGCTACATGTTTGATTTTCATCACAGGCTCCTTACATCTTAGACCTCACTCCAACCTTCCCCTTATGCCAAATGGTAATTTGCAAGCAAGTAATCCTCACCCTTTAGCTTCTACTCTCTCTTATGATAATCTTTCAACTTCTCATAGAACCTTCACTTTAAAATTATCAAGGATTTATGAACCCAAGTTCTTTCATGAGACTGTGTCGCCCTCACTAGAGAAAGGCTATGGCAGATGAGATAGTAGCCCTAGAAGCCAATCAGACTTGGGAACTCACTACATTACCTACTGGTAAAATTCCTATTGGTTGTCGATGGGTTTACAAGGTTAAACTTAGGTCTGATGGGTCCATTGAGAGGTACAAGGCCAGATTAGTGGCCAAGGGTTATACCCAATAAGAGGGATTCGATTATTATAAGACATTTTCACCTATTGCCAAAATGGTAACTGTTAGGATAGTTTTGGCTCTTGCTTCAGTTTATAAATGGCACCTCATCCAATTAGATGTTAGCAATGCATTTTTGCATGGTGAGCTTCATGAGGAAGTGTATATGAGCTTGTCACTAGGCTTTGCTAAATAGGGAGAGCCTCAACAAGTGTGTAAGTTACTCAAGTCTCTCTATGGCTTAAAGCAAGCCTCGAGATAAAGGTTTAACAAATTCTCCATTGCAGATTACTCTTTCTTCACCAAAATTACTAATCATCATTTATAGCTTTGCTTGTGTATGTAGATGATATATTAATAGCCTCTAACGACATGAGTGCAGTTGAGGAACTCAAATTGTTTTTGGATAGCAAGTTCAAGTTGAAAGATTTGGGTCTTCTAAAATATTTCTTGAATATTAAGATAGCTAGAACAACAAATGACATTACTCTTAGTCAGAGGAAATATGCTTTAGAAATCCTTGAAGATAGTGGGATGTTAGGGAGTAAGGTGTAGAAATTCCCTATGGAGCAGAATTTAAAGTTGAGCAGAACAGAAGGCAACTTGCTAGATGATCCTACAACATACAAAAGGTTGATAGGCAGACTGATATACCTCACTATTACAAGGCCAGATATCTCATATGTGGTTCAAGTGCTTTCTCAATTTATGGATAAGCCTAGACAAACACACCTTACATCAACAAATAGAGTACTGCAATACATTAAGGGAACTCCAGGGTAGGGTCTCTTTCTATCTTCTAAGTCAAAGCTGTATCTAAAAGGCTTTGCAGATGCAGATTGGGCTGGGTGTATAGATACCAAAAGAAGTGTTACTAGCTTTTGCATATTTCTTGGAGATTCATTTATTTCATGGAGATCTAAAAAGCAATCCACTGTTTCTAGAAGTTCTGCAGAGGCTGAATATAGATCAATGTAATCAATAGTTTGTGAATTGATGTGGCTAGTTCAACTGCTTAAGGATTTGAATGTTCCTCATCCACATTCTGCATTGTTGTTTTGTGATAACCAAACAACCTTACACATAGTTGCTAACTCCGTATTTTATGAGAGGACAAAACACATAGACATCGATTGCCATATAGTGAGGGAAAAGCTTTAAGCAGGACTAATCAAGACATTGCATGTCAAGAGTAATATGCAGTTGGCAGATGTTTTCACCAAGGCTTTGGGGCAGTAGCAATTTGAAGCCTTAATCTCCAAGATGAGACTATTAAACATATATAGTCCATCTTGAGGGGGAAGTGTTAAAAGCACTAGTAGTAATTATTCTAGAAGATTCATTTTTCACACATGTAAATTTTTCATATACACGTCAATAGGTTTGTTAGTATTTGTCTTTTTTTATTCTTTGCATCAGTGTTGAGCAGAGGACACACAGTTGTATATAACGGCCATAGTGGTTGATGTGTAATCATCAATTTTTAGTGGAAAGAATATTTTCCCACAACTATTTTCTATTTTTGTCAAATTGTTTAAAAAAAAAAAGAAACTTGTAGAGAGTCCTATGCTGGATGAGGACTCGGGTACTAGGTTGTTGGAGAGCTCCGATGAGTGGTTGCGGCCATGGCAGTGACTGTGACAGCTCACCAAGGCGTCGAGGCTGGCGGCGTTAGATCAAACTCCGGTGAGAAAGGCAAGGTGACCAAAGTAATTACGGTGGAAACCGGTGACCACAACAGGAAACTTTGGCACTCTCGAAGATACGGTCGGACATGGATGGAGCTTCAGGGAAAGTGTTAAGGGTTACTTGTGGGAAGAGGTTTCCAGGTGATGTTTTCTTCTTTTTTTTCTCCTTTTTTTTTAATGGACTTACATCTGCCACATCAATTTCATCCACAATTTCATGCACAAAATAGACTGTACTAGCATAATTGTTTTATTAACTCATTTCATCTTCTGATTATAATTTTTTTAAAATTTATACACAAAATTTAATAAATAATTCAACTTTTTTAAATTACAAAACAAAATAATATTAAAAAATAATATTCTAATAATATTTTATTTAACTTTCAGCTTTCATCACATCTTGACTTATTATCCATACCTCACCTAAGGAATGTTTGGAGAATTAAATGAGATGATAATCCTGTAAATAGTAATGAAATGATTTGAGTTAAAACGTTTTATTGACACCAATCTTAAAATGAGATTAGATGAAATAAAATGATTTGTCTGCCCAAATACATATAAGAAATAAATATAAATACTAGAACAACCTTAATTTTGAAAAATGTTGTTATTTATATTGGAGGTGATTTTTTGTTAACAGATATAAGAATTCAAATTGATTGGTACGGAATGATTTTTGTAAGGCATCACCTTCACAAGTTTCTCATCTTCAACAAACACAATTACATTCATTATCAATTCTTAATTTTTAAGAATTATAATTTTTTTAAGAAAATATATTTATGATTATTTTAAAATTTTCTACTTCTCATTCGAAAACTATCTTCTTCTTTTGTTTACTCAGTAAAAAGAAGTGTTCACACATGACATCGTGGTGTGTTTTTCATCTTGAAACAAGACGTGTTCCGAGGGTCAAGCATATAGGATTTTCAATTTTATAATTTTGAGAAATTACATAAAATCCTTACACCGCATACTTTCATATAATTAATATGTAATTTGTCATTTTTATATTTTTATCTTCATCCTTAAATATGTTTGTGTTTAAATATAATGATAAAATTAATAAATCACATATTGTTTAGATAGAGATGTGTGATGTAATGCTTTCTTATAGCATTTTTATATCACTTTTTTGCATATTTCCATCATTTTAATCCATCTTTTTCGTTTGTTTTATAAGATTGTTAGCTAACATTAATGAGACATGGCATTCTCCATGCCATGCAAGTCGTCCCATAAAAAAATTATAAAAGCTTAAAAACATATACTTATTAAGAAAATTTAAAAAATTATAAACAAAATTAATTGGAAATGAAAGTGCTGAGGGCTAGTTTGGCTATTATTTATTATTTTATTATTATTATTTATTACTATTCACTATTATTTAATATTCTATTATTATAATTTTATTACTATTTACATAATATCTGATATCACCTCACTATCCAAACACAATCTAAATTTTTTAATTGTCATATGAACAATGAAAATATGGATCCAGAAGTTTGAGTCATCTCTATAGTGGACAGATGAGAAAGTTCTAAATTCTTAAAATTGAAGGTAACCATTTACACTTTTCAAGATAACGTGACATTCTTTAAAATTTTAAATTTAATTAGATGAGATGAGAATTTTGTGAATAGTAATGAAATTATTTAAGTTAAGATGTTATTAGATTTTGGAAACTGGAAGAGAAAATGTTAAATAAAAATATTATAAAGCTAAAAATTTGTTTGAATATAATTTTTTAATATAATTTTTCTTTTGAAATTTGAAAAAGTTATATTATTTTTTGTGTTTTATTTAAAAATTTGAAAAAATTATAATTATTAGATGAAAAAATTAAAGATTTCAAATTAAAAAATATTTTATATTTGAGTGATATTTGAAAAAAAAAATTATAAGAGATCTCGCTTTCCAAACATGACCTTAATTTTATTCGGCAAAATATTTGTTAATGGACTGTGCTACTCACACCAAGAAATCCCACAGACACTTTGTATTGATAGTGTTAATTTTTTGGTACACATAATTGACAGACTTTTTCGATGGGTTTACCATTTTCCTTTGTCAATAAATCATAATTTTTTTTTAGACATGAAAAATGAGGGATTCGATCATTGATTCTCAAAATTAAGGTGTTTTTAATTGATCCAAATGATATTGACAATAAATCATAACTTTTATCAAAGGAAAATGATACTAATCCCATGATTTTGTCTTCTCAAAATTTCTGTTTGAGTATTTTAATTTTTTTTAATAGTTAAGGATGTGATTATTAGTAAAATTGTGCATTTATTTATTTTTAAATATTTAAGATGTTTAAAAAATACTTGAAAGAAAAAAAAATATGCAATTGGATAAGTTGGCAAACTCACTAAACTGCAGCACCGTTTACCAATTAATAGAAAAAATGCGGCCAAAAACTTAAAACTAAAATTAAGGGGTCAATTTACCAAATATTAAAACTATCGAGGTCTTTAAAAAAAAAAAAAAAAACGTCAAAACCCTCACTTCTCAGTCGCTTCGAAGAGCACGAAAGCCGAAAGTTTTTCACCGAGAAGAGAGACACAGCCGAACTCCAGAAATGGCGACCGCTCTGGCGAACAGAGCTTCGAGCGATCGAGCTCTAAGCCTCTTGAAGCTCCCATTCAGCTTCCTCAGAAGCTTCAGTGCTGCTTCGCAATCTCCTTCTGCGCCAAATCCCAATGCTTCTTCCTCGGCCTCGAAGAAACCCAAGAGAAGAAAGAAGAAGAACCTGTTCGAGGTCGCTCAGTTCTTACCTAGCTGGGGACTCGGGTACCACATGGCCAAGACTCACTGGACCGGGGTCTCCTACGAGATCACGAAGATCAATCTATACAAGGTCATTTTCTTTCTCTCTGCCTCGCTGATTTTCCATTGTTATTTTTTTTGCGAGAAAATGTGGGAAAATTACTGGAAGTTTTCCATGCCTATTGGAAAAAACCCAAAATCCGGTTATCCAAATTTTTTCGTTGAATTTACCTAAACCATTGTCTTATCTTGAGTGATGTGCATGCCCGCAATTTTTCTTTCCTACAGTTTCTCGGCAGCCAAACAACGATTTGGTTCAATTTTATGCTTCTTTTGTCCGCCACTCTCTTATAGGTTTAAGGGTATAGGGTTTATGTGGTTGCTGGGTTCTGTTGCAGGATGGTAGGCATGGCAAGGCATGGGGAATCGTTCACAAGGACGGTCAGTGTTTGGTTTCATACTTCTTAAAGAATTGAAATTTGTTTTTCGATATTGGTATTAGATTTGCTGACACTGCACCTGCTGCTGTTACTTAATATATCTAGAGATTTTTTCTCTTAATTAAAAAAAGAGGTAAGTTCATGCTTTATTGCTCAGTGTCATTACGTCGGGTGTTGCTTTTTCTGTTTTACTGTATAATGAATCTAAAAAGAGTTTCGGTTTAGGGAGTGAGCTGTTTACCTTGTTGGAATTATTTGATTGGGTTTAGTATGGCCTTCGCAATTCTTGAATCCCTTGATGCTGCAAACTTTAATATATCTGTAACGCTCTACTCGTAGAAAAAGATTAAAAAAGACTGTTGCTTTCCACCATAACAAATTATTATTTAAGCTCAAGGATTTCTTTGCGCCAAGTCTCAGTCGTGCTTATTAATCTTTTCAATGTTGAAATGCTGAAAAGGTGTGACCCAGAAAACTCATAATCTTTGATTAGTTGTTTCTTCACGCTAGTCGTGTCTAAGGGTTCAAATGTCTCTTTGCACTGGCTGTGTCTATGTATTCAAACAATAAGACCAGATTAAAAGTAGTTTTGCATTATGGGGATCAGTTATCTCATTTTGCAATCTTCTGTAGAGTAGTTGGTTCAAAAAGGCTAATTCGCTTTTGTCTTCTTTGGTTGACCTTAGTAACTTAATCTCCTGTTTTGATGATCCTAAGTAACTTATAATTATGGACTTGGAATGGAACATGTAGATTTCATCTTAGATTTGTTTTATTTTGGCTGACCAATTATCAGATATGCATTTCTGTGGGAAATCAGACTGAAATGTATAATTGACTTGAAGGTCATCTAAAAAAGTTACATTAGTTATTTCAGTGTTTATGGTCCAAGAAAGTTTTGTTACTGTTTTCGATCTTTGGTCTTTCATCCAAATCTCAGGTCCATAAAAAAGTTTATAATAGTAAATCATTTTATGGTATCAAGAGTAAGGATTATACAAATTGCTTCAGATCGTGATTACTTTTTCTAGTTGCAAGAGCATTGTTGTTATGTGTTGGTTCACTAAATGCCTGTTTTCTGTAGTTGCTAGTTATTTCACAATATTTGGAGCTTGTTATAAAGGTTAGATTTATTAGTGTATTTCAAGGTAGAAGAATTATCTGATTTCAAGGCTCGATTTATCTATTTCTGTAGTTTATTGTGTTTTGATCTATCAAAAAAGCTTATTTGCTAGAATTTGATGCAGGCTTGCCAGCTGCAGATGCACCAAAGAAAATAAGTGGAGTCCACAAGCGTTGTTGGAGGTATATTCCAAACTTGAAAAAAACAACGGAGATTGCACCCAACTTGACCAAATGTGCTGAAACTGCCCCGAAAGCTGAAGTTCAAGCATCTTGAATCGTATCGACTAATAATAGATACTGGTTGCCTGACGTGTTATACCCTGATGTCCTTTTTCAGCCGTTGATGCCCCACTATTTTAGAGTTTCACTCCATTGGCACCGATGTCGGCTGTAGTTTGTTCTCTATTCAGTTCTTTCTGGATGTATTTGATGCTTTTTTGTAGCATCCTTGTGCACTGGAAGCAAAAGAAACGGCCTTTCGGCAATGCAAATGAAAATATGTCATCACAAGTGAAGGTTGAGCATGATGGATTTTTTTCGCATTCAGTTTTCATGTTTTTGGAGTGATGCTTAATTCAGTTTTCATGGTATCTGAAGAAATCTGGAGATTCAATGGGTGTTTGATTAGGACAGGCTTGAGGCAGGATGTATCTTTAATTTCTGTCCTCGTTTGGTCCAACTCTCTTTCATTCTATGATGCTTACCCGAGGCAGGAAGGCATGTCCTTAAATTAGTATTTAATTTGTAGGGACCAGCTTTTCCCATTGATATCTGTTTTCCAATGGAAGACTCATTCAAGTACCTCTCGTGCCTCGAAATCCGAAAAGCGATTTCCCCTTTTGCTCGGTTCAATCTGGCAGGTAGATGAGGTATAAACTTTTCATTTCATCGTTATAAATTTTTTAAATTTTTATATAAAATATAATAAATAATTTAAAAATTAAATTCACATTTTTTAAATTTTAAAATAATAACAATATTAAAATAAAATATTTTAAACTCTCAAATAAAATATAAAATTCTCATCTCATCTTCCAAACTTGCCCATCTTCCAAACTTGCCCTTGAGACGGAGACTCAGCTATAACAGATGAGAAATAAGATATGATTCAGGAAAAATGGATTTTCTTGAGTGTATGCAATATGGCTACCGCGGGGCCCCTTTTGGGCTCGTCGGCGTCAGGGAAACTGCGCTCCTTTGTAGAGATGGTCTCACAGTCACTGGCTCCGTTGCCTAAAGTGGAAGTGCTGATTCATGTGCCGAAAATTATTGACGGTACATCTTGTATTTTATTCACGTGAGGAGATAAAAACATCTGCTCAGTGTTTTAGATTTTCTTTGGTGATGGAGCTCATTTGCCAACGTCCATCGTTGGATGAGATACGTGCGTTTATAAAAAATCGGTGGGGTTTAAATAAGCAACCAGTTGTATCAAGTATGCGACGCCCTCGTAACATTTTCCTTCGGTTTTCAATTGAAGCTGATTTCGTCAAAACCTTTTTCAGAGAGGCTTGTGAGGTAGAAGGGAAGCCTTACAAGATTTTTATCTGGAGCCCAGATTTTTCAGAGAAATATGAGCCTTCCATGGTTCTAGTTTGGGTGGTCCTCCTTGGACTGCCGCTAATTACCATGAGTCATTCCTTTGGAGTCTGGTGCTTCCAATTGGCAAATATATTAGGAGGGATAATAGCACGCGTTGCGCTACACGAACGGATGGAGCAAGAGTCTGTGTGGAGATGGATGTAGCTCTAGACTCG
Source organism: Juglans microcarpa x Juglans regia (assembly GCF_004785595.1). Lineage (NCBI taxonomy): Eukaryota > Viridiplantae > Streptophyta > Magnoliopsida > Fagales > Juglandaceae > Juglans > Juglans microcarpa x Juglans regia. Next base: position 6,670,061 of record NC_054607.1, read on the forward strand.
ATCCCTAGTTTTTGGATTGGTTATCCAAGGAAGTCTGCCTATAGATATCAGGAAGTAGTTTATGAAACTTTGTCGGCTTATTGTTCTCATTGTCATATGTAGGGCCATAATTCTAAAACATGCAAACGAGAGATCGATGCAAAGAAGTCAGGTGATCTAAAAAAATGGAAGGAGGCAAGGTGATGAAAAAATGGGTTCCCAAAATCCTAGAAAATAATTTGGAGGAAATTTTGAATCAGGATTTAGGAGGAGAATCAGGATTTAGGAGGAAAATTGAGTTTAGGGGACATGGAGGATCCAAAGATTTTGGAAGTTGAAAACAAAGTTGCCAACAATGACAATTAGGAATCTTTCCAGCCAAAGAAAGTGATTGAGGATGCTAACAAAGATGTTTTACCTTTAAACCAAGAGACATTGTTTGTGATTGAAGATGTGTCTGAGGAGCAGGAAATGATAATAAATCATTTTCAGGCCCAGTTGCAAGGAAAGGAGATGGAGAGAACCAATGAGGAAAGGGTGCATGAAAGGTTTGATGTGCAGGAAACAAGTTCTAGTTAGGATAGACATCCCGTGCAGGAGGGTGTTGGCATGGGGTCTGTGAGACAGCCTTGTGCTGATCATCCTGAAACTTCTCTTTCTCTGGAGTAGGTGGGTGTTGGCGAGGGGTCTGGACTATTTCGTGTTGACCAACATCTAGAACATGGTTCTTCTGTCTCGGAAGATGAAGAGGATGAGTCTGACATTGCTCATTTACAAAATGAGACAAATTCGTTATCAGAAAACGAAGGCCAAGAATGCCAGTCAGAAAAGGAAGAGGAATTTAAGCCAAGAAGTTCCAAAAGGGCTAAGAGCAAGCCCTTACGTTTGAACCTATGATTAAGCCAATTTTATTTTGGAACCTTAGGGGCCTTGGGACCTTTAAGAGGAGACTGAATAAGTTAGTTTGCATGTATAGGCCAATGATTATTGCGTTGGCGGAACCGTTTTTGAATGACAGTCATTTGAGTCGTTTAAAAGTTAAACTTTGTATGGAGGGTAGTGTTTCTTATGAGGTATGTGGTGGCAAGATTTGGTTATTATGGGCTTCTGGAGTCAAGGTTATGGTGCGTAGTGTTGTCCTCAATTGTGGTCGGTTAGACTGGAAGAGGATAACCATTATATTATCTCCTTTGTTTATGCAAAGTGTCAATAGTCGGAAAGAAGAAGCTTATGGGTTAATCTCCAAAGTATTAACCCAGGAAATGATCTGTGGATGGTTTTTGGGACTTCAACATAATTCGCAATGATGAGGAACGTAAGGGTGGAAGACCAAGATCTGCAGTGGCTATGACATATTTCAATTCTTTTATTGATGACACTGGTTTGCTGGATATGAATCATGAAGGTAATATGCTTTCATGGTGTAATGGACAACATAGCCTTTCAAGAAGTTGGGTTCGTTTGGATAGGGTGATGATTAATTCTCCTTTACTTTTATGTTGCTCTGAGGCTTCCATGAAGTATTTACTGTAGGCATCTTCAGACCATTCTCCTATGGTTGTGTGGATGGAGAGCGATAATACTAAATATGGTTTTTCGAGCTTTAAGTACCAGAGAATGTGTGAGACCCATTCGGAATTCCGAAATTGTGTTCATAGATCTTGGGAAAAGTAGAGGGGAGGTCAAGGTATGGTTCGGTTAGCTGGGAAGTTAAAAGAGTTGAAGCAAAGCCTGAAGGCGTGGAATAAAAATGTTTTCGGTTTTACAATTGAAAATATTAAAAGGCTTGAGGATCGGGTGATGCGTTTGGAAGAACAATTGCAAGTTGAATTTAATGAGGACTCCGATCTTGACCTTTTGGTAACAAAAGAGGAGTTTGATACTTGGATGCATAAGGAGGAGCTTCACCTAGCTTAACAAGCTAAGTAGCAATGGCTTACGACAAGTGAGGCAAATGCTTCATTTTTCAATGCTTTTGTATCTAGGCAGTGTAAAGTAGTGAGGGAGATGACTCTAAATGATGGGCGGTGCTTAAAGAGTCCAGAGGAGATCCATAATGGGGCGGTTGAATATTTTTCGGATTTCTTGATGTATAAGAATTCTAATCCATTACCGGATCTCTCTAGTTTGTCTATGGAGGTCATTACTGACAGTGATAATCAGAAGCTCATTGAGCTCCCTTTGATCCAAGAGATTAAAGATGCTATCTTCTCCATTCTATCGGATAGTAGTCTGGGACCTGATGGGTTTAGAGCTAGTTTTTATAAATATTGTTGGGATATTATTTCTATGGATGTAGTGGATGCGGTACATGATTTCTTTCGAGGATCTCCTTTGCCAAGAGTATTTTCGGCAACTTCTCTAGTTCTTATCCCGAAAATTGACAACCCTAAGAGCTTTGATAAATTCCGTCTTATCAGCTTGTGTTCTGTGTTCTATAAAATTTGTAGTAAAATTATGGTTCGACGAATTTCCTCTCTTCTGTCCCAGTTTATTTTCTAGGAACAAAGAGCTTTCATTCATGGATATAGTATATTTGATAATATTATCTTGTCACAGAAGTTGACACATAATCTGCATAAGCCAACCCGGTGAGGTAATGTTATTATTAAAATTGATATGGCTAAGGCTTATGACAATATTGAATGAGATTTCTTGATACATGTTTTGAAGGCGTTTGGGTTTTCGAATCTGGTATGTGAGTTGATTAGAAATTGCATATCTTCCCCTTGGTTCTCAGTTATTATGAATGGTGTTTCTAAGGGCTTCTTTAAGGCTAGGTGGGGGCTTAGGCAGGGAGATTCAATCTCTTCTCATCTTTTCATTGTGGTGGAAGAAATTTTGTCTAGATTGTTGAAGAAAAATTTTGATCAAGAAAACATTGGAGCTTTTTATCATCCTCGGGGCACTCTCCTTATTTCACATCTTTTATATGCGGATGACATTGTCATTTTTGCAAATGGAAGCAAGTCATCCTTGAGGAGCATCTCGGCAACGTTAGAGACATGAAAAATGGTCAGGTCAATTTGTTAGTAAAGAAAAGTCCTCAATTATGTTTTCAAAGCAATTCACAATTGCAAGGCGACGGGTTAGTCTTCATATTACGAGTTTTTCTGAAGGTTCTTTGCCTTTTAAATACTCGGGGTCACCTATTATTTCAGGGAGGCTTAGGGTAATACATTTTGATGAGATGTTGTCGAAGATTAGAGATATAATTGGTGGATGGAAGGCAAATCTTTTATCTAGTGGCGCACGGGTTCTTCTTTTAAAGCATGTTCTTGGAAGCATGTCTATTCACCTTTTTTTCTATTCTGCAGGTCCCAAAGTCGATTCTTATCAAGATGAACATGTTTTTTAGCAATTTTTTTGGGGTCTTCATGAAGGAAAAACCAAAGAAGCATTGGAGGGCATGAGAGGCAATTTGCAAACCAGAAAAAGAAGGTGGAATAGGGATGCGAAATCTGCAGGATATAAAAAAATCTTTGCATATGAAATTTGCTTGGAAACTTCTTGCGGATGATTCTTTATGGTCTCGATATTTCAAAGCAAAGTATGTTAAGAATTCTCCTATTTCCCTTGTCAATCCTTTCTCAGGATCGAGCTTTTGGAGAATGGTTATTGGTTGTATCCCGGATGTTATCAAACAGGCTAAATGGAAAATAAAGTCTGGAAAATAAAGTTTGCTAAATGGCAGAATGGTCCCCTTTATGATCATTATGATATGGTGAGTACACAAATTTGAGATTGAAGGAATTATTGGTGGAGGATCGATGAGGCTTTGAACTTATTAATTGGCTAGTTAGACCTGATCATATGGAGGGGATAATGCAAACTTTGAGGGGCAAGAAACCTAGCGTTGATGTCCTCATTTGGATGCCTAATTCAGATGGAAAGTTTTGCACTTAGAGTGCTTGGGAAGTGATTCAGGTAAAAATGCCTAGAATATTGTGGGTTGATTGGGTATGGCATTCTAGTGTTCCTAAATTCAAGGTGGTAACCATGTGGAAGGGGCTCAATAATGCTTTGAGTGCGGATGATCGAGTTAGAAAGGTTGGTATTCCAATTGTCTCAAAATGCAATTGCAGTAAAAATGGAGCTTATGAGGATCAGAGTCATGTCCTAGCTGAGTGTGAGTTTGCGAGAAATATTTGGAAGAAGGCAAAGATTGGAGAAAAACTCAAGGTGGGGAACATATTGTTTGGATGAGATGAGTTGATTCTCAAGGGGTTGCTATATTCCTCCTAAAACTGGGAAAAAAAAAAATTTGTAGACAGTTCGTTGGTGTCGACCAACTGTAGGGCGTTATAAATTGAATTCAGATGGCAGTAGTAGAGGAAATCCGGGTGCAACAGGGGCAGGAGGTCTTATACGTGATTCTAATGGGAAATTGGTAACAACTTTCTCGGTTTCCCTAGGACAAGGCAATAGCTCATTTGCAGAATTTATGAGTATTTTTCATGGTCTTAAAATAGCAAAAGGTATGGGTATTAATCACTTAGACCTGGAACTTAATTCCATTACTGTTGTAAACTGGCTGTGAAAATCAGTTTGTGGACTCTAGTACATTGGAGATTATTGGGAGGAGCTGCAAGAGATGATGAAGGGCATGAATATAAGTATAACAAACGTGTATAGACAAGGGAATGCCCCAGCAGATATGTTGGCGAGAATGGCCTCGAAGGGATGCATTTCAAATTGGAATTCTTTTGCAGAGCTGCCTTGGAGATTATGTGGTCTTTTAAAGACAGACAAACTTGATCTTCCATACATCCGTAATGCTTAATGTTTCTGTATAGATATGGGTAGTTTTTTGGTTTTTGTAGAGTTTGTTTTGTTGGTTGTAATTCTTTGATAATAAGGTTCTTCTATCGGAAAGTCTTGTAACCACAGTATTCCTCCACTAAATATAAGAAATTATCAATAAAAAGGTACCGTCCTCCTTCCACCCCAAAAAAAAAAAAAAAAAAAAAAAAAAAAAAAAACCTCAGTCTATGATATTTCACCCATTAAAACGTAATAAATGTAGGGCATTGCATGCCATCTGTTCAATTGAATTGAGTGAATGTTGGAGCTGAATAAAATCTCACAACTTTGGATACTGATCTCATTTGACTCGGCAAAAAGATTTGATAACAATTATATTAAAATTAAAGAAAAAAACTAGCATAAACAGTGGGGGAATATCTAACAAATACAACAAAAAACTTTATGCAAAACATAACTCAAAGCAAAAATCAAGCAATTATAAATTGAGAAATGCTTTTATTGAGAAGGTCCATATTTCTTCATATAATGTCAAGGATACTGACTTTCGTATAATTTAAAAGAGTAATGTTATATATAATCATAGAATACGTAAACGTCGTACAATCGTTTTAAAAAAGAGTAAGGTTTATTATTAATTTTTTTTTCATATGAATCTATTATTTTTTTATTTTTTTTAAAGAGATTGTACGATGATTATTCACGACTGTACTATCATTTTTCAATTTAAAAATATTAAAGTTTTCTAAATTTTATATAATTAAAAAAATATAAAACAAGTATTATCGATTCATCCACTTCGGGGGGAAAGAGAAACAAAAAAAAGCAAAACAAAACTATCTTAGCACTCTGCCCCACAGTTCGCCAATTGCCAGCGTTTTTTTTTAAAAAAATTTAATTATAAACGATTCTGTATATTAATACGTACATTCATTTAATATAATTAATTAAAAAATAAATTTTATTAAAAATAATATTAATTTAAATTTAAAATATAAAAACAATAATATTAAAATACAGATTCATACACAAACTTACTTAAACATAACAAATCTCTTCATTTTCGCCAACACTGCTCAAAAACTGACACACAGAGATTTGTAGATAGCAAAGATAGCAAAGAGACAAAGACCTCTGATATTTGATAAAGTTGAGCAAACAAAAACCACACCACCTGCTGCAATGGTCCAACCTCACCATCTGATCTCAGTCCCTAACACCTCCTTCCTTCTTTGAATCATTTGATCTCTAATGGCCTATACACTTTAAGAAGGAAATCTCCACCTTTTAAGCTTTTCCATGCCTTCTCTCCCAAATCCATGACCTTTCACTCTACACAATGGCAACTGTGGAGGGGCCCCATGTTGACGCAGGCACTGCAAGTCGCTGCCGTTATCGTAATTCTGTCACAGGTAGCAGTGGCGTTTCAATCTCCGGCGACTCCGACGACCAGTCGTGGCACTCGCCGTTGGAGATTGAAGGTGTGCTGGACTCTCAGAGGGATTCCTCTGGGTCAGACTGTTTGTTTAAAGACGACTTGGAGAGTGGGGTTCAGGAGTTGAAGAAGCATTTGGGTAAAGTTGAAAGAGATTGTAGGATTTGCCATTTGGGTTTGGAGGATGGTATAGAGGCCGGGGTGCTAGTTGAGTTGGGGTGTGCTTGTAAAGGTGATTTGGGTGCTGCCCACAAGCAATGTGCTGAGACGTGGTTCAAGATCAAGGGAAACACGTGAGTAAAAGTTTCTAAATTTTCTCATATAACTAGCTCATGAAAGTCATTTGTTTCTGTATGTGATTGTTCATTAATGATGGGTGTTTTTTGGGAAATTCTGAATATCGTTGTTGGTATCTGCTTTTTGTGAGTAGTGGTGATAAATATGTAATCATGGGACTCTTATTTTCTATATGTTGTTTACTTGTGGGTATGCTATTGCTGCCTGTATAATTTTCTTCTTTTGTTTCTGTTTGATTGCTGAGAAGAGGAAGGGAAGGATATGAATGATTGAAACTTAAATTTTTTTGCATTACCGCGTGGCTCAATATGAATAAAATCTCTACAAAACAAGCCTATTAAATAATTTTGGTTAGTGATGGTGATTTTTTTATTATTTGAAATTGATGAAAGCATGAAATAGTGTTGGCTCGATTTGTTTCACACTCCTGTCATGCCATAAGTAACCAAACAAAGAGGGGTACGGGGACGCTGATATCAAAATTTTAGCCTTTAGGTTTAGTAACTTGGATTTTTACAGAAAAACTGGGTTGAGGTCTTATGATCAATAAAACTAGAAGTAAATGCACATCTTTACTCTTCTGGGGGAAAGATAGACAATTAAAATATTAAGGACTTGTTTTGACACTTAGAATATCTCATAATATCTGTGAATAGTAGTGAAATAGTTTGTGAATAGTGAAATGACTTGAGTTAAGATATTTTATTAGGTTTTGAGAAATGAGAGAGAAAAAGTTGAATAAAAATATTATAATGTTAAAAAATTGTTTGAATATAATTTTTTAATATTACTTTTGTTTTGAAATTGGAAAAAAGTTGTATTGTTTTTTGTGTTTTGTTTGGAAGCTTGGGAAAGTTGTAATGATTATGTAATAATTAGATGAAAAAGTTGAAAATTTGAAATTGAAAAGTGTTTTGTGTTTTGACTGATATTTGGGAAGGAAATATTTGAGAATATCTGAGAATACTTGAGAATACTCCAATACCCAAACAAGGACTAAGTCTTTCATAGAGAGTGAAAATTCAATTGAAAGATGGTAGCATTGATTGTTTACTACTTGATTCGAATATTTACTATATGGGAATATTTGAATCAAGTAGTAAACAATATGGGAAATAGTTCCATTCTATCTATTTGACTTCTCTTCTTATCACAAGCAGAGTCCAATTTGATTTCTCAACTTGTAATCTACAAGGACCATTAATACTATTATTTTTTATAAGTAACAATGCATTAATTAAAAAGAGAAATACAAAAGGTGGGGGTAGTGAGCCCCAACAAACCCCACTCTTACAACTAATACGGTGCATAGAATTAAAAATTAAAAATTAAAAGGACAATAGAACTAAAAGTTTGGTTCAGATCTATATTCCTTTGGTGAACTGAGCGAACTGCCATAAAGGTCAATTTTGATATGATCCTACTGAGTGATTGCCGTGTTGCATCTGAAAGCTGCGATAGGTGATGTATCACAGGACTTGACTGCTTTAGAGCATCCGACAAAGCTTTCCACACCCTCATCCTCTGGAAAAGAAGTTAGAATGGATGTCCACTTTGGACATAAAGAGAGGACTGGAGGTTGCTTCTCGGAGAGGGAAGAAAACCCTTAGGAGTGCGGCTAGATAGGCCTGGGCTGCACATGTGCCCTTGTGGTATGGTGGATCGGTGGGTTGCCAGATCGGTGCTGTCGATGTTGGGGTGCTACTGAAAGCCTTTTTTAGGTCGTGTAAGAGGGAGGCGTAAGCCCAAAGCCTTTGGTGCTTCGGTAGGGCGAGCAGCCCTTAAACCTAAAACAAGGTTTGGAACAATTCCCCATTTCTGCATTTCATTCTCTATTTGGCCCGCCTCAAACAAAATGAGAAAAAAAGCGAGGCCTATTGATTCAAAGTCACTAAAAAAGGGTTGGTCAATAGCATAGCTCTTTCTTTTCCGGGGCTCCTTTCGAAGGAAAGGCCTTTGCATTCCTAATCCAGTAGGGGGCAGGACAGCTTTTTTTGCCCCAGCTTGGCGAATCGCATCCCCGCGCAACAGCATTTTTTGTGTGCCCCTTACTGTTCTCGCTCAGTGTTTGCAATGGAAAGTGGGGGAGAGGCAAGTGGAGGAAAACAAGTCAGTGACCAGCCAAACAAGGCTCTTATTCCAAAATCTGGTCGAAGGAGAGGAGAGCACGAAAATGAGGTGGGGAATGATGGTCATGTGCATGCACCAGTGGAAATGGGTGCTGCTAAGTGGAGGTGGAAGCTGAATTGGAAGTGGTTCCATCGGTGTGGGGGTGTTGAGTCAATAGTGGTCTGAACTCTGAAGTTCTAACTTCTAACACAAAAGAGGAAAACAATGAAAAAAGGAAAGAAAATGGTAAAAGAGATAAGGAAAGGGGAGGAAAGTAGAGTGGAGGGGGATTTGGTTTCAAAGAGAGGTTCCTCTGACATTTTGGGGGTGGTGGGGGAATGTTGGGGGAGAGGTTTTAAAACGGGAGGGAAGAGGGATGAAACATAGAGAGCTGAAGTTCTAGTCTTATTTAATATGATACAGATGCAGCTCCCACATTTGGACATTTCCTGTTTACCTTATAAAGAGTCCTTAAAACATCCCACTCATGGAGCTCATTAAACTGCGTTGTAGCTACCTAACTCAAGTTCTGTTGTTTTCGATTATCCTTTAACCTCTTTAGTGGCAAGTTAAATGACATAAAGAGTTTTCCAATATAAAACTTAACATTATGGACAATAGGTTCTTTCAAGTTCAGAACTCATAAGAGGCTTCTCATGGTCACCTTTCTTTGGGGATTGACTTTAGAAAGTCCAAATGCAGTTGACTCTGGTGCATTGATTTCTGCTTCTATGGATGTGTTAAACTACTTGTTTTCTTCCAGGTTTGCCATCATCTTCCATGTTGAATAGTCCTTGCTTTAGGTTAATATTATATGGAAATATGTATATTAATCAAGGGTTGCCTTCCTCTCTACTTCACCTCCCCAAAGGGTATGCAAGGTGCTTTGAAAATCAATAAGTTAAGCAAACAGGCTTTCAGTTTCTTGCTTTTGTTGATTGTAGCTTAAAGGTTACGGTTCAGTTTAAGCTAAGCCACAATCGATGAAGCAATTGACAATCAGGAATTGGCTTTGGAATATTGGCAGTTGAGGAGCGGACGTCAGCAGTGAGTGAGTATCCCAATATACGCACGAATGGTTGAGCTAGCCTCACATCTCTAGAGCTACGGAGTATGAGGCTTCTCCGTCGCCCTAAAAAGCAGAGGGGGAGCTCTAATTCGTATGTAGCTCATACAGAGTGAGACACCTGTTCCTCCTCAGGGGAGGACGAGCGCAGCGAAGGAGGGGAAGCGTGTTTAAGGGACGAGCGCGCATGACACCATAATTTGAATGCACGGTATTCCTCATATTTTCGCTGTGAGAAAGACGAACAACTTCTATAACCATCTTGTAATCATAGAAGATTGAGAAAATTAACTGAAATCTCCAAATTAGTTGAGACTTCTAATTTGGAGACAATCAACTCTATTTAGGAGGTTTTGCCAATAAACGAATGATAAGTAGGTTTCATCCATCCACTCTCTCCTTTGTCGAGGAAAAAGTTTTTTTTGATAGGTAATCAAAGATATTGTATTTATAGAATAGGCAAAGCTTAGGTACACAGGAAGTATATATGAAAAATGCCTAGCTAGAGGTTACAATAGAAAGAAGAACCTTTGTCGAGTAAAAAGTAAAGTTATACAGATAAAAACAAGTCTTGGGGGTATCCTCTCATGGAATTCCTGCAACTATTTGATTTGTGTTTGCTTTCATTTTCTGTTGCCTTTTTTGTCTCTACCGAGTACTGAGATAAGAACTCCTGTTCACAATCCTGGTGGTTACACCAACTTCAATTTCCTTTTATATTAATTATATAGGAATGAACCAAGATGTACTCATACAAGTAAAGGTGGTTCGAATAGATATTGTTTGTGCTTTGATAGGTGATGAATCAATTGACAAGTTGTTTTTTAAATAAAATAAATGCAATCCATCAAATATGGACAGACGATGACTATCTTTGAGGGAAAAAAAAAAGAAATATTGGCAAGTGGTGTGCAGACACTGCGCTTGTTCATTGTTAATCAATTACATTTTGCCCATGTTGTGCAATATGCTGTGCAGCTAGTGTTTGTTTTAAAACCATCTGCAATTTTGGTAAATCAAGGTGTTTTAAATTGCTAATAGGAAAGTGGAGAAGATTGCAAGCGTTCAAAGTTTGTATGAGTTGCACAGCATGACTGCAAATCTATTGAACAGAGCGCAGTTAGTGAGGTGTTAGCTGATAGTTTTTTGTGACATAAATTAGCAATTGTGATGGAGTGTGTAAAGCAATTGATGAGCATGCTTGCTGTATTGTTTTTTCTTATAGGTAAACAAAACTTTTATTGATAAATATAAGTAGGCCTTGTCCAAGTACACGAGATGTCGGGATGTAGACAAGAGAACTGTATTATTTATGAAACTGGATGGTTTCCATTATGTAATGATAATTGTAGTGGAAGCAAATATTGCTGTCATGACTTGATAAAACACCCAATTGAATCCCTCTTGACTGCGTTGTAATTTTTGTAAACCCTGGTATCATATATTATAACAAATATAATTTGAATTCATACATACATACATATTTCTAGAACAAGAATAACTTGAATGCAGTCCAAGTTTCCAATTCTTGTTTGAAGATGGTGAAAAATCGATTTTTACCCCTCAACCTACCACTCATTTGCAATATGACCACTGCACTACCAAAGTTATCACTGTATTCTACTTAGCAAAAAATTTGTCACTTTATCCCTCAAACTACTACTACTTTTGAATCTACCCACTCCTTTTCCTTAAATGCCACGTCGATTACTTTTCGTCCATTTTAATGGTTAGATCAGGACAAGGGGGTAAATTGCAACTTTGGTAGTTCAGTGGTCATATTGCAAAGGATTGTTACTTGGTGTAGTTTCCCTCAAGATAGCATCCTTATCTTTTGAAATATTGTCAAGAGATAAGTTCATAAATGCTTTGGTAAGTTGAATTGAATGTACATAATAGAGCAGTAATCCAGAGCTTGATGCTGTCCTTTAGATTTGAAACTTGCTTCTTACCTCATTTTTTTCGTTTATGCCTTACAAAATTCAGTAACTGATAGTTTTGATTCATTTTCAGATAATTTCTGCCACTAATAAAAATATCTATATTTTCAGGACCTGTGAGATCTGTGTTGCCACTGCACTTAATGTTGCCAGTATGCAAAGAAATGAGGCAAATAATGCTGCTACTGTTTCAGCCTCAGCATTAGCAGCACCAGTGATACTAGTGGAGAACCGAACCATTTGGCATGGCCGCCGCATAATGAATTTTCTATTGGCCTGCATGGTCCTTGGCTTTGTCATTTCTTGGCTTTTTCACTTTAAAATACTAACATGAGTTCAGTTCTGGATATATATATATATATATACACACTTCACCTCCACTTATGCCTACTTGCCCCCAGTATTTAGAATTGGTATGGAACGTGTATGCATGTGATGTATAATTACAAAAGTTTCTGTGAGTGTGTGCCATTCAATTACACGTATTGTAATTTTTGAAAATGAAACAGCAATCCTGTTGTATTTATTTGTCTCTTTTCATAGTGTTGAGAATGTACACGATTTGACAACCATTTAATATTTTGCACTTTCCAGAGAATATAATGCTCCAGCACAGGCAAAACATCAAGGGAAAGAGGAGAGATTTTCTCTTCGTTCTGTCTTCTTAAGTCACATCTAAGTGATGTAGTGATATCATATTTTAAATGGATTTCTACCTTTTGTAGTTGACTTACAAAAATCACTTAAAATGTATCACATTGGTCGGTAATATTTAGAAGGATAGAATTCTAGATGAAGATTAGTATTATTCCAACAGAAAATTGCCAGCAAAGTCTGACAGGAATCTCAAACAGTATCCATTGTTTTGAGGGGATAATGGATGGCTCGTTTGGATTTAGAAACTATTTCATTTCATCTCATCATTATAATTTTTTCAAATTTTCATACAAAATATAATAAAAAATTCACTTTTTTCAAATCTCAAAACAATAATAATATTAAAAAATAACATTTTAACAATATTTTATTCAACTCATCTAAATCTCAAACAGGAATAACACATTTGTTGTTCCTTTCTTACCTCGCCAGTGGATGCTTTGAGGGGAGAAGTTCCGCACTCAACATAAATTGTATGGTAGAAAAATAAGCAATTAAGGTCTACTTAATTGAAATTCATGACTAAGCTCACACTTGCAATCAATCTAACCGAAAATAAATACTTGATTATACTCTATACATGTTTACATTCTTGATACATGAAAGATTTAAAGAAAATATCAACTAACATGTATATGAACATGAATATCAAGAACCGAGACCTAATCAAGTTTGTTTTGTTCCTATTATGCTTTTAATGCATAGATAATCAAAACCATTAAAAGTTCTAAACATAAACAGGTTCAAAATCATTTCTTGAAGATACTAACTCCAAATAAACACCTAAACTAAAACATATTTTTTGAGAGGAAATCAATTGCAAAGACTAAGGCTTGAAACCGAGATAAATATATATATATATACACACTTAGAAAAGTCTTTTAACATATCTCTCATCTACTTATATTTTGAAGGTTTCTTAAACATTTGGACCATGCACATCATTTACAACCTAATGTGAGTCCTTAACATCATGTCATTTATAAAAATTTAACATTTATGAAGATCAAACTCAAAATCAACCATATGCAACAACAAGGTACTAATTGAGACGTGCAATAGATCTAAATGACACTCTGAACTCTTATACTTGAAATCTCATGCAAGAATCATACATCAGAATGATATAATTCATTTATAAACCCAAACAAAGATCTGTGCACACCATTTAAGTCATTAAATTCCATCATTTACAAAGTTCAATCTCAAAGTAACAAGACTAACCGCATTAATGCTAACCATGACTTTCAACTAACATCTACCTCAAATATCCAACATAAGCTCCCATAAAATGCTTCAAACCACTTCTTAACATAATCATCTAACAAGTACTGAAATAAAGAGAGAATGTATTTAACTCACCAAAGGTCAAATCTTGGAGCAAAACTGATTTCCCTCTACACCAAGCACTAACAAAAACTCTCTCGGTTGCTCTAGGACTTTGGTGATTGTGAGCTATGATCTTGTGTAAAGTAACTGGAGATGGTATGTGAGTAAAGTGAGCAGCAAAGGAATGGCAAGCGACAAGGTAGCTCTCGGTATATAGAAGTGTTGAACCCAAGGTTTCAAGCATCATATAACTATATATCTACTTATAGATTTTGATAATAACAAACGAGTTCAAGCATAGAGGAGCCTCAAGTTGTCCACAAAATGGAGTTAAGGACATTAACAAATCAAGCATGGGCAAGAAAGTAAACAATCTTACAAATGAACCTCTTAGAGTAAATTTGTATGTTTGTTTCAAATTTGAAAAAAGTTTTAAGGCTCAAAAGAAATCTTTTCTCATGAGACATCAATTTGTATTTTTCATATGTGCGTGATATATTTGAAAATTTAAAATTTGAAAAATAATTGATTGTCATCTTTCACATTTGCATGATATGATTGAAAGTTTGAATTTTAAAAACTTGAAGGATGAGTGATTGTTATCTTTTACATGTGCATGATATGATTCAAAATTTGAATTATGAAAATATTTGATTTTCACAAGTGAATGATTTGTTAAAAATTTGAAAAGTAATTGATGCTCTTTTAGAGAAATGCGAAAAATAGAAGATTTTTTAAAAATTTTAAAAAATGAATGATGTTGTATTTGACAATTACAAAAGGAGAAACCTTTGTTTAAAATTTTTGAAAAATGAATGATGCTCATTTTTTAGGTTTGAATCTTTTTAAATTTGAAAAGTAAGTCTCATATGTCAATAAATAGCTCATTTGAGATTTTCAACAACACATAAACTACAAGCGTTACACCACTCATTCATAAAAACCTTTCAATCTCTCTTTTCTAACATTGAGCCTTAACACTTGTTCATTTTGAAAATAGATATAGTTTGCATTGTACTGTTTTCATTTTACTCATTGAGGGTTGTACACTAATAACTTACCCACTATCAACTCTTGTATAAACAGTAAAAGGTTATGTATAACCCTTGTGAGTGCAGTAGAAGTTCTACAAGAAGAATAACTGAATCACTATTCGAAAGATGATTGTGAGTGTAGAAAGTATTCTACACGATTTCTTTGAAGTAGTATTGCTCAAACATGTAATATGTTGCTATCTCCACCTAAAAAAGATTGAATAGTAAATTTGGTAATTCTCAAATGGTAGCTTGAGACGAGGATGTAAGTAGTGGAACTGAACCTTGTTAAAATATCGAGCATCTCTCTTACCTTTACTTTTTATATTTACTAATACTTAGTATTTTATTCATATTTTATATTATGTATTTGATTTATAATTGTTATTTTTTTAAAAGAACCCAATGCACCCCCTCTTGAGTTAGTCATTTGGGCAACAAGAAGGAAAACAGGAAATGAGTTGCTGGTTTTGAGTTAAACTCGCCCAAGCTCTCTCTTTTGTTTCAACTTTAATGCCAAATAGATGACTTTAGATCTTTAAATGGTTGGGCTAACCTTGAGGCTCCCTAGAGGTGCAGACTAAGCCATTGAATGTTAGATAGGTGGTTGACTTCTGCAGAAGAAAAATGAGTGAAGAAAAGCTGAAGAGAGGCTCAATTTTCTTCCATGGCTTCTCCTTCAAGCTGTTTCCAACTTTTTGTGACCAAATGTATGGACTTGGTTCCAAATGATTGTGTTGTCCAAACACTAATAAAATAACTGACCAAATAGTGTGAGTTTCATTGGTGGTTGGAAAATTTATGCAAAAAGAAGTGAAGTGATGCTAAAGGTAGGGCTAGGCCTCTTAACTCTTTCTCTCTCTTTCAATTTTCCTGCTCTTTTGTGACGAATGAATGGGCTGAAGTTTCAATGAGTATGACGTCTAGAAACTATTTAAATGGCTTATCAAAATGTGTGAATATAATGAGCAATACTATATACAGTCTCTATTTTGAAGACTGTAATATAAATTTAGATAATTTTATCTTTAAAATTGTTTTAAATTACAAAAATATTCTACTTAAAATGATGTTTTTTCTTATTTAATAAAGAGTCTATACATACAATCTCTAAATAGAGACTATAAATAAAATTTCTCGAATATAATTAGTGGTGATGGGCGGCACACATCAGGATCATGGGGATAAAAAAAAAAATCTGAAAAGAGAAGACTTGGTATAGGCCACTAGTTCCATCTCATTCTTTCTAAAAAATCTTTTTGCCAGG
Source organism: Juglans microcarpa x Juglans regia (assembly GCF_004785595.1). Taxonomy (NCBI): domain Eukaryota; kingdom Viridiplantae; phylum Streptophyta; class Magnoliopsida; order Fagales; family Juglandaceae; genus Juglans; species Juglans microcarpa x Juglans regia. The sequence continues at coordinate 6,685,938 of NC_054607.1, forward strand.
TGTATGTCAAGATGATGAAATGAAGGAAAATGGCACAACCATATATGTTTGGGGCTGCTAGGGTTATTTTCCACATGGTGCTAGAGGAAGGGATTATTGTTGGTGAGGTGGCAAAATAGGCTACCACGTGTCAGCTTGGATGTGACACGATGCCACATCATCACAAAGTTTTTTACAACTACAAAAACTTTTAAAATTTTTAACTAGAGCAATGATACTAATCTTTTTTGTTTAATTATGATCTTAAATATCTCAAATAAATCCAAGAAGTTTTGATTTACTTAAGAATAATACTTGATCTTCGTAAAAGTGAGTATTTTGATTGGTAAAGCATACTTTTGAGAAAGAAATTAAAAATAAATCTTAGTTGCAAGTTGTTGTGGCAAATAAATTTATGATGCGACTCACATATTAAATTGAAAACTAGCTATTATCATGCCAACATTGTAATTATAATATCATATAACTTCCGATCTGTTTGCATCGATTTGCAAATAGAAGACTGTAAAAACAACTTTATTTAATTTTTTTTAATCTTTTTATGGCTAGGGGATGAAACTTTTTTTAAATGAATAACGCTATTTTTTTTTTGTAAACTTTATCATCTTTGGTTATACTTCATGATGTCACATATTTTAAGAAATTTGGTTTACATCCTATTAAAATTTCATTTGATACTTTCTAGTTTCTAGTGAAAAATAAATGGACAAGATTGATGAAAAAATCTCATTTTGAAATTACTGTGCTTTGCTACTCATCATCTCCACACACCACACTTTTTTTAATTTTTTTTAGTTATATTCTTCTTAAACTAATTAAATTCTTTTACTCATCATCTATATATCACACATTTGATAAGAGAAAAAAAAATAAAATAAAAAAATATAGTGTGTAGGATGATGAATAGAATTTTTCGAAAGCATAATAGAAAGAGCATTGCACCCATTCATACTTTCCTACTATGCCCAATTTATTATTGTCACACATACACACTACCTTATTATTTATTTATGAGTAATGATTTGTATAAGTCTCAAATAGACAAGTCTCACGCAATCACTTTATGAAAAAGTGAAACTCACAATGAAAAAGTGTTAAAAATCTATTCTTTATTAGTATGATCCACTTTTTTACAAAGGGTCTACGTGAGGCTTTGTCTATTTGGAACTTAAATCTAGCATTACTCATTATTTATTAATGTAAAGACTAATTTGCCGAGCTACTTTACAGAAGGTCTTATCTCTAAATAGTATAATTATGTTCAAATCTTCCAATCCTGTATAAAAAAAAAAAAATTTGTACGAATAATTTTATTCTTTAGTCAGTGTAGAGTACATTATTTATATCACTCAAAATAGAATTATTTATTACTAATATTGCAAATTGAATGGCTTTATATCATACACTAGTCACATGACATAATTTGATTTGTAAGATTCAAATTTTAGAATCCTCCAAATTAAATTATGTCACGTAAATGGTATGTGGTGTAAAATCCTTCAAATATAATTATTCATCACTTAAATAATAAAATTTTAGGGGAAATTTGAAAATTTCACTTTGACCCTTCGAACCTTCACGCGACTCGCAATTTGCTCCCCAACTAATAATTTCGTCATAGTGGACCCTCTAACTTTCAAAACTTATCAATCTCATCTTTTGTCTACCATCAACGTAAAATGCACGGAAAGTCAAGCACGTGCTGCTCACGTGCAACTTCTTCACCTGCAAAGACAAAAGCACCCCTTAGTTCTATGGCCCCAACAATGAAGAGAGAAAAATCGAGAAACCTTAAGTGAGCCCTTTGCTTCTCTCCAGACCATCTATTTGTTGTTCCATTTGTGTGTATCTTTAATATTTGTGCATGGACATATGTTCAATTCGTTATATGTGAATTTTGCATGGTAAATATTTGGGTTTTGAGGATGTCTGTGTTCAATATTGCACGTGGGTGGGTTCAATGTTGTTTGCTACCTAATATGACGCTAGTGTATTGCTAAGTGGCTTTAGTGGTCCTAGATTGAGAACAACTATAGTGTGGATTTGTTTTCTGTTGTCGGCTTAGGTTGTGACAACAAATGTATACCAGCACCATTGCACCTGTTTGATGGACGTTTTTAATGGTTTACATTTGCTTACATCTACTTTAAAAACATCAATCACACATCAAAACATCATTGCTTTTATAGCAATATCCAATTTCTAGCAAAATACCATTAATTTATGGCTAATATAAGTAAACCCTAGAGGAAAAAATAGATGATGTAGACACGGAGAAAAAAAGAAATGTATGCCTAAACCCTAGAATCACAAAGAAAAAAGGAATAATACATGGAAAATTTTGAAAAAGATTATTTACAAGAAAAGATACATTACCCCTCCCGCAGATATGAGTGCTTCACGTCGGTGGATTGAGGGCTTCATGTCGGTGGACTGAGTGGTGAGAATCTGTGTGTATCGAACTGACATAGAAGAAGAATAAATCTTAGAGGAGAATAAGAAATCTCAGAGAAGAAGAATAAGAAGAAATCAAAAGAATAAGTCGTTAGGATCACTTGCAGAAGAAGTCGAAATCGCATCCCGAACTTGAAATTGCAGTGCATAGGAGTTGGGGCTTCCGCGGGGGGAGGCGAACTCGAAATCGCAGTGCATAAGGGTTGGGGGCTTCGGGAACTCGAAACCATAACAGAGTGGTTGGGGGCTTCGGGGGGAGGGGGGGAATCGCAGTAGAGGAAAGAGGGGCTCGGGACGCAGAGGGGTTGGGGATAGGCGCAGGACTTTAGTCTGCCACATGGGGTGTGGGGTGTGCACCCAACGATCGACTAATACCAAGATTTTTCCATGTTTAAAATGGCTTCTTCTACCAAATACTTGAATAAAAATCACTTAATATATTTCACGTCACCAAGTACAATGGAAATAATAGAAAAAATTTCTTTTACATAATTCTTGAAAGTAGATTATATTTAGATGTTGAGATGAGTTAAATTGAATTGTGAATAGTAATATTTTGTAAGTTTCATTAAGATGTGTTTAACTTTTTTAAGTTGAAATATATGAAGTAAATTGAAATAAATTTCACTTTTTTATCGGAAGTTACAAAAATAATAGATCATATCAATGATTGATTTGATATAAGTTGATTTTGATTCATTTAGCATAGTCAGTATTGTTATGACCGCTCATTCATTTAGCATTGTCCATCACATTCACACTGTAGGCTCACTTCTAAAACCCTAAATCGTATTCACTTCTCATAACGCCCAAAGATTTTAAACTCTAGACCCTCAACAGAGAGCTTCCGATAAGGAGGATCTTAGTTTCCCCCTCACCAAGTAAGATTATTTTAACCTTCGAAGCTTTTACTTAATTTTTTCTATTGCGCATAGGCTTAAAATTGGATATTTGGGTTTTTTAGGGTCCAATGGCTGCCAACAATAATCCGCCGTCGGGCTTGGAGAAAGAACAGGTGGGTACCTTTTTTAACTATTGTTTGATACTTGGATCTTGAATTTAACTGTGGAAATGAAATTTAAAAATTAGTTTTATCTTTTAGTGTTTCTGAGCATGGCATTTCTGTTTTTCTCTGAACCGAATTCATCAAGTATCTATGTATATCTGGCACTCTTGTTCTAAGTTGTTGACAATTAGATTATAAATTCTGCTTATTGTAATTCCACAGATCTTTGGAATGGCGGAAAAGGAGATGGAGTATAGGGTCGAGTTGTTCAACAAGTAGGTTTTCTGCCTTGTATATATCCTTCCATACTAGAAATGTCGTCCATTCAACAATAGGGTTTTCTAAGATTTGATATCAAGTGTATTTGATACTGTTGTCAATGCTCATCGGTCAATATTTGAAAATTTTTGTGAAGCTAAAGCCATTATACAGTGGTCTTGCATATGATTTATGAGCTTCTTGAGAAGACACAGTGCAGAGCATATTATTCTTTTTATGTCTCTTGGACTACGGTCCTTGAGTGTTCTGTCATTTATTTCCTGTCGGGTGTACCATGCATGATTAGGCACCTGCCTTCAAAATTCGAGCAACCATGGGTGCATGTATATGATAATCTGCTTTCCCGGTGTGATCCAAGTTATTGAATTTCAGTGTGCTTGTAAACATCTCATGGGAAAGAAAAAAAGGCTTTGTAATGAGCTGGGTTGAATATTGCAGTAAAATGTGGTTATCTGTTGAAAAATAATCATCATCAATTTCCATTCATACATACTCTCGTTGGATCAAGAAAATATATATTTCTCATGTTAAGTAAAGACAAGAGCAAACATATCTGTAAATTAAATCTTAATGTACATTCTACTGAAAGAGGTTAATTTGTTATTTAATAATTTAATTCCAAAAACACTTTAATTAGTTATAGGTGGGATGAGGTACTACTAGTTTCTGGATTATTTAGGTTTGCCATAGGTTCAGTCTATCTTGATTTTATTTTTAAGTTTTGGACGAGTATAATCTACCTAAACTGTCATATTAAGCATATTTATAATGGATTTGAATTGCTGTATTTAGAATTGGAATGGACTGATGTAGTTGAAGAACTTGCTTGCTGATATGTATATGAAAATACTCTGCATTGCTTATGAGCTTCCATTCTTGATAAAATATTTCTTGAGGCTAATGTATTTTCTCTTCTCTTTTTACCTATTCAGGCTCACACACACATGTTTTAATAAGTGCGTGGAGAAAAGGTACAAGAATTTGTGTTCATTTATTTCCAACAATTTCCATGAACATTTCTAAGTAGATTTTGATTTCTCCTTTGAAGACTTTCCCAAGAAGTTTAGTTCAAGTTTTCTAAATAAATGATTCCGGAAACTACCCAGTTGCTCTTCTTGTACCAAAAAAAGCTGTATCAAATATCTTCTTTTACTATTCAGGTACAAGGAGTCTGAACTAAATATGGGCGAAAATAGTTGCATTGATCGCTGTGTTTCAAAATATTGGCAAGTAAGTTGTTGATGTATTCAGGCATGGTTTAGAGTACTTCCTGTGAACTTCTGATTCTCTTATCTTTTCTTTTTATATCAACAAACAAGGGAAACAGTTTTTTATTTTTTATTGTTATTATCAATTCTCTTGACTTGTTTTATTGGGGGAGGTGTAAATATCTTTTGATAGGAATGATATTTACTCTCATGGTTGCATTATTCTCTTGGCCTTTGTTTTCGAAAAAAAAGTTTGCATAGTTGCCGATTCTTAACTGATGGAAATATAAGTTTTAGTTTACCATAAGCTGCATACACATGCACTTGGTTTGGCGGAGGGATATTTCCTTTGTTCCTTTATTAGCTACTATTTTTCTTCCTGTGGCTAAGTCATACCCACACTATAATATTGCTCCATAAGTTTATAGACATCTAATAACTCAGATATCCCTGTACAAGGGGTGAAGAAGTTGTGTTACCGTGATGACTGTAATATATTGGGGAATTCTTTTGGCCTGGATTTTTTTTTTTTTTAAAGAAAGGTTTACCATATTACTTTCTTTCGTGTTCTCCCTGGCTGCTTTATTTGCTTTTCTTTACCCATTCTTTTATTTTATTATTTTTCAGTATCCGTATTTTGCTGGTTTTGGTCTTGTTAACAATGTTTTTAACTCTGTATGTGAGGGCCACAGTCCTGGTTTTGCGTTAGGATGACCTAAACACTTAATCAAAAAAAAAAAAAAAAAAACCTAAATACTTATAGCCACATGATCATCTGAAACATAGATATTTGAGTAATGAGCTGCTTCTTGGTTCCATTTTTCATAATTCTTCACTTATGGTTGCATGTAGATGACTATCATTTAATGGAAGATAAAAGCAAGATCTTTTCTGTATGTTCCAGGTGACTAATCTAATTGGCCAGCTACTCGGTTCTGGTCGGCCTCCAATGTGAAATTAAGGCTGCTCTCATCTGAAAGCCGTTCTGCATTTGTTACATGTTAACTTGGCTGGCTATGAAAGAAGGTGGACGCTAAAATTATTTTCTTTTGTCTCTTTGTTTGTTCCCAACAATTATGAGGTGATATCCATTTTGTCGTTTGAGAGGGGAAAAAAGGCAGCATTTTGAATTTATGCTGCCCCCTAGTTGCAAGTCTGAAAAAGTATATGCTTTTCTTAATGAGAGAGCATTTTTTACCAGTTCAAATCTGGTTCTTGGCACATGATTAATTTGTGCGAGCATCCTTGATACAAATAAATGGATACGGGCAGACATTCATAGTTTATAGTATATGATGTCATTATATAGATTCATCTTATCTATGTGTTTTGAGGATATATCTTTTACTCTAGAATAGATGACTGAATTTTTTATTATTCCATGATGCTTTATTGCATCTCCAATTGTTTTGGTTGGCTTCTTGCTGCTTATTGGGTTTCAAGAAGCCACGTTCTTCCCCCTTCGCAGTGAGCTTACAAAATTGTTATCACACTATGCTTGCACAACTCTGCCCAACAAAGTTCCTTTTTCATCTCTGTTACCAGCTCATATGAAAGAAACTGACGGGAATTGCATGGTGTGAATTCGTTTTTATGAACACCCGTGACTTATTGTAACACTAAGATTGATGTTGGTGCTTTTTTGTTGTTGTTTTTGTCTTTTTTTTTTTTTTTTTTAAAGCAAATTTCCATTGAATTAAACTCGAAGGATAAGATTGAGATAAATGCACTTCTAAGTAGGAATTTTGTACCACCCCAACTATCATAATTGATTCATTGGATTTGATCTCTCTAGCTCTAATTTACACTTCAAAGTAGAAACTTTCTTAACGAGTCAGTCAATTTTGTTACACAACCCAACTCTGTGTGTACACAAAAGAAAGCACTGGGCTTAATTTATTGAAAAATGATAAATACATTACTTTTCACAATATTTTACACAACAATGTTTTAAAAGGATAATACTTTTGTAAAATACCTTATAAATAATAAAACTAATATTATTTTACAAAAAATGTCCTTATTTTAAAATATGTGTTGTGAAATATGTTATAAAATGTGCTATGCGGGTATCATTACTCCACGAAGTTGTTTTGTGGAACAAGGAAGAATAGTGATTCAACCAAGCCATCTATTGACCATTTTAAAGCCCCTCCTCTCGGACCTGTTAATATATAATATAAATAATTAAATCTTTATATTTCTATTAATTTAGCTTTTGAGATAAATAATGATTTAACATTACCGTCAGAGTAAACCGCTAGAGTCACAATCTGGACGACAGATTTTTGAAAAGAGTAATACTAGAAATCAGCCTATTGTAGCATTGCACTCTCCACACACCTTACGTGATATCCTTTTTTTTTTTTTTTAAATGTCAGATGCTTCTCTCTCATCATCTCTCTAGTCTACATCTCTCTCTCCTCAAGCTCTCTCTCTCATCAAGCTTTCTCTCTCTTCGATCTCTCTCACTCCTCAAGCTCTCTCTCATCAAACTTTCTCTCCCTTTGACCTCTCACTCCTCAAGCTCTCTCTCTCATCATTTCTCTCTCATCAAGCTCTCTCTTCGACCTCTCTCACTCCTCAAGCTCTCTCTCTCTCTCTCTCTTCGACCTCTCCCTCTCTCCTCAAGCTCTCTCTCATCAAACCCCTCTCATCAGTCCTCCTCAAGTGTTCTCTCTCATCAAGCTCTCACTCTCTGCCTCGTCAACGTCTCTCACTTCTCTCTCTTCTCCAGTGTTCTCTCTCACATCAAACTGTCGATTGTAACGAGAGAAAAAAAATCAAACGGTAAAACCAGTTGACACGTGGGGTGTGTTTTGGCTTATGCCAATACTTTTTCTTTTGAAAATACGAACTCTACCTTTCATTGCTATTATCACCATCTGAATATAGCAAATGACAACTAAGAAATGCAGAAGCAACTTAAGGAGATGATTAAAATTACAGAACAACATCAAAACATAAAAATGAGCCAGCAAACACACCTTAGGTGCTGGGGGACTCATGCCAAAGAAGAAATGCATATGCATATATACAAGGAGTGCTTTTTTCTTTATTTTTGTCTTTTCCTTCTTTTCTTTTGTTATCCCTAATGAGAAGAAAAAATGTCATACACTTTCAGTTTCTAAGTGTTTTGGCTTCCAAGGATGTGCCATCTTTGAGACTTTCCCGCGCATCATTATCCATCCCAAGGCTGAAGAGGGCAGCTGCTTGAAGATAGAAGGCAGTGGGCCAATCAGGAGATATTACTTGGGCTTGCATTGCGTCTCCTAGAGCTTCTTGTGGCATGTCACTCATCAAGTAACACAAGCTGCGCCTAGCAAGCACACTTGGTGATACCATAGTCCCGCCGTCGATGAACTACACATCCAAGCAAGGGATAAGATCACACAATTAAATTGGAGCAAGTTCAGAAGAACTCTCCATTTCTATAATACAGATGATTAGGCTGTTAAGTTTAAATTGGGATTGGTTGGCCAAATCGGTTTGTTAGCTGAAGACGCTATCATCCCATTTCAATTTCCTTCCATGGTTAACTAAAAAATAAGCACTCCAATTTCATTTTGACTAAAACATAACTGTATCTTTTCCAACTTACAATTCAATTTTTAAGCCTACAATCCACCAAGTTGAAAGTATATGAAACTGTGTTTTTAGAGTTTGACAATATATGACAACCTGCACCAATGTGTCAGGTTGTCAGCATTCCAACACTACCGTGCATTTGTTTGCATGTTGATTCTGATGACCAATTAGCTGGAAGATTCTGCAAGTTTAAAGAAATTACTTACTTGGGTATAACAATCAATGGCAGTGGCTAGGTCCTTAGATCGAAAAGCAGTATCTCCATGCTTCTTAGAGTTCAGTGTTTCCTCTATTTGACTTGTCCACATTTGGAAGGAAAGCTGCAAGGCAAAACAAAATTCCATGGTACTGAGCAACAGTGCATATGTACATGAGGAATATCAGATTCTAGAACTAATACTAATGTGAGAAATCGAAGCAGGTTGCGTCATATAACTGGTTTCTATAATGAGATTTTCAGCATCTTTGGCAGGCATTTTTCATTTAGATCTTTCAAGTGCTATTACAAAAGAGCCCGCTCAACCAAAAAAATGGTCATCTGAATATGCATGGTCGTGTGTGCATGTATATATGTTTATAAGTGCACATGGTCTTATATTGAAAAGCTAGAACTTATGTTAAAAGCCATAATAGCACTCTTTAGCACCATGATAATGTGGGAGATCCTGAGCAGTTAAACTATCCATTTTATTAAGGCAAATCACCTGACAACTGAATCAAGGACAACCTTCCTTCTTGATAGTTATTGATGAAAGCAATAAAACTTAGAGAAGTATTACTCATTAACACACAAAAGTATTTCTCGGAGTACTGAAAAAATAGACAGTGAAAACAACACATTCAATGGTATTTCAGCATACAATGGTTTGTGTACATACATTATTGCCTAAATAAATTTCAAATGATAAAAGACTAAGGAGCACACAGATCCAAAAAGCATAGTTTTTAAGATGAGAGATTAAATTTTTCTTCCCCATCTGACATGTTCAAGGCAGAAACCTTTAGAATTTAGGATTGGAGATCACTAACATCATTTGTAACCCCCTCATCATCCTTATATCCAGCTTTTTCCAATATTTGGTGTATTGCAGTAAGATCCCTTCTTGAGCAAGCATCACCCAGAGGTGTTAATGGCACTGCTTCCTTTGGGGACGGCGTTCCACATTGTATGCCCATCAAAACATATGAAGGAACCTACAAATGCCATCGAATGCGATCACACAATATCATCAAGGTACTCAATTTTAACTGCCAGCATTGTAAAGCAGAAATCAGCTAACCAAACTCTCATTATTAGAAAACAAACTCTGCAGAGAGATAATAACATAATGTCATGCATAATATTTATATTATATAAAGCAAATATATATATATTTTTTTATAAGTATATAAAGGAAATATTTTCAAAAGCTATATCAACCTACTGAGATCCATTTATGTAGAAAGAAGTTGAGCATACCTGTGTTTCTTTCTGAAGAGGAGCGAGAGCAGTCACCAGAGACTTAGCATTTGGCCTCTCACGAGGTTCATACTGTAAACAGCGTGAAGCTAATCGCACTAATTCAGTTCCATCATTGCTTGAGAAATGATCCTCCAAACATGAGTCCATCAGCATCAGAAAATTCTTCCCACGTATGAGGTCAAGTGCCTGTAGATAAAAGAAGCGTTTACTTCCAAAAGTTTCTAAAGTTACAATTAACTAGCATGTGATAATGTTTCAGCTAAAAAGAAACAATAGCTGACTACTTAGAAAATACTGAATCCATAAAGTGGCAACTCTAAACACAGTTGAGCATAAATTAATTTTGGAGCCCATGAGTTTTTCTTGGAAGGTCAAGAATTATGCAGAGTTCAAAGACAGATAAAATTGACTGTAAGTAAATGTACATGGCTTGGGGGGATGTGTTTGCCACTAAGAAGATCGAGCAATAGGGTGCCAAAGCTGTAAACTACACTTTCTGTTGTCACTCTTCCTGCAAACAGAAACAACATCAAATAAACTTGGTTATAGAAATATACAAAGGCATGCATGGATACCCTAAGTAAACCACAGCTAATACCTATTCTCAAGTATTCTGGAGGAGTGAAGGCCAAGTTTGTACTATAGCTCTTGCCATCTCGGCTATTCTTCATAAGGCCAAAGCAGGAGAGCCTGGGATTACTATCCTGTCAAGTAAGGACTCATTGTAAGAAGTGAAGTGTGAAAATAAGCACACCTTGAAAAAGAGTAGGAAACCAGAAGAATGGCAATAGCCATGAGTACCTTATCAAATAAAACTCTGTACGCATTAAGGTCATGGTACAGTGCCCTGCCTTTACTGCTGCAATAATCCAAAGCTTGTGCCAAATACAGAGCCACTCTCAGCCTCATTGCCCATTTCATGGGCTGGGTGTCCCCTAGAACATATTGCCCAAATACAATAAGAGCAAAGTAAGGTTTTGAGTAGGTGAAGTGCAGACACATATTGAATCAACTAAGTATCAAATCAAGAAATAAGATGTTAAATTGTTTATAAGTCCATAAACTCCACAAATGAGGTACATTTCCCTCGGTATGCAATAATAGCTTACAATTCACACCCCGTTTGGTTGCTCAAAAAATTCCAGGGAAGTTCTAAAAAAAGGAAACAAAATTTGAGTCTACACTTCTGATTACTCAGTAGCCCATAAAAATAAAAAAAGCTTTCCATTTTCCAAGATCGTTGCCCAGCATTTCCAGAAAACCCAAAATCCCAAATGATATCTGCCTCGGCCGTTCCTCGCCAACAAACCAGATAGTGGATAAAACCCATCCATTTTAGAAACATACAAATGTAGCACAGAAATCTGCTCAAATTAAATAAGAATCTCGAATACAGTACACGACGAAACAAAAGAACGGGTATACTTACAGTGGAAAAGATGTTTAGATAGAGTCTCATTAGGCATGAACTCGGCGACAAGCAACCTCTCCTCGCCTTCACAGCAACAACCTAACAAGTTCGCCAACCTCTCGTTCCTCAGCTGCCCCACCGCCCTCGCTTCCTCCTAGAATCCGAATCAAAATCCCCGTTCAAAACCAAAACAAACACACATACACAGAGACGTATACACTATATATATATATATATATGCATTTATGTATGTAGATATGTAGAAATTGAAGAATTAACGTGGAGAATGAATTGGAATAAGAGAACAGACTAGGAATTGGCGAGAATCGGGCCAGGCCGACTTGTTGAAGCGCTTAACGGCGATAAAGAGATCTTCTTGGAGCATTCCTTTATACACAACATTGGGAGCTTTCTCTCCGTGCTCCGAGACTATGAGCTCCGAAGAGAATCCCCCAGTCGCAACCCTGAGTTGATCCAAGCTGAACTCCCTGAACCCAGGCAACGAGTCGTTCTCATTCTTGCTCCCATTCTCTGCAGCCACAGCGCCAAATATAAACCCCAAAACTCATACAAATCTAGAGCAGCAACAGTTTCTCCGGAAAGCGAGAAAAAAAAAATAAAAAAATAAAAAAATAAAAAGCAAAGATCTTACCAATGTCTGACGAGTAGTTGAGATTAGTACTTGAAGGCCAAAAGCAGAGCGACAACTTGGAGCAACGAACTCCCATTGCAAATCCTACACCGAGAAAAAAGCTAAAATATAAATACCTCTCTTCCTCTCACACTTAAAGCTGCTCTTTTTATTTCTCACTTAGCTGGGATACTAGGTTGTTTGGCGGAGAGACGAGGATAGGGGAGGAAAGCAAGGTAGAGATATAGATAAAAAGCAGGAGAAAGTCAGCTACTGCACTTGATTTGTTGTTTGGACAGCTAGAAAAAAGTGAGAGAGGAAAAGAAACTTTTGGATACCGATGTTTTATTGAAATCTTACGATCTCATCATTCCTCACTTTCTGCTTTCCCCCCGGAATTTTTTTTTTTTTTTTTAATCGCTTTCAGACATAAGGAGGGCCGGGGGATAGGAGGGGTCAAAGTCAAAGAAAGGAAATCACAACGACATCTTAGGACAAAGAACAAAAGCAAGGTTTAGCTAAGGTTGCATTAATAATAGTTTCACGTGTTTTTGTCGTCTCGTCAAAATTGAATTAATTTTCGAAAATATTACGAGTTTTTTACGTTATAATTTTATGAGTTTTTTCTTTATTTTTTTAATGAGCTTGTAGTTTTTTACGTTATTCAACGTTTGTTTGAAATTGTTGCACGTAAAAGTGTTTTAAGTCGAGAAAATTGTTTTAAAAGAATAAATGATGATTTAAAAATGATAAAAATATTATATTTTATATAATAGAATGAAAATAGGACACTGAGATGTGAGTATGATGCATAACATAACTCAAACAAATCATACACAAAATCTCTTTACATTATTGAATTTTTTTATATGAATTTGACTATTGGGAGTTTTATTTTTATTTTTAAATAGAGTTATTTTATTTGCAAGTCGGTATGTATAGTACATCATCAACATCATTTAAATAGGAAGATTTAATTTATAACATTCAAAATTTAAAATTTATTTTTCAATTCAAATTATGTTATATAAGTATTTTACTAAGCATGTTCTATATACTGGCTTAGGAATAAAATTTTTCAAAAAAAAAAAACTTTATGAAACATGCATAATTTTAAAAAGAATAATAATAGGCTTACTAACTTCTACCACTCATTCACTATTTCCATTTACTTTTTTTTAATTTTATTATTATTATTTTTACTTAATGATTAAGAAAGTGACTATTAGTGAAGTTGTATATTTTTTTTAATTTTTTCTTAATAATTAAAGATATTAAAAAATATTTAAAAGAAAATAATAAAAAAATTAAAATTTTAAATATACCATGAAGTAATAAATAGTGATAGAAAGTAGTAAGTCTATGTTATCATTCTAAAAATCCTAGGTTATCCCGTTTGGTTTGCCGAACGAGAATGACCATTCGTGACTAATGATTAACCTTATCTTGGTTGGGGGATAGGGATTGAGTGTGGAATAAGACTATAGGTTGATAATAATAACTCCTACTACCATCTTTCGGATTAAATAATGGAATGGGCTACTATATAATAATTACACCTATCAAGTAATGGGTTAGTGGAAAACGATGTCACTTTTTCAGGCTACTATCGTTGAGCATGATGGCTGGATAAAAGTAAATACCTTAGATTTTAATTTCTTGGATATGTTTTTTTAAATAGTTAGTAAGAGGGAGATAACATGTAATAGTTAATAAATATCATTAAATATTTAATGATATTCGAAAATTTTATTAATTAATTATAAATAGTATAAAGTTATTTTATGTGTTTATTTTTATCCTATTTTAGGCCTTACAACATGGATACAAACTCTAATGAATTTAGAACTAACTATTTTATAATCTTAAGTGTTATTCTATTCTCAACACGGTATATAGAGCATACCATTCATATCACTTAAATGGTAAGATTTGATTTATAAGATTCAAGTTTTAAAACTTTTCTTCTAAATCAAATTATATCATGTAAACACTTTACTAAGTGTGCTATCCACGGTTTATAAATATAATTTTTTTTAATCTTAAATATGATTAGAATAAGATTAGTTAAAAAAATTCTATTTTCAAACTGATGTATAGAGCACATCGAATAAATTGCTTACATGTCATTGTTTGATTTGAAAGATAAATTTTAAATTTTGAATCTTACAAATTAAATCTTATCATTTAAGTGATGTGAATAGTATGCTCTAGATACCGGCTTGAAAATAGAATAACTCTAAGAGTTATAACTTATATTCATTTCTTCAATCTAGTTTATTTCCCAAGCATTACTTTCTTGTGGGGATTAAGGTTTCTTAAAATCCTTGTCTGAATTGAAGAGTGAGGTGTGAGTCTTCGTCTAGACTAGAAATGGGAGTCCTTCTCTAGTCCTTCTCTTCTCTAAAGAGTGAGGTGTGAGTCTCTTTACCGTGGCAAAGATTACTAGTCTCTTAGTCCTAGTGTCCGTAGAGTTTTTTCCAGCATGGTAGATAAAGACATTTCCAATATATGGGGAAGGCCTTAAACTAATTGAGGATGAAGAACAAGTAATACAATTATTAGAGGAGACCATTTCTGGGGCAGTTGCTCGAGGAAGACATCGCATACTAGTTATGATATTAGCACATAGAGGTGTGAACTGTGAGGCCTTTCAATCCACCATGTCTTAAGTGTAGAAACCAAAAGGCTGGATTACATACAAAGAGGTGGGAGAAAACTAATTCATCATAGGCTTTCAAGAAGTGACTGAAAAATACAGGATCGTGGAAGGCAGACCCAAGTTTTTTGATTGATCCTTGGTGGTATTTTAGGAATTTGAAGATAATAACTCTCCAAGTGAGTTTAATTTCTCACATGAATATTTTTTGGTACAAATTCATAATTTACCATTAGCTGGAATGACAAAAGAGATGGGTGAACAAATAGGCTCCTTAATTGGTAAGGCTGTAATGGTCGATGTGGATAAAGAAGGTCTGGGATGGAACAAATTTCTTAGGGTAAGAATTGCTTTGGATATTACTAAACCACTTGCTCGAGGAAGGTGATTGAATGTTGGAGGATAACAAAAGTGGATTGGTTTCAAATATAAAAGATTACATAACTTCTGCTTCCAATGTGGAGTGCTAATACATAAGGGGAAGAGATGTTCATTGCTAAAGCATGGCAATCAATCGGCAACAGGTTGTTAACAATAGTATGGACCATGGCTCAAAGCACAACCAACTTTAACCAGCTCTCATGGCTCCAAAAGATATGGTGGTAGGCCAGAAGTTGACCAATTTGAGACCTTGAGACGGTAGTTTTCCTGCACAGGAGGAAACAATGAATCCAAAAAATGAAAGGAAGTATCAGTGTAGCAATTAGAGGAGTGAAAGGAATCTTTGATTAATAAGGTAACTAAAGATGTTGATGACTCTGCCAATTGTCATGGGGAAACTCTTATTAAAGATACTTGATGGAAAAAGAGCAATATAGGTGTGAATTTAAAAATGATGAGGGACTTAAACGAATGAAACTTTTATGAAAAGGAAGTACTTGCACAATTTGGAGCCTTCAAGCATTGGCAACCGACAACCCAACTGGTAATATTCTTCTTGTAAATATGGATATAGAATCTTTCATTATTATAGATTCCTCAGCCCATACTCCAAAAAAGATGCCCATGTCAGCAACAAAGTCAGCAATGATAAAGTTGGCTTAAATCCTAGTGATTGTGCTGAAATGGTGGAAAAAATGTCCAGTTGGAAGAGATGAGCTAGAGGAGTTTTATTTGCCAACAATGAGTCAGTTATGTGCTCTCAGAAAAATTAATAAATTCATATGTAGTGGAGGGAGACATTCAGAAAGGTCCAACTGTTAAGAAAAAACAAACTCACACTTGTAAGGAGTCAAACTCAGGAACTATTGGCGGAGGTTGCTTTGTAGCACCACCAGCAGCAATGATTTGTCCCCGTTGGAACAGTCGAGAGCTTGGAAACCCTCAAACAGTTCGAGAAATTCACCATATGGTTATCACAAAGGGCCCACACTTTGTTTCTTATAAAGACAAAGTGCAACAGGAGTAAGGTGGAGAATATTAGAAACAAATTGGGTCATGAAATAAGTTTTGTAGTGGATAGCATTAACTGGAGTGGAGGTTTAGCTTTTCTTTGG
Organism: Juglans microcarpa x Juglans regia; assembly: GCF_004785595.1. Lineage (NCBI taxonomy): Eukaryota > Viridiplantae > Streptophyta > Magnoliopsida > Fagales > Juglandaceae > Juglans > Juglans microcarpa x Juglans regia. The sequence goes on from NC_054607.1 coordinate 6,702,132, forward strand.
AAGGACCAGATGGCAGTGGATCTTGATTCCTACCCTAAGAGTTATATATCCCTTAAGACTACACAACTTGTCATAGATAAAAATTGGTCGTTTACAAGTTTTTATGGCAGTCTAGTAACAGGAAAAAGGACTGTAAGTTAGAGCTTATTGAAAGAACTAAAACCTCTTGAGAATATGGTATGGTTATGCATGGGTGACTTCAATGAGATCTTTCATTAGTACGAGAACGTAGGAGCTACTCAAATACCTTATAAACAAATGGAGGATTTTAGGAAACTATTGGCGACCTGGCTATCAAGGTGCTAAGTTTACTTGGAGAGCCATTAGGGAAGGTAACTGCTTCACTAAAGAAAGATTAGATCGAGGTCTAGGTAACTCTGAATGGCTCCACAGCTTTAATGGCACCAATGTTAATACTCTTGCTGCTCAAAGTTCTTACTACTATCCTATCCTTATTGAAATGGAAAACATGATGATTAATAAAAGGAAGAGAATGAGGATTTTTAGATATGAGGCAAGTTGGGCTAAAAAAGAAGAATTCCATGATAATTGATCTTGTAGAGTAAACATAGACCCAGAATCCAACTCTTATAGCAGACATGACAGTAACTACTAGGTTCCTAAAAAGATGCAAAGAATCTTTGCAGAAATGGAGCAAAATGGCTTCTAGGAGTCAAAAGGAGCTCATTAATACCAAAATATCCCTTATCAAAGATCTACAAGAGGCAAATGAAGGTGAACACACTGACATGATCAAAAACTTGAAAAATGAGGTGGAGGGATTACTCGAGGAGGAGGATCTAAAGTGGAAACAAAGGGCTAAACAAAAGTGGATCAAAGAAGGGGATAAGATACCAGATTTTTCCACACGTGTTCAAATTAGAGAAGCAAAGTCAATACCATTAAGTCAATTTCTGATGGGAGTGGCAATACAATAGAATCACAGGAAGACGTCAGTTATATGTTTCAACTTTATTTACAGGATCTGTTTTCTTCATCTCAGCCTACAAGGATAGCAAAATGTTTACAAACTCTTGGCTCTACTATTACAGAGGATATGAATGAAAAACTCCTTCAAGAATGCACTACAAAATAGGTAAAAATAGCAATTTTTCAAATGAACCCCCTAAGCTCACCTGGGCCAGATGGATTCCCAACGATTTTCTATCAAAGTCATTGGGAGACTGTTGGAAATGGTGTGTGCAAAGTAGTCATAGAAGCTTTCAACACAGCGTCATGGACTCTTGATCTCAATGATACTCATATAGCTTTGGTTCCAAAAGTCAAAAAGCCTCACGAAGTTACTAAATTTAAACTCATCATCCTATGCAATGTGTTGTACAAAATCCTAACTAAGGTCATGATCAACAAGTTGAAGTCTATCATTCCTTCTATTATATCTCTTACTAAGAGTGCATTTGTGTCAAGTAGGCTAATTACTAACAATGTGATTGTTGCTTATGAGTCAATACATTCCATGAAATGTCATTTGAAAGAAAATGATGGTTTATAGCCTTGAAGCTGAACATGAGTAAGGCCTATGATAGAATTGAGTGGCTTTTTTTGGAAGCGATAATGAAGAAGATGGAATTTGCAAACAAATGGATTGACCTCACCATGAGATGTGTAATAGCAGTATCCTATTTAATTATCATCAATAGAATAACTTGCAAGAAATCCAATCCCACTAGAGAAATAGAATTACTCTGAAGCTCTTAGTAATTTACTTAATCAAGATGAAGTTGCAGGTCACTTAATTGGAGTTCCATTGGCTCGAGGACAAATCAACATCAACCATATTTTCTTTTTTTTTGTAGATGATAGTTTGTTATTTTGCAAGGCAAGGTCACTGAAGTGGAACAGATTATTAAAGCTATTGGAGGCCTATGAAACAACATCAGGTCAAAGACTCAACAAAGAGAAAACATGTATTTTCTTTAGTAGCAATACAAGGGAAGAAACAAAGGGCATAATCACTCAAATAACAAGTATTAGACCTACACATTCATATGATAAATATCTAAGGCTTCCTGCTCAAATGGGAAGATCTCAAGTAAGGTCATTCAATAATATCTTGGATAGAGTGAGATCAAGGATTAGCAATTGGAAGATGAAATTTCTCTCTCAAGCAAGAAAGGAAATCTTATTGAAGTCTGTGATTCAAGCACTCCCTACTTCTGGATGGGAATTTTCAAAATCTCAAAAGCGATCCTACAAGAGATTAACAGATTGATGCAAGGCTTCTGGTGGGGGCAAAAAGATAAAGAGAGGATGATTCATTAGGTCAATTGGCAACCTATGGGCAAGGCTAAATTGACGGGAGGTCTAGGATTCAGAGAATTGGAGAATTTTAACTTGGCCATGTTGGCTAAGTAGTGTTGGAGGTTGATACAGTCTCTTCAATCTCTAGCTACAAAAGTTCTTACTCTCAAACACTATCCAAAGAGGGATTTTCAAGCCAAGTTGTGGTAAAGACCTTCATACTTGTGGAGAAGTTTCATGGCAGCAAAACCCCTGGTTAAGGAAGGTTTGATCTAGAGAGTAGGGAATAGAGAGTCAATCAAAAGTTAGGTTGATAAATGGTTGCCTCAACCTTCCTCTTACACGATCCAAAGTGAAGTAAATATTTTACAGGAAGAGGAAAAGGTAGCTACTCTTGTCAATGTTGTTTTCTCGAGTAATGAAGCTTATTTAATAAGCAAAACTCCAATAAGTCAATGTGGCAGTGTAAACAAACTTATTTGGAGGTGCACATCCAATGGAATCTTTTCGATCAAAAGTACATACCACTTACAAGGGGAAATTCAAGATAGACTTAAAGGACAACCATCAAGAAACATTACTCAAGAGGAGAAGTGGAAGCAGTTTTAGAAACTATCAATCCCAAATGCAGAAAAGTTGTTCCATTGAAAAACTTGTCATGAGGCCTTACCAACCAATTTGAATGTGTTCATAAAGAATGTGGTGGATGATCACATGTGTCCCATATGCTATCAAGAGTAAGAAACAATAGAACATGCTCTGTGGGAGTGTGAAACAATCAAAGATATATGGGGACAATGTTCAAGGCCACTTCATAAATGCAGTATCATATCCCAGCATTTTGAAGACAATATTCTTTCTATGCTCAGATCTATGAATAAAGAGTGCTTGGAGGAATTTGCAGTAATGGCTTGGAGATTATGGAAGAGAAGAAATGAAGTTGTTTTTCATAAGGTTTTTACACACCCTAATACACTCTTGAAACTAACCTCCGAGAAGCTGCAGGACCTCAAACTTCTGCATCAGAAGCCTACTCTGCAGAGTGCAACTCAAATAGACAACAAATGCAACTAGATGGCACATTTGAAGGATGTATACAAGATCAATTGATACTTTGCAGTTGATAAAAAAAAGGGCGAAGTTGGGGTTGGAGTCATTATCAAGGATTGGAAGGGAGATATAATGGCAACAATTAGGATGAACAAATCCTTGTTTCAGATCCCTTACTAGTAGAGATGTTTGCAGCACTCCAGGCCACAAAATTTTTCAATGAACTAGGATTTTAGAAGGTCATTCTTGAGAGGGATGCAATACAAGTAATCAATGCTATTCAAGGCAACATGACAGCTGGAACAACACAGGATTGTTAATATCTGATATTAAACTTTTGCTTTCTAAATTTACTAGTTGGTCTGTCAATCATGTTAGAAGGGACCTTAACAAAATAGCTCATGCTCTAGCCAAAGATGCATTGATTATTTCAAATGTAATCATTGATTTGAAGTCTTCTTCTCATCGTATTGAATTTCTTTTGCGGAGATAAGTATCAATAAATACCATTTTGATTATAAAAAAAAGTTTGTCCAAACTTTACAATTTAGAATAAAAGAATTTATCAAACATTCAATACTTTATGAAAAGTTTACACTAATAATTACAAATATGAATCTATTATATATATAGATATATATATGTCTCTCCTCTAGTCTCTAAAGTTCATAAAACTTTGGACACTTTGATCATTTTCTAGTACCTAAGATCTTTCTATGAAAAGACACTGATTTGATGATGGCTAGAGTCACCGAGAGTGTAGCCCAAGAGAAGTTACCGAGAAAGCCATTTGGCCTTTTTTTTTATGCATTTTTTTAGACATCTAAAACATGTTTTTTTAAAAATTCACAATATTATTAAAGAATACTTACTTAATTATTAAGTAAAAAAAAAAATGTCAAGACTGTTGTCGTGATGCTTTGTTGGGACACAAAGCATTTTCCAAATTGATAATAATAATAATAATTTTTTATTTCTATATACATAATATAATACAATTTTCAGAGTAAGAAGTTTTACCCTTGTAAAATCTCATCTTCAACCACCCCATTGTAGAGTATTATTATTAAATGAAAATTAACACTATTAAGCCACTTTCTCATTTTTGTTATTATTAAGTAAAAATAAAATGACGTATATCATTAAAATAAATTAATATAGTATAATACTAACATTGAATCATTGAAACTTTTTTAAAGTTTATATAAAACATCTTTTTAGATAATAAATTAAATTATTTATGCACATTGCACGTGTCTAAGACCATTATATGTAATAATAATAACAATAATAAAAATAAAAATAAATGAATTGTTAAATAATGAGTGTCTTCAAGAAAACATGCCTCCATTCACTCAAACTGCAACCCAACATGGATACCCCCCTGCCCAGCCTGCCCCGACCCCAAAAGCACACTCGTGGGATAACCCACGTGGGCAACAAAAACTGCTCTCTGCTCCTTTACTGTCCATATTTTTTTACAAGATTTCGGCGGAAACCTCAAGTACTGTAAAAAGATTCCATAAAGTTCATCTTACAATATTTATTACTCATATATTATTACTTTTATATATATATATATATATATATATATATGTGAGTTTTACTATATACTAATCACTATTTATCATATTCCTCACATTTTATAGAAAAAAATTATCACGTGTCAGGTGTGAGGAAAAGAATTTTTCTTCTTATCAGTCACTATCTACCACTCTACACTCTATACTCTATGAAAACATCCACATACCCGATAAAAAACATAGATACTATGAAAAAGTTATACGTGTGAAGTGTGAGAATGAATAATGACTGATGTATAATAAATCTCATATATATATATATATATATATATATATACACACACACTAGTGGGGAGCTATGTGCAAGGCATTCTTGCACATTTGCCTCTTATCCATACCACCTGGTTAAAAAATGTATTTTTTATTATATTTTGTTTGAAAGTTTAAAAAAATTGTAATATTAGATGAAATGAAATTAGATCAACTTATTATTCAAACAAGATCTAAGTTTCATCAATGATTGGTTTGAAATGAGTTGAATTATTTTTAATCAAAGTAGATAAAGTGGCTATTGTCACTCCACAATAGACAACAAAATAAGAGTTGAAATCCATACAAAGTTGAACAATAACTCTGAGGTGCCAAAATTTTGAGATAGAGAAATGATATTTATAGTATTAGGATATGTAAACTTGCGTATTTTCTTTTAAAAATATGATACCCATAAAAAAAATATATTATTTTTAATAATAAATATCACTTTTTTAGAAAAGAGTGCATAAAACTTTCGGAAGCAAGACTTTTAGGCAGGTTAGAACGGTGAGATGAGATGATAAGGTTTTAGATAAAAGTTGAAAGTTGAATAAAATATTGTTAGAATATTATTTTTTAATATTATTATTATAAGATTTAAAAAAATTAAATTATTTATTATATTTTACATATAAATTTGATAAAATTATAATAATTAGATTAGATCAATTAAATATTTTTTGTATCAAGCCTTAAGTCTATACGGTAAACATGACCCCTAAATCCTGACATGGATTGCTGAAAACATTTCTTTTGGATACTAAATGAAATTAAGCATAGTCTTGTCGGCCAAAATTTGGAATATATTTGTGTTGTTGTTCTATTAGTTAAACCAAATCCGGTATAAAATGCAACAATTCAGGACAAAAAGAATACTTCTGATGGCTCCCCCTTTTAGGCCCTGCCTGTTGTGCTGGCTGCACTCTAGCACCACAGCGCAGCGCAGCGCAGCAACAGCAACTTATTCAGAGCTTGGTGCAGCAGCTTCTTACCCATACTTTTGGGTTGCACTTTGCACCAAAAGGGAGGCGCCCCCTGCAGGCATAATGACATCTTTCTTCTTCCCCTTTTCACCTTTTTTTTTTCTCCATACATGACAGTGGTAGGGCAGAGCAACCCAGATGTCACGTTGGCACAGAAGATAGAGCAAAAAGGCAATGGGAACAGTACCTTTGACAGGGAGAAATTAAGTAGGAAAGGCATGTGATGCAAACAAATGCTGTCTCAGACATCATGCTTCAACTTAGCTGCCAAAAGATCTGGATATACATGCATCGAACAAAAACACAATAAAAAGCAGTAGGGGTTGGTGTTTGGACGTGGTGGGGACATCATCCTAGAACCATTATTAAGTTTGCATCATTGGACCTGCCATGGCCAGCTCCATTTGGCAATTAAAGGCATGACATGCTCTCCCCTTCTGGTCCCCTATGTGTCATGCACCATGAAATACCATGGTCCATCCTTGCTTGCTTCATCCTTACGTCAACTTATCAATTTTAAGGAAAATCGTTTGAGAATTAAACTTTACACATGCATATTTTTTTAAATATTCTACAGTAGTATTTGAAGAAATTTATAGATTTAACTCATCTTATAAAACCGATTCTCTAAGAGATAATTGTTCATTCCTTATAAACATATTCAAGACCTTATCCACAAGCAATGTGAGATTATTCCTCAATATCCTCCCTAACGTGCATGCCATTAACTTTTTTTTTATCCTTATCACGAGATAAGTAGTATGGATCACATTCGTCCTATGACAGGCTTTGATACCATGAAAAAATTTATGGATCTAACTCATCTTATAAAACCGATTCTATAAGAGAAGATTACTCATTCTTTATAAATATGTCAAAAATCTTATTTACAGACAATATAAGATTATTTCTCAAAGAATTTCCCTTCAAAGAATATGTATATTCTATAGCCGCAGCTAAAATAGTTGTTTTTGAAGTTCATCCGTTCAGTGCCAGAAAAAAAAAAGTGAATCATTGGACAACGGTGGTGCACGTGTGTATATATACTCGTGTATAATTAAAGAAGATAAATATTTTAATTATAAAGAAAGTTTATAAAAATAAATTTATAAATTATGTGTATTAATATAGAATGTTAAATTTATTTTACAGATTAATATAATCACATCAAATTATATCAATTTATAAATTTATTTTTATAAATTTCATTTATAGTCACAGTATTTCTCAGAAATACTTTGGATCCCGAATTTGGGATCCAAAAAATGTCCCGAATGGAATTTTTTTTTTATTTTATCGAGTGATTAAAAAAATATTTTTAAATAATATTATAAATTTTTTATTTTTTTAAAAAATATTTATAATGATTAAAAAATATAAAAAAAAAAATTTATACTGTTTGATGAACTTTTTGGGTCCGAATTGGACCCGTAGCAGTACTCAAAAGTGTTACCAAATTTACAGTACACCTGCAGGCTGCACAAGAATAGACCAGTTCCAAGTTCCAACTAGTAATTATATAAATAAAAAATAGGATTACTCCATTCAAGAAAAGAACAGAAACCTTCTGTTGCCATTCAACAGCCATATTTTTATAAAATAACTTATAAAAGAATAATTTTAACACGTAGGGGCTCGTGTAATGATTACAGAATTATGGAAATGGTGTAAGGGAGAAAAAAAGCAAAAAATAGTCGTTCAACAGATGTACTTGATTAATTACAAGATCACATCACCGACCAGAAATCATGGCAACATGCCAAATTTCTTTAATTTACCAAACAGAGATGAGTAGTTTGGACCATCAAGCTGAGTTGCATGAACTTGCTCAGAAGAATTTGACAAGCCTGAAAAAAAAATGTTTTAGCTTTTATGGTTGGTTTGACTGTGAGATGGGATGATTTAAAATGAATTGAATAAAATATTTTTTTAATATTATTATTATTTTAAAATTTAAAAAAATTAAATTATTTATTATATTTTGTATGAAAATTTAAAAAATTGTAATAGTAAAATGAGATAAGTTGAGAGTGTTTTTGTATCTAAACGAGACAGATCCTAACAAGATTTTACAAAAATAAATTTACTAAATGACGTAATTTGAATTGATACATCAGATTATAAAATTAATTTTATTATAAAATAGATTTAACGTATCATATAAAATCATGTAAATTTGTGAATTTATTTCTATGGAATATTTTTGTGGCTGTAACTCTTTCTCAGGAAGAAAACCTCCAAAAATACATAGAGCAATCACATAGATGATTTATTGATTCAAATTTTATGCTTCTAAATCCTTCTGTCCATGAGAAAAATGGATTGAAACCGTCAACCCAAACCAGCCGATTGTATTTATTGTCGAGTTGAAGCTTGGTTTGATAGTTTAGTTATATTTTTCCAGAAGTGATACAAATACAATTATTATACAATTTTTACATCATTTTTAATGATATGTTACTTTTTGAATTAAAAAAATACTGAAAATACAGCGGATTTAATTAAATTGAGGCAATTTAAAAACATGCCGGACCGTTTGGATTAAGAAGCAATCTCAACTATTTTTTTTAAATTTTCATACAAAATATAATAAATAATTTAATTTTTTCAAATTTTAAAATAATAATAATATTAAAAAATAATATTTTAATAATATTTTATTTAACTTTCATTTCAACTCAACTCAACTCAATATCCAATCCACACTAAGAGAAGAGTTAGAGCTCTGAAATGTTTGTGGCCCATGAATAACTCGTAGATAGGCAACACCGTGCCTAATCACAGTTGGCCCATTTTATTATTTTATTAAAGAATTGGACAAAAATTACAAAATAGTTGTATCTACGTGACATTGACACCAGTCTTCTTTGTAAAACGAGTATGGTGCTTTTACCGTGAAGCAAGCAAAGTAGAAAACAAAGCACATTGTCCCACGAAATGCAGCACGTTTGACCTTTCCATAAGAGAGGAAAGTTCTCGGCAACTCCACACTTCAACCTCGGCAATGCACTTCTTTTTCTGTTCCAGCTTGTGAATAATGCATGAATTTATTATTCTCTTAACTTATAACTCAATGCAATGGTAAAACCAAGAATTTTAAAGGTTTGGGTCCAAATGGGAAAAGCAAAATACCATTTACTCATAATATGCACACTTACAATCGAAGAAGACTGCTTCTTTTATATTACATTTGCTGTTGCTTCTCCAGTCAAAAGTAACAAAACAACTAAGGTGCTCCAGATACTTTTCCTGCTACTAAAGTGTGCATGATGAGTATAAAGATCGTTCTCTACTTGGCTGAACGCACCAATGATAGACTGACTTTGATCCACAGCAAAACCCTTGTAGGTTTTTGTACATTGCCCATCAAGCTAACACAAAATATTGACCAAAACTGCAAGATGATTATGCACATTAGACCCTCCCAACTGGAGATAGGGGTGGATATGAGGCATACCTTGCAGGAACAACTTCAATTCGATTTGGAGTCCTTATTCTATCACTTTGTGTCAATCTTGTTTCCTCCCAAGTTTTTTCTTTGATAGAGTCTCTGGGTTTGGAAAGCTCACATGGTTTCTTACTGTCTAATACAGCTATACAAATGGAGAATGCTTGTAAAATCGACAATGAAGAATTGAACTCGACTGAATAGATCCCGTTCTTCAAAGGGCCAAACTGAAGAAAGGCTGGATTACTTGAACACCATCCTGCGGTCAAGTAATAAAACAAAAGATATCATTATTGGCAGTCGATGGTATAATAGAGTGGGCATCAGCTCTGTCCAAGTAAAAGACTAGTACCTGACAGAATAGTTGAATTTTATCTGTTATGGAACAAGCTTTGGATGAATCCATTTTGTTATTGATATGATTCTGTTCAGAAAGAACCCGAAGTTTGCAACCCAAATCCCACCCTCCACAGTCACATAATCCCCCTGTTTTCCAGCGTTCGATCAGCGATGAAGGTCCTCCCTTGCTTGGTAGACTATGCACACCGCTTGGAAGTATGACTGTTGGGGTAACAAAGTTCCTAGTACCATTGAAAGGCAGCTTCTGGACATGTCCCCCAGTGCTGTAATAACATCCCATCCCACACTCTTTTGAACCAACCCCTAACAAGTCATTGCGGTTATTGCTTTTACACCCATCTCTGATTGGAGTTTTATTGGTACTTTTTGGAATTTTGACAACAACAGCTGCAAGCTCGTTATTTGGCTGGAAGTCACAGGTTTGATGATCTGCCTGTTTTAGGTCTACAGAAAAAAGAACAAATTCTCTCGTACTGAAATGATCCATACAAGGCTGTCCAATCAAATTGGAAAACTCTGAATCATAGACCTTCATTTGTGCAACGACATTAGGAATGTAATCAGGACCTTTTCCTTTGCTTCTGCCTCCTTGATTTATCCAACTCCCGTTCTTCTTCTTGACTTCTTGAATCTTGAAGAAGGTATAAATCAAGTTGTAGTCGCCTTTTCTTGAGATACTTAACTTCTTCACCTTGGCTGCAAGAATATCACTGTCATTGCTAACTGCAAATGTGATCAGAGGCTGGCCATTTTTAATTGCTACTCGCAGAAAAGCTTGAACAGTTGTATCTAATTTTGGTTTGGCAGCATACACGGCTTGGGAATCAAATTGTTTGCTGGAATTTTTAGCAGTTCTATCCGTTGATATTGATTCTCCCTGTAATGGCTCCACAAGGTGATGGCAGCTGGCTGCCTTTGGCTTCAGTAATGGGTCGAGTAATCTTCTCAGAGGGCTGGACCTGGCTCTGCCTGTAGCAATGAGTTTATCATTGTTCGACATATCCAAGTAAGTAGAAGCCCCAATTTTCTTTGAACCAGATTTGGATAAAGTATATGTTGAGCTCATATGCTGCGTATCTAAACCCTCTTTGGAGCTGAAACTTTTACTTATCTTGCCCAAACCAATGTTAAACCGCCGGAAAGGTGAAGAGTTTTGTACCTTTTCGTCCATAGATTTGTTTATGTTCACATCCAACCCTTTCAAAGGTTGGTTTATTCTATTGGTGGGTGTTAAGATTGTTTGTTTCTCTCCATAATTCCTGGATCTGGATGAACTGATTCCTACTTTAGCTGACCATGGCATTGGGCTAGATGTATCAGATAAAAAGTTGACACTCTCCGCAGATTTAATGCAGGGCTGCTTTAAGTAAGAGTGTTCATTGTCAACTTCACAAGGCAGTGGGCACGAGTGTGGGATGCTAGAAAGTTCTGCATGGAAAATCTCTGTAAAGCTCCTTCGGCTTGCTTCTGCTGATTTACGACTTAAAGATGCTGTCGAATAAGAAGACTGGGACATTCTAGAATGATGTTTTTGGGGGAGATCTTTTGGCAAAATGAGAACAGCAGTTTCAGGTTTTGCATTGACATCATGGTCCATACCAATTGAATTTGTTTGTCGTAACTTCTCTACTCTCTTCTTAGTTTCACCATCTTGAATCTTTGTCTTCAAGTTTGTACATGACGCCGCCTCATAATTCTGATTATTTCCAATAAAACCACTTTCTTGATTAATCTTTGTGCCTGAATCCTTTCTCTTGTACTCTGCTGGCTTGATTACCGGATTACAAGAAGGCTGATCTGTTCTGATGAACTTCCCCTGCCCGCTCAAGATGTTATTCTTTGCAGGATTAAGATCTTGAAAATTTCCAAACTTTCTCCCAAAGGCTTTGACATCATGACTTGGAGAATGACCTTCTATTGGAGATGCCATCAGATGGTATTGCAATGAAGGACGGCGCCTTCTAGGATGAGCAGGAGAGCGACTGTGATGTTTGCTAGAAAGAGCAGATGACCCATCTGTTGAAAATGATCTTGATGTACTGCTACAAGATTGCCAATAGCGGCTACTCTCACCAGGTATCTGCTTATTACTATAGTGCCATTTTTCAAGACTCCTCCAGTCAAGAACCCCAACATTTAAAGCTTTCTCCTTGAGATTCTCTCCTCTCTCCAGATAACTAGGCAAATTTGACATGAACTTCACTAGTTCATCTTCTTCCGTTGCCATCCTGCCACTCTGTTGTTTTCGGATATTCTCAGAAGATTTAGGTGGGAATTCCTTTGGATTGTTGGTAATTTCATGTTGAAAATCATGACATGACAGAATAGGCTTTTCAGGTTTTAATCTTCCTTGCAGCTTTCTACCTCGACATGTCTGGGGCAATAAGGGCTTCTCAGAAGTTCCTATAGCTTGTCGATTGCTTGAGGTGCTTTTAAGCTCTGAAGGATATTCCATAGACCAGATATCTTTAGGGGACTCCACCAGTATTTGCAATTATTGTTTTATTCTCTCTGCAGAAACTTGCAACAAGGAATGTTTTAATATTTCTTTTTCAGCTGCAAATGTCAAACCAGTTTCACAATGAAGCAGATCTCTCTGGAGATAAAAGGCAAAATGGTTTACTATAATACCATTCTCTAAGAAAAAAGAACAGGATAAAAAGATACAACAAAATAATAAATTGACATCCATAATTTTGCATGCATCTAAAAATGAAGAACTAGGCCTTTTTGCGCCTCATTGAATGGATAATCTCGTCTCGTGGGTACCTACTTTTTACTCATCCTACAAAAAAGGTACTTTCCTTTTGTTCGTGAGGCAACAAGCTAAGTAACCAAACTGATCACAACCCCTTTAACAAGAAGCAAAATTTTCTTAGGACATGGAAAAAACCACCATCCAAAATTCACCTCATCAATAGATCACGACTACCAAACCACATTTTCACTGTACAGTATATAAAACGACAACAGAAAGTCTTTTTTTTTTTGATAAGTTGACAACAGAAAGTCTCTATTAACTTTGTTATTCAGGAAACACCTTACAATAAGTTTAAAAAAAAAAAAAAGAAAAAAGGAAATTGGGAATTCTTCTTTCTACCGTACTTGAAAGTTTCCACAGCGCATAAAGTAATGCAGCATATCTCTAATCATAAGTGGTTAAAGGATCGATCATTTAATATAATTGAGAGAAGTAGAAAGTGAAAACATGTAAGCGTTATAATCACAGAATCCTAATGAAATTGGAATAGAACTTTAGTCAAAAAAATAAAAACTGCAATATGCCTGAGAATTTTTTATGACTTATCAAAACAAAAACATGCAACACAATTTATTATAGAGAAATGCTTTAGCCACAAAGAAATCCCACAATTTGTTATATTATAGAATACAAATTGCTGCTGGAAAACCCCCATCTACAGAAAACGCAAAACCATTGGGGAAAGGGCTTTTTTCCCTTCATTATGCATAAGAAATAAGTATGTACGGTCAGTTATCATCCACATAGCTCATCCATGCTCAGAACCACGCGACTCTTACAATCTAGTGAACACCCTTACATTAGTCTTACTTTTATCCAAATGTTGAAACAAATTTTTTCAACTCGCACCGCGTGGAAGTTTGGGATACAAGATGACAATTGGCAGTATATGGACCAAGATAACAAGGGAGAAAAATACATCCAAAGACGAAAAAAAATCGAGTGGTCCATGAGAACCCATTTTTCAAGTAGTTCGATAAGGAAAAACGACCTGTCATCGTCGTAGCTGCTTAGCTCTTACTACCACAAGTATCAGAACAGACAAAGATCCTCCAGCTATACGAAAGCCAAAGCGCACTCATTTTTCAAAATCCTAAACAGCAAGGCATCGTTTGGGTCTTCAAAATAAAGATAAAAAAGAACAAAAGGCTTTTTCTTTTCTTTTTCTCCCAACTTTCCCGAGTACAAAACAGTGTAAAAGAATTTCAAACGGCAAAAAGAACGAGATCTCTGCATCAAAATTCAACTTAAAAAGATGCGAATCCAGAGCTTATAAAAAAGTAGAATAAATAATGATAATTATATCATTTCAAACATCAGAGAAACAACAAATCCAAACCTTGAATGAGCAATAAACATGATAAACAGGCATGGCAATCGGGATTTCCATCCAAGCAAACAGAAAAACATTCCCCTGGATTTCTCAGAAAGACTAAGAATAGAGTCGTACCAGACTCAGCGTAGGAAACGCAGAAGCGAGAAACAACCATTAACGGAAGCTCCAGCAACTCGATGAAGAAAAACGCGTCGGTACATCATATGTGCGTCAGTGAAAGGTGAGACGTTACAGAGATCAGAAGCGAGTAAAAGAGTCGTAAAGAAAAAAGATGAAAGAAATAATAAACGGCTGGTAATCCCAATGCGACTCTTTTTCTTGGCCAAACTCCAAAGCCGTAGAGAATATTAGCAAAAAGATGTAAACCCAGAGCTCCACAGAACCTTCAGATAGAGAGAGAGAGTCTGCCTGTGAGTGAGTGAGTGTGATTCTGGCTGGAGCTCATTTGTTTCCTTACGGGGCAACATTCAGTCAAATCAAGCAGTGTATCTGTGTGTGTGTGAGAGAGAGAGAGAGAGAGAGAGAGAGAGGGGGGTAAACGATCTCCTTCATCGGACGGCTGAAAAGGGAGAACGAATAATAAGGTGGTCACATCAGAGAGGCGCGGACGACGTGGAATGTTCTTGGGTTCCGTGAGATATTACATTTTTATAATCCGAGTATTTTTTTTTTTTATTTTTTTAGTAAAATTAATACTTGAATTCTAATAAATTTACAATTAAGTTTGCGTTTGGATGTTAAAATGAGTTGAGTTGAGTTGAGTTGAAATGATAAAATATTGTTAGAATATTATTTTTTAATATTATTATTATTTTGAGATTTAAAAAAGTTGAATTGTTTATTATATTTTGTGTTAGAATTTAAAAAAATTGTAACGATGAGTTGAGAGGTGTTTAGTATCCAGTCGTCCGTGGAGAAATAAGATGAGATAAAAAAAATAAAAATTATTTACAATCTTCACTTGGAGACTGTATGTGAAGGTTCTTTATTAAATGAAAAAAAAACATTATTTTAAGAAAGATAATTTTGTAATTTTAAAAAACTTTAAAGATAAAATTGCTTAAACTTGTATTACAGTCTCCATTTGGAGACTGTACCTAGCATTCTTAAAAAAAATATGTAAATAATAGTAAGATAATTATAAATAGTAATGAAATTATTTAAGTTAATATTTTTATGAAATTTTGATAAATAAGAGAAAGAATCGGATAAAAAATTATAAAATTAAAATAGTATCAGAATATAATTTTTATTTTGAAATATGAAAAAGTTAAATTATTTTTTTTGTATTTTTTGGAAGTTTAGGAAAATTGTAATGATTAGGTAATAATTAAATGAAAAATTTAAAAATCCTAAATTGAAAAATATTTGTGTTTAATTGTATATTTGAATGTTGAAATGAGATGAGATGATTTCAAAAGTTGGTGAAACCAAACCATACTTGCCTAGGTTTGGATACAAAAAATATCTCTCATTTTATCATTACAATTTTTTTCAAATTTTCACACAAAATATAATAAACAATTCAACTTTTTCAAATACCAAACTAATAATAATATTAAAAAATAATATTCTAACAATATTCTAAAATTATCTCATCTCATCTCACTATCCAAACCTCACTCTCTCTTCTAATCTATTGTTAAAAACTTAATTGTACTATTGACAAATAGTATTATAAAAAGGAAAATGCTATTTGTATATAATCTTTACTCACATAATAGAATATGTTGATATTTTAATTATTGATACGTTGAAAATTATAAAATTTTAAATTTAAAAAAAAAAATTGACAAAATGAGTTTTATAGGTAAAATTATAAATACATATTACATTACTCTAAGAAACAAAAATCTTGTAAAAAACTTACAAATATCTCATTAATAATAATCATGCACAAAAAATGTGAAGGTAATTGGGAGGGAGAATTGTTGGGAAACCGTGATTGATGTGAACAAATTAAAACGCCACCGTTTCATTCAACCGGTCAAAACGATGCATTCAGTCCACCGAATCCTTTTGTCTTCTTCTGAATCTCCTTTTTCCCTTCGTATTTCACATCCTTTTCTCTTCATTTTCCCTACCATTTCCCCCTTCGTGAGCTGAAATGTCATTTGCAGGTTGATGGACGACTACTGGATTACGTTCAATAATCTTTTTGTATTTTACGGTTTTGTCTCATTTTCTTTCGTTTTGGGGGAGAGATGCAAATTTTGAGATACTATTTGTCGCTTTGATTCTATGTACGATTCTCTGACAATTGACGTGTGGCTGACGTTGCTTTGATGGCAACCACTCTCCAGCAATTAGTTAAATAAATGGAAAATGATAATTATTTTACCATTGATGAAGGTTACTTTCACAAAATATAAATTATTTTTTAATGAAATGTCATAATTATATCGATTGATTTAAAATAAATTATAAAATAATTGTAGGTAATACGACTCACTTTTTAAAATGATCTATATTGAACTTACTGCCTAAACCTGTGTTTAGAATTAATCTTTTTAATTAAGAAACTCATTTTTATCATATATCAATTGTTAAGTGCATCAACGTTGCTCTTATACCCATGCATTATTATTGTATTTTTAGAAATGTTTTGACTATAACCAAATTTTATAAAAATAAATTTATAAATTAACCTAATTTGATGTGATACGTTAGATTGTAAAATTACTTTTATTATAAATTAAATTTAAGATCTCTTTATAACTATAACGAGAGGCGAGACTAAGGAGGTCAAGAGTCTTACAATAAAAAAAAAAAAAGATATAATATATATATTATAACCTTTTATAATTTGTATATCTTCCTTAGATTTTTATACTTTTGATCTTGTTTTTGTCTACAATTTATAACTAGCATTGGTCAATACTCTTAAATGGCCAGTCTTAAGGGGGTGATCTGCAAGTTCTCAATAATTGTTTAATAAATCTTTCTTATATATCATCAAAGTAGAATTTGGTCTCATTTAAAATTTTATAATAACTACATTTTGGTTTCCTGCTTTATTTCAAGATATTAAATTAAAATATAATATTCACATTAAATTATTTTTCTTTTAAAGTCTGTAATTATTTGGATTAAATATATTTAACAAAAAAGCTTACGTTTATTAGATAGCTGGATACGTAATATGCAATTGCTCTACCTAAAAACTTTTAAATATATGACGTTAATACTATACATTATTTAGCAAAATACAAAACTTAGTTTATGATTTACATATATATTACTTGTTTTTTATAATTCTTATATAGATCGTTTACATAGTTCTACATCTTCTTTTAATTACAAAATATGAAAAGTTTAGATGTAAAAATATAGGTATTCATGGAAGAATGTAAATTTGGAATTTATTTTTTTCTTTCTTATTTTTTACAAGCGCTTTTTTTTTTTTCAATTTGTTAAAGGTATTCCTAAAAATTTTCAGTTCAATTATTTATTGTAAACCTAAAATTTATAATCCTGGCTTCGTGCATAGCTGTAGCACTTTTTTTTTTTTGTTATTACAAAATAATAATTCTTAGGTCTCGTTTATTTTTACAGATGAGATAAGATAAGTTTAGATAAAAGTAAAAAGTTGAATAAAATATTATTAAAAAATATATATTTTTAATATTATTTTTATTTTGAGATTTAAAATAGTTGAATTATTTAATTTATTTTGTGTAAAAATTTAAAAAATATAATGATTAAATGAGTTGAGATGAAATAGGCTGACGAGGCCTAATCTATCTTTTTAAACAAAAGGAAAAAGATGATTTTATTTTTTTGGGGACGGAGATGAGTTCAAAGTTAATACTTTTTGGCTCAAAAAGAGAAGAAAAGAAAGCATGGATTAAAAGGGAAAAAGAAGAAAGAAAAAACAGGACAAAGTTGGGGCATAGAATGAATAAAAAGAACTTAAAAGACTAGACATCATCATTCCGAGGTTCGATCTAAGATTTCAATGATCCCCTCGTGCTCAAATCACCACTTTACAACCACATGATTGGTTATGATCGGACGGTGATTGTGGGACTTGATCAACTTTCTCTATTTTTTTGCTAGTGACTATTTTATTTCTAATGCAATTATGCAATAATGCTCCGAATTCTGATTTAATAAAGTTCCAAAATAGTTCTCCACCGATGTTGTCTATCAATGTTTTTTAGGAGTGAGTATCCAGATCCGATTTTTTTTTGGTCCAGTCTAAAACTCAAAAATTCAAATAAATTCGGACAATTATCTATCCAAATTAGATCTAAGTGGGTAAAATACTCTACCTCACCCGAATCCGATTATGGATTCGGTTATTTAACCGGTCATCCCTAATTGGGGTTTTTTTTTTAAACATTAAAATTTTATTTAAAAACAATATCGTTTTTGTACATTCAAAATACAAAAACTAGAGTTAAAAAAATAGTAGAGTTAAAAATTGGATACCTGCCCAGATTGTAACTGGTTTTACCCAGGCGAATATTCATCTAGTTTTTAAAATTCGGGTACGGATCTAGATATTTTCAAATATCCAGATGCACACCTCTAATGTTTTCTATAATTTTTTGTTTTAACAAAATAAGTGTTTATTCTATACATAAATCTTATATAATAAATTTATATACTAATATGGTTTAATGCAATCCAACCGATTGTAATTTTTTTAATTATAAGATATATCTAATGTATTAGATTAAGTCACGTCAACATATAAAATTTATTGTGTAAGACTTGTATGTAGACCTTCTACTTATCATTGCTAAAATACTTTCTCAATAATTTTTTTGTAACTTAATAATAAATATTGTTGTTACCACATGTATGGTAATCATAGTTAAATGATCATTAAAAATTTATGCAAGAAATAAATGATCAAGGAAATTAAGAAATACTTGATTGTCGGAATGGAACAGGGTGACAACCTTACAGAAACTTCTAAAATACAATAGATTAGTAATAGCGATGCTTTTATATCCCCAATTACTAGTTCTGATAATTTCTGTAGTAGTTAGTATTTTAGTATATTCATCCAGATCTCGTGCTAAGCTCTTGATAATTATCAGAATATTATATGATCTTATCACGGTGAAAGAGGACAGGGAAGATGACTTTTCACCTTTAGTACATAATCCATTCGGATAAAACATGAGTTGTTTTGATTCTTTTATCTATCAGTTTGGTTTTTTTGGTAAACTCATCTCAACTCATCATTACAACTCTTTTAAATTCTAACATAAAATATAATAAATAATTTAATTTTTTTAAATTCTAAAATAATAATAATATTAAAAAATAATATTCTAACAATATTTTATCATTTCAACTCGACTCAACTCAACTCAGTTCAATATCTAAACGCAACCATCTTTTTAAAAAGAAAAACTCTATTATCAAGTCAATATGTAGAATACACATAATAAAATATTTACATGACATAATTTGATTTTGAAGATAAATTTTAAAATTTAAATCTTACAAATCAAATCTTACAATTTAAATGATGTGGATGACATGTTCTATACACCAGTTTAAAATACATAATAACTCTTTTAAAAATAAAAATTATAATTATATTCTCAAGTTGGTATGTAGAGTATACTTAATAAAATGCTTATATGACATAAATTGATTTGAAAGATAAATTTTAGAAATGTTTATATTTTTAGAGTGCGCAAGTTCTACACGGTACTTCTTTTAAAAAAAAAAAATAAATCTGGAATCTACGTGAAAAATTATTTTTTAAAGGTGAACTCCATTTTCTTCAAAAGGAATGCGCATGACTTAAACACTCTGTAAATGTATATAACATTATTCATAATAAAAAGGATCTCATATTTAATATATACACATATAATAAAATACCATCAATTTGGGGCAAAACTGGAAGGAAAATGCTGATCTTCCTGTTGGGAGCTCTTGCTGTGATTTTTAATTTTTTAATCTTTTTACTTAATGATTAATGAAGAATTTTTTAATGATGTTGTCGATTTTTTATTTTTTTAAAAAATATTTAAAAATATTAAAAAAATATATGTAAAAAAAAAACAAAAATAAAAAATTTAAAATACACCAGCGGGAGGGCTGTAGAGGCACCGAAACTTGAATGCATTGGGACTGTTGGCAAATTAAACTTATCAACTGAATATAGTAAAATGCAAAACTTCAAGAAAATGATCAGAGTGTTGGCAATTTCTTGCACGCGTATTAGATTTAAAAGAATATTAATATATGAATTATATATGTGTCAAGCATGCATGCATGCACGCACATGGTGATGAAGAAAATGACTGTGATAGGCAATAATTAGGTTTGAAATTTGGGGATTTGGTCAAGAAATGAGGGCCGATTAGAATCAAAACGTTACATCAATTTCGAGTTGAAAATTTTGAACCAAAGCACGTGATCACTGCAAAACTTTGACCAACTATAAGAATAAATATTAATTTAGAGATCCGTTCGCTTTCTTTTTCCAAGCGGCGTGCGTTAAGGCCTTTTTTTTTTTTTTTTTTTTTTTAAGGTTAAGATAAAATGAGTTGGCTAGATGAATTGAAATAAAATAAAATAAAATATTATTTTTTAATTTTTATTATTTTTTTAAAATTTGAAAAAGTTATATAGTTTATGATATTTTATATAAAAATTTAAGAATTAAAGTTATAATGATAAGATAAAATGAAATTTAAGAATTAAAGTTATAATGATAAGATAAAATGAAATGAAATACTTTCACCATCTAAACGGGACTTAATCGAAAAAAGAAAAAAATTATTATTAGTTACTTTCTGAATACGGATGACGTGGTATTTTCGTGTGTTAACAGTGAATTTAACTAAGATTAAAAGTTTAAGATGGGGAGAGAGATCCCATCAAACTAATAAGTAAATCATGTTACGGTGAATATAATAGAAACGGAAATAAGAAATCAAATCTAACTATTTCGGTCTCATATTTATCGATTCACTATCTAGAAAGAGCTAGATTGGAAAAGTACTATTTTTTGTGGTTGATGGAGAATTCTATAACAATAGGATAGATATTGAAACTGTTTGTGTTGAAGTGGTAAAGCGAGATCGCTCCGAACAAAATTAGAGGCATTCAATCTCACACAAAGTATTGTACTTGATAAGTTTGAAGCTCTAGATATGTGTACAAATTACTAGAAGTGATGGCACAAGACATCCATGCACAATGGATGGAAGTAGCCGGTGGATTCGACAGCTACAACATTGGTGGTGGTAGGCCTGAGCAAGAAGCCCGATGATCAACCTGTGTAGCCCGAGTAGATTCAATCTGATAAAATCGGACTAACATAACAATCGGTTTCAAAACCATCGGACCTGATGAATGTCAATGGAACCCATCTATTAAAACTCATTTTTAAGCTTCTCTCACTTCTATATCAAACCCTAGCCCTTGGAATGACTACTTGTCATGGATTCTTTTCTCGAATTCTGCACACCTTGCCCAGCCGGAAGTTTAACGGAAAAGCCTAAGAAAGAAGAGCCGGAATCGGAACTGGTAAAGTAGTGTTTCAAGACTCTTGTTCCAGCTAAGGCTAGAAGCAAGCGCACTAGAACCGGAGGTCAAGTTTGGTCCCTTAGGTCCCCTTTGCTGACCGAGTCGTCCTCGAGTTCAACCTCCTCAACCTCTACCTCATCTCCTTCAAGTACTTGGCTCATATACCCCATGGCGGCCCTGAAGGTGGGACTGATCCGGACAGTTTATTCGGTGGAAAAACCACTAGCGAAGTAAAAGAAAAAACCAATGTCGGGGGAGCTAGCCTCAGTCTCTGTTAGGGCCCAGCTACCGAGGCAGTGCAACCATTGCGGTTTCTAGAAGACACCGCAGTGGAGAACAGTTAGGAAACTCCCTTTTTCTATTAAAAATAAAAATATAAAATATAAAAGAGAAACCCACCGTTCGTTTTTTACCCGACCCGAATATTTTGTGTCCGGTCGGTCCCAAATCAGCCATGGGTGGATCGGATTGCATGCCTAGGTGGTGGGGTGCTTGATTGATGGTCGGTCATGGACAAAAATAGTGCTAGATGTTACGTTTGGTTGCAAGATTGAGTTCAGTTTAATTTTAAATTGAGTCTAATATTTAAATATTTAATTATTAAATTATTAAACTCATCTCAATTCAAAACGGTCTCCTTACACGTGGGATCCATAATTTTTTTTCAACTTAATATATTTTTATACATGAAACTCATAACCTTTTTTAACTTCTTATAAAAAAGTGTTAAATTTATCTTAATATTTAAATACACTTTAAACTTAGTTTAGGTGAGCCTCATATAACTCTCTCTACTATTCAACTCATTATTATTCATAAATAACTGAGATTACCTCAACATCTAAACGCAACCCTAATTACTTACAAGTATGAAGATCAAAGACAAAATAATGACAAAACAAAACTAACATAAAATAGAAAAATAAAAGGGGAGATAGGAGGAGAATGCAAATCGGCCTAGAGAACGCCGTTACTTTCAAAAATAAGAAATGATATTTATATTCATAGATTGTATAAATATTATATATTCTTTTAAAAAAAATAATAAATATAAGATTTATATAAAAAAATTAATTTTTTAATAATAGATCATATTCTTTTTAGAAAAAAATATGTTGTATTTGTATAACTTATGACTATGTATAATATTATTCATGTAGCTACATCGAGACGAGACAGCACGTGAGTCACGCTCCAAAGTAATTAAATGAGGTTTTGCGTTTTTATCTTTCCTCGAAGACGAGGAGGAAGACCATACACACATTCTACAAACTGTGAAATCTAACTAGCTCTATGTAATAATGTGAAATCTACAAACTGTATCTATCTCCTATTGAATTATAGAGGGTATTTAAATTATAAAATTGCAGAGGACGATGTTCGTACATTTTAATATTTGAGAAGTACCTCCCCACTAGCTACAACGTCAAAACGACAAGGACTTAGATGCTCTTCTTTTGTTGTTGCACCACAAGAACAGAAGTTCTAGTGTTGAGATCTGAGGAGGCGAGCAAGTCTCCAATAATTCCTAGCTCTGGAAATTTACTCAATTCTGCAAGCCCTGATGTTTGAGGGGACTCCATCTTATGCCGTCTACCAACTATAATAAGGTCATACTCATCCACCATAGAACAAACCGTCGATGTCATTTGAGGTCCATCCTGCACTATCTCCTCCAAGTATCTCACGTATTCATCATCCCCATTGTTGAGAATAACATCTTTCAATGCCAAAGAGTCGAGCACGTTTTCCAGGTAGTTGGTAACATCTAATTCATTACTGCCAGGAGAAACAAGATGAATCACAGTCAGGGAGATTTTCGAGTACTTGTTGGACATGCGTTTAGCAAAAGACAATGCTTCTCGATCATCGTTTCCTCCTAAGAAGATCATGGCAACAGAGTAAGTAGATGAATCTGATGAAAGCATTAATGTCGACGAACGACCCAAATTATAATCATCTCCACGGTCAACAAGGATCCCTACGGAGCAAGGAGCATGCTCGAGGACATTGCGATTCAAGGTCTGGATAGTACTATCCTCGGATGCAACACACCCATCAACAGACCATTTTCGGTGGAATGGGAGTATGATGAAGGATGCGAGTTTATCCAGTGCAAGGGAGCAGATGCCCTCAGCCATGACCTTGGATGGACGGACTACTGTGAAGAATTTTACTGAAACTGCAGTACCCTGAATGTCTCGTTTGAAGTGACTGAAAGCTTTGATGACAATCTCTGAATAGGAATTTCTGAACGGAATCTTTTTCTGCTTTTGATGAGAAATAAAAACAGGCCGAGAGGCTTCCTCAGCCAGTTTAATAAGGTGAAGCACATAAATGGCAAGGCGGGGCCTTGCCGGAGACGAGGATGCAGCTCCTAGCAGTCTGATTACAGCACTAAGGTTAGTGGACCGGCGTATGCACACAAGGACTCGGAGTTCTTGGTTGCTTCGACAACCCAAAATGTTCCTTTTCTGATAACAAGCATATTTCCTTGAAGGATCGTATAAGAATTTCACCAGAATTGGCAAAATAATCACATTCAATAGCAAGACAACACATTCGAAAGAGAGAGATTGGTCTCTTAAGGTCACCGTCTAAATACCAAAAAAGAAAAAAGTTGAAAATGAAACCATTAGCAGGAAAAATCAACCCATCAAATTGGCAAAAAAAGCAATGATTCAACATATATAGTGCGTGGTTAATTTCTTTCCTCTAGATCTGTCTCTATGCTGTAGAACAGAGCTAGGCAATCAAAACAGAGAAAAAAAAAGAGATGATTCCAGGAGAAAAAACATGATATAGAAATTAATTAAGGATATTCGCGTACCGGGTAAAATCCGAAGAATGTATAGAAGCCCAGGTGGACGGCGCCTTTGAAACTCATAATTAGAGCGATTACTAAAGCATCATTGAAGGGCATTTTGGAGTAGTACAAGGAAAGAACGAAAGACCCCAGCATTTTGGCCAAAAAGGTGGCAGAAACGAGGATTGCGTTATATATCATGGGTCTGCCATTGAAATTGAGTAAACGCAAATCTGTCCTCATCGCACATGTTGTAACAAAGAGTGGATGAAACACATTATGAGTGAAGGAGTTGAGCTTCTTGATCATAACGGGTCCTAAAGGCAGCCCATATGGTATCGCCAATCCGACAAGATATGGTCCCAGGAAAATAGACATGCCATGCGATAAAGTAAACAACCCAGAAAAGAGCATTACAACCATGATGATGTAAATATATATATTTTTTACAGGCTTCCCTTCTGGTGTCTGTCTCACTATCCAGAACATTGCGGGTCGGAATGCAAATACAACAACCAAAAGGAACAGAATGATTGATCCAGCTTCTTTAATAGCGTACATAGAACCTTTCACCTTAGCAAGTTTAGCAAGTGTGCCAAGAATCATGAGAGTCAGGCTACTAAAATCACTAACCAATGATGCCGACAGGCCAAATTGTCCCAGCTCAGAATTGAGCATCTTTAGGTGCTCAAGAAGGTAGATAACGACCGGAAACGAGGTTAGAGAATGTATTGCCAATAGAAAAGACAAGTTCAGAAGTTCTTCACCGTTTAGCCAAGATTTTGCAAGTTTTGCTTGGAGTAAATATGAGCCGATTAGCATAGGTGCCATTAAGGAGGCAATACCTGTAAACAAAGCTTTCTTTCCCAATCTCTTAATGTTTCCGATATCCATTTTCACCGCACTCAGAATCAGAAAGAGCACATGGCCAAAGCCAGCCAGAATACCAATTATTTCTTGACTTCTAATGGTAAACAAGTCCTTGAATATTGTGAAGCGACCAAGGAAGGATGGACTGAGGATCATGCCCGTCTGGTAATTCACATAATTAACAGTCAATTCAGTACTAGTTTGAAATAACATATCACACGCACACATGATCATGACACACTGCAGGCCTGGGAAGAGAACAAAAAATATATAAAGATCATGCAGAAGTAGAAGATCAGAACATGCATGTACGTACAATTAGTTGTGAAGCAAACGGAGGGACTCCCATAGGCCTAAAAATGCGATAGGAGGCCTGTGTGATGGCGAATATAAGAACCAACTGCATCTCAAGCACTGGCAATGAAAACGACGACATGGTTCCAGAACGAAAGTTTTGCCACATGCCTGGTGAATTGACCTGGTAGGGAAACTGAACACATTCTTTTATGATAGTGGTGAAGTTTTTATGATAAAATAGGCTTTGATCAATGGCCACAGGAGATTTTAATGCCATGCCGGCACTACTGTACGTGTAACTCTCCTCCTGTTCTTTTCTCAGGCCACACAATGAATAATAACAGGGTTACGTCCATACGTAGAAAGAAAAGAACGTATGTACAAGCTGGAAAGCTCTATATATATATATATATATATATATATATATATATATATATATAGTTGGGTTTTATATATATATATATATATGATTTTCTGGAAAATTCCAGGCAACAACAACAATATCAGTTCAGACACCAAAAAAAGTTCAACCTCAACCGTAGGTTGCCATGGATATTATTACTGCGATCTTTTTGCTTCTGAAAAGTGGCATATTGTCTTCTTTCATTGCACAACACATGGATTAAACCGAACGCCATTGCTTGTTTTGGAGTTCAGATCATCGAGTACCTTTAATATTATGGAACTCATGTATGTTTCACAGGTACCATCAAGATCTGTCATTTATATATACGGTTGCGGTATTTTTGCTGAAATGAAAGGGTTTTGCAACCAGAAGAATTGTATCATGGGAAATTGGTTGTACCGAATCCTAAAGCTGTTTAAGAGGTTTTCAACCGAAACTCCTATAAAACGATTACTCAGAACGAAATCATCGGCATGGAGGTTGATCAGATGCAAGCTAGCATTTGAGGCATGGATAATGCTATGTCCCCCTAACTAATTTCTACAGCTCAATTTGCCTTGTGCAACGTAACTTATTAAAAAATTAAAAATATAGTTATAAAAAAATAAAAGAAATTTTTTAATTTTTTAATGATCTTCTTCATTTTTATATTTTTGAATATCATTTTATTTTAAATATATATTTTTTAATTTTTAAAATTTTTTAATTAAGCATATCAAAGTGAATATCAACGTGAATGATATAAATTAGTAACATCGTAACATTTTCCTTAAAAGATATGAAAAACGCTAGAACGCATGAACGAGAGAAGGCACGAAAAACACGAAACCCATGTCAATATATAGTTTGAAAACTCCATTTTACCCTTCCATAAAACAATCCTGTCGTTGTTATTAACTACATTCTCATTTTACCTGTCGTTGCGGTCAACCAAAGTACAGTACTCATCACTCTTACTATTTATTTTATGTTTGGACTACTATTAATTTCAATTAATTTTTGACAGTAACATTCTTAATTTTTTTTTTTTTTTTGAATTCAACATTCTTAATTTTTTCAAGCATATGTGGTTTAACCTTTGTGTTCGTGGCGAAGTTGGTGCCAGAGACCAAGGGTCGACCAATTAAATATTATACTATATAAGTAGCGCTTTATTAGGAGAAAAGTTTCCAGTCAGATGAGTTTAAAAGTGATTTTTACACTAATCAATAAAATCGTGACACGTAGACATTTTATACACATTTCTCTTGCACCCGACAACACCAAACCGCTCTTCCTCTCCCCCCCTTAAACACGTAGGCGTCTATTTCCTTTCTCTCCCTCTCTCCCTTCAGTTAATTTGTATAAACCAATATCGGTTTTCTTACTCAACAAAAATTAAAAATAAAAGATCTAGAAAAACGGAAAAAATGACGTTGAAAAATTGAATGTGTACTATATAAAGACTGGATTTCTTGGGTAGTACAACACATGCAGACGGCACCACGATCCTCAACACTACGAGAGAGTGCGCTTACTGCAGAGAAAAAAGTGGTCGATAAAACAAAAAATTATTCGTAACAGACTTGTCCAGCAAATGGGTCTGACAATTTTTTTTTTTTTTTTAATTTTTAACTTAGTAGTTAAAAAAGTATTTTTTTTCAATAATAATGTGAATTCTTTTAAAAAAATATGTAAGGTCCAAGGATATAAAAAAAAAACTAAAAATAAAAGGTCAAATAACCTTATCTAGACCCATCCCCGAACTACACCCTCGGTGGGTCTAGTACTACTCTTTGTAATAATGAAGTTTGGTCTGGAAAAATTAATTCTAATTTTTACCATCTCTCATCGGACAAATTAACATGGTTAATTTATAAATTTTAAAGAGTTTTGTTATTCATTATCTCCACACATCACACACTTATTTTTATTTTAAATTTTATTTTAAATTTTTTTATTGTACTCATCATCCATGTACTATATATTTGGTAAGAAAAAAAATTTAAAAATTTAAAAATTATATATAGTATGTGGGTATTGGCTATCCATTTTATATAGAGTTTTGCTATATATAACTATGAGATTGAAGTTTGAAGTACATCCAAGCAAGTAACAATACATAAGCAGTACATCCCAGCAAGTAAGTACAGAGATATTAGCTTTCGGTACTACAAGCCACCACCCAA
The DNA here is from genome assembly GCF_004785595.1 of Juglans microcarpa x Juglans regia. Lineage (NCBI taxonomy): Eukaryota > Viridiplantae > Streptophyta > Magnoliopsida > Fagales > Juglandaceae > Juglans > Juglans microcarpa x Juglans regia. The sequence goes on from NC_054607.1 coordinate 6,730,220, forward strand.
AACCCACACCCATCATGGCCTCCTTATATTTCTAATTATCTCCTCTCTACCCATTATTAATATAGGGAAGAAAAGAGCTCATGAGAGGGTATAAATCAAAATTATACACTGAAAAATGAAAACCCAGAAAATTACATTTTTCTGGGGCAATTACACTGAAGTGATCTTCTCAGGTTGGCCAGGACAAAGCTTCAGCTCCTACATATTAGCCTTGGTTTTAGTCTTTGTGCTTGGTTTTGCAGTAGAATGGCTTTCGCACACGAAGATCATTAAATCCAGCTGCACCACAGATAAGATCACGGCGGGACTTCTGCAAACAGGCATGCATGGGATTCGGGTGGGAATGGCGTATTTGGCAATGCTGGCTGTCATGTCAATGAATGTTGGGGTGCTGCTTGCTGCGATTGCAGGATATACAGTAGGGTTCTTGATCTTTGGCAGTACTTGTGTTCTTGTGATCAATTATAATGCTAAGATGTCGTCAACTTCGATGCAGCTGCCTTTCCATGATGATCCCGATCTTCCTCCTTTCAATTGCTGATCATCATGATCAGGAAATATTTATGCACGTACATGATTAGCTACCTTTGCAGTTTTGTGAATTTTATACCTGAAAGCTGTATGCATGATGCTTCCAAACTCAAATTGACATGGGGTATTCAAATTTAGATTTTATGTTAATTATAATCTGTATAAATATGATAAGAAAAATTTCTCATTTGATTTTACGGATGAAATCAGATGAATTGAAATTAAAGTTTAAAATTAAATAAAATAGATTTAAATAGATTTCAGAAGAGAATATGACATTAAGGAGTTTTACGAGCAAAAGATCAAAAACTTGTTTTACTATTCGAATTGTACGTAGTATTCCCAAATCTTGAGAGTTATATATCACTCATGTACTACCATTCATCGATAAATGCCGTCAACCACGACTTTTCAAGTATTCATGAACCAACAATTATTAGGTGATCCTTGAATACGGACACGGGATATTTCTTATTTCTTTTCATTTATTTTCAGAGATGAGATGATATAAGATTAAAATTAAAAAGTTAAATAAAATATTGTTAAAATATATTTTTTAATATTATTTTTATTTTAGAATTTAAAAAAGTTGAATTGTTTATTTTATTTTGTGTGAAGATTTGAAAAAATTATAATGATGAAGTAAAATGAAATGAAATGTTTTTTAAAAACAAACGAGGAAGGATGGTACATCATTAGACATTTGTGTTTATGCATAATATTTTTTTATTGGATGAAACAATCGCATCATCTAGATAAAGCGTCGTATATTTATTTTAAAAATAAAAATAATATTTATAATTATAGAGTATATAAATATCGTACACTCTTTGTAAAAAAGTGATTAATATGAAATCTACATAAAAAAAAAAAGAATATTTAATAATAGACTTATTTTTTTTTTAAAAAAAAAAAGAGTACACAATACACTTATAAGTTATATATAACATTACTCGATCTCATTGGGACTATAATTAGAGGAACAAACATGAGTACGAATAAGCCAACCTGCAAGGATGGCCCATGTGCCCACTTAACGAAGTCCCAACGCCACTGGCCGGCTGGATAAAATATTTATTCATGCTATATTCGTTAATATTGCTGAGTTAGGTAACTATTTTTTTTTTACTCCTAAACTGAATTTAAATAATTAAGCTGAAGGGTGTAGACTACTTTAAATAATTTTTTTTCATGTTTTATTATTAACTTAAGTATCTCGTAAAAGTAAACTTATAAATTGATGTAATTTAATGTGATACATTAGATTATAATTTTTTTTACCATATATATAGAAGATTTGATATGCCCCATGATCAAGACATGTAAACGTGTGAACCTACTTTTATAAAATTCTTTTATAGACTTAGAACATATATTATATAAATATTTGTTTTAATGGGTATTGCATCTTATAATATGATGAATGTACTACGTGTCTGCAACGTGAGAGTACGTGATATTCCCCATCTTCTTATTACTTTTAATTGGAAAATTTTACGTCACATTACCGTCTTATTTTTATTTTATTACGTAAGATATAACACATTTAATATGAATAAATGAATCTTTTATTAGATGATTCTTTATCAATTAATTGTAATAAAAATATCATATTTTATATAATATAATAAAAATAAGATCTGAGTGTAGTGTATAAAATTATTTATTATAATTATATACTTTAATTCACATTATTTCATAAAACAAATGTTTTAAATTTAATATTTATACGCAATTTAATACGTCAAATCGATTGAAAGTAGACTTTTTCATAATTATTAATCCTATGGTGACGACAAACGTATATACTAAACAACTGTACATATTGTGGCGGAGACGCGAGAGGAAATCAATTTCAGCATTTATGTGTACTACAATCTCATTACCTTCATTGTACGATCAAGGCCATCAAACAGCTAGCGTTAGAAAGCCTCTTTTATAAATAGGGGACTCTCAACCACACAACCACCGAATTCAACCACAAATTTATAATTAAGGATCAGGCCAAAGACTTTGTGCTAGAAACACAAAGAGGAGCAAGCCATGGATGGTATGGATCATGGAGCTCATGATACGCACGGCATGGATGGGATGGCACCATCATCATCACCGACGAATACCACCCCCATGGGGATGATGGACGGCCATCATGAGATGGCCATGATGCACATGACCTTCTTCTGGAGCAAAAACGCCTACATACTCTTCTCCGGGTGGCCCGGCACAAGCACAGGCATGTATGCGTTGGCCTTGATATTTATCTTTGTCCTCTGCATCATCGTCGAGTGGCTGTCTCGTTACCCACTGATCAAAACCGGGCCAAAGCATGTGACGGCCGGTCTGCTGCAGACACTGTTGCATGGCTTAAAGGTGGGGTTGGGTTTCATGGTTATGCTGGCAGTGATGTCTTTCAACGTTGGTGTGTTTTTGGTTGCTGTTGCTGGGCATAGTGTGGGGTTCTTATTGTTTCACAGTAGGGTTTTCAAGGACTCTGATACTGGAAAGCGCGGTGATGTTCTTCCCTCAAGCTGTTGATCCTGATGATGGACATGCAAGAAAAGATCAAACAAGCTGGGATTGAGACTGCATCTCATGTGCATCATGTGTTTTGTCTTCCTTTTTGAGGTATAATTAGCGTCTGTTAATCTCCCTCTGCAGAACCCTATAATTATATAGGGGATCTGGAATTAGGGTTTTGTGTATTGCTTTTCTCCCACCAAAACAAAAAAACTTGTATGAATCTTGTATGTACTTCTTTTCCTCCGAGATTTATTATGGATCTATTGGAGGAATTAAAGCTTGGAATTGGAATTAAATTTAGAGTAATACTATATACAGTCTGATAAAACTTGTACGTTTTAATAGTACTGTAATTATCATTTCTCTTATACATTTGTTGAGATAAGTTTGTATTTTTCTAATCTTAATTCAGGCTAGAATTGTTCCATATATAAGAAAATCTGAAAAAAAAAAACTATTTTTATTTTATTAATAAGATTTTTATGCACCCAAATTATATGCCTGAAATTGATCTCTCGGAAGCGACGTCTCGGCCGGTTCGGTGAGAGATGATTAAAGCAAAGACCAAATTAGCGATTGGATCTGAAGGTGGCCTGCTAGCTACGTACGCACGTCTGTCGACCTGACAACAGTAATGCAGGAAGGTAATATTAATTGGTGCATGATCGGTTCTTATCCGAAACAAAGAAGATATTTTCAAGAATAGGCCCAATGTATACCTTTTCCAAATCAACAAGTTCCCACTTAAAAAAAAAAAAAAAAAAAAAAACGTTGAGATGAAAAATATTATACAAAGATTAATCATTTAGCTTATATATAAAGATAAATTTATAAATTAATGTGATTTAATGTGATACATTAGATTGTAAAATTATTTTTATTAAAAAATATATCTAACGTATTATATAAAATTATATATAAATTTGTAATGTTTATTTTTATAAAATCCCTTTGTGATAGTAACAGTACTTATCTTATCTCACATATAAGATATCTTCTATATACAAAAATAAAAAAAGAGAAAGAAGTTGTGAACATAAGCATTACATGAAGTAGAAATAATTAGCTTTCCTACAAGATGATTGATATTTAAATATGCTATCATAAGGTTGAAGATCATTATTTGGAAAAATCTCCATGTTTGTGGTTGTGCCTTCCATTGTGGGCAAGGATTGTCCTATCAATACCATAAAATAAATAGATAAAATAAATAGCTACAATATAATGAGCTGATCATCGATGTCAATCCTAAAATGTCAAATTATTCATTAGTTTTAAAAACAATAATTAATCGATCCCTTCAATGCCTTCTATGTATAATAATACATTGATCATTATAAGCTGAAGGCCATAATCATGCCTTAGTAGATGTGAATTTTCTTTATTTCTTAGTATGTATGTATGTATGTATGTATATCTTCAGGACTTAATGCAAAGCCTTCCTTTTCATTGCATAATTTGCATGAAAATACATATAAATTAATAAAAGGATTTCTTATAATTTCTTGACTCTTAACACTTTCTACAATTCGGATGTTTGGAGTAGATCGAAAATTGTAAGAAATTTTAATTCTTTTTGGTTTAACGTCGTCAGTACGTAAAATAACTTTAATTTTGTTACTCAAATTGAAAAAGATTAGATTGAGATGTTGCAAATGATCTTAAGGGACTTCCCTTCGGTTGGTCTGTAGATTGGGTTGCCAGCTCGGGCGAAAGTCTCAATTAGGAGGGGCAGATCAACATCTTATTTGGATTGTGCATGGATGTCAATTGCATGTATAAATGCAGAATGAAGATTTTATTTATAAGTTGGTTTGGATAATATACCTAATAAATTACATATATGACATAATTTGATTGAAAAAAAAAATATTAAAATTTAAATCTTACAAATCAAATCTTACTGCGTGTAAGTGATGTGGATAATATATTCTACACGCCGACTCTGTGCTGGATGAGTATTTTTATTTCCAAAGAAATCACATTATTAATGCCTTTTTCTAATCCGGAAAGCATCGAAGTACAGACATTTTTTAATTATTCTTATAATACATAAGGGTTTTGTTAAAATAGGAGCTAAATTCCTAAAAGATCCAAGCCCTATCATTCATAATTTAAGAAGGTATGTTAAACTAAAACTTTAAATCATATATTCAGAAGTTAATAATCCAAATATCCGAGATGAATATTATTTCCATAATAGCACAAAATTAATTTTTTTTTTTTTACAAAATCATCTTCATTAGGGTATCATTTAGCTGCGTTTGGATGTTGGGGTGATTTCAGATGATCTGAGTTTATATGTAAATAGTACTAGTGGTTTGTGGGTCTCATTGAGATGTGTTTGAATGTAAATAGGTTAAGATATGTATTTGAATGTATGAAGTATATTGAGATGAGCTTAACTTTTTATGAAAAATTAAAAAGTATATTCTTATATAGATTTTTTTAACAATTTTAAATATTTTGAAAAAAAAAATTACAAAATTATTAAAAAATACTTTCTTAATCAAGAAGTAAAGCAAAAAATATTTTTTTATGATTTTTTATTTTACTTTGTGATTAAGGAAGTATTTTTAAATAATTTTTTTTACTTTCTAATTAAGGAAGTGTTTTTAATGATGTTCTAAATTTATTTTATTTTTTAAAAATATTTAAAAGTGTTAAAAATATATATAAAAAAAATAACTTAAAAAAACACCTGAAAACACACGCTAGAACTCCAACGGGAGGCCCCAACGGGAGCTATAGCATTGTCCTTCTAAGATATGTATCTCTTCAAAGTAAAAGAGAAACAAATACGTTTAGCCATATATAATATGTATATGGGCTATCTCAGTCTTGGGTTGGGTTGGATGATAAGCCCAATTTTAGCCCACTTATATAAAAATAATTATTTCTATATAATCAGACCAAAAAAATTCTTGGTTAAGATCATAAAAGGAAGTTATTTATATAATAGAGTTTATCGATCTTTTTGGGAACATATGTACTTTGTATATTTTTCAAAGGAAGAAAAATATTTGTACAAATCATGTGTACTGTCATATGTAGTGAAAATTCATGATTAGCGGTATCTTTTCATTTCAGGTATATATGTTCTAATTAGTTAGTTGTATTTGACGCACATGAACTGCAAACTCTTTAAGTGACTAACAAATCTGAGCACTTACCTCATGTTAATTTCTTGGATGGGCATGTTGATTTGGATTGTGTTGCATGCTTGCATGCCATTCTTAACTAGCCATCATGTCTTGCACTGTTTTGTCATACACTTTGGTTGGAGGCTAGGGTAAGGCAACGATCGAGGACACTGGTTAGGGCGCGCATCGAATATTATTATATATCCCGTTCTTCATAGTTTTGAACTAGGGGATTGTTTTGTATATCATCTCAATCTCATCCTTTTTATGTCAAGTATTTTAGATGCCTACACAATTGAGTTCGCGCGCTTAGGATAGTAGCAAATGGAGTATCTTAAATATCGTCAGTTCAAGCTTATGCACGTTTCAATTTTGCTTGGAGATTGAACCACCGAGCAAACTATAACACGTTGTTTCAAGGTATCCAATGAGGATTTCAAGCATGATCTTCTTCCTTTTCAATTTCGATCAAGGGATTGGAGCATTATGCATGTATCCTTGGTCTACTTCCTTTTAATTTGTCTTATGTATGCAGTAGGGGTGGGCAAAAACTCTGCTACCTCCAACTCTGATCAACATCTGCTCTGATTTCAACTTCATTAGAGTAGGAAAAAACAGAGTTTGGAGTCAGAATCTGAGTTATTGTGAAAAAATAGTTGAAATCCAAGTCGAAGTCAGAGGAAAAATTCACTCCGACTTCCAAAATCCGAACTCCCACTAAACAAAATAATATTTGCTACGATTTCCTACTCCACACAAAGAAAGTCTTCATTTTTTGTCTAACTCAGATGTGTGTCTGTCTAAGTCTATCTGTTTATCTCATCAATTTGTCAGTTTGTATCTATCTCAATCTGTATCAATCTGTCAATCTGTGTGCTAGCCGTTTGTCACATTTGCTTTCTTTGTTTTGGGTTCAAATTTCACCGTCGTTTTGGTTTTTTTTTTTTTTTTTGAAAAAAAAAATTTGGTTCTAGGTACAAATCCCCACTACTCGCTCCTTTTCATCAATGACTTGATTTCTTTTTTTTTTTTTTTAGATACAATGCAAATATATAAATATTCGATCTCATCTATTCGTCTCCTCTGTTTTCAGTTTTAAAATTCTATTTTTGTCAAGGCATCTTCCAAATGGACAAATGCACGATGGCTTTAAGCCTTTGGCAGTGTTGAGGATGCACGGTGTCACAAATGCACCGACTGATCCATCTCTCTCTCTCTCTCTCTCTCTCTCTCTCTCTCTCTCTCTCTCTCTCTCTGTGGCTTCGACCCTCCAACTCCGACTCCAACTCTGATTAGAGTTGTTGGAGTCTGACATTACCTCCGAAGTTGGAGCCCACCCCTAATATGCAGCTTATAATTATGGTCTTAATCCTTGGACTATATATGGTTGCTCTAGTCTACATCTTTTGATGATCATTTATTGCCATGGGTTTGTTTTGCCAATTCGTTGGTTTACCATTTATGGGGTCTACATTCTTTTATCTACCTACTCTACTTCACCTCCTACATCTAATCTAAAACTTCTCAGGCCATTTTGCTAAGAAAAACCCTAAACCTATAATCCTAGTGGATATATATAAAATTCTTTATCTTTATTATATCTCATTATTGTATAATTTTTTACCTTCTTTTTTATTTTTATTTTTTTAAATCAGATCAAAATCTTTAAATGCTGACATTTGCCATATCAGCATCAAGTTGGATATTGGTGTGTGCATATATATATATATATATATATATATATATATATATATATTTATATATATATCCTTTTAATTGTATGGCTAATTTGCATTAAAGAGTTGGAAAAATATGTCAAATCCTCTAATGATAATAGTCTTGGGTATAAAATGTCTCTTTATCAGTCTTAAACAGATTTTGGGGTCCCCTTCTCATATTTAAATATTTAGCTACACCAATTTGACTATTTATTCATCACTATAATGAAAGACCACCTAATCATAGATTGGTTAGCCTTACTTTTTTAATATATTTAAGTACTCCTCCCAAGCAATTAATGTTTCCTCAAAAAAGCCTATTTGCCCTTTTCACCAAATTGTATATTTGGTTTAGCCTAGCAAGCTCTTTGTTTATTCTATTATTTCAAAACTTAATGAAATAACTACAATTTGTTTTCTAAAAAACATAGAAATTTAAGAATATCACCCATAGGCTAACATGATATATACCAAAGTATTAGTATTATATTCTCTACATTTACACTGAAAAAACAAAAACTAAAATAAAAACAAATCTCATAATTTTTTTTTTCAGACTTACAAAAGAGGCTTCGTTTGAATGTTAGGCGTATATCAAATCATCTATAAATAGTAGTGAAATAGTTTATAAATAGTAAGAAATAGTCTAAAAATATCTGAGAATAATTGTGTTCTCAAATAGGTTCTGGGACATGCTTGTATAATGAGATGATATGAGAATTTTGTAAAATGATTTGTAAATAGTAGTGAACTTATTTAAGTAAAGATGTTTTATTAGATTTTAAAAAAATTAGAGAACAAGAGTTGAATTAAAATATTATAAAGTTAAATATTATTTGAATATAATTTTTTAATATTATTTTATTTTAAAATTTGGAAAAATTGTATTATTTCTCAATATTTTGTTTAAAAATTTTGAAAAATTATAACGATAAGATGAAAAAATTAAAAATTTAATATTAAAAAATATTTATATTTATAATGTTTGAATGTTAAGAAAATGTAGTGAGATAAGACCATCTTAACCTTTTAAGCTGTGGGCTCGATGTTTTCTTTATTTTTATTTATTCCTAGTCAAGCCGTGGCTCAGTTGTCTACCGGAAAGCTGCCTTACTACTCAAAGACATCCTTGACATTGCAAATTTACCGGTTGACAGTGCTAGTTTGTCGTTCAGCGTTTATCGTTGGACACGCATTATTAGTGTAATTTAAAAAATAAATAAATATCTTTAATCATTAAAAAAATAAAAATAGATATGATTTCATTAATAGTTATATTTTTAAATATTAAAATAATAAAATAAAATATTCGAAAAATAATTTTAAATGATAATTTTGAGAGGACCAAATAACATTGAGTAGTGTTAAAACCACCGAATGTGTAGTCCGAGGATGAATCTCGATAGGTCTAAATTCTTTTTTTTTTTTTTTTTTTAATATCCTTAGAACATTTTTAGAAGTTGAAAATACCGGATCCATGTCGGACCAACTGTCGGTTGTATATCATTTTCCAACATCATTTTCGTTTGCCATTACCACTACTACTCAAAAACTTTGACAAGACACAGCAACAAAAACGACCAGAACATGGTTTTATTGAGTACTTTCTCCTCTTATATTATAAAAAAACAAAGACCCCAATCAAATCAAGAGAAAAACACATATTCTCTAATATTTATTTTAAGACTAATGCTTTGTATCTGTCCTATCATCAGGGAAGATTCTCTGTATTCACCCAACATGTGTCATTCATTCACTTTTTCTGTTCCTTCTGACTTCAACACCTTTCTTTTCCTCTTTTCCTTACTTTCCACCCTTCAGCTAAAAACAAACATATTTAAAAATAATGATGTGATATTAAATTATTAAAAATTATTTATTATATTTTATTTATAAATTTATTATTTAATATCACATTATACAATAATAAAAAAAATAGATTATGAATAAATTTACTGTTAAAGCGTCAAAAATCAGTACTTCCATTCTTGAGGCAGCCCGATGTCATGCTGGCTCATGACTGGTGCGGTCCGCTGCTGTCGTTTCTGCTTTGAATCATCTCTCCTTCCAATCCAACCATCTGATAGTAAACCAGCATAATGGAAATGAACAAGAAAAGTACAGAGTAAATTCTTTGAATTAATCAGTACTTTTATCATATTTTGGATTATTATTTAATAATAATTTAAAAATTAATAAATAATACCACCTCATAATAAAAAGTGTATAGAAGTTTTGTTTTTGGTAAAATTAGGTACCATGCTGCAGAGGGCAACCACCAGATTTGGTTCGAGGCTTCACTCCCATCTGGTCAAAGTGGAGTTGCAGGGCCTGCACTACTCTTGCTGGTATAAAAACAGTGGAGCAACCTACCCAAAAATCCCATAAAACCCAATACATCAATCTATTGGGATTTCAACCAATTCTAATCAAGATCACAGCTAGTAGAAGTGACATATTATAAATAGATTATATAAAAGTAATCTTATAAATTAATGTGACTTCACGTGATTCGTTAAATCTATTTTATAAAAAAATAACTTTACAATTTAATGAATTACATCAAATTATATCAATCTGTGAAATTACTTTTATGTAATCTTTTTATAGTTAAAATATTTCTAGTTCATAAATTATTAATGGACAGTATTTAATATTATAAGATGCATACCATATATTCATCTATATTTGAAATTAGATAATTCTATGATATGTATCCAACAAATTCCCTCATTTTATTCTAGCATCAAAATTTCAAGTTTGGCTAATTTTGAATTCAGAAACTATCTCACATCATCTTTTCTCATCTCATCTTATTTTATCATTATAATTTTTTTAAATTCTTTCATAAAATATAATAAATAATTCAAAATTTTTAAATTATAAAATAATAATAATATTAAAAAAATAATATTTTAATAATATTTTATTTAATTCATCTAAAATTATTTTATCTCATTTCGATAATGAAATGAGTGATAAAGATGCCCCAAGTTGGATATATCTTATTCCTCATGACACGTTTCCGAATCAATAATTCAAGCACTAATTAATAGGCTTCCTCCGCCGCCATCACTTGTTTCTTTTTTCCTTTTTTCAATGAAGTTCCAGGTATGCAATTTTGAACCAAACAAAATGAACCACAGAGGAAGATTCCAGTTCACACGTTGTTAGAATAAAATTTTGGTCACAAACCAAACTTGTTATCAGGCCGAGATCAGAAGGAAAAGGAATCCTAAGAATACTGAAAACATTCAGATCAGAACCACAACCATCCAAAAGAAAATTTTCAGAACATAAGGGAATCATTTAACCATGGAACCAAAAAGAAAGAACCCCAAAAAGAGAAAATCGAATTTCGGGCTGAAACCCAACAAATCAAAGCCAGCCAAAGTAACAAACATAAACGTAGTACCTGGTTTCTTGCGTGGTTCCGAAGAGTACCAGATTCCTCGAGGCAGGAAAACACCTGTCCCAGTACATGATGACTCACTACTTGACTCGCCTCCCAGTACAAACATCCTCATAGCCGACGACCCTTTTTGCTGGTTACACTTCACCTGTAGCTCTCTCTGAGTCGGAGACTGAGTCCAGGGGTTTGTTGTACGAGACTTTCCTCCATCAAGAGACCGGCCAATATTAATACATGATCCACCTTTCTGCTCATGAACCTGCTGATCAGGCTGTTCTCTTGATTGCACTGGTTGGCGAGTAGGCGCTTTAGCTTGTCTTCCCGGCCAGTTTGGAGAGCCTTGTTGCTTCATAGCACGCTGTTTAAGCGTATAGAACTTTAGACAAATACAAAGCAAGCATAAATTAATACCCAGCAAAATAAGTAAATAGAAAGGGTATAGCAGATGAAAATGAGAAGTTTTTACTACTTGAATAGCACGAAGTTGATCGTCAGTGAGAGCTGGATTTGAGTTCAACCCAACACCTGGTTTGAATGAAGAGCTCCGAAGCTCCTCATCATAGGTGCCATCCCGAAAGGGGTCTTCTTGAGAAGAACCAATATGTGGGCTTCCATGGCTCGAGCCCAGCGGTGGCCATAGCGTTGATTGTGGCGAGCCGGCCAAACCCCATGTCTAAAAGACCATAACAATAAGTAAACCACGAATTCCAGTAGTAGTTGTACTTCCCCAGCTCCAAAAAGGGGGAAAAATATTCGATTTTGTAGGGCACAAAATAACATACCTTTTCCATTTTTTCAGTGCATGGGAGGGAGTTTTGGTCATGATCTTCTTGGAGCATGTAGTGAGACATCTGGCGAGTTAACTCGGCAATGTAATCGTCGTCCCTGTCACTCTCCGTATCGGCCGAACCGAGGTCCGACTCAACAGGGGAATTACTGAAAACCGATTCATTTCCGTGACCGTGGGGATCAGCTTCCCAAGGTTTAGAATTGCTCGAGAAGTCTTTGTGCAGGTGGGAAGGTTTGAGATTCTCTGGAAAGAGATCTTCCTCATCGTAGGGATCAAACTGAGAGGGAAGAAGTAAATCTGGAGTGTGTCGGTCAACAGCCATCGTCAATACTGTGGACCTGTTACTTTTTGCACCAACGGCGATCAGAGAAAATCAGGTGGAGTTCTTGATGATTTGTTCGCTGTAATTCTGGTTGTTGCCGGTTGAGATACCCCTCTCTCTCTATATATAAGCCAGAGTACTTGCTTCTTTGTCACAGAGTCCTCACTTCAGTGTGTTATAGAGAGAGAGAGAGAGAGAGAGAGAGAGAGAGAGAGAGTTGGTATTAAAATATAATTAAAATATTAATTTTTAACGTTTCCTTCCATTTTTGGATAGACTATTATATTATTAGTACGTGAAAAGATTCTATAAATTGCTTAATAATATAATATAATTTATATCATCATTTAAATGTATTTTATATATTGATTTAAAAATAAAATAACTCATATAGATAAGTTATAATTAAAAATTTTCTTCGATTTTTTACTCGGCTCAATGGTCATGAATATAGTTTAAGTAGGTTGACATAAAAAACCAGTAGAGGGATCTTATAAAGCAAACTGGGATGCTGCTTTGATGGTTGGTACAGACAACATTGGGGTGGGAGTGATAATTAGAGACCATCAAGGTCAGATTATAGGAGCACTCATGGCCTCCAAATGTCTGAAAGGTAGCTCATTTGATGCTGAAGCTCACGGCCTCTTACTGGCAACAGTTTTCTGCAAGGAGCTAGGATTAAAGCATGTCGTTATAGAAGGCGATTCCAAGCAAGTGATAGATTTGCTACAGAGGCAGTGTTCTAATTGGAGTATGGGGGGATTGCTGATTGAAGATGCACGGCAACTAATGGATTCTTGCAGTGAGTGGACATCTTCTCATGCTTATAGGGAGGCCAACATGGCTGCTCATCATCTTGCCAAGTCTACTCTAAATTTCTCAGAAGATTTATATGATATTGAAGAATGTTTTTTCTGCATTCAATCAATTGTAAACCTGGAGATGTTGTAAGCTCTTTTTAATGAAATCAGTTGTTTTTTTTTTTTTTTTTTTTTTTTTTTTTTTAAGTAGGTTGACATAAAGGGCATATGATTCACTACATGTGAGAAGATTTGATTAATTAATATAGTTTTTTTAATTGAAAATACTCTTTAAACTTTCTCTATGAACACTATTGAATAATTGAGGGCTTTAGGTTAGATGTCATATCCGCTTTAAAGGAGAACAATCGAAGTAACACCAGAAAAAAATATTTGTGCAAGCTTAAGCTAACTACGTGCAAGTCCCTTGCATATCCACTAGTCAGATTCTATTATTTTTAGGACAATGACCCTAGCATTGTACCCATAGTGTAAAATATATATATTTTTTAAGACAGCTCCATTTGACAACTAGGCCAAATTGGCCTTTTCTTTTTTTTTTTTTTTCAATTTCTTTCATATATTTTTAATATTTTCAAACATTTTTAAAAAATATATAAAAAAAATATCAATACATTAATAGTCACTTCCTTAACTATTAAGTAAAGAAAAAAATTAAAATAAATGAGGTGTCAAAATGAGAGGACAAATTGAGTGAGCAAAGTAGCATTTTTCAATTTTTAAATCTCTTTAAACATTATTTTTAAAGAAAATTACAAATTCATTAAAAAATATTTCATTAAAAAATAATAATAATAAAATAAAAAAGATAAAATCGGTCACTTTAAGGAGTTATCTTTCTCGGTCGCCTAAGCATTTTCTTTATTCTTATAATAAGTCTTATATTTTTCAGAAGACATACCAAATTTACCACTCTAAATTTAGAGAAATATTTTAACTAAAGAGATTCTATAAAATGATATAGCAAGTTAAATTATAAAATAGATATAATATATCATGTGAAATGACAATAACTTATAAATTTATTTTTATAATATTTTTTTTTATCCTCATAACATTTATTTTAAATTTAGATAATGATATTTTTACACTTCTTTTATTACTATTTTATTATTTAATAAAATAATAATAAAAAAGATGAGTTTGTTTAGATTCAGAGGGTTTCATTTCATTTCATCTCATCATTATAACTTTTTTAAATTTTTACATAAAATATAATAAACAATTCAATTTTTTCAAATTCTAATTCAACTTTTTCAAATCTCAAAATAATAATAACATTAAAAAATAATATTCTAACAATATTTTATTTAACTTTTAATTTTTATTTAAAATTATTTCTATCTCGTCTCACTGTCTAAACTAGCCCTGTGTATCATTATCTTTAAATTAATAGAATATTCTATATATCATACTATTATTTCACTAAGTAAGATGTGGTATATTTATCATTATAAAATAATTATTTATTATATATTTTATTATTATTTAATAATAATAAATATATCATATATTATTTAATATAATCGATAAGAACGTAGGGAATACGTTACTCTAAATTTACATATGCCTTTGCACACAGATGTGCGGTTGGGTGCCACTGGCACGGGCGAGCCGCCGAAGCTCTGTCCTGTTCTAGGTTTGGAACTTACCTGCACGCGTTTAGTTTCGCTTTTTTGTTCGCTGCATGCGTTTAGTTTCGCTTTTTTGTTCGCTGCATGCGTTTAGTTTCGCTTTTTTGTTCGCTGCATGCGTTAGTTTGGTGCGAGGGATGCATGGTGACCATTTAACTGTATGGTTGATTTTTTTTACTAAATTTGACTTTTCGGTATTCTCAAAGAGGATACTGAAGTGAGAGATATTAGCAACTTAGGCCCTATTTTTTGAAGTGAGATAGATTGAGAATATCTTATCTTATTTTAAAATTTTTTATTTTTTATTTTTTAAATTTTTACTCATTATCTCTATACTACATAGTTATTTTTATTTTTTTACTTAGCAGATATGTAATATAAGGATGATGAGTAGAATAACTTTTTCATTCTAAAGTATCATCCAAACATAAAATATTTTTCAGTTTTTAATTTTTAATTTTTATATCTAATCATTACAACTTCACAAAATTCTAAACAAAATATAAAAAGTAATACCCTTTTTTCAAATATTTTAAAAAAATATTATATTAAGAAATTATACTCAAACAAATTTTTAGCTTGATAATGTTTTTATTCAACTTTTTCTCTCATTTTTCAAAATCTAATAAAACATTTTAACTCAGACTATTTTATTATTATTAACAAAGCATTTTATTACTATTTACAAAATTATAATCTCATCTGAACTTGTTACTCAAGTATGCATAGAGGATTGGCAATTTTAGCTTAGCCAAACGTGGGTTTAGTCCCTTAAATGCTTAATATGAACTAAAATAA
The DNA here is from genome assembly GCF_004785595.1 of Juglans microcarpa x Juglans regia. Classification (NCBI taxonomy): domain Eukaryota; kingdom Viridiplantae; phylum Streptophyta; class Magnoliopsida; order Fagales; family Juglandaceae; genus Juglans; species Juglans microcarpa x Juglans regia. The sequence goes on from NC_054607.1 coordinate 6,745,909, forward strand.
TTTGCATAGGAATGCTTGGAAAATGAGATGAGATGAGAAATCTATTAATAGTGGTAAAATGGTTTGAATTATGATGTTTTATGGGATTTTGAAAAATATGAGAGAAAAAGTTAAATAAAAATATTATAAAGTTAAAATAATGTTAGAATATAACTTTTTTGATATAATTTTTATTTTGAGATTTGAAAAAATTAAATTATTTTTTGTGTTTTTTTTTTTGTTTTGAAAAAATTATAATGTTAGGTAATAATTAGATGAAAAAATTTAAAAATTAAAAATTGAAAAATATTTATATTTAGATGATTTTTAAAAATAAAATAAAATAAAATGAAATCATCCAATCTTCCAAACAACCTAAGACTTTCTAGTTTCTAGTACCATCCAACCTTTTAGCTCCACTAAGTCGACCAAGCTCAACATATTTGGCTAGTTCTATTTATCCATCATCTTACTTTTATTATTATTATTATTATTATTATTATTATTATTATTATTAATATTATTATCCACCTCCTCCTTAGGACTGTTCAAAGTTTCCCAGCTCAATCCAGAAATCGGAAAACCAAATTTCAGTTTCGGGTTTGGGCCCGGAACAAATCCGAACTGGAATCCGAGTTGCAAAACTCAAAATACACCCAATCCAGATACCAAATTGTAAAGTCCGGATACCAAGTTGTAAATCCAAAATTTGAATATACAACCCTATACCCGAATTTTTTTTTTTTTTAGTTTGAATCTTCCTTTTTTTTTCACATTTCGGATAAGTTTGTAAATCATGCATGCATTCTTTACTTATGGTGCCATGTAATTACTATTCTTGTGAAAATATGACTAAGATGATATTATCACATCAATTATAGCCGTTGGATTTATGCATGATCATCTGTATATAATCTGACATTGTTGCTTCTGCCACATTGTTCCAACTTTCAAGAACATTTATGATAAGAGAAAAGCTTCAAATCGGATGAGTTGCAAATTTAAGATTTACACCCATAAATTAGAGATAGACATGTAAGCGATTTCATAAATTTACTCTAAAACTGGTCAATACTAAATTTTTTTTTTTTTTTTTCGCTCTCTCCGTCTCCTGCTCTCAGCAAACTCTCTCTCTCTCTCTCTACAAGCTCTCTCCCTCCTCAGCAAACTCCCTCTTTCTCGAGCTCTCTTTCTCCTCACTCTAAGCAATCTCTCTCTCTCTCCCTTCAACCTCGATTTTCTGTTGGTCTCTCTCTCCTCAACAAAGTCTCTCTCTCTCTTCTCACTTTGTGAGAAATTAAGCCAAAATATATGAAATTCATAGATAGAGTTGAATTCGTTGTGGGCGATTACTGGGACTTTATTATTGGGTGGCTGGGTATTTGTGTTTTGGTTTGTGAAGAGAGTGAACGAGTGGTATTATAGGGGTAGAATGGGAGAAATGGCATCCCTTCTCCTCCTGGTCATTTAGTTTTATTCAACTGTTTAGGTGATTTGGATTTGTCTTAATAAATTTGCAGTTTTATTGAAAGGCCGATAGGCTTGAGGAGAGCGAGAGAGCTTGAGAGAAATCTTCATGGTGAAGCTGCGTGACTACGTTGCTCCGCATTTCGTTTTATCTGCTGCAGTTGTGTCTATGGTAATAAAATTAAAGAAGCAACATGGTTGTGTCTCATTGAAGGGTGTAAATTCCACTTAAACACCGTCCGGCCCGAAGACACTCTCTTATGACAAAAGTTAGGAAGTTTTGATCACGAAAAATATTTATACACAATATTTTTTATAATATTTTATATAACTGTACTTTAAATGAGAAATATTTTTATAAAATATATTATAAAAATAATATAATTTTATAAAAATACTCTATTTTATAATATTATTATATAATATATCGTACATTTATGTCATGTGAATGTCATTACCTTTAAACACTATAATAGATTACAGTAAAAAGGTGTGATAGGATTGCAAGCAATGTTTTGAATATCGTACCGGATGGCATACCGGTCAAGATATTGGAACGAAATATTTCGATACCAGTACCGTTTCGTGTACCGTTTCGGAATAGTCATATATAAATCAATTATATATATAAATATATATAATAATTATATTATAAAATAATAGTTTATATATGAATAAATTATATATAAAAACATAGATATATATAAATTATAAATAGTCTAGTCTAAATTGGGGGTCAAAAAATAAACTTGTAGTTTGAAAAAATGGAAAAAAAAAATGAAGGCTGAAATTTAGGCCGGTACAGGCCGAAATTTAGGCCGAAACGGCCGGTACCGGCCGGTATTTAAGCCGGTACAAAATACAGGTAGTATCTGTACCGGCCCAGTGGCCGGTACGGCAAATATTGACCGTACCGGTCGATACAAAACGATTTTTAAAACTTTGATTGGGCCGGTACGGTAAATATCGACCGTACCGGCCGGTACGAAACGATTTTTAAAACTCTGATTACAAGGGCATTGGCTATTAGCCTATTAGACGGCAAAAAGAGTCAGAAAGAAAAGCTTTGTTTATTTATATTTTTTATTGAAAGATGGCTTCTTAGCAACTTCACAATGACACCAACATCACTGGCAAACATTGCTTTTACCCAAAAAAAAAAAAAAAAAACTTCTTGGCAACTTCACCATGACACCAACGTCACAAGCAAACATTGCTTATTTGAGATGAAAAAAAAAAAAAGTCTGGGTATCGGGTTGTGAATCCGGATTCTAGATTTACAACTCGAATTCATCCGAATTCCGATTCGGATTTGAAAACTGGGTTCCAGTCCGGATATACTTAAATTTCCAGGCCAGAACTCGGATGAACAGTCCTAATTATCCCAGGCGTTCCTTCTCTCATTTTTATCTCTTTTCCTAGTTTGTTCCATTTCTCTTTCCCGTGGAAGTGGCTTCTCGAGCAAACTCATTTCCTTCAAGTTTGATAAAAGAGAATATCTTCTCATTTGTTTTTTTCCTACAAATAGTAGCCTTCAATGGTGATCTGCCATGTAGACACCACATTCCCTCAATCTTGCACCTCATCGCACCACATTCTATTTTCCTCACTCCCGATCCTTCTTCCCTCCCTCTCTCCTTCCCAGTAAAGACTTCGACAGCCTCCACCGAAGCCCTCTCCCTCTGTCTCTCTCCTCTCCCTCCAGGGGCAGAACTACTAAGGGGTTTGATGAAAATTAAATTTTAAAATGTGTTTTTATAAAATGGACTATATGAAAATTAGTATTTGAATTTTGACACCCCTGTCTCCCTCCCTCCTCGTGAGAACCCCTTGACTGAAACCCTTACTCTCTCCCTTTCCTCTTTGAGCTAGGAACTAATTTCAACGGTCTTCATTGTAATCGTATCCCTCCCTCCCTCGTATCAGCACTAGTTATAGAAGCCGACGCCATCGGAGTCCAAGCCTCCACAGCGTTCTCTACCTTCTTCTCCACCGCAAATTGTATGTGAGTGATGCAAATTATATCTGCGAACTTGCTTGGTCATGCTACACTTTGGTTATGCTTTCAAATGTAAATTTTTCATGGTTGTATGTGAATTTATCTGTGGTGTGATGTCTATTGAACTGTGATGCAAATTATATCTGTGAAATTTATTTGTGATGCCCACTTATTTCACTCCAATTCTTGCATAGCTTCAAGCTAGCATTGCTTGCTTCACCACTTGAGCATCCAAGCCATGAAGGTGTTCTGGATTATTCTGCAAAATCAAAGAGCATATTCTTCATCAATTTAATGTTACAAACAAATGGGGTACCTCATAAGATTATCATGTGTGTGTGTGTATTGATAGAATCACTACCAAATCAAGAAAATCACTACCAAATCAACATCATCTTGATTTTAGGAAATTAGTCATAAAATTATATTTGTAACTTATTTCCATACTTCATCAGTTACCACAGATAGCCTAGACTTTATATGTATTTATTTGATTATTCTTCCATTGTAAAAATTAAGTTTTAGAAATACAAAAATTACAATTTTGACATGGTATCAGCCTAACCGATCCTCTTTCTCACTCCTAAATGGCCTCCTCTTCAAACCCTCATTCCTCCCCATATCTCTTCCACCCCTTAAACTCACATAACCTTATCCTTGTCTCTGGCCTTCTTACAGGGGACAATTTTCTCAAATGGCAAAAAGTCATGACTCATGCCCTTAACACAAAAAACAAACTTAGTTTTGTTAATGACACTCTCTCCCCACCCGAACCCACCTCTACAGATTATGCATAATGGAACCAACCAAAAGATACGGTTCTTACCTAGCTTTTTAATTCCATTAGTCCCTCCATTGTCAATTCCCTTGAATTTCATACTGATCCCTGAGAAGTGTGGCTTGATCTTCAGTCACGTTTTTGCCATTGCAACAACGCCCACATATATCACCTCAAACAAGAGTTAGCTTCCCTACAACAACACACCCACTTTGTCCATGAATATTACAACCAAATCAGACAACTTTGGGATGAACTCAGTCATTTACAGAAAAGCAACGATCTCAAAGAGTTGCAACAACAAGCTGAAGATGAAAGAGTTTACCAATTTTTGCTTGGCCTCGACAATTCTTTTTCCCAACTCAGAACCCAAATCCTAGCTGTGGAATCCTTACCCCCATCACAAAAAATATTTCCATTCTTTTTCAGGAAGAGTAGTAGCGCCTCCTCCATGTCCAGCCACCAGCATCAGACGCTCCTATCTTTGTTGCCTAGTCCATTGGATCCACGAAAGGCCTTATGCGATGCATCGAGTGTGGCAGAAATGGCCATTCCCGCAACCGATGTTGGCTCATATTCGGATATCGCGCAAGCTGTGAACCTCGCAATAGACAGCAACCCTCTATTCTTGACAAACCTCCCACTAGGTTGCTGCTGATGGCTCATCAAGCTTCCTCCTTCGATCTCTCGTCGCTGGTCCCTGGCCTCCCACTCGATCTCTACAAAAAATTATTAGATCTGCTCAGCCTGAAAACACAATCGGTTAGCTTTGTGGGTAATGTTTCTTCACCCTCTTCTTCTACTAGTTGCCAACTATGGGTGGTTGATAGTGGGGCAAGCCATCACATGTGTTATGATCGGACCTTGTTCATGTAGCTCACCCCACCCCATCATACGTAGCATGTTACTTTAACCACTAGTCAAGCTCTCCAAATAGAAGGAATCAGCACATGTCCCTTGACCGAATCCCTAGTTTTACACAATGTCTATTTTGTCCCTCAATTTACTTTTAATCTCTTTTTTGTCCCTTAGCTTACTACTAATAATTCTTGCCTTATTTCTTTTTCCTCTACTAATTTTTTTCAGGACCCACACTAGACGAGGTTGATTGGAGTAGGTGAGCTTTGCAATGGACTTTATGTGTACCGATCCAAGCCCATTACGGCTCTTTCTACTCAAATCACTGCCAATAAGATCCAATGGCACCAACGCCTAGGTCACTCTTCCCGCTTAAATATTCCTAGTATTTTTAATAATAATCCTTGAATTATTTCTAATTGTGATGTTTGTGCTCATTCTAAACACACTCGACTTCATTTTCTTTCACTTGCTAATAAAGGTACTTTTGCGTTTAATCACATTTTTTGTGATATATGGGGTGGTTATCATACTTCTTCAATTTGTAGTGCTCATTATTTTCTTACAATAGTTTATGATTTTTCTCGCACCACTTTGATATATCTCATGGACATAAATTTGAAGATTATACTCATCTCATGCATTTTTTTTTTTTTTGCACTTATCCAAAATCAGTTCAACACCATGATTAAAATAATAAGAACTGATAATGGGCAAGAATTTATTTTCCACAAATTTCAAAATTATCTCCATGACCACAATATCATTTACGAGCGTACTTTGTTGAAACTCCACAACAAAATGGTGTTGTGGAGCGTAAACACTAGCACCTCCTAAATGTTGCTCGTAGTCTCCAATTTCAAGTACACTGACCTCTAAAATTTTGGAGTGATTGTGTTCTCACCGCTACTTATCTCATTAATCGCATCCCGACTCGCATTCTCCAAAATAAATCGCATTTTAAACTCCTTTATACGCGTGTTCGGGTGCCTTTGTTATGCTCAAACCCTCCATGCTTCTCATGAAAACTTTTCTCCACGTGCCTCTAAATGTGTCTTTCTCGACTATCCTGGTACCCATAAGGCATACAAGCTTTATAATCTCGACACTCAAGTCATCTTCTATTCCTGTGGTGTCACTTTTCATGAACAAGTATTTCTATTCCAGGATACCCCTGATCTCACAAATACATCTCTTCTTGTTATTCCTCTCCTTGCTTATGAACTCATATTACCATCATTTTATCCTCCTACCTCCACTATTATTCCCGGCCCACCCCTTAGCCACCATCTCTCTCTCTCCATCCTCGTCACACCACTACTCGCTCAGCATATCTTTAGGATTATGTTTATCCGACCATACATATGGAGCCCACTGCATACTCATCGGCTGCTTCAACCTCAGGTACTGCCCACCCTTTATCTGATTTTCTTTTTTATTCTCGCTTTTCACCTTCTCATCTTGCTTTTTAATTGCCCTCACCACTTCTTCTGAACCCTCATGTTATTCCACTGTTGTTCGCCACCCTTATTGGTGTGAAGCCATGTCTGCTGAACATCGTGCTTTTGAAGAAAATTCTACTTGGATGCTTAAGCCACTCCCTTCTGGTAAGACACTCATTGGCTGTAAATGAGTCTCCAAAACTAAACTCAAGGCCGACAGTTTTATCGAGAGGTACAAAACTTGGCTAGTTGCCAAGGGCTACACTCAGGTTAAAGGCCTTGACTATCATAAGATATTTGTTCCGGTTGCCAAAATGACTACTGTTCGTTGCTTATTGGCAGTTGCTGCTACCAAAAATTATATTATTCATCAACTCGACATCAACAATGATTTTCTGCATGGCGATCTTGATGAAGAAGTCTATATGACTCCACCACCCGGGTACTGCCTTAAGGGAGAGACTCGTGTCTTTTAGCTCAGAAAATCCCTCTATGGCCTCAAGCAAGCCTCCCGAAACTGGTTTTTTTAAACTAATCACTATGCTTCTTGATTCAGTTTTCATCAATTTCAGGCAGATCATTCTTTATTTAGTCTTGTCACCCATACTAGCATCACCATTGTTCTTGTTTTTGTTGATGACATCTTGGTTGCTGGCAATGACATCTCTCAGATTGAGATTTTCAAGAGCATTCTATCCACCCATTTCAAAACAAAAGATCCTAGTTCTCTTAAATATTTTCTTGGCCTCGAAGTTGCTTATTCTCAGACATGCATCTTTCTCAGTCAGCACAAATATGCCCTTGATATTCTCTCTGATAGTGGCCAACTTGGTGGTCGGATTGCTCGCTTTCCCATGGAACAAAATTTGAAGCTTATCAATCGTGACGACACTCTTCTCACCGACCCTTACACCTATCGCCGACTCGTTGGGCGCCTCATTTATCTTACTATTACTCGTCCTGATATTTTCTTTGCAATGAATATTCTCAGTTAGTTCATGTATGCTCCTCGTGTTCCTCACATGCAAGTTATCACCCGTGTTTTCCTCTACATCAAAGGCAGTCCAGGACAATGCATTTTTTTCTTTTCCTCTAGCACTTTGCATGTTACTGCTTACACGGATTCAGATTAGGCCAACTGTCTCACCACTAGTCGATCTACTACATGCTACTTCATTCAATTTGGCACCAGTCCTATCTCTTGGCACATAAAAAATAGACGACAGTGACTCGTTCCTCTGCTGAAGCTGAATATCGCGCCATGGCTGTCACCACTTGTGAACTCACATGGTTAAAACAACTCCTCACTAATCTTATTGTTCCTCATTTTGAGCCCATCAACCTATATTGTGATAATGAGATTGACTGTCACATTGTTCGTGATAAAATTCGGTCAGGACTCCTTATCGTTGTTCACATTTTCTCGCATGAGCAAGTTGCCGACATTTTCACTAAAGTATTGGGACAGGAGCTCTTCTATCATTTTCTACTCAAGTTGAGCATTACAAACCTCTATGCACCAACTTAAGAGGGAGTATTCACAAAATCACCATTACACAAAATCAGAAAAATCACTACCAAATCAACAACATCTTGATTTTAGGAAATTAGTCATAAAATTGTATTTGTTACTTATTTCCATACTTGATCAGTTACCATAAATAGCCTAGACTTTGTATCTATTTATTTGATTATTCTTCCATTGTAAAAATTAAGTTTCATAAATACAAAGATTACAATTTTGACAGTGTGGAGTTTGCTAGCAGTCATTTAATTTCAGCATGAAACTTGCTTAGCAATGAAGTCTTCATGATTAAAAGACAAGTATAGAGCATTGCAAAAAGATTGGTTATAAATTAATTGTTTCATATTGTTATGGGTATTTCATTCCTAATACAAATGTGTTTGTACCTCAGCGTAAAGGTGATTAACTAAGAGCATGTCTTTGTAACACCCACCGCCCCTACCCCTCCCCAAAAATCCATCATTATGCCTCTGCTCACAACAAACAATACAGCAAATTAGCTGATTATCGATTACGGCAATCTCAATAAACCCTTGAAAACAAATCACTCATTAGGGTAAGGAAACCCATAACAAACCACTCAGTTGGGTATGGACACAAATGAGAGACGTAGGTTTGGTATGTACGTAAAAAAATGAGAGACTGTTATTTGCATACCATGTAAATTGCAGATGTGAAGACTAACGGTCGATGTAAATTGCAGATGAGAGTAATGTTTTGAATACCGTACTGGAAGCTGTACCGGTTAAGGCACTGAAACGAAATATTTTGATATCAATATCGTTTCGTGTACCATTTCAGGATAGTCAATATATAAATAAATTATATATATAAATATATATAAATTATATTCTAAAATAATAGTCTATATATGAATAAATTATATATAAATACATATATATAAATTATAAATAGCCTAATATGAATTGAGGGTAAAAAAATAAGCTTGTAGTTTGAAAAAAAAAAAAACAAAACAAAATTGAAGGCTGAAATATCGGCCAGTACCAGCTGAAATATAGGCCGGTATAGGCTGAAATTGAGGCTGGTACCGGTATGGCCGGTATTTGGGCCGGTACGAAATGTATATAGTACTTGTACAAGTCCAGCGGCCAGTACGGAAAATATCGACCGTATCGGCCGGTACGGTACGAAACTGAAAACAATGAATGAGAGACATTGATGTAAAATGTGACGGTTTGAAAAGGGTGCACCGGTCTGGTCTGGAGCACCTCCGCTGATGTGATGGCCGTATGGCGTGCGGTGGTGGAATGGGTGCAAAGTTTGATTTATTGAAAGAAACTGGTCTCTGTTCACAGCAGCAAATAGATACACGGGTAGGAGCTTTATTTTTACTATCTTGTAATGAGGTACAACAATTTCTATGAGGACTTTTGATCTGTCAGTTCTCTATTGGGTTCAAATAAACTCACAAAATAGGAGTTATCGTTCCAAAGAGGAACTGTTGATAAAAGGCTTCCTCCACCATTGACTCCGTTCGGCCAAACACCACCGAAAAAGTACTGAATGTTGTAAATATAATAATTAATGTATAATATTAAAAAATAAAATACGACTAATAGATTTGTAAAATTAATATAAAAAAGAAATTTAAAATAATAATAATAAAAGTTGAAAATAAATAATATTTTATTATTATATGAGTTTAAATGGATAATCTAATATGAGATTAGATTTTGAATGGAATAAATAAAAGGTAAAATAATATGATATTAGGCAAAATCTTACTAATGTGATAGCTAAGCTGATGCTAGTGCTTTTGGCAAATACTAAATTAAAGAAGAAGATTTGAAGAAAAAGAAAAAAAAAAGGACATATTGCACACTTTATGAGAGAAATATATATACTCACTTAAACATAAATTAGTTATCAAGTATTAGCTAATGGCCTAATTAGCCCATCTCATAGCCCATTAAATATAAATTAGGCCATGGGATGAGTTTTGGACTAATTTGATATTTTGGTAGTGCAGTAGTAATGGGCACGCTTTTAGAACTATAGCTATAACTCAAATTGGAAATTTTACAACAGGAATTGGCTCTTATAGTCACGTCTAGAAAGAGTTGATATGTTGGTTGTCCCGCCTTCCCTTTTGTTTAAAAAAAAAAAAAGGGGGGGGGGGAGGGGGGAGTGATGAAGAAATTTGTTAAAGTATACTCATATCCAAGGATGAAGGATCAAGGTACTTTTTGCTTATTGTTCAAACTTGATAACTTCAAGTGAACAAAGACAAATACACATTAAATGAGTTCTAAAGCATTCATTACTGCTCGTATAAATATTTCAATGAATAATAAATATCATGAGCACACTTCATGAGTATATTCTCTCTCATTTGAGACCCTCAAGTTCGGGCAACAACTTGAGACAATCTTTTATCCACAGATGTATAGTAAAATCAATGTGGTACTATCAATTATAGAGTTTATTATTTTAAAAAAGATTTGATCTAATTGTTAGATGGAAAATTCAACAAAAGTGTATATATAACATAATCTTTATTCGAAAATGCGATACATTACACATTTATCTCATTCTAATTTCTAATTCACTATATTCATTTGACATTATCTATCAACCATTAAATTTTTTATAGTAAAACCAATATTAAATTAAAATCTAGAAGAGTCTGATATGATTGTACTTCTCATATTATTTATGAAAAAGAAATAATATTTACAGTCATAAAATGTGTAAATGTCACACACTCATTTTAAAAAAAGTGAGTAAATATGTGATCTACAAGAAAAAAAATATTTTTTAATAATAGACATCACTTTTTTTTAAAAAGAATACGCGGCGTTTATATAACTCATAACTATATCTAACAGTACTCAATTAAAATAATTTGTAACAAAGTGAAAAAATTCCATTTGTTGGTTATGAAATGAATTGTAAAATAAGTGTAAAATAGTTGTTATTTGGATTTTGTTACACATTATTTTACACCACAAATCACGCATGTTTTAATATTTTATTTATTTATTTATTTTTATTCTTATTAAACTAATTGAGTTATTCTACTTATTATCTATATAATATACATTTAGTAAGAGAAAAGATAAAATAAAATAAAATCATATATAATATATAGTATAAGAATGATGAGTAGAATTTTTTTTGTTATTTATAGGTCGATGTTGTAAAAGAGTCCGATATGATTATACTTAAGCCTATAACTCTTTTACAGATATTTTTAATATATATCCCCTAATGAGATATATAGCAATGCATATATTTTTCTAATCACCAAAAAAATATAATTTCAAGGTAAACCTAATTAGATAAATAGTAAAGACTGGACGGTGACAAAACTGTATAAATTTATAATATTTTTAAAAAGTTCGTACAAGTGGATAATAAGTTTATGGGATCACGAAGATTTGAGTAATTATATTAATTTAAAATTACATTTGTATAAATATCTGTGGAACATTGCATAAATTATTAACTTTAGAAGACCATTTTCTGCAATTTTAGCTATGCAATATTCATACGGTTAATGATTTAAAAATCGCATAACAAGTTAGAAGGGGAAAAATAATCATTTCCGGCCCACTAGGGTGACTTAGGCCTCATTCGATGTGGTCTGATTCCCCCAGCTGTGATCTGGTATAGCTATACAGTGTCGGTGCATACGTCTATGACGGTAAATGGAAAGTATGTGTAGAGAAAATAAGAGAAGATGACACAGGAGTTTACGTGGTTAGCATAATGCTTACATCCACCATAGTTTGAGGAGGAAAAATCTACTATAATATTCTTATTTACAGTCTTTCATGGTCACTCATTTCTCTATGTATAATGGTGATCCTCTATATATATTTATTGGAGAGAAAGCTTTCATTGGAACTCTCTGTTCCGAGGTTAAAGGAGAGATCGAAGAGGAAGAAGAAGCTCCTCTATTTATCTGATTCTTTTTCTCGCTTGCGCCCCTACAGTGGTAAGGCCAAGCCTGTATTGCGTGTCTAACTGTGCCTCCCTGACAGTCCCATGCCCCCTGTCGTCCCTTTCCCCTGACAACCCACCCTACTCCTGATGGCATGGCTCCTACCCCTTAACAATATTTTTACCACCCTCGCACATACCTTCTTTTTATTTCTATATATAGCTATAGTTGATAATATCACACATGAAAATACTTAAAATATATTCGTGAATATTGCATGTTGCAAGGTAGAACTTGATCTTGAAGCTATGTTAAAAAATCCATCATGATTAAAAATGAATAGACAAGATCGAAAAACTGATCAAAAAGTTTACTTATTTGTTTACTTAAAGCAATACTGTCCATTCATTTTTTAATAGAATGTATTAATAAAATTAAAACAGGATGTATGCCAAACTCCTTCCCGAACCTTTCCTTGTAAGATTCTTGGGTCAACACGATAATTTGGGAAGTTGAATGGACTGGTTGTTAAACAATGGACTGGTTGGTGGGACTTCAACCTCGTGAAAATAATAAAGGTGAAGGTTACGGCAGAGGAAGATAAGGATTACATGTCATCTCACTTATAGTATAGGATAATTAGTCAAGGAACTCTCTCAAGGTGGATTCTATCTTCAACAATTTAAAGAAAATCTCATCACAATTCTCAACCAAACCACAATATACTATGTCGTTTTATAAATGTGATACTTTTATCACTCATAAATGGATAAAATCAGATTGCATTTCGATGCTAAGACGATCTTAAATTATCTAAGTTGATTTATAAATAATAGTATTTTATGGATCTCAATAAGACAGGAGTGGACCTATCTTGATAGTTGGGGGGGTCTTCCCCCTGCCCAAAAAAAAAAAAAAAATCATTTTAAAAACATGTTTTAGTATATGATTTTTTTTTAAAAATGTCCTAGCATAAAGATAATTTTTTTTTTCCAAAATCTCAATTAGTAGTTAGTACTTAGTTGTCTAGGTTTCTTTTAGCTTTTCAACAATTTTTTCATACTTACACCTATTCTTTGTCATTAATAAAATCTCACATTCTTTTTTTTTTCATATCTCATAAGACCCAAGAAAATATCTTGATCCCATTTTATAAGCTAGTTGGTAAATTTACAACCTTATTTTTCCTACTTATTTACAATTTTCTTTTCAAATCTTCCACTAGCTAACTTATTAATTTGGATTAGTTTTATTAGCAAGTACATATAACTACCATCGAATTAACAATTAGGAATGAAGGTAAAGATAAAATCATGTAGCTAATTTTTATCGTTTGTTTCAACAGATCTCACATAACTATTTCTATCTTAATTTTTATCATTCACTTGAATCCGATAGAGCTCAAGTAAGAGGTTTAGATTGACGGATTTAATAATTTAGTTTATCCTTAGATATCTTATATGATTATTGTTAAATGTCGGTGACATACTTTACTACCTTAAATGTCGGTTTCTGTTCACCCCTACATACAACAATACTTTGCTAATCGCTCCGTATGCATCAAATCCTAGTTCCACCCCTGCATTGAGATGTGTTTGAATATAAACAAGTTGATATATGTGTTTGATTGTATGAAATAGGTTGAAATAAGTTTAACTTTTTATCAAAAGTTAAAAAGGTTGTGGGTTCCATCAATAATTAGTTTGAAATGAATTGAGATGATCTCGACATCCAAACATAGCCCGACTTATCATAGTAAGATCAAATATTTAAATATTATTATTCATTCTCAGTTTTGTTATTGTTAGTCACATTAACTCAAGTACATTTTAATTAATTTTCTATTTAATTAATAAAATCAATTAAAACATATCACATTATTTAGTAAAACTTGAGATGAGAACATTAAAGATGCATAGTAATATGAGAAATATTTTAGTTATAAAGAGTTTTCATAAAAATAAACTTATAAATTAACATAACTTGATATGATATGTCAGATTGTAAAATAGACCTAATGTATAAAATGAAATGATATCTATTTGTGAGTTCAGTTTTGCTAAGTATAGTCGGTATATGCAAGCGGCAGGTAAACGTGAGGAATAAAAAAAGTAAAAATGACAAAAATAAACCAGACCTCTCTCTTTCTCTTTCTTCTTTCCCAAAAATTTTTCTTTCTTCTTCATATTCTTCTTTCTCGTCTCTCTCTTTTTTTCCTTTTTTTTTTTTTTTTTCTAGAATCAATTATTTTGTGGCTGGTTCTATGTTTTTTGTCCAAGATTTTTGAATAGATCCAATTGTTAGATAAGTTATTTTTTTCTCTTCTTCATATACTAGTCTGTTATCCATATATAGATTTTATCTCAAACATCTGTCTCGTAGCAAAATTTCATTCTTCCCATTATTTTTATTTTTATTTGTAGAATGTTGATTTAGTGTGTATGTTGTGGGTTAACAACTTCTCGCCAAAGCATGAAAAAGAAGAAAGAAAAACAGTGATTGAAATTTGTTTAAAATGGTGGTGGTCTTCAATCCCATAGAGAACAGGCTATCAGAAAAAAAGAGGTGGAGAGAAAAAGAGATGAAGAAAGTGAGCAGATGAAAAAAGAAGTAAGAGGAAGAAAAGAAAAGATTGAGACCCAATTGTCAGACGATTGCATTTCGATTGCACACACAGACTGTATATAGAGTTCTTGTTTTGAGTTAATGTTTATGAAATCTCTTCGCTAAAGTAAATATGCTAAGTTTGGATTGAGAAAACTTTTAATTCATCTCATCATTATAATTTTTACATAAAATATAATAAGTAATTTAATTTTTTTAAATTCTAAAACAATAATTATATTAAAAAATAATATTCTAATAATATTTAATTCAACTTTTAACTTTCATCTCAATTCATTTCATCTAAATTCATATCCAAACCGTCGTAAAATAAGTCGAAAAGATAAAACCATTAGTAGAATCTTTCCGGAGTCATCGATTAAAAAAAAAGATATTTACAATCTTGTGCAAATATCTCGATAAAAAGACAAACGAACGTACGTACCATAGTAGAAGACTGGAGTCAATTTAATATTTACATAAAGCCTAACTAATATTCAACGACTACAACAGTACCATTCAATAGTTTCATCATCTCCTCATTTATGCTATTTTCTCAAACTTCAACATATAGTTAATCCCTGTGGTTTTTATGGATCGTGTGTTTTTCTTTCTGTGATTGAACCCTAAACAGAGAGGAGAGAATATCATGGCGAAAGACAGGAATATAGCTGTGGCCTTGGACTTCTCGAAAGGAAGCAAACTTGCTCTGAAATGGGCCATTGATAATCTGCTTGATAAAGGTGACACCCTCTATGTCATCAACGTCAAGCACTCTCAAGGCGACGAGTCTCGCAATCTCCTTTGGTCCACCTCCGGATCCCGTATGTAAAAAGCTCTATATTGATCTTATTCAAGAGGAGTTTGTAGTTTTCTTTTTTGCTAATTTTTTTTATGGGAATTTACTGATTCCAATGTTTCGATCTGGGTTTTCCTGGGATGTTGATTGGATGCAGCTCCGATTCCACTGGTGGAGTTCCGTGAACAGCAGGTGATGCAGAAGTACGAGGTAGAACTTGATCCTGAAGCTCTGGGCTTGCTTGACTTTGTTTCTAAGGAAAAACAGGTGTGTGTTTTCTTTTACATTTTCGTGTTATTTAGGCTACTTTCTTCTGCTTTTTACACCCTTTTATTGGTATGTTTTATAGGTGAAAGTGGTGGCAAAACTTTACTGGGGCGATGCCAGAGACAAACTCTGTGGGGCAGTTGCAGATCTAAAGCTGGACTGTCTGGTCATGGGTAGCAGAGGCCTTGGTAGCATCCAGAGGTACTCAAATCTTTCCTTTTTTTTTTTTCTTTTTTGTCTTTGAAATTATGATCACCATTGAAGAATTTACAACCAATAGTACTATACTTATGATCTTTTCAACTGTTTGAATATAGGGTACTCTTGGGTAGTGTGACCAGTTATGTTGTGGCGAATGCGAATTGCCCTGTTTCTGTCGTTAAGGATTCCTCTGCTCATGGCTTTTGATTTGATTCAGCAAATCTGGACTTTGCAAGTGATTGTTTGGTTTGAAAAAATGGTGCCCTATTTCTGTATTCTCATCTCAATAAAGGGTGGTTAAAATTAGAGGTGTGTGAGCAATTTCAGAAGTTTCTGAATGTTGAATGTTTTATTATGCCTGCTTTTCATACCTTTGTATCGGTTATTTGTACAGGGATTCATGTCTTTCACTTTTGCTTGTGTTTTGGTCAGTTTCAATACTTGTAAGTCATGATGTAAGAAATACAGAAAGGAGAATTTATGCATATGTTGTGTCTGTAAAAAAAAAAAGGTGCTAACTTCTTGTGATTTCTTGGAAAAGGGTTTTGCAAATCTCTTGGGAGTTGAGTTTGGTTAAAGATTGCAGGTAGCAGACTGAAACTGATTGGCATTTGTAATTCAAGATGTGCTAAGGTTCCAATGTCTAACAATTCTATGGATAAACTGTTTTCTAGTTGGTTAATGATTTCCAGTTTGACAAGATAAAGCGGATTTTCTTTGTGAGAAATTATATTTACAGGCATAAAATTCGTAAGTGTTGCGCAATCTCTTTGAAAAAATGAGTAAATACGGAATCGATAAAAAATTTATTTTTTTAATAGTAAAGTCTACTCTTTTACAAAAAAGTGTGCGGCTCTAACGTATTCAGCATTACTCTTTCTTTGAATGTTGGAGCAAAGCATTGGGCATGGATTGCAAGCACTAGGGAAAGTCCTCTTCATCAAGCAACTTGTTCTCCAAACAACTCCAAGACTAGTAGCTAGACAACCTTTTTTTTTTTGTGTCCTTTTTATCAATGACCAAGTAGACAATCCAAACTCTAGGATAAAATCGAAAGATGATTGTCATTCTTCTAAATTTCAAGAGCATCATATGCGTATAAACTCAATCATGGACTTCTGTTATCCCTTAATGCATTTGAATTTCATGTTTGGTGGATTAATCTTTGCATAGCCGCAATTTTGGGGTCCTTGGGGGAGAGATTTCTCCTCGGTTATGTTAAATTATAATTTAACCCTCTCAAGTGTTGGTCAAATTTTTTCTTAACGAATGGACTTAATATATGAAATATTTAATTAAATAAGAAAAAATGTAGAAGATCTCATGCCGGCGAAGGCCGGACGGTGCGGGAGACAAGCTGTTGGTGTACTTGAAAGGGTGACCTTTTCGGATTTACGCTCAAATTACAAACATGGTATGGGTTCAGCCTGCTGTATTCACAGCTTCAACCACCCACAGGGAAAAAAAAAAAAACAGAGAGAGAGAGAGAGAGAGAATGTTGTGGGAGGAGAGAGAGACCCATTGCCCGTTCGTTGGCTATTGGGAGAGAAAGGGGCAGTGAGAGGTGGTGCAGACTGCCCAGAGGAAATGCTATTTCTACATGCCCTTTTCTTTCTTTCCCTGAAACTGAAACTCCAGCCAAGCAGCCCATAATGCAGCCTAATGTGTAGTTTAGTTCTTACCCCTTCTTTAGCCTGATGAGATCACAGTCGAGATCTTCCTTGTATAGCTAATGGTTGTTTAACTTTGGACAAAGCTATTTCTGCTTACTTATGTTGTAAATGAAGTGAATAGCCAATTTTAGGTTTCGTTTGAATACTAAGAGTATCTCGGATGATTTATAAATAGTAGTGAGTATAGTAGTGAATAGTTTGTGAATAGTAATAAAATAATCTGATAATATCTGAGAATAGTTATGTTCCCAAACAGACCAAGTCGGACTGTGTATAAGATTGTTGCCTTGCGATAATGTGAACTTTGACAAAGAAAAAAAAAGTAACACCAATAAGTGCCCCTAAGCACATTCTTCTTCTTCGTCATCTACCACTTCTCCTCCAAGATCCTTGTATTAACTTTATTTAAACTACTTGGTGGGGAACATATTGAACTCTTGAAGATACAATTCTCTAACTTTCATGCAAATATGTCCTCATAATCGGAAGTACATTAAGATGGAAACTTGATTTATTAAGACACGATTGGTGAAGCTTCTCTATTAAGCATTTAAGTTTGGTTTGGATAGTAAATTGAGATGAAAGTTGAATAAAGATATTATAAAATAAAAATATTATTAGAATATTATTTTTGTTTTGATATTTGAAAAAATTGAATTATTTATTGTATTTTGTTTGAAATTTTGAAAAAATTGTAATAATTAGATAAAATAAATTGATATGATTTCTGAAAACAAACGAGACCTTAATGTTATTCAAAAATTATACAGCTGCAAATGAGTTGAGTCTCACATCATGTACCTTTTATTCTCAACTTAGATTCTAACATTGGGATAAGAATGCATCTTTAATCTTAATATTTGTTAAAAATAATATTAACAATAAAATTAAACTTTTCTAGCCAATTTTCCAACAAGTCGTTGTAGTATAGTGGTAAGTATTCCCGCCTGTCACGCGGGTGACCCGGGTTCGATCCCCGGCAACGGCGTTAATTTTTTAATTTTTCTCGAACGATTTTGCCATGCGACCTTGCCGACTTCCATCCACGACTATTCCCTCCTTCGGCGACTCCTTCTTCTCCAGTCTCATCGTCTTGGCCTCTCAAGTCTCTAACAAGCCATCAAAGTCCCGAAAGCTGGCGGTGAAGCTGGGATTGGAGGCGAGGTGAGATGCTCCTGTCACCAACGAGCACCAGAACGCGGCCACTTTGCGTGTTGTTGGGATGCACGTCTCGATGATCGGGTCCCCACCATTCGGGTGCGTGTTCATATCGATGAAGCTGGTGGATTTGGTTCAGATCATTCTGGGGGTATTGGCTTGTGAGAGTTTGCATACTTTTTCGCTGCAAGCGGGCCCCTGGTAATTCTTGTCCCTTTTGGCCTTATCATTTATGCTAGCTATCGATGGTTTTGTAGATCTGAACTCTTGAAGCTCAGGGGTTGGATCATTCTCCGTTGGAAGCAATGATTTCTGGTAAGCAAGTGATGGGGGCTAACAAGGGTGGCCAGCATTACAGGGTCCGCCATTGGACAGTTAGCAAGTTATATTATTCTTTACTGTGCCATGAAATATCTGCAATTCAAGCTGCTTTTTTCTTTTTCCTTTTTTAAGAAAGAGGACATTACCTTAATTTTATTGATAGTCTCATTTGTGGTGGAGCAAAACCGTGGTTACGAACCAAGAGATACAAATCAAAACCCCAAACCAAAACCAAAATAAATAAACCAAAACCATATTACAAAATTCCAAAAACAACATAAAGACCAAGAAAACAACCCTATAAAAAGAGGCCCTTTTTATATTGACATATGGGGAAAAATTCGAGGCCCTTTTCTTCTTTATATTGCAGATTATCTGCCATACTTGGGGACCAAGTCTCCATGAATTCCTGCATAGAGAACAGAGAAATTACAAGTAGTCAAGTTGAGAGACACTGTAACAAGTAGGGGTGCAAATTAGGATCTTTGAAAGTATAATAGCTAGCAGAAAACAAGTTCTATTTGATAAATTGATTACTGGAAAGGTTTTTTGAGTTAGAAGTAACTCCAACTAATAAACCAGTTTGCAGGTTTTCATTGCCAGTAATCAGAAA
The DNA here is from genome assembly GCF_004785595.1 of Juglans microcarpa x Juglans regia. Taxonomy (NCBI): domain Eukaryota; kingdom Viridiplantae; phylum Streptophyta; class Magnoliopsida; order Fagales; family Juglandaceae; genus Juglans; species Juglans microcarpa x Juglans regia. The sequence goes on from NC_054607.1 coordinate 6,765,500, forward strand.
TTCCACCACAATATGCCATGGTGCCATCAGTCCAAGGATATACTTTAAAACAGTAAGAAACATAAGTCTTGCTCCTGCTGTACATATTTATCCACTTACATACCTTGAGAACGGATGGGGAACTCTTTTGCCAAGGAAGACAAGGCCCTAATAGTAAAGTGAACCTACAGAATGAAGATCAGATAAAGTTTGTTAGTACCTTAGTATAGTCTGCAACCTATATATAATCTCTGCTGATTCGCAGCCGAATTTTCATTAACAACATCAATACCTTGCCACCAGTTTCCTCAAGACACACTGTTTGAGTTGTTTTACATAATTCGATATGAACACAATTAGTTTTACATATCATTCATTTGACTAATGAAAAAAGCCAACAATGCACAGCAGCATAGAGGTATATCAATTTTCAAGTAATCAAGACTCACTTGAGGGTATGATCCAGAGGATTGGGTACTTGGGAACTGGGAATAGATGTCTTGTCCACCATAATAAAGAGATGAACCTAGATGACATGGTTCCACTCTTTCTTAGAAAATTGAACTCCTGTCCTTGTTGAGTATGCTACAGCATGCACCCCCGCTACTGATAGCTATATAGTTTGAGACAAATCAAAATTTTGAGGCAATATTTTCCATGCATATACTTTTACACTAAGGTACCAGGGATTTTGTTACAAGCATATGATTATAGGGAAGCATAACCTATAACTAGAAGTTCAAAAACTGTTAAAATGCATCCTTATTGTTGCTTGCTTAGTAAATGAAGGTTCTAAGAAGTTTAGCTCTTCTGATTATAGGATACCAGAATTGGTAAAATTTGCACAAGGGGAAAAACGGGAAGATTACAACTATCAAGTGACAAGTTTTAGCTTACCGCCTCAGATAGAGAAAGAAAGAGAGTAAATTGAGCTTAAATGGCATTCAACTTGGAGAAGATATTCCAACTGGTTAGTCTCGTATGGGCATGGGCGATTACTCAAGCCCGAAGCCTACCTAACTACCTAAAGCCTAGCTCGATATCAAGAGGATCTAGCCCACAGCCAATACCGACTGGATAACTATCCGACGGTGGCATGGGGTCAAAACGATTATCTCCAGGTTTGAATTTGAATAACAAATAAGATTATTATCATTTAACAACAAAACGGTTCAAAGGCTCTATATAAGAGAAAAACTCAAGTATGTAAAGGGGATCTGATTCATTAGTATTAAAGAGTTATTTTCGATCACTGACTTAGGCATTGGAGGCATTTCCTCTAACCCCCAAGCTGTCTTATTCTTTGGTTGCAGGTGATCGTGAGGCAGAGGCAGTGAAACACATCCATAACACAACTAAACAACAGTTGCTGTCAAAGAAAATTTTCACTCTAACAAGAATGAAGTAACAGAAAAAGAAGCTGAATGAGCCTTGATCATGAACCTGGAGTTCCTTGTTTCATGTTCCATGCTTCATTTCCTGAAGGTTGTTTTTGCCAAGATCCCATTATCTCAATGCCCAAGGAGTTCCTCCCAACCAGCTGAACTTGCACAATAAATAATTTAGATATTAGCCAACAGAACCCCATCATCAAGTTCATATGATTTTCCAGTGAGAAAAATGCTGGAATTCCAAGCTCAACATCTCCATTTCATTTGATCCGTGCTCCATAAATCCTATTTTTGCTATCACACACCTAACTTGACTTATCTAGTAATTTCAAAAACAAACAGAAAGTACAGGAACGAGAGAGAAAATGAAATCCATGAACTATAGCATGGAAGAAGGAAATCTGTGTATATTTCAAAGACAATCATTTTTTTTTTCCATGAAATCTCTTGATTTTGTTAAAAGTTCCTCCACCAAACATTCAAAACATATTGGAACAAGCAGGGGATGTTTGGCCCAGAATTTTCTGGAGCACACAGTACACAAACTAAATTAGACAGATAACCATTCTGTCCATAACTTCCCAATTAAAATATGGACTTTTTTCTTCTTCCTTTTACTTCAAGAACTGTCAGTCTGACAGGTAAAAAACAAGTATTTTCCCTGCCTTTTTTCCAATACTAGAACATCATATCTAGTTCAACAATTATTGTAACATGAATAGAAGCTTCAACCGTTAATGGAGGTCGGAAAATGGAGGCAAAAATTCCTGATGACGAGGATGGTGGTGACTCCTTGGCACCAAAACGATCAGCAGTGATTGAGGAAGGTGAACTTTCCTGCTTCTTGCCCTCCATTTCCATTATCTTTAAGACTTTCCTCTCCAATCCAACTAAAAAGACCACCTCCAAAAACAAGTTAAGATTTGCAGGAAACATAATTGTAAGGGGATTTTTTCCTGGCCCATGGAATTTCCTAGGCCCACTCATTGGAGAGGGACTCACTAGAAGACAAAGTATTAAAGCAAATGAGGGACAAAAAGAAACTAAGACATAGAAGTGTCATGAGGTAAGGAAAAGTAATGTTAGGAGAGAAAAATAGAGAATTTGACATAAAGCAAGGAAAAATAAGGAAAAGTAAGGTGTGAGGGAAAAGTAGGAAAATGATTTAAAACAAATGGTGAGTAGGAGATAAAAGGCAAGAGAAACTTATGATTGTGGATTTTTTTATTTGAGACGACTTTGACTTCTTTCGATTTTTGGATTCTACTTCGATTTCTTCTTCAACCTGAGAGTTTCAGAGAGAACTTCTTCTCCAGTAAATAGATCTGCATCTTCTATTGTACAGTGAGAAATGAAAGGCTATAAGAGACTGTAAACAAGTTTATTATAATGAAAACTCCCCTCCCCAAACCTCTGTGGACATAGGCCTAGTGTCAAATCATATAAATCTATATATTCATCTCTTTATTTTTTCTGCATTTAAATAATATTCTTCGTCATGGATGTATGAATCGATACTATACAGTCGCACTGAAACACAATTGGGAGCTCCACACATTACCAATCGAGACCCAACTCTAAAAATCTAAGTTGCTGGAGCCTGACTCAAAGCTGTGCAAAACACGACATTAACAATAGTGAAAACAGTTCTCCTGTAAGATCAGCGTAATGCTAGATGAACATGAATCTTTAAATAATTTTTCAGTTGACAAATAAAATCAGTTAAAATGCATGGTACAAAAAATTACCATTGTTTGAAAATTTAAAATCAAAGAAATAATGGTTCAGTGGCTCCACATCTAATCCAAGTAGGCTGAGAATACGTTGACACGTGTCCCAAGCAGATAATTGCAGCCCCTCACCTCTGATTTTCCTGGATACTTTCTCCAAGGCTTTTAAAAGAATTGAAAGTAAAGAAACCTCAAATGTTTCTGATCCCACAAGAAGATAAACAAGATAAGGTTGTATACCCACTGTCCAAATACCTGTCCCTATTCTCAAAATATCAAAGAAGTCTGGGATCATACCGCATGTCTCAGGCAACTGATTCCGGGAAGTCTGTCTGTCTGTCTGTCTGTCTGTGATGCCATGTAACAAAGGCAATCCATCTATCCATGAGCAAGGGGAAAATACTTGAATATTTGTACAACACTACTGGGATTTGTCTGTAACACAATTATTTTCAGATATTTTCATATTAATTTATTACTATTCATAAATTAACTATTCACAGAAATACTCTAGTATCAAACCTAAACAACTCCAAAGAGATCTCAAAAGAATAATTTACTTTTTTTTAATATAAATTAAATTATTAGTGAATATAATTCAAATGAGAAATTTCATAGTTCCTATTTTGTTAATTTAAGCTTTTGGATTATGCCATGGTTTAACATGACATTAGATCAGTGATCTGAATCTGCACCTTAATTCTACCCTACCTCCTTATTAGAATATCAAATTCCTTTCCCAGAGTATTAGTATTAGTTTTATCAAATTCATCTTCAAAATTTGATGAAAAATACATATTTTACATAAATTCAAAACCTCCTTATCCATAATATCACATTAGATTAGTCATTAAATTTATCAAAATAATAATATAATATTATTTTTTAATAATAATTTTTTTAAATTTTTTTTCATATTTTACAATTATATTAACCATATATATATTAATAATTTAATTTGATACTTAAATTATTGATACTAACTAGAGGGTCATTGCATGAATTATAGGAAATGTAAGAAAAATATTTTATAACAAAATAATAGGAATAGAGAATGAATAGTGGGTCTTTAAATATAGAAATGAAAGTAAAGATATTATAACTAAATCCAATGCCAGCATTTTAACCCCCAAATCATCAAATTTTGATGAAACTCCCTTTTGATGAAACCGATGCTGGTGCTTTAATAAGCAGTTCAATTCCTTGTCGACTAAAATGAAAGGTGCCGCTTGACAAACGTGTGAGAAATATTGAACAATCACAAACTAATATGATTGTGTGATACATTATATTGATTTATATAAGTCTAAAGTGTGCAAGTTATATGCCAGTCTTTTAAAAAAATAAAACCCACTAAAAAATTTGACTTGTTTTTTTAAAATTCTATTTCAACCTATACTTAGGCCTGGTTTGGTTGGGTTATCTCATCTCATATAATTATTATAATTTTTTTAAACTCACACATAAAATATAATAAATAATTTAACTTTTTTAAAATTTAAAATAAAAATTATATTCTAACAATATTTTATTTAATTTTTAATTTTTATTTTACTTCGTCTCATCTGTATAATCAAAAGTGACCTTAAACACTCTAGACCTTATCTAACGTTAGTTCATTAATAAATAATAAATAATAAAAAAGGTGTTCTCTCAAATGGTAGAATTGTCACCCCCAACATATTGGGGTCGCGTAATGCATTGCTACGTGGAGGGCATGGCATTTATAGGCTACATGGAAAAGGAAAAGAAAATTATTAAAACGTGGGCGGCAGGATTCGAACCTGCGCGGGCAAAGCCCACATGATTTCTAGTCATGCCCGATAACCACTCCGGCACGCCCACCACTTGTCTAATACATGGATACATATAATATATATAGCATTTTTAATTTTTAATTCTTCCCATCTCTACTTTTCCTAATATTTTATGGAAAAATTACTTTTCTTAATTTGAAAATGAAAAATAATTTATACGATAAACAAGTTTCACACACTTCTATAATCTAGATGAAAAACTTATTTTTAATAGTGAGCAGAACTTGTACATCTTAATACCATATCTATCATTAGTCTTTGAAAATATCTTACTATTTATCATTTATGTACCATACCAAGAGAGAGATTCAATGAGAATAACTTCAAGACGCTATATGGTTTTCTTTATCTTTCTTTAATCTTTGGAATAAACAAAATTATCATAAATTTATTAAGTCCTAATCCTATGGACAGAGAAAAAGAAGATTCTGATTATACGAAATAGAAACTCATTTGTGAGTAAAGAGTTTTTCCATCTCTTTAATCTTTGACCATATTCTATCCTTTAATTTTCTGAATGTGTTATATTTCGACCTTCCAACCAAAGTAAGTAGTTCTAAGTATGTTTCATAGCTTCCAACCAAAAGCTTACGATCGAATTGAATGGCTATACTTGGAGGTTATGATGAGAAAGTTAGGGTTTTAAAAAAAATAGATCTCACTAATCATGAAAAGTGTAAGTTTTGTTTCTTATTTAGTACTGGTAAATAGAAAGCCAAGCGAGAAGATATTACCAGCTAGGGGAATTAGAGAAGGTGATCCATTCTTTCCATACCTTTTTATATTATGTGCGAAGGGTTTGAGCTCCTTTCCAATAGTATGAGAAGCGGGGTATCATATAGGTGCAACAATGACTCGAGAGGAGCCAAGAATTAATCATGTGTTGTTCGCAGATGATTATATAATCTTTTGTTTGCAAATAATTATGTAATCTTCTGCAAAGTAAATCAAACTAAATGATCAAAGCTTTAGCTCATTTCATTCCATTTCATCTAATTATTACAATTTTTCTAAATTTTCACATAAAATAAAATAAATAATTTAATTTTTTTAAATCTCAAAATAAAAATAATATTAAAAAAATATATTCTAATAATATTTTATTTATTAACTTTAATCTCAACTCATCTCATCTCGTCTACGAAAATAAACGAGGCGTTATGAGAAGACTACGGATCAGGTTCTAAATAGGTATAAAACATCTATTTTCTTCGGCCACAATACTAAAGGAGGAACCAGAAATAGAAACTCATTTATTTTCATTATTGCCCGCATAATAAATAGATTTTCTATACATGCTCCTTTGTTTTGAAACGTGGTCCGTTTTCAAGAAAATGATTGATTGGAATATATTAAAAATAGTTGTATTTTGAAAAATATATTATTAGTGTTTTGAAAAATATTTATATAATTATATTTTAAAGTGTTATATGTATATCATTTTCTTTAAAAAAATCCCTACAAATCTATTTAAGCATATTTTTAAGCCGTAAATTCAATGGATAACATCAAATTTTATTTATAGTTTTAACTAAACATTATGAGTTTTATTAATTCATAAGAAAATTAAGCTTGTTTGGATGTTTCCAATATTTTTTCAAACAACAAACATTATAAATTTATTAAGATCCCGTTTGGATACAGAAAGACTTTCAATCCATCTCATCTCATCATTATATTTTTTTAAATTCTCATACAAAATATAATAAAAAATTCAACTTTTTTCAAATTCTAAAATAATAATAATATTAAAAAAATAATATTATAACAATATTTTATTCAACTCATCTTATCTTACTATCCAAATCAGTCCTAATTATTTTGCACAAATCACTTTATTCGTATGATTTTTTTTTATGTTGTTTTAAAATTAAAATTTAATACATGCAACTGTCAAAAGTGGGTACATTAGATGGAAGAATAGAATAAAATGTGTGGATTTTAGTGAAAACACCACCATTTAACATTAATAATACAACCAAAATCCAATGTATTCTTTAAAATAATAAAAATAAAATAAAAAATAAAAGAACATCCACTGTAACTTACACCACCCAACCAGGCCCCAGCCTGACTTGCACTGCCAATTGCCATCTCCCAGTTTCGTCAGTTTACCCATCTAACACGACGCCGTTTTACCCACCCAGCTTCCCTGCACTATTTATATCTGTCCGTTTCCCGAAATCCCTCCTATCGGTTTCTCCGTTCCCTCTGCTCTTACAAGACTCCTCTGTAATTCCTGCAGTTACTTGCTTTTACCCACACCGAGACACAGAGAGAGAGAGAGGAACTTCATTTTCCTAATTCGGAAAGCTCAGTCGGAGACTTAAACCATCACCATCTCCATCACCTCGATCTCAATCTCTTAGTGGATCTATCTTTCTTTCGGTATGTCCCGCCGGATCTCTGTTTAGTTTATATTATGTCTATTTTGTGTATTTGTATGTGGATCTAAATTTTGGGCTTGGGGGTGGGGTTTTGGTGGTTCAGAGAGATCGGGGACGAGAAGAGGGGGGCTATGGCGCATAGGGTGGACCACGAGTACGACTACCTTTTCAAGATCGTCTTGATCGGCGACTCCGGGGTCGGCAAGTCTAACATTCTTTCCAGATTCACGCGCAACGAGTTCTGCTTGGAGTCCAAGTCCACCATCGGCGTCGAGTTCGCCACTAGAACTCTCCAGGCAAGCCTTCACGGCCTATTTTTTATTCTCACCGACAATTGTGCCGCTTTACGGCTCGATCTGTGTTTTTGGGGCTTTAGTTTTAATTATTGGCTAATCATTTGCTAGAGCAGTAGTAGTGTGAAAAAAAAAAATTCAGTGATATTATTCCGTTGCTCTTTGATTCTCGTTGTTGTGGTGCAGAAATGGTTATTGGATTATGAGAGTTTCAAGGTTCTGGGAAGCTTTAAAAAAGTTTATTTTTAAAAGGTTAGGAATTTTATTAGCAATCTAGGTGTATGTGTGTCCGAAGCCTCAAAACTGGTGTGAGGCGGGGATCGGATGCATGTTAAACTAAGTGTTTGGCGCACGTTTGGGTGGCAGTTGCCATGGATGAGACCTTGGGCTTAAATACTGGCTTGTGTAATTCAAGATTGGTTTCATATTCATAATTTAGAGGCGTATTTATTGTCCGCACTTTTCTGTGCGATCTAATTCAGAAAAACACCGTCTTTTTAATGATATAGGAAGGTTGTTGTTGGAAATTTATGAGATCATCGTGCTGATGAGCACTAAGCTGTGTCAGCCCATGTCACCTTCTGTCTCGAATCACATTTTTCTATAGACTTGTTTCGGAAGTTCCTATGAAAGCTTTTTTTATAAGTCAATAAAGTAGTTCCTATACACTAAGTAATAACCACGATTATGTAGATAATATCTTTGTGATTAGTTATTTGCTTAACGAGTTACACAGTTTCATTAATAAGGGCCAAATCGGATGTTACATGTACTTTTCGGAATGTACAAGAGACTGCATTCCTCACATGCCCTCTTTCTTTCTCCCTTCTTTTGGGAGAAAAATGACTTGTTTAAAGGCTTGTTTGTTTTTAGAGATAAGATGAGATGAGATAAGATTAAAGTTAAAAAGTTGAATAAAATATTGTTAGAATATATTTTTTAATATTATTTTTGTTTTGGGATTTGAAAAAGTTGAATTGTTTATTTTATTTTGTGTGGGGATTTGAGAAAGTTGTAATGATGAAGTGAGATGAGATGAGATGAGATGAGATGAGATATTTCCTGAAAACAAACGAGGCCTAAGTCTTAGCTCTTCTTTTGTCATGTCGTGCTGAGATGGGAATTTTCTTTGTTGATATTAATTGTTCTCGTCTGATTTTTTTTCTTTTTGGTGAAAAGTTCCTCATGAGTGCTTCAAGTGATAAACTATTCGAGAAAATGGTGTGAAATTGGTGAACAAGTATTGTCCAATATATAGACTGTTGGTTGGTTAGAGACCCTGACCCAAGTATTGAACACTTCATATATTGGCCAATCAAACGGCTGATTGATGGGTATCAGATTACTTCTATAAGAGGTTATTTTGACAGTCGAGCTATCAATGAGATTATTAATATGCTTAAAAGAAATTTTTGGTGATTCAGATGAAAGTTGAACCTTTTTTATGGATCATGGGAGCTAAAACTTGTACTGGAGAAGTTCCATGGGTTTCACTACTGCTAGAAGTTTTCTTCTTGCGAATTAGATAATTAGATTGATATTACTATATTTTTGAGTGGTCATTTTATCACTACGGCATGGGGCATTTTTCTGAATTGTTCGGTTCTGACGTAACACTTGTTATCTATATTCTGAGATATAGGTGGAGGGAAAAACGGTGAAGGCACAGATATGGGATACGGCAGGTCAGGAGCGATACCGTGCTATCACCAGTGCTTACTATAGAGGAGCTGTCGGGGCACTGCTTGTCTATGACATAACTAAGAGGCAAACTTTTGACAATGTCCAAAGGTGGCTTCGGGAATTGAGGGACCATGCAGATTCTAATATTGTCATCATGATGGTGGGAAATAAATCCGACTTGAGCCATCTTAGAGCTGTTACAGAGGATGATGGTCAGGCCTTGGCTGAAAAGGAAGGCCTCTCATTTCTTGAGACATCAGCTTTGGAAGCGACAAACATCGAGAAGGCATTCCAGACCATTTTGACAGAGATCTACCAAATCATAAGCAAAAAAGCATTGGCAGCTCAGGAAGCCGCTGCCAGTACCACTGTTCCTGGCCAAGGAACCACCATCAATGTTTCTGATACATCAGGGAATGCGAACAAGAAAGCTTGCTGCTCTACTTAAGGTGGCATTTGAGGGAGGGAAAACATTTGCAAGCAGACAAAGCTTCTTTTTTCATTTTTCACTTATAAATTTCCCCCTTTTTTTTCTCTTTTTTTCTTTTTTCTATTTTTGGATGAGAGAGAGACATGTAGAGTAAATTTTCACTTCATGTAGTAATGATAAGAGAGATTGTGAACGTTGTAAACAACAGAATGGATAGTACTTTTGGAGTGTCTGCTTTCCTTTTGCTCTATTCTTATACATTGCCTTAAATTCGAAGTTCCATTGAAATTTGGTCTGTTGGGTCGATCATGACTCATGCTCCCTTTAGACTTTGCTTGCTTTAGTTACTTCCTAACTCTTAAGTTGCAAGAAAAGCTTGCCTCCTTTATGTCATATCCTTGCAACACAAAACCCATCTATCTTGCCTTTCCTTCCACCAATCACCACCACTAGCCCTTTGGGGTCAAAATATGTGGTATGTTCATTCATGAATTGATTCTTATTTTCTCTCTGTTCATTGTATCCCGTGGCAGTATGTCTTAAAAAGTTTAGGGAGGTCACCATCTTCCAACTGTTTTTGTAGGCTCTAATTACACTTTGTGCAGTGTTTTTTGTTTTGTGTTTCTTGTCTTGGTAATGGAATGGTGAGAGTGGACTTCCCTTTTCATGTGTTCCATCCAAATTCAGAGTGCATAGTGTCACTAATGTGGGGTTTGGTTGACAGTAAAGGAATCTCAAAGAGATAATCCGATTAGGTTGTCAAACCATTAATCATATCTCTAGTTGTGATGGGAATCCACGTTGAAAACAATAATTGCCTTGAAAAAAATAGCATTTTATTTTTATTTTTTTAATGAATAATCTATTCCCCAGCAGTTTCTGAACCCTAAATTTAAAAATAAAAAGTTTTGTTAATAATGTTCTAATGAATCATTAAATGGGACCCTTTCAGATTCAATTTCGTTGGAATAGGAAATGTTGGTTGGTCCTCATGATTTTTTTTGGAAAATGGAGCTACCGAGAGTTGGGTCCCGACATGGGTCCCGTCATTTTTTTTTTCTTTTTATTTAGTGATTAAATATATATATATATATATATATATTTTTAATAATGTTTTTTTAAAAAATGTTTAAAGATAAAAAAAAAAAAAAAAAAAAAAAAAAAAAAAAAAATCTATGAAAAAAACAGAGAGAATTTCGCTTTCTCGAGAACCATCCTCCGGTGGGTGTAGCACTATTTTTTTTTTCTTTCCCAAAATTCTCATTTTTGACCTTTCCTCTCAGATATTTGGAGTTATCAAAGCAATCCAACCAGTTCAGATTCTCAAACTCTCAACGATGGACCACAAAAGATGTCGAATTTAACTCTCAAAACTGTCTCAGAAATGTTTAGAGACTGCTGGTAGAATTGAGTTCTTAGCCTCAAATCATAGAGAATGGCAACAATGGCATAACTGCAACTGAAGCAGCTGTCTAAATCATTTCCAATCTTTACTTGAAAACACATTTGAAAGATCTCCTACACAACACGCATCATACAATTCAGCAACAGATATCATGTATTGTTTTTTGCAGTGAAAATAACTGAGGGGAAGAGAGGAAAACTTAAAAAGGGCCATTTACAAGACAGAGGTGCCAACTTTCTTATTTCCAAAAAATGAAATGTGAAAGGGCCATATTTAACAAAAACTCTTACAACCAAAGGAAAAAAAAAACTCTCTCTCGGTTGATCAAGGTCTGGTTTGTTTTCGAAGATGAGTTGAGATAAAAATTAAAAATTGAATAAAATATTATTAGAATATATTTTTTTAATATTATTTTATTTTGAAATTTGAAAAAATTGAATTACTTATTTTATTTTGTATAAAAATTTAAAAAAGTTGTAATGATTAGACGAGATGAGATGAGATGAAAAGTTTTGTGAAAGTGAACGAGCCTAAGAACCCACTCTCTCAAAATCCGTGTGCCAACTAAAAGATTCTTGTCCCTAACCACTACTTAATGGACGTTTTGATGATGTTGCTTCTGGTTATGGTTACAGAAAAATAGTAAAGCTACATGAAATTTTTCTTGGTACTTTCTTTGACACTACTTTTTTGTTTGATTGAGACCCTTTGTAGAACCTCTATATAAAATCTATATCTCAAGCATCACATCTTTAAGAATTAGATGTGAAGAAAATGTTAGATTTTCTCCAACCAAACACTAAATAAATGTGTTTCCTTCTCTTTTTATATCTTCCAGTATAAACAAACCATATGCTTTCTATTTCTCTCTCCATCATGATTTTCTTTCTATTCCATCCTTGGATAAACTTCTAAACACAAGGGGTTAGGGATAAAATGCTGAGAGTGATATCAAACACAGTGGCATAACTTGCTAATCAGATTAAAAACTTGAAATATATAATATATATATATATATATATCTTCATCAGCAGCAACTCGAGGTTCAATTATCATAAGAGAAGCAGATGGACGACGCATGAACTAGATCAAAACAGATCCAATTGAACTACTTGCTACACATTATTGGAAAATTATTAACTGCTAACTTGGTAGACAATGGCCTTGCTTTTTTATTTCACGACTCTCTTCTAACTTAAACAGTAGGAACTGAAGAAAGTTGAACAAGAAAGAAGGAATGTTAAATGTATAAGTTGCTATTCAATTTGCACAGTTACATGATGTATTCTGTATGTTCTTTCACAGAAATCTCTGATCTTGCAAATCAATTCACTCGAGGAAACTAGAGGATCAGCTGTTACATGGCAAGATAACACAATTTTCCCCGCAGTTATTGCCCAAACATGTAGGTCATGAACATCCTGAACTCCTTTGATACACTTGAGGCCATTTTCTAGCTTATCAATATCAATCTCTATTGGAGTCCTCTCCATCAGTATGCCGCATATATTTCTAAGCATAGACACAGTAGTACTTAAAGCAAGAACTGCAAATATAAGAGTACAGATCAGATCAACCACTAACCAATCTGGTTTTGCCCATATGATGGCTCCAGCAATCATCACCCCCACAGACTGAATCAGATCAGTCAAGACATGCAGGTAAGCACCTTGGACATTTATGTTTAATATTTTGGACTTTTCTGGAGAATCTGACACCAAGTTAGTCTCCTCTTCAGTTGTTGCACATAGTTCCTCCTTTTCATGATCATGATTATGATCCATGTGTCCACAGGCATGATGAGTGTGGCTGTGGTCGTGATTGTGACCAAGCCATGCGACCATCAGACAGTTAATAATAAATCCAAATGCTGCAATCGCAAACATAAGCATCCCATTCACCTTTGCGTTTTTGTAAAGAATTCTGTCAATGGCTTCATAAATTAAAATCCCAGAGATCAACCATATAAGCTGCACAGATAGAAGGGCACCCAAAACCTCAAGACGATTGTATCCGAAAGAATGGTGAGATGTTGCCGCCCAACCTGAAGCCCATACAGTGAAAAGAGAAATGGACAATCCAGCAACATCAGAGAGCAAGTGGGCTGCATCTGTGATAACTGCAAGGCTGTTGGCTTTCACACCACCAAAAATCTCTACTATTATTACTATTATATAAAAAATGATAAGTCCACATAGTTTTACCACCGACTTTGATCGTTGTTCTGACTCCAAAGTACTATTTTCTTGTCTGGAGAAAGCACAAAGATGTTTGCAAGATAAACTCTGTGGCAGGGAGTGGATTTCATTTTTTTCAGAAACTACTGGAATCTCAATTTCCACCTGGGAATTTGTTCTCAAGATGGGCGTTTCCTCTTGCTCCATCTGCTTCAAGAAAAACTGACGGGTTAATTTTGCGAAAGAAATACATTAAACGCAAACAATTAGACTCAATAATTTCATTAATTAGCTTCACACACTAGAAATATGTCATACTTAAGGCTACCAACCAAATGACTTCAAACGGAATATTAAAAATGAGGAAAAGAAAAGGACCGCTAGAGATCAGTCAGTGCTTTTTTAACCATAGCTGAAAACGGAGACTTCTATATGTTAGGCAGCTTCTAATACATGACCAGATCCAATTGATGAAGTCGGCTAAGATCAGAGGCTTGGATACGAACGCAGAAGAAATCATGATGACAGTTTATGAACTTGTGATAAGTTGAAGACTGGAATTTGGACCATATTACCTTTTTTTTATCAAGTCCACCAGAGTCTATGTAGCCCTATTGTATGTCATGCAAGTGTCCCTGTCCCAAAATCTATCCTAGAACATCAAAAGATCTTAATTAAAATAAGAGTTTCTGCAAGCTTTAATCATGCTAAAAGTTGATGTAACGCTATGAGATTGAGCAAACCACAATGCAGAGTTTTGTATTTCAAAATCTCTTTTAATGGGAAGAGAAATATGATCCCGAGCTCATAAAACATCTGGACTTTACATTCTGTCATACATAATAACTCACCAGCTCTTTCTAATATATATTTTTTTATAGGTAAAAGTAAAGTTCTATTGATATACAAGGCTTTGACTAAGTACACCGGTAGTATTTCTCTAAAATATATAAAAATCTCTTTTACATTCTGCCATGCATACTGAGATCCTATTCATTATTCGACTCTATCTAGAACATCAAAAGATCTTAATTAAAATAGAAAGGTTTCTGCAAGCTTTAATCACGCTAAAAGTTGACGTAACGCAATGGGATTGAGCAAACCACAATGCAGAGTTTTTATTTCAAAATCTCTTTTACATTCTGTCATGCATACTTAGATCCTTTTCATTGTTTGACTCTATCTATGATCATGCACCTTTGTGATATCATATGTCAATATGCATTTTTTCACCATGACGATGCGCACCCACGTTCAACTCCTCTGGTCTTTTAGTGGAACCTAATGCAACCTAATCAATTTTATCTTCTCCATCTAGTGACTTAGTCATTAATTCATATGAGAGATCAAAAACTAATGGTGACTTTCCAGATTCTGTACTGAAGTCTGCTATCACTGACATCTTATGAATGCCTACACTTCTCATTCCATCTTCTTTAGTATCACTTCTCATGCCGATATTACTGTTCAAACTCTGTTCATTTTGTGAACTGCCCAACTTTTCATACCATTGAACATACCTTGCCTTGTAAGTTGTAAACTGTACATGCAATTTCCAATTAAACTTGATGACTAATATTCATCAGAATACAAGCTTTCCTCCACTTTGTCCTACAACTCTAATCCTATGCATAATCTACACATTCCCACCCAAGAACAATTAATCCAAAGTACAAACATAATCAAATGAAGGCATAAAATCAAGAATCCAAAAGCTAACCAGAAAATAACATTGAATGCTACAAAATTTTCGAATTTTGTAACTTAGCAAGACGAATTCATCAACTACCCCTTCAAACACAAAACCGATATTTATTCAGCGTTTTTTTACAAGAATGATTTCTTTCACCAACAGCATGAAAACTCAAAACATAGGGGGCCACTTGACAATTCACAGATCCAAACACCCAGTCCCCCCCAATTAGCTGACGAGGATCCGTAGAAGACTCCAATTTAATTGGGATTAAAGCACTAAGCTTAGATCAGTTCAGACTGCAAGAGAAAAAGCACTAAGCGCTACAACATCCCATTACCGAAATATAAAGAAATACACACCATCATGGTCTACCATGAATCTTTTGACGAACCAATACAAACATGAATCCAAAAGTATGAAATACAACGAGAATTACCAAAAAAAAGGCTTAAAATTTTGGATATCCATTTCAAAATCATAGCAAATAATTTCTATAAAGAAAAAAAAAAAACTGAAAATAACAGATCAAAGAGGTGTGATAGATGTACCTGAGAAGCAGATGAAAAGACAGAGAGAAGCCTGTAAGGGGGACTCGTATACGAATTTGATCTCATAGATAGGTTGAGGAATAAAGGAGAAACAAAAAGTCTAAGGTCTATATGAAACGATCAACATGGAAAGAATCAAACGGGATCAACGGTCAGTAAGACCAGACATAGTCACATAGAAACACAGACCGACGCCCAGACTAGACCGTGCGGAATGTTTCGTTTTCCGCATGATTTACGCCCAAGTTGTAACAAATAAATGTTGGAAAGCTACGTATTGGTATCGTCAAAACCTACGGCCTAGATGACAAGAAAAACAGTGCGGGGACGGTGCTACGTCCACGCTACCTATCGTTAGACATAATTCAATTTTTTTAAAAAATTATAAGATTATTATTCTTTTACTATCTATTTTTTATTTTTTATTTTTTATCATTTTCTTTTAAGTAATTTCTTAACATTCTTAATCATTAAAAAAAAAATTTAAAAATATATAATTTTATTAATAGTCACTTCTTTAACCATTAAGTAAAATAAAAAATTTAAAAATAAATCAAATATAAAAAGAGTAGTAAATAGGTAATAGGAAGGTAGTAACCCTATTATTTTTCTCTTTTTTTCTATCGTCTTTTTTATATGTGTTTTTTTATACTTTTAAATATTTTTTTAAAAAAAATCACAATATTATTAAAAAATACTTTCTTAATCACTAAGTAAAAATAAAAAATTTCAATGGTAACACCAAGCTATAAGAACAAGTGGTGAGAATATCATTTTTCTTAATTTTTAGGGCGGCACTACAGCCACCGCTGGTTCCCGCTAGTTATTTTGGTGTGGTTTTTTTGACTTTTTTTTACATGTATTTTTTGACATTTTTATTTTTATTTAAAAAAAAACACTTCATTAATCACGAAGTAAAGAAAAAAAAAAAACCAACGGTACCTCCTAGCGGAAGCTGGGAGCGAGAGGACTAGTATTATCCAAATATCTATCGCTTCTCAATTTCCCACCTACTAAGTAAGACCTTCAAACTGAGCACAAAATTCTCCCTCGTTTCCATTGTGAACTCGTAAAAAGTCATTATATGTTGGGATTAACCTGTTTGGGTTGCATGCAGAGTCTGGTTCGTGAATAGAAAAGATGTAATCCGTGAGTTCGCTCAAGTCTGGTTTGTGAATAGAAAAGATGTAATCCATGAGTTCGCTCGAGTCTTGCGTAACAATGAGCTTGAGCGAGACATAAATTCTAGTGTTTGCTCAAACTGCGCTCAACACACCGCTTGAGTCAATATTCATTGGTTGTTCACTCGAGCGAAGAACGTATGTTTTTGCCAATTAAAGTTTTCAATGTTGTTTTCTATAAATATGTACTATTTTGATCTCTTGTACATGTTTTTCAACAGTTTAAGAGTGAACAAAGAGAGACAAAGTGTGAGTGCATATTGTCAAAGAGAAAAAGCCCTAAAGAGTGAGTTGAGATTGTGTGATTGTAATCTCCTCTGAATTAATAAAATTTCTACAATTTTGTGAACGTAGGTACGTTGTCGAATCACGTAGATTGCGTGTCGTGTGATTGCTTGATCGTTGTTCTTTATTTGTTTGTCATCGTTGGTGTGTGTTTTACAACAATTGGTATCAAAAGCTAAGGTTTGCGTCTAAAAAAGAACGATGGCTAAAGACAAACTGAAAACACTCGAGATCGACAAGTTTGATAGCACTGACTTCAGGTATTAAAGGATGCAGATCGATGACTATCTCTATGGAAAGAGACTCTATCTTCCACTTTTGGGAAAGAAGCCGGAGAGTATGGATGATACTGAATGGAATCTATTGGATCGACAGGTTCTGGGGGGTTTTCTGCTGCCTCTATCCAGAACAGTGGCTCACAATGTTATTAAGGAGAAGACTACAGTGGATCTCATGGCAGCTTTGTCAGGTATGTATGAAAAGCCGTCGATAAATAACAAGGTGTATCTAATGAAGAAGTTGTTCAATATAAAGATGTCAGAAGGTATGTCTGTGACCTAACACTTGAATGACTTTAATATGATCACAAATCATTTATCTTTTGTATAGATTGTGTTTGATGATGAGACCACAGTGTTGATTCTATTGGCATCGCTGCCAAATAGTTGGAATGCCATGAGCATGGCAGTGAGTAATTTAGCCGGTAAGATGAAACTGAACTACGATGACATACGTGACATAGTTATTGCTAAAGAGGTACACAAAAGAGACTCTAGTGAGCTCTCTAGTTCAGGACTGACTCTGAACGTTGACAATCGGGGTAGAAGACATGACAGGTCAAGCTCCAAGAGCAAGGGCAAGAGTGAGACTAACACCCCGTATTTTAGTGTATTTTTATTGAATGATTATTTTTATTAATTCAAAATTTATTCTCTTATTTTAAAATTGTCGGATTTTTAGTGAGTTTATTTTTATGATTTTTAATTTGTGAAAATTAAATTTGATATGTTTTCTTAATATTAAATTATTGTTATGCATTTAAACTGTTCTTTATTTTTTTAGATTAATTGATTGTTGGATTTAATTATTTTGTTTTCATTTTATCATTAAGTTTAAATTATTTTATTTGACTTGCTGTTTTAAAATCTTTTTCGTTGAATCATTTTTGTGACTCAAGATGTGAGGATTGGACCTCATTTCTTTCCCTCCATTTTTTCCTTTTCCTTTTTTCTTTTTCCTTCTCTTTTTCTTTCTTCTTCTTTTTCTTTTTCTCTCCTCTCTCTCTCTCTCTCCCGCGCACAACGTCTTCTTCCTTTCCCTGCGTCCGCGTTATTCTCCACCAGCTCGCCGTCATGCGCCTCCGTCCGGCGACACCGCCCAGCCCATTAGCTTCCCCTCCCTCCGGCGACCACCCACCTTCAACCTCAGCCTCCCTCGCGTTGCCGTCGCGCCACCTCCGGCCACCATCTCTTCACCACT
Organism: Juglans microcarpa x Juglans regia; assembly: GCF_004785595.1. Taxonomy (NCBI): domain Eukaryota; kingdom Viridiplantae; phylum Streptophyta; class Magnoliopsida; order Fagales; family Juglandaceae; genus Juglans; species Juglans microcarpa x Juglans regia. The sequence goes on from NC_054607.1 coordinate 6,783,981, forward strand.
TCATCATCAACCTCCTAGCAACCCAATGCACCCATTCTTAGTCCCGATCTGTCACCGGTGAAGTACATCTAACTCCATTTCCGTTTGGGCTTTGTGGTCTTCGACCGCCCTCTACGCCACCACGCACGACCAACCACCACCACTATTAGCTTCATCGACATCCCTAAGCTCTACCCTATCAATTTCGGGTCTTGGTTTGTCCCCATTCAAAAATGGGTATTTAAGACCCACGGCCACAGTGCATTTTGCACTGTAACGTTGTTGTACCACCACTTTTTGCAGCTCCGTGATTCTTCAGAAATTATTATATAGCACTGTAAGTATTTTTCCAAAGAACTATCTTGATTTAAATATATTTTTGCACTGACTCATTTTACTGTGTTCTGGTTGGTTATGCCGGACTGAGTCTGAGGAATACGGGGGTCAGATGGATTGGATGACGGAGTTGTTTGTGTGTTTGGTTTGTATTATGAGTTGTTGGTTGTTGGTTAAGGCGTCGTTCATGCACATGGCATATTTGCACGCATAATCATGTTTGTAAATGAAACTGGGTTTTCATGTAATTGCATTCATGTTCATGTGTTTATTGAAAACTGGGTTTTCATGTGTTAAAGGATTTTTGGGTGCGTGTGTATCACGACCCTAAGCCGAGATGAGGCATTATCTCGGTGGAGCTCCTCTGGTCACTCGGGAGTGAAATATACTGAGTAACGTCCCCTAGGTTGTCGCTGGGCAACAACAAGATTGGACGGGATGGTCTTGTGCCGACTCCGTGACCACTCTGCTGGCGAGGGCTAGAGGATGCTTGGCCATGAACGAGCTGGGCGCGGAACTGGGCATTGCTAGTTGCGTAGGGGATGCTTGGCCACGAACGCGCTGGGCGCGGAACTGAGCATCGCTACGAAGCCAGGACTTACGGATGGTCCCTAAGGGAAATCATGGTGCATATGGTAAAATGGATTAATGGGCTGTTTTCTGGAAAAATAGCGTGTGTTGAATAAAATGATTTTTATGTGGTTCATTTTCTGGAAAAATGATGTTTTATTGATTTGGGTCATTTTTTGAGAAAATGATGAATTATTTTTATTATTGGGCCAAAATGAGATTTTGGCGTGCGTTGGAAAAATATCCGTTTTTGGAAAAAATGATATTTTAAGTCAGTTGCATATTTCTTCATATGCATGCATGTTGGTTGCATTATTATGTTTTAATCACGTGGTTATTTGGTTTATATTTACCTGCGGTACCGTTTTATGGTAATGCAGATTTTGATGCAGAGGAGGATGAGGGTGAGCCTGAGGATTCGGCTTTGCCCGAGGTGTGATTGGGATCACTCGTTCTTGGTTTGAGAATTGTATTATATTTTATTTGAGATGATTGTATAACTCTTTTAATCATTTTACTTATGTTAGTTTGTATTAAAAAAACTCTGGTACTTAATTTACTTATTTATATTTATCCGCTGCGTTGTTTATTGTACAATGATGCATGTACACGCACTTGACACTATCGTTGGGATGCGTGACCGTGTTGTCATCATCCTGGCATCTCGATTCCCGTGTTTCCTTACATGGGGGTTGGGGGCACCACAGAGACGAAATCTGGGTAACAGATCACTTGCTAGAGTTGTGGAAAGCCGAGCCACAACAAGAGAGATTGTTTGAATCGTGAAGGTGCTGAGAATGACATTGTGAATGCAGTGGCTGGAGAAATACAGGATGTCTTAATCCTTGCAGTGCACGGCCCGATTAATAATTAGGTGTTGGATTCAAGGGGCTACGTTCTATAGCACTTCACATCAAAATATCATCTAGAACTACGTTGCTGGTGATTTTGGAAAAATATTTTCCGGCTAATGGAGATGCATTAGATGTATTGAGAGTGGGTGATGTGCACATCACACTTCCGAATAGAGGGAGTGGGCTTTACAGCAAGTCAGACACATTTCAGATCTGAAAAAAAAACCTTATTTCTGTGGGACAACTTGATGACGACGATTATGCAGTAGCGTTTGCTGGAGGAGCGTGGAAGATCACTAAGGGTGCGCTGGTCTTGGTGCGTGGTAAGAAATCTAACTCTTTGTATTTGACATCAAAGTCCAGTGATATGCAAGAAAATACAGAAGTGCAAAACGGCAAGCTTGGTTGCATGAATCTTATGAGGAAGCAAAATAGAGTCAGTTTTGTCATTCCTAATGTAAGCGTGAGGGTTACCAAGATTGGTTCAAAACTATATACTGTAGTGGGAGTAAGGAGTCGTCCAGTAGATGTGCTGATTGAAGGTGATGCTCGTGAGAAACTAAGTCGGGCTTGACTTCAATGCGTCTTCTAGCTTGAAGAAAGGAGTTGTGAACTGTAGAGGTGATAAGGTTTGGCTGGAAACAGTGGCTAGCATGTGAAGAACCAGTCTCCAAGTAAGAGATTGTTGGGTTGCATGTAGAGCCTAGTTCGTGAGCAGATGAGTTTGCTCGAGTCTTATGCGATAGTGAGCTCGAACGAGACACAAACTCTAGTGTCTCGAGCCAGTGTTCATTAGTTGTTTTCCAATTCAGGTTTCTAACGTCATTTTCTATAAATATGTCATATTTTGATCTCTTGTACACTTTTTTCAACAGTTTCAGAGTGGACAAAGAGAAGCAAAGTGTGAATGCATATTGTAAAAGAAAAAAAAGCTCTAGAGAGAGTGAGTTAAGATTATGTGATTGTAATCTCCTCTGAATTAATAAAATTTCTGCAGCTTTGTAGACGTAGGTACGTTGCCAAACACGTAAATTGTGTGTCGTGTGATTGTTTGATCATTGTTCTTTATTTATTTGTCATCGTTAGTCTGTGTTTTATAATATAACACAATTCTCTTGACATCGTTTTCTCGTTAATTTACAGGAAAAAAAGATTTTTTTTATTTTATTTTAAGAAACATTGAGAATTTCAACATCATCGTGCTGGTTGCTTGTCGGTTCCTAGACCCAAAAAAAAAACACTCTTTGATCTTTATGTAAATTATAATGGACGACCGGAGCAGTGCTCCAAACAGAAGAGAACAAAGGGCAAAGACAAGAAGAAAGAAAAACTTTTTAAGAAGAATTCCAAAAGTGCTACAAACATAAGAGAACAAAATATATTAACTGTACGTGTTTTATGGAAGATGCCATTGGCCGTAACACATTACAACTATTTGACCGAATTTGTCGATTTTATATTTTTAAATTTTGAATTTTTTGAATCACATATTGAAAAATAAATTTAATTTAAAAATTCAGGGAAAGGTTATCAATAGTATGCTAAATAGTTTATATATATATGTATAGAAAAATGATAAATGTACTTAATAAAAATTTACAAAAAACTTACTTCTCCACATATCAATTATTAATATATGTGTGTGGGTGTTTGTGATATTATATACTTTTCAATGAGTCGGTGTGACTCAATAGAACACATTTTAACAAGAGAAATGTTATACACCATTCCTTTTACCATAATCTTCTAATATGACATTAAATTATTACAAAATTATTTATCATTCATTACCATTCATTTTTTTTTTTTTATAAGAACGTCATTCAAGACATTAAAATAATGTGCTTACAAATTTGAGAGATCTAGCCAAATATACTAAGATAGAAAAGGAGGGAAAGACCCCAACCATATTTCCAAGTCTGAGATATACAATGCATCTTTTGCTAGAAAATGAGCAACCTGATTCCCACCTCTAAGCATATGTTGAATTTGATAATCTTCAAAGTGACTTAACAAATTTTTGACTTCCTTTAGTAAATTACCTTGAGTTGATAGTGAATCTTCATTAGTAGACAGTGCTTTCACCATGAGTAAAATATTACTTTCCAACACAACTTTCTTAATTCCCAGATGCAAGTTGAATTGCAGTCCTCGGAACATGGCTAATAATTCAACTGACTCTAGTTCACTGATCTCATGCTCAGCCTTGCTCTTAGCCATAAGTACTTCCCCTTTCTCATCCCTGAGCACAACACCCACCCCAATTTTTCGAAGGTCAAAAAACAGTGCAACATCCACATTCAACTTGCAGTAACCTGGTGGAGGAACCTGCCAACAACCCACTTTCTACATAGCAAAGCTTGGTTCTGCAGACCAGTGTTTTAAATTTCGTACCGTACCGGTCGAATTTTTCGTACTGGCCGTCCGGCCGGTACAAGTACTATACCCGTTTCGTACCGGCCAAAATACTGACCGTACAGGCCTCAATTTCGGCTTGTACCAGCCTATATTTCAGCTTGTGTTTTTTTTTTTTTAAATTACAAGCATATTTTTTAACCCCCAATTCAAACTAGACTATTTATAATTTATATATATATGTATTTATATATAGACTATTATTTTAGAATATAATTTTTATATATATTTTTATATATAATTTATTTATATATCGACTATCCCGAGACGTTATCCCAAAACGCTATCTCGAAACGGTACCGATATCGAAATATTTTGTTCTAGTGCCTTGACCGGTACGGCGTCCGGTACGGTATTCAAAACATTGTTGCAGACGCTGGGAAGTCAGGTTTCTTCAAACTGATAGCATGGTTTGCAATATTTACAGGGTCCAACAGAGAGTGCTCAATAGTCCACTTGTTTCGCTTGTACCAAAAAGTTCATGCATTTAAGAAGAATCTGGCCAATAACTCTTGCTCCCCTCTGTGTAATAAGAACATGATTGCATTAGTAACTGAGCACATGTTATGCAAATTTGTTAAGACAGGCAACAATTTCACCCATGCAGCTCTAATGTCAAAGCAATGTAACACATCATGAGATGCATCCTCAGCAGGATAATTACAAAAATCACATGCAACACTTTCAACAACTCTTTTCTTCAACAGGTTTTGTTTTGTTGAAGGCTATCCGTACAAACTCTCCAAATAAACACTTTAACTTTGTTGGGAACACTCATTTTACACATAGATTTCCACATTTTTTGCTCATCATTGGCAATTGAACTCTCAGTAGTATCTTGATCTTGATGGAGTAGAGAATTGAAAAATCTATACCCACTTCGCACACTAAAAATCACATTCTTCTCATACCTCCACATCCACACATCTTCGTGTTGACTTGGGCTGAGAAGGATCTTCAGAATATCTGAAGTTGTTCTTGGTAGCAGGTTTGGGGGGTGAGACAAAACACAAAATTTTCATCTCATCTCATCACATCATTACACATTTTTCAAATCTTCATATAAAATATAATAAATAACTTAACTTTTTCAAATACAAATAATGGTTGAAAACTAGTTTACAATTTAAGTAATATAAAATTAATAAAAAAATTGATGTAAGAAATATTTTATAATTTAGCAAAATAATTTTATTGTCTTAATTGTAAACCAGTTAGAAGGGTATCTCCTGACACCAAATTCAACTAATGCACAGTCAATGTAAAATTAATCAATTGACTTTAGAGTAATGAATTTAGTGGGTGGCTCCCGCTCTTCCATTGTCATGATTTTTTGAGCTATTGACTTTACAGGAATGAAATTAACGTTTATAACGTTAAATGCAGTATTAAAGTCGTTTTTAAAAAAATGAAATCCATTATAAAAAAGTTATTTCTTTTCATGTGGTTCATATTTTTTTATTTTTTTCATGAAAATACACAGAATTTAAAACATCTTAAAATTATATCTAACATTACTAATTTATATTAACAAATTTAATTATATAACATATTATAATAAGATAAAAGTATTACATCATTTATATTTGAAAAATGATGTTTGCAACTGTAGAGTGTACAAACACGCAATTCTTTTAAAAAAGTGAGTAAATATGAGATATTTATGAAAAAAAAATTAATTTTTTAATAATAGACATAATTTTTTTTCAAAATAATTATATAATGTTTACACATCTTACGTCACTTTTTATATTCTAAGGATACTTAATAATTTGTTTACTTTCTAAGGATACTTAATAATTTGATTACTCCTGCCACTTGATTGTATGAAAGCAAGACCACATGAGATGATACATTGGGGATCAATCTCTTACAATCTCACTCAACAATCTTCTATTCTTAGAGCACTCGCAATGAGTTTTGTAAAACTCATTTTTATGTAAAATTTGAAAAAAATTAGCTTAAAACTATCTCCAACAGATCATTTATTTTCAAATGTATTTTATATTTTACTATAGTGTTAAGCTACATGTAGTGTGAACTGTTCACAAATGTAAAAATATTTTATTTATTTATTATGAACTTTTTTTCCAACAAACTATTAAATAATATAATATAAAAAAAATAGATAAACTGATGTATGGTATATTATAAAAGTTAGTATGTAAAATAGAAAAAATGAGTTTTGGTGATGTATTTTAAAGAATAAGATACATAAACTATTGGGAGTGCTCTTAGTAACTACTTAAATTGCTGCTTTACAGTTTTTGGGCAATATAAGTAGATCTTGATAGCTTTTTTAGGAAAGAAAAATTCTTCTCATCACTATTTATCACCTCACACTCTACGGGCCCACACCGTATAAAAAAATTATATATGTGTTGTGTGAGAGTGAATAATGGTTGATGTATAATATTCATATTCAGGAAAACATATATTGGTGAGCTATTCTTCAAGCTTGAGTTCTCAATTAAAAGAGAGATAAATGCATTAATTGGATTCTATAATATTTATTATTATTAGTTTAAGTTTTTTTAGAGAACAATAAATATTTAAAATTAATCGTCTAGCATATTTTGCTCCAAAATTAAATGTATTGTTAGCTTTCAATTATTTATAAAAAACTTACACCTTCAACGTACGATTGTTTAAGGCTATGTTTGGTTATTAAAGTGATATCAAGTTCAACCCATCTCAAAACTAATCTTCGATGTGATCTATTATTTTTTTAATTTTTTATAAAAAAGTTAAACCCATTTCAATCTACTTGGTATAATTAAACACATATCTCGACATATTTACATCTAAACATATCTCAATAGACATACAAAATATTACTATTTACAGATCAACTAAGATTATCTGAGATTACTTCAACATTCAAATACAGTCTTAATCATGACAATAAAGATGGATGAAAGATACAAGAGAGAGTAGAATCTCAACCATGAAATGTTAATAAATGATAAAAAAAAAATCATTTTTTGGTAGTTGAAGGGTATAATATGTTATTATTCTCATGTCATCTCATAATGTGTTATTAAATAATTAAAAATTATTTGTTATAGTTTATTTGTAGATTGATAATTTAATGTCACGTCAAGAAATTATGTTACGAGAACAATAATAAATAAAATGATAAATAAAAATTTCAATATATAATATATGATGTTTGACGGTACTAAATATATTTGTCTCTGATTTGGAAAAGAAATAAATGTTTGTAAATTTCAGATCTGCACAAGATATGTCACAGACGAATATATTATAATGTTTACCGATAAAAATATTTTCCAAAAATAACTGTAACACTCGAGCTCTAAGCCCAGGTTCCATTGAAGCCCAGCCCGGAAGACCCCTAGACGAGGCGACGTCGTTTTGGTGAGTCTCTTTTTTCCCTTTGTGATTTTCCTTTCTCTTCTCTCTCAGTCGGTCTTACCTCTCTGTTCACTCCCGATTTCTTCTCCCTGATGATTCCAATGTCTGCCCACGTTCTGCAGTTTTTTTTTCAGTTCCTCGTGAAGATTTCCCTTGCCACTCCTTAATCATTTCGATTTTCTTCTTCTTACCAATATACCGGTCCATCCTCACTCCGATTCTCTTCCTTTTACTCATTTTCTGGTTCAACCTTGCAGGAGCTGTGTTCTTTGTTTCTCTCCGTGTATTTGCAGAAACTCGTTGCCGCTGTTTAGGTTGCACGATGGTGAGTCATCTCTCTCTCCCTTCTTCTGTTTCTCTTTGTCTCTCTAACTGTTTTGTGACTATTTGTGGTTGATTGTTCTATATAGTCGGCTTGTGGGTCTCTAGTTACTGGTATTGCTACCGAGCCTCACATCGGAAGTACTAGACTTGGTAAAATTTCTCCTCCCACCATCCAATTTCAGTTTCATTTTTATCTTACCCTTTGTTTAATTTTCGCACACATCTCCTCTCCGTTTGAATTCGTAGTGTACACGTTCGGACCACTCAACTTTTCTCTTTTGTGCAGAAACACTTTTCTCTTTCACTAGAGATCTCTGTGAACTTTGGGCACAGACTTCAGTGGGTTACACCCTTTCGAAGTGGTTCGAATTTTGGTGACTCTTTTAGGTAAGTTCTTTCCAAAACTTTTGGTAGTTTTTGGATATTATGGTTGGATTGTGAAATGTGGTAGTGTTACGGATAGGATTGTGGCATTGATCAGAATTTGCACTACTGCAGTAAACTTTTAGAAATTTGTTACCTATGTAAATTTATGTTATTTTGGTATTTTATCTGTTGGATTGTAATTGTTTATGATGGAAGTGTTGAGGTTGAGGAGTATGATTGTTTTGGACGGTTTTGTGAGACTGTTTTGGGCTAACAATTGGGATTGTTTAATGTAATTGTTGGGTTATTTTTAGGCTGGTCGGGTTGGGTTAAGTGGCTATTGGATGGAAATTTCTTGGTGGTACTAGAATGGAAATATTGACGGTTTGAAGTGGGTTGTCCGGGTTTACCTTATGGAGAATTTTTAGATTAAAAATGGAGCTGATTTAAGCTTTATTAATTGAGCTTAGTGGTATACCTATTTGGATTATTAATTATGTGGTGTGCATTTATTGTTTTAGGTTGTGATACTGTTAGAGGACAGATCCAAGACATATCTTGTACATAGAAGTCAGGTAAGCGGGGTTCATATACTATTTTTGCATAAAAGAAGTGAAGTGAGGTTGTTTTTGAATTAAGCATGTTTAGTTTTGAAAAGAAATCTGAAAGCGACCTCAGATGTTTATTCTGCATATGCATAAATTATTTATAAGAAAAAATATTTTCTGTCATGACCGGTATAAACATGAGCCAATTTTGTACATTTTGTTTCTGAACTATGCAAAAGAGCGAATATGAAAAATCTAAAAGTTTTGTTAGGAATAAATGAAAATATTTTAATTTTGTTTATTTTGAACATGTGAAATGACCTGAAGCTATTCAATACTTTGTTTTGTTATGATGTGTCATTTGAAAACCTTAGCATGAAGTTCTGATTCTGTATATGAATGTGATCTGATTCCGATGATATTCTGTTCTGTTTTCTGTTAAGGCCCAGCCACGGGTATAATGGTGGTTTATAACCCTACCATGGGGTGAAACATGGAATACGGCCCAATCACGGGTATAATGGTGGTTTATAACCCTACCACGGGGGTGAAACATAGTATATGGCCCAGCCACGGGTATAATGATAGTTTATAACCCTACCATGGGGGTTAAACATGGTTATTAGTCCTGATGTGATGTTATGAGATGATATAAATATAATGTTTTAATTTGGATATGCCAATGGATTTTGTTTTGGGAATAAATTTGTCTTTCTAGAAATTTTCGCTCTAATGTTTTGCACTAAGTTTTGGTTTATGCATTTCGAAAGTAAAATAGGTGTTTCTACATTCTGGAAGAAAATGTTTTGTTTAGCATATCAACGTTATAAATGCTCATGTTTACATGCTAGTATATACTCTCTGCTTGCTGAGTTGTTGATAATTTACCCCTTACTCTTCATAATATTTTCAGATGACATTGATGGTTCAACTGGGGATCAGTATTAGAGTCTGTGGGCAAGATTAGCTGTAAATAGTTTTGGGTATCTCGCAATATTAGTACTGCTGTTGAACGTTATTTGTTTAATGTTGATTTCAATGAATTTAGACAGTTTATGGGACTTACGTCAATTTTTTTTTATTCTAGTTTGTTATTTGAGACATGAAGAAAAGTTGATATTTTTTTTAGGTTGTGATATTGAGGATTTGAGATGTGAGTATGTATGATTTATTGAATTGAAGTATTTACGTTGTTTTGGAGATTTGGAAGGATATATTCTTGATTTTGGAAATATATTAGTGTTGTTGGAATTGATATTCAGATTATGTGAGTTAATTCCCCGGACCACGGGATCGGGGCATTACAATAACTTTCTCAAGTAATTGATACCGGTCCTATAATGTTCAAGCTCATGAGATTCAATGCTTTTATATTCCTTAAGGAGAAATGCATTTGCTTCTGAGACGAGGAAGGGCAGTGTTTTTATTTTATATTTTTTTGTTTTATAATGATAACAAAATGAAAGAATTTTGTATTGAAAATAAATTATACTGTTAATGCTCATTTATTTTTATTTTGTGCGAAACATAGAAGAAGACTGCTACATTCTTAAAAGAATTATACAAAAACAATCTCACAAACTGACGTGATATTATCTGATCCGTTATATCTACTTTATAACAAAAGTAACTTTATAATCTGATAAATCACATTAAATCACGTCAGTTTGTAAGATTGTTTTTGTGTAATCGGCTAGAGTATTTAACCTTTTTTTTTTATAAATATGAGGTTTTAAAAACATGAGGTTTTAAATATTGCTAATTCTATGAGTTTGACATTTAACTGTATTTTTATCGATAAAAAAAGAGTTGGACATTTGGATTTAACAATATTAAAAAGAAAAAAAGAAGAAAAAAAATGATTTTTTCAAATTCCAATAAAACCAAATATAGAAAAACCTATTGAATCTATACGATTTCTTCCTTAAAAAATAAAGAAAATCTTAGGTCCAAGCAACCCCATAAAATCTTACCGGGATTAAATATCAAAACGAAGTTGATCTTTTTAGAGAAGTTGTGACCTGAACTGATAAAATTTAAGATTACAGGGGTTTCCGCCGCATTGAAATTGCAGTCGGCTCTCTTGATACTCATCCAGTTGTCTTGGTCTTGTCCTGTATTTTCTGAAGACACAGACATAAAGCCAAACCCTTGCTTCCCCCGTTCCCAACTCAATTTTTTTAAACTACCTTGTATTGCAATTTGCAGCACATAGTAAATAACTAAGCAAAAATGATAAAGCACTCATCTTTCTATTGCACATTAACTAAAAAAGTTCAGTAAACCCAAAAAAATCAGCCTCATTCCTCCACCTTCTCTTATTCCAAAGCACTCCCCCCACGCACCATACCATTTTTCAAAAAGAGTCCGCTCCAACTAATAAATTCGAACAAATACAAAGAGGCCGAAAGAAGAACACAAGATCGGATATAAACAGAGAGAGCTCTCTTCGACGCTTCGTTCTCTTTAAAATCTTTAGAATTTGTGGGAGTTTGGGAACTATGGACCCTGCGGTGCTGGATGACATTATCAACAGGTTATTGGAGTATCGGCAGGTGCGGGCAGGGAAGCAGGTCCAGCTCATGGAGACCGAGATCCGCCAGCTCTGCACTGTTTCTAGGGAGATCTTCCTCCAGCAGCCCAATCTTCTGGAGCTCGAAGCCCCAATCAAGATCTGCGGTGCGTTCTCTTTTGGTCAATATTTGCTTGTCTCGATCTTGAAAAAGCCTGTGAAAAAAATGTTTCTTTTATTATGGTTTCGATGATTGGTTTGATTTATTTATTTATTTTGCGGGTTGGGTTTCTTGGGATTTGGATGATGTGGGTTTTGCCTGGATGGAGCAAAATGGGTTTTTTGAATGGCTCAATGCGGGTGTTTGAGTTTTGCATTATGAGTAACTTCAAAGAAAGTAAGACATGGGGTTGAGGATTTATATTTTGAACTCAGGCTTCTGAGACATGTATGGTTTGTGATTGGTCTTGGATAGAGGGACTCTTTTACATGTGTGCTCTAGGTTTTGATAGAATGAGATTGACGAAGGAGAGTTTCGGAGTTGAAGAAGAAAAATGGATGCCCTGGATGACCGTAAAGTTTAAAGCAAGCTGAAGCGGGTTCCTACAGTCTGTCCAATCTGCGCCTTCAAATTTTCTTTATATAGCGATCGATAGGTGCTTACAAGTCTTACATTTATCATATAGTTTATACACTGGTGGCTATGAGATCCTTCCGAAGAAGGGAAGAAACAAATTTTGTTCATATTGTTGGAGAACTTCGAAAAATTATAATTGCAAACAAAATTATAGTCCTTTCTTGAGGTCAAATATAATTAAACAGAATCTACTTGCTTTTACTATGGGTCATTTGGAATGACTCTTGATTGGAGAAGTCAAGTTAAGATTGGGTTGTGACGACTGTGGAGCTTTGTAAAGTTTAGAGGGTAACATTTGCACACTTTGAAGTGTCAGTTGAAGCTTTTTCTACTCTCTTCTACATCAATTATTGGGAAAAGTGGTTTCTTTTTGCTGTGGCCTGGGGGGGATGTGTTGAATGTTCAAAGATTGTAAGCTTCTTACCAGCGTTGTCAGATGTGAAGGGTTTTCAAGAGAAATGTATATAATAGAAACTGCAATAGAACCAGCTTATAGCATATTTATTGCCATGTAAGAGGATCTTCTATCATCCATGAGATGATTGTGGAAGAACCAGCTCTATGTTACTAGGATGTCTAGAGGAGCCTTCACATCCATGAGGTGAAGAAGAGAAAAATGAAGAGAGATTTTTCCTTGAGGATGTTCTATGCAAAGAGTTATGATCTTTGTTTGGAGGTGTAGATGCAGTTATCATAAGGGTTCTTTGGAATTATGACGTATTTATCTTATATCACATAAGTGATTACACAATGGAAAATCTATAGTTCGGTTGAAATAATTACCTGGTCTCCAATACAGCATATTAAGGTCCCAATTGAGTTTTACCTGATAAAAGAAGGTCCCATTTGAGTATTGCCCAAAAATGTACCTTCTCCTTTTAAAGAAAAATGCTGTAGAAGAAAGAAAAACACCATTTGCTATGCAGGGAAGTAATTCTCAATTGAAAAAAAAAAATTTGCTTTTTGGTAGAAGCAAAATTTTCCTTTTTTTATTGATAAGCAAAATTTTATTGAGCATAAAGTAGACAAGGGCCCGGGTATATGGGACATATACAAGAGCGTCACCTATGCATGCTAGTTTAGCGATACAGTGGTTGTATAATATCAAAAGCTGAATAGAAACATGCCAAGTCTCAACCTTATCTTCTAGGGGATCACATTTATCCATCTTGAATATTTTCCAATTTATGAAACATAATTTTTCTTTTACAATTTTTCCGACTACATTGAAAAATGTAAAAAACTTGGTTGGTTGTTAGATTTTTTAGTTGTATGTGATGAATCAAAAAGAGGTATCTGTTTATTAATAATTTTGTTTCCTCTATATTCAATATAGACGGTCCTTTTTCCAAATTCTCGGAGGACTAATTGACAAAATCTAGTACTTACAAAAAGAAAAGAATCTAATTGACAAAAACTGTTTGTGGTACCATACATGATGCTCTAATTCCTACAGTATAATGTGAGAAATGCATCTGGGTTATGTCAAACTTGGTTAGTATGCTTGCTAGACCCTTGGTTATGATGAAATTAAGTCTCTACAAGCATTTTTTTATAAGGGTTGTGCTTATTTCTGACACTTTGAGATAGAGCAGTGTGACCACATAGGAAGACAAAAAAAAAAAAAAAAAACATCAGTTAAATCTGGATATATTGTTATTGTTATTTAGCAAAAAATTGTGGCATAAATTTTAGAAGCTGGAAGTTTGGGAAATGGCCTTCATTGCTTGAGAGAATATTCCTGGTACTAATGGCATGGTGAGTCGGTGACATAGACTTCATACTTCTTGTTTTCTATTAAAGGGCCTTATTTGAAAGTTGAGTAGCCAGGCTATGCTAACTTATTTTCTTAGAGAATTAACTTTAGGAATTGGAATGCTTATTTAGTATTGTATCGTCAAGCACTTCATTTGGCAGATGTATTCTTCTGTACATATTGATTTAACTTTATCACCCATATATAAAAGTTTGTTTTTTTTTCATGCCTAATATATAATATTTTACAAAAGAAAAAGAACTTGGTGACTCTTTGATTGGAGTACCTTTTGTTGTGTCTGTGACTGGAGTTTGGATTATTTACTTGCTTGCATTTTGTTTATCACCTTTGAAGTTGAGTAGTACTAAGCTTTGTACTTACCCAAAAAAGTGCATACTAATCTCTGTTATTTATTTATGTTTTTTACCAGGTGACATTCATGGACAATATACTGATCTTTTGAGGCTTTTTGAGTATGGGGGTTTTCCTCCCAATGCCAACTATTTATTCCTTGGAGACTACGTAGACCGTGGCAAGCAGAGTTTGGAAACAATATGCCTTTTGCTTGCTTATAAAATCAAATATCCTGAGAACTTCTTTCTTTTGAGAGGGAATCATGAATGTGCTTCAATTAATCGGATATATGGATTTTATGATGAATGTAAACGCCGGTTCAATATAAGAATTTGGAAAACTTTTACTGATTGTTTTAATTGTCTTCCTGTGGCTGCACTCATAGACGACAAAATATTGTGCATGCATGGTGGCCTTTCCCCTGATTTAACAAATTTAGATCAAATCAGGAACTTACCTCGTCCAGCTGATGTTCCGGACTCTGGTTTGCTTTGTGATTTACTTTGGTCAGATCCTGGTAGAGATGTCAAAGGCTGGGCAATGAACGATCGTGGAGTCTCTTACACTTTTGGTGCTGATAGCCTTTCAGAATTCTTAACAAAGAATGACATGGACCTTGTTTGTCGTGCCCATCAGGTGAGTGACATTATCTTCTTTGCCCTTATTTTTTTTCTAACTCAAGCAGCTCACAAGGATGCATCTTGTTCCAGGTTGTTGAGGATGGATATGAATTCTTTGCTCACAGGCAGCTTGTTACAATATTCTCTGCTCCCAATTACTGTGGTGAATTCGATAATGCTGGTGCTATGATGAGTGTTGATGAAAGCTTAATGTGTTCTTTTCAAATCCTTAAGCCAGCAGATAAAAAGCGCAAGTTCATTTGAACAGAGCCAATGAGGACTGCAGTCTGAACGCTCCTTAAGCTTGCTAATGTAAGTCTCTTTCTAATTCTTAAACTTTGTTGTTACCGAAACGTCTTTGTTTTCAATTTATGTTAGTATGAAAAGCTACAACTGTGATGCATTAGCTATGGGCTCGTGAAACCTTGCTTGCAGAATGCCTCTCCCATCACTCAGGAAAGAACACTTCGAAGATGAAAAGGCTGGCTTTGAAGCTCCTTCAAACTTCAGTTGAACATCTAGTATCTTTTTGTGTTGGAGGTATGAATTACACATTCAAAATGTCTTGAGAAGGAGCTGAATGACTTCTCATTTAGGAGCCAATTGCCTTTTAGGGTGGTGGCAAAGGCAGAATTTTCGCTTTAATCAGTTGTCAAAGCTCTCACCGAAAAATTGTGGTGCGAGTAAATGTATTGGGTTTTGTAAATGACTGCCTGTGTAGACAGACTATGGTCACTGATTGAAAAATGTTTGATCTGCCAACATTTTTAGTTATCGAATAGTTTCACTTGCTTTCTTCTTTTCTTCCCTGTTTTTGACACGATTATGGTCTTTGAAGATTCAATGTTCATCCATTTATCATACAAGTGATATGCTTTTAGACATAATGCAGCATGCTCTGCAATATGAGTGCCTTTGAACTGTTGCCAAACCTTCTATCATTGCATTAACCTGCACTAGACAGTGTAGACACCAGAAGAAATCCGCAGTTATTGTGATTTCCGGTATGTGATGATGATACTAAATTCCGAAAACTGTTGTAATGTGTATGGGAAATGTGGGGTGGGACTTTCTTCACAACCTCTGCATCGAAACCCTAAACCCGAAGCAGTTTGCTTTAAGCTTTCAACTGCTGGTGGCTGCCGTTGAAAGTATCCCCGGCGACTTATTTTGCCACCATAACCAGTTGCCTTCGAAGTGAAAATTGTTGGTTATCAAGTTACTGATGTTATAAGAACCTGTGACAGCCGATGTGTAATCACTCTCGTATGGACTTACTTGTATATGGACTTTCTCTGTTGCCAAGATTTTATTTTCAATCAATCTTTAAATTCTTTTCTTTCAATAGCATCTCGGGGGTTGGCAAAGTGCCAAGTGCTTTGGTCTTAGAAGTATTTTCTTTCCAAATCTACGGTTATAACTCTTTGGTATAAATAATATCTCAGAGCCATGTTCCATCGATAAAAATTCAATAATTTATTTAAGAGTATTGACACTGGGCCATTTGAAATTTACTGCTCAGATGACCTTTTTAACGTGACACTACCAAATAGTGCCATATGATTTATTGAAAAAAAAACATATATTCAAATCAAAAGGGCGATTGAAAATACAATAAGAGGAAAACTGAAAATACAATCTCTAGGGTTACTATGTCATTAAACAAAATTCAATAAACCATGCTTTTATCTTCGAGCTCAATTTTATCAGATGAATATAAAACAATTTGTTGAAAAAAATAGATCTTTCATGTTTAAATGATCATCCCATAAGTATTCAAACTACATCATTAAACATTTAAATAATATAAAAAAAAATGAAATAACTATAATAAATTTTACATATTGCAAAACATTTAGCAGTATGTACTACACATTTGTTTTTATCTTCTATTTTTTTATTTTCTTTCTTAACAGATATATGGTATATGACTGTTGAGTAAAAGAACTCTAATTAATTTACGTGAAAAATAATAAATACTGATTTTATATGTCAGTATTTTGTAATTGTAGGTGAAATCTTAGGGATTTAAATAGAGGGAAAAATTATAAAAATAAAATGACAATTGATAATTCGGCAAAAAAGAAAGTAATACTATATATAGTTGTGAAATGTAAAAATATTATGTAATATTTTTAAAAAAGAATGAGATCAATTATTAAAAAATTAAACTTTGATAATGTAAATCTCGTATTTTTTTTTTTCTTTTCAAAAAGATACATTTTAAGATTATAATTTCTTAAAAAAAAAAAAGAAAAAAAAAAAAAAAAAAGAGAAAAGATGAAGGCAAGTGAGCTAATTTGAGTGAGCGCTCAGAATACAAGTCAGAAGTCAAAAGCCAACTCCCGCAACCTCTAAAGGTCGTTCAAGGACGGAGCAAGCGCAGAGGAAAGATGTTCTTCCACATAGTACTGGAGCGGAACATGCAGCTACACCCGCGCCACTTCGGTCGTAACCTCCGCGAGAACCTCGTCTCCAAGCTCATGAAAGATGTCGAGGGTACGTGCAGGTCAGGTCCTCTTAATTTTCGATTTTCCTTTCTATTCTTTTCTCTGTTTGGTACCCTAGAAAAACCGGGATTCTAAATAAACGAGAATCTTAGAAAACTAAATAGGGATACTTGAAGGATAATTTGTTTTTTAACAAAAATGTTAAGCCACGGAATTGAAAGTTCTCTGTTGCTCGGCTTGGTTGCCGGGAAAACTCATTCAAATGAGAAGCCCTAATATTCGTTTCCTCCCTTTGGTTCTAAAAAAGCGTGTAGGAAAATCATTTGAAAGCTTTTGGTTTCATTAATTTTGTTTTGCAGATTCTTTTCTCCATTACCACTTTGTTTCGATAATGCTGTATTTGATTACAGGGAAATCAGATGAATATGAAAATATAAGGTTAAAAAATCTATAAATAGTTTACCTGCATTCAATTGGGTTCGTAGATGGACTCTGTTAATTGTTTATTTATGTGTAAATGGGTTTTGGAATTGGGTTTCCTTATGGGCAAGATCCCTTATATCAATTTCGTTTAAAGCAAAAATGTTTTGTTTTAACAGTATCATTATACAGAATCAACTTATAATTTAAAGAAAGAAAAAAAAAACAAATAAAATGTATAGTCTCTTCACTATTTCCGAACAAATAGACAGGATTACACCACTGAAGATTATCTTCCCTTATGCAGCGGTCGACATGGGTTTGTGGTGGCAATAACCGGTATAGAGAATGTTGGGAAAGGGTTGATTCGTGATGGGACAGGGTTTGTGACATTTCCAGTGAAGTACCAATGTGTTGTATTCAGACCATTTAAGGGAGAGATTTTAGAAGCTGTTGTTACCATGGTGAACAAGGTGTGAATCTGCAAATATGGATTAATTTTATTTATAACTTCTAAAAGATATTTCTAACCAAGTAGAATTCGTGCAGATGGGATTTTTCGCTGAAGCTGGGCCTGTTCAAATTTTTGTTTCAAACCATGTAAGTGTTACTTTCACGTTATATAACATTGCTGCCTGAAAACTAGTATACTTTCTTTACGTTATATCCCATTTCAAATTCTCTCTTTTTTAGTATCTTGTTGTCTTGTTACTTATAAAAAAAAAAAAAAAAAGTATCTTGTTGTCTTGTTTTTTTGTAGGGAGGGTTGTTGATTTCCTTCTCTTTTGTTGTATTGTCTGTGGCTATAATGGTATTTTGTTTCCTATTTCTCCCTAAATTGGCTCAAGTTTATCCTTCAACAATCTCTTTGGACAGCTTCTATAGACTTTACTTAATTTTCATGATTTTCTTGAATTTTTTCTCCCTCTAGATAGTTATATTCCTTGAATGCATCTTTTGAACTTAGATTGTGCGTTTTAATGAAGTTTGATCACCAGCCCAGTGATAGATGCTGGTGTTGCATGTATAGATGTCTTTGAAGTAGCATGACAATTAAGGTTTCTCATCTTGTATAAATTCTAGTTGTTGGTTCTCAAAGCTTCTTAGAGTGTTTTCATCATTCTTGTGGGTTCACTTAAATGCTTTAATCCGAGATTATATCTGCTTTGATTGTTGCGCAAATATTACCATTCCATTCTTTGTTTTAGTTGATACCGGATGATATGGAATTCCAATCTGGAGATATGCCAAATTATACAACTTCAGATGGATCAGTAAGTCTTGGTTCCGACTTATTTTCAGAAGGAGACTTGATTGTTAATTTTCTAGTGAAGAATTGTATTCTTGACATTTAAATCTTGGTCTTCGTGCAGGTCAAGATACAGAAGGATAGTGAAGTACGCCTGAAAATAATTGGGACTCGAGTTGATGCTACAGAAATTGTATGCCCTGTTCTATCATGTTGTTACTATTTGAAGCCTCAACTTGCTGTTTTTTGTAGCAGCCGTAAAATTCAGCTAAGTTGGTTAATTTACTCAGTTCTCTTTCAGGGGAAAAAAAAAAAAAAAAACCTTAAAACGCCATTGAACTCTAGCTCAAATAATATTTTCTCTGCTACTAAAATGGAGTAGAAGGTGAGATCATGGATTCAAGACCTACTGTTTAAAAACCAACAAGAAAAGATGAAACACAAATTTAAAGCCATACAGTAGCATGGCTAACGATTCGGTCCTTTATCAATTCATTAGTAGTAGGTTATAAAATTCTTTAAAATAATATATTATGTTGTCCTGAAACTCCAGGCCCTTGCGTTTTCTGTCTTTGGAAGAAGTGGCATCTTCTCCCCCACATGAAAGGGTTGGTTTTTGAGGATACCAGTGTAATCCTGTATGACTGGGTTTCTTGGGGGTTGATGCAAGAAACCTTTTAAATAATGGACCATAAGGTTTCATCCTTGAAGTCTGTATCGTGTTTTTTTTTTTTTTTTTTTTTTTTTTTTTTTTTTTTTTTTTTTTTTTTTTTATAACAAGGAAATCCTGAGAATATGTAAATGCATTTTAACCGGTTAAACCCCAGAAAATTCCATCTCAATTTCAAATCATAAGCTGGAATTTGAAATCCATTTGGTGTTGACTGTTGAGTCTTTATTATAGAACTTTGAAGTGGATAGAGTCAATGAAATCTTAGGAGTGCAAAGACGCTTTAGAGACATTGATAGAGTTTAGTGACCTTTTGAGATAATGAATGTGAAATTTAGCTTTTATTTTTACATGTCTTCTAATATATTTTCTCTTTCAACAGTTCTGCATTGGTACCATAAAAGATGATTTCTTGGGTGTGATAAATGATCCGGCAGCTGCATAGCGAAGTTGCTAATGACGTTTCTGGTGTGGAGGACGCTTTTTCCATACCAGCTTGCAAATATAATTTTTCTTCATGCTAATACACTCCTAGGATGATGCTATGAATATTTGAACTGATTACTCTATATTGGACCAATTATATGGTACTATCTTTCTTAATTTGTTTTATTTCATACATTGTATCCCGTTTTGAGGTGATTGTTGGGGCTCCATATCCCTCCAGATGCATTTATCTTCCGGTTAGTAATGAAATTATCTTGACTTGAAGAGAAGAACAAGGGAAAGGCTTTACAATGTGCCCTTAATTATGGCCTTAGGTCTTCTTTCTTTTAGTAATGATATTTTAGAGTGGTATATGTATATGTAAATCTTAACTAATGTTCTCGAATTTTTCAATAATAAATATGTTTTCATATTGGATTTTTGGGTTTATAATTTTAAACTAATGCGTCAAATATTTAGCTATAAATGCTTGGATTCAAGATGATAATTATTGGTGGGGTAAATTTCCCTTTATTGAATTTTCTGTTTCCGGACACCTGGTGCCAATAAAAAATTTTCCTGTATTGAATTTACAAGCAGTGCTTGGTATTCGGTGAAACACACAAGAGGTGGTGTGTTTTTGTTTGAGAGAAATGATAGTTGCAGTCGTAAGTACGTAAGCGCTGTGCAATTACTTAAAAAAAATATGAAATTTACATAAAAAAAAAATAATTTTTAATAGTGGATCTTATATTTTTTTAAAGTGATTGTATGACGTTTGTGCACTTCACGATTGCATGTAGTATTACTTTTGAACTTTTAGAACCTAAGCTTACATAGGGCTACCAATCAT
The DNA here is from genome assembly GCF_004785595.1 of Juglans microcarpa x Juglans regia. Classification (NCBI taxonomy): domain Eukaryota; kingdom Viridiplantae; phylum Streptophyta; class Magnoliopsida; order Fagales; family Juglandaceae; genus Juglans; species Juglans microcarpa x Juglans regia. The sequence continues at coordinate 6,804,698 of NC_054607.1, forward strand.
AAAAATTCCATACAAAAGTTTAAACAACACAGCTCACCTGACCAAATATAAAGATATTTTTATGTGGAAGTTGGATGGGAGAGTAGAAAGGAGTATTTAAGGACCTTAAAAATAAAAAAGGTAACCCCAGTCTGGAGCAGACGACATCGTAATTCTCATGTGAATGTGATGTGGGCGCTTCACTCTCCCCACAATCTCCAATCGTCTTCCACCTCCACTCCTTTCTACTTCCCCACTCGCTCTTCTTCAAGACCACCAATCTGCTCCCTCACCTTAAACCCAAAGAATACGGGCATAAACTACAACCAGTTGATACAGTCTTTATGTAAACAAGGCAGTCTCAAGCAAGCCCTCCAAGTCCTTCCTCACGAGCCCAACCCGACGCAGCATACCTACGAGCTCTTAATCCTCTCTTGCTCCCTCCAAAACTCCCTCTCCGATGGCGTTGACGTTCACCGCCACCTCCTCGATGCAGGGTTTGATCAGGACCCTTTCCTGGCCACCAAACTCATCAATATGTATTCCGAATTGGACTCCATCGATGACGCACGGGAGGTGTTTGATAAAACTCGTAACAGAACGATATATGTTTGGAATGCTCTCTTTAGAGCGCTTACGTTGGCGGGTTATGGCCAAGAGGTCTTAGGTTTGTATCGACGGATGAATCAGATTGGGATTCCATCTGATAGGTTCACGTATACGTATGTGCTCAAAGCTTGCGTTGCTTCGGAGTGTTTGATTTCGCTTCTCCATATGGGTAAGGAGATTCACGCTCATATTCTGCGACATGGGTATGAATCGCATGTTCATGTTATGACTACTTTGGTGGATATGTACGCTAGGTTTGGGTGTGTATCGAATGCTAGTTGTGTGTTTGATTCGATGCCTGTGAGAAATGTGGTCTCATGGAGTGCTATGATTGCGTGTTATGCGAAGAATGGGAGCCCCTTTGAAGCTTTGGAACTATTCCGTGAAATGATTCTCGAGACCCACGATTCAGTTCCAAATTCAGTGACAATGGTCAGTGTTCTTCAAGCTTGTTCAGCTCTTGCCTCATTGGAGCAAGGGAAGCTGATCCATGGTTATATCCTTAGAAGGGGACTTGACTCTATCCTGCCAGTAATTAGTGCCCTTGTGACGATGTATGCAAGATGTGGTAAACTTGAATTGGGGCAACTTGTTTTTGATCGGATGGCAAAGAGGGATGTTGTTTCCTGGAATTCCTTGATTTCAAGTTATGGGATTCATGGATTTGGAAAGAAGTCAATTCAAATTTTCCTAGAGATGATTCAACAAGGACTCTCACCGAGTCACATATCATTTGTTAGTGTTTTGGGAGCATGTAGTCATGCCGGGCTTGTTGAGGAGGGGAAGATGTTGTTTGAGTCTATGGTTAAAGAACATAGGATATATCCTAGTGTGGAGCATTATGCTTGTATGGTGGACCTTCTTGGCCGTGCCAATCAATTGGATGAAGCAGCCAAGATTATCGAAGATATGCGGATTGAACCAGGACCTAAGGTTTGGGGTTCTCTTCTTGGCTCATGCAGGATTCATTGCAATGTGGAGCTTGCAGAGAGAGCAAGCAGAAGACTGTTTGAGCTTGAGCCTATGAATGCTGGGAATTATGTGCTTCTAACTGATATTTATGCTGAAGCTAACATGTGGGGTGAGGTAAAAAGAGTGAAGAAGCTCTTAGAAGCTCGGGGACTACAAAAGCTCCCTGGTCGCAGTTGGATAGAAGTTAAAAGGAAGATCTACTCGTTTACGTCTGTTGAGGAGCTTAACCCACAGATTGAACAACTCCATGCTTTGTTGCTTAAATTGTCAAATGAGATGAAGGAGCAGGGCTACGTGCCACAAACTAAAGCTGTTCTTTATGATCTTGATACAGAGGAGAAGGAACGAATTGTATTGGGCCATAGCGAAAAGCTTGCTGTTGCCTTTGGACTCATCAATGCAAGTAAAGGGGAAACAATTCGGATTACCAAAAACTTAAGGTTATGTGAAGACTGTCATTCGGTTACCAAGTTCATTTCCAAGTTTGCGAATAGAGAGATTCTGGTTCGAGATGTGAATCGTTTTCACCATTTTAAAGATGGGATTTGTTCATGTGGAGATTATTGGTAGTTTTAACTTCATTTATCATAATAATTGGAAAGTGAGCATTTTCGCCAAATATTTGAGGCTCCTCAAATGTATACGGACAAAATTTGTGTTTGACAATTATTTTACAAGCATCTTTCATTAACTGTTCTATTCTTTCCCTTTTCCTTGATTAACTAGTTTATATAGACTGTGAGTATGTATTAGAAGGAAAAAATGATCACCCCATTAGTGGTGAAAGATCTTTTTGCCTGGGGAATCTACATCCTAAGACCACACTCCCACAGGGTTGTGTTGAAAGAGTTAAAAAAAATTTATCATCAGTCACTATTTATTACCCTATAATTCTATTTCCTATAAAAAATATCTCTACACCTTATGAAAAAGTTATAAGTGTGAGATGTGAGAGTGAATAATAACTGATGCGTAGTAAATCTCAAGAGTGAAAAATAAAAATTAAAAAATGTCTGAGCCCGGGTTCGAACCGGGGACCTCTAGTGTGTGAGACTAGCGTGATAACCAACTACACCACCCAGACGTAGATGTCTATTAAATTAAATATTATCTTTAATAAACATTGGTTTGGACTTTGCTTTTAAGCCTCCAGAAAAACGTTTCTTTTCTTCTTCCTTTTAAATTCCACAAATACGTTTGCTCGTCTTCTTTGGCGGTCTAGTTTGGTTGGGGAAGAATTGCAGGGAAACGCCGACTCCTCTCCGATTGAGGAGGGAAAATCAGTATTAATCTCTGCAATCTGTCATCTTTAACGCTGCCATGGACGCTCGGCACGCATCCCTCGCTCGAAGAACGGTGCTGATCCTTCGCCCTTCTTCACCATGCTCGTCTTTCGCTTTTAGTTTCCCGAGTTTCGTATTCTTTTCATGTGCTAATTTATCCTCTATATATATGTGCGTGTGCGTGTGCGTGTGCGTGTGTACACAGTTGGAAGAGATTCGTCAGAAGAGAGCAGCCGAAAGATTGAGCAAAACTTCTTCGGGACCAGATCTGAGCAGAGCTTCCGTTCCCACTGGTCTCTTTCTCCCTCTCTCGCTCTCAATTATGTGAAGGTTTTCGTAATGTATAACTTTTTTCTTCTGGTCCACAGATATTGATGGGATGAAAAAATCAGAGAGCGCAAATCGACTCATGGAGGTGGGAACCGAGTTCTCCGTTTTCTTTTTCTTTTAGGTTTCATCATAGGGTCTCTTCATTTTTTTTTTCTAAATTTCCCTCTTTCTAATTTTTATTTTTTACGACATTCTTTTTCCAATTTGTAAAGAATTTTGGCACTGAAAAAATTTCTCGGTTTTTAAGTCTTACCTTTTGTTTGCTTTTCCGAAGATGGGGGGCTTTGACAATAGAAAGTTTCTTACAAAGAATTGCATATTGACAGTTTATTTCATTTTGCTAATGATGCCACTTACTGCCGGCCACCATTATATGGCGTGAAAGTTGAGCTCGTAACTTATTAATAAATGTTAAAAAAAGGTTCTGTTCTTTCATTGCATGTTGTAGGCAATCAAATGCGGCAGTTTGAAGCAATTTTTCCTAAAAAACGTTCCTAAAACAATTTTTCCTAATCACCGTTGCAGACCGATGTTAGTGGTTTAGTATCTCAGCTACAAGACCTACAGAAGAAGAGTGTGGAATTGGAGGAAGAGAACAAGACGTTGACTTCAAGGGTAAGGCTATCATATTGGATATGTGTGTGGGCATATATATATATATATATTTGTTCTGTATGTAATGCACAGCTGCGAAGGATTTTGATAATGAATAATGATCTGATATGTTTCTGTTTAAGCTTCAAACAAGGGAAGCTGAGAATGACATGCTACAGAAGCGTGTGACTGATCTGGTAATTGAAGGCCTTCATTATTCTTTATTTATTTATTTGCATAGAAGGGTGTGTTGATTAACATCGCTGTGTGCATTTCCACTTGTGTTTGTCATTGGTGGACACATTATACTTTTTAATTCCTTTGGTTTGGGAAGTCGTGGGAATGATCCACAATAATAATTTCTAGACGAGAAACCTAATGAGAAATTAAAAAAATGATTAGCCACACAGCTTTGCTTTCATATGGTGAGAATCTTTTCTGTCTTCCTTTTCTAGGTGTTCTACATTGTCTGAGTTTTAGATCTGTGCACTTTTTCCCATACATACATCATACCACCTGAAGTTTTATGGCATGAAAAAAAGTTCTAGATGTTTTGGTTAAATTTTTCAACGTGAATTAGCTTTTTGTTTTATTCTTCTTGGCTATAAATTGCAGGAACAAAACACTGTACCATCTCTGAGAAAAGCTCTAAAGGATGTGGCGATGGAGAAAGATGCAGCAGTTGTTGCGCGGGTAAATCCCATGCACAATATATGTTCTCATTTCATATTTTTTTATTCCTTTCATTCTTCACCTAAAAAGTATCATGCGTTAGTGTAGGAGGACCTTTCTGCCCAGCTTCGCATGCTCAAGAAACGGTTAAAGGATGCAGAGGAAGAACAATATCGAGTATGCAATCAGTTTTTATGTATATATTGGCATTGTCATGTTTGTTTCTTGTTTTTACCATTTCTCTTTCAATAGGCTGAGGAAGATGCTTCAGCCTTGAGAGCAGAGCTGAACTCAATACAGCAACAAGCAATTAATCCACTTGGTGGAATCAGCTCTATTGGAAATTCCCCAGATATACAAACCTTAGAAAAGGAGTTAGCTAGCTTAAAAACTGAGTTCCAGGTTAGACCGTTAGAACTGTTTATTTTTATTATCTTATCTTTCTTTTTATGAGTTTCTAATGGCGGTTCAAAACTTATAGCAAGTCTCAATATTGAGGCAGCAAGAGCAACAACGATTAGCAGAGGAGCTAGCCCGAACTTCTGCTCTCTTAGCTGAAAAGCAGGAGATGGAAGAGAAATTGACAGCTTTAACTAGAAGGGCCTCGGGTACCGTTCATGAAAATTTATGAACAGTTTTCCATTGTTCAGTCTTTTTTTTTTCTTTCATATCATTGACCTGTTCGTGCAATGCAGAAGAAAGCTCAGAAAAAGCGGCTCAAAAGGGGCTTTCACTGGTAAGAGAATTTCTTTGCTTGATGATCTTATTTATGGTAGTTGTGTTCATAATGATATCGACATAGGAATTTTTGTCCTACTTCGTTGAAAGTGTTAATTCTTTATTTGCAAAGAAAATATGTCCACTGCTGATCTTGTGGCAAGTTCATAGGCCCAATAACCAGTGTGTTTTGATGGTTATGACTGAGCTGATGTTTGACAGCTTTAGCCTGTACGAAGCACAGTATAACATAACCACAGCATTTGAACTTAATCCCACTTTTCCTAGTATTGTCTTGCTTAATTGATTTGCTGGTGATATTTGTATCATTGATTACTTATATACAAAAAATTGTATCATTGATTTATGCATCTAACGGGGACAGTGAGTGTTTTGGAGCTTCTGTTGTTCTATACTTTACCTTCTTTTTTTTATTATTATTATTATTTTATATTGCAGGAAGACAAGGAGAAACTTGAGAAGCAGCTGCACGATATGGCTGTAGTGGTTGAGAGATTGGAGAGTAGTAGACAGAAGCTTCTGGTCGAGGTTAGTCTTACCCCTTCTGTTATCCTTCATTAAAACACATTCTCCATGTGATGGCCAAAATAATTCATTATGTTTTTGTCAGATTGATTCCCAATCTTCAGAGATAGAGCGGCTTTTTGAGGAAAATTCTAATCTCTCGAGTTCTTATCAAGAGGCAATGGGCATAGCAGCGCGCTGGGAGAATCAGGTACTAACGAGTGAGGGTTCTACACAATTTGGTTTGTGGAAATAGGGACGTTCTGATTGATGAATCACATTCTAATTTCATGTAGGTATATCTTATTGAAAGATCATGGAATTTTTTCCCTTTTAGCTGCAATGCATTAGTTCATTGCCTTTTTTTATGGATTAGATTGAACAGTTTTTTTTATTTTTATCTGTAAACAGGAATTTATAAAAATAGCGTAGATTGAACTGTTTGTAATCAGTGTATATATTGTACTTATAAAAAAAATTATGTGGTATACTAGAGGATTTGAGTCATGAACTTGCACTTGCTGTTTTTAGAGGACTAGAAAGTGAGGCTCATGTATGAAATGCATGCAGAATTTAAAACAACACGTGGAGCCTCTAATGGTGGTCCTTTGTCATTGTTAGATAATTATGATTTTTTTTTTTTTTCATCTTGGGCTGGAAAAGCATATGGGAATTTTCTTAGGACAAGAAGTTCATTATGATTCATGTGAACGCATGTATGTTTTGGATTATAATGTCTATTAGTGCATATTTAAAATGCATTTTAGAGGATATATTTCTTTTCTTGGCCAGCCTTACATAATCTGTGACCTGGTGTGTTGAACATAAACCATAAAGTTTGGGGAACAACACACGTATGTTTCCATATGTCTATGTGATTTGATGGTACACTCAAATTCTTTGTGGAGATCTGGAGTAATAAAATGATGGGTTTGGATTATTTGGTTAATAAAACTACTCACAGAAATGGGGAAGGAAAATTTTTTATTGTAATTTTTGTAGACCTTTGAACTCAATGTTATAAGCAGATGGCAAAAGGTTCATTTTAGATCATTTTGCACTAAAGAAATGTTAACTATGAAGGCTTTTAAGGACTGCATAACCGATATACTTTCCTTCGAGAATTTATCTGCAGAATGAATCGGTATTTTGATTCTTGAGTTTATGCAATGTTTCAGCCTCCTTTCATTCCATACAGCGGCTGATACATCTTATTGTCCATTATCTTTGCGGTAATTAGTCGACCATTGAGCTTTTAGGTTTAAACTGTTGGTAACACTAAAAAGGTATTCAAGCTTTCCTATTGATTATTGGTTCTAGTATTTGCTAAGTTTCTTTAATTTATCTTTTTGCTTAAGCTCTAAGTTTTATTAATTATTTTAAGAGTGGACATAATTTCTGTTGGCAATTGCTGTATTATCGATGGTTTTCTTTCTACCAACACATGACTTTGCAGGTGAAAGACTGTCTCAAGCAAAATGAAGAGCTCCGTGGAACTCTAGATAAGTTGAGAACAGAACTGGCCAAGGGCTTGCCTGGAACTTATAGAGATGGGGTGAACGAGACTGGTCCAGCACCTACTACTACTGAAGTTCTCTCTCTCAAGGTTAGTGGTTGATTAAGACTGCGTTTGGATGTTGAACTGAGTTGAGATGAATTGAGTTCTTTATGAATAGTAGTGAGTTGAGATGGTGGAGTAAGTTTTGTGGGGCCCACTTAAGATGAGTTTAGATGTGTTTGGATGTTAAAATGAATTTAGATATATTTATGAGAATTTAAAAAAAGTTGTGGGTCCCACGTGTAAAGAGGTGTTGAATTGAAAAAGGTTATGAGTTCTACATGTAAAGAGGTTTTGAGTTGAGATGAGTTTAGTGATTTGAGAGTTGGGCGTTTGGATGTTAGACTCAGCTTAAAATTAGATTGAATTGAGTTAATCTCAATACAGTCCAACAGCCAAACGGGGCATACTGGGTTTGCTTAATCCTTTCTGAAATGTGGATGTAAGTTGAGGTAGAGCAAGTCCAATACTATACTTCACAACAAAGCATTAAAACTGATCTGAGAGGGGATGCCTTTCCGAAAATTCTTGCATGATCAGGGCTCTTGTTCTTTAATAACTTAATTTGCAGTCTATTTGACTCCATGTTCACAGGTCCAACTTGCACACGAACAGAGCAAAGCAGAAGCACTGTCAGCGGAGGTTATGCAGCTCTCAGCCCGACTTCAACAACTCTCGCAAGCGTATAATGGTCTTGCAAGCCTGTAAGATTCCCCCCTCTTTCTCTGTTCATCAAATCAATTCATCTGTTGTGAATTACATAACCTCCCTTGTTTATTTTTTTTTTTTCTAAACTAAATAATAATAATAATAATTGCAGCTATAAACCAGTACTCCGGAACATTGAAAGCAGTCTCATTAAAATGAAGCAAGATGGTTCTGTGATCGTGCGGTGAATGCCAGATTGTGAGCACTTATGTGGTGATATTTTTCATGAGCTCATCAAACAAGAGCGTCCCCATGTGTAAAGGGTTTTAAATTTGTGTTTGGCATTTTTCTTTTTTCCTTTCTTTAGAAACAAAAAATGAGAGATGGCATGAGGGATGCATTACTTGTGAGAAATTTTGTATTACAAATTTACAATTCATATTTTTTTTTTTTTAAAAAAAAAAGGAAAAATGTATTGGTAGAAACCACGATTAGTGGCAGAAACTAGTTGCCTCTTACTGTGCAGTATTACAGAATTCGAGCCTGAATGTTGGCTGAAGTTTGATTAATTGGACAGACTTATAAGGAGAATTGTTAAAATTCTCAAAACTTTTTATAATTTCATTCTCAAACATCACTCGAATATAAAACACTTTTCAATTTCAAATTTATAACATTTTCATCTAATCATTAATCAAATACAAATTAATATAATTTTTACAAACTTCAAAATAAAACTCAAAAATCAATAAATTTTTAATAAATTTCAAAACAAAATTAATATTACAATAAAATATTTTAACTCAAATAATTTTATTGTTATTCACAAAATTTTGAAACGTGCCCTTAATATTATCATTTTAAAAACGAGTTTAAACATTAAAACAGTTTAATCTTGTTTGTTTTTACAGATGAGATAGGTTGAGATTAAAGTTAAAAGTTGAATAAAATATTATTAGAATATATTTTTTTAATATTATTTTTATTTTAAGATTTGAAAAAGTTGAATTGTTTATTTTATTTTATGCATGAATTTGAAAAAATTGTAATGATTAAATGAGATGAATTATGAAAACAAACAAGTTCGAAATTGTGAATTTATTTACTGGATAAACACTTGGTCAAATTGATTAGCCTCTAGGTTGTACTTGTACAAAAGGTGGTACGAGGGTGGCTGGGTAGGGGTGGATCTGAGGCACAACTATTTCCAGTCAGTCAGAAGAGAATGAGGTCTGGGGGGGGGGGGGGGGGGGGGGGGGGGGTGGAATTAGAACAATCATTTGTTTAAAGACCAAATGATTTTTATGTCAGACAACTACAGCCTGTCTAATAGTGTTGAAAACATATGCACCTGCATCAATGGTGTTCTCAGCAATGGGGTGGCATCGATTTCTCTGAAAATCATTCCTCCTAATGCTGCTTTAGTAAGATTATACCCGAAATCTTTTGAGGATTTCAACTTTTTTAAGGAATCTCTAGCTTTATAAGCTTTATAAGCATTATTGATGAAGCTTCACAGCATTTTGGCTTAACCTAGGTTAATTACTGTAGTTCAATCATTTAAGGTTGTGTTGCATCCTAGAAGCAATTTTCTTGCATAGCTGGCTTGGCTGGCATGTAGCCGTTGATTTCCATAAAATACATGATGGAAACCAGGTAATGAGAAAGCTTTGTACTAATATGAGAACAGGAAGAACATAAAAAGAAAAAGTTTCATGAGTTATTCTTCAAAAAAAGTCCTTAATTTATGCTAACAATGCTTGTTAGCCAAGCAATCATGTAATAATTAATGTTTTGGGAACCTTTTCAAGTGTTTATTATTGAACAACAAAGCCACGAGAAAGAAGTGTAATTGAGTTTTTGCTGAAGATCCAGTGATGAAGAGCAAAACCTTATGTTTCTGCATCCCAAGCCTCAAGCACAAAGAAACCAACCATCGAGACTCAGGTAATAGTTCTCCACAACAGAAAGCTTCCCATGACAAGCCCCGAAAAGGCGGCAAAACCAAAGAACATGCTCCTATGACTCCAGGTAATCACGCCGATAATGCTGGTCCTGATGCTGTCATAGCTGCCCCTGCAATGGGTGCAGCCAGCATTGATGCTTGTGGTGATGGTAGTGCTCATGGCAGTGGTGTGGTTGGCAGCGGGTGATGCTACTGATAGTTTGTAGCTGTGGCCCTTCTGCTTCATTATGACTGTTGAAAATATTTGTTGTTTTTGAAAGGAGGAGAAGACATGTTGGTTTTCTTTAATTACTTTCCTCATTTTTTTCCCTTTTTTTTTTTTTTTTGTCTTTTGTTTTATACTTATGATTGGAAAGATTTGAGGGAGTGGACTCTGTGGTGGATTGTGTAAGCTGGTGAAGATAGATCAAGAACCCATGATTTTGTTTGATGTGTGGAACATTGTGTAATAAGAGAGGATGTGAATCTGGATTTTATGTTTTCAATTTCCTGTTATTACAGTAAATATATATATGTTTTTCCTCTTCTGTATTCTGGTGCTTTCCTGCATATGACAGTTCATTTTCTCTTACATTTTCTTCATCCTGTGAAATTGCATTGAGAATGAATTATTGTAAAAAAAGGTCACACATAAAAGTAATCTAGCCTTAGTGGTGTACCTAGATTCTTGTCCTTTACAAAAATCTTCTGGCTTCCTTAATTGTGTGGGTTGAACAATGTTTTTATATACACTACTAGTCTGGCAAGCAGAGAGAGTTTTCTACTTTGAGGCAATTTTGAGGCGATTTGGTCGTTCTTTTTTTGGTAGGTCCATTTTTAACGGACTTTCCTTTTTCTTTTTTTTTTTTTTTTTTTTTTTTTTTTTTTTTTTTTTTTTTTTTTTTTTTTTTTTATCCTTCCTTCAAATTCTACTCCTAGGGCTGCCTTGAGTCGGCGTCCCTTACCCCTCTGATGGCTTTGTCGTCGACGGGGAATGCTGTGATTTCTTATGTCTAGGCAATGTTTAAATCGTCAGAATCTGCTGGTTTCAAAATTCCTATGCGTTTTTTAGTGGATATCAATGGTGATCTAGGGTTTATTTTTACAAAACCTGAAATGGTGAAGGCAGCAGAGGATTTTCGTTTTGCTCTCGTCATGAAGTTTATGCATACTTGTCCTTCTATCGATAAAATCCATTTGGCAGTGGTTAAGACGTGGGAATTGGAAGAGATTCCTACAATCAGTTTTATGGATGATTTGCACTTGCTAATTCAGATGAAGAATAAACGTGATTTTGTGCATGGATGGGCACGTGAAGAGAGATTGTCGAAGGGCTCTATTTTTTGGTTGTTCAAATGGATGAAAGATTTTGATTTTGATAAAGAATCTTCATTGGCTCCTCAATGGATCTATTTATCAGGCTGGCCGATGCATCTATATCGAAAGGATTGTTTGCAGATTCTAGCTACTCAATTTGGACGTTATCTTGGGACTGATAATGCAACCCTGAATAGGACTAGAGCGTCGGGTGCTAGAATTTGTATAGAAGTGGATTTATCAGTGGAACCAGTGCAGGGTTTTCCCATTATTTTATCCCCATCGAAGTGTATTAGGCAAAAGGCACGGTATGAAAAATTTGGATTATATTGTCACAAATGTTATCGCCAGGGAGATACTTTTGTGGTCTGTAGTGTTGGTAAGAGATGAAAGGCTGATGGTCAAAAGAAGAAAAAACAGATCTGGCAACAGGTAGTTAAACCTGGTAAGGATGAGTCTTCAGAGTTTCAGACGAACTCAGTTCTGTGACTAATACAGAGGATCCTAAACAATTAGTTGTAGGGGAGGTAGAAAGGACCTCTGTGATTGATGGTCAGGCTGTGTAGAAGATGCAAGATATTGTGCAGAATGTGGTTTTACTAAATAATATGGTTGACGGCCAGGTTGTGATGGATGTACAAGAGAATGTGCAGCAGATTGTTTTGCAAACTTTTGTGCCGAGTGATGTGCCTGAGGCATCGAGCAAGGGTGTGATGGCGCAAGTTATGGTGTAGAATGAGAACGTGGTTAGTAATGTTCAGTGCAATGAGGCGGAATGTGAGGAGATTAGGAGCGATGCTGATCTAGGCAGTCCTGTTTTGCATGAGAAAGTGGTCAGTCCTGTTGACTTGGGCAGCCCTGTTTTGACATCTAATTCGGTGCATTCGCATAACATTGCTAGTAACGCAGAAACAATTGTTTTGCCTTAGGATGACGAGGCTCAAGGCGTTGAGTTTGTGCAAGGCTCTGTTTCTGACCGAGAGGGGGTTGGGGGGGGGGGGAATTCCGTCGGTGTTGGGGAAGAATAAAGGCTTCGATTCATATGTGGAGCCGAGCCATATTTTTGGAACATCGAAAGAGTTATTAGGTAAGGCAGTGCGCAAATCACAACGGGTTCCCACCCGGTCTCAAAAATTTAATTTATGATTGATTCTATTTTTTATTGGAACGTGCGAGGTTTATGCGGTCTAGAAAATGTATGAAGAGTTTATTTTCAAAATATAATGTTTCTCTGGCTGTGATCTCGAACCTTTTGCGGAAGAGGTTTGTATGCCCGCACTTGGTAGTCTCCTTAATTTTCCTTACTGGTGTTCTAATGAGGTAGAGGAAGGGAAGCTTTGGATTTTTTGGAGAGCCTCTTAGGTTTTTTGAATTTTTATGCTGCTAGGCTCAAATGATTACGGGTTGGTTTACATTAGATAACAAAAGAATTCTTATTTCGTTTGTTTATGCTAAATGTTCTCAAGTTGAAAGAAGAGGTTTATGGAGAGAACTTGCTGAGGTTCAGGTGGTGGAGCAACCCTGGGTTGTTATAGGGGATTTTAATATTATTCGCAATGATTCGGAACGTATTGGTGGCAATCCTCGACCTTTGGCTTCTATGGCAGAGTTTAATGATTGTTTAGATCAGTGTGGCCTTGTTGATAACTTCAGTGGTGGGAATCATATGTCTTGGTGTAATGGGCACGATGGAAGTTCTAGAAGCTGGGCTAAATTGGATAGGGCAATCATTAATAATGCTTGCACCACTCAGTTTTTATATGCGCATCTGGAATATTTGAGAAGGAAAACTTCCGACCATTGCCCGATGGTTGTGCATTTTAATAGGCCTCATTCGTCATATGGTCCTTCTCCTTTCCGATTTCAGAATATGTGGTGCTCAAATGATGGTTTTTTGACTTGTGTTGAAGAGGCATGGAATAGACCGAATTCGGCAATAGGTCTTTTGAGACTGGCTACATGCCTTAAGAGAACCAAGTTGGCCTTATGAGCTTGGAATAAAAATACTTTTGGAAGAGTGGAGATTATTCTACAGGATCTCTGGAGGCGAGATTGGATAATCTTGAGCATCAACTTTAGCTTGGGTACTCCCAGCATGTTGAAGCTAAATATTTAGTGACTAAAATTGAGATGCAATGTTGGGAGTAGAGAGAGGCAATATGTCTAAATCAAATTGCCAAGAAGACTTGGTAACTTGAGGGGGATCAGAATACTCGTTTCTTTCACTCAGTTATAAATCAGCGGCACAAGCAAGGATTTATTTCCCATATGGTGCTTCTGGATCGGAGGGTCTTAGAGAATGTTGAGGTTGTACACCAAGGTGCCACGAATTATTTTCATGACTTTCTTACAGGGGGCACGAGGGTGGAGCATGCAGATTTGTCTTCATTGATTAGTCCCAAGATTTCGGCTGTGGAAAATGAGATGCTTTGTATGATGCCATCTGAGGAGGAACTTAAAGATGCAGTTATCTTCATTCCTAAGCATAGCAGTCCAAGCCCTGATGGTTTTGGTTCGGCCTTCTATATTGAGTGTTGGGATATTATTAAATAGGATGTGCTCGAGCCAGCGCGTGATTTCTTCAGTGGGGTGCCACTGCCCAGGTATTTTTTCTCCTCCTTTATTGTTCTTATTCCAAAAGGGTAGGATCCAGCAAGTTTTGATAAATTTTGCCTTATAAGTTTATGCTCGGTGGCTTATAAGATTTTTTCAAAAATCATTGTTAAAAGAATGACTTGGATTATTCACAAGCTTGTTTCTCCCGAACAAGGTGCTTTTGTGCTCGGTAGAAGCATTTTTAAAAATATTACGCTTGCACAGGAAATGGTTCATTCTTTGAATAGAAAGTTTTGGGTGGCAACGTGATGGTTAAAATTGATATGACAAATACCTATGATCGTGTTGATTGAGGATTTTTGTTAGAGGTTTTAAAAACTTTTGGTTTCTCTTTTATTTTTTGTCGGTTAGTAAGGGGAATGCATGAAATCACCATAGTTTTCAGTAATGATAAATGGTACCTTTAAAGGTTTCTTTCCACCTACTCATGGTCTATGGCAAGGAGACCCTCTATCTCCTTATTTATTCATTGTGATGGAAGAGGTTTTGGCGGTTGCTTAAAAAGAATTTTGAAGAAGGTAGGATTGGTAGGTTTCACCATCCGGTAGGGGCTCCTTTGATTTCTCACTTATTGTATGATCTCCTGATTTTTGTTAATGGTGGTAAACGGTCTATTAGGAGACTTGTTGAGATTCTTAACGTATATGAAGTTTGGTCAGGGCAGTTAATTAGCAAAGAAAAGTCTGCTCTTTTCCCGTCCAAGCATATTTCCTCTCCTCGTATTCGTGCTTTATTGAGACTTACTGGCTTTCGAGAGGGTTAATTTCCAATCACCTATTTGGGGGCACCTCTTATGTCAGAAAGATTAGCGACTAGAATCATTGAACCTTTTTGTAGAAAAAGTCAAGAAAAAGGTTACAGGTTGGAAAGTTAAGCTACTTTCTCAAGGGGGTAGATTGATTATGCTAAGGCATGTGCTTGCGAGCATGCCTATTCATATTCTCTCAGTGATTAATGTGCCGTTGACTTCCATTACTCGCATCAACTCTCTTTTGTCAAATTTTTTTCTGGGGGCAAGTCAATGGAATCAGTAAGATGAAATGGCGAGCTTGGTCGAAGTTGTGTCTGCCTACGGGGGAGGGTGGATTGGGTGTGAGAGATTTCAAGGAGGTTCAGCGTGCACTTCATATGAAATTTGCATCTAGATTGATGGCCACAAATTCTTTGTGGACGGGTTTTTTCCGTGCAAAATACATCAAGGATAACCATTTTTCTTTAGCTATTAGGAGTCACTGCGGGTCTCGTTTATGGAAGTCCATTTTATCAGTCTTTCCTAAGGTCTACAACAATGTCAAAGTTCTAGTACGAGGAGGCAATACTTCTTTTTGGTATGATAGATGGTTAGCTTCGAGGCCACTTTCGGTGCAAATAAAGGAAGTTATCAACTCTAATCTTTGGATAAATGAATGTTGGCGTGATGACTCTTGGGACATGGATCATTTGACAAAACTAGTAGGGGAAGAGGCCATCTTGGAAATTTTGCATAATTCCCGTGCGGGTTATTTAGGACCTGATATATTTGTTTGGACTCCATCCAAAGATGAAATTTTCTCTACTTTCAACGCATGGGAAGTGATTAGGAAGAAAGGTGAACAAGTGCAAAGGAAGGAATGGATTTGGCATTGCTTGTTACCTAAACGCGTTTCCCTTTGCGTTTGGAAAGCTTACTATCACTATCTTGCAGTAGATGAGTGGGTGCAGGCTAAAGGGGTTGCACTTGCTTCGGCTTGCGGCTACTATGTTTGGAAAGCTGTTGAGAGTATTGATCATATTTTATGCAGTGGTGAAGTGGCGACGAAGGTATGGGAGTTTGTGGCACTTTGTTCGGAGTTACTTGTATGCGCCAAATGCAGTGGAAAGCTAGATTATTGGTGTGATTCCATTGCGCTAAAAAAGCTTCTGTTAAAGGTGTCCTTATTGGTCTATTAATGTGCTTGATTTCTTGGCAACTTTGGATGAGGAGGTGTAAAGCTAGAATGGAAGGGGTACTCGAGTATAGTGGTCAGTTAAATACTGGCTTCGTTGTCTTGCTGGGGATCTTAGTGCTTCTAACTCTCTTTCTATGCAGGATAAGAAGATTTTGCAGGAATTACAATTAGACCTTCCAGTTCAGCGGTTCCATCGGCATCAATTGGTGGCCTGGTAGAGACCTCCTGCAGGCTGGTTCAAACTCAATTGTGATGGGAGTTGCCGTCGAAATCCCGGGAGTTCTGGCGAAGGGGGAGTGATTAGAGATGAAGTTGTTATGGTACGAGGAGCTTACTTCGTTCATTTTGGCCAATGTACTAATAATGAGGCTGAGTTAAGGGCTATTACAGAGGGAGTTGTGCTATGTAAACGGCTAAATTTGTTTAATGTGATTATTGAAAGTGATTCTAAGGTGGTTGTGGATTGGCTTAGTGCGGGTAAGTGTATGTTGTGATATTTATGGAATTAATGGGATGATTTACTTTTAGCTCTTGAAGGAGTTAATTTTACGGTTGTGCATCAATTTTGGGAAGCTAATCAAGCAGCAGATTTCTTTGCACGACAAGGCAAGTTGGGTTGGAATTTAACTTACGAAGGATATCAAAATTTGCCACGGATTTTGAGAGGTGTCCTTCGTCTTGATAAATTGGGCTTCCCATGTCTGTGGACTTAGTTTCTTTGGTTTTTTTAGGCTTGTTTAGTTTGGTTTTTTGTTTCATAGTTTTGTGTATCGTTTTGTTTATTTTCTTATAGGTTTGATATTTGGGATGTTTTCTTTGAATATCTATAAATCTCAAGTGTTCTGTATGTTACCACAGTTTTTCTCCACCACATGTGAGGACTTTTAATAAAATTGAGAAGGGTCACTCATGGACAGGTGGCTTTTATCTCTTCTTAAAAAAAAAATGAGCATATACATATATGAGAAATGATTTAAATAGTTTTAGTATGTGTAAGTTCACGCACTCCATTTAAAAAAAAAAAAAAAAACCACTTTAGAACACACTTGAAAAAATCTAATTGTTAATGGTAGATCCCACTTTTTTTTCATAAACTATATTTAGCATTGCTCTTCATGCATACACACATAAGTGTAGTAAGCAATAATCAAATCATCAAGTACACCGAGCCCCCCATTTTTTCTCATAGCTCCAAAATTTTGTTTAATTTCTATATTATTTTTTTTATGATGTGGCCCTTCAAAAATATTAAAACTACGAAGTTTGTGAGAAATAATAAACTTATTAAAATATATCCCAAAATTTTATTATTATACAATATTACACTTCTTAATATGGAATCTAAAGTGAAATAAATAAAAAGAAAAATCATCTTAGATTGATAAACTATATGAAAAATAGTTGAAAAGTTTTATCCTCTAGATTTCATTGAACAAGAAAGAAATTATTTAAGGTCTTAATTGTAGTATTATACGCTTAAAATATCACTTGATAGCTTTCATGAAAAAACAAATTGTAAATATTTGATTACAAAAAATAATAAGGTCTTAATTTTATTTCACGAAACACTATTGTTAGAAATTTGAAATAGATGTCAAGTTGCGTTTTAAAATTTTATTTCTGCAAGCATATAGTAAATTATCGAAATCTAATTTCTATCTATAGTTACGTTTTCATCTTTTTTTTATGAAATTAAAATTAAGATTTGTCTATTATTATTTTATATAAATGTGTCACGGAATAGAAAAATTAGGCCGCTCAAAAAAATTCCTAATCTTGCCACTGATAAGTATCACCTAAACAGTAAAAAAAAAAAAAGAAGCGTAGAGGAGGAAAGAGAAAGGAAAAATTACCATAGTTTTTGGGCTTAATGTTACAGCCACACATAGCCCAATTTGAAGGAGGCCCATAAGTTCCAAAGGTGCCAATAGGCCCATGGTAATCCAGTAGAAAAGCCCTAGGCTTCCAGCCCCCTGAATCTCTCGTCAGTCTTTTCTTTCTTTGGGAAATCGAAGTCATGGCAACGGTGCAGCAAACAAAGCTCCGATGGGGAGAGCTTGAGGAGGACGACGGAGAGTACTTGGACTTCCTACTTCCACCGCGGCAGGTTATTGGTCCCGACGAGAACGGGATCAAGAAGGTCATAGAGTTCAGGTTCAATGACGACGGCAACAAGGTAAAGATCACCACCACCACCCGCACCCGCAAGCTCGCTAATGCCCGCCTTAGCAAGGGCGCCGTCGAGCGCCGGTCCTGGCCCAAGTTTGGCGACGCCGTCCACGAGGACGTCGGTAGCCGGCTCACCATGGTCTCTACCGAGGAGATCCTCCTCGAGCGCCCTCGGGCTCCTGGTTCATCTCTCTCTCTCTCTCTCTCTTTCTCTCTCTCTCTCTCACGTACATTCACAGGCGTACAACCATGCGCGCAAGCCCTCTTTTGCAAGTGGTTTAATATGTTCTAGTCTGTCTCCATTACTTGATCTGGGGTGTGATAAACTGTTTTAGATTTAGAGCTTATTGGAGAAGCGTGGTATTTTTCTGTGTGGGTAGACTTGGCGAAACTTTTTTTTTTTTTTTTTGTGTGGCGATTAGGGTTTTGGGTATTGAGAATTCTAACTCTCTCCGTTTATCCTAAGAGAAACTTGTTAGGAAATTGCTGGGATAGAGTTTGGTTTGACAGGTTAAAGTTTCTGGGAAAGGGATTGTTAATTTTTTTTATAAGTTGAGGCCATTGTTAATTTGAAGTTTGTAATGCAAAATTATAATAGATCTTTTAGCTAGGTTCTGTTTCTTTTGGTGGACGGTATAGGGCATTTTTGTGGCCGATTATTATTTTGACTGTTCATTCACATAGTCACTTGTCAAATTTATACAACATCCGATGAGTGGAGCTGGGAAATCTAATCTATTTATTGGAAAACTCTCTCCCAGAAATGAAATTAGAAACCGTAATTCCCCTACTAACGTCTTGTGTGTTCAAAAAATCATAGGACAAGTGATAGAATCACCTGCTTAATACCTTAAGTTTTCTTTTGTGTTTGAGTGAATTTGTGTTTTCTTTTTGGGGTTAAGATGCCTCCTTTTTCATGGGTAGGTGTATACAATGGCATACAACTTTTAGCATGTAGGAATTCCAGTTTTACGTACTTCTTTTTTTTTTTATAAGTAAGAGACAGTTTTACGTAGTTGCAAAACATGATCGCTGAAATCTGGTGGAGAGAAGTATTTCGTGAGTACGTACTTAGGGTATGAATCGTATGATAGAACAGGGTTTGGAAGTAAAGTAGCGATCCATAGAATTAGGGAATTTGTCGTCTGAGGATTGGGTGAAAGGGGCCATGTTTCCCGCCCGCACCCACTTTTCTGTAGACTGTACAGCCCAAGAGTGGGCTTAATGTAGATTTCTTCTCATTAATTGCCCCGAGTTTTTGCTTGTACCCCTTGATTAATAAGAGCCAAAAATAAGGGAAGGAAACACAATGTTCGAACCATGGGCTTCTTTCCTCTTTCTTCTGGATCTCGGAAGTGCCTAGTTGATCAAATTCCTTAATATTTCCTCCATGGTTGTCCTCACTTGTCCTTTAGAGTGTTCAACAACGGTGCCATTTTGCTTAGAGTTAAAAGGGTTAGTGATTCTTCAAAGGGTTGTGCAC
This sequence comes from Juglans microcarpa x Juglans regia, assembly GCF_004785595.1. Lineage (NCBI taxonomy): Eukaryota > Viridiplantae > Streptophyta > Magnoliopsida > Fagales > Juglandaceae > Juglans > Juglans microcarpa x Juglans regia. Next base: position 6,824,043 of record NC_054607.1, read on the forward strand.
AAAGTGTATGCAACAAATTTAATATTGATTTAACTAGTTTTTGTTTTTTTTTTTTAAGTAAGAAGTATACCACATACACCAAGTATTTTTTTGTATGCTAAATATACACTTCCAAATGCATAGACCACTTATTTTGGACACAGTGTATATGAATAATTATCTTATCCGTCTCAAGCAACCTGCCATGGACAAGTTATTTTTTTGGATAATGATAGAGTTACTACCCTCCTACTACCCATTTACTACTCTTTTTGTATTTGATTTTTTTTTATTTTTTAATTTTACTTAATAGTTAAGGAAGTGACTATTAGTAAAATTATATATTTTTTTAATTTTTCTTAATGATTAAGGATATTAAAAAAATACTAGAGAAAATGATAAAAAAATAAAAAACTTCAAATACACTATAAGAAGTAAATGGGTAGTAAGAGGATAGTAACCCTATCACTACCTTTTTTTTTTTAACCTCTGAATTTATTTCTATTGGTACCATATTACTCATGGCTTCATTAGTTTCAAATCTCCTTATATGTTGTTTAACTTGTTTTTATTCAAACCCAAGTATGTGGCTAGGGTAGTGCTAGTGTGCCGCCCAACTTTGACCGCTGGGCGTGCCCACTAGTACAAATTTCACTTTTTATTTTTTTCTTCTTTTTTTATTTACATTTTGTTAACATATTTAAATATTTTTAAAAAAATACATCAATACACTAATAGTCACTTTTTTAATCAATAAGTAAAAGAAAAAAAAATTTAAAAAAAAATTAAATGCATGAGTGGTCAAAATGAGGCGGCATGGTAGAATTATTGATGTGGCTAAGCGCTCTCTTATGTCTATTGACAACTTGGAAACCTTTACAGGTGGCAAACCAGAACCAAAGGCTGGAGGAGACTCATTGGCTCAACTTAGTAAAGAGGGTGGTGCTGTCCTCATGGTCTGCAGGACTTGTGGTAAGAAAGGTGACCACTGGACCTCAAGGTGCCCGTACAAGGATCTTGCCCCACAGGCTGAGGGATTTGTTGATAAGCCTTCTGCTGTATCGGAAGCCACAACCACTGCTTCTGGGGCAAGCAAGGGAGCATATGTTCCTCCGGGCATGAGAGCAGGGGCAGAGAGAACCGGATCTGATATGAGACGCAGGAACGATGAAAACTCTGTTCGGGTCACCAACCTCTCAGAGGACACCCGGGAGCCCGATTTGCAGGAGCTCTTCCGGCCTTTTGGTGCTGTAAGCCGAGTTTATGTTGCCATTGATCAGAAGACTGGCATGAGCAGAGGATTTGGTTTTGTGAACTTTGTGAACAGGGAAGATGCTCAGAGAGCCATCAACAAGCTCAATGGTTATGGTTATGACAGTTTAATCCTTAGAGTTGAATGGGCCACACCAAGAGCAAACTAGATCACAGGCCAGCCCGAACATCCCCTGCCTCTCTCTCTCTCTCTCTCTCTCTCTCTCTCTCTCTGACAATTACCTAGATTTATAATGAGACTTTTGGCAGGTCGTTATTTCTTTTCCAATCTCTGTTCAGATAGTTTTATGTTTGCTTGTCAAAAGAAGAAACACTTGGTCGATGGTTGTAAGACTAGCCATCCAAGATGGTGTTAATTTTACTCTTCATCCACTTTCATACACAAAGTCTCTGTAATTTATCGCCTAAATGATGTGAAATCTCATAGGATGTTATGGAAGATGAGCATCATATTTCAGGCCAAAAGAGGGAAACTTGGAAACCAGTTGAGGTAGTTCTAATTCAATACAAATATTTGTTCTCTCTTTAAACCTAAGCTGTTTTTTAATTTATTTTATTGTCATAAAGTCGTGATTAACCTTTATATTCCAAGGAATTAATACACATAATCCTCTCAATTTACCATCCAAATTATAATCAACTTCTCAATCTTTCAATTTCGCTATTTAGGTAGGAAATAGGAAATATCGATGATGATTCATGCACTGTTTGATTTCCAAGAAAAGGAAATAAAGAAAAAATTCTTAAAACAACGAAAAAGGGGATGTAATTTCAATGGATTAGAGTACCATTAGGTTGCACGATTATAAATACCCAAAATGCATGTTTGGTAATTTATGATGTACATTAGGAACTAATTAATAAAATTGCAAAATATAAATACCCAAAAGTTAAATTTAGATTAACATTTTTATTAAAATATGTCTAACCAAAATTCTTGCTCACAAATGTCATGCTTCATGAAACGAGCAGGTCACTCACATTGATTAGCGTCTGTATTAATTTTAATTTCTTAATTTTCTTTACTAAAATAATAAAAATCGTTCCTTTGAAAAAACTTCAGTTTTTTTTTTTTTGAAATAAAATTTTGATTCATGTAAAAATGAAAAAAATGGAAATCAACAAATTATTGTCATTTTTTTATGAGGATTGCTAGAGACATAAAGGGATCTTACACACTGATGTGTTTCACATCTCATTTTCTCTCTCTCTCTCTCTCTCTCCCTCCTCTCTCGTGCCTCTCCTCCTCCCCCTTTCCCTCTTTCTTTCTCCCTCCTCTCCTCGTGCCTCTCTCCTCCTCCCCCGAGGTGGTTCCTGACCACACAAGTCGACAGTCGTCAACTCAGATCCCGACCACACCGGCCACCTAGCAGCGGCCACGCAGCGGTCGACCACGCACACAGTGTGCGCCCCTTTCTCTCTCTCTTTCTCCCTCTCAGGCCGGTTCCCGACTATCACAGACGGCCAAAGGATGTCGACCGTTGACCACGCATGCCATCAGCTTAGATCCCGACCATCTCGGCCACACCAGTGTATGGAATCCATTTATGGGATTCTTTTGTGTCTATTAGGGGTGTAACCGGTTCGGTCCAGTCCGGTTTTAGACAAAATTTAGGACCAAATTAGTATATACCAGTTTCGCATTTTTCAAAACTGATTACGTACCGGTTATCCTCCTAAACCGGTACCTCCAGTTTCCGGTCCGGTTTTTCGATTTTTTTAAAATGTATAGTGATTTATATAATAATTTATATATAAACTTAAAGTATATTACTAATAATAATATAGTATTAGACTATAGTATTAGTATAAATATTAGTACTAATTATAGTGATTAGAATAATTATATATTAGTATTTGTTAATTGTTATAGTGAGTTTAATTTATTATAACTATTTTATTGATAGACTATAGTGATAGTATTAGTATAGTAATTTAGTATTAGTATTATTATATCATTATTTTATATGTGATTATTTAGTATAGTGATTTATATACTAATTTATACATAGACTTAAAGTATATTATTAATAGTAATATAGTATTAGACTATTGGTATTAGGTCATAAAATGTAAATTATAATTAATATAAATTACATACTAATATATATTAGTATTACTAATCTACTAATATCTTATGTACTTATAAAAAAAAAATATTGAGAATTTATTAGGCCATCAAAATTTAGTAATAATATTTGAGTGATTTTTCTTTATTTTTTAGTTCTTACTTCTTATGATAAAATGTTATTAATAATTTAATATATATATATATTTTATGTTTAAAGTATATGATCAATTAAATTTTCATCTTTAAGATTAAGCTTTTATTTTATAAATTATAATAACATTATCTTATATATAATTATATTAATAACATATAATCAAACAAATTACAAATGTTCATATTTAAGATTAACATTTTATGTTATAATTTATAAATTATAATATGAAATTATTTTATATATGATATATAATTATATATAATATATAAAAATCTCATATATAATTATATATTATATATAAAACTTATATATAAAAAATATTTTATATAATATATATAATTAATTTAAATATATATTTTTTTCCAATTGTTCAGGTCGGGTTCCGAAAATTACAAAACTGAAATTAGACGGAATCCAACCGATTTTTATAATATAGGACCCGGACTGGTCCACTGGTTTAGATTTACTCCCCACTGTCTATAGTATTTTCTTCTTTTTTTTTTAATTAATTCGGTCATTAAAAGATATACTAACTATCACTTCATGACACGTGTCAAAATGCCACGTACCCAAAGGGCCAAAAGTGCTTTTATAGGGGAAATTGATTTTCAAACGTAAGCACGATAATCCATTTTACCTTTAGAGCATTATTGGACTATGCATATCGATATATAAAATTATCTCTTTTTGTATAATCATTTTCTCATTCAAATAAAATTTTTATATTAACTTATACATATTTTACAAAATAATAATTAATTTTTTGTTAAAATCAATTTTTTTATATATTATATTAAAAATATATATAATATATTATAATAATAAAATAAATGTGTAAGTGAATGTTTGTTATTTTGTTAAAGAATAAAGAAAACGAAATGATTGTGAGAGAGGGAGAGAGTGGGAGGATAGAGAAATAATAATTAAAATATGTTTTGTGAAGTGAATAGTAATTATTCAAATTTAAATAAGTACTGTTCATATCTAGCTAAATATTTGAATATGCATATGTCAATGTAAAAGATTTTAAAGTCATATTATGTAAATATAACTTTATATATACATATATATAGACCAATATAGATGCTCTAGATAACATTTTCATTGTCAACTTTAAAAGCGTACAATCAACATGCCATCTCCCCCTACCTTTTTTGGTCTTTTGAATACATTTATATCTTTTTCTAAGCTGTAAATTACACTCGCATCAATTAGAGGTATTTTATAAAAGAGAAAAAAAAAGTTATAAAAATAACGTAGCTTTACAGATATATCTTCATGATTTGGATTGATAAATGATAAATCATATTTACATTTTAAGTTGTGCAAGTCTCATGTACGTTTTTTAAATAAATAAATTTCAAATAAACAAGTCTCCTACAGTCATTTTGTGCAAAAAATAGATCTCACCTCAAAAAGTTTTAAAAAAATATATTTATTTTTAGTAGAATTCACTTTTTTACAAAAATACTTGTCTATTTGAAACTTATATTTAGTATTACATTTCGGGAAAAGTAGATAAATCTAAACTCTATATAAAAAAATTATTTTTCAATAATAGACTCTACTTATGAGTGATCAAGACTTGCATATCGTATCTAGCATTACTTTTTTAAAATATTGACAAAATTGTGTTAAACTCAATAACTCAACTATAATATTATATTAAATCATTATTTTAATTAAAAAAATAAACTTAATTATTTAAATTGCATCGTAAAAATTGTAAATCACGGCAATTTATAAAATGTTGTTTCTATATTATTTGTATTTTTAGTCTAACATTTATAATTCAATTTCAGATAATTAAAAAATTAGCATCTGAACTCAAAAGCATGTTCAAAAACACTTTTCTGAACTCGTCAGGTGGTCCAAGTGTCCAACCAATTGAGTAACTCAAGTGAGCAATGATTTGCACGAATTCGTATCCTCTCTTTGCCACCACCGATTCCTGTTTTAAACACATATTCCAAAGCAAGGGGCCAGATTCCCTTTGACAGTCGGTCTCTTCTCGTGGGTTGCTCCGTCATATGCCTCCTCCTCACTGAAGCATTCGGCACTCTCTCTCTCTCTCTCTCTAGAATATTTGTCGCATTGCCCTTTGCAAAAGATCAAGTTTTTAGTCTCCAAGCTTGCAATGGCTTCGATCATCGAATATGGGTGGCTGGTACTGCATTTTAAAACCTTTATGTGGCAATTTGGCCAACTTTTTCTGTTTTATCTTCAGTTGTATTTGATAATTCTTGCCCTAGATTTATTTTCTTTGATGGGTATTGTTAGTTTTGGACTTGTTGTGTATAATAATAATGCAGGTCAAATCATGGGTTTGTCTTGATTCCTTGTTTTAGTAATGTTTCGAAAATCCTAGTTTTAGCCTTGCAAGATTTGGGTTCTGGTTTTTCTTTTGTTTTCTTGTTGTTTTGGTCAAGGATTGTGACATCGGGGGCGCGGTTTATTTGATAGTGATGTGTACCTATGTGGTCAAACGGCGTTTGTAATACAGTGCTTTTATTTCGAAACCTTATACACGAAGTTATTTGGACAGATAAATGTAGAATCTAGAACCCTGTGCATCAAGGTTTTAAGAAGTTTAAGCTTATGGGCCCCGACCGGTAGACTTTTAGCTGAGCTGCATCACAGACTCTGTTGTCCCTTTAGGAATTGAAGAAGTTTGTAACAGTTACTTATTAAAATAAAAAGAAGAAATTATAGTAGTTTATCTGAGCGGACATCATTTCATTTTTTGTAATGTTTCTTTCTTCTAAGAAAAATGCATGGAGAATGTTCAAGATGTTAGCCACGTTTACGATGGATGTTACACTTTTTTTTAATATGCCAAACGTGTTCATTTTAATTCTCAGGCCTATGAAGTCTTTGGTCCAAGGCTTAGACACAAGAATCAGTTATTTGTATTGGTGGCATAGTACGCTATGGGCTTCAAAGATGTGGAATTATGTGCTTCTCCCTTTTTATTTTTAAAATGATTTTTTTATTATTTTTTTAATAAGCTAGTTAGTGTTCATTTGAACCATTCATCAGTATGAACGCTCAGAATTTTTCTGGAATTTCGATTGTCAAAGGGAATTGTGTCTGATTTCACCAATGTTGAGTTGTGGAATGATGATTATTCAAGCTATGGACATTAAGTTCTGTTCTCTTCATGCGCTTGTAGTCTTATTTGTTATGAGCTTTTAGTTTAAATCTCTACTAATTATTTTATTTTGGCGATGCAGTATCTGATCACACATTTCAGTGACTTTCAATTGGCATGTCTTGGAAGTTTCTTTCTCCATGAAAGTGTTTTTTTCTTATCTGGACTTCCTTTCATATATCTTGAGAGGGCAGGTTGGCTGAGCAAATACAAAATTCAGGTCCAGTTCTTTTTCCTTGCCATTACTCTTGAAGAAGTTCAGTAATTTCATATTTTTTGAAGCTGAATCCTGAAATGGTGACTAACTTTATTCTTACCAGAGCATTAGAGATATTTGGCAGAGAGAACATTAGTAAAAGATTCCAGTGCACAATTAATGCATGTACCAATAACTTGCTGCCATGTCGGGCAGTGTTCATTTTCTGCAATAGAATTGTGTTATTGTTCTTCTTATTCTGTGAAGGTAGCTATGAAGGTTCAATGTTTGCCTTTCTCTTATAATGATACTCTTATGGAGGTTCTTCTGACAGTGTATTGTTTTCAAGTACTTATAAAAAAGTGTTGTTTTCGAGTCATAAACTTCGCTTTTATCTATTCTGTGGTGTTCTTCTTAATGCCTAACCAGTTAAGGACCAAACATAGTATGCATGATAAGATGCTTGCTTTCTTTCTTTTTCACTATGTATTTAGTCTTATCAAGAGTTCACCAGTGTCTTCAAGCTGCTAAGGATTTCTATTTGCGACCCTTATCATAGGGAACCCCTCTTACTGAAAATCATCTTGTGTCGTTTTTTGGTACTTCCATACAACGTATATTGAGGTTTATATGTTTGATTTAATGGACTGGGCTTTTTGCATAAGATTTCTGTAGGTTTCTATGGTATTAGAACCCATATAGATATATTCATATATATCTCAAGTATGTACTTGTAATTTGTTTGTTTTAATTGACTGGGCTTTTTTTCATAGAAGTATATATGTTTGTTAGAGTTAGCATTACAAACACCATTAATATATAGATTGTAGCTTTAAGGACAAATTGTCCATGTTGTCCTCTGCTATTGAATACCCAAACTTTTCTATTTGCAATTTTTATTGCTGCCACTAACCGGTACATGGTAAAGATATTTCGATCTATCTCAATTTCTATTGCTGCTATTGCCATAGCTCAATTTGTTTCTCTATCTCGTTGAATTTATGTCATTTAGGGTTTTATATTTCTATACAGACAAAGAATAACAGTCCAGCAGCTCAGGAGAAATGCGTTGCTCGTCTGCTGCTTTATCATTTTGGTGTCAATCTTCCAGTGATGATCATCTCATATCCTGTCTTCAAATACATGGGCATGCGAAGTAGTCTTCCATTGCCGTCCTGGTATTTTCAGGTTCTTTATATACTAAAGCTTTGTTCCTGAGATATATGCACTGATATATAGGCCTCGTTTGTTTTTTGAGATGAGATGAGATGAGATGAAAGTTGAAAGTTGAATAAAATATTGTTAGAATATATTTTTTTAATATTATTTTTGTTTTGGGATTTGAAAAAGTTTGAATTGTTTATTTTATTTTGTATGAGAATTTGGAAAAGTTGTAATAATTAGATGAGATGAGATGAGTTGGGATGAACTGTGAAAACAAACGAGGCCATAGTATTATATGTATGGCCTTCATCAATTTTTTCCTTGGACAGTAACATTTCCATCTTGTCTAAAGTACAGCCAGTAAGATCCCTGCTTTTGGTTCTGCAGGAATGTAGTTTTAACACAGATAATATTTTACTTCATCCTTGAGGATTTTGTGTTCTATTGGGGACACCGGGTTCTGCATACAAAATGGTTGTACAAATATGTTCACAGTGTTCATCATGAGTAAGTGCAAGCTATAATTGCTTTATCAAGTGTTTAGGTCTATAACAATCTTTTTAATTTTCTTTTAAAACTATCTTACTTATAAAAAAAAAAAAAACAAATCTTTTTTGTTAGGTGCTTATTGGTTGCTCTTATGGGCTTATTAACTTGTACAGATATGCTACTCCTTTTGGACTGACTTCTGAATATGCTCACCCTGCTGAGATACTGTTCCTTGGCTTTGCGACCATTATTGGTCCTGCTATCACTGGACCCCATTTGATGACTCTGTGGTTATGGATGGTACTGAGAGTCTTGGAGACAGTTGAGGCACATTGTGGGTACCATTTTCCATGGAGCCTCTCAAACTTCTTGCCTTTGTATGGGGGGTAAGTGTGTAGGTTTTCCCTCTTGGTGGTTTCATAGCATCTGATTAATTCCCATAATTACCTCTTGGACAATGCTAGCGGGCCGCCCGGCATGTACTGCTGGGCATGCCCCCTAGTGCATTTCAATTTTTTTTTTCATTTTCTTTTAAACATTTTTAACCATTAAGAAAAAAAATACACAACTTCACTAATAGTCACTTCCTTAACCATTAAGAAAAAAAAATTAAAATACCTGAGCGGTAACTTTGAGGGGCCCAAATATCATTTTCCTTACCTTTTATCCTGAAATGTTTAATCCATTATTTTCCAGGGCCGATTTTCATGACTATCACCACCGTTTGCTTTATACCAAGTCTGGCAACTACTCGTCAACTTTTACTTACATGGACTGGTAAGTCTATTTATTTTCCACACTGCTTAAAGCATTGGCACATTTGTATTGTTTGGTTAGACCAATGTCTGTTGTCTCGAGCCAGGGTTGTGAGAGTGTCCTGCATTGGTTAAGGGTGGTGAAGGCATCTCACATTGGTTAAGAATGAGTGGATCTTGCAGCTTAGAATGATTCCAATGGACTCCAATTGTAACATTAACTAGTCTTCTACTTATAAAAACCCATTATTAGCCCTTTGAGATATGGTTGGACTTTCCTTGGATTGCTACAAATGTTATCAAAGTCAATCTAAGTGTGAGACTTGAGCTATGCTACCTACAACAAAATGGCAAGGTGTTCTCATGCTTAGGTGTCACACTTATATAATTCCTGTGTACTTAGGCTATGCCTATTTGTATCACCAATATAATCCTTGTTTTAATATCCTTAAAAAAATTGCTTGGCGAGAACCTTGGATTGAGTATAAGAGGGTGGTAAATGCGTATTGCATGGGAGGGAGAAGTTCTTGCTGTCTATAATGATTCCAAAGGGATTCAGTTATAACATTAACTAGTGCTTTTGGAGTATAAGCCCTGTGACTTGGACTTTTATTAGGCCATGCAATATGTCAATTTTGGTAGCCTAGGGTGCAATGTGTAAAACATGTTGTTTGTCGGAGGTGGAAAGTGTATTTACCCTCCCCTTGCCCCCCCTCCAAAAAAAATTGTTACATGGAGGATCAAATAGTGGTCTGGATGAGTTCAAGTCCTTGACCATTTTTCTTGCTAAATTGTGATTTTTTCTAGATATCTGCAACCATTTGTGGCATCTAGAATATGGTCTGTGGCATCATATTTCTAGTTCTATGAATTGATCTTGCTTGATATAGAATAACTGGATCTTCTTTGCTTTCACGATAAGTTTCTTGTAAAATATAAAACCAAAAAGGGATTTGGCAAGGTGCTATTCTCTGTAACTGGGAAATGCTACTAATGCACAGTGACAACCTCCTTGCACAAAACTGTATGCACCAGAGTACACAGGCACATGGTGGTCCAAGGTCTCTTGTCGAAAAGGGTATTGCAAGGGTAGGGAAGGCCTAAATTATGTTTGCCTTCATTGTTTGCATGTATGCACGAAAATACATGTGTTCATTGTTGTCCAAGACCTTCTGTCTTGGATGATTTTATTACAAATACTAGGATTATCTCTGATAAGTAGTCAATCATGTATGGTTTTACCTACTTACCACATCTTGGATTAACCATGTTAAATTTTCTGTTGAATTGCACACAATTTTCATAGTGCTGGGTAGCATTTGGTAAGAGTTACGAGTCAGGTATTAAATATGTTCTCTCCATGCTTCAGTTGGTGATCCCAAGTCTCTTTGGTAAAGAATGCCTTTTATGTTCATTGCCTTCCCATAATTGGATGTTTATTATAAGATGAGTACCGATGCACCAAATGTTGCTTCCTCTTTGTTTGTAGTCGTTTCTCTTTGATGTGGACAAAGACTATCAATGTATCATGGAAAAGGTGTCTGCATAAACATAGAGAGAACTGGGTACAAGTGTGATGGTGACATGTTCTTTATCTAATGTCATTTTTTTCACCTGGTTTATTGTCATTTCCATTTTCCTCTGTAATGCAACTTGGTTTCAGATTGTAATTAAGGAGCAGATTGGACATGACCTAGTAGACTCTTACGTGCTTTTCCTGTTGGGTTTTGGTGCTTAATGCTTATTCTGTTCATTCATAGTAATGAACACCTAGAGTAGAGCCTTTAATACTGACCATATGTGATGCCTCTTCTGTATGATTTCTCAGGGTATTTGGAACTGATAAAGGTTACAGAAAGTTAAAGGCTCTGAAGAATGGTGGAATCGAAGATGGAAGCAAGCAAAAGTGACAAATTGTTTTTTAAATAACCGGGCATCAAGATGTTGCTTCCTCATTTAAAGGCCATCTTAGAGGTCTTGTTTTGTCCCTGCCTCATCTCATGTGAAACAACCTTTTTGTGTTAGATTGCTTTTTGTTTACAGTGTGACATTATGTGGAATCAGTGGAAAGCTTACTCTGCATATATCTTTCTTTTTTGTCCTGCTAGATCAAGATAGGTATCCATTTTTTTCTAGTGGGTAGCTAATTCCATATTATTTACTCCCCAAGTGACTTGGTTAATAATTTCCTGTTGGATCATGGGGGATGTTAACTGCCCGAATGCCGGACTTCCTAAAATGTGAATGCTCGGTGGTCATTTTTCTTTCAGGCGATCAAGGGTGGTGCCAAAGTAGGGGTTTTGCAACCCCGCCCCGCACCCCAGGGAGGTGGAGGCAGGGCCCCCGCCCAAGCCACAATCCATTGGGTCTAAAAATTATTTTTTGGACTTAAATTATAATATAATTTAAATTATATTAAAATTTATAAATACAAAAAGAATTTAATCACATTAGATTATTAAGTCTCATATTATTTAATTAAGTATGATTATTATATTGTATTGATCTTCTATATAAAGGTTGGCCTAAGAGTCTAAGGCAATCCATTAACTTAAATATAACTTCAAATTTTTAACAAGTTGTATGTATATATATATATACAATATATTTATTTAATAAATCTTTATATAGTTTTAATTTTTTATATCAGGGGAGGCAGGGCGAGGGTGAGGGTGGGGTAGAGGGAGGTTGGCTCCTACTGCCCACCCCTATAATCTATAATACATACAATTCTTAAAGAGATTATTTCCAAAATCATTGAAATGTTAAAGCTGTTTTCATTTCATAATTCCTCTCTTGTTAAATCACCAATTGTGGAGCATTTTTTTTCTCTTATTGGGGGTGGTTTGATTTTCTCCGAATCTCCGTTGATAGGATTTACGTATCTGTCAAAGAATTAGATCCCTTTTTGGCATCCAACATGACTTGATAATTGCTGGGACACGTAGAAAGTTTGGATTTGACGTTCGTGGCTGTCACTCTACTCTTTTGTCTGGATGGTGTTGATTACAATATTTTAATTACCGTATCGAATATCGTACTGATCAAGATATTGAAATGAAATATTTTGATATTAATATTATTTTAAAATAGTATTTTAGAATAATGTTTCAGAATAGTCAATATATAAAGAAATTATATATATAAATATATATAAAAATTATATTTTAAAATAATAATCTATATATAAATAAATTATATATAAATACATATATATATATAAATTATAAATAGTCTAGTCTGAATTGAGGTAAAAAAATAAGCTTGTAGTTTGAAAAAATAAAAAAATAAAAAACAAAAAAAAAATACAGGCTGAAATATAAGTCGGTATCGGCTGAAATTTAGGTCAGTACGATCGGTACCGGCCGGTATGGCCGGTACAGAATAAGTATAATACCTATACTGATCGGATGGCCGAGACGAAAAATTTTAACCGTACCAATTAGTACGATACAAAATTTAAAACACTGATTGATCAAGCTGGTTTGCTTTTTCTTTTCTTCCCCGAAGCCACAGAGCATTGTACTTCTTCGTCTTTGGTTCCGTGTTCTAAGCATCCCTGCTTTAGATTTCCATCTCTCGTTGGCCCCATTGCCTGGATTTGTTGACATGACTGATGATGTGTTACCTCCTCTTTTTGTTCCCCTAATTGCAATAGCTCCGAGCTATTTGTTTCCTGTGTTTTTTTTTTTTTTTTTTCTTTCTTTCTAAGCAAGTAAATATATTCATTCAGATAATGAAAATGAGATATATGAACAAAGGGTTGTGTTTCTCAACAAATACCTTATTATAACAACCACATTGTTAAAATGAAGAAAAAAAAGAGGTCTTAGAGCATTAACATTGAATTATGCATATACAAATGTAAAATTTACATAATATGACATGATTTTACATTTGGCTATTCCACTCAAAACTTATTTTCACATTGGATTATCTATCTATTAGTTAAAATAATAATAAAATATTCTAAATTTAATAATATTTTTTCTCAATTTTTTTTATTCTATTAATTTTTTTTTTCTAAATTAAGAGCTACATGAAAATATTAATGTTTTACAATATTAATTTTATTGTTTTGTATCAATACTTGTTCATTTATTGGGCTTGATGCACTTTGTAGAGAGGCTGGACTAGAAAAGCAACTAATTCACATTGGAAAAGTGAGGGAAGAGAGAGAGGAAGAAAATAATAAACAAACATTTGGTTGAGCTACAGTATCAAGTCAAATATGACCGAAGGAGTTGAACCACTGTAGCTAAAAGCCATTTGATTTTACACTTGCATAATCCAATGCAGCTGCTTTTAATGTTTTATTAGCCATTTGAGCTTTTGCAGTTGCATTTGGATATTCCCATGCGAATGCTCTAGGACCAAATATTTGGTTTCCACCCATATCCTGCAAAGAATGCACCATCTTAAATGATAATTTTTTGTAGTTCACACAGCAGTACAAACTGTGGACCACCGCTAGAAGTAGAGGCGGGCAACGGGGCCCCGCCCCCCATCCGCCCCGCCCTCGTGTGTATGGCCCTGCTCGCATTTAGCACCCAAAGCAGGGGCGGGGGTGGGATAAGGGTAACCCCTCCCTGTAAATCCCCCGCCCCACCCCGCTTATATAATATATATAAATAAAATTATATATAAGTATATATATATATATATAAACCACGCATGAAATGACTGGGTTTTTTTTTTTTTACTTTAATTTATTTATTTTCATTTAATCGATATTAATTTCAAATTTAAGATAGCGTCTACGGCTACCTCCGATGCAGTATGACTTTGTGTATTGGACCCACCATTGCCATAGTTTGCACAACTTGTCCCTTAATTATTTTTTGTATTTATAATTTTATATAATATTTTAGTATCTAATTATTTTGTTTGTATGTTTTTTAGCTTTTATATTCTCAATATACATATGCCGAATCCTAATTCTAAGGACCCAATGATATATGCTCATCTTTATCCCAATGACCCAATCTTATCTTGGTTAGTATTTTTAATATTTTGTATTTTAAATTTTTGTTTCATATTTATAATTTTATAATTCTAATTTGTTTTATTTTTAACTTATTAAATATTGTAGATTTTATAACTTTTATGATTTTGATTCTTAGTCTCACAACTCAGTCTCAATGAACTCACCGTCATTCCAAATTGATCAAATTTGAAATGTTATGATTTTGTTAATTTACAATCAATTGTAATATTGCTACAATAGTTAATAGTATAATTTGTAATATTTACTATTTTTGGATGAGTTTGTAATATTGTAATAGTTTATTAGTTCTCTTAATTTATATAATTGTAAATTTGTAATAGTTTAGTACTTTAGTGATGATTATTAGTTAATACTTAATATTATTAATTAGTTGAAACTTAGTATATACTTATAGTTCTATCTATATAATTTAATTTTTGTGTTCATTTTTTAAATATATTTATTTTTAAGTTAAATTTTGGGCCCAAAAACATTATGTGTCATTTTGGACCCAGATAATTGAATTAGGTCGAAGGCCCAGTAAGGGGCAGACAGATGGAGATCCATCTCTGCACTTTGGGTAGCGGACGGGGTACCTCGCCCTTTGCATGGATAGGGGTGGGGTACGGGAAAAAATTTTCCACCCCCGCCCATGCAGGGGCAAGGAAGGAGTGGCCCCGCCCAATAAGGAAGGTAGCACCTCTAACTGGAGGCAATGGAAGCTAAATGTGCACTACGATTTATTATCTTGAAATATTTCTTGAAGAGATCCATATTCTCTTATTCAAGATCATCCGTTAGAAAAAACGTAAACATAGTAGAAAAATGAGTATCAGATGGACTGGACTGCAGTGCGCCAAATTTTTGTTTGAAGTCATGTGGTCAAAAGAGGATGTGAATAAAATATATATTATTAATTTAGTATAGTTAAAAGAGACAAACCTCATTTGGTTACGTAAATGTGGAATAATAGTAAAATAGTTTAAATTAAAATTTTTATGAAATTTTGGAAAAAGAGAGAAAAAAAGTTGAGAAAAAAAAATTATAAAGTTAAAAAGGATCATAATATAACTCTTTACTATTATTTTTGTTTTAAAATTTAAAAAAGTTAAATTATTTTTTTATGTTTTGTTTAAAAATTTAGAAAAATTATAATAATTATGTAACGATTAGATGAAAAAATTAAAAATTTGAAATTAAAAAATATTTATATTTGAATGGTATTTAAATAATGAGATAAAGATGAAATAGTTTCAATAATTTGTGAAATCAAACTAAACCTTAAAATTATATAAGTTTATCCACATATTGAGAAGAATAGTGTTATATACCGACTAAAGTTTGTAAGTCTTGTACACTTTCTCTGAAAAATGGTGAAATTTATTATTAATAAAATATTTTTTTATGTAAATTTTATATAAATCATTTTTTCAAAATAAATTCGTAAAACTTGCATTCATTAAAATTACAGATATCATTTCCATGCAAATAATTCTTTCTTTCTTCCATCTATAAAATTTTGAAAATCGTAACCGATCACAATTTTCAAAGCTAGGTTACATTTTTCTTTTCAGAATTCTATAGGTATCAGTCTTTAAAATAATAGGTAAGAAAATTGTAAGATATCACAATTTTCAAAGCCTAGGTTACATTTTTCAGAATTAAATAGGGTATCAGTCCTAAAAATAAAATAGGGAAGAAAATTGTAACCTAAACTAGAGATGATATTTGTTGATTTAAAAGATGATCAATTTTAAAGTAACGATACTTGCACAATCTTAATTATATAAATAATCATATATCTTCCATTTTTCCTAATTTTATGTATTTTCGTAGTTTTAATTTTATGTATTTATCTTTTTAACTGTAAGATAAAAAACACTTAAAGAAAAATAATGCTTAATAATTAATAGTTATAGAATGTATCAATATAGCGCATTTTTTTTTAAAAATAAATAAACATAAAATTTATATAAAAAAAATTAATTTTTTTAACAATAAATCCTACTCTTCTCTAAAAGAAATAGACAAAACTTATAACTTTATTTAAAGTTACTCAAATAATATTATTACTAATAATGCATCCAATTCCCAAAGTATATTCCCCATTGCTTTCTTTCTTTAAATAAATTCCCTAAAATTTTTGGAGAAACCTTAAAATTAGCAGTTCATTAAAAAAAAAAAAAAAAGGTATTCACAAAATGACTGACAATATTTAATAGATTATAGATCCATAGTCCATTCATCTTTTAAAAATATTAAAAATATTTTATAGATGTTTTCATCAAATTCACTTGATATTGTGTTCCAACATGTGACATTCTGTCCACGTTCACTGTCTCTTCCACTCCTTCACCCTATATATATATATATAATAATAATAAATAAAAAAACAGCCATAAAAGCCCTAAGCCAACCCCTAATGCCTAAAAAATCTTTTTAAAAGAATCTTAAGACAACCCGTTGACAACTCATGGCATATCGCTACGTGTCCCTTCTCCTGAGGTCCACCACCACAACACTGATGTTGTCTGTACTGTGCCTGGCCAAGGCCAGCTTCGTCAGCAACGTCGACGCCTCCGAGCACGCCTTATCGGAATTTTCGAACCCGGAAACTTCAGCCACTCCAGCCGGCGAACACGGTGACGCCTGAGACTTCCCTCTCAGGCACAATCTCGCCACCCCACACGCCATTTCGTTGGACACCACGTCCCACAGACCGTCGCTCGCCAGGATCAGACACTCGTCCCCCGCCGTCCGATCAGTGATCGTCATCTCCGGCTCGCAGCTCACGTAAGGCTTCAGGTAGTTATCACCTGCGGTAACATACACGTTTAACACAGTGAGACCATAAGCATATTCATAATTATAATACAGTGCACCGTTGGCTGAGGAGCGATATAATATTAAGAGTATTCTTCTCTCGGCGCTTACCAATAGCTCTTGACATGGCGAGAACTCCGAGAACCCGTGGGCCGTCCCAGTAAATAACCCGACCACCCGCAGCCTCGATCCGTTTCAGCTCATCTGGACGGTCCGGCTGTTATCACGCATCACCAGAAAGAAATCACTCTTAGCTTGCAAATCAATGGCACTACAAAAAAATTTCATTTTCTTTTAATTCTTAAATATGTTCAACGAGCTGCAACAATCAGAACCCTCAGATCACGTGATCCGACGGTTGACTACCAAGCGGACGCGTGAAATCCGCATTTATCACGTTACTCATTCATGAGAATCTGCTTAAGCCACATAAGTTCCGTTTGGTTTCCAAGAAACTGAATAAGAACTGCGAAGGGAATATTTTTCATCGTCGTCTCCAAATAGAAAATACCAGATCTAATCAAATGGAGGCTAAACAATATTAGTTTTCGGATTTCCGTTTTGAATCTTCCTCAGCGGAAAGAGACCATACAATTTCAATTCCATTTTATTAACAATTGTAAGTCTTTAAGAAGTATTATAGTTACCACTAGCTATCGTTTGTTTCCGTTAATCAGCTGAGTTTGCGTGTGAGAGAATTTACGCTACCATCGGGGATTGAAAAACCGAAAAATGAAACTTAAAGAGGAAGCGGATCGAAGCTAACCTTGTGATCAGATGAGAGAGGAACAGGCTTGCCGTTGCGGCAAAGCACGGCTCTGGAGTCACCGCAGTTGGCAACGACGATCTTCTCAGGCGTCATTATGGCAACAACCGCAGTAGATCCAACCGCATCGCACTCGGGCGACTGAAGCTCGCACTTGCACTTGGCTCCCAAAACGCTATCGTTCCACCCAATCGCCTCCTTGTCCATTCGCCTGAAGCTTTGCTCCATCGCGCTCTTCCACTCCGTCGATGAACCTTCCTTACTCTCCAACTCCTCCTTCACCAGCTCATGCAACCGCTCTCTACACTTAGTCGCCACCTAAAGAAAAGAAGAAAGCAATTATATTTTGAATAAAAATCGAAGATAAATGTCTTGTTCTTTATTTTTTTTTCCTAAAAATATCACAAAGTGAGGTAATTCATACATGAGAGCAACCGTGGCCGTCGTAAACACCAAAATAATGCAACTCAGTGGAGGTTTCACGGTCTCGGCGACAGAAGGAAGGGTGGATCGCCACTGCGTCCTCCATTTCTCTCCGCCTTCCACACACTGATGCAACGCCGAACTTCGGGTACTCCCCGCAAACTTCTGGAACCACAGGGGCTGACGGAGAGGTACAGACCGTCGACATAGAAAGATTGGAAGACTGACTCGGAATTAAGACCTCTTTGGTCTTGGATCTTCCGTTTTCTACCACGAACGGTGGTTTTTCCTCATCCAATGCGGAGTTCTCCACAGCGTTCTCGCACTCCCGAGAAAGCAACGGCTTATAGACCTCTAGCTTCTGACGCTTTTGCGCATGCTCCGTCACTGGTGACGCCACACTCGACACAAATTTGAACCGCCTGATCTCCATTCTCCTCCGCCTCGCGGTTCGAGAGTTCTGTTCGCACGGGGTCGATGCCCTGCTCTCACTCGCCAGTTCACAGCAGATCTCTGCCATTCTCAATGAAATTAGCTTCTACCACCAACTAGAAAACCAACAAATACTCGGGAGTAGACTCAAAAAGCCTCTAATTCGAACCCCGAATCACGATCTATCTCTAAAGCTTGATGATTGCAAAAATCTTGAAATTACCCAAACAATAGAATGCGCTAACGAGGAAGCTTTTAAAGCACTTCCATGGCCTTTCCCTTTTATCGGTAATCATGGCCTTTCATTTCAATTTTACGTAGGAGTTTGGTCGCCAAAGGACAGCTGCCGGTCACTCTTTCGGGCAGCCCGCACACGTACTGTTGTGCGTACGTGACGAAGTGCTCTTCCGCCTGAACGAGCTGATATTGACCGTTGATCTTCCTTCTCTCTCCCCTCTTCACCGTTAATAGCAAACGCGTGTAACAACTGCGTCGGGTACAAAGATACGTGGTCCAGTAGGAGCTAAACACCTTCGTTAGGTGAACACCCTTTTCCGACACGCATATTGTACCAAGGCTAGGCTTGTCATTTTACCTGACAAAAATTTTATAATTTTCATTAAAAAAAATATATATAATAGAGGTGTCTAGATGTTTGCCACGTGTATCATTGTAGAGTACGAGATTTTTCAAAAATTCTAAATTTATTCCTTCGGCTACCGTGGTCCAATGAAATCGTTCTACGTATCATTTTCGATTTTGACATGTGGGGCCAGAATGTCGCCATCGTCGACGGTAATAGAATATCTGAGGGGCGGTTCCCTCATCCAAGGACACGCGTCGTAATCGTGGACATCTGAATTGAAACTATCATTCCGATTGTAGACAGTGCAGAAATGTCGAGATTACCCTACACCTTACACGTAGACAAAAAACTGAAAATGCAAGAAATGAAGAGAACATAATCAACCTGAGATTCGGTAAACACGCGGCGAGAAGGGAGTGGACAACGTGTAAATGGACAGACGGGACAGTACGTTTCAGTAGGGGCCCACGAATGAATAACTAAAGCTAGAGAAGTAGCTCCACGTGGAAGATCTGGCTGGCAAGCAATTGTAGTAATCTGGGCATTGAAATTGACAGGAGGCGCACAATTAGTGCCACGTGCCCAACAGAACCCGGCACCACTTAAACCTTTGTCCAGCAATTTTGGACTAATCAGGGTTACTTTTTTATTTGATTTGGTATGATATGGTTAGATTTTTTATATTTTTTAAAAAATAAGATATTTTATAAAAAATAAATAAAATTTATCACCCAAAAAAAGAAATAAAATAAGACCATGTTTTCGTTAAAGTCATCTTAGAAATTTACCTAAAAGTACGTAATTTTCAAAAATCTAAAATCATTATTATACTAAACATATATTAATTAAAAATTTTATTTTTATTTAAATTATTATTTCTTGATTAATTTTTTCCTCAACCTAATTATTCAATAAATAGATTTTAGAATAAAAAGTGAGAAATATTAAAATAGTTGAGTCTAATATTTTAGAATAAAATATTACTTTTGAAGATGAATAGTACATCTTTAAATATAAAAAAATACTAAGAGCTCGTTTGGATAATAATATGAGATGTGATAAGATAGTTTTAGTAAAATTAAATAAAATATTGTTAGAATATGATTTTTTTATATTATTAATTTTTTAGAATTTAATAAATTAAATTATTTATTATATTTTATATAAAAATTTAATAAAATTATATAGATGAGATGAGATTAAATAGATTAAGAATATTTCTATACTCAAATCGGCCTTTAAAAATACTGTAATTTATAGTTGAAGTCATTAGTATTTGACTATTTCATTGCAAACGAATCCATCGCTATTTCTTCAAATTTTAAAGATGAATTGACATTTGGAGTCAATGCCAATGCTTTAAATAGATCAATTTTATTCAAAAGTTTTCTCAAAAAAGAGTCTCATTAATAAAATTGATTTTTTTATACTTTTTTAAAATAATATATATATATATATTTTAATTCATTTCTCATTCAGAATCACTCTCAAAATATATAATAATTTTCTTAAACAAACCGTCGATAATGGTCGTAGAAATATGGTTAGATTGTACATATTTCTCTAAAAAAATGAAACCCACTAGAAAAAATAGGATTAGATTTTGCTTTTCCATTCTAATAGATCTTATTTTTTATAAAGTGGCTGATATCAATTTTCCATTCTAATATAAATTATTTTTAAATTGAACTGTAATTTCTCAAATCAAATTGTACTCAAATAAAATAAATCTAGAAAATTTTGGGACCGATTAATTTATTTATTTAGACATTTTTTATATATTTATTAAAAGATAAGTATCATATTCACACAACTGTCTTAGAAAAATAAATTGCTTGATTGATATAACTTTATTTGATATTATAATAAAAAAATTTATAAAATCTACATCTTACTTTAAAAAATATCAATTTGTATATTTATTTTTATAAAAAATTTATAAAATACTATTATTTATCTTTGTTAAAACGTCGGGAAAAAATATTTAGTTAGAGTTATTTTAATTTAAAATCGGGTGTAAGCACGCATTCTACATCATTTAAATGGTCTAAATAATGTCATGAAAATAAATTTGTCTTAAAAAACTAATTGAAAATTTTAATGACTCGTTTAATACTTAAATTATAAAATTTTTTTATTTTAAAATAAATATTACGAAATCAAGTAAAACTAGGGCAATTTATAACAGAAAAAAACAGAGGAAAGTGGGTACGAATCGATGGTGGTGTGAACTTTGAAAAGGTACTGTAGGAGGAGATAGCCATGGCGATTTGGGGGAGAGGGGATGGCAGCAGCAGTGACTCGTGTTCGGTCGGCACCAACATGAGTAAACAAAATTATCGTCATCATGGGCACGGCGCGCACGCGTAGTGGTTTTTACTTTTGGGGTCGGAGCGTGCAGCAGCAGGTGGTTTGCATGACGAGACTCGGGAAGGTTGGGGCGGCGTGGTTTTCAGAGCTGGAAAACGCATAACAACGCTGTGACAATAGGATTCCCCCTTTATTATTATTATTTTTTTAATTTTTTATTATTTTCTTTTATTTAATAATTAATTAAATAATTATTAATAAATTTGTGTATTTTTTTAAAATTTGTCCTTAATGATTAAAGATATTAAAACATTACTAAAAAATTAATAAAAAATAAAAATAATAATAGAAATAATAAAAAGATAATAAAAATCATTACTGACAGCAGCGGCAAAAAGAGAGAAGCTGAATCTTTGCAGTCGTAAAATCACAAATTATTTCATTTTTGGACATCTCTCGACTCTCGCAAAGAGTAACGGTAATTACAAGTTTTATCTCTAGTTTATTTTTACATACTCTTTTCAATTTATCTAATTTAATCATTATAAGTTTTTTTAAATTTTTACATAAAATATAATAAACAATTCAATTTTTTCAAATATCAAAATAAAAATAATATTAAAAATATATATTCTAACAATATTCTATTTAACTTTTAACTTTATTCTCAATTCATCTCATCTCATCTCATCTGTGAAAACAAACGAAATCTTAGGAGTTATTTGTAAAGTGAGATGAGATGATATGAGATAAGAAGATTTTAGATGAAAATTGAATAAAATATTATTAAAATAGTATTATTATTTTAGAATTTGAAAAAATTAAATTACTTATTATATTTTGTATAAAAATTTAAGAAAATTGTAATAATAAAATGAGATGAGATGACAGTATTTCTCAATCCAAATTACTCTTTAAATAGACAAATTTCACATGAGTTATTTATAAAAAAAAATAAAATTTACTAATAAAGAATATTTTTTATATATTTTAGAAAGAATTCACATTTTTATAAAAACACTTCTGCTAGGGGCAGTTGGCAAGTGCAAACGGCGCACAGTCGGTGTTTAAAAAAATAATTTTTAATTGCCACATCAATGAAAAAAAAAACAAAGAAGAGAATCGCGGGAAAGATGAAAACAACAAGCTTCTTCTTCAAGCTACTTTTGTCTGAATGTTCTGAGTTTGGCCGTGCAGAGAAAGTTTCAAAAATTTTCTTTGCTTGTTGAAAGAAAGTGGGAAAAATACTGGGAATCATCATCAGTTTGATTATTTTCTTCCGAAATATTATTCTACGGAAAATCACGGTGTGGGTCTTCGGCATCGTCATCTCACGGTGTGGGTCTTCGACATCATCGTCTCGCTGTGTGGGTCTTCGTCTTTTTCTTCACAGTACTCTACCGTGTTGGTCTTCGTCTTATTCTTCTTCACCGTGTGGTAAGAAATCATAGTTTGGATTGTGCTTTGAATGTAATGGATGAATATCCTTTGTTTTGAAGCTATATTTTGAAGCTCTGTTTTCAAGCTTGAAAACATATCTAAAAATGTATAAAAATGGATTTCAGTTTCTCAAAACAGAAATACTAAGTGTTTTTCATTTAGGGAACACAACACAGAAGCACTAAGTGTTTGGTCGGGCGACACTGAACTAAGTGTTTTTCATTTAGGAAACACAAAACAGAAGCACTTGAGTTCACTCGTCGCATGAGCTTCACTGGGCTCATTGATGACATCTGAGGATATGGTTCTTGTGGAATTAAATTGTATGTGTAATTCATGTGGTTCTCATAATTGTTCAAACTGTTTTAGCTAAGTATGATCAAGTAGTTCCACATGCTTGCCTTTACAGTCTTTGAAATGATCAATGTTGGTGGCTCACTTTGTGTTTCACTCCAAACATAATCTGAATCTGGTTTAGTAGTAAAGGGCATCTGAAATATTTATTAAACAGTAATTAAAATTATTGAAACATTATTTAAACAACCATAAATTCTGTAAAACTCATTTTAGATGTTTATTTTTCTCATTTTGTTTTAAATTTTACAAGTCTGAACAAAGGCTTCACGACAGACAGTACAATATATAGGGACTCTAACAGATTATGGTCATTTTTGTAAGCTTGGCCCTCATGTCTAACACTTATTTATGTGCATTCTTTTTCATTCTTTTTTTGTGGCAGCCCCATTAAAGTCCAGCACTACTGCTCCAATCCTTTTTGGTGGCAGCCCCATTTATGTGCATTCTTTTTCATTCCTTTTTGGTTGCACTCTCTTTTAGTTTGATAGTGGAGAGATATTTCCAACACTATACTAATAATACTAGTATAGGTTTAAAAAAAAAAAAGAGAAATTTGTGCATGCATGTTATGGAAGCAGAATATGCATGCAATAATTATTAACTTGTTCCTGCTATGGTTGTCTGCATGAAATAATTAGTTGTGGAAGTAAATTAAATATTTGAATTGTTGCAAAAAGTTTAAAAAGTCGCTATTTTTCGAAGATGTTGAATTCTTTGAACTTTTTTCCTCCTATAAAAATGGTTGTACAATTTTTTTTAATGCAGCATGCATGGAAAAAGGGAAGGAAAACCCATCTCTCTCAACACCATGTAGCTCAAATCCCTCAACTGCGGTATGTTATATGATTCTTAATATTTGTTCGGAGTTTGTCAACCTCGTACTTACTAATTATCATTATTATTGTTATGTTAGGAAATCCCAACAACTGCTCCAAACTTTCTAAATTACATGCACGGTTACGGACCAGGGTCTGCATGGTCACCGGCTTTTATCACATATCCAAATGCATACCAATGTCCAAGCAACATTCAGATGGTGATGCAACTTCTTTGTTGTTTTTTTTTTCCTGTTTTTTGAAAGTTTAATTGCTTTCTTTCTTAGCAGAATACTGGTTATCCATTTCAATATGAGATGAGACCTCCGAGTCCTCCCATGGCTACAAGTTCCAGAACAACTGAAAGATTCGAAGAGGATACACCCGGGTGTAGGGAAACTGAAGTGCCATGTTCCTCCTCTAGGGTTCATGAATAAGGTGAAGAGGATATGCCAGATTCAGGGGAAACTTGTGATAGTACTGCTGAGACACCTCCGTTAGAACGAATGGATGGTGGTGATATGATTGAGGAGCCAAAAGCGGGGATGGAGTTTGATTCTTTTGAGGAATTAATGAGTTATTATAAACTATATGCTAAGAAATGCGGGTTTGGATCCATGACACAAAGGAGTGAAAGGGATGACAAAGGGAGTGTCAAATATGTCACTCTTAGTTGTGCCCGTGGGGGAAAAGCTCGGAATAGGACAATGAATGTTGCCAAACCATGACTGACAGCAAAGACTGACTGTAAGGCAATGATTAATGCCTTAAAAGTTGGGGGAAAGATGCGGTTGACCACAGTTCATAATACCCACAATCATGGGCTGAGTCCACAGAAATTCCGTTTCTTCCAATGTAATCGCGAAGTTAGTGAGACTGTAAAAAGGGTACTAGATACTAATGACCTAGCTGACATTCAAATGAACAAGAGTTTCGGATCTCTTGTTGTGGGTGCGAGAGGATTTGAGAACCTCCAATTTTTAGAAAAAGATTGTCGCAATTACATCGATAAGGCAAGACATCTATGACTTGGAGCAGGTGGTGCTGGAGCGCTTCAAGACTATTTTTGTAGGATGCAGTACAAGAACCTCAGATTCTTTGCCTTGATGGATTTAGATGATGATAAGAGGTTAAATAATGTCTTTTGGGCAGATCCACGCAGTAGGGCAGCTTATCAAGATTTTGGTGATTGGTAACATTTGACACCACGTACTTGACAAACAGATACGAGATGCCCTTTGCTCCCTTTGTTGGTGTAAACCATCATGGGCAGTCGATTCTCTTGGGAGCAGAGTTAATTTCCAGTGAGAACATAGAGACTTTTACATGGTTATTTCAGACTTGGCTGCAGTGTATGGATGGTATAGCCACGCCAGCTATTATTACTGACCAAGACAGAGCGATGAAAAATGCAATAGCCATTGTATTTCCAAAAAGCCGACATAGATTTTTCGTCTGGCATATACTGAAAAAAGTTCCCGAGAAGCTTGGCTCCTATCGTGCTTATAAAAGTGGCCTAAAAACTCAGCTGATGAAATGTGTGTATGACAGTCAAACTATTGAAGAGTTTGAGAAATCATGGGAAGAGTTAATTAGCACGTATAGTTTGCAAGAGAATGTCTGGTTGCAAAATTTGTATGCTGAGTGCACACATTGGGTACAGGTATTTCTGAAGGAGTATTTTTGGGCTGGCATGAGTACAACACAACGGAGCGAAAGTATGAATGCATTTTTCGACGGATATGTTCATGCGAAGACAAACTTGGAGGAGTTTATCGACCAGTTTGACAATGCATTAAGAAAGAAAATCGAGAATGAAATCAGTTTGGACTTCCACTCATTTAGCGTTACAATTCCTTCTATGCATATCTAGATCTCCAATCGAGAAGAGATTCCAAGAGTTGTACACGAATGTAAAATTTAGAAAAGTTCAGCAGCAAGTTATGGGTGTGCTCGATATGGATCCATCTCTACTGATGGTGTGAAGAAGACCTACCTAGTAGAAGATGAAATTTATGTTGAGGAGTTCACGAAACATGTTACATATTATGTAGACTTTAATGAGGAAAATTGCGATGTTAAGTGTTCATGTGGGTTATTTCAAATGAAGGGGATACTGTGTAGGTATGTCTTGGCCATATTGAAATGTAACGGGATAAAGTACTTGCCAGATAGGTACATTTTAGATCGATGGAGGAAGGACATCAAACGGAGATACACGTTAATCCAGAGTACCTATAACACAGGAAATCAACGAGAAGATACTAACAGATATTCAAGTCTGTTAAATATTTGTTATCGGATGATTACTCATGCAGCGGGTTCAAAAGAGCATATTAAAGATGCAACTAAGAAGTTATATGCAATGATTGATTTATATCATGGCAACCAAGAACCCCCTTCAATGACCCAAACGGATTCCAATGTTAGTTTAACAACAGAGGACACAACTACAGTTGGTAGTTCGTAGCAAGTACTCAGTCCACAAGTTGTGCGCGGAAAAGGCAGACCCCCATCTCTGAGGAGAGCATCCAGGATGGAGCAAGAAATGCGGAAGGTTAAAGCGAGGACGAATAAAGTAAATGTAAAGGAAAAACGTAAAGAGGTTCGATATCTTTAATAACAAGAATATTTGCCACATTCATGTTTATTTGGGTTGATTTATTTATGCAAATATTGTGCTGATATATAGTTTTTACTTGTTACTTGACTATTAGCGAGATGGTGGAGATACGTCATCTTAAAACACGTGTAGGAATTTATTTGGCCCATCCGAGATAGATCTTGCTATTGAAGGAAACGTGCAGGTATACATATTTTTGTTACAAAATTGCTGCCTTACTTGGACAAGTATTTGCTACATACATGCGATAGACTTATATTTGACATATTTTTGTTATTATCCATGTATCACTAGACTATTTCAGTCAGCCCAGCTTTTGACATTAGTGGATTCCAAAATATGGTTGGGAGTCAAGAAAGTGTAATATTTCTAAACTTTTTATATTTTTAATATCACCAAATTCATGTCAGAATAATATTTGTTATTTATTCTTTACAGATGCAACTTGAAATGGGTGGATCACAACCTTTGCCCAAATGATATGGTTAAATTTTAATTCCTGCTAAAGCTATTTGTTGAAACTTTATAACTTATGATTCAATTTTGTGGTATATGCATGAAAAGTATACCATGTGATCTCTTGTTTTACTCTAGCACACCTCTAGGCAATTGAATATGCTTGCCTTGAATGTTGATAATTTACCAAAAATGTGGCAGAAAAGATACTTACTATGGCTATTAATAGAGCCATATAGCTGGAAGTTATATTTGCACACTCTGCACTAGTATTAGATGGTGCAGTCAATCTATTACTACTTCCTCTATATGCATATTTTGACACTGATGCATTTATTTTTTATTTTTTTTTATCAAAAAATGCTTTCCACTCTGCACTAGTATTAGATGGTGCAGTCAATCCACGTGATGGAATTTCAATAAGCATGCTTTCCACTTGTGTCGCCAAAACATTTGCAAAGGCTGATCAATTAATGAATTTGGTGTAGAGTTGTTTGTTGTTTCCTAGTCCAGCTTTGAATACTATCTTTAGTGGTAGGGAATCTAATGACTGATATAAGTTTGAACTAAGATGCTCCATTAAATATATTGTCATTTGGCATGTCTTATATGGACTAAATCAATTGAAATTTCGGCTAGCTGTGACTTGAAGAAAATTCTTCTTGTCACATGTGCACATATATTCAAGCATCAATCCTTCCCCATATATACAATTTTCTGTTTACAATTGTTTTATTGTCTAATTTTTCATTCAAGAAGGCTCTCAATGGTTTTTATTTTTTATTTTTATTTTTCCTATAGTTGCAAGTTCACAGCCTAAGATTACAGCCAAGGTCACCAAACACAATGAGGATGATTTGTGGGATTCCATAGCTGCCCCTGCTTAGAACAACATCAAAACCTTTAAATGTGAAATCCCTTGTTACAAGTTGTAGTTTTTGTAAATAACTTAGTGGGAAGAAAGAATGACACAAGTGGAAGTTGTAATTATTTTTGTGGGAAGGAAAGCTTGGCAAGTTTACATTTTTGTAGGTACATTTTTGTGGAAAGAAAGTCTTCCAAGTTGAAAATTGTATTTATATTTTTTTTTCCCTGGATAGAAATGTTGAAGGTGCAACTATTCAAATTGTTGTAATTACTTTTGTGGGAAGAAAGCAAGACACAAGTGAAAATTATAATTTTTTTGTGTAGGGTGAGAAATATATGCAAGTTATTTGTATGCAAGAAAGATATTCAAATTGATGTAATTACTTGGGTTGATTTTTCCCACTTTGCCTATTCTACATGGCTTGGGAAATTGCCTATTCTACATGGCTTGGAAAATTTGTAATTTGCTGCAATATTGAACTGGTGGACGTAGGCATGTAATGGACACGAGTTGAAGGAAGTTTATGCTCCACTGGGATATCATTAATAATGTGCCTTAATTTTGGCTGCTTGGTGTACGTGAGAAAGTCAACGGGAAGAGTTTGTTTGGGTGATTACATTACCTGCTTATGCACCAGTTTTGGCTCTTCATTGTATAAGTTTGTTTTGAAGGTGATGACATTACCTGCTTATGCTTTATGCTCTTGTATCAATGTGATCTTACTAAAAAGAGATATACAGGACTGTCAAGAAGATGATACTCACAAGTTTATTAACTAAGTCCTTATGGCTTAACAGAGAAGAGAAAATTCATCATAATGCCCAAAAACTAGACGTGTAAAGTAATAATATGCATACAAACTGTCTTTTCGAAGGTCCCAAATATGCAATATACGTGTACATTGAGAGTTCATTTGCAAGGTGATGGTAATAATATACAAATCACCTTCCAAAAGCTATTTTATAACACTTAAACTACAAATTCAGTTCTCTAAGCTATTTACAACACTTACACTACAAATTCAGACTATGATTGTAACATAAACAACTACTAATTCACCAAATAACAACAAACAACTATCACAAAACCTCAATACATCCGGGGTAGCATGCGTGGACGCCTTAGGAGAGCTTCTCTCTTAACAATGACCAACTCATTTTTTCAAACCTCCTCATTCCTACTGAATAGCACCATCTCTCTATTCTCGATCTCATCTACTATTTTACGGAGCTGAATCTCCCTCCTTTCGACATCGATGAGTCTCTTCTCGAGCTCTTCCTTTTTCCTTAAGAGTTGAATTTCTTTTTCTTGTAGTTCCGAGTCGATGTGTTGATTACTATCAGCCCACTTGAAATATTTGCAATATGGTAATCCCTAATATTTAACACATATATAAAAAAAGTGTTAGGTACGTAATATTAATCAATATATTATTTCAAGTTACATTACAAGAGTACTATTTATCTTGGTGTTGTACTTTGGACACCCTAATAAGGGTGGTCCTGAATTTTTTTCAGTATTTGAATATCTCAATGTAGTTTCAATATTACAGAAGCACGATAGTTTCGCTGATGGTGAAGAAGACAGTGATGATGAGAACATTCTAACATGAACCAGAATCAGACGAGTTGAAAAGTAAAATAAAAGCAAAGAACAAACAAGAGAAAATAATGCATAATATAGAAGGAATACAAAAGGATATGTACTTGCCTTCCACCTAGACCAGACAGGGGCGAGTATCTTTCTTGTTAGGAATGCATTACGATGGACATAAAATGCATTAAAGAAATTTGTTAGAAGCTGCAACTATAAGAGAAAATCAGCCAAAAACAGCTCAGTTTGGCTAATGTGGTAACAATTGACAATTAACTCATAGAACAGTCGACACTTGGACCATAGAACATGTACATGACAATTACTCCAATGCATTGACAGGTACACCAATGAAACCCTGCTGCTAAGAAACTCTCCTTCAGTACTGACTTGGAAACAGTTAAATGAGTTGCAACAGTTTATAGTTTCTTGTATCAAGAATGTGAAACAGTCTACTGCTAAGAAGCTCTCTTTGACTACTGACAAGAAGTTAAGGAGGTTGACAACTACAATACAAGTTTTGATGCATTTGAAAACATATCAATTATTCTTTTTCTTTCCAAGGATAAACAAAAAGGGAAATCCAATATTTTCAAGCACCTAAACAAGCACTTCAAGAAAGAGCACAAGCCTGAGAAGCTAGTGAGTCAAATAGAAGACAAAATTGGCAGCTAGTTTTATAGCTTACCAAACTACAATTTACAACAAAAAGGCTTCATTTAAAAGATAAAGAGGCAACATGCACCAACTACTTTTCAATACCTTCAGAGCACAGTAGCTTTGGCTCCTGCCCCTTCACTTAATGTTTTGGATCTTCTTTATGATCCCAACTTAGTAGGGTGCCTTATTATTTAATGCCTTACCATAAGAGTTCTTTTCTAGACTAAAAAATCGATAAAGATAGTGGGGGATAAATGCCGGCTAATGAAAAGAAAAAAGAAAATAAATGAAGAAAAAAATAGAAAGAGGCAGTAGTGGTCCCAACTACACATTTAATTGGTTCATGTATTTGCACACAGAGGCCATAATTTCAACACAGTAATATAAACCAATGGTCCAAACTGAAATGTGAAATGCTGGCCATATGTGAAAGACTATCAACAAATAGCAAACTGAAAGTCAGAAGTAGAAAAACATACCCTTTTCTTCGCTCAGTGCAACCAACAAAATCCAAATTCAATCAGCTTTATAGAACTTGAAAAGATTCCTCAAATATCAAGCTCAGGTACTTGAATTATACCAAATTAAAAATCTGAAATCTAGCACAAGACACTACCCGACAGAACCCAAACCCACAAAATTAGGCCAAAAGGTGAACCGCCAATATTCTAAAAGATCAATTCGAAGTTGCCCAACAAGAAATAAGCAAAGAATGAAAATACCATTCAGTAATAGAAAGAGAAAGAACCTAAAAAACCCTAACAGTTTATAGATAAAAAAATCACAAATTTCGTAGATAAAAAAATCCTAACAGAAAATTATGGAATGTTAATAGAAAATATACCCATTTAAATAGGATCTCGGATTTGTGGTAGTAGACGTCGGAAATGAAGCTGCGTGCTGGAAGTGGAGCTGCGTTCCAGAGATTCAAAAGGGGCTTTTTCGGGAAGGAAAGTTAGGGTTTCTCGGGACGAAGAGAGAATGATGAAGGGATTGCTACCTTCGGTAGGAGACGTGGTTGAGGGAAGGAGGAATCGAAGGTTTCGAGTGGGTGGTCTTAGACTTTCAGTCTCGACACTAAGGGAGGCCGTAAGCGGCGGCTTTGAGTGGAGGGACGTCGTGGCTTCGAGGGGACAAAGAAAGAGGTCTCGTGAGGAGCAGAGAGGGAGGGAAGTCAGGAGGAAGAAAAATCGCAAAGAGGGAAACTTGTTGTCTGAAACACGAGGATGAGGAAAACAATTGAAATCATTTGGACTGAAATACAAGGATGAGGGAAACAATTCAAATCGAAATGGGGCGTTTCGTTTAATTGCCACATCAGCAGTCGCTTGCGCGGCGTTTCCCCCAAGTGACTGAAGCAAGTGTTTTTCTTATAAAAATTATATAAAATTTATCCATTTAAAATTTTTACAAATCGTTTCTTTTGCCGCAAAACCATACATTGATTTGGGTTTTTTTTTTCAAAAAAGTTCTCCTTTTTCCGCTGAGTGGCCGACCTCAAATTCTTCCTTGGAGAATGGAGAGTCAAAATGGAATTCTAGACTCATAGACCCTGTGCTTTTTTAATAATAAATTTTATTATTTCTTATGAAGAATGTGCGACATTTACATAATTTTTAACTATATATAACACTAGAATAGTGAAAGGCACACATATATTATCACGAGGAATCCTAAAATTTACAACTTCGAAAAGCTTACCTTTTAGATCCAATATTAAGAAGTAATATAAATGAATTATCAAAAATTTTTATAAACTATACCTCTTTTTGATCTATTCTTATCTACTTCATAGAGTTATGTATGGTCACCACTAAGGTGGTAGCTCAATTGGTACGAGCTGGTATTTCATGATTTCGAGATTAGGAGTTCGGGTTAGGACATAAGTTAAAACTACTTATGATAATAAAGCCTGACTTTTGGGTCATGATATGGGTTTTGGATTAACTAGATACTTTAAGAGTGCTGTGATGATGGGCCCTTAGGACAGTAGTTATGACTTAAACTAAACATTCCATGCGGGAAATGGCTCTTATGGGCCACGCTCAGAGAGGATTGCTAAGCTGGTCGCCTGCATCTCCTGTAGCGAAGAAAAAAAAAAGAGTTATGTACGATCGCCTAAGTGTTGCCAATACCTCTACAATAGCATATCTAATCAAAACAAACAGGGAAATAACTCAAAAACTAGCAAATTAAACAAACATTAAAAAAAATAAAAAGCAGGAATTTATTTCATGCAGATCCCAACAACTACCAAGTTTTGCGACTTTAATTGGGGATTAATTATACTGACTAATTAAAGCTAACACATTGTAGTTTATGCTTATATGACTACTTATATAAGAATTGCCAAAATTGCAAATAAGTCTAAAAAAATGTAAATTTATAAATTAATATAATTTTATATGATATGTTAGATCTATTTTATATTAAAAATAATTTTACAATCTAACGTATCATATTAAATTATAATAATTTGTAAAATTTCTTTATAATCAAACTACGGCAATCTGTAAATTTATAGAATTAGCTAAAAATGACTTTAACTAATTGAAGAGTCGAAGGCAAACGGAGAAATTAAAGCAATAATCCCGATTCCTTTGGTTCCATTAGTAACAAGAGCAGCTGTATTTCCCTAAAGACCATCTTCTATCTTGGCCATGATTTCAACAGCTGGTTATTAATTTTTTTTTTATGAATATACTTATTATTTTATTTATAATTTTATGTATCCATTTTATAAATTCAAATTTTAAATTTCACAATTTTTAATATATCAATAAATAACACGTCAATATGTATTATTACGCATTTTATTTTTCTTATACAATGGTAGCTAGTTCATTGATTCTATTAATTTACTTTTTATATGAATGAATTGATTCGAGTTTATTACAGAATTTTATTTTATGTATAGTAATAATTTATTTATTTTTCGATCTTGAAAGTTGTTTGTCAGTAACTATTTGATTTAGACCAAATAAATTATTTATTTGATAACTTTTAATTTTATTTTTTACTTTATCTATAAGTATTGATAAAAAAAACAAAATTTTATATTTTTGTAAATATTTATTATAAATAAATCAATTATTATTTTTAAAGGAAGACCGCAGATTAAAGGGAGACCGTATTTGATAGGTCAATATCGATCGTTGCTGGCGGATAAGGTTTTTGATAAGAAGAGAGAGATGGCCTTGTTCGGCAGTGTGAAGGCAGGAGAAATTGATTGCAAATTCCAAGTACAACGTCATTACAGTTACAGCTGACATTTCTCATGAGTTTAGACGGGTCAATATTAAGCTGCGTTTAGACGTTGAGATAAATTTAATTTAACTCAATTCTTTATAAATAATAATAAATTAAATAACAGAGATAATTATGTGAGATTTATTTAAATTAAATTTAAAAAATATTTAGATGTTAAGATAAGTTTAATACTTTTTATAAAAAATTAAAAAAAATTGTAAATCCCACCCACGTATAAGGATGTGTTAAGTTAAAATAAGATTGTCGATTCCACATGTAATAAAGTTTTGAATTGAGATGAATTTAATAATTTAAGAGTTGAATGTTTAGATATTAAATTCATTTTAAAATTAGGTTGAATTCAGCTGAATCTTACAATCAAACTCAATCTTAATGATGTTTGTAGAAAAATAAGAGATAATATTTATACTCGTGAGTGTATAAATATTATATAAGTATTAGATAATATTTTTTAAAAAAAAATAAATAAATACAAGATGTATATAAAAAAAATTTAACCTTTTAATAATAACTCTTATTATTTTCAAAACGATCGTACAAGGTTACGTACACCTCTGTCATTACTCTTATAAAAATATATATATATTGGACTTTTGGGGAGCCCAATAAATTTTTTATAGCACATCAGAAAAAGACTTCCCTTGATGAAAACAAAAAGACGTCCCTTTCCATCCCAATAAAGAAAAAAAAAACTCTGAATTAGGACATATCTTTTAAATAAAATATATAAAATGATAAATTTATATTTCTTCGTAACTATTTTGTAATTTTATTATAAACAGATTTAGTTAAGTGAAATTGAAATTATTTTTAATAAAATAACATAATTATATTGGCCAATTGTAAAATAGCTATAAAATAATTATAATTGTATTATTATTCACAAAAAATAATGAAGCTAAAATAGTGACCCAATCTCGTATTCTTTGGATAGATTGAGGAAATGATCTTGACCACAAAAGAAAGGAATTTTTGTGCAAGACCATGAAAGATTTGCGAGACTATGATAAAGAGCTATAATGGATATGATCGACTATAGTTGATTGTATTAATTTAAGTTCTTCTAGTCATGAGGGGAAAAAAAAGAAGATAAAAATAAAAATAAAAATAAGTATGTGACGTAAAAATGATGAGTAGAATTATTCGATGTCGGATATAGCTTTCTACACTCTCATACTCTAGACCAGGATTGAATCAACAACGAATATCCATTGTCTACTTTGATAAAAAAGAGAATTTACTAATTTCTCTGAGAAGAAAAGAAAAAAAGAGTAATCCAAGATACAGTTCGAGAGTGGGTAAACCACAAGCATTTCTTTTGGGTACGTTATTAAAAAATAATTTTTTTTATATAAATCTCAGATTTATCCATATTTAAAAAAAATATTACGAAATTTACATCTGTAAACTATAAATATCATTCTAAAAAAAGAAAAAAGTACCACTGAATTTTGTGACACATAAATTCCAATTTGGTTGGTGAATAGCCACATCAACCCAAGTCTGCGGTCAACATGGCGCGGGGGTCTCCTTTTGTCGAACGGTTTGCTCCCCTCTAATCAGTCTTGACTCTTGGAGTCGGGGAAAGCTGGCCGGAGACTCTTCTTAAAGGGCATGCTTCGATCATTTCTTCGTCTTTAATCCTAAATTATTGTGGTTTTTTTCAATGTCTTCTGAAATAAATGTCCACTTTCAACATGTCTGTAGATACGAAGGAGGTTTCGTCATGTGTTGACGAAATATGGCCGACACCCAATACGAGAAATCCCAATGTGACAAGAAATTGTGTTCATTTTTGATAAATTGGTTTATATACTCTGAATGCTCACTCTGTTGTTTTTAGACTTTTTTAGCCTTTTAAGTAATAATTTTCTGGGTTTTATGCTATTTCTATTTTTATCAAACTAAAAATAGAAACCATAAGTTTAAAGTTTAAGATTAGAGTACCTGATTTATTGGTTCAAATGCCACCAACACTGTTGCCCCCTTCTATCAAGGTGCCGTTCTCGCTCTTGATTTCTACCGCCGCCGCCGCCGCTGCCGCAACGATTAATGGTTTTTCCAGTATTTGGGGGGGGGGGGGGGGGGGGGGGGGGGGGGCTATTTAGATATGATCCTATTATCCTCGACCAGCGACCCAAGTGATTTAAGCAAATATGATTCATGTAAGCATGCAGTAAGCTGGTCTTCATTCTTTGAACATGTGTGTTTGTGCATTTTCCAATTCACATTGGACATTTAAGCACTCTTGAGATTATTCATACATACACAAACATGGACCATATAAAGGCTAGTAAACAATCAATGAAAACTAACCCTAACCAGCCACAGAACCGCACCGGCAAGCAATGATCAGTGAAACATTAGATGAAAACATGACCAAGAAATAAAATATTCATACTAGTCCACATTAGTTTCCAAATTGTACATCCAAGACATCTTTTTCTTCAAACCGTTTCCTGATTAGGAGATATTTTAATGAAACAATGGTAAAGGTTGACAGTAATACAATCGGACCATGAACTATTTGAAGGCTTAAAAAAAGGAGGGTAAAAATTACTGAGTAATAGGAAGAGTGATAATTGGGAAAAAAAAATTGTTTCTTTGTGGTACTGCAAAAGAGAAGCAGGAGTGCAGGGGAATGCCAAGGCTAGGTCATAACTAGTGGAGACTAGACTTTCTGGGGTCAATTAAGAGAACGTAAATCAACATAATGGTTAAGTTGGCTCTTCTAGTCATGTCTTGGGTAGAAACCATTGACAGACATCCCTCCATCAACACAAATAATCTGGCCAGTGATGTAGGATGATGCAGGTAAGCAAAGGAATGCTACAAGAGACGAAACCTCCTTTGGCTCTCCAAGACGCCGAAGAGGAGTTCGAGAATACACCTCTTCTAGATATTCTTTGTTGCTAAGTACCTGGAACAAAGGAAAATCAAGATCAACTTCAACCTCTCATGTTGACTTAGGTTTCAGCCTTTTTACATTCCATACATTAGGAAGTGCAAGTCCTAGCATTTTAGACTGCAAATTTTTTAGGGATCTGGTTTTGCACGTGATGAATAGGAAGGAGGCTGATTTTGAACAACAATTCTAAAATTTTGCTGTGTATCAATTTCAGTTATGATACATATCACCCTCTCATTCCACTTTCATCATATTGTGATGTGGCATTGACCATCAACTATTATATGAACTCTTATTTTTCAAAATAACAAATAAAAAGGGTTAGTAGATAATGCAACATCAATACAGTATGATAGGAGTGGGATAATTGTGTAGTATATAGTATTTTCCATTTCAGTTCGGTAGCCAAATTAGATAAAAATCTTTAAACCAAACATTCAAAAAATGCTCCTTTTCAATTGAATTTACTTCCATTAACATGGTAGTTAGTGTTGGTGTGGGTTGTGTTTGCATAACTTCATTGGAAAGAGCAAGGTGGCAGCAAGAAGCTGCTATGATTTCACACATGATTATTGGTCAGAAAGCAATCTAGAAGGGCTCAATCAAACTAATAATCACATCAGCAAAAGGTGAAGTACCTGCTCCACCATTGAGGTTCTGATGTACCAAGGCGCCACAGCATTACTTCTTATATTATCTTTCGCCCTCACAAGCCAGACTTTTAGTGAGTTGATTGATTGCTCCTAGGAATCACATATAAATAAAAAGAAAAAAAAGACCTTTTGATAAACTCCTCGGGTTCAAAGTTTATAGGAAGAT
Organism: Juglans microcarpa x Juglans regia; assembly: GCF_004785595.1. Taxonomy (NCBI): domain Eukaryota; kingdom Viridiplantae; phylum Streptophyta; class Magnoliopsida; order Fagales; family Juglandaceae; genus Juglans; species Juglans microcarpa x Juglans regia. The sequence goes on from NC_054607.1 coordinate 6,861,410, forward strand.
GCGATAATGGTTTCAGGTAAATTACCTTTTGTTGCACCATGAACAGACATAGACTTCAGTGAGACAAAACCCGTTACAGAGGACGTGAATACAATGCTTCCAAATCCCGATGCTTTCATAGGTTGATAAGCAAGTTGGGATATATGGAAAACAGACTCGAAGTTGGTCGACATGAGAGTAGAGAATTCATCAGCTGTGAAATCCACCATTGGTTTCCTTATGTTTGTCCCAACATTATTTATCTACGGATCAAAATGTGGTGGCTTTCGAGTTCAGTGAACAGGAAATGAATTTCGAAATGATACGCTTCCGATTATAACATGTTAAAGCACAAAAATGGGAACCCAAATAGAACAGAACATACACGCTCGCACGCATGTTTGTGGGTGTATAAACTGAGGAAATCCAGGAGCTTACTTACGAGGATGTTGAGCTTCCCATCAAACACAGAAGACACAGTCCCCATGAGTTCCTCTCTCTGAACTCGAACTGACACATCACACACTGACCCAGTTACCCCAAAACCCAAATTATCCCATTCCCTCAAGCACACATCCAGCTCACTTGAATTCCTACAACACGTATGCACTGTCGCCCCAAGGCCCGCCAGTTCCTCCACAATGGCATGCCTAAAATTACCAAAAAATTACCAATTTTCACGAACCAAGGAGGAAAAATAAATAAATTCAGATCTTATAAGTAAATGTACCCGATTCCGCGAGTGCCGCCGGTAACGAGGGCGGTCATCCCGCTGAGCGACCATCTGGGATTGTCAGTGGGGCCACTGTTTCTGCTTGAAAGTAATCTGGGTTGTTGGCTTCGGATGGGTCTTACGCGGGTGGGTTGTGATATTCGGAGCTTGGAATGAAGGGATGAATGTGGAATCGTTAGGTTTGAGAATAATGAAGAAGAGGAAGAAGAAGACGGGGACGGTGTAGGGGGAGTTGGAAGAAGGGTCTGAGACATTGCAGCCGCCCAGCAAGCAAGCAGTGCTGGGAGTTTGAGGTTCACGGTCGGACAGTCATTTCAGTAATCGCGCGATTCTTAGGCTCCGTTTGTTAGGTTTGGATAAACAAACCATATCTTATTATTATAATTTTTTAAAATTTTTATTTAAAATATTATAAAAAATTTAATTTTTTCAAATTTTAAAATAATAATAATATTAAAAAAAATATTTTCACAATATTATTCAACTTTTAACTTTTATCTAAAATTATCTCATTTCATCTAACTATTTAAACCGCACTTTTCAAGCCATCTTCCTTTTTTTTTTTTTTCCAACTTTTATTCCAAATTATAAAAAGAAAAAACTATTTATGGACTTCTTAAAATATTAAGTTAATGTATCGAAAAGAAGACATATTATTCAATATTGGCAGTTAAATATTGATAAACAATACAAGTTTAACAGACATGTCGATGTATTTTTTTGCTTTAATGGGATGGTGGAATGATCCTCTCCTCTCATGTGATGGTTCTTGATGTGGTGCGTTTGGTGTGTTCATTCATAACTTGTTTAATGATAAATGGCTTGAAATAAAGAAAACGAGTATTTACATAGTTCGACATTAAGATCTACATATATGGATTTTGGGTGTTAAACCTACTATAAACGTAATGAATAAAAGCTCTCTATTATCATAGTTCTCTACAATCAGGCTAATCATTATCTACTCTTTACAACTTTTTCTAACTTCTAAACAAAAAATAAAAAATAATACAATTTTTTAAAATTTTAAAATAAAAATAATATTATAAAAATATATTTCAACAATATTTTAACTTTATAATATTTTTATTTAATTTTTTCATCTCATTTCTCAAAATTTAATAAAATATTTTAATTTAAACCATCTCATTATTATTCACAAATCATTTTACTATTATTCATAATATTCTCATTTCATCTCATTTCATTAATAAGAAATGCCCTTAGTTCTCCAAAAGTCACCTTGAAGCTCTCTCCCTAGTTCTCTCCTTATCTCCGGTTGTTCTCCAAACCTAGCTAAAAGGAAGCCCCTCCTCTCTATGCCCTTCTCCCCTCTTTTAGAACATCTTTATTGGCTTGGCTAAATGTATCTTCAAAATTTAACCAATATCATATTTTTTTACATTTATCTAATCCATTTAAATTCAATCTCTACATTGGATTAGTCATTCACTCTTTATATAATAATAAAATATTATTAAATTAATAATTATTTATTTAATTTATTTGTATCACATTTTATAATTCTACCATTTTAATATTAATAATTATTATATTCTAATTAAATGAATATTAAAAAAATCATATTTTCAAAAGTCATTTAATGCTAATAACAAAAAATATTTTATTAAACTCATCTAAATTTCTATCCAAATTTCTTAATTACAAACTAAATAGTATTTTTGCTTGGAGTGAAAAACTAATATTTTAATGTTTGCTTGGAATAAGAAATTAGTATTTTAATATTTGGTGAATCAATTGTAGTTTTCTATCTTTGGCCAATTACTGTAGCAGAAGTCCATCTTATTTTAGATTTGACCAATTCAATGTGGGGTGTTTTTAACATCAATTATATAAATTTTAACTAATTTTTTCATTTAGCCAATCCAATATAAATGCTCTTAGTCCATTCTTCATGCATTATGTCTTATCGTTTAGCTTTATGTCTCATCTCTCATTTATACTCGATCAAGCCTTGTTATTGTTACACCCTCTATTTCTCCGATCCTAAATATCATAACGAGCTTTCGTCTTCTGTGGGCCTTATTATTCGGTAGCTATCAGTTCAGTTGATTCGATCTAATTATTTTATTATTTTATGTCATTTTTTTAAATAAATTAATAAAAAAAATTATTTAAATTATTAAAATTAAAATTAAGTGAATTATTAATGTAAATTATGTAAGTAACTTATTAAAAAATATTTAATTATAATTATATTTATGATATTGATAGTTATTACTTACTAAAACTTTACTTTTTAGCATGCATAATTATTAATAATTTCATACATTTTATATATAGTTAATGAATATCAAATAATTTCATTGTACATAGATTATTCATACTTGCTTGCAACTTAAGTATTTAAAAAAAATTACTTAATTACTTTAAGTAAGTGTAAATAATAAAGTATGTATAAATATATGATGTATTAACTATTTACATATAATGACATAAATTATCACATGATTTATAATTTATTATTAATGATAACATGTATTATTTTATATTTTATATTATCAATAATAATAAATTAGATGAAAATTATATCATTAACTTAAAAATAATATATTAAGTTATTAAAAATATTTTAAATTTATATATATGGGTTCGGTCTAGCCAGGTCCGATCTAAAGATTATAGACCTTGAGACTAGACCGAATTTCTTCGATCTAAAATTTATGGAATTGAGACAGATTGATCTCAACTTCGGTTCAATTGATTTTTTCGGTCCAGACCGAACTACTTACACCTCTAGTGAGCTTTACACTTGAGCTCATTTTACCCAACAATAGATTTTGACATATTAAAGTATGTCAGATAACTTAATACGTAAATTATAAATAATGATGGAATTTGTACGAAAAAAGTAACCTTTAAGAGAGATAACTTGACCGTTTGGATTTAAAGTTGAGTTGAGATAGATTATAAATAATAGTGAGATAGATTATGAATAATAATGAAATTTATAAATTAAAATTGATAAATAATAGTGAAATGAGTTAAGATAAATTATAAATACAAATCAAATATGTAGATGGTATAGTTATGAGTGTTCTTCTTTTTAAAAAAGAAAGAAGTCGTAGACAATAGATCTAATCGCCACGTATACATATTTATAAAATAGTTGACAAGTCTACTCGCTAATCAATCCAAAAAAATGTCATGAGCATGAAAAATACCGACTAAGAAGCCCGCTGAATGAATCATTACCATTAAGACTATATCTATATATATATATATATATATATAAATTAATTTATAAAAATATCTTTATTGTTAAACATGATTGTCTGTCGAGTAAAGTCCCAAATAAGTAAATCTAATGCAAGCTATTCATAAAAAAAAGTGAGTCCTATTAATAAAAAATAATTTTTTTATATTTTTTTTAAAGTGGGTTTCACTTTTTTATAAAGATTTATATGAGATTTGTTTATTTGAGATGAATAAATCTTCACAACTTCCTAACACTCCACACTCTATATTTTTTTTTTAATTTTTATTATTTTTTTCTTTTATCAAATATTTATTATATGAATAATGAATAGAAAATTTGAAATAATTTAAAAAGAATAAACTCAAAAGAAAATTAAAAAAAATTAAAAAATTTAAAAAAATATGAAGTGTGGAGTGTGATAGAGGTTGTGTAGCAAAACTCTTTTGAGATTTGTACAAATTATTTTTCTTTAAAAGATTGTGAAAAAAGTCATGTATATCATTACTCATATTTTTTTTTCCATAAGAGCTCGTTTGCTTTTTAGTTTTTTTTTTCTTTTTACATTTTTTAAATATATTTAAGTATTTTTAAAAAATTAAAAAAATATATTAATATACTTAAAATCACTTCTTTAATCACTAAGTAAAAAAAAATTTATAACGGTACACTAGAGCGGTACATTTTGGGCGGCATACAAGTTTTTTCCTTTCTATAAATACTGACAGAAACATTTTCTCACACACATATAATGAAAGTTTTTTCCTTTCTATATATACATATAATGAAAGTTGTCTCGTTTATTTTTATAAATGAGTTAAGATAAAAGTTAAAAATTAAATAAAAAATATAAGAATGGTTGTATTCATGTTAACTATTTAGGTATGATCTCTTGAGCTCCACGTGGCAGACGTGTGGAGCAAGATTAGGATGGATGGTGCATGCATGCCTTGTTGGCGCACTCGGTTTTAGATGAGCAGGACATCCTCTGTCAAAGAGTGTCGACTCTTGATAAAAATATTATATATACGTACCTGGGTTTTGGCTGTCATTATATATGGTACTTCTTTAGGAGTTGTAGGACTTGATCTTTGGCTTCTATGGTACTGCCAAAGTTGCCAAACATATACAATTAAGTTTAATTATATATATATATATATATATATATATATGATAACTTAATAGGAGATAACTTTAATTCATATTAATTGCATTGATATGGTTGATTTTTAGCTATAAGTAATTAAATCATGCAAACTAAAAATATAATCTCCTCTAATAAAATCCTAAATACAAGTCAACAAGTTTTTTCGAGAAAATCTTAACTTATAATTAATGACTTGACTTGGTTGAAACTCGACTCATTAGACGCGTATCATTTTTATTATTATTATGATTATATATAAAACAGTCATTTCATATCCAACGACGAGAATTGAATCCAAAATAGCTAATTTATTTGTCGCTTATAACATATATACTAGTTGTATTAAGTTTTAAATCCTCAAAGAAATTTGAAGGATCCTAGGAATGATTTGTTCCTGTCATATATATATATATATATTGAATTTTATTTCAAATTAACAGGGTGCGAAATTTTGTCGAGTTAAAATTAAATATAGTTGTAGAAAAGATTGTAAAAAAATCAGTTGTGACGTTGATCATTTTCCCTTAAAATTTAAAAACAATTCTAAATTTCCTCTTACAATAATATATCTTATTTTTTAGTAATTAAAATTGCTTAGTTGTAATTAATTTAATCCATAATTGACAGGTACTATAAAATAAGAACATGCTGAAAAGAAATCATCTCTTCATAGTAGTTTTTTATATTCAATATATAAGAACATACTTAAATCATATTAATTAAGTACTTGATGACCAAATTAATGTGGATATTGGGTTGTAATATATATAGTTGGAGACAGCATATTTTGCCATCTGACCATATTGAGTGTGTAGCCTTAATTTTGAAGGTATAGATCATCAAATCCATAAATAAATAAAAGTTATATATATATATATATGTATATATATAAAACAGCCAGGAAATTACAGATGATCTCACAAATCTAGATGCAGGCCAGCCTTCCCACCGAACACAAAAATTTCTCTCTCTCTCTCTCTCTGATATCTCTGAATCCTTGGAAATGGAGTCTGATCCTGATGATCAGCAGCCATTAACCCCAGAAAACAATATGGAGCAGCTGCAGGTGGTGACCTCAGAACATGAGAATGATCATGACGACCATAGGGCATCATCAACCCAATTAACCAGGTCCTATGACTGCAACTTCTGCAAAAGAGGCTTCTCAAATGCACAAGCCTTAGGCGGCCACATGAATATCCACCGCAAGGAAAAGGCCGCAAAGCTCAAGCAGCATGCGCAGTACCGATTCGTCAATCACGAAAGTAATAAGCAACCATATTCTTCGAACAATATCCCATTCATAAGGCCGCCGGGGATGATGATCACTGACACTACTTCTACTACTACTACTACTACTTCCTTGTATAACTCTCCATTAACTATGAATAATAATTCTTCATGGCCATTAATGGAAGCCAAGCCTGGAGACGAAAGAAGCAGCACGATCAAATGGCCTTGGATTCCTGGTCAACATGATGATCATACGGCTATTAGGGATGAATTAACCCATGTCGGTGATGATCATGATCAAGTCGGCCAGCAACTTCCAGTACTATTTTTCCAAACAGCATCATCAGATTACGACAAAGATCAAAAGCCAGACAATCAATTTCATGGGAAAACTGAGCAGGATTTTTCATCACTAGCCCATGATCAGATCAACTCGACAGGTTCGGAGATAGACCTTGAGCTTAGACTGGGGCATGAGCCTAATCAGGACCCATGATCAACAGCAACTGGTACTAGAAAGTTTTTCTGAATTTTGGACATATATATATATATCATGCTATTATTCCCACCCTATTATCATTTTTTTTGAGTAATTATTATATTTTTGTATCCTGCTACTACTGTAGAACGAATTTCCCTTTTATATCATGTGTAATATTAATGGTGCATGTTGTTTTCTCTTTTATTTTCCTCATTTTAAACGCCATGTGTTCAGATATGTAATCTTTCATATACGGTTCGATCCATTTACTGCATTTGGAAGTGACTAATTCATGTTTGTAATCAAATGTTCATGATCATGATCTTGGAATTAATTAATTATTCGATCTCATGTGTTCTGATCAAATTTATCTGAAGGTTTTGGCCTGCCGATCGAACTCATGTTTGCAGTAGGACTAGATCAGAGAAAGCTAGATTAACACAAAATACCTGATAAATACAAGTACTACTAATTTTGATACTAATTCATGATCATATTGATCATCAATAGATCTAGTACTACTGAAACCTAATCTGCAGTGACTTTCAAAGCAACTTAAGAAATGTAGGTGAGAAAGCAAAGAGGCCGCTTGTATATATAATTCCAATCTGGAACATGCCTGCCATGCACTGAAAACCCTAGTAATTAGCATTTTCATATATATAGATCGAAGTAAACGATCAAGGAAGCTTCCTAATTAATATATTAAGCTAGAAATTAAACTTGACTAGGTTTGTATGTTCATGTGTTCCATCTTGCATGAACATGATCATGTGTAATTAAGATAGCTCATAATTAATGATTAATTACTGAAAGTTACTAATTCTCATAAGCTGCTGATCTCTTAATTTTATACTTAATTTAATTTGTGATACAAAATATGATCCATTAATACTCCACATGAGTCGAGCGAGCATCTATATATAATGAGTTCTGTTACATACAGTCATTTTTGTATACTTCTTACGTATTCTATTGATATGCTTGCCAAAACAATTATTTTATATTAAAAAAAAGTGATGCAGCCAATCACATTAGTGAAGTGCATAAAGAATATGTAAAAGATACTGCACGTAGAGTTTTTCATATATAATATATGGGCTATTCATATATATATATATATATATATAACTACGTACACTACATATATATATAGATTGTATCGGAAAAGAAGAATTTTGGTAAGGAAATTAATTTGGAGACAAGGGTTATCTGATATCATGTAAGTAATATATCGTGTGTGTGCGCAGTAGTACTCGCTCGAATTTGCATGAAGTCATGATGAGTACTGCTTTCAACAAAGTTTACATGACCTTGTACATGCATATTGTTGGGAATTTGAATCTTTCAAATTCATCCATAGGATTTACTTTTTGGTGAAATATGAAGAAAAATAGAGAAATAATAACAACACAAGAATTTACGTGAAAACTCTCAAAAACAGGAGAAAAACCACCAGACTCAGAAAAGAAAATACACTGTGAAAAATTATTACAATCACACAATTTTTCTCCTCACCCCAAATGACACCCACAAAGCTTCCCCACTAGTACAACTTTAACTTTCACCTCTTTCTTTTTTTTACAAAAAGGCTAATAGAGAAATTTTCTTAGAGTCACAAGTTACTAATTAAGCTTATAACTTGATGTAATTAACTAAGAGGCCAAACACCCTATTTATAAGTTATGAGCCTTGACTCCCTTTACAAATCCCATTGGTGTAGAACTCCAAAAGGAGTACAAACCCAACACATATTGGCCTGTTTGCATGATGAATTCATGATGTGGGATTCTAGAGGTAAATTACAGATCAATTGCAGATCACAAAATATTGTTTTGATCATTTTAATATCAGTTAAAAGTTTCTGGTAAAACAAAGGATCAAATCCTCTAGATATATATATATATATACATATATATATGTTTGCATGAAGCTAAGTGACTGGTTAATTTCAAGATTGGATCGAGTTTACATGCATGCATGACCTTGTACGTCCATGCTAGCTAGCTAGCGCTACAGCTTTAAGCTAGTACCATTGCTGCCATGCATAAATATTTATACATATATATAGATATATATATATATATATATATATATTTCCGCTGGGATTATACAGGAGTAATTTGTTTTAGAACTTGGCGGCCTAAAACAAGCTCATCATGACGATCATGTTGTGACAAGAAGATGATCAATTAGCTCGTGCAAGATTAATTCCTTCAAAATATAGTACGTACTAATTAATGCATGCACTTGATCAATTTTCTTTTTTCTTTTTCGGTGAAAGATTGATTTAATATTATATAGTCATGATCTGCATGATCATGGATCAGTACTTTATATTATGAATCCAATTAATTATATGGATAAACGGGTGAAACAGTGTCGGTAGTACTATATATACGTAGTACATGACTATGGATGGGATCGTGATTAATATCCATCTTCCAGTAGTACTACAGTACTATATATTCATTCATCATTCTGAACATTATATATAGCATGAGCTGTTAGAAGAATTTAATGCATCTACGTACGCATGTACATTTCTTATTAGGGATGTAAATTTTAATCGAAAAATCGGTCCGAACCAGTGGAACCGTTCTGGTCCGGAATCGGTTTTTTTTATTCCAAAACCAGTCGATATCAGTCCGGTTTCGATTCTATACTTTTTAGGATCAGACTGGTTCACTATATTATATATTTTAAATTATTTTTTTTAATATTTTATAAAATTTATGTGTAATATATATAATAATCTAAATTATAATTATATATAACATAATGTTATTATAATTTAATAAGTTTATAACATAAAATCTTAATCTTAAATATGAAAATTTATTTGATCATATGCTTTAAACATAATATATATATATATATATATTAATAACATTTTATAGCAGTTTTTTTATGGTAGATTTTTTTTTTTTTTTTTTACACAACAAACCCTTTTTATTAAGCAAATTTTTGTAAATAGTAACATATTTTTAATAAAACAGATTTTTTAAAGCAGTTTTTTTTAAACATATTTTTTATAACAAATTTGCATTTTATTAAAATCGAAAAACCGGACTGAACAGGTAAAACCGGAGGTACCGGTTTAAGAGGATAATTGGTGCGTAATCGGTTTTTGAAAATGCAAAACTGGTGCATATCGATTCAGTCCTAAATTTTGTCCAAAACCGAACCGGATCGGACCCGTTACACCCATATTTCTTACAATTAAGTTTAATTAGGCCGATGTATGTATATATATATATAGTGATCATTATAACAGAATTAATTCAACTAACCAAGATTAATGGAAATTTTTTAAACCTGGCTTAAGTAACTGGAATATTGTTAATGTGGGTGTCAACTAATTCCTTGTTTAAATTAAAGGATGAACAACATGAAGTTGAAAGTGAATTAATAGCCCGCCTGGTTTTGATAGTGAAACTATCTTAACTTATTTCATCTTATTTCATTTAATCATTATAATTTTGTCTAATTTTCAAACAAAATACAATAAATAATTTAACATTTTTAAATCCTTAAATAAAAATAATATTATAATAATATTTTATTCAACTTTTATCTCATTTTAATTGATCACTATCCAAATTAGACATTAACATGTACATGATGATACGTTTACCCAACTAATTATCATACAAAAATGGATGCAGCCAGCGTAAAAGAAATTATATTGGTCAGTAGTACTACTACTAGGTACCCCTATTATATATAGAGAAATGTTTTGACCACATATCTTATAAAAATATAAATATAAATCGATATAGTTGGACGTGGTATGTTAGATTATAAAATTATTTTTATTATAAAGTAAATTTAATATATTATATAATATTATATCAATTTGTGAATTTTTTTATTTTTTTTAAATTTATATGAATGACATATATATATATATATATATAAAATACATATATATAGAGAGGGAGAGGGAGAGGGAGGCCGCGGCCTGTATATGCATTCCTGCCTAGTGCCAGCCTCAGAAGAAGGCATAAATTAAGAGAAATTTTCTTTGTAATTCTGAGTACGAAATTATATGTGTAGTCTTATTGATAAATGTGAGTAAAAGAAAAAAATATATCATTTTAAAAAAAATATTATTATAATTTTTAATTTTTTAAATAATATAACTGTATAGACTTATATAAACAGTTTTCATTTAAAGATTATATATAAATTAACTCATATATTAATCGTCCTATGATCACCCGTACTGGCGTAGGTGATCACTTGAAAGCTGGAAGTTCTTCTTTATTTATTTGTTTCACCAATGCTATCAGCTTTTGAATATAAAAAAATGGAACCATGCAGTAGTTTATACGTACGTACAATCTTGGGTGCTGCTACCAAGATTTTGAATTTCGTATAGTATCAATTGGTACGATCGAAATATTTCATTCCTATGACATAACTGGCATATAGAAGTGTACAGCTTCAATCCGGTCAGAATTTCGATTATTTTGGCTCATATTGACCGGTATTTTAATTTTTATTTATTTTTTATTATTTATTCAAATTGTAAACTTATTTTTTGATTCTAATTTATATTAGACTATTTATAATTTATATATATATTTATATATAATTTATTAATATATATTATTATTTTAAAATATAATTTATATATATATAATTTATTTATATATAAACTATTTTAAAACTGTATCCGAAACAGTATCAGTATCAAAATATCTCGTTTTAATGCTTTGATTGAAACGGTCACCAATGTAGACAAAAAGGCCAATTTTTTTTATATATATTTTTAAACATTTTTTAAATCTTTTAAATATTTTTAAAAGTAAAATAAAAATTATAAACTCATTAAAAAATACTTTTTTAACTAATAATAATAATAATAATAATAATAATAAAGAAATCAGTGAGGATCCTCGGTTCCTTCCATCGTAAGATCTTGAACGTCATGCAAACCAAGGTAATTTTTTTTTTCTTTTACACACACACATATATATATATATATATATATATATATAAATACATATCTTGGGCAATTTTTTTTTAATATAATTAGTTTTTGAAACAGGGTAATACTGGGTGGAGGTAATGGGTTTGTATAAGGATCATAAGGTGTACAATGAGTAGATGAAAATGAAGCAGCTTTAATAGTAGGAATACTACTAAGAGTAGTCAGCCTATTAGCAATATCTAATGGGGTAGCAGGCTATTCCTACTTCAGTTTCTTTTAAAATTGTTGAAACAGATATCTTGGACATTGGTTATGGTGATGTTTTGAAACAAACGGTTTCATTAGACTCATCCGAACAAATTGTTCATTTCAATTCTGGAGTCTGGAATAATACACAACTTGATTATAGTACTATTTAAGTTTTGCTACTGTTTTCAAAATGGATTGACATAATAAAAAATTCTCCTATTTCCTCCATTTTTGCAAGAAATATAAAGTTCATTAGATCTTAAAATAGAGTTATGAACGGAATGAAGATATATTGATCCATTATTGGTTCATCAAATCATGGTGGGACAGATATCCCTACACATAGGATGTCATTAATAATGTTGCCAGAGATTTTCCTCAAACTGCTCCAGATCTCAAAAGCATTGAGAAATTTCCTGTTGTTAAATAATTAACCTTGCCTAAATACCTAATTACTCAGGCCACTACCTCTGCTAAACAGATTGCTAAACCTGCTACTTCCTCTACTATATATGATAAATCAAATTAATCTTCTAAGTCCAAAAAGAAGTCTGTTCTCCAAGTACTTAAGAAAAAAGATTTGATTTATTTATTGAAGGTCCCTCCAGGACGATAATGATAATTCTGATGACGAGTCTAAGGTATCATTTGAAATCTCTGTTGATAATACTTGAGGAAGACTTTTCTATTGAAAATTTTGATAATGTTGATTTTAATAAATGGAGTATTTCAAAGATTGATGCTAAATCTATTTATAAAACCAGTTGGGTTTAGTCTGCTTTTAAGACTGAGTTCAATGTTAAAAATGTTCAACAAACCTATGTTATTTCTAAAACTCATGAGAAATGTTGCCTGTTTAATAGAAAATCGATTCAAGATTTTTTGGTAAAAGGTTATAAATCTCTACATATTGGTTCTGTTCAAGTTGTTAAACTTTTCACGAGGAAATGCTTCAATGCTTTGGTATTTCTTTGTTTACGCGATGTTAGGTTCAAGAAATTTGAAACCAGCATACTTGGTATGAATCAATCTTCTTTGTTTATTGGTCCTGTCTACTTTGATTGTTTCCCTAATTTAACTCTTATTTTGGATGATCCCAACATTTTTAAAGTTTTGACTTTAAATATTTTGACATTTGGATATGATATGGAAGAAGGTAGCAAATCTCTTGCCATCGTTTTCCGTATTTATTATTGGATATTAAAAACTAATTTAAATTCTAAAACTATTTTAAAAATTTCAGAGTTCTAGTCCTGATGCTAATATTCAAGTTCCAAAAATGATTTATTGGAAATATATTACTTTTCCTGATCAATGGACTTTGGAACATGAAGATCCTCTTGCTAAGGTTATTTATGATGAATTTAACCTTGATTTTATTCAGAAATATTTGAATGATATTATTAAAATTAATTTTGATCATACTTTAGTAAACAACGAAAGAAGAAATTCTTTTGTTAGAACTAGATATTCTTTTGTTGGATATGTTGTTGATAACCTGGAAAGAAGAGATTTCTTCTGATTGGACTCTTGTTTTGGAGTAACTTTTCTATAGTCCAATGAATAGTAAAAAAAGTCAAATTTACACTTCACAACTGTTCATTGTACTTGTATTTATTATTCACTATTGTTAATTACTGTTGAAATAATTGTAAATACGTCTCCTTGATCTATAAAAGGAGAACCTGGCTTCAGAAGAACTTCACTTCTTTTTCTCCCATCTCTCTTTGATACCACCTATTTCTTCTCCAACCTTCATGATATGATTTTGTAAGTTATTTGGAATAAACGACTATTTCTACTTACATTCATCTTTTTTTATCATTATTTCCCATTATTTCCATTTGATTCAAGTCATTCGGTTCTGCTTTTATTGATTCCAGTTATCTGGTCCTGCTTTGATTTTATTTACCTGCACTATCACTCCAGTTATCTGTACCAACATGTTTCTTCCTATGCCAAACAAGTATTTAGAAGATTAGAACAAACATCATCAATCAGATTTTTGTTAAAATCACTGATCTTTGACTGTAATAATTTACCAGAAAATTATTCAACAATCTTTTTATATTTGATTTCTTATTGTAAGAAATTTAAATATTTTGTTTTAGCATAACATAGATTAAAGATATCAAACTTTTATCAGTATCAATATCGAATTTTGAAGCAAATTTAAACTCTATTTTTTGACCAAAATGGTCAGTAGTAATATCATCATTTTTCGAAAGGAATGGATATAAAGAAGAAATAAAAAAAAATCACTAATATGACTTTGTCAGTCATATTTTTAACAAGTATAGAATGAATTTTAAAACAAACATTATTCTGGCAGACATGAGCAGTGTTGAGCTCATACTTGATTTTCATCTGAAATCAATTAGCTGAGAATAATCTTTCAATAGATTTTTCATAATATTTACTAGGCACTATTCATTCATGGATACAATTTATATATGATCTGGAATCAATCATAACAATCACTATAAATTCATATTCATGACAAATAATAATAAAATATACGCATGTTAATTAGGAAGGTACACGTATTAGGGTTTCAAAGTTAATCAGATTGGAAGAACCTTGAGGAAGGTGTGTACAAGTACTTGTGAGCCCTATCATGGGTGGTTACAAATTAAGTACTTACAGGATCGAACGAGATAAACAAGGATATTGGTTTTTACTTTTAATAATGGAGCCATGTAGGATTTACTTAATTTCGGTAGTTTTGGTGATTTAATATTATAGATTTTCATAGGATAAGGTTTTTATCTTGTGTGTTTAGTACAAAGGCAAGTACTAGGCGAGCTCCCATACTAGGCTCGCCAAGTAGATTTGCCCACATCTGCACAATATAAGGTGGGCAATTTGCCTAGATTTAAGGGATAGGCAGGCTGATAGTTAAGAATCTTATAATGAACAGTCGAGTGCCGGGTAGGTATCCCACCCATAACCTAACTCGATTCTCTCCCTCTCTTCTCTTCTCCGAATGCCTCCCTCATATTCTTTTCTCGCATTTGTTCTCTTCTCCTAGTCAATTTTCTTTTCCTTCTCATATTTGTCTCATGCTCCTCTTCTTTTCTTTCTTTACTACTCTTCCTCTTCCTTTTTCCCATTCTCCTCTTTTGTGCAAGACCCGGGGCCATAGCCACAAGTCACCTGAGCCAGAGACTGACGGTCATAGCAGAGACTCATGCCAGAGACCGATGGCCATGGTCACGGTCACTCAAGCTAGAGATCAGCAACCATAGTTGCATGTCTCTCAAGCCAAATTTATGTATTCGATTTGATTTTTTTTTTTTTTGCGTTCTCGACCTAAATATGTGTTCTCGACCTAGATCTATATTTTGTGTTTTGATTTTTTTTTTTATGTAGATTTTTGTTAGATCTTTATTTTGATGTTGGTCGAATCTACATGCAGAGGAGATAAAAAAATCCATTTGCTCGGTCAATAAAGACAAATGGACTAGACAATGGGATGGGAATGGAGCTGAGGGGCCATATCACCACCCCGCCCAAGTGGAGATGTGTGGGGTACATGAAGGGTAGTTTCCTGCCTGTATAGGGTGGATAATAGGTACTTAAAGAAAAAGTACTAGGTACTCTAGGCTTGGCTCAAGGTGCGACTTGCAGTTATAGATGATGGGTTGGCTCATGGGCTGGTGACTTAGCCTTGGGCCTAGTTATTTATGAGTCCACGGGCTTCAATGAAATGGGCTGGCAACAAGGCCAGTATATGTCTCATTTGAGGTGGGCCCATTCCAAATGAAACGGCATAGTTCGGTTTGGCTGAAACGATGTCGTGTTGTTTCTTACGAACGGCTTCTAATGTTCTCAAAACGGTGTTGTTTGGGCCCCTGCTCGAAGCTTCGTTGTTCGTTGCAACATTTGGCTCCTCAGACTCAGCCAAAACGACTATGTTTTGGTCATTTTTCTCTTCACTTGGCTGAACGACAATGTCATTGAGCCAATAATAGTTTGAATTTTCTTGCCCATTGGTGGAAACGGCACCGTTTCGACCAATTCATTCTCCTTCTTCTTACTCGGGCAGAGATGAACATAGATTCTGAAAAAATGGTTTCTTGGATTCCCTCTGGAGAGATAGTTTTCAGTGACCAAGGTTCTGACGTGTCCCCAACGCTTTCAACTCTTGACGGCGGTGAGTGGCTCTAGCGACTAGCCGGAACAGTGTGTGAAATGAGAAATGCATTGTTTTTTCTTTGTAGAAAAATGTGCCAAAATTTTTCTTCAAAATGATAACTACTCACCAGATTTTGAAGATTTCCAGTATATTTAAGGCATCCCATCGTAATTTGGAAAAGTTTTGCACTTGGATTCAAGAGTCTCCAAAGATGATTATAATATGAAACTGTGGTTGAAAAACCAAGCACTTGTCTATTGATCTTCTTCTCAATATGCGAAAATATCTCCTCTGTCATGATCAGGCTCTTGATACCACTATATAATTATGGAGAGTGAAGATGAAAAAAAATTGGGCAAAGATTCGACTATACGGTGACACTCCTGTGAGGGTATTTGTCCCACAAGTTGGTGATGGATAAAGTGGAATTAAGTGCCTTCATTGTGCACAAATAGTCCCTATTTATAGACCATGAGACACTGGTTGGCAAGGAGCACAACCATTGGTAAGACAATGATTGGCAAATGCCAATGACATAACCATTAACAAGTGGCACAACCTTTTGACTAAATTAAAGGGTTGTATCTTTTGACACTTCCTCAATCATCACCCCCATGGGAACATCACCATGGAGAGGGTGTCATTCTGAACGTTATACCGTTTGGTAATCACACCTCTTATAATTACAAGGTAGTCATGTGAGGCTTCTACCATCACCATTCAATAGGGCAACATAGTATATGCCTCATACCAATCCTTTTGAGATGGAGAATTGATCAAATGAGGGGAAAAGCTCCCTCTTTGTTGTGAAACGATGGTATAGCTAGCCCGTTAGTGGTAGGGATTCCTTCCATTGCTTAGCGGTGGAAAGAGATCTCATCTCTTAATTTAAGAAAATTATTTGTACAATTCTAAAAGAGAAACACTATGGACACAAAGAGATCTCATAAACTGATGTGGCACAAAGTTTTTTTCCCTTTCTTTCTCTTACCCCGTGCAGGTCCTTCCCCCATTCCCTTCCCTAACCAGCCTGCAGACAGATTCTAGTTACTGTTGCCCAATGCCTTACCCACAACTATCGCTGATAGACCTAACAAAAGCCCTTGCCAACGTCTCTCGCTTTGTCAACATTCAAGTTTCCCTAACTTATACGTCGTCACCAAATTGGGTATAAGAGAAATTAGGTTTGCTCAAATAGTCAGTTAGGCTTGGTAGGTGGGAGTATACACCATAGTTGAGTTCGTGATTGGATTTTGGTTTTGCCTACTGGTGTTATATTTTTGATCGTTTTGTAAACATTGGTTGTAATTTTTATACTGGGAGAATTTTTTGATAATTTTTCAACTTGCTCTTGTTGGTTGCAGACAATGGAAAGTAATTAGGGGCAACCTGGTATGTGAGAATCCTTACCTACTTATTTTTCCCCTACTTTCGACAACGACTACTAACTGCAAAAATAAAAAAAGAGAACAAATGCTAAGTAAAGGAACGGGGAAACACAGCAAAAGTGAAAAAATAGGAGAAAAAATGACTTACAAAGGGATGAAGAAGCTCAAATGAACGAGGTAAAAGCACTAGGAATAGGATGACAAAGGGTTGGAACAACTATTGGAAAGAGAATAATTGGGAACAAAATGGTACAACTTTGGATCAAATGAGTTATAAAAAAAAAAAAAAAACTTAACTGACGTGGCAATGTACTACGTCGGTTTGTGAGATCCCTATATGTCCTTAATGTTTCTCATTCTAAATACGTAGGCTTTGTATAGTTCATTTAAAAGAAAGTAGGATACACTTGAGACTCAATTGAAAAAGCCTAATTTTTCATGGTGGGCACAATTTCAAAGGGATTGCACTTGACTTGTAACCCTATAACTACATGTAACTTTACCTCTCAATTTTGTTTAATTAAATTGGGTTTAGAAAATGACCAATTCCACCATATGGATGGGACCCCCTCCACTGAAAGGGAATGGTGCATCCACCTTATTAGGTGGTTGTGCCACCATTCCAAGGGATCAATTAGATCTCTCCTGCCCTCTACGGAATCTCCACTCATAAGGGATTGAGGTTGAGACCTCTTTGATGCCACCATTTTTAGTGGCATTGTCAAGGCTTCCCCTTCCTTCTCCTTGGATTTGGGGCTATATCATGTTCAAAAAAAGACTGCATTCTTGATTTTATTTTATTTTATTATATTTAACGTCTTTTATAGTTTTAAAATAATTTTATTTTCAAATTAGATTATTTATTTATTTGTTTTTTTTAAAGTTTTAAATCACTTAGCTTTTACATTATTATAAGACATTATTTAAAAACAATAATTTAATTGCGACAAATGGCTGCACACCATACCAGCATTTCAAACAATATACTAACAGTTGGTTAGCATAAGAAATGATTTGATCAAACATGAAATCACATAGAATAAAAAGTTCAATTAAAAAATATAAGAACAAATTTGATTTTTAAGTAAATAATATGAATCATTTTTGCTTTTTACCTATATATATAATTTGAAGTAAAAAAAAAAGGGATTGAACCCTCCTTATTCTCTTTTATTTACCATTCGAAACATACCATATTCTCTAAAGAAACAATATACTCATCATTTTTATACTATATATCTATTTTAACTTTTTTTTTTCTTAGCAAGTATATTGTGGTATAGAGATGATAAGTAGAAAAACTCAATTAATTTAATAAGAATAATTTTTTTTAAAAAAAATTAAATCATATATGGTGTTTAGTGTAAAAGACTCCGTTGCAATCCTCTTCTCTAAAACTCATCATATAGTTAAGAGTCGAGAACTATTTATTGAGAAATAAAAACGAGATTTACTATGTACAAGTAAGTTTGCATATCAATCTGGATACTAATATTGTTGTCTTCATATTCTAAATTCACATTAGCATTTTTTTGTAATAAAATCTACTTTCTGACTAATTATATAAAATGTATGCGCATATTAGTATGCATAATTGCTTATAATTAGATTTTTTCAATAAAAACTGTACTTTCTCTTTCCAGTCTTTTCCCCTTCCTTTGTGTCGTTTTCAACTCCAAAGCCAATCCATTAATAGATCTTCCACCATCTTGAAGATGTATGTAGAGATTGGAGGTTCACTTATAACTACTTAGAAAAAATGGATATTGTATTTGGGATTATACTCAGAAAAAGATTAGTCAGTATTTTAATTAAAGTATTTTAAATTACCGTAAACTTTAACAACTTGTTTATTTCAAATAATGTGAAATCTCATTTATCACATTATTGTACTTAATTCTTACATGTAACTTGTCTATTAATTGTAATTATAAGTTACAAGATGAAAAAAAGTTAAAATAATATAATTGCAAGCCGTCTTATTAATACACCAAGTACAATGTTATGGTAACAGTCTACCATAATAATATTAGAGCAATGTCATTAGTTTAGCCATATGTCAGTGATAAGTAAAACTTGGTTAATCTTGAGTGAAACTCAACTGCATTGGCTTAGGCATAGCTTCGATATTTTGGTCATAAGCTACATGATTCAACATGTTTGTAGGTATACAATAATGTCGGTATTTATTTTAGAAAATGATAGGGTTACTGTCCTTCTACTACTATTTTTGTATTTGATTTTTTTAAAATTTTTAATTTTACTTAATGGTTAAGGAAGTGACTATTAGTAAAATTATATATTTTTTTAATTTTTTCTTAATAATTAAAGATGTTAAAAAAATACTTAAAAAAATAATAAAAAATAATAAACTTTAAATTTATTATAAATAGTAATTGAATAATAAGAGGATAGTAACCCTATTACTAACCTATCCATTTTTATTCTCGTCATTTCTCTCTCAAAAACCCATTTTATAATTTTACAAAGATAATAAATGCACCTAATAATTTAGGTTGCTGGTAATTATGAAAATGATAATAAAAAGGTATTTTAAAAAATAAATCTATATTAAAAAGTAGATAAAAAAAAGTAAAAAATAATAATATTTAAATATTATTATTATAGAGAGTAAAATAGTTAATTAAGAGTAAATTAGTTTATGCAGCAAGAGTTAAAATTTTAAATGGGTAGTCAATATATATATATATATATATATATATATATATAGTTTGCTAGGGAAGATTTAGATAATAAATTGAGATGAGATGAGTTGAAATGAAAGTTAAAAGTTGAATAAGATATTGTTAGAATAATATTTTTTAATATTATTATTGTTTTGAGATTTAAAAAATTTGAATTGTTTATTATATTTTGTGTAGGAATTTAAAAAAATTATAATAATAAGATAAGATGAGATGAGATGAAATAAAATATATTTTTGTATCCAAACCTACTTAACTAATATTGATTTCTTGATTTTCTCACTAATATAATTAATTTCATGAAGTTAGGTTTTCTAAAAGGATTAAAATAAAAAAATAAAAAAGATTAAATATCGGTAGCACTGTCCCTTCAAAATTCATAAAGATTTTCGTGGGCATGCCTACCTATCCCTTGACTATCTTTTTGTCTGCCCCAACAAAACAGATCAAAACGTTGTACGCGCCGCTTACGGAAGCTGCAGATCTCGCCACGTGGAACACACGCCTATAATCGGATGCAAACCTATTTATATTCCGCTCTTTATTCTGTTTCTCGTCCGTCTCTCTCTCTCTCTGTCTGTCTCTCTCTCTGTGCCTTGCTCGCTCGCACACTCACTCACATCCCCCAAACCCTAGACCCCTTCTTCATCAACGTACCCTAGAATTTCCATGAATCATTCGGATCTTTGTTACTGAGATTTTTCTCTACTTATTTCCCCGAGAAAAATAACCGATTCGGTAATTCGGGGAAGAAATTTGGAGGTAGTCCGAGCTAGGAAGATTCGGAAATGTCGGCTTCGACAACGAGCACGGTCTACATCCAGGTCATCGAGGATGTCATCAATAAGTTCCGGGATGAGTTCGTCAACGACGGTGGCCCCGGCGAGGACGTTCTCAAGGAGCTTCAAGGAGTAATTGATTATTTCTTTTCTAAACTTTATTGATTCATAATTATTTTTTTGACTCATTTTACGTTGCTATTAAGGTGTTCTTCATATAGGAATCTTGTAATAAATATACGAAATGCGTAGTTCTTCATTTTGAAGAGAGCGGGACGGGGGTTTAGTAAATTGTTATTTGGGTTCGATTTTGTCATGTTTAGGGTTTTGACATTTTTCGTGTTTTTAGGGTTAAATTGTATTTCTGGGATGCCATTTTGAGCTTTTGTGTCTATACTTGAGCTGGGTTTGGCTGATTTTGTTTATCTAATGCGAGATTTATAGACTTGGGAGGCAAAAATGATTCAAGCCGGTGTAGTAATCGGCCCTATAGACAGGACCGGTGCCCCTAGACCCACACCTGGGGGCCCCATCACTCCCGTTCACGATCTTAATGTGCCCTACGAAGGAAATGAGGAGTATGAAACTCCCACTGCTGAGATGCTCTTTCCTCCAGTGAGTTTATGCTTTCTTTTTACTCATTGAAACTATCTATATCTAGATTTTGAATCTTGAAAAAACTAATGAGTTCAAAAAGTCGAATAATTGATTTGTGATTTTATTGTATTTTCTCGAAATGTAGACGCCATTGCAGACTCCCATTCAAACACCTTTACCGGGAACTGCAGAAAACTCTATGTATAACATTCCTACTGGACCTAGTGACTATCCCACTCCTGGAAGTGATGCTGGTGGTGGTGGCGGAAGCAACAATAATGAGACGAAAGCTGGAAGACCTAGCCCCTTCATGGTAAACACTACATCATTTGTACCATTTGGTTTGGTAGTTTCTATGGTGAGAGCTATAATGCCTAATATTTAACCCGTAGTTGAGGTTTTTATAGATGATTTTTTCTATAAACTGGAGTTACAGTCATGGGGAAATAAAAAATTTTCCTTTAACTGTTTCATGAGTGGCTGATGCATGCTTTATAGATTATAGTTCTCTGGTGGGTTCAAGAGGTAGTCTATTAAAATCCTCTTTATGCTTGTTGCAGCAACCTCCGTCTTCTTGGATGAGCCAAAGGCCCCCACTTGATGTTAACATTGGTATGATGTGAAATAAGCATATAGGTGTTTGTCTACTGTTTTTTAATAATTAATGTTGTACTTGTGTAGCTTACGTGGAAGGGCGGGAGGAGGTGGACAGAGGAACCTCTCATCAACCCCTGACACAGGTAATCCCTGTTGTTCATATTTTCAAAGAGTCTCTGTTTTCAGTTGAAGAAAAACCCTAATTAGAGAGATCTGGATGACCAAGGTGTATTCACCTCCTTTTTAGACTGTATTCTTAGAATATATTGATATGTATATTTTTGTCTTGGATCAATAATAGTACCATACTTTGTTAGTTTTTCTTAATGCTCGAGAAAAATCTAGGATTTTTTCACGATGTCTTCTGGAAAGCGAAAACGTGAGGATTTTGCTTCGAAATATCATGCTGGTGGATTCTTACCTCAGCAAGATGGAGCTGGGGATGCTACATCTGAGGTGCTTGAGATTGAGGTTAGTCTTCCTCTGTTTTTGTTGGATAAATAAGGTGAATATATTTCTTCTTTTGGAGCAACTTGGGTTAAATTAAGTTATTTAAATGATTCATTTCACAGAATTCACTTCTGTCTGAGTTTGGATACAAATTTAATTAAAAAAGCTTGGGTGGAATCTGCCCAGTACTGGAAGATAGGCTTAAGAAGGTGTCTTTTGGGCTCTGTTGTAGCTTTGTATGAAAATTCATTCATTTGGTTGGAAGTACTTTAGAATGCTTAGAGTTGACTAAGAATCCTTTGAAAGGGTTATGCACGGCATATGATGTCATATTAATTTCAATACATTATTCCAGATGTACCTATAAAAAAAATTCTTTTACCTATCAAAATATATTGAGCCCAGATGTCAGGTAATGTCAGATCAATGAAGTTAAGTGCTTTCCGGAGCAGGATGCTCTAGTTGAAATGGTTTGGAATTCTACTGACCTTGCTGACGAGGTGTTAGATGAGGTGGAGTAATAACCACTGAGAAAGTAAGGTGAAATGTCAAAAATAGAATTGGTGGTGGTGTTGTGGAAGTTATTTGATGGACAGGGAACAGGATCCATTGTGGATGAATGGAAACAGAGAAAGCTATCACCTGTTTTGTTGTGATTTTCACAATGTTGTATATAGTTACATGTTCAGTGGGATGACTTTCCTACTAACTGAATTCTGCTGAATCAAAGATGGCTGCGCAAAGTAAGTTTGAAATATCCTTGCAGAACGTTGCGCAAAGTGATTTTAGTTTTCCTATAAGGCTATATTGGTTGTCACTTAACAGTCAGTTTGGCATTGGCTTGTTTAGTTGGCCATAGAAATAATCCAGGAGTTTTTGCCTTTCTCCACAGTGCTAACCCCGGTTCAAAGTTGATCATATCTTCAAATATTTGGCTAATGAATTGGGTCTCGTGGTTCTCTTTTGTGAAAATTATACAGATCAAATCAAGTGTAGACTTTTTGCAAATTATCCTTTCTGTGGTTCTACCTGACTGGGTAAATTTGGGGTGCCATCCTAATTAATAATTTTGTTGCAATAAAGTATGGACATTTATTGCTGCAAGATATAACTTTCAGTAGTTTTATTAGTATGAATTTGAGTTTAGTTGCTAAACAGCAAAATCCTTCTATAATGGCATCACCTTTTAGAATCTTAGAATTCATATTCCTGTGTATGGCATGCTCTCTTATTGACTTGATGCAGTTTTGGACTTGAGTTATTGGCAAAATTTCAGGTAAGTGGAGGGAGCACTTCTCTGGGTGGACATGGCATAGTCACCACTGCAAATAAAGAGCTCTTAGTGCGTGTTGCAAGGTCATGCTCAAAGATTCCTCAACTGGATGGTCCAATTCCTGATCCTTATGATGATGTTCTTTCTACTCCAAATGTAAGTATAGTATGTTAATTTTTAAGACACAAGTTTTCCAATAAATAGTCTGCTTAAAGGTATTTTTAAAAATCATCCATTTTCCTTTTGCCTCTTCCAAAGGAGATTACCGGCTGATCACAATCATCTGGTCTCTTCGTTTTATTGTGTGTGGGTTGTGCGTCTGTTTGATTTGTGGAAGTTACATTTGTATGTTGCAATTACTGGTCCAGATCCTGATGCTGTTTGTTGGGAAATGGGAAGGAGGGTATAAAATCTAGCTGAAATGACACTTCCTCCCTCTATAAGAGTGTGATGGAGAGTAAGGTTGTGGGTTCAAAGCCCACTGGATTCATTTGGTACTTGATCAACTGAAAAAAATTGTTTTTCCTTCGTCTGTCTTTTTGAACAACAAAAGAAGTATATGGCTAAAAAGTGCCATAATGTTGGAGTGCTTATAAAAGAAGTTTTTTCTTCATCAGATTGCAGGGAGTATTCATGGGTCTCAATCATTTACGATAAAAATCCTATTGATTTATGAATCCCTAAAATGCTTACTTTGAGGTTTTTCCAGCTGAACAATTCTTAATTGATTTTCCTGAAGTTGGGATTAGTGGATGGTAGAGCTGTAGGTAGCCTGGAACGTTGACAGACTGATTGAATGATTTGGTTCATCAAAATATCCAGCGTGCTACTTGCCAACAAAAAAATCTTGGGTGCTTGATCTCGTTTTCAAATGCGTGCATGGATAATTTTGCCAACATGCTTTTTACCATTATTGAATATGACTGGAGGGTTTCTTTCTATACACCTCATATTTTAAAAATTTTTGATATCTCACTGACTGTTGCTCTCTCCCCTCTCCCTCTCATCCTTCAGATCTACAATTATCAAGGAGGTTTCAATGAAGACTACAACATAGCGAACACACCAGCTCCCACTGGTAAATCTTGTGCTTTATCTATTAAATATCATGGCAGACTGAAATGGTTAAAACTGGTGTGGCTTATGTTTGTTCCTCTCTAATGTTGGAGTTGCCTTTTATGTTTATATTACAGATCTTCCAGTAGGTACTCCTGCTGTGGTTGCTCAAAATGATGTTGGAGACGAAGATGATGATGAACCGCCATTGAATGAAAATGACGATGATGATTTGGATGAGGTGGACAACGTAGAAGAGCAAAACACGCATCATTTGGTTTTGGCTCAGTTTGATAAGGTAATTTACTTTGTGGGTGTTTGTGCGAACTTGTGTGAATAGCACCTTCTGTTAAGATCTGATGGTCAAGATTGTGCCACGTCGCCTATTATTTTCTGCCATCTTAATGGTCAGAGTTGGATGGATGGTGCTATTTTCTAGGTTTTAATAGTTTGAGGTTGCTATGTGTCAGTTTTGGTTGTGAAGTACAATGTGTAAAAACATTTGGTCGTTTAGGGGTGAAAAGTGTATTTAACCCCTATATATAATTTTATTAGTACGTATCGTTTCATCATTAAATACATGATATGGTTGGGTGGGTAGGTGACTCGTACCAAGAGCAGGTGGAAATGCTCACTGAAAGATGGCATTATGCACATAAACAATAAGGACATTCTCTTTACCAAGGTCAGTTTCCCTCTAATGATGGATGGGATTCTATATTGCTCTCTCTTGTCATCCTGTACTGGACCTCAAGCTCAAACGTTTTCATTGAAATTCTTCCCATCTTCTGCAGGCAACAGGAGAATTTGACTTCTGATTTTGTTGGAGGTTATCTATTTTACCATTTTCTGGCAGTTGCTTTGAGGAGCAAATCCAGAGGCAGCAACTGGGTGTTTAGTAATTTTTCTTTGATTATTAATATTATTGAGAGCTCAAGGAAAGAGAGATTGTTGATACTTTCTTAGACTCGGATGAGGTGGATGTTGGCCGGTTGTACATAAAGCGAATGATGACCTTTTTTCGGCCTTTAAATGGATGATGGTTGCTTGAGGCAGTTTGCAAAAGTGATCATTTCTCTTTCTCTAATGGATTATGTGTCCATTAGCTCTGTAGACTGTAGACTTGGACATTTTGGTTAATTTGCCAATTGCAGTCTGTTTATTTACATTTTTTTGTTGCGGCTTAATTAGGTAGGTTGTGATACAATATGAATTACTAATTCTTTGTTTTTCTTTATTGAAGATAATAGGTGTTACTATCTTACCTTCCCCTTATAAACTTTGAAGAGGTAGATTCTCTTGTCCCTTCATATTTCTTTGCATTGTTAAAGAGCACTACAAGTACCAGTGTCAAGACAAGATGCACTGTACCATGATCCTCTTATGTTTTATATGTTAATCTGGATGTAGTTTTGCTATTCATATTTGGGGATGGAATATAATCTTTACAGGATGCACTGTACTAGCACACTTGGTAAATGTTAAAAAAAAAAGAAGTAAATGTTAAAATTTTAATTTTATAAATTAAATTTTACTATTTAAATGATATGGATGACGGACTCTACGTACTAGAATATAATAATTCTTTATAGGATGTACTGTAGAGCACACTTAGTGTTTGTGAAAGGCTTCAAGTGGGTCATAAATTATCTATTGTTATTTATATATATATTTTGGACAATATTAAATAAGTAATAAATATTCATATAACTCATTTGATGTGTCTATCTCTCATTTACTTTATAATAGATTAAATTGATTAAGATGTGTGTAGGGCTTCTTTGGGGACAAAGTTATCCAATCTCAAATCGACAGTCCATCGGCTTGTTCTAGAGCACGAGCAAAAGGAAAAAAAAAAAAAAAAAAAAACTAACGAAAACTCCCTTTTTGAAAGGGTGATAAAACATGTTGATGAATCTGTCGACATACCAAGATTGAGATAATCAAACCCTACTTAGCCAAAAAATAAAAAATAATATTCTAAAAATATTTTATTCAATTCATTTAAAATCATTTCACTCATCTTATCCCATATCATTATCCAAGTAAGCGATAATCAAACATATTAGTTGAAATCCACCTCTCATCTTTCTTGCAGACAACAATGACAACCATCCATTGCCGTCATCTTCAAGAAAAACATGCAGGCAGGTGTTCGGGTTTGGGAGTAAAATGGATCCCTATTTGCAAGCACTGCCAACAGAGTTTTCAATATATATAATCACTGTACATGATCAACGAGTAGGCATTTTGTTTGAAAGCTAGTACACAGGGCGGCGGGATCCGCGAGCGCCGGCGCGGCCGGATGTTGCCACCCACCCGGTGACAAGACTTCACTTTTTTCTTCCTCATCATTCTCCTTTTGATCATCACTCTCACTCTCTCCTGATCGTTTCTCTAATGTCTCCGGCAGTGGTTGTGGGGAAAGAACGAGCGGTGACAGAAACGGAATTGCCTTGGGAGTTTCGCTGGAGACAGCAGATGGGTCGACGGCGGGGGCAACCTTGTCAAGCTGAAGGGATGCCGGGGCGTGCTTCTGTAGCCTTGTTGGGGGCTTCCCAACCTTGGGTTTTGCTTCTTTCTGACAGACATTGCTGTTTTCTTCCATTTTCCGAAGCTTGAAACGATTTTTGAGGTTTATTTTCTCACACCACAGATCACAAACTCCGTCACTGATCATATGGGCACGGTTTTTTTTTTTTTTAATATATATTGGATTGATGATTCTCAAGGTGGGAGTGAAAAGAAATACGACTTTTTCTTAGGCAAAGCGGAAACTAAGGGGTCAGTTATGAAGGGTTAAAACTCGGGAAAAAAGGATAATGAACTTTGAATGGCAGTTAACAGTAACGGTCATCTTCTTATTCTTACACATGCTCTTGCTTTTCTGGATGGTCAAGAGTTTCTGTAGCGGTTTATTGCTTTGACTTCCACAACGTGAGACACGACGTTTTGTTCGGATTTTTCCTTCTTTCCGGGAAGAAAAAAAAGGGGGGACAGTGTGCATTATAAATATATATATATATATATATATATATATATATTCTTAAAAATATTTTATGTTATTTATTTAGAAAATGTGGGTTTTCCCCACTTGTAATGCAAAATCAATTTGCATAGAAAATGTGGTAAAGTAGGATTTAGTAGTAAGTATTTGGTAGGGACTCAAAATGGGCACATTTTCCATTTAGAACACACAAAACTAATGACTGGTGTATAGATAATGATAAGGGGTAATGATACACTTACAACTATTTCATAATTTATTTTAAATTAATCAATGTAATTGTAACACTTCATTAAAAAATAATTTCAATTTTGCGTAGATACCCTTCATTTTAACTAAAAGAGTAAACTAGTTGTAGACTAATTATAAGATTATAATTTTCTTAATTTTATATGGTAGTGCAACGGAGGCGGATTTATACTTAGCATTACTCTTTATAGATACCCTTCATTCTTAACTTACACAATGGCATACAGTCCCCCCAATCATGTGAGAAAAGTCTTACCAGATATTATTTTGTTTTGGATAAGGAGGAGTAGGGTCAATACAATATATGGCTCTTGAGAGTTGAGATCTTAGGGGATTTAATTTCTTATTATATTATCTCTTCTAGCTGAATATTGATTTTTTTTTTTCCTTTTGTTTTGCTTGATGTTTGTTGTTGTTCTGTTTTGTGGCTTTGTTGTTCTTTACTCTGATCTCATCGTTTTTATCCTTCTCATGTCACATCTTTCTTCTGTTTAAAGTAAAGATATGCTGGAGGGTTGGATTGATTTTGGATTTCTTGCTCTGCTACAATTAGGATTGTAATCAAATCGAGACGATTAATTGCAAATTCGGTATATGTTTGTTTAAATTTTTGCAATTCAAGGTAGAGAAAACCTTCCTGTAGGTGTCTCCTACAACCTGCATATATCGGAACCCAATGGCAACTTGCCACATGTGCGGTATATGAAGACGTGATAGAGATGTGTAAACTGGGAATAAACACTCCCGAAACGAAAACACTCCCTCTCTTTGCTCTCTCAAATGAAAACACTCTTTGCTCTTTTTGCTCTCTTGCTCTCTCGATCCCGAAAGGTGAAAACCCTCCCTCGCTCAATGAGAACACTCCCTCTCTCCTTGCTCTCTCAATCCTGAAAGGCAAAAACCCTCCCTCGCTCGACGGAACCTCACTCTCTCATAATCTCTGATTTTGAAGGTTACGCTCTGCTCTCTCACTCCATCTTTGTCACTCTCCTTCCCTCTCGTGACCTGGGAATGACCTCCGAGACCTGCAAAAAATATGTCGAGGTAATGTCATCACAAAACTTGCAAGAAAGACGTTGAGGTAGTGCCATTTGGATTTGGATTGAAATTTTTCTTCTCCTGACAGTAGATTAGGGTTTTATTTTTTCTAATCCCTAATTTTGGTTGTTTATTTTTGTAGGTTTTTTTTACAAATTGATTTCCCACAAAGCCCTAACCCTCCCTCTACTCTACCAAAGAATGAAGGTAATTTTCTCCATGTTTCGATCTGCAACCCAATTCGTAGTGTACTCCTTTTTCTTTTTCAGGGCAGATTGCCCTTCACCAGGCAAATTTGTAGTATTAAAGTGATGCCATAATAAAATTGAAGAAACCCTATCTATTGGGAAAGAAGGAAAGTGGAAGAAGTATTAATATATGTGATTATAGGTGTAAAACTACATGTTCCACTCTGTTTAGAGGTCGGTCCCATGTCCATTTTGTTAGATAGCATATATTCTGAGGTATTATTGTCTTATAATGACATGTGATAGGCTTATATGCACTTCCCACAACTTGCTGTTTTTTTATTTATTTAGAAAGTATTGATCCCCTCTACCTTTCAATCATATCCACCCAGAATTATTATGCTCAATTCTTACATGGCAAGGCCAGGGTGCAACCCCACAAATGTATTTTTGATGTTTCCCTATTCATCTAAATGTTGCTTTTATTCAGTATTTGCCACCATTACCAAAAACATTTGTGATGCCATATCTGGCTCATTTAGAATGTGAAATATCCTACCTAAAATTGAATCGAAATACATTTACTATATACTTTAGTGCTTTTTTTTTATATTTAATGGTGGCTATAATTTGAATATAAATGGTCATTAAACCAAAGCTAGTATAATTGACGTGTAAAATGCAGTATAACAATGATGCTAGTTCTAGTTCAAGTTCTTTGAGTTCAAGAACAAAAGATGAAGCTGAGTTGGATAGACCACTTTGCCACTGTAGGATTCCATCAAAGCTAAGGATTTCTGCCAAAGATACTAGTTTTGACAGACGGTTTTTCAATTATCCAAAGTATAAGATAGACAAATAATACGGGTTTTTTCAATAGATTGATTTTGAAATGGAACAAAACAGTTGTTACAAAATGATATTAGAGTTAGCTCAAATAATGAACAACAGGATCAATCAAACACGTGTAATGACTGAAGAAGCAAAATTCAAAGCTATGGAAAAAAAGTACAAAGAAACATTACAAGTTCTATTGTTGTCATGATTTTGTATTATTGTACTTTGTACTATAATTTTTGTGATAGTTTGAACGATAATCATATATGTCATGGAAAAAAGAGCATCATTTCTATTCTATTTGTGTAGCTTCTTTTACTGTTAAATGACTTCCCAATGGAAGCTATTGCTAAAGGAATGTGAGAAGCTGTCAATTCTGCCACTTCTTGGATTTTGGATAACGTTTGGTACTTGCATATACTTGATTCCATCTAAACAAGACCACAGGACGGTGATAGTGATCAAGTTGTATATTATCTATAATTCTTTTCTTTTAATGCTATGCTTATGTTTATTGTTAAAGGTGAATATATCGAATATATAATCAGTTGCTGAAGAAATAATTGGGCAGATTTAGAAGAGAATCAGAAGGAACGCAAGGCTTAAACAAAGAAGTTTTGAAGATCTTTCTTTTTTTTTTTTTTTTTTTTTTTTTTTTTTTTTTTTTTTTAATTCGTTTGTTTACACCGTTCCTCAATTCTTACAAGAGTCCTTAAAGAGCTTTCAACCAATTTCCTTAAAAACAGAAAAGCCAACAAATAACTTAGGAAGAGTAGAAACAAATTGATTCTTTTCCTGATTTAAGTTCTTGGACTTTGCACGCCAATACAAATACAAATACAAATATTTAAAATATGCAAAATACAAATACATTAAGTCTAAAAATTCAACATAGGAATATGAGAAAATCGAAGATTAGAGAAATTGGTACTTGAGGTTCTCTGACGGTGAAGTTGCAATATAGAGTTTCGGGATCTTAATTTCGAGTTATTGATTGAAGTAAAGAGGGGGAGAGAGAGAGAGAGAGAGAGAGAGACTTTCTGAACTTCCTCTTAGGATTTTTGTGAGGGAGATTGAAGGAAAGAGAGGGAAAGAGAGAGGGAGAGAGATTCTAAAGATTGGTTTAGGTTTTTCGTGAGGAAGAGGAAAGAAGAGAGATCGAATGAGAGAGAGATTCTGAAAATTGGTTATAATATTCAGAGAGGGAAGAAGAGAGATTGAGCACAGAGAGAGATCAGTTATGGTATTCAACTCGGGAAGGAGAGGCGTTTGGCTCAAGCGGGAAGGAGAGAGAGCAATAATCTCCTACTATACGTGTTTCACGATTTACTAAAGAACACCTACGTAACAGCTCATAATTCGTCTTTGATAAATGCCGTTTACAGGTGCCACGGGACCCAAGAGGAACTCTTCAAGGTATCCTTCTCAACTTTTACAAAATTAATACCTTTGTCAATCTTTTGTTAAAGAATTAATAGGAGGCTATGTGTTAGCTAGCTAGGTTCTGATTGACTGACATGTGATATCAATATCAACACTAGCCAATCGAAGACTACACGCCACGTGGCAATCATCCGGCCAGTTAATTTTTTAACAGGAAATTGATGGAGATGCTAATTGTAAATTTCTTGAAATTTCAGGTTTAAATTTTATAAAAGTTGAAAACTAAGATCTCAAGTTGCAAAACTTTGAAAATCCAAAAACTGATTTTGCAATTAACATTATTTAAAATTTTTACGTTGTAAAGTTAATAGCACAACTATAAAAATAATAAATCGAGTTTATACAACATTATTTGAAAACTTGGCTTGTTTAATTAATAAATCTAATATTTTTCTTCAAATTTGGTTATTTTGTATGATCTATCGAATTACTTTTAAGAGTTTAGTAGGTGGCATAAGTGAACCATGCAAGGTGGTTAGATGAATGGGTGTTAAATGAATTGAATTTGAATTAAGTATACATATAAGTCGAGTTGAATTTATACGAGTTCAGTTAAATTAAAATGAATCTAACTCGTTTAATAAACGAATCTAAAATTAGTTCCAATTTGATGAGCTTGTTAAATGAGGCAAACTTGATCGATATTTTACAAACTGAACTCAAACAGTCAATGAACAAATCATTTGAATTTGCATCCCAAGATATTCTGTTAGTGTGCAATATTATGTTATTTTAATTTTCTAGTTTGGACATTCCATTTTTAAGAAGAGTAATGATATATCTATAATTTTTTTTTATACTTATTTTAAAAATTTATTTCAAATAGAAAGTGGTAATGAAAAATTCAAATTATCAAACAACAAATCCTTTAGTCGTCGCTTGTAAATATATATATATATATATATATATAAGTAATACTACGTATACTTATAATTTTAAGTACAAGACTCATTTTTTCGATTTTCTTTTGAAATTCAAATTTTGAGTTTCATATTTTATAATTTTTAATATATTAATAACTGACACGCAGAGAAGTAAGCTTTTTATAAATTTTTATTAAGTACAATAAACATTAGAATTAGTCTACGTATAGTCCTCAAATAGGGACTGCTCATGCAAATTTAAATAGTTGTCTTTAAATTTTTTTTTAAAATTATAATAATATCCCTCTTAAAATTGTGTTTTTTTCCATTTAATAAAACACATCAATAGGTCTACATACGCAATTCTTAAGTGAGGACTGTAAATAGAATTTCTCTTAATATTATTCAATATATATATATTGTAAAATAGCATAAAAAAGTTGGAATTATATATTTTCTTAATTATATATTTTTTAGGATTGTGAATAGAGGAAAGTATAAAATTTATAGGAAAAGTTACGGATCAACTACTGTTCGCAGTTGATCTATAGCACACCTTGCATGTCATATATATATATATATATATATATATATATATATATATATTTTTTTTTTTTTTTCTTTTTTTCAAATCGTGCGTTTTAGAGGGTTGGTTTGAATGCCGCCCTCTGTTCCACACCACTCCAAAATTCAAAGAGTTTTGTTATTTATCACATACAATACACTACAATTTTTTTTTCTTTTTATTCTTTTATGTTTTTATTTTTTTAATTTTTTTTAGTTTTATTATTTTTAAAATAATTAAATTCTTTTACTCATCATCGATATATCACATATTTAGCAAGAGAAAAAATTAAAAAAATAACAAAAAGAATAATTTGTAGTGTGTGATTATGAGTAGAATTTTTCAAATTCAAAACTAGCACTATAAAAGTTTCACTCTCTAGGCATTTCATTTCAGTTAAGGAAAACCTCCGACGAAAAATATCAAATCCAGAAAGAGTAATGTTAGAGATAAGTTATTATAACAGTACATACTTTACATTCACTACATAACTGCTTTTAATTTTTTACTTTTTTATTTTAGACTTAAGAGATATATGATCTAAATGATATCACATAATATATACAAAATGATTACTCTCAATAATAATTTCTATCTATATTTATTCATATATATCAGATAAGTACTCCGAAATGCCCCGATTGCTGCAAATACGGCCTTCATACGAAGCAATGGAAAGGAAAAATCAAAAATAAAAAATTGTTCCTAACAGAGTAAACCAGATTGTAAGCCCACAAACAAAAACGAAAAAAAAATAAAACCAAGAAAACCCTAGGCATACAAAATGAGTAGAAATGGAGAGGCTTTTCTGGGGTCTTCTTCGGCAATTTAGAGGCTTTATCAGATTCAGTAGCTGTTTTCTTGGGCAGCAAGATGGGGTTGATGTTCGGTAGAACTCCGCCGCTAGCAATGGTTACCCCCTATAGCAACTTTCCCAGTTCCTCGTCGTTCCTCACGGCCAAAAGGACATGCCTCGGGTTGGTTCTAAAAGTACTTCAGCAGCGAGATACTCAAGAACCGCGGCGAGGTAGATCGAAGCACCAGAGCCTGTCCTCTAAGCGTAGCGACCCTTCTTCAAATACCGAGCAATTCGACCCACGGGGAATTGAAGCCCATCCTTGATAGACTTCGAGACCAACTGAAGGAACGCGGGCTGGGGATGGGGGAGGAGGAAATCAAACGTACTGTTTTCAAATGGGTGAAATAGAGAGGGAACATGCAGAACATGGGTTTTGTTGTAGGGAATTTTTGGTCATTTCGCTTAAGCCATGTAGGCTGCTCCCCAAACAGTGGCGCTGCCCAGATTTTTTCAAAATTCATAGCGTGTAGAGAGGCCACAGGTCCGTAACCATCAAAGGTCAATGCCGACAAAACTATCAAGATTGGACCACAGAAAACACCCCAAAACACTGAAGAACAAAATAATAGAGCGGCAGCCATTAACAGCTTGATCGTAATATTCGGTCACCACTTCCTCATATGGCTTGCAGTGCCTCAACTCAACTTCTCTTCGTCCTAGAATTCTTACATTCTCACCCAACTCATCGAACGAAACCATCACAAGCTTTCATCTGTTACACTCAACGGAGGACACGCCCGTGTTTATCATATGACAGTCAGTTCAAGGCCAATTTTCCCACGTTCCCGAAGCTCCCTTTGCTCTCTGGCCGTCTAAGCAGATTCAATGTGAGGACCCAATTTCCCTCATTTTTTGTTTCCTCCTGTGCTTTAGTGTTTGGTTTTTGTTTCTCTTTTGGTTTTGTGGGCAGGCAGGAGTACAGAAAGTCGATGCTTCTGGGGAAGAGGGTGGGTCGCTTGTTTCTGACGCAACGTATCAGGAGAAATTTACTTGGTCTTCTGTGATATTGCCGTGCGTTTCTACCACTTTCTCTTTATTTTAACGCTTGTTTTACATCTTTTTGGCCAATCGGTATTCTGCTTTTTCTATGTATTTAAGGGTGTTGAAAATACCAAAGTATTCCTTAGCTCTTGCGCCAGAATTGATGCGGCTGACACTTATTTGTCATTTTTTAGTGCGAGCTATGGTTTTTGTGACGTGCAAATGCAATCTCAAAATTGGATCTTCAACCTTGATGAAACTAGATAGAATATTGGAATTACTTCTTTTTTAGTTCCGGTGTCAAAGCAAGACGGGTGCTTTTCAATATGTTGGCTATGGTTAATTCATGGTAGTGGGATTTTTCACTTGGTTGTTTTGGATGTAAAGAGAGTAGCGTGAATCAAGAAATAGTACATGACTGTGGTTTTTGTATTGACATTTTTTTCAAGGAAAAGATAATCAAATCATTGCCTCAATTTAATTTTGTTCCTACAATTTTAGGTTTTTGTTCCCAGCCTTGGGAGGTTTGTTGTTTGGGTATGACATTGGTGCCACCTCCAGTGCTACCATCTCATTACAGGTGCATATCTATATATAATTTTCATTTACTTCTTTCTCATGTATTTGATTTTCTTTCGGCCATCTTTCTTGTTGTTCTACTAACCACCAAATAATCCAAAATATGCATTTTTCTTCTTGTTGTACCTTGATGATTTAACAGTCACCTGAGCTCAGTGGAACAACTTGGTTCAACCTTTCAGCCATTCAGCTTGGACTTGTGGTACGGTTCAAGGATAATAGTCACATTATCTACTATCGTTCTGGAAACTTGCAGTTTTTTTCTTCCAAAAACCTTCTATGATATGCTAATTCACTCAATTCAGGTTAGTGGTTCCCTTTATGGAGCTCTTCTGGGTTCCCTTCTTGTCTATCCAATTTCAGACTTCCTTGGTATGTCCTAATTTTCTCTGTCCTGTCCTTAGAGCTTGTTTATGAGTTTTTATCTAATATAATGGATTTTATCACAAAGGGAGGAGGCGAGAACTTATCACGGCAGCTGTGCTATATGCGCTTGGTGGTCTGACCACTGCCTATGCTCCAGCCCTTGGTGTTCTTTTAGTGGGACGGCTGCTCTATGGCCTTGGTATTGGTTTGGTGGGCTTCTTTGAAACTCCACTACTATTTTGTGTGAACTTAGCTGCTATGATGTACTTAGTCATACTCCACCAACTTAATACGTGAATTTTTTTGTCAGGCCATGCATGGGGCTCCTCTCTATATTGCAGAAACTTGCCCATCTCAGATTCGTGGAACTCTAATATCTTTAAAGGAGCTCTTCATAGTTCTTGGGATTCTGGTATTGTATACTCCTTTATTATTCTTGACAATCATGTTGTTCACTTTCTTATATTTACTGAAGCTAAAAAATGATTTTTTTTTTTTTTTTTTTTTCTGCAGTTGGGCTATTTTATTGGAAGCTTTCAGATTGATGTAGTTGGAGGGTGGCGTTACATGTTTGGAGCTAGTGCACCGATTGCTCTTATTATGGGACTCGGCATGTGGAGTCTTCCACCATCTCCACGCTGGCTGCTTCTTAGGGCCGTCCAAGGAAAAGGTTTATTACAAGATTACAAAGAGAAAGCAGTTCTTGCTCTGAGCAAACTAAGGGGCCGTCCTCCTGGTGACAAGCTGTCTGGAAGGCAAATAGAAGACACATTTGTCTCATTGAAATCTGCATATGCGGATCAGGAGTCTGAGGGCAGTTTCTTGGAGGTCTTTCAAGGCTCAAGTTTGAAAGCCTTCCTAATTGGTGGGGGGCTGGTCCTTTTTCAACAGGTATTTTGCCGTTTCGCTGTTTTGAATTGCCTCTTTTAATTCCATTTTGAACTTGAGTTCAAACAAGCATATAATGGAGAAATGTGGAGTTTTTCTAGTTGGCAAGCCAATTTACCACATGACTGTGACAGATAACTGGGCAACCAAGCGTTCTATATTATGCAGGTCCAATACTGCAGGTACTTGTTGTTTATATAAATCTTTGATTTTGATTAAATGCATTCCTTTACGTCAGTTCACTTAACCACATAATATTCTTTGTTATTCTGATAAGTCTGCTGGGTTTTCTGCGGCCTCTGATGCTACCCGAGTTTCTGTTGTAATTGGCGTTTTCAAAGTAAGTAATAATCTTCTAGTGATGTCTTTGAATATGGGGGAGAGTCTCCCTGCATATTTCTCTTGGTAAAGCTAATGGTAATATGAATAAATTTGTGATGTTTCCTCCTGCAGTTCCTGATGACATGGATAGCTATCCTAAAAGTAGATGATCTTGGGAGAAGACCCCTGCTAATCGGAGGAGTCAGCGGGCTTGTATATCACTTATGACCATCTATCTATTAAATGATTTTACTCATTGGATTTTCCCTGATAAAAATTATGACGAAAGTTTAAATCTGCTTTTCTTCAAATTACTACAGGCTCTTTCTTTATTTCTGCTTTCTGCTTATTATAAATTTCTCGGAGGGTTCCCTATTGTTGCTGTAGGCAGTCTACTTCTCTATGTCGGTTGCTACCAGGTAACATTTTGTCTTTTAAGGATTGAAATTCTCTGCACTATTTCTTTCAGAGAATCAAATATAATTCCGAGGAGAAATACTAGAGTGTTGCAAAAGTGGCTGAAGTCAAACTTGTTACATCCACTGAAAAGTCTACCTCAGAAAGCTACCTTGATTTAGAACTTTCTGAAGAAATAAAAATAAAAGGAAAGTAGTTATATATAACGAGTAATGACAGTTTTTCTTCATTACAAGGTTAATGTGAATGTTGATTCATTAACAGATTTCTGTTCTTTGAATGGACTGTCAGATCTCATTTGGCCCGATCAGTTGGCTTATGGTGTCAGAGATATTCCCGCTTCGGACAAGAGGGCGAGGGATTAGTCTTGCAGCTCTTACTAACTTTGGCTCAAATGCCATTGTAACCTTTGCATTCTCACCATTGAAGGTATTGATCTACTTTTATGAATCCATCCATTCCTTTCAAAGCTGGTTATCTCATTGTTTACAGTTCTCATTCCTTGTGATTTTGAATGTGGAGTGATTTGCTTATATTGCAGGAGTTTTTAGGAGCGGAAAATCTCTTCCTTCTTTTCGGGGCTATTGCTTTGTTGTCACTTTTGTTTGTACTGCTTGTTGTCCCGGAGACCAAAGGGCTGAGCTTGGAAGAGATTGAGTCCAAGATTTTGAAGTGAAAGCGAAAATTTAAAATATGTACCAATCGAGCTTCCAATACACCCAAGTCGTTTTGGTTAGTCTGTGAACTCGTTTCCTCATTTTTTTTTTCTTTTTTTCTTATTCCCGTTCTGTGAACTTGTTTACTATCATGATACGTCAAGGTCACCTGTTTGAAGCTTCCTTGAGCCGCCTGTCTTACCATTTCATAAAAGCAACCTTATTATATTGTACACAAGTAATGGCTCTTCAGCCAGAGTACTAATTAGCTGATGGTATTTTCTTATAATCACTCAGGCATCCAATCAGAATGGGTTATGTAAAGATTTAGTGCATATTATTAGTAATTCGTGGTTCCAACTTCTGGCACAAATCGTTTTGGCTTTCGCTAGTTTTTACTGATTGCATTGAAACTTGGACATCTCCCTTTTATTTATGGTGATTGCTGCAAGATTAGAATTTTAGGAGGTGAACAGAGATTAATTCCTGCACTTGATTGTCAAAAGGCATACAAGTTCACGTTTTCGGATGTGAGACCAATAAATTATTTTCTTTGGCATTATTGTCAGCACCCGATTTCTGTTATATTACAGTTCGTCTCAATAGCTTAAACTAATCGAGAGAGAAGTGAATTTAATTGTTTAATTCATATTTTGACACTCCGCTCAGGCATGGTTGAGCTCCTTTTTTATTTGTGAGCTCGACATATGGAATCTTTAATGAAATGTAGTTGAAGTTGAGATTGAACTTAAGACTTCTAATGCGATGATGTTATGTCAAAGAGAGATTCTTTAGCCACAAATAGATTTTACAAAAGTAAATTGATAAATTGACGTGATTTGATGTGACAAGTAAAATTATAAATTTATTTTTATTGTAAAGTTGATCTAATGCACCACATGAAATGTTGTGAAATGTTGTGTAAACATACACACCAACGATGACAATTTAAGTAAAAGCAACACAATCAAGCACACGATGTACAATATACGTGGTTCAGTAAATTACCTACGTCTACAGAGCTGTAGAAATCTTATTAATCAGAGGAGATTTATAATCACTCAATCTCAACTCACATTCTCTAGGGCTTTTTGCTCTCTTACACAATATGCAATTACTTGACAATTGTTTTCTCTCAAAATATGTTGAAAAGTCGTCAAACACAAGTCAAATATGACAAATATATAGCAAATGGCACTGGAAATCCGAATTGACAAAATCTGTATTCTTCGCTCGAGCAGCGTGTCGAGCGTTCCTCGAGCGAACAACCAAATTAACATTGGCTCAAGCGGGGTGTTGAGCGAATACTAAGGTTTATGTCTTGCTCAAGCTCATTGTCGAATGCATGTCGAGCGAGCTCACGGGTTGAGTTTCGCTCGAACCCACTGTTGAACGCACGTCGAGCGAACTCACGGGTTGAGTTTCGCTCAAGTGCACATTAAGCAAACACCTTTTTCAGCTCCAAAACTAGTTTGCACATACACCTCAACATGAAACTACGTCAATTTGTCAGTTTACTTTTATAAAATTTTTTTGTGACTGTAGTATTTCTCTTAGTTGCATAGCTTCACATACTTCGCCCCATTTCATTAAATATTCTGTGTTGAGCTCACTAACTAAGGAGGCAATGATCCACTCACGAGCGACAATATTGGATATTAGAATATAAATGAAATGATTAAACTCATATCCTCCCATCAACTTAATTTAGCTATTAAACAATTTCTTGTATTAGGAGAGAAATCGATGTTTTGTAGCTATAAATTCCCTCATTCCTGATAAATATATCAGCTTAATGCACGCATGTAGGAGGGAGAGAAGGAGGGAGTTAAGATAAGCAAATGTAGAGAGATTGGGTTCCCATGCAGTAATTATTTTTTTCTATGGAAAAAAAAAAAAATCTTCTACTGAGTAACGAGAATTGTTTGGTCACTCAATATGGTTTGATCAAGTAATAGATAAATAATCTATCACAGTATATAATTTTGAAAATTATGAAATTTTGCTTTTGTGAAGTCCGGTTATCTTTTTCCAACTCATAAATTCTTTGAGTTTATAGGCTTAAATTCAATTGTTACCACTTCAATCTTGATCTCTGATCGATAAACTCAATAAGCTCTGAAGTTGCTTAGTTCTTCACCTGGAAAAAAAATAATGTATTTTAATTTTAATTTTATAATTTGTAAAGACATATATATATATATATATATGATACCCTTGGAAAATCATATAAAGTTATCTGACATTTTAAACAACTATATATATTATTTTTCATTAAATAATTTTAATTTTCCTTATGCATCACACATGTTTACAACTAGTGTATCTACTGTATACATCATAATCTTCACAAGTTTGTTCTTCCTCTTCTCTCCACCCACAAGTAATTTGTTGGCTTTTTGTGTGCCAAGGGGCCATCGATCCATGCTCTGGTTTTACTTATGATGATTCATGAGACACACACAGCTAATTCAACGACCACTTTTAAGGATTGAATCTGTGGTAGACATGGAAGGAGCAGAACCCTGGCCAGATGATGAAATAAGTGAAAAAAAGAAAATGGATTCTTCATTACTTGTAAATGTACCAAAAGAAGCATTGTCATATGGTAGATCCGGCAGATCAGCATTGCCATCCAAGAACTGCATCACTTGCCTCATGCTAGGCCGGGCTGCTGGAATTGCACGTGAGCAGAGCAGCCCTAGTTTCAAAACCAACACCATTTCCTCCAACACATAGTAACCTTCCAATCTAGAATCACTGGCATCAAAGATAGCTCCTTTTCAACCAAAACTACTTTGTTCTATAGGCCTCCTTCCACAGGCCACCTCGAGCATGAAAGCCCCGAAAGCAAACACATC
The DNA here is from genome assembly GCF_004785595.1 of Juglans microcarpa x Juglans regia. NCBI lineage: Eukaryota > Viridiplantae > Streptophyta > Magnoliopsida > Fagales > Juglandaceae > Juglans > Juglans microcarpa x Juglans regia. The sequence continues at coordinate 6,902,489 of NC_054607.1, forward strand.
AGTGTAGGCGGTTGCCCTTCCTGTTCTAGTAAGCTCGGGAGCTAAATATCCTACAGTCCCAACCACTTGGGTGGTTTGGGGATTGGTACCATGGTCATATAATCTGGCAAGGCCAAAATCTCCTAGCCTTCCATTTAATTCAGCATCTAAGAGAACATTGCTTGCCTTTACATCTCTGTGTAGAACAAGCTGTTCCCACTCTTCATGGAGGTAAAGAAGGCCAGATGCTGCTACTCTCAGGATTTGAAATTGTTGAAACCAGTTAATGCTTGTTCTTTCATTGCTATATAATAACTTGTCCAGACTTCCATTGGGCATATAATCATAGACCAAAAGGAGTTCTCTCCTTCGCAGGCAGTAGTCGAGGAGCTGCACCAAGTTCCTGTACCTCAGTCTTCCCATGCTAATAATCTCAGCCACAGATTCCTTCATCCCTTGTCTGGAATCATGAGCAACTCTCTTGACATCAATTTGAACATTAGAAGGAAGTGTTCCTCTATAAACCTTTCCAAAACCTCTTGCTCCAAGTAGGCCTGTAAACGAGCCGAGCTCGAGCAAGCCTGGGGTGTGCGAGCTCGGCTCTTTCACTACTCGAGTCGAGCTCGGGCTCGTCTCGTTTATCAGCCGGACATATTATAGTGTCCGAGCTCAACTCGTGTAGAAGGGAAGTGAGCTCGAGCTCGGCTCAAGCTCGGTTCTGTTAACGAGCTCGACTCGAGCTCGGCTCGCTTATTACAGAATTTAAAGACTAAAATATTTAATATAAAATTAAAATAAATGCATCAGTAAAATAAAAAATTAAATACAAATTTACATCATAAAACCTTTAAGAGTATTATGGCTATATGGACCTATGGTACATTAAATTACATTTTTAATTTTTACATCATAATGGAACTAGTGAATCAAAAAATACTTTACAAATTACAATAATAAATTATGAAATAAGATACATTATGATAAAAAAAAATGGTCTGTGAAATGAATGAAGTCCTCATTTGTTGGTGAATGGAGCTAGAAATCTTGACATTGTTGCCCTGCATACACTAATACACTAAAAAATTTAAGGTTATTTTTAATCCCTTGCTCAAGTACTGTTAACTTAATAATACTGTCAAGGGATGTTTGATAGAAAATGCAAAACTTAATTTGCCTAAAAAATCAATGGCATATCTCTACACGATACAATTATACAAGCAATCTCATAAACAAATATGTGCATTAGGGATTCAGACTCATTGAAATCTGAAATCACCATGACAGAGTCACAGAAATCAATAAGATTAATAAAAATAGAATCAGATAGATATGCATCAGGGATTCAGCTAAGTTACCAACTGCAGTTACCAAATGCAGACTATGCAGTTACCACAGAACAAATCCAAAATAGCGACCCAGCAATAGGCATGACTCATATCAGCCAGACAACAAACTGTTAGGTAGACAAGTTTACAACTTCAATAGGCATAGACTAATACAATAGGCATTACCAGCCATTCAGCCACAGGCCCACAAGAACAATCGAATCTGCCAACCAGCAGGCAACAACATGCAATACTCAATAGGCATACACTAATACCACAGGCAGTTATCAAATAAGTTATTAAAGAAGTTACAAGTTCAGTAACAAGTTCACAACAAGTTACCAAAGTTCAGCAAAATTAGCCAGACAACCAAGACAGACAACTGCAGTTACCAAAAAAAGTTCACAACAAGTTACCAAAGTCCAACAAAAACAGCCAGAAAAATCAGCAGAGAACTAACCAAAACAAGTTCACAAATCACAAGTTACCAAAGTTCAACAAAATCAGCCAGATAATTGCAGACTGTACTAACAAAAATTAACCAAAATCACAATGACAGGAAAATACCAAAGTTATACAAAATCTGAGTTCACCATGACAGAAGTTAGCAAGTTCCCAAATTTTAAGAAAATCACCATGACAACCTGCACACACTGATACAATAAAAAATGTTAATATCATTTTTATTCCCTTACATCATTACTCAAGTACTTTTAACTTGAAAATATTGTCAATGGATGTTTGCAATGCAAAATTTAATTTGCCATTTAAAGAAATTTAAGAAATCTGGATGGTGAAGAGTTAGAACTTAGAAATTACCTGAACTGTTATGACTCATATCATCCCAAACAAAATCAGATAGAACAAAACTGTCCAAATATCAGCTAGCAAATCATATAGATTAAACAATACAGACCAGATAAAACTAGAAAGCTGCCCAAATGTTCCATAGATTAAACATGATAAAAAAACAGAATCTGAGTCTGTATGGGCCTATGGCTATGGCAAGAGAATCTGAGTTTCTGATGGAACATCCTTCTATTGACAAGAAAAAAAGGCATTAGTATTTTTGTAAATAAATTAATAATAGTAAGAATAAAATAGTAAAAAAGCAACAGGTAGTTAAAATAAATAGATTACACTTACATAATTTGTTGATGATCTTTTAAGCCCATATAATGCTCTAACCCAATCAGACCCACATAACAACATCTGGACAGTTTCAGTTGACAATGAAACTCGATGAGGATCAACGACTCTGCCTCCTGCGCTGAATGTTGATTCTGAGCTAACTATGGTAATTGGTGTAGCCAATTTATCTTGGGTCAATTTGGACAAAGTTCAAAACTTAAGATTATTTGCTTTCCACCATTCCAAGGCATCAAAACTTGCATCTGAACCCTCTTCACAGATATATATACTCTCCTCTAAATAATTGTCTAGTTCTGATTTACTAGGCTGCACGGTATCAACACTTCTAACAAAAGATTTAAATAATGACTGGCCACTCTGCATGTTTCTCCCAACACTTGAGAAACAACTGTATACGTTTATTCAAGCATTTTCCTGCTCTCTTTGTGCCTCAAGAGTTTAATTGTATTCATGAACATACTCATCATATAACTCATGCAACACTTGTGAGACGTAATCAATATTCTTAGAAGCGTCTGAGTCTTGATAAATTAAAAAAAAAATAGAATTGGATCAGGACTATTTTGAATCTAGGGTCTAACACCGCAGTGATTGCCATCAATAGATTACACTCCCCCCAATATTTGTCAAACTTAGCAGTCATTTTCCTTACCATTGATTTCATGTATTCATTCTCATCTCTACTCTTCTTATCTAAGATGTCCTTCATTCTCCATACTTCAGAAATGAATAAGTTTGCTGTTGGGTAATCACTTCCGGATACAATATTGATTACTTAATTGAAAATAACAAGTAGTTGACAAACATTTTCAACTTGCCCCCACTCTTCAACAGTTGGAACCCATTCAAAACTACTATCTCTATCACCATATCTAGGAAAAACTTCTTTGAACTGAATTGTAGCATCCAATATTAAATATGTGCTGTTCCATCTTGTAGGCATATCTAAAATCAGTTTCTTTGAGGGCAATTACAACTGTTTTGCAATTTTACTAAACTATTTTAGCCTACTATTTGATGCTACCAGATATTTTTATACCATCTCTCACACAATCAACAATATCCCTAATCTCCCCAAGTCCATACTGCACAAGTAAATTAGTTATATGCGCACAATAACATACATGAAATAATTTCCCTCCTACAGACAATGTTTTCTTCAACCTAAAATTATCTTTCAAGATCCTAATGGCAACATCATTAGAACTTGTATTGTCAACAGTAATTGAACTAATTTTATTCTCAATTCCCCAACCTTGGAAACACTTTTCTAAAGCATCAGCAATACGAAAGCCAGTATGTGGAGGTGGCACATTACAAAAGTTCAAAACACGCCTCTAAAGATGCCAATCAGTATCTATAAAATGACATGTCACTACCATATATGAAAGTTTTTTACAAGAAGTCCACATGTCAATTGTGATATGAACTTTGTTAACAGGTTTAAGCAAAGCCTTTCATTTTGTCTTTTCAGTCTCATAAGTTATCATGCATTCCTTCTTTGCAGCAGTCCAAGACATTTTTTTCCAATATAGAGTGTTTGCCCTCATGAACTTATTAAATACCACATGCTCTATTAAAGAAAATGAATATTCATGGTAAAGTATCATATGAGAGGCAAGCTCTCGGACCCTACTACAATCATAGGTAAAGTTTGAGACAGTGAAGCCACCATCTTTCTCCTTAGACTCAACTGCTAAGACTTTCTGTTTTTTTTAAACCCCATATATGGCAAACAAGTTAGCAAGTGCCTATGCAGTGTAGTCGTAGAACTTGATCGAGATGCTTTAAACAAAGATTTACACCACTTACATTGAGGTTGTTTCGTCCCATCTCGTTCAAGTTCGATAAAATCATTCCATTCATTAGAAGTCATTTTTCTCTTTTTTCTTTCATTGGCTACTGTTTGAACATCTGTTTGGCCCTCAGTAGAGACAGTATTAGGGGCATCAATATTTGCAATGTCTCCACCATCATCAGATATGGGCTCTACATGGCTAATCCCAATAGAGTTTTCATTTTCATACTCCTCCACCGGATCAACCAAATTCGCACGATCATTCATTTGCTAAGGTCTAATATTTTTAAAACACAAAACCAGAAACATAAAATAAACATACAAACATTGACCATACAAGTTATATTAATCAACTAAAATGAAAACAACCTTATTATGATGGTTTAACGTGCCTCCAGAAGCAAGGATACTAAAATATGCTAAAGACAAAAACATTTGACTCCAACAATTTTGCCTTGGCAGCCTTGCCTTGATGGCTCAATGTGCCTCCAAAAGGCAAGGCTGATATAGCTGATATAATCAACCAAAACATGTTACAGTCAAACAATTTTGACTCAAACAGTTTCAGTAGACTCTTGCCTTGGTGGCTCGATATGCCTCCAAAATAGATTGAAGAAAGCATATTTAAAGACTTGAACTAAGAATATAAACACAAAACATATTGAAGAAAGATTAATCAACCAAGACATGTTGAAGATGTCATAATTAAATAGTTGAAACAAGAACAATATATGATAATTTATAATCAACCAAAATAGGTTCAAGAAGGCATATATAAAGACTTGAACTAAAAACATAAACACAAAACAAATTGAAGAAAGATTAATCAACCAAGACATGTTGAAGATAGTATAATTAAATAGTTGAAACAAGAACAATATATGATAATTTATAATCAACCAAAACAGGTTCGAGAAAACATATTTAAAGACTTGAACTAAGAACATAAACACAAAACAGATTGAAGAAAGATTAATCAACCAAGACATGTTGAAGATGACATAATTAAATAGTTGAAGCAAGAACCATATATGATAATTTATAATCAACCAAAACAGGTTCGAGAAAGCATATTTAAAGAGTTGAACTAAGAACATAAACACAAAACAAATTGAAGAAAGAAATACTTAAGAACATATGTTAAAGATTTTAAAAAAATGATAATTTATAATCAACCAACACATATTAAAGATGGTGCTTAAGACATGATCATAATTTATAATCAATCAACCAACCATATTTATTATCAACCAACACATCTTTCAATACTTAAGATAATAACCAAACATGAACAATAAAACATCATTAAATACTTCAAGCAAGAATATAAAGCGATAAACAAGAACCAGATAGAGTCAGATTAATCAACCAAAACATTTAAAAGAAAGCATATTTAAATACTGGGAGCGAGAAGATACTCCAATCAACAATATACACAAATAACCCGAGACTACTTAGAAAAGGAAATGAAAAATTGAAACTCACAGTGGGCTGTAAACGTTGCTTCAAGCACAGATCTGTAGGCAAGCTCTTCAAAATGCTTTTTTTCCTCAGTTCTCTTATATGAAATATAAAGTTTAAAACATATATTTGTAATTGTAAACAATAGCAAAACAGCCTAAAGCCCTAACATGGCATATTTTGCCATTAGAAAGTAAAATAAAAAAGATAAATCATAAACTTATCAATCAAAGTGATGGACATTGAACAGTGACAAAGCTACAAAAGCATGCATATACGACTGGGGATATTACTGATGTATGGTAGAACAATGTCAAACCACTGACCACACAGCATGTTTGGCATACAGTGTACTTAAATGATTAGATCTAGATTTACAAGACTACAATGTATAAAGAGTTAAGATAGAACTAGAATGAATCCTTGAAAATGCTCAGATAAAACTATAACTAGATAAGATCAATCAAATCTGCTAAGTTACCAAATCCCAGACAAATGCTTAGAAACAAGAAAAAAACAAGGGTAATCGACTCATAGACGGAAGAATCGGCGAACTAGAGAACCACGAACCATAGAATCAGGGATTCGGTTAGTTGGGAGTCATAAATGCATGCATTTAATAATCCATGTGTCGATGACCGGCTGTGATCTTAGAGGCTGAGATTACAGCCACGGCTCCCCAAAAATACGGCCGCTTGCTGCATCTACTAGGAAACCCATATCACAAGATTCATAATAGAAGCCCATTGGGTTCTTGAATCTTGATGGCTGCAAGCCTTCAAGGATCAAGAATCAAGAATCAAGAATCGGTTTCATTCCATGGCAATCACGAGGTAAGCGACGAAGCCATTGAAGCGTAGAAGGCTAAGGTTTCACGCTGGCTTTGAGACGAAAACTGAGGAAGTGTGAAACGACTGAAGGAGAAATGAGAATCGAGATGCAAGTGGCCAAGTGGGTGGGACGGCTAGGGTTTTGCGATGAATCAACGACTCAGATTTGGATATAAAGATCCAAGGGCCTTAATAACTACAAATGTCATACGGGTAGCCTCTCTAACACGTAACACTACTAACACATTACAATGTTATAAGTTATAACTGGCTGTAAAATGTAAAACTATATTTTAAAATTTAAGTTTTTTTTTAAATATTTTAATATTTAAGTTGTAACACATGTTATATACTATTATAATATATAACTATACTAATAGTATAATAGTATAACTATAAGTATATAACATTGTCTAACTTTATATTTTATCAAATATTATAATTTATTACTCATGATATAATATTATAGTTATATTATATACTAATACTATAATACTATTATACTAATATGATAAGGAGATGGTGTAATTTGTAATGTTAAAATGTTATATATTATGTAAGATTATACTACTAATAGATTAATAATACTATATAGTTATTAATACACCACTAATACTGATACACCACCATCTGTATATACTAATACTAATACGATATGTTAATATTATCCATCATCATACATAGTAACATATACTAATATCTTATACTAATACATCACCATCTTTCTTTCATATTAATATTAGTATATTAGTATATCATATACCACTATACATTAGTAATAGGATATGAATGTATCATCTTTCTAACACCACCGGTCACCATCTTTCTAACACCAATAATATATTAACATACATATACTAATATACTATTACTAATATCAATAGACAATATACCATATTTCTAACATACATTTACTAATATGAATATATATATATATATATATATATAATATGGACCATATGGTGTAATTTGTAAATTTGTAAATTTGTAAATTTATAATGTTATATATTTAATGCATGTATTCATCATAACTTCTAGTTTTATAAGACTATAAGTTAATATTATAAATTTATATATAGTATATGTAGTGGACTATAAGTCTATAGACTATAATAATAACACTAAGTCTATATACTTAATTATGAATATTATAAATTATATACATATCTAAAATTTGGTTATTATATATAATATATTGTATTATATATGTATAAATATATACGAGTTGAGCTCATAAGTTGAGCCGAGCTTCATACGAGTTTGTTCATGAACATTACTCGAGCCAGTTGAACTTTATACGAGTTTGTATCGTTTAATAATCGAGTCGAATTCTATGTTTACGAACGGCCTATTTAATATTCGAGTTGAGTCGAATTCGAGCTGTCTGTCGAGTAGCCTATTCATTTTACAGCCCTAGCTCCAAGAAGCTCTTTGTCTTTAAAACCTTTGGTTGCTTTATGGAGACTCTTATAGCTGAACCTGTGAGGACCATACTCCATTTCCCAATCTTCACGCACTTCTTCATATTTCTTCCTCCTTCAAAAGAAAACAACTCCAAGGATTGTTATCAGCACAACCGCTACTGCAACGAGAAAAGTCATGATCATTAGTCTTGGTTTATCTTTTCTTTTCCTCCGCGGGGGAAGTGGAGGGAGGCTCGAAACATCGAGGCTTTGTGCTTGTCCACTTTGTACTTAACATTACACGTTGTAGATACCCTTCATTCTTAACTTACAAGATGGCATACAGTCCCCCGATCACGTGAGAAAAGTCTTACGAGATATTATTTAAATTTGGATAAGGAGTAGGGTCAATACAATATATGACTCTTGAGATCTTAGGGGATTTAATTTCTTATGATATTATCTCTTTTAGCTGAATATTGATGATTGTTTTCTCATTTGTTTTGCTTGATGTTTCTTCCTGTTCTTTTTTGTAGCTTTGTTGTCCTTTACTCTGATCTCATCGTTTTTATCCTTCTCATGGCCCATCTTTCTCTGTTTAAAGTAAATATATGCTGGAGGGTTGGATTGATTTTGGATTTCTTGCTCAGCTAGAATATTTAGGGTTGTAATCGAATCGGGTCGAGTTGAGTGTTTAATATTCAAGTTGTTTTGTTCATTGTTTTTACCCAACACAAATCATGTCAAGTTGAACTTTATCAATGCGTTACATTTTATATTTGCGATCTATTCATTTATTTTTGAAGAGATTGAAATTTGTTCATAGACATGAACTTGATGAATTTTTATGATTTTCTTAAATAAAATGAATTTCATTCAGAATAGTATGATTAATAATTAGTTATTACCTAATTATGCTAAGACTACATATAAATTTATGTTGGTTATATAAACTATATATGAGCCGTGCTATGCCCACCGAGGGTGTTGCCCGAGGATGGCTCTCGACAAAGCCATTTGGTATTTTTTATTCTTTTATTCATTTTTTTCATATTCTTAAACATTTTAAAAAAATTCACTGTATCAATAAAAAACAATTCCTTAATTATTAAGTAAAAAAATTAAAATAAAAAAATTGTATCGAGACCCATCCTCGAGATGGATCCTTGGTGAGTTTAGCTTTTCTATATATATATATATATATATATATATGAACAGATAGAAGATAAACGGATAGGTCTTGCTTGTATTTATTATGAGTTAGTCTATTTGCAGTCTTGAATTATGCAGTCTCATTGATAAATTGGAGTAAAAGAGAAAAAAATATCATTTTAAAAATGATATTATTGTAATTTTAAGATTTTTTTAAACATAATTACATGGACTTGCATGAACAGTTTTCATTTGGAGACTATATGTAGACTAACTCATATAGAGATTACTATTAAAGATTACTATATGTAGATTATTATCAAAGAGATTACTTTGGCTCCAAACTTTTGAAAACCAATTTGAAGTTTATATAAATACCTCTATAAGAATTTAAACGACGTTTGCGGCAATAAACAACATGATTTCAACTTATCTCTTTAAATATTTAAAATGGTTAATTGCAAATTCAGTATATGTGTTTTTAAATTTTTGCAATTCAAGGTATCATTTTCAACTTATACAAAATTAATACCTTTGTCAATCTTTCCTTAACAGAATTAATAGGAGGCTATGTGTTAGCTAGGTTTCGATTGGCTGACATGTGATACCAATATCTACGCTAGCTAATCGAAGACTAACACGCCACGTGGCAATCATCGGGCCAGTTAATTTTCTAACAAGAACAGAGATACTAATTGTAAATTTCTTGAAATTTGGGTATTAATTTTATAAAGTTGAAAATTGAGATCTCGAGTTGCAAAATTTTGAAAACCCAAAAACTGATTTTGCAATTATCATTATTTAAAATTTTTACATTGTAAGGTTAATAGCACAACTATAAAAATAATAAATAGAGTTTATACAACCTTAGTTTGTTTAATTAATAAATCTAATCTTTTTCTTCAAGTTTGGTTTTTCTGTATGATCTATCGAATTACTTCTAAGAGTTTAGTAGGCAGAATCAGTGAACCGTGCAAGATGATTAGATTAATGGGTGTTAAATGAGCTGAAATTGAATTAAGTATAAATGCAAGTCGAGTTAAATTTATACGAGTTCAGTTGAATTTAAAAGAATCTGACTCGTTTATTAAACGAATCTAAAATTAATTCCAATTTCATGAACTTGTTAAATGAGGCAAACTTGATCGATATCTTACAAACTGAACTCAAACAGTCTGAATAAATCAGTTGAATTTGCATCCCAAGATACTCTGTTAGTGTGCAATATTATGTTATTTCAATTTTCTAGTTTGGTCATTCCGTTTTTAAGAAGAGTAATGATATATCTATAAATTTTTTTATAACTATTTTAATTTTATTTTAAATAGAAAATCCTTTAATCGTCGTTTGTAAATATATATGAGTAATATATATACTTGTAATTTTACGTACAAGACTCATTTTTTTATTTTTTTTAATTCAAATTTTGAATTTCAAATTTTATAATTTTCAATATATTAATAACTGACACGTAGAAAAATAAATTTTTCTATAAATTTTGATTAAGTACAATTAATATTATTCAATATATATATATATATATTGTAGAATAGCATAAAAAAAGTCGGATTTATATATTTTCTTAATTATATATTTTTTAGGATTGTGAATAGAGGAAAGCATAAAATTCATAGCGTGTAGAGAGGCCACAGGACCGTAACCATAGAAGGTCAATGCCGACCAAACTATCAAGATTGGACCACAGAACCACCGAAGAACAGGATAATACAGCGGGAGCCATTAACAGCTTGATCGTAATATTCGGTCACCACTTCCTCATGATATGGCTTGCAGTGCCTCAACTCAACCTCTCTTCATCCTCAAACTCTTACCTTCTCACCCAACTCATCGAACGAAACCATCAAAAGCTTTCATCTGTTACACTCAACGGAGAACACTCCCTTGTTTAACTTATGACAGTCATTTTAAGGCCAATTTTCCCACGTTCCCGAAGCTCCCTTTGCTCTCTGGCCGTCTAAGCAGATTCAATGTGAGGACCAAAATTCCCTCATTTTTTGTTTCCTCCTGTGCTTTAGTGTTTGATTTTTGTTTCTCTTTTGGTTTTATGGGCAGGTAGGAGTACAGAAAATGGATGCTTCTGGGGAAGAGGGTGAGTCGCTTGTTTCTGACGCAACGTATCAGGAGAAATTTACATGGTCTTCTGTGATTTTTCCGTGCGTTTCTACCACTCTCTCTTTATTTTAACGCGTGTTTTACATCTTTTTGGCAAATCGGTATTCTGCTTTTTCTATGTATTTGATGGGTGTTGAAAATACCAAAGTATTCCTTAGCTCTTGCGCCAGAATTGATGCGAGGGACACTTATTTGTCATTTTTTAGTGCGAGCTATGGTTTTTGTGACGTGCAAATGCAATCTCAAAATTGGATCTTCAACCTTGATGAAACTAGATAGAATATTGGAATTACTTCTATTTTAGTTCCGGTGTCAAAGCAAGACGGGTGCTTTTCAATATGTTGGCTATGGCTAATTCATGGTAGTGGGATTTTTCACTTGGTTGTTTTGGATGTAAAGAGAGTAGCGTGAATCAAGAAATAGTACGTGACTATGGTTTTTGTATTGACATATTTTTTTCAAGGAAAAGATAATCAAATCATTGCCTCAATTTAATTTTGTTCCTACAATTTTAGGTTTTTGTTCCCAGCCTTGGGAGGTTTGTTGTTTGGGTATGACATTGGTGCCACCTCTGGTGCTACCATCTCATTACAGGTGCATATCTATATATAATTTTCATTTACTTCTTTCTCATGTATTTGATTTTCTTTCGGCCATCTTTCTTGTGTTCTAATAACCACCAAATGAACCGAAATATGCATTTTTCTTCTTGTTGCACCTTGATGATTTAACAGTCACCTGAGCTCAGTGGAACAACTTGGTTCAACCTTTCAGCCATTCAGCTTGGACTTGTGGTACGGTTCAAGGATCATAGTCACATGATCTCTATTGTTCTGGAAACTTGCAGTTTTTTTCTTCCAAAAACCTTCTATGATATGTTAACCACTCAATTCAGGTTAGTGGTTCCCTTTATGGAGCTCTTCTTGGTTCCCTTCTTGTCTATCCAATTGCAGACTTCCTTGGTATGTCCTAATTTTCTCTGTCCTGTCCTTAGAGCTTGTTTATGAGTTTTTCTCTAATATAATGGATTTTATCACAAAGGGAGGAGGCGAGAACTTATCACGGCAGCTGTGCTATATGCGCTTGGTGGTCTGACCACTGCCTATGCTCCAGCCCTTGGTGTTCTTTTAGTGGGACGGCTGCTCTATGGCCTTGGTATTGGTTTGGTGGGCTTCTTTGAAACTCCACTACTATTTTGTGTGGACTTAGCTGCTATGATTTACTTGGTCATACTCCTGCAACTTAATAAGTGAATTTGTTTGTCAGGCCATGCATGGGGCTCCTCTCTATATTGCAGAAACTTGCCCATCTCAGATTCGTGGAACTCTAGTATCTTTAAAGGAGCTCTTCATAGTTCTTGGGATTCTGGTATCGTGTACTCCTTTATTATTCTTGACAATCATGTTGTTCACTTTCTTTTATTTACTGACAAGCTAAAAAATGATTTCTTCTCCAGTTGGGCTATTTTATTGGAAGCTTTCAGATTGATGTAGTTGGAGGGTGGCGTTACATGTTTGGAGCTAGTGCACTGATTGCTCTTATTATGGGACTCGGCATGTGGAGTCTTCCACCATCTCCACGCTGGCTGCTTCTTAGGGCCGTCCAAGGAAAAGGTTTATTACAAGATTACAAAGAGAAAGCAGTTCTTGCTCTGAGCAAACTAAGGGGCCGTCCTCCTGGTGACAAGCTGTCTGAAAGGCAAATAGAAGACACATTTGTCTCATTGAAATCTGCATATGCGGATCAGGAGTCTGAGGGCAGTTTCTTGGAGGTCTTTCAAGGCTCAAGTTTGAAAGCATTCCTAATTGGTGGGGGGCTGGTCCTTTTTCAACAGGTATTTTGCCCTTTCACTGTTTTGAATTGCCTCTTTTATTTTCATTTTGAACTTGGGTTCAAACAAGCATATAATGGAGAAATGTGGAGTTTTTCTAGCTGCCAAGTCAATTTACCACTTGACTGTGACAGATAACTGGGCAACCAAGCGTTCTATATTATGCAGGTCCAATACTTCAGGTACTTGTTGTTTATATAAATCTTTGATTTTGATTAAATGCATTCCTTGTCAGTTCACTTAACCACACAATATTCGTTGTTATTCTGATAAGACTGCTGGGTTTTCTGCGGCCTCTGATGCTACCCGAGTTTCTGTTGTAATTGGTGTGTTCAAAGTAAGTAATAATCTTCTAGTGATGTCTTTGAATATGGGGGAGATTCTCCCTGCATATTTCTCTTGGTAAAGCTAGTGGTAATGCTAATAAATTTGTGATGTTTCCTCCTTCAGTTACTGATGACATGGGTAGCTGTCCTAAAAGTAGATGATCTTGGGAGAAGACCCCTGCTAATCGGAGGAGTCAGCGGGCTTGTATATCACTTTTGACCATCTATATATTAAATGATTTTAATCATTGGATTTTCACTGATAAAAATTATGATGAAAGTTTAAATCTGCTTTTCTTCAAATTACTACAGGCTCTTTCTTTATTTCTGCTTTCTGCTTATTATAAATTTCTCGGAGGATTCCCTATTGTTGCTGTAGCTAGTCTACTTCTCTATGTCGGTTGCTACCAGGTAACATTTTGTCTTTTAAGGATTGAAATTCTCTGCACTATTTCTTTCAGAAAACAAATATAATTCTGAGGAGAAATACTAGAGTGTTGCAAAAGTGGCTGAATTCAAACTTGTTACATCCACTGAAAAGTCTACCTCAGAAAGCTACCTTGATTTAGAACTTTCTGAAGAAATAAAAATAAAAGGAAAGCAGTTATATATAACAAGTAATGACAGTTTTTTCTTCATTACAAGGTTAATGTGAATGTTGATTCATTAACAGATTTCTGTTCTTTGAATGGACTGTCAGATTTCATTTGGCCCGATCAGTTGGCTTATGGTGTCAGAGATATTCCCACTTCGGACAAGAGGGCGAGGGATTAGTCTTGCAGTTCTTACTAACTTTGGCTCAAATGCCATTGTAACCTTTGCATTCTCACCATTGAAGGTATTGATCTACTTTTATGAATCCATCCATTCCTTTCAAAGCTGGTTATCTCATTGTTTACAGTTCTCATTCCCTGTGATTTTGAATGTGGTTTGATTTGCTTATATTGCAGGAGTTTTTAGGAGCGGAAAATCTCTTCCTTCTTTTCGGGGCTATTGCTTTGTTGTCACTTTTGTTTGTACTGCTCGTTGTCCCAGAGACCAAAGGGCTGAGCTTGGAAGAGATTGAGTCGAAGATTTTGAAGTGAAAGCGCAAATTGAAAATTTGTACCAGTCGAGCTTCCAATACACCCAAGTTGTTTTGGTTAGTCTGTGAACTTGTTTCCTTTTTTTTTTTTTTTTTTATCGTTTCTGTGAACTTGTATACTATCATGATACTTCAAGGTCACCTGTTTAAAGCTTCCTTGAGCCGCCTGTCTTACCATTTCATAAAAGCAACCTTATTATATTGTACATCAAGTAATGGCTCTTCAGCCAGACTACTAATTAGCTGATGGTATTTTTTTATAATCACTCAGGCACCCAATCAGAATGGGTTATGTAAAGATTTAGTGCATATTATTAGTAATTCGTGGTCCCAACTACAGGCACAAATCATTTTGGCGTTCGCTAGTTTTTACTGATTGCATTGAAACTTGGACATCTCCCTTTTATTTATGGTGATTGCAGCAGTCTAGACTGGATTAGAATTTTAGTAGGAGGTGAACAGAGATTTAATCCTGCACTTGATTGCCAAAAGGCATACAAGTTCACATTTTCGGATGTGAGACCAATAAATTATTTTCTTTGGCATTATTGTCAGCACCCCTGATTTCTGTTATATTACTGGTTGTCTCAATAGCTTAAACTAATGGAGAGAGAAGTGAATTTAATTGTTTAATTCATATTTTAACATTCCAGCTCCGGCATGGTTGAGCTCCTTTTTAATTTGTGAGCTCGACATATGGAATATTTAATGAAATGTAGGTTAATTGTGATGTAGAGATTGAACTTAAGACTTCTACTGCGATGATGTTTTGTTAAAGAGGAATACTTTAGCCACAAATGGATTTTACAAAAGTAAACTGACAAACTGATGTGGTTTGTTGTGGCAAGTCAAATTATAAAGTTACTTTTATTGTAAAGTAGATTTACCTCATCACATAAACCACGTCAGTTTGTGAGTTTACTTTTATGAAATTTCTTGGTGACTATAGTACCTCTCTTAGTTAAACGGCTTCACATACTTCACCCCATTTCATTAAATATTCTGTGTTGAGCTCACTAACTAAGGAGGGCCATGATCCACTCACGAGAGACAATATTGGATATTAGAATATAAATGAAATGATTAAACTGCTATCTTCCCATAAACTTAAACTTTTGTAACAATAAGCTATTAAACAATTTCTTGTATTAGGGGAGAAATCGATGTTTTGTAGCTATAAATTCCCTCATTCCTGATAAATATATCAGCTTAATGCACGCATGTGGGAGGGAGAGAAGGAGGGAGTTAAGATAAGCAAATGTAGAGAGATTGGGTTCCCATGCAGTAATTATTTTTTTCTATGGAGAAAAAAAATATATCTTCTACTGAGTAACGAGAATTGTTTGGCCACACAATATGGTTTGATCAAGTAATAGATAAATAATCTATCACAGTATATAATTTTGAAAATTATGAAATTTTGCTTTTGTGAAGTCTCGTTATCTTTTCCCAACTCAAAATTCTGAGTTTAAAGGGTTAAATTCAATTATTACCACTTCAATCTTGATCTCTGATCGATAAACTCAATAAGCTTTGAAGTTGCTTAGTTCTTCACCTGGAAAAAAAAATAATGTATTTTAATTATAATTTTATAATTTGTAAAGACATATATATATATATATATATATATATATATATAATACCCGTGGAAAATCATATAAAGTTATCTGACATTTTAAACAACTATATATATAATTATATATATTATTTTTCATTAAATAATTTTAATTTTCCTTATGCATCACACATGTTTACAACTAGTGTATCTACTGTATACATCATAATCTTCACAAGTTTGTTCTTCCTCTTCTCTCCACCCACAAGTAATTTGTAGGCTTTTTGTGTGCCAAGGGACCATCGATCCATGACCTGGTTTTACTTATGATGATTCATGAGACACGGCTAATTCAACGACCATTTGTAAGGATCGAATCTGTGGTAGACATGGAAGGAGCAGAACCCTTGCCAGATGATGAAATAAATGACAAAAAGAAAGGGTGTTCTTCATTACTTGTAAACGTACCAAAAGAAGCAGTGTCATATGGTAGATCTGGCAGATAAGCATTGCCATCCAGGAACTGCATCACTTGCCTCATGCTAGGCCTGGCTGCTGGAATTGCATGTGAGCAGAGCAGCCCTAGTTTCAAAACCAACACCATTTCCTCCGACACATAGGAACCTTCCAATCTAGGATCACTGGCATCAAGGATAGCTCCTTTTCTCCCACATTCAAAGACCCAATCAACCAAAACTACTTCCTCAGGCAGCGCTTGTTGCTCTATAGGCCTCCTTCCACAGGCCACCTCGAGCATGAAAGCCCGAAAGCAAACACATCAGTGCAGGTGGTTGCCCTTCCTGTTCTAGTAAGCTCTGGAGCTAAATATCCTACAGTCCCAACCACGTGGGTGGTTTGGGGATTGGTACCATGGTCATATAATCTGGCAAGGCCAAAATCTCCTAGCCTTCCATTTAATTCAGCATCTAAGAGAACATTGCTTGCCTTTACATCTCTGTGTAGAACAACCTGTTCCCACTCTTCATGGAGGTAAAGAAGGCCAGATGCTACTCCTCTGAGGATTTGAAATCGTTGAAACCAGTTAAGGCTTGTTCTTTCATTGCTATATAATAACTTTTCCAGACTTCCATTGGGCATATAATCATAGACCAAGAGGAGTTCTCCCCTTCGCCGGCAATAGCCGAGGAGCTGCACCAAGTGCCTGTGCCTCAGTCTTCCCATGCTAATAATCTCAGCCACAAATTCCTTCATCCCTTGTTTGGAATCATGAGCAACTCTCTTGACAGCAATTTGAACATTAGAAGGAAGTGTTCCTCTATAAACCTTTCCAAAACCTCCTGCTCCAAGAAGCTCTGTGTCTTTAAAACCTTTGGTTGCTTTATGGAGACTCTTATAGCTGAACCTGCGAGGACCATACTCCTTTTCCCAATCTTCACGCACTTCTTCATATTTCTTCCTCCTTAAAAAGCAAACAACTCCAAGGATTGTTATCAGCACAACCGCTACTGCAACGAGAAAAGTCATGATCATTAGTCCTGGTTTATCTTTTCTTTTCCTCTGCGGGGGAAGTGGAGGGAGGCTCGAAACATCGAGGCTTTGTGCTTGTCCACTTTTATTAAAGCTCCATCCAAGAATGTAGTGGTTGCATGCAAGTGTACCTGTGGCAGAAGAGAAACCAACATACATAGATTCCAAGAGAATTTGAGACAGATTGATGGATTTTGACAAGAGTGGACTGTTTGGTTTTGGGATTCTGGTAGGAGCTAGTGTTACATTCAGCAACTTTTCTACTTCATCGTACTCTATCCAAAGTTGCATTGGATTCCCACGTATGAGCTCCAAGCTTATATTCCTCCCTTCTTTATTGGAAAAATATGTTGCAGGAGCTGATTCAACTGATTTCAGGCCATTCACATCAATTCCCACATGATTATTATCGATGTCTTCAAATTCAGGATTCTTAACAGAATCAATCTCAATGGCCAAAATCTGGTTTGCAGGAAGCCCGTTATTTGACGAATTGAAGAGTCCAAGATACTGATTTGCTACAGCATGGATGAAGTCCCTGGAGGGACTGATGGCAAAGGCCAAGCCATGACCAGCGAGATTTGGAGGTTGAGGAACCATGGCAAAGACAAAGTTTGTCGAAAATGATAGAGAACTAGTTGGGTTGAATTTTATGGGAAATTTGTAGAAAGCATGACCAACTTGCTGGTTTGAAAGGTTGGTTAGCTGCAAGAGACCATTGGGGTGAATTTCTGCTATTCCGTCAAGATGCAGATTGGCTTGATTGAATCCATTGTAGATGAATTGGTTTTCATCTTGAGCAAAGGCCAAGGGAAAAATGGAAACATAGAGAATTATCAGAAAATAAAGTGATCTAAGAACCGTGGCCATCAGGAGAAGTGGGAGAGATGTGCCTTCCTGTGAACAGAGGGTTTTCACTGTTTCCAATAACGTGTCTATCTCTATTCCTAAATCATCACAGAAGAACTTTCTTCCTTTTCTTTGCAATGATCCTTTAAATGAGCCAGCCAAGATATCAACATCTGAATTCCCATATTCATGGGGAATTGCTGTAAAAAATCTGAATTCCCGTGTGTCACGATGGACCAACCAAGAGGGCAGAGGATTCTGTAGAATCTGTGATTAGGAAAATGATATCTCAACCTCTCCAATTTGATGGTCTAAATTTTTTCCGAGTATGAACAGAAAAACTAGTTGTCCAGTTGCTTTCTTGCTAAATTCAATGAGGAAGACATAAATGGTTTCAATCTTTCCCTTGTACCTCTTCATGGAAAAGTCTTGGCAATCTTACCATCGCTTGAAATAAATGGAAAAAAACTCAGCGACAATATTTGACTGTGATTGATATATGGCGTGTCCATTACAAACTGAGTTTTGCTACCTGCAAATATGGCGTGTCGAACACACCATTTATTGTGGGATTCATTATAATTATAAAAAAAGTTAGAACACATTTAAACTCATAGTAGGTGAATCTCACAAAACTCACTTTACCATCTCAACTCAATACTATTCATAAAGAACTCAACTCAGCTCAACATCTAAACGCAGCCTAATACCTTTTAATCACTGTGGAATCCATTTCAATGGTGTGTTGAGCGTGCAAAAAAAGTTTTGCAAATAGATTTCCGTCTTATTGAGTTCATGAGTAATCTCATACCTCTCTCTCTCTCAATTGCTCATTTCTTCTCTCATTTTATGAGATGATTGTGTTGCTTATATTGAATCATTTGTGTTAGGTGGAACCTTTGTTGCTGTCGAATCTAGTTAATCATTTAGTTATTTATGCTGAGTTATTTGTGTTTGTTGCTGTTGAATCCATTATTGTTTTAGTTATCATCTCCTTCAAATCACTCCTTTTCTCCCCTCTCATTAAATTGTTGTGCTCTTCCTATAGTGTTATTTATGTTCTTCAGTTACTCCTTCGTTGTCTCTGTTTCGTAGGTCCACGTACAGCAGGAACTAATGAAGGAAAGGGAAGAAGTTTTCGTGTGTTTTTGACTTGCACGCATGAAGAAATCAGCCTGCTTGTGCAGACAGCGGTCTTCTCCTTCCACTGAAATTTCCCTTGTATGTTTACTGAATGAAAAGTCAAGCTGCTCGTGCTTTCATTTTCTCCGAAATCTCAAGGTGACATTGAGATAATTGAAATATGTATGTATATATGGGTGTATACACTCATTCCTTGTGGGAGAAAAACTATGTTAGGGGTCCCCACATAATTAAGGTTTTTAAAAAAAGTATTGATGAGACAACACAAATGCAAAACTCAGAGAAAGAAAATGGCGATAAAAGTTAGCAAAAAGAAAGTGAGAGATGGACTGGAAAATAGAAGACAACGATGTTTGAAAGCTCTGGCTTTTCCTTCTTTCCCAACTTGATCTTCTTTCTCCTCTAATTATAACTGGAGTTGGCTTGAGTGGTAAAGGCCTTGGGCTTGGGGTATGCTCCCTGAGATCTAAAGTTTAAATTCCCTTGGGTGCAAATAATCTCTAGAGGCCATTAGACTAGAGGATTTTTCCTTTGAATTACCTGAGGGCAAGTGCACCCTTGAGATTAGTCAGGACGCTGTTCCTGGATGCCTAATGCCAATAAAAAAAATAACTGAGAACAAACATGGGAGTTGAGAGCTTGCATATAACTGATTTAAATTTATACTTCTAAAAGGCTGATGGAACATGCTCTCTGAACGACAGGGAGTAGTAATATATATATATATATATATATATATTGAAATAAACCTCATGTATTCAATATGTAAAATCATCCATTACAAAATTTGTCTTTTACCAGACCACTAGATACAAATTCTGGTGCTTCCTCCATCCATATTCTTTCATATTCAGATTGTAAAGCTGCTTTAGCTAATGTGTGTGCAACTGTGTTTTTCTCTCTATGTACAAATCTCACCTCCCACTATTTTCTATCATAGAGATATTTCTTTATTTCTTGAATGATGTTCCCACAGCTGGAAAAATCTTCTTCTTTATTGTTAACTGCGTTAATGATCACCATTGCATCACCTTCTAGTGTCACTTTTGTAAAGCTCAAGTCTCTACATAACTCTGCTGTTCTCCATAAGGCTAAACTCTCTGCTGTAGCTGGTTGATGTATGAACTTTCTCTGATCACAAGCTGCTGCCATTACATCCCCTTTTTCATCTCTAATAACAATTCCAGTACCTACTTTCTTGTTTTTTAAATCAACTGCTGCATCCCAGTTTGCTTTGACAAAATTCTCATAATATATATGAGAAGTACTACTAAGTTTCTAAAGGAGTTATAAAAAGAGAGTTTACAAAGTGAGGTACACCGATGTAGTATATCAGATGTGCTAGTTTTACATTAGAAAAAAATTCATAATATGATGTAAAATAACAACCTCAATTTATGAAATAATTTTATTTGTAGACTAAGCATTTTACGCGTGTACGGCTAGCATCGTTGTTTCAAGTATACCATGTTAAGAATATAATATAAATAATAAATTCTATATCTTTCCATAAGCTTAAACTTTTGGGATAAATTATGATTTCACATGATATTAGAGCTGGGGTCCTGAGTTCGAATCCTGACTACTCTACACTCTACCCCCTTTCATTCTATTGGGCTCACTCACTGAGAGGAATTTTGGCCCACACGTGAATGAGGGGCAGTGTTAAGAATATAATATAAATTATAATAAAATCTACCTCTTTCCATAAT
Organism: Juglans microcarpa x Juglans regia; assembly: GCF_004785595.1. NCBI lineage: Eukaryota > Viridiplantae > Streptophyta > Magnoliopsida > Fagales > Juglandaceae > Juglans > Juglans microcarpa x Juglans regia. The sequence continues at coordinate 6,923,710 of NC_054607.1, forward strand.
CTTAAACTTTTGGGACAAAGTAATTTCACACACCGTTGATCATCTGACGTAATGATGGATAAGACCCGCCATAAATATGATAAATGCGTCTTAAACTGCAATACATATATAGGAAAAATTTTACACATCACACTTCTATTCTACTTTCATTCTATTAGGATGAGATAGCACTGCCCATCAATCTAAGGTCATTTTTCATTGCATTGATTTCAACATTTTTGAACTTACAGCTAGAGCTGCAGAAACATGCAGTTTATTGGTGACAATATCATTACATACTCAAACTGGAAATTACCTGTGCAAACTACAAATATTGATACCCAAAACTCGAACACATGCAGTTCAGAAATTTGTTTCTTTATCATCACTAGGGTGCATTCAATCTCTCTCAATTGGCTTGGATTATTCTCCCATAACTTTCTTCTTCCCCAACTGCAACAGAAAGAAAAATCACACCAATTACATGGAATCCGTAGCAGGGTCAGGCCCTTAATTGTTCAAGCACAGATCATGTATCTTTGGTTTAGCTTAGTACTCTAATTTCACTACCATGATCAGTTAAATATAAGTTCATGATATGGTTGGTCATAAAAGATTTTTAACTCACTTGCATGATATTAGAATATAATTTAAATGATTAAATTTATTTATTTTTTATCAATCTAATTGATTAGAAAATAAATAATGAATTTAAACCCGGACTCTATGCATCGCGTCTATTTATTGTGGATATTTTGACTCACACGTGAGTTGAAAATATAATTTAAATAATTAACTTTATCTTTTTCTATCCCTCTATACATTATGTGGCGCTTGTGGTAAGAGCACAACGAGCAGACGTTCGAGGACAAGGAGAAATCGATGGAGGAGCTAAAAGTTTTATTTTTTAGAACTTTTTGTACTTGGGCCATTGCCATGAACTTTAATGGCATTGACTTACATGAATTCCTTGCTTCTAATGCGCCTACTTAGCCGGGGCATAAGAGTTTTGTAATTGGCATTTTGCCCATTATTTTTTAATAAAATCTGCTTATTTATCAAAAAAAAAAATTATCTTTTTTTATCAATTTAAACCATAATTCAGCATTACTAACGGAAGATGTTAACTTGTCTCCATACACCTTTAGAGTCGAATTTAGCAACAAATCATGAACAAATTAAAGAGTATTGATTACCTTCATGTGCATTGGTGGAGATCGGAAGGTCATGTGATGGTGAGGTTTTAGCCGAATGGGCATTAATGGTGGAGATCGGCATGTCTGATATTGAAGTATTAGCTGAATTAATGGGAGCCGTGTATTTGGACGTCGACTGGTCGTTCCTGAGCAAAGAATTCACAGCTTCTTTGACCTTCCCCACCACACCTATAGCCACAGGAGTTGTTCCTCTTGGACTGATTGCCTCAGATCTCTCTTGGGATATTGCTTTCTCTTCTTCCTCAGCCTCATGGCTATGCATCAAATTCTCCACTGAAACACCCTTACTCCATGTTTGATCGCCATTAGTAGCATTTCCGCTTTGTGGAGCACCAAGATTGACACTGCTTGCCAAAACATTCTTCTCAGAAACAAAGAGAACTGCTCTTGGATGCTGCATTGTGGTTTTCTTGTACCAGTCAGGAGCCAGCTCCGATTCATACTCTGCAAATGAAAGAAAAAATACTACGAAATTACAGAGAATTCACCAAGCATGCAAGAATGAGCAGATGATCTGTCAAGAAAACAGAAGGGTTTGATGGTGAATTACTTGGGGATTCAAGGTGGTGTTCTGCATCTTCTTCATTTTCATTGTCCTCCAAGCTGACACCCCAAGAGGGAGTGGTGCTTACATAATGATCATGACTATGCTTTTTCTGGCTAAAAGTTTGTCTCAATTTCTGGGCTTTCTCCTTCACTATGGTCAGAACCGATTTCTTGGGATGGTGGGAATTGTGGTCTGGATCTTCTTGATCTGCATGAGGGTCATGGTCCTTACTAAATGTAGGTGACCACTTTGAAACTTCACCTCCTGTGCAACTAAACTTGGTTAGATTCATGGGAATAGTGATGAATGCATGAATTTTCATGATGGCTCTCACATCATGACCATTAGTTCAACAAATTATAAACTTTTTCTGAGATCCCTGGCAAACTCTAACAGTTATGCTGCAAGATTAAACTGATATATATATATAAATAAAACGATGAATTTAAGTACGTTTGAATGCAATTAATGAAAGAAAATACCAGGGAAAAAGGGTTCAAATGTGGAGTTGCTGTTAGAACTTCTGGGATTAATGTCACCCGCGTATCTTTGAATGCGGTCGAGTTGAGTCATTGCTCCTCCAATTCACAGTGAAATGGGCTTAGTAGTCATGTGTTGATTTATGCCTTCAAATAACTGTGTTTGTTATCTCTTATAACGGAGAGAAGCTTAAAGAGAGAAGAATATGATGATGCTCAAGCGTTAGCATTATAGCATAGGGCCAGGGTTCTTGTATGCATGGAAAATAAACAAGAGCTAGCCACGTGTCATCTAGTTAACATACTTGTGGGCTCCATTGTTACACTTGGCAACAGATGACTGAGTAGTACTACTGAGCTAAACCAAAGGCTAATTTAAGGGGCAAGATTTGCTCTTCCTAAGGCTTATGCCTTGGGGAAGGAATTTCTTGATGAGGAGCACTTTAAAAGATATCTAGCGAGTCAACTGGAACCTGATACAATCAAAGCAGGTATAATAGGACAATTGTGGTCTAAATTCTCAGATAAATTCATAAGAAGTGGAAATAGAAAACGATATAGAGCTGTGCTATTCATCATCTTTATACACTATACCATTTTTTATTTTTATTTTTTAACTTTTTTAATTTTTTTTTGTTTTATTTTTCTTAAACTAATTAAATTCTTTTACTCAGTAGAGAGACTTTGAACCCTTGAGTATGCGGTTGGCAATATCTTTGAAATGGTAATTAAAGACTCCAAAATTACAGGCCCAATGGGCAAAGCTCTGGCAGCCAGATTATTACAATAAAACAACAAAGAGAAATTTTATTTGCAATACCGAGTGGGAGATTGCATGTGCAGTCTCATTGATAAATACGGGTAAAAGGGAAAAAACATCATTTCAAAAATGATATTATTGTAATTTTAATTTTTTTAAATATAACTGTATGAGCTTGCATGAGCAGTCTCCATTTGGGAATTGTATGTAGACTGACTCAACAACAAAAATGCTAGAAAGCACGAGGGAGTAAGGCACGAAAATGCACGAAAGACATGTCATCACCATAAAAAACTCTTTTACCCTTTTATTTAAATCCCCTTTTAGATAAGAAATGCTACAGACGAAATGGAGGAAGAAATCCCAGCAAAGAACTCTGTGTAGTAGAGGACGCTTCTTCGGGAAATGACCTTGACATTATGGTTCTCTCCCAAGACTTTTCCTAAACCTTGTCATTGTTGGGTTCCCTAGGTTCAATTTTTCTGATCTTGTTTTTGTTCAGGTGAGGAGAGACAGTTTTCAAGTCCCCATGCTTGTTTTCATTTACATTTGCAACTCTATTGGTAGAAGACTTTGAAGACAATGAAGCTACTGGATGAGCTAATACCTTATTTGTAGCTTCTTTAGAGGTCCCTGATGTCCTGTCCATCTTGACATCATTCCTTCTTAGGCCACTACCTACTATAGAATTAGGAAAAGATCTTGGCTCCACTTTCAAGGATTTTGGATTCAAAGAAGTAGCACGCTTTGCAGACAAGTCCGAATCTTTTGTTATTTTATAAGTAAGAAGAGACAAGTCCAAATCTTAGCCTTCAATGAATCTTTTTTTGTAGAAACTCTCACTTTTTCAGTAGATGGCACTTCCTGCTTCACGACTTTAGGTGCATCGGATGTATGGGTTTTTGAATAGAGTGAAGATTTAAGCATGACCCTAGATTTCTTTTTCCTTTTGGCCAGAACTTTATTTTTCACAGGACTTTTTCTATTAGATGGTTGTATTGACACTTCCTGCTTAATACAATCAAACAAGCCCACATGATTTCTGTGGCGCCCTCGAACCCCACGTGTTATTTTTTTTTTTTTGTGGAGTTCGTGACATTGGGATGATGACCACACGGATCACGCACCCCAACGACCAGTGCTCGAAGTGTGTACAACATATAATAAATGTACAGTATAGTATTCGCAGCAGAGAAAATAAAAGGGTCTTTCTTTATTAAGTACCAGAATTGTAGAAAAAGTAGTAAAATAACTTTACAAAAATTTTACAGTCTTCTGACAGATAATTTAAAGAAAACAAATAACATAAGGGAAACAAATCCCAAAACGCTGAACAACATAACAACGACTTAAGTTTCTGGCGGAGTCAGTCCTTCAGGTTCATACTTGGGCTCTGCGTCAAACTCTACGACACCATAAAACGGAACCGTAGGGTAAAACACCACTATGAGATTATGACATCTCAGCAAGTAATTAACCAAAATAACATCTAAGAGATTTAAAACATAATTATATAGACACGCGTTCCCATACGGACAGAATAACAACCCATATTCATTTTTCCCAAAAATATCATTTTTTATACTTACACCAAAAATCTCATTTTTTTGTCCCATTCATATTTATTATGAAATTTACGCATGCACCACGGTCTCCCCTATGGACCGTCCGCACACCCTGGCTCTCTTTGTCACATCACGGGTAACGTCCGTGCATGAGACTTCGTAACGAGTGATGTCCAGTTCCGCGCCCAGCGCGTACATGGCCAAGCATCCTCTAACCTCGCCAGCCAAAAGGTCACGGAATCGGTACGAGAGCGTTACCGTCTCGTCCGTTCCCGTCGTCGCCCTGCGACAACTCAGAGGACGTCATGTCAGTCTGTTACGCTCCCGAGTGACCAGAGGAGCTCTACCGAGATAATGCCCCATCTCGGCTTGGGGTCGTGATACACACGCACCCACGCCATTAATAACAATAGTCTCAATGTCAACAGACAACGTGACATCACAGCACAATTTATTATAAACGATAAATATGCATTGCAACAGTTTATTGGAAATTTAAATATTTCATATTCAATAAAATAAACCTCCACTTTACAATTATACAGTTTCACAAATACACGCAAAATCCCATCCTCCAATCCGGCCCAAGGCCCAAATCCAACAACTCCAATTTAACAAACCCAACATTTCAACGGCTCAAGGCCCAATTTTCAACAAAAACCAACAGTTCAATAATTTACAAATGAACAACAATTATGATGTTAATTTAAATCACTTGATTTACGATGGAAAATTACATACACACGATGATGGGTATTTCTGAAAGATCACTCAAGGGTGTTGCTCAAGGCGGCGGCTCAACGGAACAGTGCCCAAAATTGGGTTTTATCACACGGCAACAACAACCCAACCGATCAATCAATTTCTCCCAATTAAAACAAAACCAAGCACAACAAAAATCAAAGCTCTCGGATTCAATCACTCAAAACTCACAAATTTCAGAATTTGAAGCTCTCGGCAAAACCACACAACACTCGGGTTCAACCCAAAAATTCACAGATCAAAACTCCACTTAAGAGGGACAAGATTGAGTAACTCCCAAAAATTATTTGTAGAAGCCGTGGCCTATTTATAGGCCAAGCACGGCGGTGGCAGGTGCCCGTGTGTCACACGGGTAGAAGAAGAGAAAACGGCATCAAGCCGTGGAGGAGTGAGATGTCTTCGCGCGGACTTGTGGTGCGGCGGTAAGGACAGCACATTCGGAGCCTAAGCACAACGCCACCGAGATGCTTACGGAAGAATGAGGTGGTGGCGTGGGGAACGGCAGCTCGACAGCAAGCTTCAGAGTCACTACCGAAAGACATGGAGAGGAAAAAGCAAGGTGGAGGTGGCGGCTTGCGGCTGACTTGCGGAAGGAAGTCCCAAAATGGAGTCGGTAGCAGCTGCGTGGAAGAGTAAGTTGCAGGAAGAAGAAACTTGCAGAAGAAAGGAGAAGAAATAAGAAGAAAGAAGAAGGAAGTCGTGCGGCGCATGAAGGAAACGATGGAGCCCTAATGCCATCCTCCAAAACGACGCCATTTCTGAAAGTGAGGGCTGAGTCTCACAGGCCGCACGGCTGGGCCGCGCTTCGCACACGGTCTGGGCCCTTGCTAGGCTGGGCTGGAACCGGCTCACCAAACTCACACACCCACGACCTACAGTAAAAAATACACATACACACACAGCCCACAATGAATAATACTACAATAAAATTACACAAAAATTACTAACACATATATAAAATAATAAATAAAGAAATTAAAATCCCAACATACCAAAAATAATTAACAATAAAATAATACACTTTAAAAATAATGAAATAACCCAATAATATAATTTAAATAAATAATTTAAAACCCCATAAAAATAGGGATCTCACAATTTCTCAACCAACAAGACCAACCAAATCATCCTTCCATTTGCTAGAGCCTAGAACTAATGTGATTGTAATTGGGATGCTAATACATAATCTTCAGATTCAACAAATATCCATTTTTGACAATTCAATACACCGATATACACTCATATTCATATTTGCTCTTTCAAAACCAACGCAAACATATAATGTTCAAGGTTGTCATCCATTAATGACCAATCCTTCATGTAAATAATTATAATCACAAATGTCATAGTAACAAAGGAAAGATAGATAACTTGCAAAACTATCAAGTTTCCAATGAACTATAATTGTTAAGGTAGCTGCTGCATATCCAAAGAGCTCCTTATCTATCTATAATTGCTAAGATGGTTGCTGCATATCCAAGTTTCCATGCCAATCAAAGCTAAACACAAGTCTCATGGTAGCCAGGGTTCAAGGTTTTGCACTCATTTTGTGATATGTTGCTAATTTTGTTGTGATAGAGAAGTAATGTGCCTCACCTAATTTTGCAATCGGGGTATAAGACTTGTGCTCGAGAAGTAATGCGCCTCACCTAACCTTTGTTGGATTACCTCCCTCGGTTGTGATGATGACGAAGCCTCGTGGTGACACAAGAAATTTGGTATACTCCTTCATGACATGGTAATCTGGACTACCAATAAGTTGTTGCAACCGATTTTGCAGCTATTGGAGGGTGCCAAATTTCTAGCATGTTACCACTAGGTTCTTGAGCCGCCTACAAAATACCCTAAACTTTGTTATTACATGTCTAACATTTGTACCAATTGTTGTTTGTGTATACTTTTTTAGAAATGGATTCACAAGACCTTGGATATATGTACTTCACCGATCTCCTAAGCCAAGATCCTCAACTCGACCCCACTTACGGTGGTCAAAGTGGACAGTCTCCTATGACTGTTGATGACTCTCCACCCCTACCTCATAACGATCCTCTCGGCATAATGAAAGCAGCTAGGGGTGCGAACTTCACCTCCGAAAAAGACAAGTTACTTGTCTCCGCATGACTTAATTGTAGCATTGATGCCGTTCAAGAAATAGACTAAAAACACTCCCAATTTTGGAAAATTTTTTTTTGAATACTTCCAGTAGTTTAAACAAACCACAAATGACCGGAATATAAAGTCCTTAATACATTAGTGATCCTCCATTCAAAAGGCGACGAACAAATTTTATGAGAAACTAGTACAGGTTGAAAGGTTGAATCAAAATGGTATGACCGAGCAAGATAATGTAGAATATTGATACTTTTACGTGTTTTACACAATAATTAATTTTTATCTCTATTGGTTTAATTGTCTTTTTTTGTTTACATGCAAGTTTGACAAAGCCAAGATCATGTACCAATCACTAGAGAAATGCTCATTCCAGTTCGAGCATTGTTGGCACCTGTTGAAGTTCCAACCTAAATGCATTCAGCGTTGCACAAATGAGGGTAAAAAACGAAGGTTAACGTTGTCCCCGTGCCCGATCCTGACTTGATGTTTGGGAGCTCCAATAGATTATGTTTTTGATCTTGAGGTGGAGAGTGTTGTAGACAAGGAGATTCAGTATTTGAAGCGGCCAATGGGAAGGAAAGCTGAGAAAGAAAAATGAAAGGCCGAAGGCAGGCCAACAGAGGAGATTGTTGTACTCAGCAAGTTGAAGTATACGCTTCTGGAGGAGTTACATGCTCAGGAGAAAAAAAAATTTCGCCTTAAGGTAGAGAAGATGGAATATGATCGAGAAAAAAAGGGAAATAAAATCCGTGAAAAGGACGAGAGACTGAGGTTGGAGGCAGAAAAACTAAAGTTCGCCAATAAAGAAGCGGATGAGCGCATTATGATTATCGACATGAGTACCTTGCCTGGACTATAGCGGGTATATTTCTAGCAATGACAGAGGAAAATCGTGGCGAGACTCAATGCTATAGAAGATTTGTTATGATTTGGTTTTTTTAAAAATTTTATTTCTTTATTTTCTGTTTCATACAATTTTGTATGGATGAGTGTACTATTTGCAATTTCTACCAAAGTTGGATGTTATTGATACTGAGACAGTTTATTTATTTTTGGATGCGGTTAAACATTTATACTAGAATGTTAAAGATGTAGTCATTGGATTGTGTGCATAGATATTTTGAAAATAGGAAATTGGCCGTTACAATTACAGAAACTATTACAGATTACCCCCTGATATTACATATCATAATTTCCATCTTCTGTTGATGACACATGTCTAGGGAATGGAAATTTGATAAACTGAAATATAGTCACTACTAACATGAAGAAAATACAAATATTATGCTGCTAGTCTACTGTTGGAAATATAATTGCCATTGATGTTCAATTAGATTTGCTTGGAGCTGATAATGTGCTAAGTTATCTCTAATTTGATGATGACGATATATGAAGTCCATAAGCTTGGTTGTACGATTGAGCGCGAAAGTTTCGAGACTTCATCATCAAGTTGATCATACTCAATGTTCGAAACCAGATTATCATCATGCTCATCTTTGATAATCATCTTATGTAGAATAACACATGCTTTCATTATATTTGTAAGATTTTTTATCTTGACCATTCGTGAATATCCATGAATGATAGCAAATCGTTGTTGAAGGACCCCAAATGCACGCTCTACATCCTTTCATGTTGATTCTTGTGCTACTGCAAAATGTTTCTTCTTATTCACTTGTGAAGATGGAATTGTCTTCATAAAAGTTGACCACTTTGCATAAATGCCATTGGCAAGGTAGTACTCCATTGTGTACTCATTGCCATTGACTGAGTAATTTACTGGAGGAGCACTGCCTTGTACCAGTTCCGTGAAAATAAAAAATATCTCTAGCACATTGATATCGTTATGTGAACTAGACAAACCAAAAAATGCATGTCATATCCAAAGATCATACGAAGCAACCGCTTCTAAAATAATTGTTGGTTCACGACAGTGGCTAGAGTACATACATTTCCACGTAGTGGGACAATTTTTTTTACTTATAATGCATGCAATCAATGCTTCCGAGCATCCCGGAGAATCCACGTTGTTCACCAACTGCGAGCAATCGAGCAATATCATTAGTATTTGGAGACTGCAAATATTCATTAGAAAAAACAATAACGATTGTCTTCACGAATTTTTTTAGGCTCTCCATTGCGGTGCTTTCTCCAATTCGTATGTATTCATTCATAAAATCAACAGTTATTCCATATGCAAACATTTTAATGGCAACAGTTATCTTTTGTATAAAAGATAAATAAAGTCTTCTGGTATTATCTATTTTTTAGATGAAGTAGGGCTCGTAAGCCTCAACCTCATTAAGAATATGAAGAAATAGTGGACGACTCATACGTAATCTTTTTTGAAAGAGATTTGAGGGATATATCGGTAGTTCTGCAAAATAGTTGCGAAATAGCTATTCATGCACTTGAATATGATCACGCCAAATATAATTACGACGTTGGCGATTGCGACCACATCAGGATGTTGATCTGTCATTGTCATTAAGAACAACCTCCAACGCATCTTCAGAGGATAAGTGAAGCATCAACTTGTAGAAGAACGAACGAGCCATTTGATGAAGTGGTAGGAGATAAAGTCAAAAATTGAAAATTTGTAAGATGAAATATGAGTTAGGTTCAAGAGAATGTGATTGTAACCAAATGCATATTTATTTAAACAAAAAAAGTTACCGTTACAATAGGACAAAAAAATGTTACCGTTAGAGAGAAGACAAAAAATATTACCATTGTAGAGAAGACAAAAAAAATTACTATTAAAGATAAGATAAAAAATGATACCGTTAGAGAAATTGAAAGGAATGTTACCGTTGCATGAAGTAGAAAAAATGTTACTGTTGGCAGAATGCTAAAAAGAATTAACCATTGGATGAAGTGCAAAAGTTGTTAATGTTACATTTCAAAAATAAAATATTACCATTGTATATGCAGATAAAAATATATTAAAAAATATCATCGTGTTGGAAATCACACATATTTAAAAAAAGAATTATTATTCGTAACACTGTAATAATTTAAAAAATATTATTGTATCATAGTAAAATTGTATATAGTGTTTACAAAATGTAGTAGAATGTGATTTTTGAAAAGAATAGGAAAAAGACAAAAAAAAATGTAATAGTTAAGAATGGAAATAAAAGTGAAAAAAAAATCAATAAAGAATGAATAGGAAAAAATTATTTTAATAGGATAGAAAAAAGATAGGGAATTAGATGTAGGAAGTTTTTTGAAAATAGATAAAATTTGAAATAAAATTTAGAAAATGATGTATTTTAATTAAAATTTAGAAAATTTTAAAGAAAATGAGATGAAAATACTCTTATAAAAAATTTAATTCATTTCAAATCAACCCAAGTTCAAACGGGTCTTTTTAAGTATGTTTGGGAGGGGTGGGCTGGGACAAGCATAGGAGATGTCGCCCATATGAGATGCAAACAGACCCGCTTCACTTCATAAACCCAACCTTTACATTTTTCTGACACTCCCCTAAACAAAAACCCTCTTCTCTCGCTTCCCTCCTCTTCCCCCTTATCCCCAAAACCAAACCCCATTCCGAGATGCAGTCTTTGGCCGCCCCAACCCACCTCCATTCCACCCCTCTCCCTTCCCGCCGCAAGCTTCTCTCTCCTACCCCTAGACGCTCCCTTCAATGCCACTCTCTCCTTTCCTCCTCCTGCTCCTCCTCCTCCTCCTCCTCCACTCCTAAACCTGAACCGCTCAAATCCACTTTCGTACCCCTCTTCAAAACCATCGCCGCCTCCTCCGCCGCTGCCCTCCTCCTCCATGTTCGCTCTCTATCCCTTGATTTCGGCTCCGGGGGCGGTTCTGATAGCGGTGGATTCGGTGGAGGCGGAGGCGGAGACGGTCACGGTGGCGATGGCGGAAGTTTCTGGAGAAAATTGTTTGCCCCTGCCGTTGCCAATGCCGACGAGCCTCAGAGCCAGGAGTGGGACTCCCATGGCCTACCTGCTAACATCGTTGTCCAGCTCAACAAGCTCAGCAGCTTTAAGAAGTACAAGCTCTCCGAGATCCTCTTCTTTGATCGGAGGCGCTGGACCACCGTCGGCACTGAAGACTCCTTCTTCGAGATGGTCTCCTTGAGGCCCGGCGGCATCTACAACAAGGCTCAGCTCCAGAAAGAGCTCGAGACCCTGGCAACTTGCGGGATGTTCGAGAAGGTCGACATGGAGGGGAAGACTAATCCCGACGGCACCATTGGTCTTACCATATCGTTCACGGAGAGCACGTGGCAGTCCGCCGATAGGTTCAGGTGTATCAATGTCGGGTTAATGCCGCAGTCGAAACCGATAGAGATGGACGCTGATATGACTGATAAGGAAAAGATGGAGTACTACAGGAGCCTGGAGAAGGACTACAAGAGAAGGATCGAGAGGGCGAAGCCGTGTCTGTTGCCAATCCCGGTGCACAGAGAGATTCTGCAAATGCTCACGGACCAGGGTAAGGTGAGCGCGAGGCTTTTGCAAAGGATTCGGGACCGAGTCCAGAAGTGGTACTTCGACGAAGGGTATGCTTGCGCGCAAGTGGTGAATTTCGGGAATCTGAATACCAAGGAGGTGGTTTGTGAGGTGGTGGAAGGAGATATTACCGAGACGAATATCCAGTTCCTTGATAAGCTTGGCAATGTTGTTGAGGGGAACACACAGGTTGCCGTGGTGATAAGGGAAATGCCCAGACAGGTACTAAAGTTCCTGCTTATCTTTCCTTTGTTATCTTTTTAATTGTTCTGGTTAAGATTTTAGATTGTTTCTTGGTTGTTTTTGAATTATCCACATCTCCAGTACACAGGCTTTTTAATTGCTGATTGATTTGTCAGAGTGTATGTTTTTTTCAAACTTTAGAGGAGCCATTGCCTTTTTAAAATTCTAAGCTTTTTTTCAATTGGTGATTGTTAAGCTACACTAGTTAATGTTTTGAATGGATAATTGATTGGTTGCTGATTTTCTTGCTGAATGTTTAAATTTGGCCCACAGCTTCGACCAGGCAATGTTTTTAACATAGAGGCAGGGAAGCAAGCTCTGAGGAACATAAACGCCCTTGGTTTGTTTTCCAACATTGAGGTGAACCCCCGACCTGATGAGAAAAAGGAGGGAGGGATTATTGTTGAAATAAAGCTTAAGGAACTAGATCAGAAGACGGCTGAAGTTGCTACAGAATGGAGTATTGTTCCCGGACGTGGGGGACGCCCCACTTTGGTATACTTGTCTAACTAGATCTCTGCCCCGTCAACGAACTATCAAATTTTCGGATTTCAGTTTTGAAAGTCTAATCGCATTTTGTCTCATCTTACCGTGTGTATGTTCCATGTTTAGGCCTCACTGCAGCCTGGTGGGACTGTTACTTTTGAACACCGGAATATCAACGGGTTAAATAGATCCATTAATGGTTCTGTGACCACCAGCAATTTCTTGAATCCTCAAGTAAGCTTATCTTGATATGCAGATAATGTTTTATTTATTCTAGGAATTCCATGTCATTTACGCAAGAACTTGTATCTTAAGATTCTCATAATATGTTCATCCCTCAGGATGATCTTGCCTTCAAACTCGAGTATGTGCATCCGTATTTGGATGGCGTGTTTGATCCACTCAACCGTACTTTGCGAGTGAGTTGCTTCAATAGCAGGAAACTGAGTCCGGTCTTCACTGGTGGGCCAGGGGTGGATGAAGTCCCCCCTATATGGGTTGATCGAGCGGGTGTTAAGGCAAATATTACAGAGGTAGTCCAAAATGCTTCTTTTTTCTTTTCTTTTCTTCTTTTTTTTTTTTTTTTTTTTTTTTTCTTGTGAGAAATTTTTAGTGAACTTTATAGTGGTGAGTCTAATGTATGTTGATCATTATATGGCTAGCAGAATTTCACCCGTCAGAGCAAATTTACTTATGGACTTGTAATGGAAGAGATAACAACACGTAATGAAAGCAGTACTATCTGTCCAAATGGTCAAAGAGTGTTGCCAAATGGAGGAATTAGTGCAGATGGACCTCCAACAACCCTCAGCGGTACTGGCATTGATCAAATGGCATTTTTACAGGCAAATATTACGCGTGATAACACCAAGTTCTTAAATGGAGCTATAGTTGGTTCAAGGAATGTATTTCAGGTGAACTAATCTGGCTTCTATTTTGGGTTTGAAAATTGTAAGGGAACAGAGAAAATAAAAGATCTTTATGACTGAGGCCATATAGTCTTCTTATTTTCAGTCAATTTGTTCACGGGAACTTACTTTTTATCTTATAATAATAGTTTCTGGTTAGGTGAGAGGACCTGTGTCCTTGGTTTCAGCTACTTTGGCAAACACAGTTATTCTGACTGTTTTAGATGTTGAACAGTATGAAGTAGAAGATTTCTCAATGTACACAAGGATAGATGCTAATCCCAGGGGTTGGCTCAAGTGGTAAGGGTCTTGGTCTTGGTGGTATGCTCCCTCCAGGTCTAAGGTTCAAATCCTCTTGGGTGCAATTAAGTTCTAGGAGCCATCAGACTAGGAGAATTTCCCCTTGAATTGCCCAATGTGCACTTATGGGAAACTCCTTGCGGTGGGTTTGTGGACTTCCGAGATTAATCGGGACTTTGTTCTTGGACACCCAGTGCCAATCACAAAAGAAAAGAAAAGAATAGATGCTGTCATCCAGTTTGACAAATTTTCAACTGGACATGTTTTCATATCTAATGTGCATATTGTATATATGAACTGCAGGTGGACCAAGGCCTTGGCATTGGCAGCAAGTTTCCATTCTTTAACCGCCACCAGCTTACATTGACCCGATTTTTCCAGCTGAGGGAAGTGGAGGAAGGTGCTGGCCAACCACCACCACCTGTGCTTGTTCTTCATGGCCACTATGGTGGCTGCGTGGGGGACCTTCCAAGTTATGATGCTTTTACCCTTGGAGGTCCCTATTCAGTTAGGGGTTACAACATGGGTGAGATAGGCGCAGCCAGAAACATCCTTGAGGTAGAAGTTCTAGGAAACAAGTATTTGATTAACAGTCCTTTAGGCTGATCACTCTACTACCATTCAATATTTTATCATTACTTCTCACCTACTTTTTACTACTATTCACTATTCAATATTTTCTTATTACTTTTTCACCACTGTTCACAGATCATCTGAGATCAACTCACTACCAACGTAGCTTAGTCATCATATATGCATTACAAGAGCTTACTATCAATTTCTCTATGGATGCAAAATACGATTACGCTTATGATATTTATACTGTTAAGTGGATCAACAAATATCTGATTCCTCTTCCTGGTGTTGCTTTCAGCTGGCAGCTGAGATACGCATTCCTGTAAAAGGTACGCACGTGTATGCATTTGCAGAACATGGGAATGATCTAGGAACTTCAAAGGATGTCAAGGGGAACCCAACAGAGGTCTACAGAAGACTGGGTCATGGTTCTTCATATGGTGTTGGTGCCAAGCTAGGTCTAGTTAGAGCCGAGTATGCTGTTGATCATAACTCCGGTACTGGTGCATTCTTCTTCCGTTTTGGAGAGAGGTTCTAAGATGTGTAATTGGATTTATATAGATATTTTTTTTCCAAATAACGTTCTAGTCATTAGCTTTTGGGATAAACTATTGGAGTTGTTTGTTATCTCGGAAAGGCATTTTAAGATGCTTGAAACTAAATACATGATTCAATTAGAGTGGAAAATAAGTTTGTTTTGTTTTCTTAAATTTTATTCTTTGTGACCTATGTTTACATGTCTGCGTCTAAAGAGCCAATAGTTGTGAGGCATGCTAGATGTTCTAGATGGATAAATTGTGCCTCTTTATCTTTTTTAAAGGTGGTGCATCCTGGGTTTGGTTGGTGGGTGGGGAAGCTTTTTGGTTGTTTACCCTTTGCCTTACACGCTGAAATCGCACCTTAATTACTGTTAAGTCCTTTGATGAGATTATCCTCTTTTTTTTCTTTTGTATTCTAGTTTTGCTTGAAAGCAAGGGAAAGCTTCTAGAGAGCAAGGAAATAGGAATTCGTATTTCCTTTAGAGCCCTAGGTTGTCATCTACGTGGGGATTTGCATTATTTTTTAATTGAACTCTAAAAGTCCAGAATGAGATAGAGAGATGCATGCAGTGAAACTCCATAACATATGTTGAACATTTATGCTCTTTTGGCTTCATAGATAAGGTGAGATGGTTTCATATGAAATTAAAAGTTGAATAAAATATTATTTTTTAATATTATTATTGTTTTAGGATTTAAAAATATTGAATTGAAACTTGAAAAAGTTAAATAGTTTATTATATTTTGTGTAAGAATTTGAGAAAGTTGTAATGATGAAATGAGATGAATTGAGATGGTTTCTCAATCAAAATGGGGCCTTAACATTGTTTGGAAATTCACTCGGGCAACCATAAATATAGTGTTGTCTACTTTATGCATATCTCTCTCTCTCTCTCTCTCTAAATCCTAAAGTTTTGTAAAAATTTCTATAAAATCTCTATCCATCCGCCTAGTACCTGGATGTGTAGCTTGAACTTTCTCTTATGCATTATCAATGTCTACATTTTTTTTAAGTTCTACATTGATCCGAAATATTAAAAAATATTCATGGCATTTTTTGGTGTTTGGCAAGACTAGCTTCTATGTCATCAGCTTTACTGCAGAGCTGGCATTCCCCCTCTTATAAACCCACCCAATTATTTTTTCAATTGAGCAAGAGCAGCTTCTATTTCATCAATATTCTCCTCAATGCAGCTTCCCTTGCCAGCTTTATTTTCACTACCACTTCCCGTTCTATCTAATCCCAGATGTTCTAAAAGAACTGCCTGTCTGAGGTCCATTACTGTAATATGATTCAGCGTCTTGATCAGTTATGTTGAGTTCTTTCAAGAAGAAATTCCACAAATTCTTCTCCAATTTCCTGCCAAGTGCAAATTTACAAAATATAAATCAGGTTTCCTCTGTTGGCCCTTTCCCTACATATTACATAAAATTTTCATGAGTAGATCACATTTGAAATACATGAAAAATGATTTATTCGCATAAATCTTCACAAATAGATTGCATTTGAAAAGGGTTTCTTCTCTATAATGTGTTGTAGTTTAGCTTACTGCCAATTCTTCCCACAGGCTCTTTGGCCTTACTTGTAAAGCAGCACTCGCTTCCCAATTCTGAAATTCTCCTTGAAGATCTCTAAAGAAGTCCCCTATACAATCAAATCCAGAACAAAATCACTACAATGAAGCAAATTTGCAACATTAAGGGGAACATATCTACCTAGTGTTATTTGAACGACATCCCTCACAAAATTACCTACCGAATAAAGGGCTCAATTATAAGAACGAACAAAACCAGCCTAACCCCGACGGTTCATCGGAGTAACCATTTTTTTTTTAACTAAAATAAAACAAGTAAATAAATAAATAAGAGTTTCTCCAGATGACATAAGAAAAAGTTTGGATGCATGCAAGGAGCCAGGGGCAACAAGGAAATTAAAGGTACTGGGAACATGACCACTAGAATCTACCACATAGGAAGAAGTATCTGCTCTGCAGATGATATAGGCAGGACCTTTGGTCTAAAGATCTGTTAGCATATTTCATCAGATAGATCTCCCCAGGGCTATCTGGAACCCTTTAAAGGGCAATTAGCATTGAAGTAGACATCCTTCATGATGTTCTAGTCGGTGTAAATGAGAGAAAAGGCTTCCATGTGCTTACAGGCTTGATAAGGTTATAACAGATTGGTTATATTTCAATAGAATATACCAGTAAAACAATCGGAATTAGAATAGCAGTTGATATATACTTTACCACCAGGTAATGCAAAGTATGAAGGATGTAAGATCGAAGAGTATCAAACAAACTCAACCTAGCAGAATATTATATGAAGTGGTGTGCCTGCTCCTAGGCAGTTTGTATCAAGATACTTTACAAGTATCGTGATAAACTGCCACAAGAACCAACATATTTTCAAGCACTTCTCCTTCCTTTAAAGCATCCAAATACACAATAATAAGAAATGACAAGGTTGTGCTGATCATATCAAGAATGTCAGTCAAAATTATGTGAAGCAAGCTGATATTGCATTCGCAGTGAGGAGTGGTAATTGCTTAGGGCTTGTTTGGATAGAGAAACGATTTTATCTCATCTCATCATTACAATTTTTTCAAATTCCCACACAAAATATAATAAACAATTCAACTTTTTCAAATCTCAAATATTAAAAAATAATATTCTAACAATATTTTATTTAACTCATCTAAAACCATCTCATCTCACTATCCAAACGAGTCCCAAGTCTATAAGAATAAACAAGAATAATAATATATAGGCGGGTGCCTTCCAAGCTTTTTTTTTTTTTTTTTTTTTTTTTGTTCTAATAAGTAATACAAACTGAGGTAGCTTAAAATTAGTAAGAATGCAATGCAGATTTTTGAGCACCACATAAAAGAACATGGAAACTTTATTAAATGGATATTCTCGAGAATCCATAAAAGAAAATGGAAATTTAGACAAGCTCTTTTCTAACAGTCTGTAGCTGGTTTCTACATAGAAGGACACTACCAATGGCTATAAGTTCCTAGAGACAAATAGAATACATCATTTCAGCACTTACAATACATACAAGTAGACTGATGAATAATTACACACCCCAATTTTGTGAAGTTGCTAGTCAGCCCCTGAGTGAATGTATATGGTGTGAGGTAAACAAACAAAAGATAAGTTGATCAAACTCCACATTTCCATATCTGACATAAAAAACTTGTCATCAAAAACAAAAATGCAAAACCATACATTTTTATGGAGTTCCATCAATACCCGGCATATCTAAAGAATTTGCAAAGCTCTTCTATGATATTTTCCACGGTCTGGCAAATCAGATTTTGTGATTGTGTTTGAGAAAGGTTTGGTGGGTTTTGCTGTCTTTTTTTCTTCTATGAGTGGATTGCACTAGTTTGAGAGATTTTCATGACTAGTGCAGTCACCAATAAAGAGTTGATTTAGCTGTTGGAAACTGCAATTGGTTCTAATCTCGATGCAACACATATTGAAAATGCGCCATAGGTGTGCACTTGGTTTTCTCTTATTTACTGAGAGATTCTTAATACCGTCTCGTTTGTTTTCATAACTTTTCTCAACTCATCTCATCTAATCATTATAACTTTTTCAAATTCTCACACAAAATAAAATAAACAATTCAACTTTTTCAAATCCGAAAACAAAGATAATATTAAAAAAATATATTCTAATGATATTTTATTCAACTTTTAACTTTAATTTCATCTCATTTGCAAAAATAAAAGATGTTTTTTGTGTCACTTAATTGTTTATGACCAAACTCCTCGAGGAGTAAACTGCCACTTCCATTAATTTCACATTAGTCTTTTCTTTTTCATAAAACATGTCACACTTGCACTTCAATTATATAAAGCAAACATTGAAATAAAAAATGTTATATGACACTAAAAAAATTAAATTCTTCGAAAATCAATTAATTCAATACAAAAACAGTTAAAGATAAAGCCCTATTCTTTGCCCATGTATAAAACTCAAAATAAGCCCAAAAGGAAATTACACTCTTGAGTTATATGCACGAAAAGTCTCAACTAAACTATAAACGAAAAAAACACAAACATCTATACGGGACTTAGGGCTTACTTTAGAAATTTGCCTCCTTATTCACATCGGGATGATATTTGAGAGCAAGTTTACAATAAACCCTTTTGATTTCATCCAGAGTTGCAGAGGGAGACACCCCCAAAACCTCATAAGGAGACTCTCTGCGACTCAAATAGTAAAAGAATGTCAAGTTTTATATAATTGAGTTTATTTTTAATTAAATTATATAATTATGTTAGTTGGTTGAATTTATTTTTTTCTGAATTATACAAGAATGTCATATTTTGAGATTTTTAATCCAAACTCAACAAGAATGTCATATTTTAAGATTTTTAATCCAAACTCAAGTAGTAAAAAGAAAAAAATTGAATAATAAAATAGTAATAAATGAGGTGTAAGGGTATCATTACTCTAAATATATTATTTTCTTATAAGGTATAAATATATTATTTATTATATACTTACATCACTCTTAAAAAAATTAAAACACAAATATTTCTGTGTTAATTAATATGACAAATTTGACCCAATTATTCATAGAATGAAACCCACTTGTTCCTATAATAAGATAAGAGAAATGTTATTCATCATTTTAAATTTTATCATTTTTATTAGGATTGAAAATACAAACATGTAAATCAGCCCAAACAGGATCGGATCTGGATATTCGGTCTAGTGCCGGTTTCATTTTTTCAACTCTGGTTCCAAACCGATCCGGTTCTGGATTTGGTTTTTTGGTTTTTTTTACACCAAACTGGTTCATATATATTATTTTTATTATATATAAATTATTTTTTATATGATTTATTTATATTATATGCTAAATTTTTAATTAATATAATATGAAATTTTAAAATCTTAAAATTCTTGTATAATAATCTAATAACATAAAATTGATATAACATTATAACAAAAAATTAAAATTAATCTTATAAATCTTATTATAACATTTGATATAATATATACATTTAATTTTATAACATAAAATTAATATAACATAAAATATTTTAATTTTAATTTTAAGTAACCATCATATTATCACTACCATATATGATAATATGATTCTTATAAATAATCTGCATATACTATAATAGTTTTACTATAATTCTTATTTGTTGTTGCATATCATTTTTATATTTAGATAATTTTTTTTAATTTATCAATTTTTTTGTTCTAAGCTCAACTTCCTAAGCGCTCGACCTTACTAGTTCATAAAACAAAATAGGTAAAATCGGACCAAAACTAATAAAACTAGAAGTACCGGTTTTGAGGGTGAATTAGTCTGGTATCGGTTCTTCAATTTTTAAAATCAGTATATATCAGTTCAGTTCTAAAATATGCCTAAAACAAGACCGATTACACGCCTAATTTTTATTTACATTTGTCATGTGATATATTTTAATTGATTATCTTTTAAGTAGTTGATGCGTGAGAAAATTTAAATTGTGTTATATCAACACGTGTGATTAAGATAATAAAATTTAAAATAGAGAGTAGCATTATTTCATAAATAAAAAAGCTATCTGCAAGCACGTGGGTCATCGTGGGAGAGTCAATGCCCACGTAAAAAATGAAACGATGCCGTTTCAGTCAAATGGAAAACGATCCGTTTCGTCCCCATCCTTCGTCTTCCCACGAGCACTCCTTCCCTTTGATCCAAATTCCCTTCTTTACAAAATCCATGAATCAAATGTAAATACGTGACCGCATTCGGCTTCATCCCCCTCGACATCATTCCATCAAGCAAAGCTTGGCCTCCGACGACTTCTTTAGCTTACACAAGCTCTGAATACTTATGTTATAGGTACCAGTACAAGGGTGCACCCCATGTTCCTGCATCAACTTCATAACTTTCCCAACGTCCTCGAACTTTTCCTCCTTGTAAAACCCAGCAATCAAGTTCCCATAGCTCGTCGCATTCGGCTTCACAGATTTCTGTTGGGTTTGGAGTCCCACACCGGTGGATAAAAATAAGGAACAAGCCTCAAGGCTTATAAATAAAATATTTATCCTCTTAATTAATTATATTAAGTCATAAACTTAATTAGTAACTTATAATTTAAAAAAAAATCTTTTATTAGTTTTTTCTTATAATAATAAAAGAGATGAGAGTTAAAATTTTACTAGTAGAAAAGTTTTATAAGTGTCATTTAAGGTGAGAAGAAAAATTGTGTGATTGTAATAATTTTTTACATAATATATTTTCTTCTCTAAATCTGATGATTTTTTTCTTATTTTTAAAAATTTTTACATAAATTCTTATATTGTTATTATTTCTCTATATTTTTTATATTTTACCAAAAAATAGATTCCGAATGTGAATTTAAAAGGTACAATTTCCTAACAATTTCCTCTCATCTCGGCTAACGAGTACCCGTAACTCGTAGAATATGAATCCCAAAACGCCTTTATAACCGTGTTGTATGTATCCAAACCCAGCTGGATGAAATAAATCTAGGGAACTCGAGTTAAATCCGTTTCAGCTCCTTGTAATCCTTGGAAAGAAGACAAGCGAACAGCAACGCATTGAGGGATTTGACCGATGCCCAGTCGGTCCATTTGGTGAAAAGTCTCGACTGCCTAGTGGAGCATTTTGGCCTGGCCGTAGAGTACAATGGCGTAGGATGCAAAACGCTCGGTTTTGAGGTCGGGGTGGGACTTGAGCTCCTCTTCAAGGAATTGGCGGATGACGTCGAAGTGATTGGTGCAAGAGAGCTTGGGGACGGCGACGAAGAAGGTGATGCGATCGACGTGGGAGTTAGGAGTGAGGGAAGCGGCGCGGCAGATCTCAATGGTTTTGTGGGGGTTTTGCTCGGACTTGAGGAGGGAGAGAGCGGCACGGGTTTTCTCCTTAGAGGTGAGTGGGGTGGTGAAGTTAGGGGATAGGACCGACGACGTGGAGAAGTGGTGGCGTTGGGCGATGGGGCAAGATGCGAGAGCTTGCTGGATTTAATCTGCAGTTTTTTTGAAAGTGATGGTTGACATGGCAGGACGACTCCCCGCGATTACCCACCGCGACTGTACGTAGAAGAGCAGTAAAACAATTAGGTCTCCTTGTAAAATATTTTATTTCATTATTATAATTTTTTTAATTTTTAATATAAATAAAATAAATAGTTTAACATTTTTAAATTTTAAAACAAAAATATTATTAAAAAATATATTCTAATAATATTTTTATTAACTTTTTAATTTTAATCTTAACTCTTCTCATCTCATCTGTAAAAATAAATAAAACCTATATGTTGTTATGACTGGATTATATATAACGACAAACTAAGAATTCTATGGTAAAAGTATGAATGAGAAAATAGCTTCATTATCACTTAGACTTGGTTTAGATAACAAAGTCCTTCTAACTCATCACATATCATCTTAATATCTAATTATCACAAATATAAATATTTTTTAATTTTAAATATTCAACTTTTTCATATAATTATTATTTAATCATTATAACTTTTCCAAACTTCTAAACAAAATATAAAAAATAATTCCATTTTTTTAAATTCAAAAACAAAAAAAATATTAAAAAATGATATTCTAATAGTATTTTAACTTTATAATATTTTTATTCAATTTTTTTTCTCTCATTTTCCAAAATCTCATAAAACATATTAACTCAAATTATTTCATTAATATTAACAAATTATTTCACTATTATTTACAGATCATCTCATCTTATCTTACTATCCAAACGAGGAATTAATTTTTGTTATCTTATCCAATTATTAAATAGGTTGTGTGCTAAAGATTCGGTAGATATTGCACTAGCATAATGGGTGGCTAACCAATTCATTCCCAAAACGACGTCGAATGCGTCCGACCAAAAAAAATTCGGTAGGTTTTGTTTTTGTTTTTTTTTTTTTTTTGTTTTTTTTTTATAGCAACGGATCTCATTCCATTAATTGAAGAAGGACATACAAAATTGACTTAAACAACAAGTCAATTATAAACGTTAGTAGTATCCCAGTACACTTTCGTGACTGACATAGTCTAGTCTAAATGGCTAATCTCTAAATACCGAAGTCTAAGAGATAGCACAACTCTATCCACGACAGAATTTACAGTAACCAAATAACAAAACTTCATACCCGACTAGACGGAGTATGGAGAAACCAACCCCAACCTCACCGCCTAAGCGGATGGGGGACAACACCCTTTGGACCTAAGTTTGAAGGGATAACATTTTTGGATTTTTTGTTTTCTTGAAAGTAAAGACAGGACATAAATAAACTACATAGAGAAAATACTATAAAAAAGGAAGAACAGTGCACAAAAAGGCTGCAGAAGGAAAAACCGACGGTCAATCTTGGAAGATCCAGAGTCGCCGGCTCGAGAGCAGCCGCGCATTGCAACGGCAAAGAGCTCCTTGGAGGCGCGCGCGTGAGGGACACGCGCCGACGAGCTCCAAAGTTTTCATCCAGAGCGTGCGGGCCATGCTCCACTCCGATTGATGCCGCATTTGGTGGACGTGTTGATCGGCGGCTGGGCAACCTCCTGGTGGGGCGTGTGTTGGCTATTGGGTATCGAAAGGTCACGATCGGCGATTCTCCCTTTATTTGGCTTGAAAAAACAAAAAATAAAAACTAGATTCTATACAAGAAGAAAACAGAGAGAGGGAGGGAAGGAGTTAGGGGGGAAGGAGCCTAAGCTCTCACCCCCTCGAGCCGGTCTGAAGTTTGCGGGGTGGTTTAGAGAGAAACAGAAGGGAAGAAAACAAAGAGAAGCGGAAGGGGTAGGTTTTGTTAATAGTAGACGAACATAAAGTTAGTTTCAATACCACACAACTTGTTTAAAGTATCGACATTTATGAATTAATGTAGAAAGAAATGAACATGTCACCACGTTGTTATTCTCATATATATGCACCACTTGGAATAAGGGCATCAACTTGCACTTATATTGGTTGTGTTCCAGATTTATCTAATTTTTTTTAAAGGTAGTGTGAAACTTGCACACTTTGAGATTACAAAAATAAGAATCATTTCTCATATGTATTTGGGCCCAACTCGCAATGCTGTATTAAGAATATACAAGACATTAAAATCCATAAAGATTTATCAGTGTTAGATTCATATAGAGATATTATAAAAATAAGTATGCAAACTGACATAATTTAATTTGAAAACTGACATAATTTAATTTGATACATAAAAAGTATTTTACAATAAGAGAAAGTCTTTAAAAATTAATGTCATATCAAACAACGTCATTTTGTAAATTTTTTTTTTTTTTTTTTTTTGGTAAACCAAGACATTTTCCTTTCTATCATACACAAGAAACCAGTGGTGTCTTTAGAATGCAAGGAACAAGTACTGCACACCATAATAATTCATTTTAGTCCAAATATAAAGGAATAATCAGATCATGAGGAAAAGCACCAAGAAACTTGAAAATAAAATGCAGGCCAAGTACCCCATAACAGTTTGGGAATTTAGATTATATGCAATGATTATTCGATAATTTTACACCAAAAGATGATTGCCATGGAAAGTTGAATGCTATTGGATGATGCTTTCATTTACATCGGTCATCGGATGTACAGATGCTGGACAATGATGTTTATAGGTCAGTATGAGTTATTGAAGACAATAATCTACACGATCATGTCTAAAATGAGACTGTTAGGAACTGACTGTCCAAACCATAAAGCACATTTTGAAAGAAATCATCCTGTTGGACCAACAAAATAATGGCACGTAAGCATGCCCACTTGACAATTGAAAAATCTGAGGAAAAAATAAAAAGACTCCCACTTGCAGCAAAGGGGACATCTCTAACCACTCCTGATAGATTCTGTCGTCGTCCATCTCCTTTTTTTTTAAGTGTTAACTCATTCATTATCCATCGAATCACAACATGGCAAACCAAAACAAACATCAGATCACAATCATGAACCCAACTAAACATCTGCCTCCATGTGAGTTGAAGTTGGCTGCTTTCATTCAGCAGATGTTCCAGAGGCTACACCAGAGAGGAAAGCCTCCTAGAAATGCGAACATGAAAAAGACATCAAGCAGTGGATGTTCTTGTTTTAGAAACTAACCAAAGCTGGTACGGTTTCAGCTCAGTATTATTAAGTAGAATTCAGTCTTTTGATGACTTTCAAGCACAAGCAGCATTAAAAAGAACCAAAAAGGAAAAACCCACAAAAGTTAAAATGTCTATGGAGAGGTACAGTGATGATCATCTTCTAGTCATAATCTTCATTGTCAACATAATTTTGTTGGATACAGTGATCATCATCTTCATAGTCAACGTGACAGTTGACAACATTATAATGCAATTTGTGAAATATACAACACAGATCAATACGTATATCATCAGCCATTGAGCATATATAATTGCTATAGGAGAGGCCTTAAGGACTTCAGCAAACTTTCCTTTGGTGTACATTCGGAGCAACAAGTCTCAGCAAGTGAGGTGTTATATTGGTAGAAACTCGATATCAACTGAAGTCCTAAGAAAAGAACACGACCCAACTGAATAGTTGCAAAACGAACCATGAATCTCAACTCAAACACATTATAATTTCATCCAACACCATTTACAATACCATTCAAAAGAAAATTAATCGACTAAGCCCAAAAAAAAAAAAAAAACCATCTTTCTAATTCCACTCGAAGAAAATAGTGATTCAATGAAGTTAGTCATTTCAGCCAGAAGTCATCTTCACTCTGTGATGCTACAGACAGTAACAGCATATGAAAGCAAAGCCCTTTCAGATAACCACATGAAATATTTAAATTAGTAGAATAAGATCCATTCAATCACGCCTACAAAGGCTATGTATAGGTTAATATGGGGAGAAAAAGAACAGATCTTATGGAGATCAGAACAATATGCATAATGATACTATATCCTCTTAAGTTACAAACAGAACTGGAGAGTTTCAAACAATCTATAATTAGAAAAACATACAAAGCGGTGACTGAGGTTAAATAAATTTTGCAGTATATTTCAGACATTCTGCAAGCACAGCTTGCAACAGCTCCTCAGCTCACTGGAAAATAGAAGACCAAATATAATAAAGTGAAAATAGACTCAAGACCCACATAGTTGTGAATAAATAAATAAAACCTTGATTCCATTAGTTCTCGTTTGGTTACGCAGTTCAAATAAGATGAGCTGAGATGTTTTGTTGAAAGTTGAATAAAATAATAAAATATTGTCATAATATTATTTTTTAATATTATTTTTGTTTTGGAATTTGAAAAAGTTGAATTTTTTACTATATTTTGTGTGGGAGTTTGAAAGAGTTGTAATGATTCTATGAGATGAGATGAGATGTGATAGTTTAGTTTTGTGTAACCAAATCAGCCATAAATCCCACAATCCTGGATTTCTGCGTTCTTGTAAATAAGATGCTTGGGAATATGGGATTACTAATTTGACTTGCTATTGCTATGTAAAGGTCTTGGGAATGTGTTAAACCAAGACATTCTCAGATACATGTTTTATCCAAGTTTTCAAAAACTGCCCGTGCCAGAGATGGTGGTCGGCAGAAAGGGAGCTTCAATTTGGTGGTGCCTGGCAGGCAGTGGACAGCAACAATGGGACAGCGGTGACAGACTTCAAGTAAATGGGTGGGACCATTTGAGCCATAATGCGTCAAACCCAAAATTCCTAGCTGATCTCAGATTACAACCCGTCTGAATGTACTTCTCACAAACTACAAGTGACGCCTGTGAAAATATTAAGACCAGTAAAATCTAGGTACAAGACCAGGAGCCAAATATGTAGATTCTATCCCATTTTTGGAAAGTGGTGGAAATTCAACCAAGTTTACATGATCAAACGGCCCCTAAAATGGGATCATATGAAACACCAAGTCATCTAGAAGTATGGATTAGGAGTTTATCCATTCTATTTCCCAAGAACAACTCCGACATCTGTGAGGTTCAAGACTAACAATAAGGCAACCTTATATGTTGAGTTGCAAGAGTTTCGCTTCAACCAAGTTGCTCAACTTCTCAATCTAGACAAACATACTGTAAATAATTTTGAAGTCTTATGCAGACAGAAACTAAGAACCACATCACGAGCAATAACATTCATCAATAATCTGAAAGTCTAATGCAGACGGTAACTGAATGCCATATCATTGACAATTAGTTGCAGCAAATGTTGAAACCGCCACAACGTGAGTATATGGCCTCAAGAGACAACTTCCATTTTAAAAGGAGAAAAAAAATGAAAATTCTATACACCACACTACCATCTCACTTTCATCCCACTATATATGATGTGGCACATTTATCACCATTGAATGATCATTTATTAGATAATTCTTTATCATTCAATGGTGATAAATATGTCACATCTTACATAGTGGGATGAAAGTAAAATGGTGGTATGGTGTATAGCATTACTCGAAAAAAAAAAAAAGGGAATTCAAGAGACAGCCGAATCTCTATGGTAGAAACATTTATTTCTCATTAAGGGAAGGTAAAAAAAGAAGCTCCTGCAGCACGGCAGATGCAAGTAAATGGAAACTGACATGTGCAGAACCAGGACTTGGAAGGTATTCCATTTCCACCTAAACTTTCTTCCCATCAACATTCAAAATTCAATTGTTTTTTGTCCCAACCAACAGGGAGAATATATATATATATATATATATATATATATATATATATACACATAACATTTCTTGAAACAAAAGGGAGAAAATGGACTCATAAGTTATATCAGACCAGGAATGTCATTAATTGTAGTGCTTAGTTACAAGCATAGCCACTATTTTTGTGACGCGAGTTTCAGTAGCCATCAAATTTGATTGAGTGAAAATTAAAACCGAGCAGCACACTCAAACAGTGTATAATCACGCATACGATTCATAGGCACTTTCTAGTTTTGATTCACCCAGACACAATTCCATTTCACTTGGTAAGATACAAAGCCCGTCTCAGAATCCAATAACAGTAGCTCACAATAAATGATTTCTTCTGAAAGGAAAAAAAGCAGCAAATGAAAAATCTAATAAAGATAAAAAAACTTCACCTTCTTTTTCTTTTTTGGGTTCATTTATCGTTAGGCACGACATGAGGGTACGACACCATAGAGCCGTACGCATTATTATTCTCCGACCAATCCCTCTGTTGCATCATATTGTACGCGTTGTGTGAGTCGAAACCGTGACTACCCACCGACATACCCATGTGGCCTACGCCAAAAACGGGCATCGGCATCATCGGCGGTGGGGGGTACGGCATCGGAATCGGCATGGGCACTTGCCCGTTTCCGTGCACAAGAGCAGTCCCGGCGGCAGCCTCTTGTAGGCTCTGCGGCGGCACTGGCGTCGACGCGAAGAGCTGGTGTTCAGAGGAGGAGGGGCCCTCGATCGATAATCCATGCATTCTCTTGAGATAAAGGCGGTACTTCTGCAAATGGCTCGCCACGTTCTCGCGGGTCAAGCCCTCCACGTTCATCAGCTGCATAATTGTCTTTGGGACTGCGCTTTTAATCCCGAGATGGCCCACCACGTCCACAAACCGCTTGTGAAGCTGCGGGGTCCAGACCAAACGGGGCCGTTTCAAGGTCCGGGCAGCGGACGAGTGGTCATCCGCCGAGTTCTCGGCGCGCAGAGCCGAATCGGCTTCCAATTCCGCACAGTCGATCCTCCGAAATTTCCGAGGCTCAGAACCGGAACCGGAACCGGTACCGGAACCCGACCCATCCCGATCGGTAGTCTCGTCCGCTTCCTCAACGACCATAGGGTCACCGCCCCTGGTCTCGTCGAAGGACTTGAAATTATCGCTGGACGAAAATCCCTTGGAGGAGTGTTGCCCACGGAGAGTGGAGAGCGTGGTCTGCGAAGCCCGGTTGACCTCGATGGCGGTCCGGTAGGGTTCTGGAGATATACTAAACGCCGAGGCAAGTCCCGGCGGGATAAGAGTCTGAGACAACGGAGTAAGATCGTCGGCGCCGGGAAGGCCCGACTCCCACTCGGACACTCGGTCGTCATGGCCACCATTCTGGTCCAGAGCCACTCCTTGGTACTCGGTCATCTTCACCTCCTCACCCATCGATTAACAAAAGAGAAAAATTGGGAGCTCTTCTAGCGAGTTTGAGGGGCATATCCCATAGATATGTGAATTTCGGATCTGGGAAGAAAAGAGGAAGTAAAACGAAGAAAGGGAAAAAGATATTTCGTGAGACTCGGGTGAAGTGCGTTTGTTTGGAATTGGGAGGTATGCTCTTGTCTGGTCCTTAATACACTTCATTCTCCGCTTTTTTTCATTTTTTAATTATCCTACGATTATATATATCAACGGATAAATGATATTTAGCCTATTTATTTAAAAACAAATTAGTAAATATATGATTTATATAAGAGTAATGTTAGATATAAATTTTAAATAGACAAGTTACATAAAAGTTCTTTATAAAAAAGTAAATCGTACTAATAAAGAATAATTTTTTTTATGTTTTTTTAAAGTGGAGTCTATTTTTTTTATAAGAATTTATATGAAACTTGTCTATTTGAGATTTATACAAATCATTTCTTTTTATACAATCTATAATTATATCTAATTTTAATTTTAAGTAAAATGTAAAGATTTAGGTTGTTAAATAATTTTATTATGTTCAATGATATAAAAAATAAGAGTAATATTATTCTATAAAATAACGAGTTTTGTTATTTAGAAGTCAGTCTGTTAACATATCGCTTATTGTTGGATTTATTGCAATTAAAAAAATATAAAAAATACTATTTTATTTGTTGATGTGTCTCCCTCAACATTGTCCACATTATTGGCGTGTGAAAACATTGACTTATAAATAAAATTTTTAAAAATAAATCTTATAAAATATTTAGTACGATATAAGTGGTTTTAAGAAAATAGTAAATATTATAAATTTCTTTTTATATAAATATTTACAAGAATATTTAAAGAATCTCAAATTAATTAAAAAGAAATATATTACTCTTTATTATAAATTTTATCATATGCGTTATTTTGTCAATATGATAAATTTAAATACAGAAATATATATGAGGTAGAAGATTTATTTAAATAGTAAGATGAGATGAAATAATTTTAGATGATTTGAATAAAATATTATTATAATATTAATATTTAAAAATTTAAAAAAATTGAATTATTTATTAAATTTTGTATAAAAATTTTAAAAAATTATAATAATAAAATTAGATGCATTGAGAGTGTTTATATATTTAAAATAAAAATATGTCTCTAAGTTTAAATAGTCATTTAAAATATAATAAATTTTAAAAAAAAATGAATAACTATTAAAAGCTTTTCTTATTCAAAAAAGTTAAAAGTTTGGTACTTTGAGAAAGGGAAAAGTGCAATATCAGATTCGCAAATCGTCCACCAAGAGTGCCAACGTGGACGCCTTAGCCGGATATTTTTGATCGTCTATAAATATCTTTCCCACTATTTTGTATTACACTCGCCTACTCTACCATTTCATTTACAATCGCTACTGTTCTCCGACACGTGTCCAACAGACCGATGGAGTCCCGCCACGAAATCAGTGTGCTGGATCTGTTGTATTGGAATTACAAACAGACACGGACCTAAGGTCTTGTGATTTGTTGGGAGTGGGCCACGTGGGTAAAAAGCGAGCTCTATTTTAGATTTTGCAGTAACTTGGTCTGCCTTAGCGCCCCACCGGACAACGCTTCACCATCCAACGGCAGACACATCACCGAAACGTTGTGCTGTCGTAAAAAGTCCACGGTTTTCACTGTCCAGCTGTCCTACAACTCCCGCCCTTACTACCGGTCTAACCGCTTCAAATAATAATAATAATAACAGAATAATATTAAATACATGAGTTACGTAAATGTTACATACTCTTTTTAATAAAGAGTAAAATTTATAATTTAAAAATTAATATTTTTATATAAATTTCATATTTATTTATTTTTTAAATATGTGATACTTATACAATCTATAATTATATTTAACATTATTTATAATAATAATATAAAAAATAATAATAGAATCTATTTGTCTTCAACCCACTTTTATCGATTAATATCATTACCCTATAATTAGACGTCACTCTAATTATATAGATTAATGTATCATATTTTAAATAATTTTATAAATTAATTATTTAAAATAAAATTAATATAAAATGTGACACATCAATAATAAAATTTAAGATGAAAACTTTTTATCTTTACATATATATTTTTTTATACAAGAGAATTAGGGGTTTTGAACTCAAATTTTTTATTTAAAAAACTGGATCATATGTTATCAGACCATAAACTCCTTACCCATATTTTGATTTGCGGTTAGTGTATCCAAAACAGGAGAAATATGTTATATGTCACACGACACCTTTATTTATTCATTGTTTTATACATTTTATCCAAAACACTATTTTCTAATATAATATAGCTGTAAATTTGTGCTTCAATCATACAAAATTACTAACTAATGCGTTATATTTTAAGTGGCTACTTAGGAGAACCTCTTAAATACAAAACTACTTAAAAATTGAGATATAAGTTGATATGATTAGGATGATAAATTTTAAAATAAGGAACAATATTATCCCTAAAATGTTGGTGATGAACATTTCTTCCATGTGAAATAATTATAATTAAACTCAGTCGCAAGCATAGGAATATTTATATTTCAAGAATGAGATCCTGATCAAATATTATTGTGTGAATAATTAATTGTTCATGGAAGTGTTTAACAATTGGCTAGTATTTATAATTGGGGTTAAAACTTAAAAGTTTCAAGTCATGAGTTTAACTTAAGGTCTCGTTTGTTTTCAGAGATGAGTTGATATTAAAGTTAAAAAAGTTGAATAAAATATTGTTAGAATATATTTCTTAATATTATTTTTGTTTTAAGATTTAAAAATTTTGAATTGTATATCTTATTTTATATGGAAATTTAAAAAAAATTGTAATGATGAGATGAAAGGTTTTCAAAATTTTCAAAATTTTGGGCTTTAGTTTTTCAAAGTTGAAGTTAGAAACCAAGCATTTTAGCCAAATTTCCTAGCACTTTAAGTTCGAGTGCTTTGAGAGTCCGAATCCACTCTTTGTCACTATAAGAAAATTACTTATAATTTGTGACCAATTATTTCCTGCTAAAACAGTTATTTTCTGTTAAAATAAGTCTATTCTCGTTATAAATAATCATTATCATCGCAAATAACTTGTTATGCCTATCAGATCACATACATGAAGTGCGCATGTAGCTCCCCCCAACAACAATGTTAAAAAAATGCTTCAACTACACAAAGCGGGCGGTTGCGGAAATCACTAAATTCTAATTTGGTAGGTTTTAGTTGGATGGTGTAAAAGTCCCTCTTCTACTAGGATAGTACTTATGTACTTACAATTATATTTACAATTTTAAGTCATTATGTATTGTTATTTAAGTAAAAATTGTTAATACATATAGAATTTTCTTTTACACTATATCTTGATTTTAGATTTTTTCATATATAAATTCAAACACTAAAACCAAATAAAATGAATAAATAGTAAATAACATACCTAGTAGTGATACAAATTTTATGCAACTTATTAGCACCAAACGAAATCCCAAAATCCGAGGAAAACCTTATTACAAAGTATCAATATTATCCTTAACAGTGATCTTTTCTTTATTTATAAAATGATAATAAAATCTTATCCATATAAATATCAATATTATAGTTAGGTAACTAAATAAATCAATATTCTTGATAGGAACAAACAATAGAATGGTTATTTATTTGTTTTCCAAAACTTATTGTTCTTTAAAAATCAATATTCTAGAATACCAATGTTTAGAACACCGAAGATGATATTCTAATTACAATTAAAGTAATAGACACAAATGTTCTATTTACATTTCAAGATAAATTCTTTAGTTTTAATTCTTATTTCGGTGATAAATAAATAAATATATATATATATATATATATATATATATAAAAGATTGCAGAGAGAATCTAAGAGTGATGATCTAAGAGTCCACACTTAATGCTTCTACCTAGCATTACTCTTTTGGAATTGGCCAAATATATGAACAGTAACTCGTGTAATGTACTATGCCACATTACAGTCAAAAATAAAAATAAAAAATCAGTCATCAATATTTTTTTTGAGTTCTTCTTCTATGTCTACATACAGTATCTACTAACAGTTCTTCTGGATACAAACGATCTTGCATACAATTGTGTACAAATTGCCTACGTGTGAGAGTTTTGTCAGATGGCTTTGTTATATTATATATATATAAAAAAAAAAAAAAAAAAAAAACAATGCAGGTTGCAGAGAATAGTAAGAGAACATCTTCAGTAAAACAACACAGCCTTCTCAACGCATTCATCTCTTCCAAATCTCTTCCTCAACGTAGGCATCTCCTCTGCGCACGATTGCGATGGTCTCCTCTGCCCGTGAGGATCTCCTCTGTGTTGACGGTCTCAGGTACTCCTCGATACGAGCAACTCCAAAGTAAGCAATTTTTAGAGTACACGTCTTATCTAGAAGCATATTCTCTGTTTTAACATATCTGTGGACAATCTTCTATGAATGAAGATAGCTCAACCTATAAAAAATGGTGGATAATAATGAACTTGACGTCAAAATTTTTTATCAATAACGAATTAAATTCATACTTGAAATGCAAAACCTCCAAAACATTCAACAAATTTGAAGAATTAAATAAAATAAAAATGAGGTGTGCAGTTTGACCCTCTTGCAAGATCCAATGCAAGATGGACAACCACTTTGAAAGCTAGCTTCCTCCTTCAATTCTTTATGAGGTATGACGTTAGTGCACCCCCAGGGCAATATTCCACAACAACACAACAAAAATTACTCGGCATGCCAATGTTGCCATTATCTGTTTGAATGTGTAGCTCAAGCGCACCCACAGTTGCCCCTAGAAAATGCAAAAAGGGATTACGAAGTTGAATTAATCAATAAAGAAAACATTCATGTAAATGTCTAAACCTATATAACAAGGAGATGGGCAAACCGGGGGGGGGGGGGGGGGGGGGGGGGGGGGGGGGGGGGGGGGGGATTGTAAGAAGAACAACCCTTTATTTTCGCATCAAGACAAGATGGACTCTAACTGGATTTAAGAGCACAAATCACAACCACCTACCCTCTATTATTAGTACATCCCTTTATTGTTTTGCCTTCAAGATGAGGAAACTGAAAATCAAGTATTTCAAGACTTTATAAAAGAAAAAGAAAAAAATAATATACTTTTAACATGTATCAATAGAATTCTTGTTACAGATAAAAAGAAAAAAAATGAGTGTAGAAAATGTACCCTACCTTAGGAAGAAATTATTCTGTTTGTGCAACATGATGCGCAAAAAAGAAAAAAGGATAATTGAGAACAAAACTTGGGTGACGTGCATATTAGAATTCAAAAAGCTTCACATAAACTACCCATGGAAATCAGTTCTTTGTAATTGTTAGTGCAGGTGCAACTGCAACTCCCACAACCAGAGCTTTATGGAGCTATAGATGGAGAATCTGGCTTTGGAATACAGGTATTGTTAGGACATACTATTTTTTTTTTCTTAGTGGAACTTTAATGGAAAATTATTTCAGTCCCTCATATATATTTCTATGTTTTTTTTGCAGAAATAATGATGTTGAACCGAGGGTAGGATTGGACAACATTGTAGACACGTACAGGACTGAAGATTTATGGAAAAACTTCAAGTTAGAGAAGTTGGTGTATTTTTGTGACGCCCCGACTCCCACGTATAAAAACACGGTCACGCATTCCAATGAAATGTGCTCAAGTGTGTGCAACATGCAAATGTGCACAGTAAAAATCGCAGTGGGTAATATAAACAAGTCAACTAAGTACCAGAAATTTAAATACAAATATTCAAAACAAATTATCCTTAAAAAAAAGTTGTACAGTCATCCCAAAATATATTACAAAGGCAAATACATAAATCATTGATAAAATAAATCTCGATATACGGGAGCAATCTCAGATCACTCCTCCAACGGAGCCAAGCTAAGGCTCGTCATCCTCATCTGCATCAAAATCTATGATACCATAAAATGGTACCACAGGTAAGTAATAATCCAAATAACTCTCGGGATAAAAACGCATTAATGCAACTAACAAACAGATCCCAAAACCTCATTTTTCTCGAAAATGATTATTTTCCAACACACGCCAAAATCTCAATTTGGCCCAAAAATTTAATTCGTCATTTTTCCAGAAAATGATTCACACAAAAATCAACCATTTATCGGACACTATAGACGGGAATTACAGGCGGGACTCTACCATCATCCCTACAGTTCCTTTCCACACAATGAAGACTTATCAGAGCACTGTAGGCGGGAATCACAGGCGGGACTATACCACCATTCCTGCTTACCACCATCTCTTCCGCGTGCACCATAGGCGGGAATCACAGGCGGGACACAACCACCATCCCTACTTACCACCATCCCTACCTCGTGCACCGTAGGCGGAAATCGCAGGCGGGACTCTACCACCATCCCTGCTTACCACCATCTCTACAGTCTCTTTTCGTTTTTCTCAAACCAGTCAATCCAGTCATTTCAAACACACTCAGAATCATTTCACATGAAAATCTAATTTTCAAATGAACAAATGAGAACTCAGTTTTCAATAAACACATGAACATGAATATGAATGTATGTACACGAAAATTCAGTTTCATTTACAAACATGATCATGCGTACAATATGCCATGTACATGAATAATGCCATAACAACCATCAACAATGCAAACCAAACACACAACAACTCTGTCCACAATCCATCCGACTCTCGAACTCCTCGGACTCAGTCTGGCATAACCAACCAGTTCACAGATAAAATGAGTTAGTGTAAAAATACATTTAAATCACGAAAATTATTTGAGAAAATACTTACAGCACTATATACTAATTTCCGAATGATCACGGAGCTGCAAAAAGTGGAGGCTCAGCAACGTAACAGTGTAAAATACATTGTAGCCGTGGGTCTCAAAAACTCACTTTTGAATGGGGACAAACCAAGACCCGATATTAATAGCGTAGGGCTTAGAGATGTCGGTGAAGCCAATGGTGGTGGTGGTTTGCCATGGGTGGCGGCGTATGAGGCAGTTTTAGGCCAAAAATGCCCAAAACGGAAATGAGAATAGTGGAGTTTCACCGATGGCGGATCGGAGCTAGGGATGGGTGGGTTAGGATGCTAGGAGGTCGAGGATGAAGTGGTGAAGAAATGGTGGCCAGAGGTGGCGCGACGGCGGCGCGCGAGCTCAAAGGGTGCCGCGGCTTTGCATCGTGCGAGGGAGGTAATGGCGGCAAGGGAGGAGCTGGGAATGGAGGGGAAGGTTGTCGGTGGGTGGAGAAGGAGGAGGAAGGGGCGGTGAGGTGCACGGCGGCGCAGAAATTCTACAACCCGAATGGGTTTCACACGGCCAGCGGGGAGAGAGAGAGAGAGAGAGAGAGCGTGGGGAAGGAAATCTGGGGTAGGGGAGGTCGCCGGAGTGTGGGGAAGGAGGTGGGAGAGACGGTGTCACCGGACGGTAGTGCACGGCGACGGGCTGGTGGACGAATGATGCGGACGCAGGGGAGAGAGGGAGAGTAGGTCGCGCGAGGAGAGAGAGAAGGGAGAAAAAGAAAATGGAGGAAAAAAGAAAAGAGAAGGAAAGAAAAGAGGACGAAAAAAATAAAGAGAAATAAATGAGATCTAATCCTCACATATCTTGGGTCCCAAAAAGGATCCAACGAAAAAAATTTTAAAACAGCATCTCAATTAAAATAATTTAAACGTAATGATAAAATAAAAATAAAAATAAAATAATTAAATCCAACAATCAATTAATTTAAAATAAATAATAATTTAAATGCATCACAATAATTAATATTAAGGAAACATATCAAATTAATTTTCACAATTTAAAGATCATAAAAATAAACCATTTAAAAATATCCAACAATTTTAAAACAAGAGAATAAATTTTTGAATTAGTAAAAATAATCATTCAATAAAAATACACTAAAATACGGAGTGTTACAATTTCTATAATATTTCTAATTTTCTTGGTGTATTTGTTTACACTCAAGTTAGAGAAGTACAATACATTGTTTATGTTTAAGTTGGTGTATTTCATTGCATAGTTGGGACTTTGAGTTGTAAGTAGTAATTAATACTTGTGAAGTAGGGAGTATGTTACAGGTAAATGCAATGGAATGAGGTGCTTGAATGAAGTTATATGTTGTGTTAAAGTGAAATCAGGGACTTGAATGAAGTTATAATTTGTTAAAGTGAAATTAGGGACTTGAATGAAGTTCTAACTTTATGCTACTGAGTGTAGGAATTTTCCATATAATTTGTGGATTGTCTCTTTTTGCCATGCAATTTGCAATGATCTGTCTATTTTTGCAGTTGAATCTCCCATTTATAAATACCAAGAGTACTTATGCACATGCATCTTTTCAAAATAATCAATCTATGACACCCATGATCAAGGTAAAAATAATAAAATTGTCTACAAAGATCACACTTCCCAGCTTCATACAATGAAATTATATACAAGAGTACTCATACGTCGTTTACAAGAAAGTTCACAACTCGTTGGTTGAAGTTATACACAACAAAGGCTACAAAAGTATATACAAAGTTCCCTCCAGTAATATGGTTTCATTGTGACCATATGAAATACAATGAAATTAATATAGAAATAATATAATTGTTGCCTTTGAATATCAAGTTAGTCGTTATGGACTCCCAACCCCCTCTTAAAAATCTCTTCATCTCTTCTTCGAAGCTCTTCCTCATTCCTTAACAACTCAATTTCTATCTTCACAAGTTCTTTTTCTCTTTCCTCACTACTATCCACAGCATATGTAAGCTTTAGGAAGCATATGTAAGCTCTGGGATTAAGACAAGTTCAAACCAAATATAGTTTTGAAAACCTAAATTTGAAACCTAAATTCAGAACCTAACTTTTGAAAACCACAAGACCAAAAAATGGGGGTTAAAGGAAAAATGTGTAATGGACCCAATTCTATAAATAATCTTAGGGAAGGAAGAAGTAAGAGATGAAGAAAATTACGTAAGAAATAAGAAGGAAGAGTCTGAGAGAGAAAAGAGAGAGAAAAGATCAGGAGGGAAATCAACTTAATGAATATACTTCATATCTTTCTCTTTCATTTAATCTGTTTTTATAGTTACAGTAATGTCATGCGACACCATTTCATACTTACATCAAAACGTGTGTTTCATTTATTCCCTTATGAGCTAAACGACCTATAGCACCTAGTATCTCTATTACAATTAATACATGTAAACGACACTTGTAGTAAACTATTAATAGAATTAACTAACAGCCTCTTTCATCCTCAATGCCTTCATCACAATTGCCTTCCTGGTTGGTCCAGACCACTACACACCCCTCCCCTTCAAAACACCTTGCCCACAAGGTGAGGATAGTGTTGTTTCAACTACCAGTATGGCTCCCAAGTGATGTGTTCAATATCAGTTCCCTGCCAGTGTACTAAAACTTCAACTAAGACTCTATTGTTGTACTTCCTGGTGCGCCTTTGTAAAATAGCTTAAGGTTCAGGCACCAACTCTCCATATCTGTCAACAGGAGGTAAGGTTGAGAGGGGAGATACATGCTGTCCAACTTTTCTCTTTAAACAGGAAACATGAAAAACTGGGTGTAGTTGAGACTGTGGTGTAAGTTGCAATCTGTAAGCAACCTGGCCAATCATTGCCAAAACCTGAAAAGGACCATAAAATTTTGGGGAAAGCTTCATATTCTTTCTAACTGCCAAAGACTTTTGTCTGTATGGTTGGAGACCCAAAAACACCCAATGCCCTACAGCAAAATTCCTCTCAGTATGTCTCTTGTTAAATGAGTCTTCATTCTTTCTTGAGCCAGCACCAAATTACTTCTCAAAGTGTCTAAAATCTGTTCCCGAGTCCATAAGATCTCTTCCACAGCTTCATTAGGTGACAGGCCTGAAATATAATCTTGCAGCTTAGTGGATGGTACTCCATAAACAGCCTCATATGGGGTGGTTTTAATAGAGGCATGGAATGTGGTATTATATCACCATTCAGCCAAGGGTAACCACTCAACCCACTGTTTGAGTTTATCACTAGAAAAACACCTCAAAAAGTGTTCCAAACACTTATTAACAGCCTCGGTTTGACCATCACTCTGAGGATGGTATGCTGAAGAATAGGACAGGTTCACAGCTTGTAACTTGAAAAACTCTCTCCAAAAGGAGCTTGTAAATGTACAACCTCAATCAGAGACAATACTTTTAGGCATTCCATAAAGCCTAAAAATGTTATTCATAAAAACAAAAGCTACCTTTGTTGCAGTGAAGGGATGATTGAGAGCCAAAAATGAGCATACTTGGACAATCGATCCACAACTACCATTATCACTGAGTAACCCTTAGAGGCAGGCAATCCTTTTATAAAATCCATGGAAATGTCTGTCCAAATGTGTTGAGGGATTGGTAAGGGTTATAGCAACCCAGCTAGAAGGATATTTTCAACCTTGTTTCTTTGGCAAGTCTCACATTTCTTAATGAATTTCCTTATCTCAGTTTTCATTCCAGGCCAATAGAAGTCATTTCTAGCTCGATACAATGACTTGTGAAATCCTGAATGACCAACATTAGGACTTGCATAGATGAAGTTCAATATTTTCAATTTCAACTCTGCACAATCAGGGATGTAAATTATTCCCTTTCTGAACAAAACACCTACTCTCCAGGAATAGACTGCATTGTTTCAGGAACCTTGTTGTAATTGATTAAGTTACTGATGGACAGCTTGATCAGGCTCATAAGCCTTCTTAATTTCTTCTAACCAAATTGGATTAGGGACAGTTATGGTGAGCAAAATTGAGTCCTCTTCAACTGCACTCCTTCTGGACAAAGCATCAGCAACTTTATTATCCACACATTTCTTGTACTTGACAGAAAAGTCATAGCCTAGCAACTTTGACAGCTACTTTTGTTGAGCAGGGGTGCCAATCTTTTGCTCCAACAAATATTTTAAACTATGATGATCAGTTCTCACAATGAAAGAGCCCCCAAGTAATTAAGATCTCCATTTCTTTACTACCAAAATCAATGCCAGGAACTCATTTTCATAGGTTGACAACAACATATTTTTTCCTTTCAAGGCTTGTATTAAGAAAGCCAAGGGCCTTTGCTCCTGCATTGACACAGCACCTACACCACTAGCACACGCATCACATTCAATTATAAAATTCTTAGAAAAATCAGGTAATGATAAAACAGGAGATTGTGTTACAGCTTGCTTGAGTTGCTCAAAAGCACTAGTTGCCTCAGCAATCCACTTGAAAGCTTCCTTTTTCAGCAAAGCAGTTAGTGGGGCAGCTATGATGGCATAATGCTTGATGAACTTTCGATAATATCCAGTCA
Source organism: Juglans microcarpa x Juglans regia (assembly GCF_004785595.1). NCBI lineage: Eukaryota > Viridiplantae > Streptophyta > Magnoliopsida > Fagales > Juglandaceae > Juglans > Juglans microcarpa x Juglans regia. Next base: position 6,964,128 of record NC_054607.1, read on the forward strand.
AGCCAAGGAAACCTCTCAAGGCTTTCACAGTTTTAGGTACAGGCCTTGTTAACATCGAGTCCAACTTCTTCTGGTCTGCTCTAACCCTTTCCTTGGAAATAAGGTACCCCAAATACTCAATCTCAGCACATGCAAAGTGACACTTAGATTGCTTGGCATACAACTGATGGCTTTCCAAGGTATGCAAAACAGAAGCTAAATGGCCCAAATGAGATTGAAAATGTGGACTGTAAACCAATATGTCATCAAAAAAGGCAATGACAAATTTTCTTAAAAAGAGCCTAAACACATCATTCATGAGTCCTTGAAATGTGGATGGTGCATTAGTGAGTCCAAAGGGCATTACAAGGAACTCATAATGACCCTCATGTGTTCTAAATGCTGTCTTCAAGATGTTTGCCTCCTTCATGAGAATCTGATGGTAACCTGATCTAATATCAATCTTAGAAAACACATTTGCTTCAAAAAGCTCATCAAGTAACTCATCCACCACAGGTATGGGATACTTTGCTTTGACAATTGCCTCATTAAGTACCCTATAGTCTATACACATGCGCCAAGAACCATCTCCTTTTCTTACCAAGAGCACAGGTGAAGAAAAAGAAGATTGACTGGGTCTTATAACCTTTGACTGCAATAATTCTGTCACTATTATCTCAATTTCAGTCTTTTGATAAAATGGATATCTATAAGGTCTTACACTAACTTGTGTTGTACCTTGTTTTAAGATAATTTGATGGTCATGAGACCTTGGAGGGGGAAGGCCTTTAGGTTCATCAAAGACCTTATTGAATCTGTCCAACAGATTTAAGATATCATTAAGTACCTCAGTTACCATCTCCTGGGACTGAAGAGATGTTATTTGCAAAACTAGGCCTTTAGATTGGACTAAGGTGAGTTTAGCAATCTCAACATCATCAACTAAATTGCTAGAGGCAGAAGCTAAACCCTTCAAATAGGTCAAGCTACCTTTATAAGTAAACTGCATGTGAAGCTTACTAAAATCCCATAAAATAGGACCTAATGACAGCAACCATTGGATCCCCAAGATCACATCACAGCCACCTAGGTCCAAGGTTAGCAACTCAGTTTCAAAGGTTGTACCTTGTACATGCAAAGACACACCCTCACATCTTCCTACACTGTTGATCATGTCACCATTTGTAATTCTGACTGGCCTGGGAACAAATTTTTGAATCAACAAGCCACACTTCTTTGCTATTATAGTATCTGCAAAGTTGTGGGTACTGCCCGTATTGATCAAAATGGTGAGCCACCTCTTCTTGAGCTGACCAAAAACCCTCATAGTCTTTAAGCTTGGTGTCCCCACCATAGCTTGCACAGAGATGGAAGCAACTGTAGCCATATCTTTTACATATTTATCAGCTATGGTCAAGGGCTGATCAGAATCGTCCTCAAGATTCAATGGCTCCAACTGAGATAAATCCATGCTCTTCAAGACATACAATCTTGGCCTTGAACATTTATGACCTTGCTGCCATTTGTCATCAAAGAAGAAACAAAGCCCTTTCCTCCTTCGATCTTGCGTCTGAGAGTCTGTCAGTCTTTGATAAGAAAGTTTAGGAGCAAACTGCACCTTAGAATTGACTGGTGGAGGCCCCAAAATTGAAGGAGTTGGAGTTGGCTTTGGTGACAAAACTGTTGTGTCAAAAGAATTGCTTCCCCATGGTCTTCTTGTACCCGCCACATATTGCTCTTGAATCTTGGCTAGCCCAAATGTATCGTTTAAACTTTTGGGACTTAACATCCTCACGGGCAGCCTCACTTCATCCCTTAAGCCACTTAAAAAGCAACTCAATTTATTCTGTTCAGAAATGCCTCGCACTCTAGTTGAGATTAACTCAAATTCTGTTTTGTAAGCTGTGACAGATCCCACTTGCTTTAACCTTGTAAGAATTCCATTGGATCATCATAAGGAGATGAGCCAAACCTTACTTGAATTGCTTGGGTCAGATCCTCCCAAGAATGAAATACTCCTGCTTCACTGGCATCTTGAAACCATACCAATGCTTCCTCATCCATATGGAAGGAGGCAATAAAGATTCTTTGGCCTGGTGGCACTTGGTGGTATAGGAAATATTGTTAGCCCTATAGACCCAAGCGGAAGGGTCCTTACCAAAAAATCTTGGAGAATCAATCTTGATACCCCTTAAGATGATTCTATCACCTGGTTGTCGAAAGTGTGTCTCATCCCCACTTCCGTGTGTGTCATTAACATTCATTGCAGCCTCCTCATGACCCACTGAACCATTCAGAGAAATTTTTGAAATTTGTTGTAAAATTTTTGTAAATCATTTATCTTGGTTCTCTCGATCAAGTCTTGCCGTTTCTTACTGTTGAACCAAGACAACAATGATGTCTTCAATCTGCTGTTGTTGACGATCATGCTGTTGTCGAAGCTAGTTTAAAGAATCAACCACTTGAGCATAGGAACGTGTGCCTTCTGCCATGGCTTTGGATACTAATTGTAATGGACCCAATTCTATATATAATCTTAGGGAAGGAAGAAGTAAGAGATGAAGAAGATTATGTAAGAAATAAGAAGGAAAGGAAAAGATTGAGAGAGAAAAGAGAGAGAGAGAGAAGATCAAGAGGGAAATCAGCTTAATGAATATACTTCATATCTTTCTCTTTCATTCAATCTATTTTTATAGTTACAATAATGTTGTGCAACACCATTTCATACTTACATCAAAACGTGTGTTTCATTTATTCTCTTATGAGCTAAACGACCTGTAGCACCTACTACCTCTATTATAATCAGTACATGTAAACGACACTTGTAGTAAACTATTAATAGAATTAACTAACAGCCTCTTTCACCCTCAATGCCTTCACCACAATTGCCTTCTTGGTTGGTCCAGACCACTACAAAATGGGAACTAGAGAAGCCACGCGGAGAAGAGAACTAGAGAAGGCGAGCAGAAAAGATGGCCAGAGAAGAGAGAGGGCACACGAGGAAAATGGCCAAGGAAGAGTTTTGCAAACTGTGCGTTTCGTTCAAAATTTTCATTTAAGAAACGACCCCGCCCAAAACTGTGCTCATTCAAGTAAAATCAAACTATTCATTTCATTAAATCGGTCCATATTAGCTTCGATCGGTGCACAAATTCGCTTGAAAGAATCATTTTCTATCTACAAAAGCAAATTACACATTAATTTAGTACTATGCCATGTCATTTGCTTCTCCCATATAAGAAGCAAAATGCACAGGCTATGTATTGGAAAATTCAAAAAAAAAATCTTCATGGTTTCTTTCTCCTTTCTCCAAACATGTTCATTCACTGTGCAATTATTGTCGTCTCGTTGTTCCATTCCTGTCTCATCGTCGTTTCATTGTTGTCATCATGTCGATTGCTTAATAGTACTTTGGCTATCTTCTGTAAAGCTAAATTAGGTTCATTTCGTTCTGACACCACAACGCTGCCACTAGGCCCTCCTACCCACTCTATCTTCCCAACACCATCACCATCTTCCCCACCTAGACATTGCTATGCCTCATCATCGTCATCGGGATGAGGCCGACTCCAGCTTGAGGCAAAACACTTGGAATATAGAAACCTGTTGGAAGGCACCTCTAAGCTTTGACACTGCCCCCTACAGGTGTCCACTAATAATGACCCTTCAAGCTCTACAAATTGTCTAACATGGGTTTGTTTTGAGCTTTACAACCACTTTGTTAGGATTAAGCAAAAATCTAAAAATTTGACTTCGAATCCGACTCCGACAAATCGAAGTTGGATTTCTTTTTAATTTTTCAATCGGAGTCGAAGGGGTCATTGGATCGACTCTAACTTTATGCTTCAACTAGGCCTGCTACCCGCATGGTGCGGGGCGGGGGTGCCCTTCCCCGCACCCCGCCCCGCACCATGCGGGGTTGGGGATTTTCCCCCCGCCCTCCGCCCCGGGAGGCGGGGGTGGGGTCCCCGACCCGGTGCCGGGGGGCGGGGGAAAAACCCCATCCGCCCGCCCCCCCGCCATTATGTTAAAAAAAAAAATTTTTTTTGGTCTAAAAATATTTTTTTAGACCAAAATTATAATATATTTTAAATAATAAATTAAAATTTATAAATATAAAAAAATTTAAACTCATTAGAGTTAGATTTTGGATTGATTTGGCCTCCTAGGCCAATCTTTATATAGGAGGCCAAGGCAATACAATAGTCATCCTTAAGCAATGTGGGACTTAGTAGTAAGTCCCACATTGCTTAAGGATGACTATTGTATTGCCTTGGCCTCCTATATGAAGATTGGCCTAGGAGGCCAAAACAATCCAATGACTTGAATATAATTTTAAGTCTTTTATAAATTGTGTATATCTATATACAATATATTTATTTAATATATATAAATAATTTTTTTTTTTAATGTGGGGCGGGGGCGGGGGCGGGGCGGGGCCCCGCTGGGGTCATCCCGCCCCCCGCCCCCGCTATACCCTCTCTATGCGGGGCGAGACGGAAGCCGGGCGGGGCAGCCGGGGCGGGGCCCCGCTGCCCACCCCTAGCTTCAACTCCGATTCTAATATTGTACGTATATTATAAAAATGTATTTATTTATATATTGATCATATATACTAATATAAATGATCATATATACTAGTATAGTTATATAACTTCGATATAACTATATATTGATCTTATATAGTTAAATTCAATAATATATTAGTATGAGTTAATTATTATAAAATAATATGCTTATACTATAATATAAATAAACTAATAATAGTCTAGTACATGTAAACATCATAGTATTACTACCACACATAATCAAGTACGTATAGAAAGAAATAAGTTAGAAACTCGTATTGAAATAAGTCTAGTATAATAAGTTAATAACACATAATACTAATTTACTAAAATATAATAACATGTAATTAGACACTACATTATAAGTCTAGTATAGAAATAAGTTTTAACACTTGTATAGAAAGAAGTCTAATATAATAAGTTAATAGCACATTATACTATAATATAATAACATATAATTAGATCCTAGTGTTATTGATAATCAATACTAACAATTATAAAAACCATGAATAAAAAACTTATTGCTTAAACAAAGATTAAAACTAATCTTAGCTCCAGTGCCACTGCCCCTCGTGGTCGATCTTGGTCTGCTTACTTCCAGATTTGCTTCCAGATTTTTTGTTCACCACAGTAAGTCCCTCAGGCTTCCACTGCCAATTTTTCTATGCTTATCTCCTCACCCACAAAAAATCGGTTTTCATGTGTAAATTGCTCTTGCACGTTAAAACAAGGATGTGAATGTATTTCTTGATGTATTAGCTGCTTATTATTGAAGGGCATATATATTGGTACCGAATCATATTTGGGACTATAAATTTAGGACTCTTTGCAATGTAAAACACGATGATGATTAACTAATGGTTTGTATTATTACTTTGGGGTTGTTTTTATATGATTAATCATGCTATTTTGTTTGGGTATTGTGCTTTAGTTTTTAAATTATGAAAATTGAAGACACAAGCACTCCTACATCCATATCTACATCTTGTTCATAAGAACCACAACTACAACAACCTATCGAGGCTCCCATAATTGAAGAGTCTAGTGAACCATTAGACTTTTCGATAGGCATTCTTACTACCTTCCATTCTACCCTCACCCTCCACCAGGTAGTAGAAACGTCAAGAATAAGTCTGAGGTATGGGATCACTTAACAAGAGTGTCTGATTGTGATCTTGATGAACCTACAACAACTTATAACTATTGTGAGGGTTGTGGAAATGTCATCTCAAAAGACAAGGCACTTCAGCTATAAGAGCACATATCCACATTTGCCCTAAAAGCTGTAAGAATAAATTGGACAAGAGTCAACAATTCTTTGTCCCAATGACAAGAGTTGAATAAGGGGAAGGGGAAAAGAATCAGGGATGACCAAGTATAATGAGAAAAAAGTTAGGGTTGGCCTTGCTAGGATGGTGATAGTGAATGAGTTACATTTTATAGTTGCTGAGGGCTAAAGGTTTCGAAAGTGCTCTAAAAATCTTGATACTAGATTTTCTATTTCTTCTCGTTTTACGATAATGAGAGATTGCATGAAACTATTCTTGAGCGAAAAAAATAGCTTGAAAAAAAGATTTTTGACTACCAAATAAAGAGTGTATTTAACCACCGACACTTGTACTTCTATCAAAAGCATTAATTACATGTATGTCATGACTCACTTTATTGATTAGTTAGAAGTTGTGTAAGTGGATAATTTCATTTACTCAGGGTTAGCGATCATAAGAAGGCAGTGATTGAGAAGGAGTTGGAGAAGTGTATGCATCATTGGGGCATTGACAAAATTCTTACAAAAAGCAAACTCTACATGATTCAACTTAGAAAGAAACGAAAGGTTGACTCCATATGGTCTCTCCAAAATCATCTGATAAAAAGCTCAAGAATCAACAATCGAAGAAGAAATTTCACTAATTCCATAAGACTAATTCGATTTTGGAACCAGTTTCAAGATTCAATAAGATATTCTCAAGAAAACAAAAATTCAAGTTTTTCAAGTTTCACTAGTAGATTTTGTAGAGGAACAACAGCTCCCGTTCTTGAAAGTTACACCCAAAAACTCCCCCAAAGTGCAACAAGCAGTGACGAAAGAAATACCTGGAGATGGCTATTGCACATCTCTCCTCCATATTTATCGTTTGTCGTCGCCTCTTGTTGAATAGTTTGAAAAAAGGATCATACTAGCGGGCTGCCCAGCATTTACCATTGGTCGTACCTCTAGTTATAAATGTTTTCTTTTTTATTATTTTTTTTATGTTCTTTTAAATATTTTCTTAACATTCTTAATTATTAAGAAAAAAAATACAATTTCATTAATAATCACTTTCTTAATCATTAAATAAAAAATAAATTAATTAATTAAAAATTAAAATGCATAAACAGTAAGTTTGGGTGGTTTACTAGCAATTTTCTTTGAAAAAATACTCTCTCTCTCTCTCCAAATGGTTTTATGAGAGCTACAGTGGCATATAGCTACATGAGCAACGGTTGGAGTTTTGCGTTATTTTTGTTTCCGTTGCAGTAACAGACATTTGAAACAAATTTATTTTGAAAAAAGTTTCAAGTTTGATTGTGTGCACAGTGCAACGGGTGCCCATCAAAACGGTAGAAAACAAAATAGAAAGGCGAAAGAGAAAATTTTCTCAAAAGTAATATTAGATATAATTTTAAGATATGCAAATCTCGAATATTTTCATTAAAAAAAGGTAGAATTTATTATTAAAAAATTAATTTTTTTTATGTAAGTTTCAGCTTTACTCATTTTTTTTTTTTAAATAAATGTGCGAGATCATCTTAAAACTAAAAACATCATTTATCTTCCTGGATTTGGCTCAAATGAACGACAAACCTATCTTATTAGTTCCTACATACGACTTTTATCAAAGATAAAACAAGAAGCTCAGTTTTCCAAAATAAAAAAAAAAGAAGAAAACAAGAAGCTCATTAAAATATGATTCGAGATTTGATCATACCCATATTTGAAAAGAAAAATGAAGACAAATGTTAAAACACAATATAAATTTCTTAAATTCAGAATTCGAGATAGATAAATTGAAAATGAAAATGATTAAGATTTTATAAAACTTATTTTTAGACTCTTCAGCAAGCTCCATAAAAATTACAGAGAACACATTCTCAACATTGCCTACTTGATAAGACTTCACTTGCAAGTAAATTTAAAAACTTAAATCATCTTATACATCAAATCTTAACATGTAAACGAAATGTGTCATCTATGCAAACTTATAGCACTGGTATTAGTTTAGTCAAATATCAGTACCTCTAAAAATTTTGGCTTTATTTAGTGAAACCATCTGTATTGGAATAATCAAAACTTAAGAGTTCTACATATGAGCTACAGTAAATCTAAACTTTTCTCCATCTTTAACTAGACACTGCTCATAGCCAAAACACATATTTTATTCTAAAATACTGCTATCTCCAATTATTAATTAACATTTTCAATAATAATATTAATTAACTAATTCGTGTATGATTATTAATATTGCTATCTCTAATTATTAATTAACGTATAGTTAGTGTAGTTGTAAAATATGAAAAAAAATTAAAAATAATATTATTAAAAAAATAATATTATATTAATATTTTGACTAATATATAGATAATCTAATGTGGGATTATATGTTGAATGACTTTAACTGTAAGCAAAATATGTACTTTTAGACAAATTTTTTACTAGGCCATTATCAATACTCTTACAAGTAAAATCGTTGCTAAAGTCATCGGTGGCATTTTAAATGCATCACTTTTTATTTTATATTTTTTATGATAAAGTAGATGAGTGATTTCAAACCCAAATTTTCTATTTGAAAAATCAAATCATATAACATCATGCTCTTGGCATAATGCGTCACCTTTAAATAAACAATCTTTTGTGCTATGCCTTGACAATGAAGACTTGAGATTTTGACCATTGGGCTTAAGAGTTTTCAACTCAAGAATTTAACTTTGGGTTCCAAAGCTGAAGTTAGAAACAAGTCTTTTAGCCCAATTCTCCAGCACTTGGGAGTGGGTCTGAGTGAGCTTTGGGCCTCGAATCCAGAGATTTCATGGAAAACGAAAGCCATTGTGAACTTAAGATTGGAGTTTCTCTACATTCTCATCCATCTTGGCACGAGGGCAGCTTTTACCACTGCAGAACAGAGACTGAGAGGGAGAAGTGGTAGCAGCAGATGAACCATGAGTACCACATCTTTATCTCTATCTCCCAAACCGTTTCTTTCCATTTTCAAGCCAAAACCTAAATGTTTCCTCAACACCCATCTTTCATCCTTGCCATTTACTTCACAAAACGTTTTCTCATCCAAAAGGACCAATCTTTCACACAATTTACCTCGTGAATTTACTCAACCAAGCACCCAAATTTGGAGAGTCTCTGCTGCCTCTGAAGGAGGAGACGTTCTGCCAATAGAAGCCACCCCACTACTAGAGAATTCTCAGGAGCTAGTATCCACGAGTGACGATGGTGTCTCCACCATCATATCAACTCTTCTCTTCGTTGGCTTTATTGGTCTGTCTGTTCTCACTATTGGGGTAAAGCCAATACCTTCCAAATTGTCTTATTTCCTTGTTAAGCTTTGTTTTAATATATGGTTTGGCTAAAATTTGTGACCTTGGGATGTGGGTTGTTGCTAATGATTTGGGTCTCCCTGCAGGTTATCTACATAGCTGTGACAGATTTCTTGCAGAAGAGGGAGAGAGAGAAGTTTGAGAAAGAAGAGGCTGCTAAAGAAAAGAAGAGTGGGAAGAAGAAAAAGGTAAGAGCAAAGGCTGGGCCGAAGGGGTTCGGCCAAAGGACCGATGATAGAGATGATGATTAGGATGTTGGGTGGAACTGTGTAAGCTTTTTAGGGGTCTTTTCGTATTCCAAATTGGAATGGCGTGGTTTGCTTCATTCATTTTTTATAAATGTTTTTTCCCTGGCAATTTGAAGAAGTACTAATTAAAGGTACGTTATTATGTTGTTTATGGTGTTCTCATTAGTTGCTGAAGTATTTGGCATTTAATTCTCTGCTCTTTCAAGTCTTCCACTTGAACATCCAAGGGAAACTTTCAGATTGTATAGGAAGTTCAAAAGAAATTAACGAGAGAGATAAACTTGTAGGTAATAATGAGTCATGAACTCATATCAGATGTTAATCTTTAATAGTTCTTTCTAAATTTAAACTCCTCAATCTAATGCCCATGTGAGACATCCTCAATAACTCCAGCATCTTCATTTTCATGTACAACTTAAATGCAAGAAGAGATTGGTTGATCCATGACAGTTTTTGCATGTTCCTGCATCTAGAGCTGTGATGCAGCACATCTTATCTCTCTGCAGGGAAAGGCAGCACGAGTGTGAGATCTGACAATAAACCATTGATTTCTTGCCCTTTGGTATCCTCAGCATACGTTCTCTTCAATGGCTTTGCAATAACAACTGTCGTGAGGAAATCCATACATTGGGCTGCAATATTTTTTATATGCTCACAAAATTAGGTCTGTTAAACGCCATCTGCCATTGTATATTTTCTGTCTGTCGGACAGGTAAGATTTTAATTGACTCGAGAACAAAATCGATGGAAAATTGGCTAAAATGAACTCAACTGAATGCCATTCACACTCTCGTTCATTCACTCACCACTACCACCACCATTGTTGCCGACTCTGAACCCCAAATCACCTCTATTGTTCTGCTTTCACTTGCACTATCCTTTTCTTCATTTCCAACTTTGCATCAGCCCTTCCCATACCATGCATTATGAATTATGGCATCATTCTTGTGAAAAGAACAGAGCAATGGTAAGTTAAAAAAGCCTTCCTAGCTTGTTTAACTTGAAAACTAGCACTTTATTATCGGTAGGATTAATATTTCTTGCAAATATAATTTTAGAAGTACGTAAACATCACGTAATCATCTTTAAAAAGAGTGAAATTTACTATTAAAAAACTAATTTTTTTCATGTGAATCTTAAGTTTTATTTACTTTTTTCAAAACGATTACACGATGGTTATACAATTTCCGATTGTAAATATCTTTTCTCATGTTACAAGAAGGATAATTCACAGCCCATTGACAGGCTCTGGAGGTAGTTTCAAGTGATGCGATGTAAGATACCACCAAGTCCTCCACTCGACTCCCCAAGATCACCACGAGTGCATTCACCGGTTGCTCATACAAGAACCTACTCATTCACGTACTAGGAATGAAACCAAGAACACATTGTTCTTAGCAAGTTCACTTAATAAGCCTGTTCTAGGGAAGAGCATATGGAATAACAATGATAAAAGACATGAACTAATATCAACATCAAAAGATAGACAAATGGAGAACAAGAGATACTTGCTGCATAAGAAAATTGTACTTTTAGTGTCGGGGAAAAACGTCAATAACCATACATTGAATATCTCTGGCCTCGCTAAACATAAACTGCTCTCCACATGGCAACATTTGTACAGTCGCGTTTAACGTGAAAAACTACCTCGACATTCATAATTTTTACACCCTTAAAAAGACTCGTATAGTCATTTTTATCTCCTGTGCAGGCGCATCAGGTGCATTCAACACCTGAACCTCGGTTTGCTTGATTCTATGTATATAAACCTTAAACTACACAATGTACAGTTTTCCAACACAAGCAACAACTTTATTTCCGATAAGCTCGTACCTGTCTCAACAGACAGGTAAGAGTCATAGCCTAGACATGGGATGAAAGAGAGGAGGAAGCTCACACTATCCTCAGTTAGCTGTACAGAACTTTTTCCCTACGCTGCCTAAGCAGGGTGTGGAGACTGAGCGGCGATCCTCCTTTCTGCAAGCAATTTAAGTGAAAAGTTACCAAGCTATTCTCAAATGGAAGATTTCATATGATCAATCAACTATTCTTTCTTTTTTTTTTTTTTTAAAAAAAAAAAAGAAGAAAATAAGTAAATGACTAGAAGATAAAAGCAATATGAAACCCATGCTGCATATACAGAAACATTTGTACTGTGTTTCATAAGCAGTGACTAGATGGCATCAAGAGATCGTTGTCATTTGCTGTAGCAGACCTGTGTCTTTTATGCTAACTTCATTTTACATGCATATAAGTCATGTCTTTTATGAAAAGTAACTAAAGTTAACAATTGGTTCATAACGATATTGTATATTATCAAATTTTTTTGGTGGTTCAAAATATAAAAAGTTTAAATGCTTGAAGGTTTTCAATTATTTGATTCATGAAATGCACCAGGTTATAGATTTCAGGACGTACTAAAAAAAAAAGATTCCCTATATCAACAAAGTAATCAAAGTATATCCAGAATGGTGCAACTAGTACATCCAAAATGGTGCAACTAGATCTCTTTTGATAGGTTATAAAAATGCATTATCACCAGAACTATTATCAGGCTGCCACTTGGCAGCTTTTATCATTTTTTTGGATGAAAAGTAATACAAAGCTTAAACTTTCTTCTTCCCTGAAGTTGAAAAGTTGAACAATGTAAATAGAAACCCAAACTCGAATGTGAAGCAAAAAATAACAAAGGAAGAAAGAATACCCCCAGCAGCAACAAGTTTCTCTACTCGTGCAACAATGTGCTTTCCGTAAGTGTATTTTTTCAACGCACTCAAATGAACTTTAATCCGTGAGAGGATCAGCTCACGCTGCTGGTCGTCACAAGTCTCCAGCACTTTTTGTACAACATAGTTTGCAAACTGATCTTTCATCATTGCCTGGATAATAAACAAAAATAACAGAGGACAAAATGATAAGATGGCAAGCAAAAGAGCACAACAAAGATACCATGGAAGCATCAGTAACTGAAATTTTCATCTTCTCAAACAAATGCTGATAGCTAACTGAAGAAACTATTTTATCAACAGAATCACTTGCAGACCCAAAGCCCAAGATGCTGAAATGTTATTATAAACACACAATTATCTAAGGAAATACCATAAATTGCTCATCACAATGGTCAAGTCAACAATGGTTTTTTTTATAAGTTCAAGTCAACCAATGGTACAATCTATTTAGTAGAGAACACAAAATCGAGTTTAAAAATCTTGATACACCAGCTTGATATGAGGACATGATAATTCTCTAGTGTATACCCGATGTCCTGTGTGAGTCTAAGAGACTCCAAAACTCACGGGCCGGAAAGATCCTCAAGTTTCGTAAAAAGTTTTTAATCACGTGACACATAAAAGATACAGTAGAATCCAGAAATCTGTACTTTAAAGGCCAGGAGCGAGGGCAAACCTGAAGCGGCTCATTTTCATCAGTAGAACCAAGCATCTCATTCACTAGTAGCAAGCGTTCACTAGGACCACCAAAAGTTAAACACTTCTCCACAACATTGGAGGCAAACTTCTGCTGACTCATTTGAACTATATTCCCAGCTAATTCTTTAATAATAGCAGAACGCTCGTGAGGCTTTCCATGCTCCAGCACATGCTATTTGAAAAAACAATACAAGAGATCAATGAATTATCCATGAAAAATAAAATAGATGGTATAAATTAAACATATTTGGAAGGTCCAAAATTTAGAAAAACAGCTGGATCTTCAAAGCAGAGCATTATAAAAGGAGAACTTCAGACTGTCTATCGTGAAATGAAACAAGACGAGCTGGCATCTGAGACATGACTAGATAAACATCCCATAGAAGATATAATTCAAATCCAACTAACATTTTTTATAAGTAAATCCAATTAACAATTTTAAGTGGAAGAAGATGGGAAAAGAATCGCAAACTATGAAAGTTCTGCAATAAAAGAACTGTGAAGATAGAAAAGCAGCAGTGCCAACAGAATCTTCAGGAGAAACTTTAATTGCTAAGAAAAGAAGAATAAGTAATGGAATGGGAGGCTGGAAGGTAAAACAGATGGAAATAACACGCCCAAAGGACTTAAGAGTAGTTAGGATGGTGCCAATAAGTACAGCAGCAAATTTAACAGGCACTCGTCCAAATATAACATAGAGCATGATATGGTAATTTACATCACTCCCGTAACAATGACTGCCAAATGTATCGAGTCCAAGCAAATAGTAGTCAGAAAATATTGTGAACCTGAACAACGTAATTGCCATACTGATCTTGTGCTAACATGCTAACAGCTCCTAAAATCTCATCCATAACTTTACTTTGAGTTGTTGGGTCATTGCAGTGTTCTAGTACTCTCTGCAATATGAAAGACATTGTCATAGAACCCATGGGTCATCCATCACAAGTTCAAATGAAATAATCAAAATTAACAGTAAGAATTTCTAAACCTGTATCACCCGACAGCCATACGGATGTGTGGAAAGGGTGACAACTTGGTCAAAAAATGTTGAGACAATAAAGTGAATTTCATCTTCAGGAACACATTCAATACATTTCTGGATGACATGGTTCCCATTCTGATCACGTACACAGCGCATGACATTACCATCAAGCTCTTCAACCATTTTGATCTTCTGGTCCAGATCAACAACTTCTATTGCCTGACAGTTGAACAAAGCATATGACTGCCAGAATCTTCCGTAAAAGCACTCGGATTATCACACAATTTTGGGAAGCACTTCAAGAAAATCAGATGAAGAGCAATTCATATAGTAGTTATCAACTAGCTTCTCCTACATAGTATAGCATGATGATGAAAGTGATGGAACAATATAGAGACAAGAGTTTTGCTAGGTTCAAGCCCCGGTACGTAAGCCTTGGGGCACACTGATAATGTGGCAGGTCATCAACACCAGCCACGTCAGCCATTAAAAAGAAAAACTGAGTAGAGAGAAATGACAAAATTCCCACTTTATCTGGAATGAAAATTTTGCACTGAACGTTTTCATTCCCTTGTTTCAGAAATTAATCTTCAAAGACATCTGTTTGCATCAGGAGAGACCAACAATGAAGGTATCCTTCTATAACTATCACCATTTCTCTCAGCCAAGAGCTTGGTCTTCTTATGTCAATCTTTCTTCTTTTCCGTCTGTTTTTGAAAAATCTGTTTAGTTGCTCAGAAACTTTGGAAAAAGTTAAAGAAAAATGATGTTTCAAAAATTGAAGAATGAGCCTTAACTTTTTTTTTTTTTTTGATAAGTAGGAATGAGCCTTAAATTGAAGAATGAGCCTAAACTGAGGTTAGTAGATGCGTTAGAGGCAATGGAGTTGAGATTTTTTTTTTTTTCATGCTAATGCAGAATCTGGCATTATGGAGTGACATTTTCTTTTCCTACATTTTCTTGGTGACCAAACTGAGCATTGTTGTGAAATGTCCAGCAATATCAGAGCATTAAACATTCATATAAACTGAAGAAATGTGCAGCAAATAGCAGAGGATTAAAAATTCATCTAAACCAAAGAACTATGCGGCAAGTAGCAGAGGAAAATTTCTTTTCCTACATTTTCTTGGTGACCAAATGTGTATTGGTGTGAAATGTGCAGCTATAGTTCATTTTCTAGTTCCCAGACTGTAATTAGGTGTTTTCTTGTATATCTTCCTGTGAACTTGGGAAACACCTTTTGTTGTGTTTCAATAAAATTATACTTTTTACCTATAAAAAAATGTGCAGCTATAGCAAAACATTAAATATTCTTTTAAATCCAGGAAATGTACAGAAATAGCAGAGAAATCTTCTTTTCTTGATGACCAAAGGGACGCATGACACCGAGTTTAAGGATTGTCTGAAAATTAAGTGGAACGGGAATAGTAGAGGAAGGGTCAGAAAATTAGAAATGGATGTAAAAAAAAATTAAATTTGGTCTTTTTAGAGCTGACATGGCCATGTCAGTGGTGTGTTCCAGGGATTGCAAATAGCTTTGCTGAAGAGAAAATGATGTCTACACCAGTGACATCTATAGATAGGATGGAAGCTTCTTCCTTTTAAAGGAAAAACTCCGTATTTTTTCCAAAATAAATATTTTCATGCTTGATCAACAATAGAATTATACCATAATTTCAGAGATCTAAACTCTTAAATTGTCCAAAAATGCAGAGTCCAAAGAAAAATACTACTAGAAAAAATGAATATACACAAGCTGCCAGAACAATGATTGATCAGTCAAACCAAAAAAGATGAATGAAAGTGTTAGTGCTGTGACTGCAGAACATTGATGATAGGGATCCATATATGAAAACTTTCGGGCAGAAAGAGTAACATCTGCCAACCCACAAAATTATTGATACCTTCTGGATTACTCGACAACCATACATTTGAAGGCTAAGTGTCAGCACATGACCAAAAAGCTTGTTAGCCAATTCCCTTCTCTGGGATGGAAGTCCATGCTCGAAAAA
Organism: Juglans microcarpa x Juglans regia; assembly: GCF_004785595.1. Taxonomy (NCBI): domain Eukaryota; kingdom Viridiplantae; phylum Streptophyta; class Magnoliopsida; order Fagales; family Juglandaceae; genus Juglans; species Juglans microcarpa x Juglans regia. The sequence goes on from NC_054607.1 coordinate 6,979,935, forward strand.
CTGTATTCAACTACCAAGTGTTAAATAAAATCCACTGAAAACTATTAGAAAAATAAACCAATGATTTTTTGAGGGGGAAAAAAAGAATGTGGGTTACCTTCTGAACAACATAATTACCAAACACATCAGTCATTAAAGCAAGAGCTTGGGGCATGATTTCCTGATAAACCATGGTTTTCTCTTCTGTTGTTGCTGTTTCAAGTTTCTGTTGAATAAATCGGCTCCCATACTGATCCGCGCTGCTCACAAAAGATGTAAAACCACAGAAATCAACAGAAGGTAGAGAAACAATATAGGACAAGCAAATCAATAAACAGTGTATACCTAAATTCAACAACATGACGAGAAATTTCAGAAAGTTCAAAAGACTTAGTTTTATTGCTCTTAAATTCTTCTAGTAGTGAAGATGCAAAGCTTTCATCCATGTTAAATCCAGCATCCAGGTGCCAGGGTCCCATGACGCCCCTGCTAAGTTCCTCGTGCCAGTAGGAAAACGCATGTTCAGCTCATTGTACCTCATAGGACTACCAGGTCCAACTGGAGAGCTAGGAATAACAGAACCTGCCATTGGACTTCCAGGATAAGACATGCCAACACCAAATGCAGGATTCCCATAATAACCATGATTATTAGAACCACCAGACTTGCTGCCCAATGGAAGACCATACTGAGACTTCTGCTGGGATAGAAGAGCCCCAAGAGAAGCTTTCTGGAGCTCATGTAAATTCATGTATGAGTTACCTAAGTAATTCCTATCCATAGAAGGATCATTAAGAGCAGCAAGCTGTGCTGCATACTCAGATGTCCTAAAGTACTGAAGATACATTGGATCCACAAATGATGCCTGAAAAGCACTCCCGGGCATTTGGCTACCCATTCTACCATGATTATGTGCTTCAGAAGCAGCAGCTCCAGAAAGCAAACCTCCTGCAATAACTCTCGAGTCCATCCCAGGAGCAGCAATAGCAGATGCTGCAGCAACATTTTCATAGAAGGGTGACAGGTTACCAGTTCCAACTTGGCTAGCCATCATGGATGCCAGAGGTGGATTTACACTGTAACCACTTAAATCATAGTTAGCAAATGACGAATTTGTGGCATCTATATGCTGATACTGAGCATGGAACCCGCCTCCACCATTAGTAGATCCTCTTAAGTATGAATTACCAGACGAAAGAGCAGAATTTTGCAGTTCCACTTGCCTATCAGAGGGAGAGTTGTTCAGCTCTGACCCAGCCCCAGTGCCCTTAACCGAGTCAGAATACAACACTTTCGCTGATTGAGGATCAGAATGCATATGCAAATGCCCCGATTCCGATTTATTTAAGTATGAATGTTGCTTGCTATGATTCTGACTACCTTGTAGACTGAATAGATAATTTTGTTGTTTGTTGATGTCCTGTTCAATCTGTGATGGCAAGCGAGTTTCATCATCTAGCTTACCATTAGTTGACAAATTCATGCCAGACAAAGCAACTACCAGATCTGCCGAATCATTGATGCTAGATGAGACACCATTATATGAGTTTGGACTAGTAATGCCTCTCTTTTCAGATGGGCCAGCCCTGCCTCCTCCAATAGGAGTAAGGCAAGGGCTAGGAGCCCTAGCAACGAGTTGGGGATCTGGAGTTCCACTTCTTGACAGGGAAGCACCTAGAGCAGCTGCATAAGTATATGAAGGAGCGCCCATGTTTTGGACAGCAGATGATCCATTTGCCCCAGATCGTAAAGCATCAGAGGTTTTCAGCTCACGGCGCAAATGAGCTAGCTCTGCTTCAGCGGATCCTACCATTTCAACATTCTCATCAAAAGCATTGCGGCTGGCTGGACGAGATGGAAACCCATTGACAGGAGATGCACGCCCTAAGTCATCCTGCACATGTAAAAGATTTGAAATGAAGAGCTTTGCAGATATCAGGACCTCAAGTACAGTTAGATGTAGCCTATGCAATGCCAATGACCTATGTTGGCCTATGCTTTATAGCATGAGCACAAACCTCGAAAATTTTAAAAATTCATGTGTGGGAAACAAGAATTAACATGGCAAGAAGCTGAGCTGTCCCAAAATGTCACTTCCCCTTCATAAGAGTATGGTGGTGGGAATTCCTCCAATCACAAGAACAGGATGGAGGATTTGTGAGATCATGGGTACAAGACGTGTTGGATGCACGTAATTCATCAATTAAAAAAAAGTGAAGTAACATGAAATGACTATATGATTGACCCACAAGATGGAAACATAGAGCTCTTAGCTAATAGCTATCTTGAATAAGTTTTAATTCAAAGAACGACAAATAATCAGAGGAAGAAACACAAGAAAAATTCACACATCAGGCTTGTAGCCATCTAGACTCTTGTATAATCAAATGAAAAGGAGGTTGTCAATGACGCAAAACCTAAATCCTATCTTCTAACTTGCGTTTTGATAGTATGGACTAAATAAACTAGGTTTTATTTATTTTTTTGTAAGTAAGAAATAAACTAGGTTTTATAAAACTGACTTCGGTTTAGATGACATGATTGACTAATTATCATTCCCAGTTAGCATGACTTTATTTTCAATTAAGGACATCAATTTCTGCCAGACATCCTACTGATTTTTTATTTCCAGCGAAGGTACAAGACGCATAACTATGATATAGGTAAAATTTAGAAATTATTAAATGTACAAAAATATCAACAGATAACCAAAATGAGTGACACACATCCGGCGTCCCCCTCCCCCAAAAAAATGGATACAGTTCAACAAGCTATATTTTGAATCACATAAATAATTTACTTCAAAGTTATGCAATATGTTCATCTAAAAGAAAATCTTTAAGAAAAACACTAAATGCCGCAGCATATAGCACAAGGGGGAAAAGACTTTGAAACTCATAGTACAGTCAAACAAATACTTCACAAAAACAAGGATTTCACTAAAAATGACACAGTTAGAAAGATGAATACAGGCAAAACAGCAGGTCACCTGAAAGATTTCAGCTAGGCTCTTTTGTTTGCTCCCGAGTCCTAAACTCGGCAAACCAATCAGTCCATCACCACCCCACTCTGCAGAGCCATGTCCTTGGTCTGACTCAAGCTTAGTTTCTTGTTTCCTCGTGCTAAACCCCGGGGGCATCGAAAACAATGACCTACTGCCACCATCGTCGGCCCTGTTCACCTTCCTCCTGTCTCCAATCCCATCCAGCACCGAACTCCCCCTTTCAATCTTTGTGCAAACCTCCAATCCTCCTTCGAGAGCAAAGGAGGCGGAAGTCGAGGATTGAGGTTTACATTCGAGTAGTAGTAGGAAAGATAAGATGGATCGGACCTAAGCTCCTCCTCAGACGCAAACCCATTTCCGTTCTTACTTCCAGAAAAATCCGAAAAGGTGCTACCGCCTCCACCACTGGCGCCGGCACCACCACCACCGCCAAACAACCCGCCAACGGCACTCAATGAACCCTCCACAGTTGGAGGAGCAGACCCACTTCTATACATATTAAGCTCACGTTCGAGATCATCAGCATCTTGCCGACTACGCTGCTCTCGGAGCAACAGTCCTATCTCCTTCTCGAACTCATCCCCAAACGATCCTTCGTTACCTCCAAGCATCGGTCTCCTTCCCAATTCACTCAACATACTCAAATCCTAAAATTGATCATCCCCTCTTAATAATAACTCAAACTGAACATTACCCACGTATAAAGACCTAACCCTATACCCTAAAACAACCCCAAAATCAAAACTTTAAACACCAAAGCTCCCTAAACAGTCTATTTACAACTTCATAATTATCCCTTCAAACCTAATTCAAAGCCCAAAGTTTTCACCACCGGACCACGCAAACATAATCCAAACATCAAGTTAGAAGCTCCCCGAATCAATTCCATAAATTTGTCAAAGATAACAAAATTCTTAATATGTTTTCACGTAACACCATATATCCCACAACAGATAGAAACACAAGAAAACTGCTGAAGTCAGGGAAAAAAGCGTTAAGTTGTGTAGATTTCCTGCAAGATCACAGGTAAACGAGTGCTGGAGAGCACTGGCGGGTAAGATCAATCCGGCGGCGATCGATTCTCTTTTTTTTGTTTTTTACAAGAACCCTTTTAGGGTTTTGTTCAGAATGCAAGGGCGATTAAATACACTGACAGTTCGTAATATTTAAAAAAAAATTAATCTTTTTTCGGGTTTCTTTATTTTTATGTATTTATAGAAAATAATATCTAAAATATTTCACATATTTTCCTAAAGATCAGGTGTAATTGACCAAGCGTCAGCCGACCGATGTATAGAAATTCCGAAGGAAAGAAGATGGATGGATGTTTGGTTTTTGCTCAGCCTTCCAAAAGAAAAAAGGAAAGTATCTCTGTGACTGTGAGTGTTGCGTCAGCTTCTTTTAGATTCCCTACAACCTGCTTTTTAGGAAGTGAATCGGGTCAAGGGAGCGGATATTGCCTATTGGTTAAGGAAAATCATAGAATTACAGAATTTTCTACAATTTTTGGTATAACAATATTTTAAAGGAGGGTTATTTTTATAAAAAATAACATCACTTTATATAAATATTTTTATTTTAAAATATAATCATAAAAAAGATTATACGTATATCATCACTCATTGGTTAAAAGCATACAATAAATCTTCAAAAAAAGTTAGCTGTAGACCTAATTCTCTAAATAAGGAAAGGGGTTCCATTCAAGCATCCGTTCTAATTTTTATTATTTCTTAATTTTTTTATGTAATGATTAAAAAAATATTGTTTAATAATATTGTAAATTTTTTTCTTTTTTAAAAAATATTTAAGTGTTAAAAAAATAATGTGTAAAAAATGATGATAGTGATTAAAAAAATATTTTTTAAATAATGATAGTGATTAAGAAAATATTTTTTTCACATCATTTTTTTAACACTTTTAAATATTTTTAAAAAAAATCAGAATATTGTTAAACAATATTTTCTTAATCACTATATAAAAAAAACTAAGAAAAGAAAAATGGAATGGGATAAATGAACGGGATCCCTATCATTTTTCATTCAGTAATTGCATGGCCTAAAATCCTAAACAAAGAGTTCAATGACAAGAGTTAGCGGAGGTTTGGATAGTGTGTTGAGTTGAGATGAGATGAAAGTTAAAAATTAAATAAAATTTTGTTAAAATATCATTTTTCTAATATTATTTTTGTTTTGAAATTTGAAAAAGTTGAATTGTTTATTGTATTTTGTATGAAAATTTGAGAAAGTTATAATGATTAGATGAGATAGATTGAGAGACTTTTTGCATCCAAACCTCCCTTTAGAGATGTTGGAATAAACTCTTGACATAGAGTTTTGGGATGAACCATGTTTTAAATTCTGCAATCATATTATTAGGTTACATTTGGATGCTAATGTGATCTAAAATAGTCTGTAAACAGTGGTCTTTTGCGATAATCGTAAATTCATTTAAGAGAATAGCTCGATGGAATCTGAGATATCATTATCTAGATGATTACTTTAGGTCATATATAGATCATTTGAGCTTGCACACTTTGTGCTCTTGACCTTTGATCACAAAACCCGTGGGTTGATCCATATAGATCTCTTCATCTAATTCTTTATTGAGAAAGATCGTCTTAACATCTATCTGATAGAGTTCCAAATTCAAATGTGCTACAATGGTTAGAATCAAGTGAATTGAGGCAAACATTACTACTGGAGAAAATGTTTACTTATAGTCTACACCCTCTTGTTGGGTATAAGTAGAAGCCTAGTGGTGTGCCTACTCGTTGGATCTCATGGGTTCAAAACACATGAAAAACACTTTTTACATTTTAACACAATAAAGCTCACAGGTTAGACCAGAAAATAGATTATAAGCCCAAAAAAAACTTCAAGCTTATGCCTTGCTTTAAAAAAATTCTCAAGCTGGGTTGAAAAATAAGCCCAAACCCAACCCTTTTTAAAAAAACCAACATAATAAAACACAACAATAACCCAAATAAGTTTAAATAGTAAAAAAAAAAAGTCTTCAACCTCAATAACCACTTGCTGCCGCTATAGTGAGCAACTGGTTCACAGAGTCACTCTGGGATGGAAGAGTACTCGCCGGCGTGCTCTAAACGTCATGACGTGTAGCAACTGCGGTAGGTTGTGCTCATGGTGGACGCTGCACCACTGCGATGCGCACTGCCCCACACGATGGGTGTTGCCCAACACGGTGCGCGCAACACCACACGGTGCACTTAGCACTACGCGATGCAAGCAGCAGCCGCGCAGTGCGCACCACCATGGTGCATGCGGCACCTGGTGAGCACCAACACCGTGCATATCATCACGGTGCAGCGCATGATGAATACAACATATATAATATTCTAAAAAAAATACAATACAATATATATACAAATCAACAAATGAATGCATAAAAAAAAATCATACTGTCAAATACATCCAACAATGGCACGATGTTCATGTAAATGAAGATGAATAAAACCTTACAGTAAGAGATCATGGCATTTCTAACAGTCCCAAATATGTTTTATAAACAAAGGCTCATCACATTATATATTCTTATGATCAGATTCACATGTAAGAAAAAAAATATCAGTATTACATGGACAAGAAAAAAAACAGAGACATATATCACTGGGAACAACTAACGATTGCTCTGATCAAATGTTAGAGTTTATGTAAATATACACAGTGGAAAAAATACCTCAAGGATAATCTGTGTAGTTGTTCCACAAGTGAATCTAGTGTTCAAACCTTTGATTTTATTTCACCCGGTGTGTAAGTGTGCTGCGTAGATAAATCTAGAGACACACTCAATATGCCCACAACCTAAGTATTTTCACTCACAGAACAAAGAGACTCCCAAATGCCAAGATTATATCTCCCATATGCCCACAGCCCAAGTATTTTCACTCAGTCCTCGCATCGTAACCGTTGGTCAACGTTATGACCATAACTCCAAGCATAACCCTTGGAGTAATGCTAGGCGTAAAGGCTAGCCAACACTACGGCCATAACTCCAGGCATAATGCCTGGATTAATGCTAGGCATTATGCTTGGCATCCCAATAAGGGGAGTGGTAGGGGCACACCCAGTAAGAGTGCCCCCTACTTTATTACAGTCCTCAAAACAAAAGCTTTTATTTGAACAATTGTGTTGTAGTTTTGTGATTAATGTGCCTTCTAAGAGCACTCATGAATCACGATTCATGATAGCTAAGCAAATTTGTATTTGAATGTAAAATGTCCGATGTTAAAATAAGGTCTCATTTTCTTTTTAAATTTCTGTTTGGGTTATTTCTTCATTTTGATAATGGAAAGATATTGCAAGTATATTAATATATGAGATAACATTAAAAATATTGACAGATGTAATAATATATAAATTTAATGAAAGTTAGAGGAAATCTTTAGAATGAGTATAAATTTAGTGAAAGTTCGGATTGACCTGAATTTGACCTAATTAATAATCCGTTCATATTAGGTTCATGGGTTGACTTGATTGATACAATTACAAAAAAATAAAACGGCCATTTGGGTCATTTCAAGTTATTTGGGTCAATCGGATCGTATGTTAAATGGGTCAACCCGTGACCCACCACATATGTTTTCCTATAAATTCAATTTTAAATTGAAAAATATAGGTTTTTTTTTAAGGTAGAACAAACTCATTTCATTCATAACGGGACATTACAACTTTAACCTAAAGCATACATAATACTAGCCAACTACTGCTTTTAAGGCTCTCCTATACACATATATCTTTGTAACTGATATGATTTAGTTCATTGCTGTAACTCTTTACAGACAAACCATCTAAGAGACAACACTCTATCCTAAGACAGATTTAACAAACCCCACGTTTTGTTTTAAGACATAATTAAACAACCCCACACTCTGTATAAGACAGAGTAGATGACACACTCTATGAATAAAAATCCAAGAGACTGTGTTTTTTTTTTAATCTAAAACAAAAGAAATAATAGAAAACGTAAAAGATACATGGGAAAATAGCGAATTACAGCTTGAAAAGTTGAAGATCCACATTTTCAACCTCAGAGAAAAACAAAAATACAGACACCGAGATTGTGGTGGCACGTGAGGGACACGTGCCACCCTGAAAGTACAATAGAACGTCAGGTCTGAAGAAACTGATGGCCCTGGTCCTAGAAAAGCCGCGTGTGGCTCACATGCTGCTCCGTTCAATGAGATTCTTCGTCTGTCTAAAGGATCGACGCCTTGAGAATCTTGTGGTGCGGCGTGTGGTGGTCACCTAGCTCTGGAGAACAATAGATTTGTATTTCACCCTACTGTGTACAAAAAAAAAACAGAAAAATAAAAGAAAAATTAAAGAGAAAATGGAGGAGGGATGAGGGAGGAAGGGAGAAGGGAGGGAGGAGCCAAAGCTCCAACCCCCTCCTTTGGTCCGAGTTTTTTGAAGGGGCAGCTGTATAGAGAGAAAAGGGAAAGCCTTTGTTTTATTATATATTAGTATGAATGATCAAATATTTGTAAATCTTTTTCATTTTCTAAATTTATTTTTACTTTTAAATAAGCTAAACTGATGGTATCAGGTCAACCCATGAAATAACCGTGTAGGACTTGAGTCGAGGTGTTTAATACGTTTAACTTAAAACTGAACAAAAATTCAAAAATCCAACTCCAAATCCGACTCTAATAAAACAAAGTCGTAGTCGATTTTTTTTTTTAATTTTTCAGTGGAAGGTGTCGCTAGGCGACTCCAACTCTAATCCGATCTAACTCCAACTTTATGCTCCGACTCCGACTTCGATATTGTACATATGTTATAAAAATATGTATTTATTTATATATTTATCATATATATTAGTATATTTATATAGTTATATAACTAGAACTTATATAGTTAAATTCAATAATATACTAGTATGAACTAATTATTATAAAATAATCTATTTATACTATAGTATAAATAAATTAATAATAGTTTAGTATATGTAAACATCATAGTATTGCTACCATACATAATCAAATATAGAAATAAGTAAGACAGTAATATTGAAATAAGTCTAGTATAATAAGCTAATAACACAAAATACTAATTTACTAAAGTATAATAACATGTAATTAGATACTAGAAAGTCTAGTATATGATTAAGTTAGAAATATGTTAGACATTAGTATAATAACATGTAATACTAATGTATAATAATATGTAATTAGACATTATAGTACAAGTCTTGTATGAAAATAAATTAGATAATGGTATAGAAATAACTAATAAGTCTAGTATAATAAGTTAATAACTCAATACTAATTTATAAAAGTATAATAACATGTAATTAAACGCTAGAAATAAGACTAGTGTAGAAATAAATTATAAATAAGTTAGACACTAGTATAATATAATAACATATAATTAGACACTATAATATAAGTCTAGTATATAAATAATTTACACACTGGTGTAAAAATAATGTCTATTTGGACAGTGAAATCATCTAAACTCATCACATCTAATTATTACAACCTTTCCAAACTTTCAAATAAAATACAATAAATAATCCAATTTTTTCCAAATCTTAAAACAAAAATAATATTAAAAAATAATACTCTAACAATATTTTATTCAATTTTCATCTTATCTTATCTCATCTCAACTAATTATCCAAACCAGACCTAATATAATAAGTTAATAACATATAATACTATATAGTATAATAACATGTAATTAAACACTAAAAATAATATGTAATATTATAGTATGATAAAATGTCATTAGACATTATAGTATAAGTCTAGCATAAAAATAAATTAGATAATTAGTATAAAAGTAAATTAGTAATGAATGATTTAGTTTTAATTTTTAATTTTTGGGAAAACTAAAATTTGAAAACCCACAAAAAATTCTTTTTAAAAAATGGATTAAAGATGAAACTAAAAAATCCAAATCCAACTCTACAACACAAGTCGGAGTCAGATCAAAACCTACAAAAGTTGGAGTCAGAATTCATATTTGAACTCCGACAAAGTCCGAATCAAGTCCTGAATGACTCGACTATGTTGGTCTTCACCCTTAGAGTATCCTCATTAGCTTGGCCAAATGAGGAGGTTGGCTAAAATTTGCATAATTTATGTAAAAAACATTACACATTGAATTAGGTAAATCTAAAATAATTTAGACTTTTACTACAGTGGTTGGCCAAATATGGATAACCACAATTGATTCACCAAATATTAAAATACTAATTTCTCACTCTAAATAAACATTAAAATATTAATTTCTCACTCCAAGCAAAAATACTATTTGGTTTGTAATTAAGAAATTTAGATAGAGTTTTAAATGAGTTTAATCAAATTTTTTTGTTATTAGCATTAAATGACTTTTGAAAATATGATTTTTTTTAATATTAATTTAATTACAATATAATTATTATTAAAATTTAATTGGTAGGGATACAAAATGTGATAAAAATAAATTAAATAAAAAATTATTAAATTAATAATATTTTATTATTATATAGAGAGTGAATGGATAATCCAATGTGAGGGTTGAATTTAAATGAAATAAATAAATGTAAAAAAGTGTGATATTGACTAAATTTTAAAGATGAATTTAACGAAGTCAATGAGAATGCTCTTAGATTAACTCTTCTCATCGAATTTTACTCGACTCGAAATTGACCTGAATCCAAATTGTAAGAAAGGGGCACCCATAGTGGGCACCCCTTCACCTCCTATTGGGGGTTATGAAGTAGCTCTTAAGCCATTTCATGAGGCTTGATGGCTGGCCCTTGGGGTTACACTGGAGAGACTATCTCCTCCTCTTTAGGTGATACACTTAAGAAAAACAAGCTCTCTCTCTCAAATGGTTCTCTCTAGTCAACGGCATCTAGGCTGTGGAACCTGTGAGTGTTGCTCTGGTATTATTACGTAGCACACTCCACCATCGATTTGAAGATCGTGGATGAACAACGATGCTAAAGAATCTGTGGAACAACCACACTAGATCCAAGATATTTCCTGTGAGATGTAATATCGCTTCCGCTGTGCATTCTGATCTAGCATTTCTAATATTGGTATCAGAGACCGATCAGTTGTTCCCGATTTGTATTTGATGTGCGTATTGTGATTTCTCTTACGGAAATATTTTCCCGCACGATGGAATTTTTTTTTTCTTCCTGTAACTAAGGCTGCCGTGAGATACCACCTACACAGTGCAAACCATAGGTGATTGGAGCACTTTGGTGTTGTGCGCTTGCCAGAGAGGGCAGCGGCGTCCATCTGAGGTGCTGCGGCACCATGTGATGATGCCGCAGACCAAACGGGGTTGGTACACCTCGCTGCGATGGTGCATACTCGTGAGCCCGCAACGTGTTGTGCCCACTGTGGTGGTGCAGCGGAAAAAACGGCATGCATGGCCGCCTCTGCTACATGTTGAGCTGCGCAAGCCTTGACGGAGGCACTATCATCTGCTGCGTGCAGAGCAATGCGTACCATGGTGGTGCTGCAAGTGCTGCCGCGCACAGAGCACAGAACCTCCATTGTTTTTGGTGCTGCACGACAAGCACCGGTTGGGTGCTACGTTTCCCATAATGTTGCACGGACAGGCAACGCAGGTGCAACGGTGCACCCTGTACTGAGCTAAGCAGCAGCGCACCGGGCCCTGCAGCAAGTAACATTGTTGTAGGCTGCAGTGCGTTGGGCACTAAAGGGCGGTGGCGGCGAGCACCAGGTGCTATGCCCACCAGGAGCCGCGCGCACCAGGTGCGACGATCACCAGGTGTCGCGCGCACCAGTCAGCAGCGGAGGAAGTCAAGAGCCCCGCAGAGTGTCTGCCATGGAGGGCAGAGCCCCGTGTGCTGGCTGATGGGGTGGCGACGAGCACTGCAGCTTTGGGAAGTCGCCCATGGCGCAGCCTGCACAGCGCATCGCACACAGCTGTGTGATGCTGCTATGGTGTAGCGCTGTACACAGTGCAACCCACTGAATGGGGGCAGTGCTGCCATGGCTTGGAGGACCTTCGGAGTTTTGGTTAATCCCACCCACTGCAAAAGGCAGCGGTTACAAGTTGTTGTTTCAAGTTTTTTTTACGTTACATGTACTATAACCATTGGCTGAGTGAAGAAGACAATGAACAGTGCTTTTAAACAAGGAAAGATGAAGTGTTCTTTGTTTTGTGATGGACAGGCTTGGTGGCTTGGGCTTGTTTTAAAATTATTTTTTGGGGTAGCATATTGTTTTGTAAACATTTTTTTAAAACTCCAACCCATATCTTTTTTTAAGGGTGCTAGTGCCGTGAGCCCAGTAGGCAGAGATCCATGCAATAGTTGGGTGCCCAATAGGGTGCGGCCCACTGGCTGTCTAAGATCTGTGGCATAAATTTTTTTTGAAATATTTTTACATGTGATTATGGTTATTAAATACATGCTTGCCATGATATTATTTTTGTCACATTTGTTTGGCATTTTATTTTACGTTATAAATTGCCTAGATTATTATTTTTTGTGAATAATAATTATTTGAATGAAATGTGCTGATTATTTTTTGTACATGTATTGTGATTACATGTAATTGTACGAGCTTATTTTATCACTTGTATTATTAGACTATTTTTAAGAATTGTCTTCAGTTTTTTAGAATGTGATAAATTAGAGGATTAAGTAGCTCGAGTTTGATTAGTCCATGCTTCTGATTGGCTCAAATTAATTTTTTCGATCTGAGAAGAATTTTTTTTTTTTGTATGAGACTAACTCGGTAGATTACTTATCCTAGTGGAAGTATGATTGAGATTCATTTGGAATTAATCTCCTATACGATATAAATTTGCGCGAAAATTAAGTTAGAAATTAATAATTAGACATTGAGGCGCAAGAGATGATTAGGAAGCTCAGCGAATTTTTCGATCTTGCAACGTGTATTAATTATTTTTGTTCTAACTTAGATTAACGCGGCAAATTTCATAGATGTGTGTGCAATAAGATACGCATAGTTTAGTAACTTTGAGATAACCAAGAATAAAGCCTAGAGATTATGTATGCGACTTAGTTGTCATATTAATTTCCTCCATGAGCAGTAGTTGGAAACGAATGAAAATTATTTTGAGTGTCAGATAGTTTTAGACCATCATTATTATGAAACCTCTAAAATGTCTAGAATAAAATTAAAAGTGCGCATGGGACGCATGCACTACAATTTTTATAGAAGTTGATGGGATCAACTATCATATAGAGTTAAATCACTATTTTGTCTTTAAGAATCTTGTGGGTAATAGTAGAAATTGCGCATTGTTTTTGTAACGTAAAGATTAATTGCTCCTATATTTTGAGATTGAGCGTTATAATCTTAAAGCAACATAGATTACTCATAGATAAGAACATACTCTCTAAAAACTTGCTAGTATGTCTGGCGAGTAAGGATATTAAAATCTGAGTGTGCAAGCGTGTTGAGGACATTCTTGATTGGCACATTCATTTTTTAAAAATTTTATCAGTGCCCTTTATGTGGTGTTAGCACTGGTAATCTTGCTCAAGTTTTATTTCTCTCTAGCGAGAATAAATAGGTTCTTACAGATATATAAACTTTGGAGCACCCCTTGAGAGTAATACTAAGCACCTTGGAGGTTTGCATGGCAACTGTGGCAAAAGTCTGAATAATTAGGTATAACTTATCTAAACCTAAACTAAAAATTTTGCTCGTGGTTGCACTGATGCAAGATAGGTTTTAGGCTAAGAAAATTTCTTGCAAAGTTTTTTTTTTCTCAACTATAGTGGATTGGAGAATATGAAAAATATTGAGTATGCAAGAAATAAGGAAATATCGCTAGTTAGTAGCTAAAACGTCACATACTGCACTTGTTGCATAAAACGATGTTTTTATTAGCGCTTTTTAATGTGATATTAGTGAAGTCTATACCTAATTTGATTTAAGACTTATTGAAAGTAGTGGTGTTAGTGAGAATTTCTAGAGGTTTAGAAGTTAGATGGCCACTCATTGACTCAGTAGTATTATTTCTCAGGTGGGGAAATGATGTACTAAAATATGCCATGGAGGCATAGGATGATGGGTGTGAAGCTTGAGAAATTGAAAATTTTCTCGCTAATGAGATCCTTCTCCTTGATTTAGTAGAGTCAAAGAGAAAAGGCAATATGAGCATTTGCTATGTGAAAGTTCCTATACATGCACACTAAGGACTTTGATAATAAATATGTTGTTTCATCATATAAATGCGATCCAAAATTTTCTTTAATGAAAATATATTTTTCAGTTAAAATTTTTTTGAAATCGCAATCGTATGAGTTATATGATCAGAACAATTATCTCGCAGTTCATTGACTTGCTAAGAATGGTGTTATAAATGAATTATGGCGCAAAACAGTTGTTACATCACACTTGGGTTGATGTAATATGGGGTTGCAGCCTTAATTCTGATTTGTTGTCCTTAGATCGAGTTCATTCGCTTTTGAGAAAGGCTGAATGACTATTTTGTGCAAACGTGAATTCTATCGAGAGGATCTAAGCTTGATCAATTTTTGGTTGAGTCAAGAAAATTACTCGTATTTTCGGCGAGGGTGGGGAATTGTGGATTTTTGTAACACTTATTTTTGGAAAGCGTTTTTCATCACATTTTATTCAACATTACATTAACCTTAATATTTTCAAAATTCTTTTTATATAAGATCGTCGAAAATAGTGGGAGTAATTCAACAACTAGTAGGAGTATACCTTTGAGTTAAGGTGTACCATTAGTGATAGTGACTCCCAAAAGTTATAGAATATAAGGATCCTCATAAATAGCGTGGTAGCTTTATATTAATATTCTCTCTTCGTTTAGAGACTAGAAGATAATATTTATAATATGGCTCTGCTAAAGGTATTGAATTCACATAGTAGGAATCCCAACATAGAATCTTAGATTCGTTTCACTTATATGATCCAACCTAGGGTTGTTGATCTAATTGATAAAGGAAAAGTGGAGTTAATAGAGGTATAGATCCATCTCTTGACACTAATTGAGTTGCATTTAAATAGCTATTGATCGCATATTTATTGAAAACTTTTCTTGAAGGTGTTAAATAGCTGATTCTCATAGGAGAATTAGATGGTTGGCTTTTGTACTGTTTAGGCATGAAGTACTTTGAGCGCATGATTGTTACTAGTACTTTTTTGGTAAAGAAAGCGAATGAATGCTGATGGTACTATTTACATGTGGCCTAAACAAACCATCTATTCAAAGATACCCAATGTACCTAGTCGTTGTTTTTTACTAAACAACCTATTGAATAAAATGGGGGTTCTTTAAACGTTGTTGACAATATTAAAAAAGTGTCATCCAAAGAGATATTGTGAATTAGTTATCTTAGATAATTAATTGTCGCCTAATAAGAGGTTTTTCATACTACGAGGTAATGGACATGGGTTTGTGAAAAGTAGCTCAGGCTTCATGTCTTGTGAGATTGTTTATAAGAAAAATAGTTTCTAGGAGCTCTTGTTCAAAATCTAAAGACAATTAATGAGATGAAAAATACTAAAGAATCTCGTTTTGCCTATACTGTTTTGTGTTTCCATTATGGTTTGCTCATGAGAGTTAGAGGTTTAGCTTTTGTTAGAGGGTAAATATGGCTTACTTGGTTAAGTGAGTTTATGATGCGATTTTCGTTAAAAGTAATGACTAGACTATTATGATTATCTTTGGGGCAAAGGCCATAATCGCTTTACCCTTAATGAAAAATAAATAATGGTTATCTCACATGTTTTTGTTGAGTGCAAGAGATTTATATGAAACCTTGAAGTCGTAAATTAAGTTTGCTGAATAACATTTGTGGTCACCTTGTAGATTCTTAAAAATCGCAGTTAGACTTGCTGACTAGAATCTACGGCTTATATTGTGAGTCTGACCTAAATGAGATTCGTGATGAGTCATCGCTGACTTCATGGTTGTGCAAATGATTTTTACATGTAAAAGATGAGTCTCTTGGTAGGAGCATGTTTTGGAAAGTTACTACACATTAGAACGCGTATGGAGAGAAATGGTCATTAAACACCACTTGAGAGTTGTGATTTAATAATTTGTTGTTGACCATGTGATTTCTCTGTACCTCATGGTATTGCTCGTCGTACACATGATACTGATGTGTTCTATGATCATGTGGCGTGATTGGAAGCATTCTTTGGTAAGCACACACAATCACCATAAATTTAGGAGTTATGGTGAAAAATGTATATTGACGGGCTTAGATCGGTTCACTCACACGAGCGATCACCTTTGGTGCTACAAAGAGGTAGTGAGCAAAGATGAGACAATGTGTTATTCGGTACTTGTCCGGAGATGGATAAGTTGGAAGACACAAAAGATATGTCGTCTTAATGGGAGCTAAGATGAGGTCTAAAGACCGTGCATGATTACCCACAATCCATGTAGCCTGTGGTTTAGCCAGATGCGAGACCCTCTTTGGCGCTTTGGATAGTGAGCAAATGGAGAGACTCGGGTTAGGAACTGAGATAGTAACTAGACTAAGATCTGTACGGTGAATTGAGAATAGATATACGCTCTTTCTTTTGAAAGAGAACTCCATCGTAACATGTATTTCATACTACATGTGCTTTTACGACCAACAGTAGAGGTGAGTGAATGGTTCCTTGCTTCCTCACTGTGTGAGTCCTGTAGGTTATAATTGATGACTTTAATTTATTTATGCCCTTAAGAGACCTTTGACTATGTCACGAGGTTGATGTTTTAGTGTCTGCTACTTTGGCATGTTATCTATGGCCATGAATGATGCGGTCTAAAGAGGCATTGCTGGGAAAGCGACTGGACTGAAACTAAATGACATGAGCGCGAAGGGAAGACTATTTGGTAATACATCGATAATGGTGTGTACTCATTGTCGGCAAGTTATGTTGCTTCTTGGGAGTTGCAATATAGCTGTGAGTACATCATGTTTTATGGAGATTGAGCATTGCTCTGAATCATCTAGACTCAAGAGGGATTAGGGATGCTTAGTCTGATGTGACCAAATGAGTCGGGGTATAGCGAGACACTTTTAGGGATGTTGCTATGCTAGTCTTCTCTTGGAGAGATTTGGTGTGGTGCTTCCATTTTTTCTTTTACAGCTGTGCTCGATGGTCGCACGACCTATTTGCTAGTATGAACAAGATTGAGAACATATTGAGGGATGCAGACCTGTGGTCTTGCCCACTATGTGTGAGTGTGAGATGTAAAAAAGGGGCACCCATAGTGGGCACCCCTTCACCTCCTATTGGGGTCATGAAGTGGCTTAAGCCACTTCATGAGGCTTGATGGCTGGCCCTTAATGGCCAGCCATGGGGTTACACTATATAGTCTCTCCTCCTCTTTGGGTGATACACTTAAGAAAAACATGCTCTCTATCTCAAATGGTTCTCTTTAGTCAACGGCATCTAGGCTGTGGAACGTGTGAGTGTTGCTCTGGTATTATCACATAGCACACTCCACCATCGATGTGAAGATCGTGGATGAACAACGATGCTGAAGAATCTGTGGAACAACCGCACTAGATCCGAGATATTTCCTGCGAGAGGTAATATCGCTTCTGCTGTGCATTCTGATCTAACATTTCTAACACAAATATTCTGACATAATCCACACGTTTAACAAGTCTAGTTAGAATTTTAGATAGGGAGCTACTGGAGCTACCGAGAAAATTCCATCAAAGACTTCTACCGATTTTTTTAAAGTATTTTTATGTATTACTTTAGGAAAAATAAAATAAAAACAAATACTAAAAATAAATACATTTCGATAACTTTTGTGGATGGAATTCTCGGTTGATATTTCATTTTCCCATCTTATCATTATAATAAGTGTTTGGATATAAAAAATATTTCATTTTATCTCATTTCATCATTATAATTTTTTTAAATTTTCACACAAAATTTAATAAATAATTCAAAATTTTCAAATCTTAAAATAATAATAATATTAAAAAGGTATTTAATAATATTTTATTTAACTTTCATCTCAACTCATTATTCAAATAGTGTCTCAACCCATGTTTATCAATGAAAAATTGAATTATCTATTTAGTATAAAATATAATATATATTTTTCTAATTTTTAATTTTTACAAAATAATTAGATTGATAAGTGAAAGATAAAAATACATCTCATATTTTCAAATAAATGAACAGTATCTATTTAAAGTGAAATAGATTATAGAGATAACTTTATTCTCAACTTGTAGTATATTAAGCTACGTTGTAAATTTAATTTCATACTCTCCTTAACTGTTCGATCATAAATTATTGCACATTTGAGTGGAAGGAAAAATAGTTCCCTTACTTTTTATCCTCGTCAAGGTCTATAATGGCGACCTACATGTCCCACCCAAATCTTTAAGAAAAAGATAAATAATATTTATAGCTCTAGAGTCTGTAGTCTCCGTATATTCTATTTGAGAAAAATTGATAATCTAAAACTCACATAAAAAATTTACATTTTTAATAGTGGACCCTATTTTTTTTTCAAATGGAGGAGTACTTGAGGACTGCACACTTCAGAATTAGGACTATATATAATAAAGTCGTGCTACACAGAAGCCTCACACTCTGCACATCATTGAAAAACATGTGATTTTATTTTTTTACCCTCACATTTCGTATTTTAGAAATATGAAATGTGAGGGTAAAATGATAAAATCACATATTTTTAAGTATGTACAGAAGTGTGAGTCTTATACTTGGAATTTTTCTATATGATATTAGCTTAAGGACAAAAACTCCCCCCACCACTTTTGTCATTTGATAGAGAGGACTGTTATAGCCACAAAAAGATTACACAAAAGCAATCACACAAACTGACGTGGTTTCATGTGATCCGTGAGATTTACTTTACAATAAAAATAATTTTACAATCTGACGAACCACATGAAGCCACATCAGTTTGTATGATTATTTTTGTGTAATTCATTTATGGCTAAAGTATTTCTCTTTAATAAATAGTCTAAGTTCACTTAAAATATCTGTCCCAACCATATGGTCTTGAGTCAAATTTTATGAAAAAGAAAAGAGACACTTCCTTTGTAGAAACCATGTTCCACTTAAATCGCACAAGAAGTCAAATTCAAACTCAAAATTGTTAAGAACTTCGATTTTGAATTAATATTTGATGATTTTATTTTAAAAAAAATCGCAAACTTCTGTTTTTCATCTGAGACATGTCTATAAGGGTAATGTTTTAGCGGATAGCCTCCTCTCTTTTGGAGCATGGGGAAACACGAGAAGTTTCTCTTCTCTAATTTAATTGCCTAAACATATGTTTGGTATATTTTCTCTTGATCATACAAATGCTCTTAACCTTTGTCATGAACTCTAGCTTCTTTATAAACTACTTGTAACTCTTTTATTATAAATTTTCATTCTTAATTTTCTTAGGAGTTTGGTTTTAGGATTTTGGTTGTAGGAGATGTTCTCTTTGTATAAGATATTTCTCAACCATAAATAAGAGTTATCAATAAAATTAGGGTACTGACTTCTTATAAGTACTATAGATAAGAATGAGAGGGTATTGTAGGTGTGTACTTCATAGAATTAACTTAAAGGAAATTTGATCGAGAACTCAAGCTGGAATACTTAAGGTGTTGTTTGGATTGATAAAGTATCTCAACTCATATCATTTTATCTCATCTAATCATTATTATTTTTTTAAACTCTCACACAAAATACAATAAACAATTTAACTTTTTCAAGTCTTAAAACAAAAATAATATTTTATTCATTTTTCAATTTTTATCTTATTTAAACTCATTGTCTAAACATTTCCAACTTTGAAAGGAATACTTCAAAAAGAAGGGTTCGACTTTGTCTTGATGAGCGTAAAATCACTATTTTTAATATCGTAACGTACCGGCTGGTATTATTTTTCTTACCGGCCCAATGGCCGGTACAGGTATCATATATGTTTCGTACCGGCCAGTACCGACCTATATTTCGGCTTTTAATTTTTTTTTTCATTTTTTCAAACTACAAGCTTATTTTTTGACTTCCAATTCAAATTAGACTATTTATAATTTATATATATTTATATATAATTTATTCATATATAGACTATTATTTTGAAATATAATTTTTATATATATTTATATATATAATTTATTTATATATTGACTATCTCGAAACGATACACGAAACGGTACTAATATCAAAATATTTCGTTTCAGTGCCTTGACCGATACGCCATCCAGTACGGTATTCGAAACATTGCATAAAACCCAGAGTTTCAATCACATCGATTGATGCATTAAAGATGATAAGTTTAAGATGAAGAGTCATATTATTGCGAGGAAGAGACCAAAGATGTAGCACGAGACCCATCCTGATAAGAACAAAAAATGTCTTTTATTTATTTTTATTTTTTTCATTCATTTTTTTATATTCTTAAACATTTTTTTTAAACTCACAACATCACTAAAAAATATTTCCTTAATCATTAAATAAAAAAAAAATTGTCGAGACCCAATATTAGGTGGCTGTAGCATTTTTGTTGCGAAGAAATCATGGATTAGGATTGGGTTCGAAGCTAAGCCTAACGATGGATTTGCAATTCTAATTCGTGTTAGATGGGCTGTACCAGACCCAGTCACATGAACTCTGAAGAAGGGCCTCTGAATTGTCCTAATCCTTGAAGAGAAAAGGTCTCTCTTGGTCCCCAATGCTTCCCAACAGAACCTTACTCGAAGGAATGTGGTTGTGTTCTTTGATGGTGTTTGGCAGAAAATGACACCAACAAAGGACTTAACATTTTCTCAAGATAACGCGTTCTCTTTTTTGGTTCGGAGGATCTAGACTCTAGACTCTAGACTCTAGACTCTAGACTCTAGCCCCTATGTTTGGACGAAAAACAAATATTTGGATTGGAAAATATGTTGGAGATAAAGTTTTATACATTTTCTTGAAAATTTGTGGTTTTTCATGAATAATGTGTTTGGATAGGTAAAGCTTAGGAGAAATTGAAAAAAAAATGTTTATATATATATATATGCATATATATATTAAAATATATAATTTTAAAAAAAATTACGCTGTCCGAGAGGAGTGACGTATCCGAAATGATTAAAATATCACTTCTTTTATACTAAACAAATATTATTAATCTCACTTGAAATGAAAATCATTATATTGTCTCTTTTTCACAAGGATGACATAAATAAGTGCACATGTTACTCAACCTTAGTAGGCAAGGGACATGACACAAACTTACAAAAAATAGGATGTTTTTAAGCATGTAGCTCAACAAAAACTTACCCTTATCATGCTCTCTAGATTCCATGGCACATAATTGAGTGAGTTCCTTAATGTTCGTTTTGGTTCTGTAATCCAACCTTGCATAAATAACAATTAGATCTTAATATCTGTTAAATTTCAGTCTTGTTTGTTTTCATAATATTTTTCAATTCATCTTATCTCATCATTATAATTTTTTTAAATTTTCGTATATAATAATATTTTATTTAATTTTCAACTTTTATTTTATTTACAAAAACGAACGAGCGAGACAGTTCTTGCACTCCCAACAGCTTGGAGCTCGGCTATAACGACACTGTCAATAATGTTTACTTTGACCACCGTCACAAACATTTGCTAAAAAATACATTTATGTTAAGAGTGAGTATTCGGACAGGTAGATCTCTTATGGCAAAAGATGAAAATCTGTTTTAATTTTAATTTTTAATTTTTAAATTATGTTTGACAAGTAAACGTATTTTAAGTACTCTTATTACTATTTATTATTTTTTATTTATTTTTTTATTTAATATTTTATTATTATTCACAAATATTTTTAACACTTCTAAAATATTCTCAATATCCAAACTAAACCTAACGCATCCAAGAGTTTCTCACCGGCCATCTCTCGATAAACTCTTGTTTTCTTTCTCCTTTATTTTGTAGCATTTTGTTGACCGCATCAACGATAATTTAAAAAAAGACTTGTCAAAAGACAGTTGTATATTTGATCATCCCCATACCTCAATATTAATTTGACCACTACATAACACGTACCGGCTTCTTATGAAAATATCAAAATGACATGGCATTTATGTCTTCTTGTTTTTTTAATATAAACTTCCCATTAAACTAGTAATTGGAACACAACACGTTTAATTATATTATATGTCATATTTTCATCACACATTCATCATATTGTTCATTAATTATTAAATTAATTCTTTTAAAAAATAACAAATTTACTAATCAATAGATAATATCATATCAATATAAAATGTAAAATGAGTTATTATTCTATTTTATCAAGTTGATACGTATTTTTTAAATAATAATATATATAATCATATAGTATACAAATCTTGCGTATTACTTTTGAAGAAAAGTAGTATTTACTATTAAAAAATAATATTTTTCATATAAATTGTAAATTTATCTATTTTTTTAAATATACAAAATTTACACATCTTAACATTGTAAATATTATTTTTTTATTATATATTCCTTTCTACTAGTGACATACAATTTTTTTTACGAAATTTAAGGAAAGAAAAATTAGAGTGGGTTTTAAAGTCAAGGAGATTTGGATAAAAAAAATATTTTAATTTATTTTTCATCTAATCATTATAATTTTTTTAAATTTTTATATAATATATAATAAATAATTTAAAATTTTAAAATAATAATAATATTAAAAATAATATTTTATTTAATTTTTTTTTTTTTTATTTCCACTCATCTACTCGAGAATAGGCCAAACGCGAGCATATAACTTTGGGTGCCTCGTTGGAGAATATAATTCAAACTCGGCGTCCCAATCCAACGTAAAATTAAATCATCCGGTCGCACACATCTGGTCAACGTCTCCATCCGACTCACCGAGTCAGCTCCGCTCCTTAACGCGCCAGCCCCAATTTTTCCGTCGACAATTATTATGTCCTTTTCTTTTCTCTTTTTTTGAAAAATAATAGTAATTTCCCCACCTGACTTTCCACAATTGTATCCAATTGTTATTCGCCACGTGGATTACACTCTTATGTGAATTCATCTCTTTCTCCTCGTTAAAAAGGAACATCCACGCGTCCGCGTGCCTTCATAAATGCTCTTTCTGCCCCCTTACTCATTTCTCAAACTTCTCTCTCTCTCACTCTTCTCTCTCCCTCTCTCTCGCTCGCTCCTCTCACTCGCCGGAGATCTGATACTTCTGAATTGGACCTCTCCGTTATAGTGATCGGACATGTCGTCGCCTGCAACGTCTTATTGGTGTTACAGATGCACGCGCTTCATTCGCATGTGGGCCCATGAAAATACCATCACCTGCCCCCACTGCGATGGAGGGTTCATCGAGGAGATCGACGCCTCTCCTTCGTCGGATAATCCCCACCCTCGGTTGGCAGCCTCCGCCATGTATTTGTTTGGAAACAACGCTCAAGATTCTGAGCACGCCCCGGCCCTG
Organism: Juglans microcarpa x Juglans regia; assembly: GCF_004785595.1. NCBI lineage: Eukaryota > Viridiplantae > Streptophyta > Magnoliopsida > Fagales > Juglandaceae > Juglans > Juglans microcarpa x Juglans regia. Next base: position 7,003,323 of record NC_054607.1, read on the forward strand.
GTGTCCCGCCGGAGCCGCCGTAGCCCAGGCAGCCGGTCGCCGTTCAACCCGGTTATCGTCCTACGCGGAGTATCGGCAGACCCCGTAGGCGACGGTGACGGAGAGAGGAACAGCTTCGAGTTGTATTACGACGACGGAGCTGGGTCCGGGCTTCGTCCACTGCCGGCGACCATGTCAGAGTTCTTGATGGGTTCGGGTTTCGAACGTTTGCTGGAGCAGCTGGCCCAGCTCGAAGTGACCGGGCTCGGACGTCCCGAGAATCCACCCGCATCTAAGGCCGCGATAGAGTCTCTACCGACGATCGAAATCGTGGACAGCCACGTCGGCTGCGAGTCCCACTGCGCGGTCTGCAAGGAAGCCTTCGAGCTCGGCGTGGAGGCCCGCGAGATGCCGTGCAAGCACATATACCACTCAGACTGCATCCTCCCATGGCTTTCTCTACGAAACTCGTGCCCGGTTTGCCGGCACGAGTTGCCGAGCGAGCGAAACGAGGGCGATAATTCGGAAGAAGACACGGTGGGGTTGACCATATGGAGGCTACCTGGAGGTGGGTTTGCTGTGGGGAGGTTCTCTGGGGGAGAAGAGCAGCTGCGGAGAGAGAACTACCGGTTGTGTACACGGAAATGGATGGTGGGCTTGGTGCTGGTGGGGCTCCGAGAAGGGTTTCGTGGGCTTCAAGAAGGAGTAGAGGGAGGGAGAATGGTGGGTTCCGCAGGGCTTTCCGGAATTTCTTCTCCTTCTGGAGGTCGAGGCCTGATTCTTCGTCTGCGCACTCTGGGTCTGAGTCTCGGTCTATGAGCAGAAGTCAGAGTCATTCGGGTTCGGTGTTCAGTAGGTACGTGCGAAGGCGGAACAACGCTTGGGTTTTGGGGGATCAGAGTGGGAATGGGAGGTGATTCTTTTGGTAATAAATGACAAAACTTGGCACTATATTTAGAAATCAAAGGTCGATTCACTGTAAATAGCATTGAATTTGGCAAGTTTTCATGAAATGGAGACCGAGTAGAGAATGGGCCAGTTTGATTTATCATACTGCAGACTGCAGAGGTTTCGCTGGTGCGCAATTTGGAAGCTATGTTTTTGAGCGAGAGACAGACTCTATGGAAACTCCGAAGATAGTTTTCAAGTATTGCAAACATCATGCCTGTTTGATGTTTCAAGGCCATAGTTGGGAAGAATTCTTTATTTCTTTGTTCTAATATGTAGTAAACCTCAGTTTCAACTTTATGTTAAACTTCTTTTCCTTGGTGATCAATTTATAAAACTATTGCTTGGATATGTTTGATTTGCTGCGAATGGAACTGGGATTACTATTCAGATGGACAAAAGGATAGCAAATTAGCAGCATTACAGATTGGAGTAATCTAGCTCAAGCGGTCTTGTGGCTGGAGAAAAAGACATCTCCTGTCACCAATTATTGGGGAAATTTATATGCCCCAGAACTTGATTGTGGTACAACTGTCATCCCTAGGTTCTGGCTCCTAGCCTCCTAGAATTGTGCGAGTCTAATAATATATGCATATGCATGTTGGGATGGATTTGCTTGTTGACAAATATGATGCATGAGTGGATGACCAAAATCGTGGCCTTGTTGGCTCCAAAGCAAAGTACCGGCTTTAGCATGTGCTTGGCTTTTTCAGAGGAACTCTTTGCCTTTTCCCTCGTGCAATCCACTAGGTTGCCGTGGTCTGTGGAACATCACGTGGAGCTCAAGCAACCATTGTTCAGTGGAGGTCGAGAACCTTGCATAGCCTCCTCCATCGGTTTATTTTGTGTCGTTGTTAGAGTGGACTTCGACTCTGCAGTCGGAAACTAAAACTCCGAATTCCGACTTTAATGGCAGTCGGAGACTATTCTGGACTCAAACTTGAGCCCGGGCTAAGGCTTAACTCTAACTCCGATCTGTATGATTGGTGTTGGAGTGGAGTTAGACCATGCTGGAGTTGAATGAATATCATGTTTAAGAACAACTTTACAAGCAATTGTCATATATGGTACTTGGCAGCTACAAATTCAACTGGTTTCAACAAATATAAAGATCTTGCAATTTTAATGAATAATTATGGTTAAGATCTGACTTATGGAGGAGAAAGGAAGACGAAAATGAGGGTGTTGACCTTTCAGAGTGAGGAGGGGAAGGGGAAATTGGCACAGACGCCTTTGAATGGCTAGGGCTATTGCATTGCTCGACTCTGCACGGTGTTGTGTGGCTACGAACTTTGATTGAGGCTGTTGAAGACCTATTTCACACCCCGCCAAATCCTTGCTAGAGCCTGCGTCGAAACTGTTTGATGGCCCGGAGTGTCTGGAACACCTCTGATATTAAAATTAATAAGTTACTTGAGAGAGATAGAAAGTGAGATAAAGATGGATGTTAGGAACTGAACCTCTTTTCTTTGTGCCTGCGTTTGAGCTTTTATACTCCCCTTTTCAAGGCGAGCTCCTGCTCTTTCTGTGCGTGGGATGTCCGCCCCATATCTTGGGCCGCATGTCGTTGCATTTCATGCGGTTGTCCCTGTCAAGACAAGGTCTTTGATCTTGGGACGGCATGTTGCCGCATTTAATACAGCAATCCCTATCAGGAACAGGATCTAGACCCGTATGGAGTCATTTAATGCGGCGTAGCTGGAGGCTCAGCCCAATGAGAGATAACTGTGCCCTTCTAGAGGCGATTTGGAGTCGAGTCAGGGCAGAGAAAGTCTTGAGATAAAGATGAGAAAGTGTTAGATATTGATCAAGAAATCACTAATATTAGATACAATGTTCATATGTGCGAGTATTGCCTATTTTGTTTGAAAAATAGTAGAACCACCACTAGAAGGTAAGTTTTTTTTTTTTTTTTTTTTGTGTGGGTCTAAGATTTGCCTATAATTTTAAAAGAGTAATGCTATTTGAAGTCTTTTACGTTACACAACATTCATATGACATAATTTGATTTGTAATATTCAAATTTTAAAATTTATCTTTCAAATCAAATTATGCTATGTAGATAGCAAGTGGTGTAAATGTTTTCAAATATAATTATTGATTTTAAAAAAAGTGCGCGAGACTTGTACATTTTAAAGACTATATAAATCATTTTCTTTTAACAATAATGCCAATCATGCCATTTGCAATTTTCATCTTTAAAATAACAACTTTCTGTAAAATTATGTACAAATTTATTTAGAGTCTTGTTGGCCTCAACTCTAATTCCGACTTTAAAATTTTTCAAAGATGAACTTCCACATTTATTACTAAATCTAAAACTTCTAACTCCAATCCGAACAAATTCAGATCAGAGAACAAAATGGAATCAAAGTGTCAAAAATTTTAGACATCCTAATAGTCATTTATAATGTTGTTCTTGTCACCCAACAGACATTAAGCCTGACAAGAGAGAAACATAGAGATGTTTATTGAATGTGAATCACCCCTTGTGTCAAACCCAAAAGAGCTACTTTCTATACATCACATGGGCAGCTTTTAATATCTTCCAACTCCCTTTATGCAGATTTTTAGAATAAACAAATCTTCAATAGACACAAAAATTTTGTAAATTTTTATAGCAAACAAAAGGCCAGCCAAGCCAATCCAAGCCAACTCACAGTGTCACACCCACCTTGATATCCCTTTCCAGTGGTTAAACAGTAGGATTGGATCTTTGCTTAATTCACTAAAGATATCTAACCTACTACTTGCTGATAAGGTCATATATATTTATATATATATTCACTGTTTATTTCATAGCACTGAATTTCAGCGGCACTTTTCCCGCAAATGCAGGCATCGTTGTCAACTGTTGATTTGTTCTTTAGATATGAAAATAGGCTAGCTGAGTCTGCATTCTGAACCCCTTCCTCGTAGCGCTAGCATTGGTTTGATATGGTTAGATATTGAGATAAAATAATTTTAGATAAATTAAATAAAATATTATTATAATATTATTATTATAATATTATTATTATTTTAAAATTTAAAAAAAATAAATTATTTATTATATTTTATTTGAGAATTTGAAAAAATTATAATGATGATAAAAAATAAGAAAATGTGATATAGCCACGTGTGAGGATTATCTAAAATTTATTTAAGATGCAAAAACATTAACCTACATTGAAATAATCAAATATAAATCATCTTAGTTACGAGTTACCGTAGTTATTTATTTTAATATATATATAAGTAAATAGTAACTTAGCCATCTAAGTATTTTATGTTATTTTATCTTTCATTCTAGCCAAACAGTAACATTTTTACTATACCTCTTCTCATAATTTCTAGGTGTTTATATATTTTAACTTTTAGGTTGTTGGATATAAATATGAAGTTGATTTTGTACATATTTTATAATAAGAAAAATGGGTAATCTAATATAGGGTTCAACTTTTGAATGATTAATCAAAAGTCAAAAAATGACATATTAGTATTAGTATTGGTTTAGTTAAATCCTTATGCAAAGTTTGACTAATATGCCAAAAGTTAGGTTTACATTGAATTAACCATCTCATTTCATATAATAATAAATACTACTTATTTGAATTTTTTTTTTAAAAAAAAAATTATCAAACTGTTAATGGATTGCAACACAAAGCAAAACCGCAACCTTTGTAATTTTTGCATTCAAATTGTGCGCACTCTATATAATTGTGCAGCAACCAAAAGTCATGTTACACCTATAATATCCAAAAATCTAAAATACAATAATGTTATTTAAAGTAAATTAAAGTTATTTAAAATATAATTTTTACAATGCATTAGCAAGTCATTTAAAGCATATTAATGCTTTTTTTAAGGGATGGCTAATTAATAGTGTCAACTAAATATGAACAAGAATTGTAGTAGCTAATAAAAAATGCTTACTCTCACCGACAGTTGGGTTTCGATAATTCTTTTTATTACTTAATGATTAAATAAGTATTTTTTAATGATGTTGTAATTTTTCAAAAAAAAATATTTAAGGGTATAAAAAATAAATAAAAAAATAGATTTTTTACTCTTATCGAGACCCGTCTTGTGCTACACCCTCGGTGGATATAGCACTGCTCTTAGCTAGTCCAATATAGTGCATTTTAAGCTCAAATTCAGCAAAATATACAATACAATAGCACTTGGCTAAGCCAATATCATTCCTCTTTTCATGTGACATTACCCCGTCAAAAAGCTGTTGGTTATGTTTCACAGTCAATTCATTGCAAAGTATTTGTTCTAAGTCCCCATGGACCTTCTACTTGTTCTCACAATCATCATGTTTTAGCTTTTAGGTGTGACTAAACTGCATAGAATGTTGATTTTCTTTTCCCCAATGGAAAAAAGGTCTTACCTTTTATTTGTCCAAATAAAGTACTGAATACTTAATTTCAAGTCCAAATAATTACATGCTCACATTTAGATTTTGTAGCAAATTGGCAATGTACAATATAATTGGTCAAATCCTAATAACTCAAACATACTTGATGACAACTTGACGAGGATGATCATGCAAATAAACACTATACTTGACGATGGATTCGTACTTTCTGTCTAGCCAAACATCATGAGAGGTGATTTTGTTAAGGAAGGATGATGAAAATAAGAATGATTTGATCCCCGTCAACATCCGCTAGCAAATACATGACTTGACATGGCTCCCATAACGCTCTACTAATGTCAATGATAGTAATGAGAGAGGGAAGACATAGATTACTTTCATTGAAATAGCCAAATAGTTGTTGATGTAGGGAATTATCCAAATAATTCTCTTGTGTGAGTTTGAGTGTGAGCAAATGCTAAAAATGATAAGAGAAATTGGAAGGGTTGGATTTTATAAATTGTAGCAGAGGGTGAGGAAGCTATTTGAATAGGAGATTCATGGATTAAAAGCTTTGTACCATGTAAAAGAAATAAAACGAATTTTGCATAAAGAGTAATGATATGCGTTACATTCCCATCGTATTTTTATCTTATTATATAAAATGTGGCACTTTATCATTCATGAATAATCTTTTATTTTTTTAAACAGAAATATAAAAATTGATGGAGTATGTCATCTCATTGTAGTGGGATAAAAATGAGAGTGAATGTGGTGTATAAAATCTTTTAAATGAAAAATGTCCATTGAACATGTGTTAGGCACGTATAGACGTACTTTTTTAAAAATATGAATTAAAAAAAGAGAAATTATATTCTTAAATCGATGTGATGAGTATATTTAATAAAGCGATTGTATGTCATAATTTAATTTAAAAAATAAATTTTAAAACTTAAATATTACAAATTAAATATTATTATTTAAATAATATAGATGATATATTTTTTACGTCAGATTGAGAATAGAATAATCATTAAAATTCGTAAAAACTATGTGCTTATTGAAAAAAAACCTTGTCCCATCTAAATTGGTGGACTTGCTTTTGCATTTTATAAAATAGTATGTTATAAAATGTGATTTACAAACAATATTTATCTACAAGAGTATTTATCTAAGAGGACAAGTCATCCTCAAATATGGTTTTTAAGGATAGAGAAATGATACATGCTTATATATAGAGTATTTAAGCGCTATATAGTTCATTTGAAAAAAAAATATAAGATTTATATAAAAAAATTATTCTTTTACAAATAAATTATATATATTTTTAAAAAATACATATCATTTGGTATCTAAAATTATTGAGATGGATAATAGTTTAAGGATAGCGATGGGCTAACAACTCATTTATAATTTATAGATAATTTTAAATATAATAATATTTATTATTATATTTAAACACATCAAATCAAAATTAAAAGTCAAAATAAAATTTAAAATAATATTATTTTATACAAATTGTTATTTAACAGTAATTTTATCATTTTTCGAAAATTAAATACGCAACCAAAATGAAATAAATAAAATCCAAAGAAAATAATTTTGAAAAAAAATAAAAAACAGTTAGGGACAACAGGAGAAGCGTTATCACCACCGACATAGACTACAATCCTGGGTAGGGTAGTCCATTGAAAATCTCTAGAAACATTGTACCTTCGATCTATCCCACTTTCTTTTACCCGTTTTTCGTTTCCGATAAGCAGCGAATCCGGTTTGAGCCACTTGTTCTCTGCTCCGGGGTTTTTCGAATCTGTAAGTGTTTCCTCGCTCCTGCATTAATTCCACTCTGTTTGATCGCCGAGAAAATCTCCAGAAAAGTTCGACAGAACAGAATGTTAAACTTTTTGACACACCGAAACCGAATTTTAAATCTTTTCCTTACCTCTTTACACTGTTTCAGCAATACTTGAATTGTTGGAAACCTTTTTCTTTTGCTTAGGAATTTGTGCGGGTGTGTGGACGTCAATGAAAATGTGCGTTCTCTACTGCGAAAAAATGCTGTGTTGCATGCTTGTGAGAAATTTTTGTAATAGCAGAGCAAGTCCAAAAGAACAAAGCTTTTTTTTTTTTTTTTTTTTAATTGGTGTTTGTGATTGAATAATTATGTGAGAAATAATTTTGTTAAACTTGATGGAAGAATTTCATGCTTGTTACGTTGCATGATTACGATTAAGTTATGTATTAGGGAAGTGTTACTTGCTGAGTCCCAATCCAGTTCTCTGTGTATCACCATTCAAAATTAGGGAAGTGTTTCACTAAAGAGGAGCTCACGAGCATGACAAATGAAAATAATGCTAGAGAATGGAAAAATCATTGTTCCATTTAGGCTATTTCAGTGCTCCCATTCGTGGGTTATTACATGCCGTAGTGGCAATATTAATATCAATGTCTTTTAACGAATCATCATGAGTCATATTTAAGTCCTGGAGTAATGCTTCAGTATTTAGAGAACAAGTTCCATCCTCTCACATAACTTTTGGACTTCCGGAGCTTGTATTGTCTTTTTATTTCTCAATCAAAGGTCTGATAAATCATGCTATCTCCAGACGTGATTCTTTATGTTTGTTGAAGATCATTTTTCATTTTGAATCCCTTTGCTGCTTCTTGGTCATCCTTAATTATGCTTCCTCCTACTGAATGGTGGTCGACATAATTATATTTTGTCTCCTTAACTGTACCCTGAACCTATGATTGCATCTTCCATTTTTGGGTGATTAGCATATACAAGTATTGGAACCAACAGCTATAATGTCTCCTACACTGAATTATCAAAAACAAATAACGTCTCCTACACTGGATTTGGCAGGACAATTATTTAGATTTTTGGATGGTATGCTTTTTATTTCTAGTTTGCGTTACTTCCCAGAAAAAATATCATACTTGATGATTGAATACATTAATAGTACTTATGTCGGGCTACTTATATCCTAACTTACATACAGTTCTTGTCTATAAATTTCTCATGTGGAAATATGAGATCTTTAATGTTATCTGAATAAATTTCTATGTCCTTAACCATGCACAGAAACGACTATATGCTCTCTAATTTCTCTGACCATGTCCTGTGCCTGTGTGCTGCTCAACTTTTACTGGTTATTTGGGTAGGTGACATGAGACCAACTGTCTCATTTGTTTTCAACTATGAGATGAGATGAGATGAGATGAGTCGAGATTAAAGTTAAAAAGTTGAATAAAATATTGTTAGAATATATTTTGTAATATTATTTTTGTTTTGGGATTTGAAAAGGTTGAATTGTTTATTTTATTTTGTGTGGGAATTTGAGAAAGTTGTAATGATGAGATGAGAGGTTTTCAAAGTTTCGACTTTTAGTCTTGAAAGCAAACCAGGCCGCAAAGTAATGTCACTTTTCTGGGTTTCTATTTATTTATTTATTGGGGAGGAGAATTATTGCATATTAGCTAGAGGAAAAAACTTGTGACTGGCATCTATGTAAATCTGTTGTACACAGAATTTTTTCTGGCAAGTTTGTAAACTCAGTTTCTCAGCTAAGATGCAGAGCACCACATTATGTCTTAAATGTGTACAGGAGTAGAATTTAAGCAGTCTCTACTTCTTGCAATTCTATTTTCTTGCTGCAAGATGCTTGCAGGATCATTGATTGCATCCTATTTATACATTCATTTGGTGGTGTGCAGTCTGAATGTACCTTTATCGATTCATCACTTAACTTGACATGTGAGGTTCAGCACATTTAGCATAATGCTAGACTTACTAATCTGTGGGTCTGATTTAAACCTCAAGTCAATAATGTGCTAAATCATGACTTCCGGGGTCAACCGCACTTGAACTTAGCTTGTATTTGTTTTGCATTTACTCTTGGAACATTTCAGGTTCTAAATTGTTTCAAGTAAAACGTAGAGCTTGCTGTATTCGAGTGTGCTTACATCCTATCCAGTAACTTTTTGAAGGAAGATGAATTTAGAACCATGAATTTTGTTTTTTGAGGGAGTAGAGCAGATATTGAATTAGGATTTGGAGGGTTTATTCCTGAGCCACCTGCAGTGGTATGTTAACACATGTCTTCATACATGTTTGAGCTTGTACTGCCACCCGCCTCACCCCTTCTGGCATTTGCCTGGTCGAGGCGGGGGGGCCCTGTCCGCAAGGCGTGCAGGTGGATGCCCCCATTCAGCTGGGAGTCGGGGGCGAGGCCCAAGCTGGGTCCAAGCTCGCCCGTCCCAGCCCCATATATATAATATTTATACATAAATGTTAAAAAACAGTTTTCTTTCATGATGTCTTTTTACTTGGGTTTTATTTATTTTTTGAAATAAAAATGACATGAAGGACATTGTTTAGGATTAGGTTTAACTAGTTAAACCTCCACCTCCGCCCCCCTCTCCACTGTCTCTTTCTTTCCCCCTCCCTCTTTCCTCTCTCTAACTCTTGCTCCCCTGTTGCTGTCTCCTTCCCTCCCTCTTCTTCTCCTCCTCCACTTTTATTCTCTTTCTTCTTAAAGAATGGATCCGAATGGCCATGGTTCTTTGTAGAGTTTGCTAAGATCTATTATGTTTTGAGTTTTTTCTTAACGTTTTCCGGTTGTTTTTAACTTTTCCACCTTGGGTGGGCAGTGGAAGGGGTGGGAGGGACGGGGGCACCCTCCCACTGGAGCGGTGGTAGAGTATGGGGGTCCAAACTATCCCCCCCGCTCATGCAGGGGCGGGGGTTGGACAGGGGCAGCCTAGCACCCCTACTTTCTTGCCACTATTGTCATTTGTTTTAAGGGAAGAAATAGATTTTGACTGTAGTTTGCCTTTAGACTATTATTTTTATACTTATACATAATAACCATTTATATATATATATATATATATATATATATAAAACCATGGTATTTAGCGTAACTCTTCCTTGAAGTCCTTCCTCGTACTCCCTCTCCATCGCAACCTCTCTATATATACCGAAATAATCCAGTAAAGAGTTTCATTGCCGCTCATTAAGCCAGGGGGACACGGATGGTAGACTCGGAGAGAAACTCTCCTCCTTTGTCCGTTCACGAAGCAATCCAACTTTATATAAATGTCACATATTTTCCCAAACCCCTAAGCTCCTATCCTCGCCACTGAACCTCCAAGCGTACAAAACCCTAAGAGCTATTCATTTTGTTTATAAAAATACCTACATAGCCACAAATTCAATCCCTCGTGCCCTTTTATCCCCTTCAAAAATCTGATCATTTTTAGGATCGGTGTTTTTATTTTATCAATCTTTTGTTTGGATTTGATTGAGCTAACTTTTTTGTTAATTACTTTGATCGCTGCAGTGACGATGGAAATACGGCATCTGATTAAGCAGGCCAAATACAAGACAACGGCAAAGGGCTCCGGGATTCCTGGAAATGGTAAATGCCAACATAGTTCATTTTTATTGTTATTCTCATGAATTTGGTAAAAGGATTTTGGAGAGAGAAACTATTTGCATAGGATAATTCATTATCATGCATTACCTGCCCATTCATAATGTTCTGATGCACGTTATTATTAGTTATGGATATGATGGTGATACACATGATGCTGTTATTAAGTTTAACAATTAATTTTGCAATCTGGGCTTTGTTGCTAATGGGGTTCAGTTTGATATGTGCAGATTAATATACGTAGTTTCATGTTAAGGCAATGCAATCCTGTGTTTTATATGCCAATTGAAACAGTTTAACGATTCTTATAGACTGTTGGTGTGAATGGAGGCGTGAAAGTGACATGAAAATGACGTTCTATTTGTGCACTAGGGTGTTAAGGTCATATATGTGACGAAGTAAAATCACAAGACTTTATTAAGATCATTGCTGAACCAACACATTATTTCTTATAGTTTTTTTTTTATTAAATTGCTGATCATTTTGAGAACTCATGCGTCTATGTTGTTTTCATTCTCTTCTCTGGTACTTATGGCATGTGAGGTGGTGACGAAGCTGTGGAACGAGATTTTTGCAAGGGTAGGCATTGCTTGGGTGATGCCTTTGCGTGTGGTGGACTTGTTGGCTAGCTGGCAAGGTTCAGTGGGATGTGGAGTCAGTGCAGCAGTGTGGAGGATGATACCCTTGTGTTTGTTTTGGTGCTTATGGTTAGAGAGAAATGGGAGGTGTTTCAAAGATTGCGAACGAACCATGGGGGAATTCAGGAATTTTTTCTTTAGCATCATAAGTTTTTGGGTGAAGAACCTTGTAAGGGATGGGAATATTTGTAGTGTTTTGCCTTAGTTCTATTTTGCTATAGCTTGTATCTAGGTGTTCTCACTTGTATACATCATGTGTACTTGGGCTATGCCTATTTATTTGGAATAAATTCTATTATTACGTATCAAAAAAAAAAAAGCCCGAGTGTGTACCCGAATACACAAGAAGTATGCAAGAAAACCACCCAAACAGAAGGGGAAAAACACCAAACTAAATCCACCAAATCCTATTCCACAGAAACCCCTCCTGAGATTATCCACATCAGACTTTACAAGTTATGTAATGAATTCCCCATAAAGCCTGGAAAAGCACCACAAACTCCCCACATAAAGCAAAACCAAAATTGGGGACTCTCCCTGATCAAGCACAAACCACTTCATGGCATGGCTCTGATATGCCCACAATTAGTCCTCCCTTTAGCTCTACCTAGACTCATGCTTGCACAATCATTGCTAATGGAAGAGTATAGCCTTCTTAACTCTCTATTGCCATCATTACCCAATTTAGATCAGATACCAAAGACTCTCCATCTTCAAGGATGTATGGCTTGCTTTAATGGCCGTAAACAAGGCTTAAAGGACTCCTCATAACCATCATAGGAAAGTCCCACCACGTGACTGATATCCTTCAGAGTCTTCAAAACTCAGGTGGAGACTTTTTCCCATTCTTAACCTTTTTTAGTAATTGGCGGGTGACTGCTCAATGCCTTCATGGGAGAGTATCTTCCTTAAAGAACACTGCCAAGTCTAGGCTAGACTAAGAGGCTGAAAACCACACACCAAATACACCCGTCACCTTTTTGCTGACTAGACTATAATTTTTAGTGCGAATAATAAGGATCATCTTTGTTCTTTGAGAGCCCTCTTGTTATGTTTTAAAGCTGTTTCTGGTTTTAGAATTAACTTATCTAAGTCTGAAAGTTCCAGTGAGTTCTGCTCTGAATATTTTGGATTTGGTTAATATCTTGGGTCGTAAAGTCTCATCGCTGCCTATGAGATATCTTGGTCTTCCTTTGGGTGCTCACAAATCTTTGGTGATTTGGGATTGTGTGATTGAGAAGATTGAGAGGAGGTTGCTGGTTGGGAAATGACATATTTGTCTAAAGGGGGAAGAATTACTTTGATTAGGAGTATGTTGTTTAGTCTTCCAACGTATTTCGTTTCTCTTTTCCCTTTGCCCGTAGGGGTAGCCAATAGAATTGAGAAGATTTTTTAAAAGGCAGTAATGGGGAGGAAAGAAAGTTTCACTTGGTAAGTTGGAACAAGATTTGCTCACTGGTTTCTTGTGGAGGATTGGGGGTTCGAGTTTGAGGCTTTTCAACAAAGCTCTACTTGGGAAATGGCTATGGTGGTATCACCTTGAGAGGGCTGTGTTATGGAGAAATATTATTGATGTTAAATATAGGAGGATGTGGGGGAGTTGGTGTTCTAATGAAGTTAGAGGAGTGTATGGGGTGGGTTTGTGGAAACCTATTCGGTTTGGTTGGGGGGAATTTTCCAATCATATTAAATACAAGGTGGGTGATGGGATAAGGATTAATTTTTGGCATAATATTTGGTGTGGGGATACGCTCTTAAGAATGTCTTTCCTTCCCTCTTTAGGATTGCAAGAGATCAAGAATTTGTAGTGGCTAATTCTTTTATTGTTTTAAACAACAATATTCAATGGAATGTAAATTTCATTAGAGATGTGCATGATTGGGAAATGAATGTCATTTCTGATTTTTTTGGAAGGTTATGTGATATGAAGATTGTTCAAGGAAGGGAGAATACTTTTCGGTTAGCTCCTTTCATAAGATGTTAACTTGTCATTGTGTCAATGAATTCCCTTGGAAGTGCATTTAGAGATCAAAGGTGCTTAGTAAGGTTGCATTTTTCTGCTGGTTAGCGTCACTTGGAAAAATTTTGACTACGGATAATTTGAGAAAGCGTGGATTATTTATTGTGGATTGGTGCTTCATGTGTAAAAAAACTACAGAAGGACCTAAGGTAACTACCAAAGTGCCCTTCACACCAAGATGGGCAGGGGCTGCCCCCCCTCAGTATCTCTGAGTTACTGATATTATACTTTATAAGCCACACTTAATACTGTTGGAGAAACTGTACTTATTGAAACTGTTCCCTCTTTCTTTCCCCTTATTTTAATTGGGTGATAAATATCATTTATATGACAAGATTCAAGGTCGATACTTCGTCAATTCTGCACATATGGGTAGTAGAAGATAACAAAAACTATCTTTTTTAACCTCTAGGTAATTTTCCTTATTATGGGCACGATCTTGTATTTCCATAGTACCTATCCATTTACTACTGTTGTGAAGAATCTGATGCGACTGCAAAGGAGGAGAGACTTTATAGGACCTCTCGGATGACTGAGATGGAGGACCTTCAGGCACCTCATGATCATCCTTTTGCTCCACTTTGTATCAAGTTCACTTTGTCTTATTACATAATTCCTCTAAATTATTTACATAAAGATGTTTTATGCTGAGTTTTTTGAAAATCAGGATCCACGTGATTACTTTGATTCTCAACAAGCTAATGCACTTAAAACTATAGTTAGTGCGTAATAGCTGGTGATCAGATTATCACCAGAATCTCCGCCACATCAGTTAGGTAAAATGCATCCAAAACTACTAAATATATCAAAATCAAAATCAAATAACAAAAAGCATTCAAACATAAAAACATTCAAACTAAAAAAAAAAAAAAAAGAAAAGAAAAGAAAAAAGAAAAAGAAAAAGAAAAAGGGGGTTCCGGTCCAAGTATACCCGGGTTCCCGGGCCGAAACCTAGATGAACAGTCCTAAATAACAAGTATTGCCTTCCCCCCCCCCCCCCCCCCCCCCCCCCCCCCCCCGGGCAGCAAATGTGAAATTGATTAAAATGGGGATGCACGATGAATAACATTCGAAATAGGGATTTCCAGAAATTTTAGTACACGATTAGCTTTTATTGGATATTGTAGTCTTTTGATTGGTTTGATGCACAGATTGCGTATGCCTATTGCATTGTTCATTTAGTGATTAATGTGCAGGTGAGCAGACTGAAGGAAGCCATGTCAAAAATTTATCCGCAGCTGGAGGTATCTTTCAGTCAAGAATCCCTTCTATCATATTTTCCTACCCCAATAACACATCTCCATGGTTATTGCCTCTACCTCTTGAGGAGTTATGGATCCTCGTGTCTATTTTAATTGCATGAGTTTCTTAGCTTTGGTTGTTACTTCTTTTGACTTGCACTCAATGCTTTTGGTGACTACAGCTTTGCAAAATTGCATACTGTTTTGGTTGAGGTGGTATTTTTATCGTTTTATCAAATCCCAGGAAATAAAGGAATCCATTCCCTCAGAGCTCCGCCAGCAGGTTTTCCTCCTCGTTCGTCCTATGCATCAGGTCAGCACTTAGCCTTCCATCCATTCTTTTAATTTTACTGCAAGGCTAAAGCCAACAGACAGGCAATAAATAGTATGTGACTTTGGCCCGTTGGTGCATACAATTGATGTTTCTACCCTCTTCTCCTCTCCCTATTTATCAAAGAAATTAACTAACTAACTTAGCCCGGCTTGGATTGAAAACTCATCTCATTTCATTATTACAAAATTTTCAAATTCTCACATAAAATATAATAAATAATTCAATTTTTCAAATCTTAAAAAATAATATTTTAACAATAATTTGTTAATTCATCTCTGAATCCAAACGAGATTTAAATAACTCCAAAAATAATGTAAAAGGAAAATACATATGCACTTTAATTGGATGGTTTATTTTTGGGTTGGGTTGGGGCCTGGGGGTGGTGTTTTGTAGTTGGAACACGGTATTAATGGCCGCCAAAGCAGAAGGGAAAATAGCTTTATTGGTGCAGGCTCTGGATGCTGCTTTTCAACATTACAATAAAGTGCAGAGAGTAAGTAGTGAACAAATTGGAGTGGAACTTGACGGCTCACCATTTGAGGTATCCGAATGCAAGAATCAATCCTCTGTATGCTTTTCTAGCAGCAGTTCACAGAAGACCCTCGACGCATCCAGTCTTCCTCTCACTCTATTACCAGCTGTTGCTAACTTAATAATTCATCCCATTTAGCTGCACCACAATTTATTTATTTACGAGTAATGTTATATACTATATTTTTATTTTATTTTGATTATATTAAATAATATATGGTACATTTATTATTATTAGATGTTAAAAAAATATGCAATAAATAATTATTTAATGGTGATAAATGTGTCACATCTTACTTAATAAGATAGTAGTATGATGTATAAAATTTTCTTTTATTTATTCTTTCCTGATGAGAATTTTATACTTTTTAAGTAAATGATATATTTTGATTAATTTGGAAAAAAAGAATGGGAAAGCCATCTATCTCATCTCATTTAATTATTATAATTTTTTTTAAATTTTTATATAAAATATAATAAAAAATTCAATCTCTTCAAATTTCAAAATAATAATAATATTAAAAATTAAATCACAATCCAAACTTCATTTGAGAGTTGCGTAAGATTTTGTCCAATGCACGTCTCCTGTTGCTGCCTAGCTCTACTCGTTTAGTGGCTAATAAAGTAAAAGATAAATACTATTACTCCTATTACTTACAAAAACGTAAAAGTAAATGTATTATTATAACATTCCCTTTTTTTTCCCAATCATGTTTCAAGAAGAAAAACACGACCAATCCAACACACGGATCAAGGCTAAAGAAATCTTGTATCATACAACAGCGATGTGGGTGGTTCCAACTTCCAACAACTTTTTAAATTTCTAATCCAAGCAAAAGATTGCGAGTGTTCTTAAGAGGATATGAAATGTCTTAGAAGGGCAATGCTCAAAATTTTGAGATACTGAGAATCATAGTTTCGGATTTCGTACCGTACTAGCCGGTACGATCACCAGCCGATAGAGGTATTATATCTGTTTCGTATCGGCCCAAATACCGGCAGTACCGGCCTCAATTTCGGCCTGTACCGGCCTATATTTTAGCCTGTGTTTTTTTTTTTTTTTTTTTCAAATTACAAGTTTATTTTTTAACCTCCAATTCAGACTAGACTATTTATAATTTATATATATATATTTATATATAATTTATTTATATATAGACTATTATTTTGGAATATAATTTATATATATTTATATATATAATTTATTTATATATGGACTATCCCGAAACGCTATCCCGAAACGGTACCGGTACCGAAATATTTCGTTCCAATGCCTTGACCGGTACGGCGTCCGGTACGGTATTCAAAACATTGCTGAGAATACCTCACTATTATTCATTATTTTATTATTATTTTTTACTTAATTTTTACTACTATTTACAATTATTTAATGAAAACCGCTTCCCAGCGGTCAGGTTGAAAATCCCACTAAATCAGCCTTCTACTCAACTGAAGTTACATAGGAAAATACATGGTAATTTGAATATACTTACCCACAGAGAATCAAAGAGTCGTACGCCCTCTCAGCCCTTTCCCTTCGAGACCGACCCTCTCTGCCCCTCTCTTCCTCGCTGCCTCTTGTTGCACTACCTTAGTCTGACGCTGATGCAAGCATTTCAGTCCGATGCCAATGCCAATGCCGATGCAAGTGCCCCTCTGTAAATCGCACCGCCATCTTTTCCTCGCAGCCCTTCTCTTCCTTCTCATTTACACCGCCACTCTCTACCCTCTCTTTGTCGCTGCCTC
Organism: Juglans microcarpa x Juglans regia; assembly: GCF_004785595.1. Taxonomy (NCBI): domain Eukaryota; kingdom Viridiplantae; phylum Streptophyta; class Magnoliopsida; order Fagales; family Juglandaceae; genus Juglans; species Juglans microcarpa x Juglans regia. The sequence goes on from NC_054607.1 coordinate 7,020,540, forward strand.
TCTTTGCATTGCCCCAATCTCAATCCGATGCTGACGCAGCTTAGAAAGTCCGATGCCGATGCCGACACAACCAGTTACCTACACAGATTTCATAGCTAACACTCAGGTATGTATTTGATTAAATGTCACAATAGTGGTGGGTGGAAGTTGATTTCTCTGAAACACCTAAACAAATCATAAATTACACTTAGTCCACATCTTATTCCACACTCTCTGTTTAATACATTTGCAGATTCACTACAAACAAACCATACACTGTAGGGCTCTTGGTTGTAATTATTAAGACTACTATGCAGCTATTACAAACTTTCTTCTTAAATTGTCATCCAGAATGGTAGACAACAACAGCCCATAAACAAACTCGCAATCAATTTCATTTCTTACGGACAAGCATCAATTTCATTTCTTAGGTGTGAAGGGGCTGAGACGCAACGTTGGTTGAGCTTCGAAAGGGTGCGGGGGGACTGAGACGCGACGAAAAGGGCTTCGGATGCGATAGAAAGAGTTGGTGTGCGATTCATGGGGCTCAAATCAGCTTTGAGAAATCGCAAAGAAGAGATTGCAGGCGTGCAAGGGCTCTGAAGCTTGAAATCGTGAAGAGAGATAGAGAATTTTTGATGTAGTGCTGGTCCAGGATAAGTGTGGTGGAAGTTCTACGTGTTGCTATGTGCTTGAGAGGCTGTTATTTGACTAAAACCAGCCCGACCGTTTCTAAGGAATTCTCTTATTCAATATTCCATCATTACTTTTTGGGAAATACTCTAGCCATAAAGTGAATATACAAAAATAATCTCCTAAACTGATGTGAGTTGATGTGGTTCGTCAGATTATAAAGTTACTTTTATTGTAAAGTAGATCTAACAGATCAAGTGAAGCCACATCAGTTTGTGAGATTATTTTTGTGGATGTAATACTACTATTCACATAATTACTCACTATCCAAGCACAACCTAACGTTGCGATGAATGCAATGGTTCTACAGGGGATTGCACTTTTTGTGCGTTTTTCACTTCAAGTTGTGGTGGATGACACAGAGGCTGGGTAATTGAGGCCAAGATATACCCTTTGAGACCCAATTTTTGCTTGTTGAAGCGCGCGATGATTCTAGTACTATTGACAATGAAAGCAAAGGTGGAATGGATTAATTTGCCTTGTAGACCATTTTCTTACCTGTTCTTGAAGGTGATTTCAGGGCTGTTGTTCAGGAAAATGAGCATGATGAATTGGAGATTTGCTTGGACAGTGGTATGGAAAAAGAGAATCATCAACAATTCATTGACGTTCTCTGGCTATCTTTAAATTAATCAATGATGTGAAATTGTGATTCCTTGCAGGAGATCCCACGGTTGAGGGCTTTGAGGGGAGTCATTTTCTTCCAAAGTACCTCTAGCTTGAGTATGTTTTATACATCATCAGTCCTAAGTCATGAGACTATAACCTATAATTTCGTTATATTATGCCTTTCAAATGCCAGACATGTTGAACTAGTTCGGTTGGTGTACATGGGATGCTTTCTATACTGATGTCACTTCAGAGGGTGTGAAGCAAGGTCTAGATAGGTCTAATTTGTCTCCTCATGGGTAGTGATTTAAAAATTACATTGTTCTACCATTATAGAAAGTGTTTGAAGCTTATATATTTTGTAGCTTAGACAAGGGTGGAATTCCTCCAAAGTTTGTTATAATAGATGATGGGTGGCAATCGGTTGGCATGGATCCCATGGGAATTGAATCCAAAGCTGATAACTCAGCCAAGTGCGTGCTCGATTTGAACGAATTTTCTACTTGTGTTGCCACCTTTTCTTTCTTTGTCCAATAATATTTATTGTTTTTTCATTCTTGTCCATCTTTGCAAACAGGCTGACACATACCAAAGAGAATCACAAATTTCAGAAAGATGGCAAAGAAGGTCATAGGGTAGAGGATTCAGCTAGGCCTGTACAAATTTCAGTCCGAACCAGACCAAAACTAGTTTTGATCCCATACATTGTGGACCAAAAAAAATTTGGTCCGATCCCGGGGTCTGGAGATTTTGAACTGGACTGGACTAAACCGAACTATATATATATTTAAAATATTTAAATAATTTAATATATTATTTTTATATAGTAATTATATAAATTAATAATGTAATTTTTATCTAATTTATTATCATTGACCATATAAAATATTAAATGATATATTCTATCAATTAATAATATATCATAAATCATGTGATAATTTATGTAATTATATGTAAATAGACAATAGTAATGATTTTGGAAGAAATATTAGTTCCATAATTATTTTTTATTCTATTCATATGAAAAAATATACATTATGTGAAAAATACAGTACTACCAATCAGGCCAACCAACCATCATTGATTTCGTAAAAGTATTTATTTCTTATAAGTTATAACTACCAATTCATGCAATTTTTCTTGAAAAAACAATATAATACATAATCAAAGACTTGTTTATAATACAAAGAATATCACCAACAGTAAAAATAATTATATATATAAAACCACCAAATTTTCAATATATAAAACTTAAAAGACTTTTGGTTGGAAGCACTCTTGCATATTTTTTGGTCTTTTGATCAATCAGTCTTTACTCTTTAGGAATCTTCACACCTGGCTGATGAATAGAGAAACAAGCAAGCATTTAAAAATGAATGATACTATATTACTAAAATAGTAAATACATTATATATCATAGATTGATACATACTCTACTATTTACACTTAAGTAAAGTAGTTTGCTAATTTTTATAAGATACCTAAGTTGCAAACAAGCATTAGTAATATATGCTATCAATTAATCATATATGATATATTGTTGTGAAACTAAAGAGAGATAATAAAATATACAAGATAAAATTGGCTACTCAGGAGCTCAATATTATTCACTGCTAATTTTTATTTTCTTCACATAGACTCGTAGTACATAGGGTTAATGGGTCACTCAAGCGATGTGTCAAGTGCCTATCGTGTGAACTCACGAGTTGATCTTCGCTCGAGTGCCATATCGAGCAGAAGTCGAGCAAACTCACGGGTTGCTTTGGACGCTTTCTGAGTTGCGTGAAAATTTCTTTTAAAAATTACCCATGTTGAAACGGCTTCGTTTAGCTTTATTTTCAAGCCAAACGACGCCGTTTCAACCCATATTCTCACCAATATCGCCCCACCTCCCCCTCAGTTCTCACTCACTCTCTCATTCTTCCTCTCGAGTCACTTTGTCAAACGACTGAAGAAACCCTAGAACTCCTAGCGCCTCCGCCGCAGCTTCCAACAACTCCTGCCATTGTTCTAAGGTACAAAACAATCCAGCACCGCCATCGTGTTTTCCTATTTACATTGGAAAAAAATAAGAAAAATGAAGTTCGTTAGGAAACTGAAAAGATCCATATATTAATTGATTTAATCACATATTTTTGCCATGTTCTTGTCTATTTTGCTTCTGAAGAGTGGGGATGTAATTTTTCATGGGTAGTTCGTAGTTGGGGTTTTTTATAGTTTTGACCATTTTGTGATTTGATCTTTATAATTTTTTTTTTTTATGTTTACATGTGTTTGATTATTGATTAATGGTTATGATGAATTGAGGTTTTTACAGTTATGTTTGATGGTTATGACAAATTGGTGTTTGATTTTGTGATTTGATTGGATCTTTGGTTAATGATTTTGGTTATGGATAACTGTTTGTTACTAATATGTTAATTGTTAAGTTGGTAATATGATTATTTGTTATTGGCTTAGTGATTTCAGATTTATTATTTGAATGGCATAAATGCTTAAGTTTAGAATAAATTCAGATGTGGACTTGTTAAACTAAATTGTTAAGTTAATTTTTGTTTGATTATTTTTCTAGATGGACCTTACAAAAGAAACGATTCTGGGAAACTCTACCACCAATGATGTTAATGAGTCGACACAAAGATTTAGTGGCATTCCTCTACTCCCACGTAGACCCAATGTAAGTACTAAAACGAGTGGTAGTGAACCTAGTGGTGGTAGAGATAGGTCAATGGTTTGGAATCACTTTACAAAAATACTAAAATGTGATCCCACTAAACCTAGGGTTGCATGCAATTACTGTGGTATTTCGTATGCATATGATACGAAAATCAATGAAGTACCACATTGAGAAACAATGTAATAAATGTTCCTTTAATAAGACAAACAAGTCCCAAACTACTTTAAGTTGGAAGGCGAAGGATGGAGGAAGTGGTAGTAGGAGACTTGTTCCTATATCATTTAGTGTTGAGACTTGCAAACAAGCCTTAGAGGAGATGTTGATTCTTGATGAGTTGCCATTTAGGTTCGTTGAAGGAGAGGGTTTCAAAATATTTAGGCTTGTTGTTTGAAGTGGGTAGGGATTTCATCCTTTGTCAAGATTGCGAAAGATTGTTTTAATGTATATTTGAAGAAAAAAAGTAAGTTGAAAACTACTCTTCAAGGGCAACAGATTTCCTTTACTACGGATACATAGACACCCGTGCAAAATCTCAATTATATGTGTTTTATTGCACACTTTACTGATGATGATTGGAATCTACACAAGATGATTATTTCTTTTTCTTTGGTTAAAAATTACAATGGTGATACACTTGATAAGACCATAGAGGTGTGCGTGTATGATTGGGGGCGACCAAAAATACTTAATTACTGTTGATAATGCAAGTTCTAATAACGAAGCAATAACTTATTTGAAAACGAAAACCAAGCGTAGGAGGGTCTCTGTCTTGGGACATCAATTCTTGTATATTTGGTGTTGTGCCCACATATTGAATTTATTGTCCGTGAGAGGTTGAAAGAGTATAATGACTTTATTGCAAGGATAAGAAGTATTGTGAAATACGTGAAATCCTCCCCTCAAATGTGGAGTACATTTAATTCGTGTGTACAATTAGAAGACATTAAATGCAAATGTCATGTTTGCGTGGATGTACAAATTAGGTGGAACTCCACCAATCTTATGTTAGAGAGGGAGGGAAAATTTAGAAAATCTTTCGAACGGTTAGCGGAAGAAGATTCAAACTTCCTTTGTAGTATTGGAGATGATGACGACAACGATGATGGTTCCTAGATGAGGAGAACGTCAAGGAAGTTAGGGTCTCCCAAGAATGATGACTTGGAGAAGCTAAGGTTGTTTGTGAGGTTTTTTCAAATTTTTCATGATGCAACTTTGTTGCTCGGGGGGAAAATATGTAACTTGCAACTCTTTTTTACGGAGTTAATTACAATTCAAGATGCGATTGACATGGAGTATGCAGAAGGAAACCCTGTGGTGGGACTAATGGCTGCGAATATGAGGAAAAAATTTGATAAATATTGGGGTAACATTGAAAATATGAATTTGTTATTGTATGTTATGATTGTTTTTGATCCTCGGTACAAAATGAAATATCTTGAATTTTCATTAGAATCAATGTATGTCCATGAGCCAAAAAAAATAGTTGATTTGAGTTGGAATGTGAAAGATGATTTAACTCACATGTATGATACATATGTTGAAAATAAAGAAGGGAACATTTCATGTCAACAACAGCAGCGCATAAGTCCCCTACGTGAATATGTAAGTGTTACAGTTAGTAGACTTGAGGATAGGAATGCACAAAAATTAGCCCTATTTAAGCAACGATTATAGTCATAAAACTCTTTGAAAAGCAAGTCAGAGGTTGATAGATACTTAGTTGAAAACTGTGAGGAACAAGATGCAAGTTTTGACATTCTAAATTGGTAGAAGGTTAATTCAGTTAGATATCGAATACTTTCAAAAGTTGCACGCGATGTACTTGCAATACCAGTATCTACAGTGGCCTCTGAATCTACATTTAACACGACAGGTTGTGTACTTATTCTTTCCGAAATAGTTTATCTCTAATGATGGTCGATGGTCTCATTTGTGTACAAAATTAGCTTTGTCCTTCTTCTACTCCAATTAGCCTTAGGACTTTAATGGATGAGGTGGAGGATTTTGAGAAGCAACTGGATATGGGTATGTAAGTTTACTTCATTTTATATCTTTTATGATTTATATCATTATATGTTCTGTAAATTTATATAATTTGTTTTGTTTTATGATTTTATCTTTTATGTATAAAACTTTTTGGGGAGGTTGAAAATTTTATGGAGGCTTCGAATATAGTGCTTACACCCAATGCTGATGAATATGAGGTGAGAATAATATACTTTTATACTACTATACTAGTTATTTTTGTTATTAAACTAAGACATTTAATATTTGTTTGCTATGTTTTTGCAATAAATTTGTGCAGACTTGGAGTTTTGGATTTGGAGACTAAAGACTTGGAGTTGGTTTTTCTATTACGATTCAGTCATTTATAATTTGTAAATTCTAATTTGTAATTTCGACTTAGATGCATGGATTGTAATTTATAAATTTTATTGTGTATTTTCTTTACTTTTTTTGGTTTTGAAACTTTTTTTGGGTCCTTCGGAGTTTGGATGATTAGGCATTTTTAGTTTTATTAGTATTTTTTCCTTTTTTCTATATTCTTTTATTTATATTTTGGATGTTATTGGCATTTTGCATCTTTTTCAAGTTTTTTTTTTTCTAATTTTTTGTATGTTAATAATAATTTAGGTTAAAAATAGTCTCAAAATCAAGACTTGGGCCAAAACTTGACTAGTAAAGTCAGTTGGGCCGAAACTGGAAAAGTGGCCCATTGGGATAAAGGTCGGACCGATTGACAACGGTTCGGTCTGGTCCATATGCCACTTTGGTCCGGTCTAGGGTGGGAAAATCCTGGACCGAATCCCTTCGGTCCGGTCCTTAAGATCCCTTAGGGATCGACCAGATTGGATCGAATTCACCCCTAGATCTAGCTTTGGGACTTCGCCACATTGTTGATGAAATAAAGGGCAAACATTCTTTAAAGTATGATTCTATTATTTAGATTTTCGAATCTAATACTTCAAACCATTGTTTGATATGGTGCTTATATTTTCCTTTTTATCTTCGAATATCCATATATGTTTACGTGTGGCATGAAATAACAGAGTATTGGGGAGGTGTTAAGCCTGGTGTTACAGATATGGAGCACTATGAGTCTAAGTTAGCTGGCAATGTTGAAGTGATTGGGTGTTTGGCTGCAGGGATAAGCTATCCTATCCTCAAGTATAGATAACCCCAACCTGAAGTAAGAGCTTGTTCCTATCTGGAATAAAGCTTATTTGGTAATGAGGATAAGGTAATTCCTAGACTAGTTATTCTCGTTTAGAATAACCTAATTCGTGTTTAGGTTTAGGTTGAAGTCATTTCGGCCGATACCCGATTCCGAATCGATACAGGCCAATACCGGCCAGTTCAGAGCCAGTTTCGGTCGATTCTGACCCAATACAGGCCGGTACACTCCAATTATGAGCCAATACGTGCCTGGTTAGGCCGAAGCAGAGCTGAAATTTGCTGATTCAAGTGGATTTTTCAAGTACTTGAGTTGGATTTCAAGTCTTCCAGATTGTATTCCTTGGTGTTTCATCCATATTTCACATTTTGTGTGAATTTTCTATCTCCAAGTTGAATTGTGATATTTCTCTACATCTGTGGCAACTACAATTGAGTCACAGTCCCTTGCACCCAACATGAATATTCCAATGACTTCGGTGAAATTGAATGGCAAGAATTATATGTTGTGGTCTGCATCTGTTTCAATATTTTTGAAAGGCAAGGGACTCTCTAGTCACCTGGTTGATCCAAGCAAAATTACCAAGGTTTTAAGTTAGATGATTAGTACCTCTTGTTTTTTTCATATTTATCTTACTGTCTATGTTGCCTTAATTAAATTGTATTGTCTCTTAAATCAAATTACTTTTTAACTCCTGAGATTTCTTTTGGGCAAATTTTAGGTAAATTTGGTCATCCCCTTGTGCTATGACATGTTTCGGATTAGTTTTATGTGGGATTATTTTTAAGAATAACACTATATGGTATGAGTTATTTAGAAATAAAACCATCTAATAATTTTTATGTCCATTAATATCTACAAAAACATTGTTTGAATCACAAGGGTTAGTGACTTGTATGTTTATAATTTTCCGTGCCAAATTTTAGACATTCATTTTTTTTTAAATCATAAATGGCATAATATATATATATATATATATATATATATATATACACATATACACACGTATATATACACATAACAGATGATATTGTAGGTAAGAGATGTAGATAGTAGAAATAGGAGTAACCCATAATCAAAGAGCTGCGTACGTAGTTGGTGCAACTACAAAATTTAATACCATAATATGGAGAAACTTTGAAACTCAAAAGTGCAGTTTTTTTGGCCTCGAAGTAAAATCTTTGAGAAGCCCTGTTCACTAAAATGGTTTTATTTATTTATTTAACTTCATTAGTAAACTTAGTGCTTATTTAGTTATTTTGGGTAAAGATCAGCTTTAACGAAACAACCTAACATCCCCATCATATCATTAGTTTAACTTTATTACTAACGAAAGGCGGGTCAAATGTCCTGTCTTCCAAACACTTTCATAATCTTAAGGCAAATGTTGGATTAGGAGGGATGATCAATGCCATCACCAACCTGCAGGCCCAACCAAACGAGTTCATGAAAATGATTGGAACGTTTTGAATGTTCAGTAAAACATATAGGATCATTGACAAAAATTAGGAATTAGATCATTGACAAAGAACAGGAATTAGATGGTTCTTTGACATTTCTTGCTCACCAACTCTAAAGTTTGCTGATTTTTTTGGGATTTTTTTCCCATTTTAGAAAAAGTTTTAAAATGGATTTATTCGTTCTGTCTCGCCCTTCTTCTCGTTTTCTTTTTTATAAATGATTAAGCAAGAAATGTATTGGTTCGAAAAAAGTTTAAGCAATGTCTAGGTTTATACTCAAAAGTCCAGCCAATGAGTCACCAATGTCAAGCTAATTAACAATTGATGCAAGTCTTGTGCTATACTCATTCACATTTGCTACACTTCTTCTTCCAACTTAATCTTGGGCGAACCGATTAGAACTTAATGTGGTAGCGATGGAGTAACCTTCATTTCATTCGAAGTGATACCTTTATTTTTATTAATAGCCCTCACTATGAACGAGCCTTGATCATATCATATGTGATGAGAGTTGATTAAGAGGTACAGTAGAATTGACTGAACATAGATCAACTTTAATGATACTCCACATTTAAGATGGGACCAAGGACAGTTGGTAATTCTCTTCTTTCTCAAACCTGAGACTTTAGAGTACCTAATCAACCAAACATGTGTGCTGTGGTAGTCTGATATGTCTATAAAAGGAGCCCTTACAGGCCTCGATAACTCACTGCAGAGCTAAGAAGGAAGCCGAGTTAAGGTTTACTCAATTCTGTCTCTCACTTCCTCATCAACTGTATAGAAGATCTGACCCCAAAACATGGGTGCTTCTCTTCCTGTATCATCGGCATTTGTTGTGGCTTTTCTCTTTGCCACTAACTCTCTTTGGGTCTTTCCTGAGGCAGCTGCTGCAGAACATGCAGCAGGCGTTACAAGGCACTACAAGTTTGACGTACGTACCCAACTTTGGAGCTAATTTTCTGCATCACAATTCCCTTTAAACTGCTGAAAAAACAATATATATATATATATATATATATATATCTAAAACTTGATTTACTTCATTGCTAATATTTCTGTTACTTTTATTTTCCCAGATAAGGTTGGAAAATGTTACCCGATTGTGCCACACGAAGAGCATGGTGACAGTAAATGGGAAGTTCCCTGGGCCTCGAGTTATTGCTAGAGAAGGTGATAGATTGGTAGTTAAGGTGGTCAATCATGTTCCCAACAACATCAGCATCCATTGGTAAACTCAGAACGATGCTTATATGTCATCAGATTTCCTTAAAATTTGACAATATGTACATTAATTTCACAATTTCTGATATATTTGGTGAATGATATGGATGAAAAAAATTAAACAGGCATGGAATCAGACAACTAAGGAGTGGATGGTTTGATGGGCCATCATATATAACTCAATGCCCTATTCAAACTGGCCAGAGTTATGTGTACAACTTCACCATTGTTGGCCAAAGAGGAACTCTGTGGTGGCATGCCCACATCTCATGGCTAAGAGCTACTGTCTATGGGCCTCTCATCATCCTCCCTAAGCATAATGCATCCTACCCATTTGTCAAACCATACAAGGAAGTTCCCATCATATTTGGTACCTATTAACTTTACTTCTTACCATGCAACTTGAACATGACCAAACTATATATACTGATTCGCTATAAATGACTGGTTGACAATAGGAGAGTGGTGGAATGCTGATCCAGAGGCAGTCATCAGCCAGGCTCTTCAGACTGGCGCCGGTCCGAATGTCTCTGACGCCTACACCATTAATGGACTTCCCGGGCCATTGTACAATTGTTCTAAAAAAGGTGCATGATCTCAAATGTGGCATCATTTGTTTAGTGGCCATGCAATCAATCATACTACAGTAGAAAATGATAAGCATAAGGATCATGATCAGATAATTCTAATTTGTCACACAAAAAGAAAAGAAACTAAACAACTTTTGGCTTATGAATTGATCTCACCACTACCTTTCTACTTTCTTTCTCTATTTGCACGTGCTTTTTCAGATACGTTCAAGCTAAAGGTGAAGCCAGGGAAGACATACCTCCTCCGTTTGATCAATGCTGCACTCAATGACGAACTCTTTTTCAGCATAGCAAACCACAGCCTAACAGTTGTTGAAGGAGATGCAATTTACATTAAGCCGTTCAAGACCAATGTACTGCTCATTACACCGGGACAGACAACTAATGTTCTTCTGAAAACCAAGCCCCAAGATCCCAATGCTGCATTCCTCATGTTAGCCAGACCCTATTTCACAGGCTTAGGAACCTTCGACAATTCCACAGTTGCTGGCATTCTAGAGTATGAGAAGTCATCAAATTCTTCTTCTTTGAAAAAACGTCCACTTCTCAGACCCGCCCTCCCTCCCCTCAATGCCACTTCCTTCGTCATGAACTTTACCAGGAAATTTCGAAGTTTGGCCACTGCTAAATTCCCTGCCAAAGTTCCCCAAACCGTCCAAAAACAGTTTTTCTTCACTGTAGGCTTAGGAAGCAACCCCTGCCCAAGAAACCAGACCTGCCAAGGGCCTAATAACAGCTCCAAGTTTGCAGCTTCAGTCAACAATGTCTCCTTTATTCTCCCCACCACTGCAATCCTCCAAGCACATTTCTTTGGGAGATCTAATGGGGTTTTCACCACTGATTTTCCGAGCTCTCCTCTCCAACCATTTAACTATACTGGCACAGCACCCAACAACACCAATGTGAGCAATGGAACCAAAGCGGTGGTGCTACCATATAATACTAGTGTGGAGGTGGTGATGCAGGACACCAGCATTCTGGGTGCTGAGAGCCATCCTCTCCATCTTCATGGCTTCAACTTCTTCATTGTTGGCCAGGGTTTTGGGAACTTTGATCCCAGTAAGGATCCTCTCAACTTTAACCTTGTTGACCCAGTTGAAAGGAACACCGTCGGTGTGCCCTCCGGTGGTTGGGTGGCAATTCGATTCCTTGCGGACAACCCGGGTGAGTTAAAACGCACACAGGCTTTCCATTAATATACTGTACTTCGTTCTACTTTAATTCCAAAGCAAGTTTTCAATGCACCAGCTAGAAGGCGTGTAACGAAATTGTTGTTTATGATGTTTTATGAGTTGACAGGTGTATGGTTGATGCATTGCCACTTTGATGTCCATCTCAGCTGGGGTTTAAGGATGGCCTGGGTTGTACAGGATGGGAAGCTTCCCAATCAGAAGCTGCCTCCACCACCGTCGGATTATCCCAAGTGTTGACCTTTAACACGTGTTGACTCACTGAATGCAGGCCATGAGCTATTTTGTTCTTATTTTTTTTCTAAATTTTTTGTAACTTAATTCTGTCATGTTATGGGGTATTTAGCCTCTAGAGTGAGTGGAGCCAAAACCCACGTTAGAACTCAACCAAATGTTTGTTCGGTTTGGAGTGCCAGACAAGGGATGGAGGAGGTTTTGGTACTTCCATGTTTTTTTTTTTTTTTGTGAGAATAAAGAAAAAGTCTATTTGCAACCGGTCAAGGGAACTGCAGGGACACCGCGTCCCATGTGGCCGGTTGCAAAAAGACTTTAACCAGATTTTCCCTCTCTCTTAATCTTTTAATTTTCTCTTCATAATCTTCTATTTTTCCTCCATGGTTTGTTATTTTCCTTTTCCTTGTTTTAAGTTTATTAGCTTGTCAATGAGCAGATGCTTCTCCATGAGTGCACTTCTCATGCTGGTAGAGACCTGCTTCATGCTCTTCTGGTATCCTTTTTTACATATTGTTTCATTAACGATGCCCTCGTTTTTTTCCTCACCAGCTTGTAAGCAGTAGAGGATATGGCCTTCTTGGCATCTGGTTCGGACTAGTGGGATTTCAATGGGCTAGAACAATAACCAAAGATTAGAATCAACATGGGGAAAAGCCAAATTGAAAAAAAACCATTAAAATCAAAGATGAAAAACTCGAAATCTAAATCCAAAATTAAAATAGACCAAAACCCATGTCTACAAACTAGAAGAAAACCCAACCAAGTTCCACAACTGAAAATTAATTATAAATCAAAACAGAGCCACGAAGAAATAGAACTTTGAATCGAACTCCCAAATCTAAAATCAACCAAAACCTAAATAAAATAATTAGAAAAAAAATCCAAAACCACCCACCAAAACAAAAATGAGCCAATCACACAAGTGCACCCTAGAGAGTTAAGGACCAGTCTTCATAGCATACAAGATAAAGAAGAAATTCTTGAGAGAGAGAGAGGAAAGGTAGAGCTCAATCGGTTACACAAAGAGGGAGAAAAGCCTTCATCTTTACGAGTTCAAGCTTGGGGGCAAATGATCTGGGATTCAGGCTCCTTTTTCCCTCTCTCTTCAGTGTGTTCTTTCTCCAAATGGTGTACTTTACTCTCAAGAACTTAAGGTTGCCTAGTTTTGGAATCCACATTAACTACGCAGAGATCTCCAGTTTTCCTTTTCTTTTGGTTTTCTTTGGCTTCTGAAATCTGAATTCTTCCCCTTTCCCTTTTCGTATGTATTATGTCATCTTCATCTTCTTCTTCGTCTTTTTCTTCTTCTTTTTTTTTTCTTATTTTTTTATGGGCTGACGTAGCATGCCCATTTCCCCATGGTTTCACGGGCCAGTTGTCTATAGCAAAACTAGAGAATAAATAAAACTAATATTCGTTAATTGAAATCTCCCTTTGGCCCCCCTAGAAACTTTATGAAATGATGTCTCTCTCTCTAATCTCTCATACGTGAGCTTACCTATGTATGCTTACTTTTTCCTCTCTAAAAGATATGGTTTGGCCCTCATTAAATATCCTTTTTTTAATAAGCAAGATGATATTAGAAATAGGCATGTTGGGTGGCCTCCCGCATTCGGCCTACTCGACTCACTCGTCCGGCCCAATTTACCCCTCCCCTCGTGTCTCGACTCTCTCACTCTCAAACCCTCTCTCTCAACTCTCTCACTTGTCGTCGCTACAGCTCAAGTTGTTGCTATTGTTGAAACCAGCCGTCACTCCATCTCACATTGTAGTTGTAAGTATCTCAAACTCGAAATCTTAATTTATTTCAAAATCTGAATTATATTTGTTTTATTTTTTGTAATAGACGATAAGATTGTTTTAAGAATGATGTGGTTGTGTTTTTGATCCTGTGGAGTTTAATTTTTGAGAGATTCGAATTTCTGTGTTTGGGAGTTTATTTTTGGATGTTGTGGTATTTGAGGCCCACAAGCAGGTGGATGGTCAGGGGGCCCAATCTGTCCCCGGCATTTGGGCCAAGGCACTCACCCAAATAGAACGGGGATGGGGCTCTTAGCTGCCCGCTGGTTAGGGGTGGGTAGCACCATTAATTAATAATGTGAAAAATAAATCTTTTTTAGAAAAGATTAGGGAAGTGGTGCCCAATAAACAACTTTAAAAGTGAAATAGTACATCCTGGGTATAAAAGTAATTAAGAAAAGATACCAAATTCAAGATGAGCGGCGTAGATGGATGGACGGACCAGATGGTAGTTGATAGATTGGGAGGCTGATAGTTCTTCGGTTGGAGCATAGGTGGATGGATGGTGACAAATTTAGCATTCCACGCAACAAAACCATAGAGAGAAGAGAGAAAGAACAAAGAAAGAGAAAAGTGACGTGGAGAAGAGAGAAGAAAGGGAAGAGCTAAGAAGAGAGGGAAATATCCATTTAATGAGTAATAATAATATGATTTAAGAAGAAAAATAATATTTTTGATATATACGACAGAATAGATTTTGTGATTAACTTTAACATTGACACGTAGAACCTATTAATTATCAAATCAAGATTTAATTTTAATTTTAACAAAAAGTTATTATATTCTTAAGTCAGTGTGTAGAATATATCATGCATATCACTTAAATTGTAAGATTTGATTGATAAGATTTAAAATTTAAAATTTATCTTTAAAATATTTATGTCATATAAGTACTTTACTTCGGCAAACATACATTCAATAGCTATTTTGTCCCAACAATCCGACAACTATAAAATGTTACGTTATTCACACATTTTTTTGTTGCTTTTGACATTCCTTGTAATGCTGATTGTATTTAAGAAAAATTTACAAAAAATTTACTTATCCATGCGTCAGCTATTGATATGCTGAAAATTATAAAATTTGAAAAATTTAAATTTAAATTTCAAAAGAAAACTAATAAAATGAATCTTTGGAAGTACAGTTGGAAGTATATGTATTATGTAGCACTATTCTCCTATGTATAATGGAGAGTGTTACTGTTATATGTGAGAAACTCTTGAGGCTGTTCGAGCTCATGTCATCGTTCATATTTCAGCAAAGAACCCCATCCCTGTTTTCTAGTTCTCTCCGAGACAAGTCCATCCCATTGGGAGGAACATGTAAAATTGAGTCAAAGAGAAGCATAAAATGAGGAGCCTTGCTTTACATTTATCATGGTGAAATTGAAATGAGAACGGGTCTCCCAAGCTCTGTGCCTTTTGGGTTGTTCCCTTTGATAGTTGTGACTTTTCTTCATTGGGTAATGCTTATCTTCGATATGAGAGCAAGATGGCAATAGGGAGGCTTTCTTTTTTCTTCTTGATGAGCATGAAAAATAATAATACCCAAGTAGGAGGTTTGAATTTGAAGCCTTACAACAACATATGCCTTATTACAACAAATAGAGGGTATTGAAATTAATTAACTTTTTTATAAAAAAAAAATGCAAAATGGTACCAAAAGTTTGATCAATGTGACAATGCCCATGTTTCTTGGTTGAATAGAGAAGGGAATAATAAAAAATGTCAGTTATTTATCGCAATTGACTGCTTCTTTCGAAGACATTTTCTACGCTCTCATTTTCCATATTCTATAATTTATTCTGAAGTCAGTATGTAGAGCACGCCATAAACCTCACTTAAATGGTATGATTTGATTTGTAAGATCCAAATTTAAAAATCTTTTCAAATTAAAAATTTTTTTTTCTAAATCAAATTATGTCATGTAAACACTTTATTACACATTCTTTACACACCCGCTTGAGAATAGAATTTTTCTCTAGAATAAGGAAGCAAAAACTTATGGTTGCTACTATGTTGCACTTGTAGGCAGAGATCCATCAATCATCATGAAGGCATGGTGTATAAGTTGTTACAAGTGGAGTTTGAACTTCTTCCATCTTGATCATGATGTATTGTAGAAGATTACCACTTCAAGTCCAAGAAAACAGTATAGAAGATGCAATCTTTGGTGAAGAATAAGCTTTAGTTTCACAAAATAAATATGATTAGATCAACAACATATAACCGAAAGATACATAATTCCCCACTATTACGATAAGAGAAATACTTTAGTCACAAAGAGACTACACAAAAATAAACTCACAAACTAATGTGGCTTAATGCAGTATGTCATATTGTAAAATTACTTTTATTATAAAGTAGATCTAAAAGATCATATGAAGTCACGTCAGTTTATGGATTTATTTTTATACTCTCTTCGTATCCGTAGTACTTCTCTTACGATAAACAAAGAGTGACCAAAGAATTATTGAACTCTGCTATGTCAACAAAATAATACTAGCAGAGTAGTATGAGCATTTTCCGGTCAATGAAAGTGAGAATTGGACAAAATAAACTACTTTACGAAGAATGCCATAGAGGAACAGTATTCACACTATGCATTAGAGTGATAAAGCCCGGACTCTTGAGAGGATTATTTCTTTTTCTTTTTCTTTTAATTGTTGTTGGTAATTTTAGCTTTTAAAACAAAGAGATGATTTGCACATCATAAAGATTTGAGCCGTTAAAAGAATAAACTTGATTTGGTGTTATTTTGAGAGAGAGAGAGACCACCTTCTCTCAAAGGGGCAAGGAAAAGGTGACTTGCATTTCCAATGCAGATCCAAATATAAATAATGTCTTATTATATTGGAAGTTCAAAGTTTCAAACAGCTGAAGCGAATCTCTTTCCCATCAAAGCAGAAACAAGAAGAAACAAAAAGGAACAGAATGAAACAGACCATGAAATTTAGCACCTAACAGCAACTTTTAAGTGTGTGGACAGCAAAGAAATCATAGGAGAAAACAAAGGTTTCCAGTGCTGAGATTTGACTTAAATATCTGAAATCTCACTAGAAAAGAAGAAGAAGAAACAAAAGGAACAGAATGAAAGAGATGATGAAATTTAGCACCTAGCAGCACCTCTAAGTGTGGAGAGCAAATAAAGCATCAGGGAAAAAAATGGTTTCTAGTGTTGAGATTCGGTTTAAATATCAGAAATCGTACATTATACATCAAATTACTTGAGAAGTTGCTAAGATTGAGATACAAGTGAAATCCAATGTTTGATATGTTCTCTTTCTTTTCAATGTGTACTAAAAACTAGTAGCTCAATTCGATTCTAATTACAAACCGATTGAAAGTGAAGAAAAAACGAAATATGGCACCAATCCTTCTTGATCGGATGGCAAGAAAATTTATATGAGTTTTGGAACAAAACCCAAAGATCCACCTCGCACAAAGAAGGGAAAAAAAAAAAAAAAAAAAAAAAAGAGCAAGGCACCGCAAGCACTCAATCTAAGAGGTATATTTTGGTTCTCTGACTTGTCTTTCCCATCAAGAATCACCATGCTTGTGCCAACAAACAAGCATGGCGACACAGCGTCTCATGATGTAAAATCTAGCCTTCTGTTCCTTTGCTACGCTAGTACACTTACGGCCGATGGAAGAGTTCTTTTGTGAGCAGCTCCGGGGAAGGGTGCACTTTGAGGAGGAGCTTTTCTGGGAAAAACTCCTCAGGAGATTGGACTTTGAAGAAGAGCTCTTTGTTGAAGAACTCCTTGAAAATAGAGATTTGGAAGAAGTGGAGCAATGGCTACTTGAACCTTCCTTCTTTGATGGCTTCCATATCTCATCCATGTAATGCTCCTTATATATCTGAGGTTGGTGCTCCTTTCCTCTCCTTCACTACTTTGTATAAATCTCTCTCTCTCTCTCTCTCTCTCTGTGGTGTGGGCAGAGAGAAACAGAGGTGAAATGGGAAAGATTTATGGGGAAATTAGAATAGTAGTAGTGAGATTTGAACTTGAGATTAGGTGGTAGAGAGTGTGATCTAGTGTTTGAAATGCCAAAGGTGCCATGTCACACTTTTTTGCCAACTTGGCACCATGTTATTGGCTACATCTGTGAGTGCTCTAGTTCAGCTTCTCACATATTATAGTTTCCTCCTAATTGCTGTGTTGGACCTCCTCATTGTGGAGATCCATAACTCTTGTACGGTTCTCCGTTGTAAACTTAAAAATCACACATATTTAGAAGGGTATGGGAGGCAGTGGTCATTGGACAGTGACTAGCTGGTCCTCATGTGCAGGAACAGAGCAGGACTGTGCCCATTGTTCTGCAAAAATTGATACCTTTGTTTTGATACTTTTAAAGATTTCTGTAAACAAGGCTCCTTGATATATATATATATATATATATATATATATATATATATATATATATGACATTATAAAAGATGGAAGGAATCTGGAGTTAACTTGTGCTCCTGTTACAAATTACAATGCTCTCTCTCTTAGAAAATCATGTTGGAATCTTAAAAACTGTGTTATAAGGTTGGTTACATATAATAATAATAATTCACATTTAGTTGTCTCTGGTGTAATTGCTATGTTTTACTTCTCATGTTCTTTTAGGTAAGCTGATGTGCAAGTTTATGAACAAACAAATTCTTTTTGTGAAAATAGGGTTACCCTTCTTTTTTTCACAAATATGTAGTTTTATTATGGTAATTGTCTATGACATAATGCAATATTTTGGAATAAAGCAATTCTTGGATAGAACTTAGACTGCGTTTGAATGTTGAATTGAGTTGAGTTTTCTATAAATAGTAGTGAGTTGAGATAATGGAGTGAATTCTGTGAGGCCCACCTAATATGAGTTTAGATATATTTATGAGAAGTTGAAAAAGGTTGTGAGTCTCATATATAAAGAAGTTTTGAGTTAAAAAAGGTTGTAGATCTCATGTGTAAAGAAGTTTTGAGTTAAGATGAGTTTAATGATTTGATAGTTGAGTGTTTGGATATTAGAAGAAATCTAAATCTGAACTAAACTCAGCTGAGCCGAGTGTAGTCAATGAACCAAACGAACCCTTAAAAGTTCGATTCTGAAAAGAGAAAGATACATCATATGGTCCTTATTACATTAATTACTATTGGTATAAAATTTTTGTACATGTAGATCCCACGTAAGCATTTAATATTGTGTCTATCTCTCTCCAATTGGACCATCCAATTTGGTCAAGAAAATAGTGAAGATCTCAGTTGAATATTTTGATCCATTAAATGCATTCAATTCTCTCACTCATATATATTTATTTTTGATGTGAATATTTCAAGCTCATATACTACCCTACCTAAATATACCTTTATAGAGTGAGAAACCATGAAGTGTGCATATACTATGTTGGAGGTTTAGATACACAAGCACATGCAACCATTTGGAGCAGCAGTCAGATTGCCTGTAATATTTACAAATTAATTCATTTAAGGTACAACTCCAATTTTAAAATATTCAATCAGGATGCTTTGTTGAACCCATCATGTGAAAAAACCAGTCTCTGCCTCTTATTTCCAGATTCTTGTAGGAATATCTAATCTCAAATCAGGGTTTTTTTTTTCCTTTAAAATATTTATCTTCCAATGCCATGAAAATAAGGAAATATATAAATAAAATAGCCAAATAGGGAATCTTAAAACGAGAAAGTTTAAAATAAATAAATTAATTAATTAAAAAAAAAGGTTTTTATGTAATTTGACTAGTCAAAATTAGTCCCAATACAAACATTCAAGTCCTTTGTTTGTAAAATGTGAATGTTAACATAAAAAATAAAGGAAATTACAGGCCCCATGTGAGACCTTTAAAGAATATTAGACTCATCGTTTAAAGGAATACTTGACCATAACTGAGTATTTGAGATCAATGAATAAGATTAGAGCAATTTTCTTTTTTTTTTTTTTTTTAGCCGAGCATTACATAGAATTTGTAAGTAAAGAATGACAGCTCCATAGATAAGAACAATGAGCACATGAAATATCCCAAAACTCAAGCACTTAATTCTTTTACGAGAATTTGGATATCTTAAAGTTTATATTAACAGAAAGATATATGCATAAAAAAAAGTCATATTACAATTTATTGTCGAATGTGTGAAATTTTTGGATAACATTAAGGAAAATGATACTATGCCGCTTGAGTTTGTCCCCTTAAGTTGACCGCTCATATATTTTATTTTTTTAATTTTTTTGCTTAATGGTTAAAGAAGTGACTATTAGTGTATTGATTTTTTTTCAATTTTTAAAAAATATTTAAAGATATTTAAAAAATGTTTAAAAAAAATGTAATTTGCACTAGGAGAATGCCTAGTGGTCAAACCTGGGCAACATAGTAGCACTACCCTCGTTGCAAAAATGGCATGGTACTCGGTAGATGGGATACAACATGGTATAAAATTGTAGGTTAAGTGCAATGTAGTTCACATGTAATAATGAAGTATAGTAACAAAAGAAAATTTTAGTTTGCCCTTGCGTTTGCCCTCTATTGCATTTTTTATTTTTTAAAATGTTTAAAGAAGTTACTACTAGTAAATTTATGTTTTTTTTTTAATTTTATTAAAAAAAAGTAGAATGAATTAGCAGTCACGCCCAACTGTAAGAGCTGGGCGACACAGTAACATGACCATCATGGAGGTTGGATATTTACGGAAATGTTAATTATTCTAGTATTTAGAGCTACTTGTATTGTATTTAAACGAAATAAGTTTCAATTTCTCCCCTTTTAGGAGGAGTTAGATTGTAATGTTACATTAGGACCTAGGGTCCCTAAAGCCTGTGTTGCATGTCATTTTAGTTTTTGTGGGGACTACTAATATCCTAACTCTTGTGGCCATCTATTGTCCATTTCGATATATAGATCAGCAATTCGAGACATCGGTTTTTAAGTTATTAGAAAGGAGGATGGAATGGAAAAAAGATGATGAATAATGTGTTGGAAAATGAGGCCACAAAGAAGGGGCAAAGAAGCAGCAGCAGCTAGGGGCCTCTTAGACATGGGCATGCACGTATAGCTGTTATGCCAAGTGGCTCTCTTCCCCCAACCATGCATCTGGCCCCCCCTTCCCCCATCTAGTGAATAAATGCTATGATAATGCACAAATAGAAACTAAGGCTGGATTTAGATGTTGAGTTAAATTAAATTAAATTGAGTTCTTTATAAATAGTAGTGAGTTGAGATAGTAGAGTGAGTTTTGTAAGACCCACTTAAGATGAGTTTAGATATGTTTAGATATTAAGATGGGTTTAGATGTATTTGATGTTGAAAAAAAAGTTGTGGGTCTCGCGTATAAAGAGATGTTGAGTTGAAAAAGATTGTGGGTCCCACGTGTAAAGATGTTTTAAGTTGAAATGAGTTTAGTAATTTGAGAATTAAATGTTTAGATATTAGAAGAGGTCTAAATCTGAACTGAAATCGGTCAAGGAATCAAATACAATCTAAATAATCAATAAATGATTGATTGGAAGGAAAAGGAACACGTTGAGAACCTAAAATAATGCCAAATTGCGTAGTGTTCTTGATATTTTTTTCATTTTAAAGTAAGTGTTTTATAGGTCAGTTTATTCACACACACTCAATACAGTACTGATGATGTATTTAGATACTGACTTGTACGTAGCACGACTGTTTCATCTCCCAAAGAGGAGTTAACAATGTTTTTTTAGGTTTGGTCATGTGGGGATCATGAGATGATCATACTAGCTAGCAATTGGATCATGCACATGGAAACATGTGGTGTGCACAAGAGCTGTCGAGGAGGTGTGAGCGAGCTAGGCACACCTTATAAACGTGGATCCTTGCAACACAGACTTAGAACTCAAGCAATACTGGTCAAACTAAGTAATAAATACTTCTTTAATTTGGTGCATATGGTCCATTGCATTTACTTCTGTCTGAAAATCTTCCTGTAGCCAATTAAATAATTCGGACTTGCCTCCTTTGCTTATTAAATCCATCTTAACTCATCATTATAATTTTTTTAAATTTTAATATAAAATATAATAAACAATTTAAATTTTTTAAATCTCAAAATAATAATAATATTAAAAAATAATATTTTAATAATATTTTATTATCTCAACTCAACTCAATTCAGTTCAACATCAAAACATAGCTCTCTATATGAGCTTATATATCAACACAATTCCCAACAAATGAGACGGTAATATTGTAAACATGGAAAAAAAAAAAACATTACATGTGATGTGAAAATATTTTGAATCTGTTTTTGAATATATAAAATGATCTGAATCTATTTCAATATTCTATTATGATATGACGTGATATTTGAAAACTTTTGACATAGCTCAATAAATTGTGTGCAATTTTGGATCTGACAGGATAGTTTAGGGGTTGAGTCCAATTTTCTGACATAATTTTTGACCCAAATGTGATCCATTACGAAGTAATTGGACACGATGGAGAACTTGAAATCTTTCATCAGAGGAGACAGGAAATCGAATTTGCTGTCTAAAAAGTTCTCTCGATGAAGGGGAATCGAACCATAGGGTCAAATGTGTTCTGATTGACAGCAGCTCACCTCGTACCTTTTCTGAGGTAACTGGAAGTAAATTCAGTCTCAAAACGGCCGTAAGGATAGTTTTATTACACACATTTTTCAACCATCATCTTTTGTTTTCTTGCTACTGCTGGAATGGATATTATAGGGGTTCTTGCAGAGAAAAACAGATACCCCTTCCATCGTAGAGCCGTGTGGAAGAATGTTTTAACAACTAGTTTTAAGTTACATTTAGATGTTGAAGTAAGTTGAATTAAGTTGAGTTGAAATGATAAAATATTGTTAGAATATTATTTTTTAATATTATTATTATTTTAGGATTTGAAAAAATTGAATTGTTTATTATATTTTGTGTTAAAATTTAAAAAAATTGTAATGATGAATTAAGATGAGTTGAGAGAAATTAAAGATTCAATGTTTTCTTTCTCATATCCGTGAGTTGAATAAGAAGCTTCATAATGCATGCTTGACCTTCCCTTAGGTCCCTTGTTGCCTTACATCAACCTTTTCTTATGTATTGACACCGGGTGTCTAGGAACAATGTCTTGACTAATCTCCAGAGTGCACATGCCTTGAACAAGAAGTTTTTCAGAAGTGCACCTTGGATAATTTAAGGGACAAGTCTCTAGTCCAATTGTCTCTAGAGATTGTTTGCATCAAATGAGATTCAAACTTTAGACCTAGAGAGAGCATGCCTCCAAGACCAAGACTATTACCACTTGAGCCAACTCCTAGGGATCAGTTGAACTACATCAACCTTCGAATGGTCATCTGACCAGTGTGTTCTTTGAGGGGTAATGTCATTGTTTCAAAACACAAAGGAAATAATGTGGAGTTATTAATCAAAAACCGGAGCGAGAGAGAGAGAGAGAACTGGATACATTTATCACCTCAATCCGTTCATATTTAAGGGAAAATACATTTGTAGCAAAAGCCACAACTGCAATTGATTGCCCTTCAACATCAGGATCCTTGAAGTAGCGTTCCTCCTGATCGGGGAGCTCCTATTGATTAATGAAATGCGGCTGCCAAAAAAACTCTGTTATCTTAGCAAACCTGAATAAGATAAAGAATGAGTATTTTTGCAAGTTTCTAATGGTGGTTTATAAGTTTCCTTTTAAGGAATTTAAGCACTTCTGGACAAAAGTGTTGGAAGTTTCGGATGAATGATCGTAATAGCAATTGTGTAAAAACATCACAATCACATAACAAGCTCATATCAATTCTCCCTTCATTAACTTTCATCCCAGAGGTAATCTTGACTCTGATGTCCCCTTCTAAAATGATCAATCAACTAGAAAAAAAAGTAACGCTTAGTTAATGTGTTTTCCAGTCATTGTTTTGGTTCTTCCATCATTTTTTTTTTTTTTTTATCAGTAAGTTTTTGTTCTTTCTTCAATTAAAGTAATACTCCTAAAATTAATTTCCTTATGCCCCCCAAGTATGACTGTAAGCCCAACTTGATAGCAATAAATTAAAGACAAGCAAAGCTGGGCAGAGCATGGTTCAGGTCATTTAAGCTATGCACGTATGCTTGTTGGAGACCAGTTAAACCCCTGGACGTATATATTGCCAACTGATTATAGTTTTTTGCTTTATAAGTTACAGGTTGTTGCTCAAGTCTCTCTTACATTACTTCAACAAGCACACAAAAAGTTTGCACAATGCAAAGGCATCAAGCTTCAGTACGTTGAAACTAACCAAGTGAAACAGAAAAACTTTAGAGAGTTCACATGCTTATAATTTTTTTAAAGAAATAAAGAAATAATCATGATAACTCAAAACTAGTGCTAAGCCACTCTAGATAAATAACACAAACATCCAACAAAATTCAAATATCTGTATCTGTGGTATGTAATAGAACATTTTCCTTCCTCATTTCAAAGCTCAAGTACTTGAATGCAATGCATTGATCAGAAAACGCACAATTAGACCCTGCATACCTGGAGGTCGCTAATAAACAAAAGGAATGAACTTGTATCTAACTTTAGCCGCATACTCCACATATCCATCCCCGAAAGTCTCGATCATCAAAGCCTCCTCCAGCTTTGCCTTCTGCTCGTAGTACAGCAAACAAACTGCTACAACAAACAGCGAGCTCAAAGGTGCTCGAAGTGCAACAGAGTAAGTTACAAACAGTAGCATTGTGGATGAATATATCGGATGGCGGACCCAGCGATATGGACCAAACTGCACTACAGCAGTTGGTTCAACCACCTTTTCCGAATAGTTTGCAAGATACAACGTCGCCTTATACTGCATCAAGAGAGTTGCAATGATCGAAATCCAAATTGGCACATTGCTCCACCCGCCGGGGATATGATGCAGCTCTGGCCCTTCAAATGCGGCCAACCAGTGCCCAGCCATGACTCCCACACAGAACAAAAGTCGGTACCACTTGGGCGGGTTCACGTCCCACTTGGGGTCATGCGTGCGAGCATTGTAATCCCCATATAACCGTTTCCTTACACTAACATTGAAGAAAAAGAAATAATGGTACACAAAGAAGAAAACGAAAGGCCAACCTTCAAGAAAGCCATTGAAATGGGCGGGTGGGACAAGAGTGAGCCAAGTAAATGCTGAGGTAACAATGGCAAGTTGCTCAAATATGCTAGCTTCACCACGTGCGTGCTTGCGGAAGCAGTATAACCCAAAAACAGCAAGCGAAATCGCCACGAACCACGGCCAGAACAACCAAGTCCAGCTGAAGAACATCCAGAAAAAGGGGTTGAAAAGCATATTCACAGTCCATTTTGTGGCTGCAATTGCTATGGATAAGACCCCAGACCATTTAACGATATCAATAGGAGTTAAATGAGAAAGGGTTCTCTTCAACGAATCAAGTGAGAAGTTTTTTAGGGCTTTCAGCAGTGGATTCTGAGAATCTGAGCTGGCGGTGTTGGAATATGAGCACTTGAGAGGAGGTAACAAATGACTTCTCAATTTGGTTACTGATAATGATATCGGGATTACATTAGAAGAGCAATGTAACGGGGATTTAGTGGGTTCAAGGCTTTGGTGGCGCTGATGAAAACCGACCGGCAAACGTTTGTTCAAATGTCTGAAAGAAACTTTATTGTTTGTGGTTAAAAACCTAAAAGGGAGGATTTGGGAGTGGAGAAGCAGTGAGCTTGCTTCCATAGTTGTCTGATGCAAATCAGTAATGGTTTCTTACGAAAATTCAGCTGAGCTGAGCATTGTTTCGAGCAGGAAACGAAAGCAAAGGGATTTGGGGAAGAGAGAATCGCGCCATCGACTATAGTGGCACGATGGGAGTACGGTTTAGCGGATATAAGGATATAATCGGGCCAAACCCACTTTAGTAAATCTGTAACGGCCCACATTTGAAATTGAGAAATGAATGGAATTGAGTTCTTCTACTCATCATTCCTATATCATATATTTTTTAAGAGAAAAAAAAAATTAAAAATTAAAAAAATTAAAAATTATGTATAATGTATAGTATAAAAATGATGAATATAATTTTTCTAATCTAAATAGCTACGCATATATCTTATTATATTTAATAATATTTTGATTACAAGTATTAATTTTAAAAAAATTATTTGTAGACTCTCTCGTGCATTTTGTTTTTTGAAAAAATAGGTAAGTATAAAATCTATATAAAAAACTTACATTTGAATGATCAACCTTACTATTTTTTGAAGGGAATGTGCGATATTTATACATTTTAGAACTTTATGTTGATTTCATCTATCTCTTTAAGGCCTGATTTGAATAGTGAGTTGAGATGAGATGAGTTGAGATGATTTGTAAATATTAGCGAGATATTTAAGTTGAGATGAAATGAGTTAGAAATAGTTTGAGACTTGAGTTAAAATGTTTTATGGAGTTTCATAAAATAAGAGAGAAAAAGTTAAATAAAAATATTATAAAATTAAAATATTGTTAAAATATAATTTGTTAATAAATTATTTTTATTTTGGGATTTGAAATGTTGAATTGTTTTTTGTATTTTGTTTAAAAATTTTTAAAAATTGTAATAATTAGATAACAATTAAATGAAAAAAATTAAAAATTAAAAATTAAAAATTATTTATATTTATAATATTTAAATATTAAGATGAGATGAAAACTTATTTCTATACCAACAAGCATAAGTTGCTAATGACATAGATGATGCTGGCGTACTTTCAAGTCTTGGCCCATAGCCATAGGGTCGCTTTCCATTGATTTATATTAGAGTTTTCCTTCTTTTATCTCAACTAATTTTATTACAATTCCTTTTAATTATTATAAATTTTTTAAAATTTTAAATAAAATCTAATAAATAATTCAATATTTTTAAATTAAAAAAAAACACTTGTTAATCACATTACTAAGAGCACTCCCAATGGATTTTTTATTTTATCATTTAAAATATATCACTAAAATCCACTTTTTCTATTTTACATACTGACTTTTACAATATATCATACATCAGTTTATTTATTTTTTCTTCATATCATTTAAATATTATACTTTTTAATCTTTTTTATTCATTTCAAATATTTTCTCTAATTATCAATGATATCTTCATATCTTTTGATATTTACAATATCTTTTCATATACAATATTATATAATTATGTTTTATTTTAAATTAATCTAAATTTATGAGCTAAACTAAAATATAAATTAATTCCATAAAATAGACAATGGTATATACTTACAACTATACGCACAACTAACAGACATTTTGGTTTGCTATTGTATCCCAGAAAATAATCTCTTTTCTTAATACATATGATCTCGATTTCCCGTACATATGATCTCAATTAGATATTTTGGTTTGCTATTGTATCCCAGAAAATAATCTCTTTTCTTAATACATATGATCCCGATTTCCCGTACATATGATCTCAATTTTTTATACACATTCTGCACTATCATGTTCCGAAAGTTTACTTTCTAATTTATGCAATGGAAGAAAGGAATTTGGGATTGAAACCGAAATAAAGTTTACTTTCTAATTTTTGTAGTGAAAGAAAAAAATAAGAAGTAAGAGAGAGAAATGAATAACAACGGTAGTACTGTAATAAACTGTATTGTAAAGATGAAATACATAATAGATATTTTAAGCTCTTTCCTTTAAATTTTATAAAAAGTTAAATTTTACGAGAGCCATTGGTAGAGCTCTAAAATGTAAAAAAAAAAAAAAAAATTGACAAAAGTGACTGTACGAGGTATTAAAATATCTCGCGGCGCCCAAACACTCCGTATAGATACATATATGTTACATCATCATGCTTGAACGTACTGATTCGTTGATTCTGACCCAGAATTGTTATCGGCTTCAGTAACGTTATCTACCAGAATTTTTTTAAGAATCATAAATTTGAGAGAGTCAACAGAATGATATTTTCCAGATTGGGCCGTTCCTTGACACGATCCTCTCGCTCCAGAGTAAGCTTTTTTCACCTCTTGTGCTGCTGATTCTTTTCCGAAGTATTTTTTGGGGTTTGTTTTGTTTTGTTTTGTTTGTTTATTTATTTATGGTGGGCTAGAATTTGTTGAATGGTGGTGGTGGTGGAGGGAGGTCGGCGATCCAGAAAGAAGGCCTTCTGCAAGCGCCACGTGTGAATGAATATCTGGGTCGTGCGTACGGGGGATCAGGGTTTTTTAGGAGGTATTCGGCCACAATTGGAGCTCACAGGGACTTCGCTTCGAAGCTGTATTGGCTCGATTTCAAGCACGTTCCTGCAAACCCTAGATTTCGTCGGTTGTTCTCGAGTGAAGCCCCAAAGAAAAAGAGTAAGTAGTTTAAATGTTTTTTTTTTTTTTGTGTTTAATTTTAAAACTAATTGGGTGGAAGTGTTTTATGTCTTAAATACTAGCTAAAATCAATTGCACAAAAGTGGTTTCAAAGTTCTCTGGGAAATGTTAATGGCAGTGCTCTTTATTGTACAGATTATGAGAACTTTTATCCGAAGGAAAAGAAGAAAATTCCAAAGGGGAACGACCAAAAATCGGAGTCAAAAGGTGAAAAGTCTTGCTTTCAGCTTTTAAAATGGTTACCTATTATAAAATTTTCCGTCATTCATAAAACGAAAAAATCTGTTCACTCGTTGGATTTGAAATTTCCTGATTTTGACATAGACGTTGCTGATTGAGTGATGGTAATGGAAATTTGAAACAATGCAGGATATCATTCTTAACTCTTGGCATGCTTTTCTAGTCTTTATTTTCATTTCAGGACACTGACGTTGGAGAGAGTTTCTAAGGTTGTGATTGTTCTTGTATATCTTTTCTTGGTTATGATATTGCAATTTACACTGTGTGGCTCATAATTATGCTGGTGAATGGCGTGCGATTGAGCTGAAAGTAAAGTGCCCACTGTGGTTTGCACCAATATGTTGGAGTTTCAAATATGCCATTGGCAGATTTTCGTCTCTTTTTGTTTATTTATTTATTTTTTATGAGAAAGAAATTTATTTAAAACCACGTAATTATGCTTAGCCCAAGTACACAGGAAGTATACAATAGAAAACACCTAATTACAAACTAAAGCCGAAAAACAGTGCGAAAGTCAATGGAACTAAATCCATCTATACAAAACCGAAGCCCAAAGCAACAAATTAAGAAAAAAGAAGGCCCTAATTCCATCCACCGAGCGTTCTCTATTATCAAAACAGCGTCTATTCCTCTCATTCCAAATACACCACATAATACAAAGAGGAATCATCTTCCAAACAGCCGCTATTTGACGATTTCCTTGAATCCCTCTCTAACAGGCTAAAAGATTCCCTACACTATTAGGCATCACCCAAGAAATTCCAGACTTGACAAAGACCTCATCCCACGAACGCATCACAATGAAGAAGAAGGTGATCCACCGATTCTCCACACCTTTTACACATAAAGCACCAATCCATTACAATGATTCCACGCTTTCTCAGCTTATCAATAGTAAGTATTTTCCCATGAGCAGCCAACCACACGAAGAATCGGACCTTGAGAGGCACTTTGCATCTCCAAATATTTTTCCAAGGGAAAAATCACTAGAAAAATGTGGCACCAAGGTTTTGTACAAAGATCTAACCAAAAATTTCTTATTACCAAGCTGATTCCAGATTAATCTGTCCTCCCCTCCGGATTTTAAATTTAAGTCATAGAGCAAACTGTAAAAATCAGTGATAACCCCCACCTCCCAATCTTGGGCATCTCTAATAAAACTTACTGACCACTGAATAAGACCAGCAGTGTTGCTCATGCAATCAGCTACAGAGGCGCCTTTATCCAAAGCAATTCTGAAGAGGGAAGGGAAAGCAATCTTCAAGGCCACATCTTCACACCATAAATCATGCCAGAAACTGATCCGATTACCCCTACCCACTTCAAATCTGAAATTTCTGAAGAACTCCTCCCATCCATTGCGAATGAATTTCCACACTCCCACCCCATATGCCCCCATCTAACCTCATTGAGCACCAACCTCCCCAAATACTTCGTCTCTTTTTTAAAGGGGACTTTTGCATTGTGTGGGGGATGCTGCAAATTCTGAGGGCATCAGTGGATTTTCATTTCCTTTTTAAAGGGACCTTTTGCATTGCATGGTGGATGATATGAATTCTGTGCGTGGTTTTAATATTCTGGTCTGCTTTCATCTCATATTTGAAAGATGTCTCTAGTTCTTCTTCTTTTCCTCCTCCTTCTTCATCTTCTGGTTTTAAGGGCTTATGGCTAAGCATCCAAGCTTTATTGTGATTTTTATTTTTGGGTTCTTATAAACTAGAGGGAAGAAAATTAGAACAATCTTTGATTTTTTTTTTTTTTTTTCTGAGGTTGGAAAACTACTACGATGTTTTCCTGTTAAATTACCTCTTGATCTTGATCATAATAAATATTCATTTCCTCTTTTATAAATTGTTCATGCATCTTTTCATTCCTTTACGAGTATGAGATATAGACATTCAACAATTCTACTTATAAAAATATCAGACATTTCAGTTCTAAGTACTTGATCATTATTCTAATTTCAGATGGCTCAAACACGGATGATCACGGGAGTTTTCAAGAAGCTTTCATGAAGCAATTTCAGAATTTAACCACCCCTTTACTCGTAATTGGCCTAGTTCTTTCGTCCTTTTCATTTGGTTCTCGTGAAGAGCAACAGGTAAGCATATCTTATAAGTAACTTCAATGGTCTTCTTGATTTTGTACAGGTTGGTTTGCAAATCCAACTATAACATTCTTCCAACACACAATTCTAATAATCATAAACAAAACCAAAGGCATAAATTTTTGTAAAGGAAATAGACATTTTACATCCATGTAAAGCAATGGTCCTATTGCCTTCTCCAAATATTTGAACTGCCTTCTTGAGTATACTTTTTGTGAAGGAAACAAACATTTGCATCTGTGTAACGATGATAGTGTGGACAACCCTACTACCACTATACTCACAACTATTAGATTGCAGTTGTCCGGTTAGACGTTATAACTTCAACCATTGATGCATCCTTAATCTGATATTGCATCCTTCTGTTCCAAAATAGGGAAGCAGAGGTAACAATAACAATATAAATCAAAAGGATTTAATTTCACTTATAAAAAAAAAAAAAATCAAAAGGATTTAATTTCAAACCGGATGTGGTGAATAAGGTGGTTTTACACATTCCAATCACATTTTGATACGTATGCATTTCAAAAAAGGAAGAATGGAACCGCACACTGGGAAGCAAATCTCATTCAACCCCCATCACTGCTCTCTCTCCTCTCTCTGCTTGGTCGTTCTCTCTCTCTCTCCCCCAAGCCATCGCACATAGCCGAAGATAAAAATTTGATTGGAGACGCCATGGAAAAGATCACAGATGACTGGGTCATGCACAGAGACTATTTTTATCGACAGACATGATCCAGTTAGCATCCTCCTGAAGAACCACATCAGTTGCTGCTACTACAACAGTGAGAAGAACAACTGCAAGAGGATGAAGACTTTGATCAGGAACTGGAACGGCTACTATCAGAACCATGATGTCAAGGGCATCTGTAGGAGCTTCAAAGTTGAGGGGTAGGGATAATTTCTTAGTATTGTTGAAGCCATTCATATTTCACTTTGACACAAAAAGCACCTTCTTCTGCTTTTGTTCCAGGAAAGGAAGAATGTTCATGGTTGCCTAGGGATGGGTTCTAGTCTGATCAGGCCATCTATATGTAGAATTGATTTGTGATATGGAGGGGAGAGAGAGAGAGCAGTGAAGGGGGAGAAGGTTGAATGAGATTTATTCCCTGTGTGCGGTTCCACTCTTCCTCTCTTGAAATGCATACGTGTTGAAATGTGATTGGTGGGTGTAAAACCCCCTTATTCACTGCATCCAGTCCCTAGCTTCTCCCAAATCAAAATCTTGGTGTGGGAGTTTCCTCTCCTTTTAAAATAATGTCTGCAGTTAGACAGTGTAACCCATCCCCCACCCCCCCCCCCCCCCCCCCCCCCCCTTCTTCTCTCCCCCTCCCTCCCAATATAATTTGGTTCATTTTCTTTCTATTTGTGTTTTGTTTTGCTTTTTTTTTTTTTTTTTGGCCTTGAATTTTGGTGGAAATTTGGTCATTTATATTGTTTAATAAGGCCCCATCCACCACTTAGATTTCTTGAGAGATAGTTCTCATGACGTCTTAGTTTATCATAAATCTTGGAGAAAACATAATGGTGAGTTTACTGTCAGATCAAATTATTAAATAATCCTTATGGAACCGAATTTTATTTTTTCCTGGAGTTTATCCCTGCTAACATCATTGATAGAAGTTGAGCCTTGGATTTTCTTATTTGATGGTTGTGTATATTTGAAATTTTGATAATACAATATGCCTTTTGTTATGTATAAAAAAATCATGTGTTTCTTTTGGTGATTAAACAAGTATCTAGTAGCCCATTAGACAAAGTGGTCTGTTTCCATCAAATGAGTCTGTATTCCATTTGTGCTAGTTAAATTTGCTCAAATTTCATTTTCTTTTGTGTTTTACCAACCTCTGATCATTCTTGGAGTTGTCATTCTGCTTATTCTGGAGTTTCTAATCTTTTGCAGATTAGTTTTCAAGAGTTCAAAAACAAGCTTCTAGAACCAGGTTTGGTGGACCACATAGTTGTTTCTAATAAATCAGTTGCGAAAGTTTATGTAAGGAGTTCACC
The DNA here is from genome assembly GCF_004785595.1 of Juglans microcarpa x Juglans regia. Lineage (NCBI taxonomy): Eukaryota > Viridiplantae > Streptophyta > Magnoliopsida > Fagales > Juglandaceae > Juglans > Juglans microcarpa x Juglans regia. The sequence continues at coordinate 7,052,849 of NC_054607.1, forward strand.
ACGCAATCAAACAAGCGATGATGTTGTGCAGGGACCCCTTAATGGTACCCCGGCAAAAGGAAAGGGGGGCCAGTATAAGTACTATTTCAACATTGGAAGTGTTGAATCTTTTGAGGAAAAGCTAGAGGAAGCCCAGGAAGCATTGGGGATAGATCCGCATGATCATCTTCCTGTGATGTACATGTCTGAAATGGTTTGGTACCAGGAATTGATGAGATTTGCACCAACTATCTTGCTTCTGGGATCCCTTTTGTTCATGGGGCGCCGAATGCAGGGTGGTCTGGGTGTTGGTGGTAATGGTGGAAAGGGTGCCCGTGGGATATTCAACATAGGAAAAGCCCATGTTACAAAAGTAGATAAAAATGCAAAGAATAAGGTAAGGTTTATCTTTCTGCGATGGGAGCTATTTGCTTGCTGTATCCAATTTTAGTACTAATTTATGTTTCCTTTCTTAGCCATAATTAAAAGATTTCTAAGAAAGCTATTCAAGAGGCCTTTTTTCGTGGTTGGTCAGGTCTATTTCAAAGATGTTGCTGGCTGTGATGAGGCAAAGCAGGAAATTATGGAATTTGTGCACTTCCTGAAGCATCCGAAGAAGTATGAGGACTTGGGAGCAAGGATTCCTAAAGGGGCTCTCTTGGTAGGGCCTCCAGGCACAGGAAAGACCCTTCTAGCAAAAGCAACTGCAGGGGAATCTGGTGTTCCTTTTCTCTCCATATCTGGTTCAGATTTCATGGAGATGTTTGTTGGAGTTGGACCGTCCAGGGTGAGAAACTTGTTTCAAGAAGCTAGGCAGTGTGCTCCCAGTATAGTTTTTATTGATGAGATTGATGCAATTGGTCGAGCAAGGGGGCGTGGGGGTTTTGCAGGTGGCAATGATGAGCGTGAAAGTACGCTAAATCAGTTGCTGGTAGAAATGGATGGCTTTGGAACCACTTCTGGAGTTGTTGTGCTTGCTGGAACCAATAGACCTGATATTTTAGACAAAGCTCTTTTGAGGCCTGGCCGATTTGATCGCCAAATTACCATTGATAAACCTGATATTAAAGGCCGTGACCAGATATTTCGGATCTACTTGAAAAAAATAAAACTTGATCACGAGCCGTCATATTACTCTCAGAGGCTGGCAGCCCTCACACCCGGGTTTGCGGGTGCAGACATTGCAAATGTGTGTAATGAAGCTGCTCTAATTGCTGCAAGGAATGAGGGAACACAGGTCACAATGGAACATTTTGACGCAGCTATAGATAGGATCATTGGTGGTTTGGAGAAGAAGAACAAGGTAACTCATTTCTAGCCGCTTGCATTACATGATGTAGGAACTTTTAAAACTTTAACTCTATGACTATGTTCTTGTTGGGGGCAGGGTTTATTATTGTCTAGGGGTTTCTTGAATGGCCATTTCAATTCATCTGGAACTCTGCTCCCTATCACAGCTCGTGTTATATTGCTGGGCAAGTTACACTTTACACCCTTGTTGAATTTGTTTTGCCAACATCTGGTTTGAAAAATTATAGTTTATCCATGGGAGTTCAGATTGTTATGATGCTGTTATTATATATTCAATTTTATTTGCAAGACATGATTTAAACTGCTCTATTTTAAATGATTTAAGACCGAAAATATATTAGACTGTGACCTCAAGTGGTTTTTTTTCTTGCATCCTTTTGAACAGCAGGTTGGCAACTCAAACTTGACCCAAACAACTAGTTGTTAGATTGTAATCAATCCCAAGTTGCTTCTTAATGAAGACAATAGGAAGCCTGGGATTTGGCCATTATTTGTAATGCGGACAATTTTCATGACTTGCTTGTATCTCTTACTAGTGCTTAGTTGTCATTAGGCATGTTCGATTTATACTCCGTGTACTTGGGCTATGCCTCTTACTATCAATAAAATTTTACTTGTCAAAAAAAAAAAAAGAGGGAGGAAGCCTGAATGGTTTCTTTCGCTGCACTGGACCTTCCATTTGGTAGGTCCATATGTGTTTCGAAACTTCCGCTTTGCTAGAAAGGGTTCTTGATTTATAGGGAAAAGGGGTTTTATTTATTTATTTTTTATAATCTGACCATTTCCCACTTTGATCAACATGAGAACTTCTGACATCCTTGTTTGTCAAGCAGGTGATAAGCAAGCTGGAACGCCGCACTGTTGCCTACCATGAATCGGGTCATGCTGTTGCCGGCTGGTTTTTAGAATATGCAGAACCATTGTTGAAAGTGACAATTGTGCCTCGTGGTACAGCAGCTCTTGGATTCGCCCAATACGTTCCTAATGAAAACCTTCTCATGACTAAGGAGCAGCTTTTTGATATGACATGCATGACTCTTGGTGGTCGGGCAGCTGAACAGGTAGCCAAGGATTTCTGCTACTCTTATCATCTAAAGCCATGAAGTTTTGCTACTCTTCTCGTCTATTTGGATGGCTGAGTTCTATAAGTCCTTTGTAGCATAGATTGTTTACATTTTCAACCATGTTGCAGAAAGTTTACAATTTTGGTAACTTCATATCACCCGATCTTGCACCCACCAAACCTATCAATATTTTTGGAAATGGAAAGAATAAATTGAAATTCTAGTCTAATGACTTAAGCCATTCAAATATAATCGTGTTGATGTGGACTTTCACCTCATTTTGGATGCAGGTGCTCTTGGGAAAAATCTCAACAGGTGCCCAAAATGATTTGGAGAAGGTGACAAAGATGACCTACGCTCAAGTAGCCGTCTATGGCTTTAGTGAGAAGGTGGGTCTCCTCTCTTTCCCTCAAAGGGATGACACATTTGAGATGACCAAACCCTACAGCAGCAAGACTGCGGCTATTATTGACATTGAAGTGCGAGAATGGGTGGGCAAGGCATATGAGCACACAGTCCAGCTTTTAGAGGAACACAAAGAGCAAGTGGCTCAAATTGCCGAGCTGTTGCTTGAAAAGGAAGTTCTTCACCAAGATGATCTAGCTCGAGTTTTAGGTGAGCGACCGTTCAAATCGAGCGAGATCACGAATTACGATAGATTTAAGCAAGGGTTTGAAGAGGAAGATCATAAGACTGCGGACATGCCTGTTAATGGGTCTGAGGAGGATGGTTCTGCACCCCTAGAACCTCAAGTAGTCCCCGCTTGAGTACTGAGGACGTTGTCTGTAATTGTACATGGAATAAATTGTTTTTCATTTTTTCTTTTTTTGGACAAAAACTATACATCCAGTATGTTATTATTATAGTCATTTTTGCTTCAAAAGATCATTTTGGAATACACATTTCTTGTGTAATTTCTGGGTAGTGTATCTCCCAATTTCCTGTCCAATTTGCTAGCATGATTTTCATATCGTATCAATCATCCTTGTCAAGCAGCTTGGTCTTTTGTTTTGTATCTGCTATGTAAAAAAACTCTCACCTTATCTCATCTCATCTTATCTAATTTTAACTAAAAATTTCACTACTATTTATAAATTATCTTAACTCATCTCATCTCTGAATTCAAACGGACCAGTCTAATGCATTTATCTTGCATGATAGTATTAGCTTTTCGTAGCCATTTCGAGGATTGGAGATTTCTAAGAAGTCCTTGGTGTATTGCAGAAGCTTCGCATATGCTCTCTTCGCTAGGCTGGCATTCTTCGCTTTCACAATGTCTCCCTCCTGCAGAAGCATGTTTCCATCATCTCACGGTGATGAAACAACTCGGCAGATCAAAGAGAGAAAAAACATATACCGAGTGTGGTAAATATATCAGTCCTTCATCAGCAGCAAATTCTAGTACTCCACAATGAGTAACTCTTCCAGCAGAAAGATTATTAAGTTCAAATAATATAGGATATTCTATGTGTAAAGATGCTGGAGCATAAAAAAATAGAAATATCTTGCTTGGTGAATAAAGGCAGACTTCTTTAAAAGCAAACCCTAATTGCATCAGCTGAAGGAGAGGTTTGAAATAGAACAGTTATTGACTTGCCAAGAGACCAAGAGCTGAGGGAGGCATAATAACTAGAAACAAAAATAAATCTCATAAGTAGTTTTTATGCTTAAAAGAACTATAAAAGAGAAGTAAATATAGACTGAACAAGCTTGAGGAGTGAGATGAGATGAGAACTTTGTAAATAGTAATACGGCATCAAGAGAGATGCAATGATCGAAATCCAAATTGGCACATTGGTCCACCCGCTGGGGATATGATGCAGCTAGGGGCGGAACTAGAATTTTGTGTGTGGAGGGGCGATAAGCAAAGTGTATCGTATGTAGGGTGAACGGTGACCAACATTTAAGGTAGCAAAGTGTGTCACTAACATTTAACATTATCCATATAAGGTAATTATCTAGGGGCAACTAAATTATTCAAGCCACCAATCTGAACCTCTCACTTGAGCTCCATCGGACTTAAGTGAATGATAAAAATTAAGATATAAATAGCTATGTGAGACTTGTTGAAAAAATCATAAAAATTAAGTATACAAACGATAAAAATTAACTATTTGGTTTTATCTTTGCCTTCACTCCTAATTGTTAATTTGATGGTAGTACATATGTACTTACTAACAAAACTAATCCAAATTAATAAATTAGTTAGTAGAAGACTTGAAAATAAAAGTGTAAATAAATAGGAAAAATGAGGTTGTAGATTTACCAAATAGCTTATAAAAAGAGACCAAGATATTTTCTTGCCTCTTATGAGATGTGAAAAAAATGAGAATGTGAGATTTTATTAATGACCAAAAATAGGTGTAAGTATGAAAAATTGTTGGAAAAACTAAAAGAAACCTAGACAACTAAGTGCTAAGTAAGATTTTTGAAATTGTTTTGTAGGGGCAAATTATCTTTATATTAGGACATCTTTAAAAAACTATATACTAAAACAAGTTTTTAAAATTTTTGGAGGGGTGATAGCCCCCCAAGCATCAATGTAGGTCCGCTTCTGGATGCAGCTCTGGCCCTTCAAATTAGGGGTGTGCAACCAGACCAATTATTTTTTTTTTCAGTCCGGTAAGAAACCCAGAAATTCGGGTGCATCCGGGCGGTTATTCCCAAATTACACCCAGGCGGGTGAGAAGAATCCGAATCCGGTTCCGTAACTGGGTCATAAAAAAAAAAAAAAAAAAAAAAAAAACTGCCCCATATGAACTGTTGAAGTGGATGAAATGTTTTATTTGGTCTCTTGACTCTCTTTGACGTGCCTTGTCTGTAAGGTTTAACTTGATGCACTTCTAGAACAAGTAACCTAAAACTCGTAATGCAAAACTCAGAAACACTATACACAAGAACTGATTGAACAAGATTTCATTAGTAAACCTTGTAGAGAATTTTCAAGGAATTCTCAACCTCCGAAAACAAACTTTCAAGATCATTCGCCTTGAAACCATTATTCTTGCCTCAGGTTTTATAGAAGCAGATGGCCAACTAACTTTCTAAAACAATCGTATGTAGTAATACGCAAGAATACAAATGTAAAACGCAGCTATCTATTAACATCATGAAACACAACGTTTCATTAAAGCCTCTAAACGCAGCTTCTAAGAAAATAAAATGCAAACTCTTTCTGTGAAGATTAAAACAATTTGTTTCATTAAAGCCTTTCCTTCCTTTGAATTCTCTAGACGGTTAAAACCGTTGCAACTGACTTCCTAACAAACTCATAACAGACTTCTCCCATGGCTTCTCTAGACTGCACCACTCCAAGGCCTCTACCAGGCACCAGTGACAATCTCCACCACTTCAAGGCCTTGCCCACAAGGCACCCGTGACAATCATTGCAAGACTGTTCCCACTAAGTGAGGATATAGAGATTTGAGTTTCCATAGTAGCTCCCAAGAGCTATCTTGACTAAGTGTCCCAACCCACTTAATCAATATCTCGGTTGAAGCATGATTCCCCACTTTTCTCATTCTTCTTTCTAAAATACGTTCAGGTTCAGGTTGCACATGCCCTTCATTGTCAACAGGAGGCAAAGTAGATAATGGAGAAATTTGATCTCCAAGTTTCATTTTCAAGCAAGATACATGGAAAACAGGATGTATCCTTGCTGAATATGGTAAAGTCAATTTATATGCCACTTGACCAATCTTTTCAACAATCTGGAAGGGACTATAAAATCGAGGGGCCAATTTCATATTTTTTTCTCAGTGCTATTGATTTTTGTCGATAAGGCTGCAGTTTAAGGAACACCCAATCACCAACTTTAAAGACTCTTTCAGTTCTCTTCTTATCAGCATATAGCTTCATTCTACTTTGTGCCTTTTCCAAATTCTCCTTTAAAAGAGAAAGTATCTCATCACGAGACTTAAGCTGCTAATCTACTCCAACATTAGCAGTAGTACCTGGAACATATGTCAACAGCTTAGGAGGGCAGATGCCATAAAGTGCTTGAAATGGAGTCATACCAAGAGATGAATGCATGGTAGCGTTGTAACACCACTTTGCCATTGGTAACCGAGCACTCCAATTCTTTGGCTTGGTGCTAATGTATGATCTCAAATAGCCTTCAACACACTTATTCAAAGCTTCTGCTTGGCCATCAGATTGGGAGTGATATGCTGAAGTGAAGGCTAAATTAGTTCCTTGCATCTCAAATAATTGCTTCCAAAATTTGCTAGTAAAGACCACATCACGATCAGATACTATGGTTTTAGGCAACCCATGAAGCTTAAAAAATCAGCAAAAAACACCTCAGCTACCTTGGCTACCTTGCTAGCTGTGCCATAGGAAAGAAGTGACCAAACTTGGTCAACCTGTCAACTACAGTGAGAATAACAGTCATTCCATTGGAACATGGAAGGCCTTCAATAAAATCTATTGCAATATCCAGCCAAGGAGTCTGAGGAATAGGTAATGGCTGCAACAGACCTGCTGGGTGTGTTGTTTCATGCTTATTCATTTGGCAAGTCTGACACTCATTGACTAATCTTCTGATATCCCTTCTCATACTAGGCCAATAAAAATCCATCCGTGCCTTCTGTAGTGTTTTATGATACCCCACATGACCTGCTTCTGGGTTATGATGGATATATTGTAAAATTTTTTGTTGAAATGATTAAGAAGGTACTATAACCAACTTACCTTTCCTCAACAAAAGGCTTGCTATATAGAGTGATCTTTAGAAACTGGACTGTCTTGCTATAAAGCAGTGATAATACTGCAGAGATCATCAGAAAGAACATAACTTTGTTTAAGCTCATCCACCCAAATGGGAGTAGGAAAAGATATGAGAGCTAATGTAGCTGTCTCCTCTATCATTTTCCTTGAAAGAGCATCTGCTGCTTTGTTGTCCCTGCCCTTCTTATATTCAATCTGGAAATCATATCCCCGCCCTTCTGTTCTAACAACTATTTCACTGCCTGTTGGTCAGTTTTGATTTTAAAAACTTGACCAAGGAGGTATGGTCTCCATCTTGCCACTGCACAAACCAATGCCAAAAGTTCTTTCTCATATGTTGAAAGTAACAAAGCCTTGCCTTTTAAAGCTTTGCTGAAGAAAGCTATTGGCTGACTTTCTTGCATCAAGACAGCACCCAGCCTCACCCTTGAGGCATCACACTCAATGGTGAACTCCTTTGAAAAATCTGGAAGCCTTAATACAAGAGGCTTGGATATTGCATTCTTTAACTGGATAAAAGTTGTCTCAGCTTCTTTATTCCAAGAAAAAGAGTTTTTCTTCAACAACTCTGTAAGTGGTGAAGCTATTAAGCCATAGTGCTTGATGAATTTCCTATAGTAACCGGTAAGGCCCAAAAATCCCCTCAATGCCTTCACTGTTTTTGGAATTGGCCAATCAATCATTGAGGAAATCTTGGCTGGATCTGCTTTAACTCCATCCACCGAGATAATATGGCCCAAATAGTCAATTTCAGGCACTGCAAATCTACACTTAGATTTCTTAGCAAATAAAGTATGTTGCTGTAAAACAGTCAAAACTACCTCTAGGTGTTCCAGATGCTGAGAAAAATCTTGGCTATTAACCAAGATATTATCGAAAAATACCAAAACAAACCTTCTAAGAAAAGGCTTGAAGATATGGTTCATTAATCCCTGAAATGTAGCAGGTGCATTGGTAAGCCCAAATGGCATTACCAAGAACTCATAATGGCCCTCATGAGTTCTAAATGCAGTTTTTGAAATATCACCTTCTTTCACCCTTATTTGATGATAACATGACCTTAAGTCAAGTTGGGAGAAAATCTTAGCTCCATAAAGCCCATCAAGAAGCTCATCAATGATAGGTATGGGAAACTTGTCTTTGATGGTTTCATTGTTAAGGGCTCGGTAGTCAATGCACATTCTCCAACTACCATAAGCTTTTTTCACCAACAACACAGATGAAGAAAATGGACTTTGGCTAGGCCTTATAACTCCATTACTAAGCAAATCTTTCAGTATCTTCTCAATCTCAGATTTTTTATAATGAACATAATGATAAGGCCTCACTAAAACTGGTTGAGCACCTTCCTTCAACAGAATCTGATGATCAAATTCTCTCGGTGGGGTAAACCCACTAGTTCTTCAAATATAGCTTTAAACTGGCCCATCAACTCTTCAACTTCACTCTGCAACTGCTCCTTAATTACACAAGTTTCCAAAGTCATTATCTGCATCAACCACCCTTGCTGCCTCACAAAAGAGGATTTCAACAGATTCAGTCCAGGTTGTGCTGCTACTGAATTAGAAACTAAGCCTTGCAAGGAAAGCTTTTTACCATTCACCACAAACTACATGGTCATATTGGTAAAATCCCAATGAATAGCCCCCAATGTCTTCAACCATTAGACACCCAATACAATATCACAACCCCCCAGATTCAATACATGAAAAGGAACCAAAAACTTGGTACCTTGAATGCTGATATTTTCTTCACATCTGCCTTGGCTAAGTATTTTAGCACCATTAGCCACCTTTACTTGAAGACCCACATCTTTGATTACCTTCAACTTTGCTGCCTCCACCACCAATGGATCCAAGAAGTTATGAGTACTTCCTGAATCCACCTAGACTTCAACAGAAAATGAACCAATCTTGCCCAACAACTTCATTGCATTACTTTTAGTACAACCAGAAATAGCATTAATAGAAACCTCAAGCTCTTCAGATACCTCTTCAAGAACTGAATTCACTTCTAGTACCAACTCCCCATCCACTTGTTTTTCTTCATTCTCTACCCTGTTATCCACATGCAACAAATAAACCTTTGGATTTTTACAAAGATGATTGGGGTTCCATTTCTCATCACAGTGGTAACAAAGTCTCTTTTTTCTTTTTTCATCCATTTGTAAAGAAGTAACTCTCTTAGCTAGAACCTGATTCCTTGGCCCTCTGTTAGAAACTTCTACTGCATTATTAACAACCCCCTTCTCACCAAGATTCAGATTATCCTTCCAAGGCCTCCTTGGGGATAAAACATACTCCTCTTGGATCTTTGCCAATCCAAAAGCAGCCCCAAGATTGATAGGATTAAACATTTAACTGGTAATCTGACTTCATCTTTTAACCCATTCAGAAAACAGTTAAGTTTATGTTTTTCAGATAATCCTTTTAATCGATTAGACAAAGCTTCAAACTGTGACTTGTACAAAGTGACAGAAGAAGTCTGCTTCAATTTCATCAAAGCCTCCATTGGGTCATCATATGCTGATGGCCTAAACCTCACTTGTAAAGCCCAAATCAAGGACTCCCATGAATTAAATTGGCCAGAATCTAACCCTTCTTGGTACCATATCAACGTCTTTCATTCCATATGATAAGAAGCCACTAATAACTTCTGATGAAATGGTGTTTGATGGTAGTCGAAATACTGAGTGGCTTTAAAAACCCACCCATTAGGATCAGTGCCATTAAAATGTGGAAAATCCAAACGCAAACCTCTATAAACTGCATTTCTATCCTCACAATTCCCCCCACGAGCTTCATGAGAATTAACATGATTAGATTCAACAACAGAACGTAGCATGTCAGTAAGTTGATCTAACCTTTCTGAAATACCATTGATTGCCTGCTGATGCTGCTCCAATTGCTTATGAACCATTTCTTGCTGCTTTTGCAAACCTTCTTGTAAACCTTTCAGAGAACCTCTCGTACTTTCTGCCATTGTAGGACCGACTACTGCTGATACCACTTGTAAGGTTCAACTTGCTGCACTTCCAAAACAGGTAACCTAAAACTCGTAATGCAAAACTCAGAAACATTTAACACAAGAACTGACTGAACAAGATTTCATTAGTAAACCTTGTAGAGAATTTTCGAGGAATTCTCAACCTCCCAAAACAGACTTTCAAGATCATTCGCCCCGAAACCATTATTCCTACCTCTGCTTTTATAGAAGCAGATGGCCAACTAACTTTCTAAAACAATCGTACGTAGTAAAATCCAAGAATACAAATGTAAAACACAGCTATCTATTTACATCATGAAACACAACATTTCATTAAAGCCTCTAAACACAACTTCTAAGAAAATAAAACGCAAACCCTTTCTGTGAAGATTAAAACGATTCGTTTCATTAAAGCCTTTCCTTCCTTTGATTCCTCTCAATGGTTAAAACCGTTGCAACTGACTTCCTAACAAACTCATAACAGACTTCTCCCATGGCTTCTCTGGACTGTACCACTTCAAGGCCTCTGCCAGGCTCCCGTGACATTGTCCCAACTCCCACGTCTTGCAATTTTTTGAAGTTCTGGTCTTTCGACAAACTAATTCGCTCTCTCTACTCTGTCCGTCTACAAGCATTTGGCGGATTTTAAGTGGGTTTGTTTTTAGAATTCTAGACAAATCGAATTGAATTTGGAGGCAAAGGTAAGAAAAGACACACACAGTCCTCGTACTTTTTTTTGTTATTGTGCCTTTTTTATTTTATTGTTTCATGTTGTTTCTTTCTTGTATTTCTTTCGCTGTTGAGAGGTCGGAAGGAGGGATTTCAAGTGGGTTTGTTTTTAGAATTCTGTGAAACGATTTGGGTCACCGTGCTTTTCTTTTGTTCTTTAATTTATTTTTTTATAAATTAATTTTAAAAAGTGTTTAAATCATTTTAAAAAAAAATTGGGCAATTTAAGCATGATATCAATTTTTTTTTTAAAAAAAAAACTGTTATATTTTTTTTTAAGTTTTATAGTCTTTTTAAAAAAATTAAAACCCGGATTAAATTCTTTTTATAATCTGGATATCCAGGTTAAATTCGGTTATCCGCCCGGTTTTTAGAATCTAGATACAAATCCGGTTTTGGTCGGATATCCGAATCCAAATCTGGTTGCACATCCCTACTTCAAATGGGGCCAAGCCAGTGCCCAGCCATGACTCCGACACAAAACAAAAGTCGATACCACTTGGGTGGGTTCACGTCCCAATTGGGGTCATGCGTGCGAGCATTGTAATCCCCATATAACTGTTTCCTTATACTAACATTGAAGAAAAATAAATAGTAGTACACAAAGAAGAAAACGAAAGGCCAACCTTCAAGAAAGCCATTGAAATGGGCGGGTGGGACAAGAGTGAGCCAAGTAAATGCTGAGGTAACAATGGCAAGTTGGTCAGGGTCGGGGACGTCTCTGACGGTTGGCCAATAATGTCAGATTGCATTGCCTTTTGTCCTTTCTTCAGGACATCTTGCCTTGTGTCCCTCCTCCTCAGCTAGCTCGACCCATCCTAGATCCTCTAAGCGGGCTGACATCATTCTAGGCTTAGCCCTTAGGGATTTCTTCCCTCACAGTACTCCGCGAATTCTTAGCACACGTGTGTGGTAGGATAGGAATTTCCAAAAGGCTGTCGTCTTAGTACATTGGAGATATATGTTCCCCTTTTGGTTCTCGATTGTTGGTTGTCCCCCTCGGCTTGTTACCGTTCCTCGCTTGCCCCGTGTCATTTGGGTTTCTAGAGGCCACCTTCCAACGTCAATGAATGCTGGCGTCACCTTAGTTTCCGCGTCACCACGTCTCCCGACAATTGGAAAGGCTAGCGCATGTTAGTCCATGTGCTAGCCCTTCATTGGCCTGCCTCACGCGTCTGATGAAGCACTCCTTCACACTATTCGACCTTTTGGGCATCTTATGGTTACCTGCCCTGGCCATTTAATACTGGTGTCACCTCGATTCCTGAAGCCTCTTTCTAGTGGTTACGTTGTGCAGGGCACGTCTGCCGGCACCCTGTGCTCTTCAATGGCAATTGCTCGCCACGCATTTGACGTCTTTCCCCACGTTCGCGCCTCCCAGCATCATTTGGCCTTCTCGAGGCCATCAGCCCATAACATCAAGCGGCGCCTCGGTTCACGCGCGAGCTTACATAAGGCTCATGTTCTCCCCTGTTTTCGTTATTTGCTTCCTCCTCCATTGTTGCCTTTGTTTGCCTTCTTGTTCCCTGCTCAAAATTCCTTGTAGCTTGCGGTTGAGTCTTTAGCCTCCATGCTTTAGTCCTTTTTCCATCTCCAGCCACATCCTAAGTCTTCGTTCCCTCTGCTTTGATGGCCCCACGCCGTTCTTCATTTTCCAAACTGCTATATTTTGCCAGAAAGAACTGGGTATCGTTGGTTACTGATGAGGACCTCCGGGCGTTCCTGGCAAAATACGACATCCTTCCTTCGGTGGTTTTGGAGGTTCCTAACAGCCATGAGTCTGTCGTCCACGTTCATGCGATGGCGGGCCTTGTGGCCCTCTATCCCCTCATGTTCGAGCATGGGCTCCAGCTTCCCTTCTACCACTCCATCCTCCGCAATGTCCTCCACTTCTTGGGGTTGGCCCCCGCCCAACTTCACCTAAATGCCTAGCGTCTCTTGGTGGCCAGTTGCATTATCTATCGGCGAGTGCTCAGTGCCAGTGGGGAGGAGTATCCTGACCTGACAACTTGTGAGTTTTTGTCAGTATATCGGGCATTACACCTGGATGGGAGTTTGTGTAGTTTCCAATCGCGCATGCCCGGGAGGCATATTGCCAGTCATGAGTTGCGCCACTCGCACATCAACGACTGCTCTCGAAAGTTCTTTTTTGTTTCGGGCTATGGGTGGGAGTACCTCAAGGGAGAGCTGGATCATCGAGAGTTCGCCGTTCAAGCTGTCTGGTCCTACGTTCCTCTGGCCAAAAGCTTGGTCATTGATCTGTCCTGGAGAAAGAAAGCCAGGCTTGCGGCGGTGGTAAGGCCCCGGTCAAAGCCAAGCCCCACGAGAAGCTGGAGAAGAGCTCCCAAGAAAAAAGTGGGAAGAAATCCCAACAAGGGGACCATGACCTCGGTTCGATCGGCCCATGTTCACATTCCATGAGGTCGACACCATCGCCGCGGAGAAAAGATGATCGGGGTATAGCGTGTCGCTACTGCACATACCACAGGTTCACCAAGGATTGCTTCTCCCTGCAAGAGAGAAGGGAATATGCGGAGCAAGAAAAGGCAACGCCACCCCTCGACCCAGATAATGGAGCAAGAAAGAAGAGGAAGGTCGAGAGAAAGGTGCAGGGATCGAGGCAACTGGTATAGGAGGAGGGAAGACAACCCCAAGCAGCGACCACCAGCGCGGGAACCACAACAAGTTAGTCCTCATTCGCTGCCACGGGAAGGGCCTCCACTTGGGAAAATCTGAACTATAGTAGGGGGATTTGCGAGTGGGGGTATTTCTTCCTCGAGCAGAAAAGCACATGCCAGGCGAGCCCGGTACCCCGAGGTGTACTCGACCGAGTACCATCCCACCAAACATCGAAGGGGTGACCCTACCCCTATCATCTCCTTCATGGAGGCCGACGAGGAGGGGGTCCTATATCCCCACAACAATGCGTTGGTGGTCACTATGCTCGTCGCCAACTTCACCACTCGCAGGATCCTCATTGACAATGAGAGTTTTGTGAAAATCCTATTCTAGGGAGCCTTCACCAGAATGAGAATATATGTTGCTCAGCTGCAATCAACCCTCATGCCATTGAAGGGTTTCTCGAAACCCAGAAGCATGGGTCAACCTGTGGGAACCATCACGTTATCGATCCTAGTCGGCAACAGCCCTTACACGACCCCTATCATGGTCGACTTCCTGGTACTGAGAACCCGTCTTCATACAACGCCATTATTGGAAGGCCCACCCTCAATAGCTTGCGGGCCATCACATTGACTTACCACCTCAAAATGAAGTTCCCAACTCCCTGAATGGGAGAATCCGAGGCGAATAGGTCTTGGCAAAGGAATGCTATGTCCAAGAGCTAAAGCATAGGGATGGTGGGCTCACCTCGGACAGCACTACCAGGAAAGAATATGTCGCGCACCACTTGAACAGGTAAGGAGAGTAACGAGATGCACGACCCTAGAAGGAAGAATGAACGACAACCTCCTCGGCCAAAAAATCCATTTCCTATTGTCTTGTAATATCTCTTTCTCTAATATGTAACTTTTTGGCATTTAATGAAAAATGTGATTTTTCAAGACAATACAAAATGCCTACTTCAAACTTTCATATTATCACAATTCGCAACTAACAAAATCTACAACGAAAAAGTCATTGGACGATTAATATTTACCTCCCCGCGGGATACCATAGGGAAATGTAGGCCTAAAGGTTGCCTTATCCCTCTCGCGGTGGAGTGCGAGTCAGCCTTTGGGTGGCCCGAATATGAAGGCTTACCTTATTTAAGGGTGTGGGTCTAATCATAAACTACTCGAACAACATACCTTCCTACAGGGTACCATAGGGAAATGTAGGCCTAAATGTTGCTTTATTACTCCCGCAATGGAGAGCGGGATCAGCTTTGCGGCTACCAAAATACTTACCCCAACGTCTATCGTAACGAAGAGTGGGATTAGCACCACTTGACCCAACACTTACTTTCCCTACGATATCAACAAGCGGGTGCGGGTTCAGTCTCAAACTACCCGAACAATGTACCTCCCGCGGGACCAAAGGGGAGAACCAGGCTGAAGGCTTTTCTACCCCTCCTGCAATGGAGAGCGGGTCATGGCCCCTAGGTGACTCGAATAGCTTACCCTGACTCCTATCGCGATGAAGAGTGGACCAGCTATATCGCTATCCAAACTTACCTCCCCACGGGATACTACGGGGAAATGTAGGCCTAAAGGTTGCCTTGTCCATCCCGCGATGGAGTGTGGGTTAGTCCTCAGCTACCCGAAATAAAAAATTTTTACCATCCTCGTAAGCGTGCCGGAGCGGGTTCAGTTGTAGACTATAGGGGTACTACCCGCCCCTAAGGGGCGAAGCCACCCCTTCCCCGCACCCCGTCCCCCGCCCCGGGACGGGGTGCGAGGCGGATTCCCACCTCCGTCTACTTAAAAAAAATCTACATTTTACTTAATTTAAAAATTATTTCTAAATTCAAAAGTAATTAAAAATATATTTTTAGACCTAAATTATAAATTTAAATTTTGTAAATATGACTATAATTTTAAAACTATATAATTTTTAAATTTGCTAGTGTATATTTTGTGTAAATTGTAATGTATTAGTTTTTAAACTATGTAGTTTTTAAATTTACCAATGCATATTTTGTGAACAAGTCTAACAAATTGTAATATATATTTATATATACACAATTTGTAAAATATAAATATATTTATGTTTATATTATATATATATATATATAAATGTAAGCGGGGGCAAGGCGAGGGAAATGCGGGGCGGAGTTGGGCCTTCCCTGCCACCCGCCCCCACTAGGGGCCCTAGATGCTGGCGGTGAGGGTTTGCCCACCCCGCCATGTAGGGGTGGGGAGGATGAGGGCGGGGCAGCGGGGTGCTGGGCCCGTTGCCCACCCTTAGTAGACTACCTGAAAAATTACCTCCCCGCAGGATAACAGGAATGAGTCGAGCCAAAGACCACTTGGACCCTCTCACGGAGGAGAGCGAGTTTAGCCTTTGATAGGCCCGAATACTTACCCCGACATCCACTGCGAACGAAGAGTGGGTTTAGCACCAGCCTGGCCCAAAATGATACCTACCCTTGTACCTACCCTTGTGATGTCAACGAGAGGGAGCGGGTTCAATAACAGACTGCCCAAATGACTTACCTCCCTGTGGGATACTATAGGGAAAGGTAAGCCTAAAGGTAGCCTTATCCCTCTAGCGGTGGAGAGCGAGATTAGCCTCGCGTCTACCCGAATACTTATCCCGACTCCAATCAAGGTGAAAGAGCGGACTGACCCTGCGACAATCCGAAGCAGCTACCTCCGTGGGGAACCAAAAGGGGTAGGTTGACTTGAGGCATCCTGACCTCTCATCAATGGATTGTGGGTTTAGTCTTTTGGCTACCTGACGTAAACAGAATCTCCAAGGAGAAAAAAACATTACGCAGAAAGCTACACAGGGTCAACAAGCAAGAAGTGGGTCGAGTCTATAAACCGCCCAAATACTAGAGCAAAAGGCACGAACATCGACGGCGAGGAAAACAACAAGCAAGGCGCAAAACAGGCCAAAAAATCAGGTTTGCGACATTAACCATTGTTCCCAAAAGAGTAGTGATAACATCTTTACTTAACAAGCAGGACGGATCGGAATGATGAATGAAGAAAGACGGATATAATTCCAAATTGCCTAGGCAGCCTACGTTGCTGCGAATGAAGAAGGCAAGTCAAACCGGAGGTTGTCTTTGTCTCCCCGCGGTGGGTCGTGGGATTAGCTCAGTTTGAAGATTGCGCAATAAAGGAAGGATAAAGTGGGAAAGTAAAAGAGTTAGGCGGGGTAAAATGCGACAAGAATATGAAAAGAGAAATAAAGACAATCAACACAAGTCGTCAAGGCCCCAAAGAGACTGGCCACGTGACATAGGCCTGGGAAAGTAGCGCTAATGGGGAAGTCACTAGCTGGCGGGGTTGTTAGGTATAGGCCGGGTGTTGGCGAGGTGGGCAGCAACCTTGTGGCCAACTGATCGACCATCCGTGAAGAAAGAATGGAATAGCGGAAAAAGGAATATGCCAAAGGCATAGCCGAATGCGACCAATAAAGTAACAAGTGCAACGGTGTGCAACTAAAGCCAGTAGATACAACTAAATTGGGAAGACATTATCAATAAAGATCATGAGGAGGCCTCAAGGATGACTATCCAGTCAAAGCAAACAAGCACTGCACATACGGATGAATGGCCAGCTAGCGGGGTGGACAGGAACCCTACGGACTCCTACGTCAAAATTCCCCCAGGCTCCTCAGGAGGTGGTCCAGCATCGACATCCAACCCTCGACAAGCCCGTGTCCCCACGCTTCATCACGAATTCTAGGGAAGAACTTCAGTTGCCTTTCTAGGTGAAGGGCGACATCCTGCACTTGGGATAAGTCGTCTCGAAGATTCTAGTTAAGTCGCTCCAATTGCTCCCTCTCTTCCTTCACCTTCCGCTTGAGCTTCTTCCGGCGATACTCCAGCTTCCTCACCCTCCTGCACTCATCCTCCAGGTCAAGTCGCACCCTCTCCAGCTCGCGCTCCAACAGCTTCCTCTCTTCCCTTTCGCCACGGGCACAATGAAGGAAGGTGTTAGTCATCGAACTTAGGCGCAGGTTCTTTTGCACAACGGCCTCTTGGCCATCTACAATAAAAGTTGCTAGCTAGGAGGTGCCTTGACAACAAGAAGGATCAACGCACAATAGTTAGTAAGGGGAGACTAAAAAGCAAGAAGAAGGAAAAAGCTGGACAAGCATTTGACGACCTGATTGATGGCCTCTGCACGACTTCCTCCCGCTCCCAGCTCGGACAAAGGAAGAATGACTTCTACCGAGCCCTCAGCCTCAGATGATTGCGCGACCACCTCAGAAGGAGTAGTTTGACCTTCGTAAGAACCTTCCAGACCGGAGACAATTACAACATTCAGAAAGGGATCACCCTCTGTTGGACACTCCACCTAGAAGGGCAGCTCGTCATGTGAACCCTCGTCGATTATAACATCTAGAGGGAAATCACACCACTCTGGGTGCTTTGCCTAGATGGGCGCTTTAGGCACCAAACTCCTTCAACCCGCACAGACTACAACATCCAAAAGGGATTTGCCTCCCACACAGCCCTTCACCTCTGCACGGTTGTTGGAAGTAGCAGCCGCCGCCCTTTAGTTAGCAGCCTCATCCCCAAAGGAGTGGCTACCGACAGCAGAGCGAGACGAAGAAGGTGAAGAAATCCATGAAGAAGGACGTTGCTTCTCGACAGCTAGTCTAGGAATCTCGACTGCAAAGAGGTTCTGGATCAGGGCATCCATCTCAACCTCGTCCATGGATACCTCAGTAATGGCGGCCGTCAATGACATCTCGAGGGGATCGTCGGCACCGTTACCAGAGTCGCCAACTGACCTCTAAGGTGGCTGACTCTAGTCGTGGGGGATTCAAACTCTAGAAGGGGGCCTGCTGTCAACCCGGGCACCCTACAGGCGAGACTTTTTCCCCTTAACTGGCAGAGAAGGATCTGGGGGCGCTTCCGGGCAAGAACAACCCGGGGCCGGACCAGGTCACCTTGTCATCAGAAGGAAGGTGGCCAAGGGGAGGCAAACAACCTCTTAAGATCTCATTGGAGAAAAGGACTTCAGATAAGACACCATCGGGGTTCTACTACACCCATTCTCAGACAGCCGCAATACTCTTCGCCTCGTGGGAAGTAGTCGACAAACGCACGACCTTATCCTTCGGGACTCTCCCCCAATTCGTCCGGATCGGGAACTCGCAACAACACACTAGGCTTATTGGGAACTCCCACCCCCGGCCGGACACAAAGAAGAACTTTAGAGACCAATCCTTCACTTTGTGATACCTCGGCTCCAAGTTAACCAGGGTGTGTATTGCCCTGAAACTGCAGACATTCCCTTTTTGCTGCAACACCTCACAGGTAAGGAGGAACTCGCAGCTGGTAAGGTCCGCCTCGTCTGGGTACAGTTTTAGCAGAGCACGCCACCAGATAATATTGCAACAAATCAAAAGCCTCTAGGCATTTGGATGCAGTTGGGAGGGGGCCAAACCTAGGAGGTCAAGAAGGTCCCAAACAGGGCGAGGGAAAGGCTGCCTTAGGCCGCACGAAAACATGGAAGAGAATAGGGCCACTCGCATCAACAGCCCCCTCATTGGGACCAGGAACCTTGTAAGACATCAAGTTAGGTAACTGGTAAGTGAGCGCCAGGGAGGTCAGCATCGGTGTCGAGACACTTGAATGCCAATGGCTACTCCCGAACATCGACCAAGTGTCGGTGTCACCTCCACCGGAAACATCGGGTTCAGTAGATTTTTCAGAGGCCATCACCACCAGTGTATGAGATAGTAAAGGAGGGAAAGAAGGTTGGGCAGAGAAAAGAAAAACTGGAAAAACGAGAATGGCAAGAAAGCTACAACGTAATGAAGAGAAATGTAACCCCAACTCCAACTTTATATAGGGGGAAGGCAACAGTTGGTCTCCCACACCCCGTGGCAAAAGGGAGAAGTAGAGTTGCTTCGAATTCTGGAAGTGTAAACTACGAAGCGACAAGAATGCGAAGAGCCGCCTAACACCCTCACATTAATGAGCTTGAAAAGATGCCATCATAATCATTAAAAGGTGAGCTGAGCAAGAATAAAGGGGAAGCGTTGCTAGGATAACCAAACGACTAGAGTCTCCCTGAGCTTCAAGGACGTGCATACATCAACAAAAGGATCCCGGCTTCAGTGGCAAGACGAGTTCAAATAGTGATAAATTCCTACCGCACTCGTCCTGTGAGAATTAGCGGGGTAATTGTAAGGATATTTTCCCCCCATTCTAAACCTAACAAACCCATTTCGAAAGACCTGAGTCATCAGAGCCTGGCCCAAAATTTGTGCGAAACACGACGTTAACACTAACAATATTTTATTCAACTTTCATTTCATTTATTTTTATCTCAACTCACTATCCAAATCTTTAGAGTTGTTAATTGAATTCTAATATTTAATATAGAAGCAAAATAAACATAGAGTTAAAATCTATTATATTTATAACTAATAAAATTTTTGGACAATACAAAAAAAAATCAACTATTAATTAGTAGTGTGTGACATAGAATATTTACCAGATAACCTAAATATCTAACCAATTATAATTTTTTTTAAAAATAAAATACTAATAATATTTAGTATAGTTGACACGAAAAGTTTATACATCAGCAATATATTAAATTTATAAATAAACTTTCTCAAATAGAAATAAGAAAGGTTTAAAAAAAAAAAAACTTGGAAGATACAAATCAACGGTAGGGGTGGCAAATTGTGTTTTCAGATCATGTTTATGTCATGTCAAGTTATAAACATTTGACTATATAGGTCAACCTAAACCCAACCTGTTAAACTAAACGTGTCAAACTTCCAAACCCTAACCCAACCCATTTATATAATGGGTCGTGTCGTTTGACCCGTTTAATAATTAATTAGAAATATATTAATACAGCACGACTCATTTGAACCCGTTTGTTTCATGTAAATGGGTTGAACTAAAATACATAACTCATTTGACCTGATTTGTTAAAATCTATTTTTTATTAATAACCACAATATCTAAAAAAATACATATCAATATTTTTCAATTTTTAACATATAATAAAATCAATATTACAAACCATACAATAACAAATATGAGCATAGGTCTAAAATTACAGTACCAATAATAAAAGTAATAAAAACAAAAGTGTACTGAGAAATATCAATATTGCAACATAACAATAACAAAATTTTAATTTTGAAATAAATTTTAAACTTGTCAAAACGAGTTGACCCATTTATAAATCATATCTTAATGGGTTAACCATTTTGACCCTCACCTGTTAACATCAAATACAAACCCGTTAATTTTGTGTCGTGTTCGTATTGGGTTCACGAGTCGTATCATATAATGCCACCCCTAAGATTCAACGGGAGTGGATGTGTCGTGATTGCCAAGTTATCAAATCAGAGGACGGGCGACGTCTCACGTCCTTGTTGACCTCACCACATCCACACCATTTAATTTGTTTAATAGTTCAAAAACTTTATATGCAGTCACTTTTATGTATTCTTTGTGCACTCTACTAATATGATTAACTGCGTCATTTTTTTTAATATAAAACAAATACTTTGGCCAATCACATAAGTGAAATGCATAAAAAATATGTAAAAGTGACAGTATGCTCCTACTGTGCTGAAGCCGTGCACCATCAATATGGAGGCCCTTGTGAATTTTCTCATTATCTATTGTGGCAGTGGGTAGTACCTTAATAGCCCCATCGCCTCAAGCACCAGAGGACAAATTGTGAAGCTGAGAAAATCTTGCTGATGACAATGGTTTAGTAAAGATATTTGCAAGTTGATCTTTACTGGAGACAAATGCTACTCGAAGTGCTTTAGCTGCCACTCATTCTCGAACCAAATGGTAGTCTAACTCAATATGTTTAGTACGTGCGTGTAAAACAGGATTTACAGTTAAGTAGGTAGCTCACAAATTATCACAGCATAAAATTGGTGGATCAGGAAAAAAAAATACCAAGTTCTGTCAAAAGAGGCTAAACCCAAAGAAACTCACATGTTATATTGGTTACAGCCTTATATTCGACTTCAGTTGAAGACCGAGCATGGTGGGTTGTTTCTTGGAGCCTCAAGAAATGAGATGAGAGCCAAAGTACACACAATACCCTCCTATGGACTTGCGATCATCAGGACAACCGACTCAGTCAACATCGGAGAATGCAGATAATTTTGGAGAGAAAGAAGGACCAAAGTGCAAACCAAAATTATGAGTAAGAGTTAGATACCGAAGAATTCTTTTTACAACTTGCCAATGATGCAAACGTGGAGAGTGCATATACTGACAAACTTTGTTGACAACATAGGAAATATCTGACCAAGCGAAAGCTAGATACTTGAGGTTGCCAACAATGCTTCTGTATAGATAAGGATCTTCAAAGGAAAATCCTTCAAGTGCAGACAATTTAACAGAAGGTGACATAGGTGTGGAAACAGTTTTGGAGTTGTGCATATTTGTGCGGGTCAGCAAATCAAAAATATATTTAGCTTGAGTAAAAAATAGACCACTAGAATTTCGAGTGACCTCAATTCCAAAAAATAGTGTAATGGCCCTAAATCTTTAACAGGGAAGAGTAAGAGCTGAAATAAAATTCGAAACAATTCTAGTATTAGACCCAGTGACAATTATATCATCCATATACACCAAAACATATAAGCAAGCAGATGAATGTTGCATAATGAATAAAGAAGAATTTGATCTAGAGCCATGAAAATCCAAAGAAATCAATTTATCAGTTAACTTGGAAAACCAAGCCCTAGGGGCTTGTTTGAGTTCGTAATTTGATTTTTTTAATTGACAAACATAAGATGGAAATTCAGGATTTACAAACCCTGGGAGATGCTACATGAAGACATCATCTTTAAGATTCTCGTGCAAAAATGCTATTTTGGATGTGCAACTGATGCAATGGCCACTATGAAGTAACTACAAGAGAAAGCAAAAGACAAATCGTTACTGGCTTGATCACATGACTGAAAGTCTCTATGTAGTCAAGATCGGGTTGTTGATGGAACCCCTTAGCCACTAGACGAGCTTTGTGGCATTCTAGGGTTCCGTCAGTTTTTTGTTTGGTCTTTAGGACCCACTTAGAGCCAATAACATTGAGACCGGATGAGAAGGGAACTAAATCCCATGTATGGTTTTGAAGAAGAGCTTTGAACTCAGAGTCCATAGCTAGACGCCATTCCAAAAACTTTGAGACCTCGGTAAAACACTTTGGTTCCTCAAGAACCAGTTGAAGAGAATATGTAGTGAGGGAAGCCGAAGGGTGAGATGAAGGCCACGAAATGGTGCCATCTAACCAAATGATATGATAAAATATATTGGATTTGGATCAAGTAAGCATTGAATGGAAAGGTTGAGAGATGGAGGGTGGATGCTCTAATGGTAAAGGAGAGCTAGTGTTTGAAACATTTCAGGAGGTAGGATTCGACGAAGGGGAAAAATGAATTGCATCAAGTGATGGGTTAGAGGGTGGGCTTGCGAGGAGTGAAGTTGGGCTAATTTGTGTTGGGTTTGTTTGTGAGGGGGAAAGCTAAGCGTGAGGGTGTCACAAAAGGATTAGCAAGCGGGTCATCTGTGATGGGCTTGTATTGGGGAAGGAATTTGGGCCAAGAGGAGGATTTGTAGGGCCTGATGGGGAAGGAGTTTGGGACACCCAGATGGGAAAAACGGAATTAGTGTGGAAGGCGATTAGTGTGGGTTGAACAGATTGGTGTGGGGCGGGTTGAGAAAAAGGGAACACACTTTCATAAAAAATAACATCACGTGAGATGTACGTGCGACCTGTAGGTAAGTGAAGACAATTATACCCTTTGTGATTGGGTGTATAGCCCATAAATACACATAGTTGAGACCAAAAATCAAGTTTATGTTTGTTGAAAGGTCTCAAATTAGGCTAATAAGCCACACCAAACACACGTAGAAACTTGTAATCTAGAGTTTGATGAAACAATGTTTGAAATTGAGACTGATTTGAAGGATGAGAGTGGGCATTCTATTAATGAGGAAAACAACAGTTTGAAAAGCAGGAACCCAATATTTGTGAGGAACAGGCATATGCTAAAAGTGATAGACTGGTTTCAACAATACGTCAATGTCGACATTCAACACTACCATTTTGAGCATGAGAGTACGGGTAGGTGATACGATGTGAAATGTCAGTTGAATTTAAAATTTGTTAGGGGGAAAATTCCCCACCCCAGTCAGATTGCACCACAATGATCTTAGTAGAAAAGATATTTTGAACATAACATAAAATGACTGTAAATAAAGAAGAAACACAAGCTTTGGATTGAATAGGAAACATCCATGTAATCATCCACTATTGAAAAATAAAAGCGACATCTATTGGAAGACAGCATAGACGCTGGTCCCCAAACATCAAGAAAAAGTAACTGAAAAGGCTTTTGTGATCGAGATGGGGAGGGAGGATGGGGTAATGCATGAGACTTAGGTTAAAAGCATGCAAGACACGGGTTGGACAGATTACTCGAACTAACAAGAAGTGTAAAATGACTAAGAGTAAGGCTGCGTTTGGTTGCAAGACTCAGCTGAACTCAGTCTAATTTTAAACTGAGACTAACGTCCAAACACTCAACTCTCAAATTACTAGACTCATTTTAACTCAAAACCTCCTTACATATGAGATTCACAACCTTTTTCAACTTAACACATTTTTATATGTGGGATTCACAATCTTTTTCAACTTCCCATAAAAAGTACTAAACTCATCTCAACATCTAAACACACTTTAAACTCAAATTAGATAGGCCCTACATAACTCATTCTACTACTCAACCCATTACTATTCATAGAGAACTGAACTCAATTTAACATCCAAACGTAGCTTAACATCCAAATGTAACCTAAAAGAAGTGACTCTAGGCGAGTGGTGACCAAGCCGTGCATGTCATATTTGTGATGATGTCCTTTCGCCAAGGAAAGCTTGTGGAGAAGTAGAGGTTGAAGCTGTGGATGTATTCACAGTGTCCGATTGCATGGGAAGAAGATAGAATCCATTTTCAACAGTTCCCCGAAGAAGAAGCTCCCGTGTGCATAAATCCTTCACAAGTGAAATTCAAAATAAACACTATTATCAAGGCAGAAGTGACGAACATACAAAAGATTTTTTTTAATTAATGAAACATGAAGAAGCTTATGTAAAAGAAATTTGCCAGATGGAGTAGACAGGTGAGCTGATCCAGTATTCTGAATAGGAAGTGAAGATCCGTCTCTAATACTGACTTGGTCAGTGCCGTGATAGGGGTGGCCCGATATTAAAGTTGGAAAAATATGGTGTGAAGTGGGTGGTGGCCGCTCTATCAGGGAACCAGCTGTTGGTAGAAGGCGCAGCAGAAGACATGGAGGTGTAGTTAGCCGTAAGTGACCATGGAGGTGGGGTCTGATAGGACTGATCAAATCGATGATAACAAGAGAGGGCTGAGTGACCCAGTTTTTGACACACTTGGCAAAAGAGCTGTGGCCGTGTGGTGTTTTTGTAAGTGAAGAAATTGGGACTTCTACCATGACCTCGTCTTCCTCCTCGAGAGTAAGAGTTTCGACCTCTAGTAGAGAGACCCGAAGGAGGAGAAGGCCTTGCATTGGTGGAATGAGCTGCAAGAGATGTACCTGAAATCAGGGAAGCATTTTGATGAGCCAATCGTGATTCATGGTTTAATAAATAGCTGTAAATCTGTTGGCAAGATAAGGGCTCAGGGCGAGTCGTAATGGAGGTCACAATGGACTCATATTCAGGACCAAGTCCAGCCAAGAGGTAAATAGAAAACTCCTCGAGAGTAAGAGTTTCGACCTCTAGTAGAGAGACCCGAAGGAGGAGAAGGCCTTGCATTGGTGGAATGAGCTGCAAGAGATGTACCTGAAATCAGGGAAGCATTTTGATGAGCCAATCGTGATTCATGGTTTAATAAATAGCTGTAAATCTGTTGGCAAGATAAGGGCTCAGGGCGAGTCGTAATGGAGGTCACAATGGACTCATATTCAGGACCAAGTCCAGTCAAGAGGTAAATAGAAAACTGAGATGAAGAGAGGGATGAAGCCAACGTTTGGGCTTTGTGAAAATATGCGGAGATAGACTCGAAACCCTTCTTGAGGGTGCCTAGTTGAAACTGGGTTTGAATGGCATGTGCAGCTGATTGTGCTGAGTATAAGGTTTGTAGGGTTTGCCACAACGCATGAGAGGTGGCACAGTCAAGAACTTGAGCCAAGACAGTGTCGGTCAAGCTTGAGTTAATGGTGGAAATAATGAGTTGGTCTTGAAGCTGCCAACGAGTGTACTCAGGATTAACCGTGCCATCGGGATTGAGTGAAGGAGGAGGAGAAACAGTGCCTTCAACGAAGCCAAAGAGTTGATTGTCCTTGAGGAAAGGAACAATCTGTGCATAAGGGATAGTTATCTATGATGAGTTTTAATGTAATAACGTGAGAGGCCGAATTAAGAATAGAGGAGGAGGGAGGTGATGGAGACGTTAGAGAAGAGGAATCAGACGACGTGTTGATGGCTGCCATTGAAACAGGTGCGGATAGAGCAGGCGTGAGCCCAATGGGTGCTCTGATACCATATCAGAGTAAAGAAAAGAGAATGCAGGACACATGTTTATGAAAAGGTCTCTGTAAAGATGATTTCATTGTAGTAATGCAGTAAATTACAGAACAATTTCTCAGTACATGTATGGCTATTTTCAGCTCTATATGTACAGATTTGGTACCACAACTCGGGACCACGACCATTACACATCACCACATACCACAATCAGTTATTTTGGAGTCACTCTTCTGGTATGCTGCTGCTGTGCTGAGGCCGTGCACCATCACTATGGAGGTCCTTGTGAATTTTCTCATTATCTGTTGTACCACAATCAGTTATTTTGGAATCACTCTTCTGGTATGCTGCTGCTGTGCTGAGGCCGTGCACCATCACTATGGAGGTCCTTGTGAATTTTCTCATTATCTGTTGTCGCAGTGGGTAGTGCCTTAATATAGCAGAACGTAGGCACAAAAATATCTCGTGGCGCCTAAAACACTCCGTATAGATACATATATTGTTACATCATCATGCTTGAACGTCCTCTCTGGATTCGTTGATTCTGACCCAGAATTGTTATCGTCTTCAGTAACGTTATCTACCAGAATTTTTTTGAGAATCATAAATTTGAGAGATCAACATAATGATATTTTCCAGGTTGGGCCGTTCCTTGACACGATCCTCTCGCTCCAAAGTAAGCTTTTTTCACCTCTTGTGCTGCTGATTTGTGTCCATAGTATTTTTTGGGGTTTGTTTTGTTTATTTATTTATGGTGGGCTAGAATTTGTTGGGTGGTGGTGGTGGTGGTGGAGGGAGGTCGGCGATCCCGAAAGAAGAGCTTCTGCAAGCGCCACGTGTGAATGAATATCTGGGTCGTGCGTACGGGGGGATCAGGGTTTTTTAGGAGGTATTCGGCCACAATTGGAGCTCACAGGGACTTCGCTTCGAAGCTGTATTGGCTCGATTTCAAGCACGTTCCTGCAAACCCTAGATTTCGTCGGTTGTTCTCGAGTGAAGCCCCAAAGAAAAAGAGTAGGTAGTTTAAATGTTTTTTTATTTTTTTGTGTGTGTGGAAGTGTTTTCTGTCTTAAATACTAGCTAAAATCAATTGAACAAAAGTGGTTTCAAAGTTCTCTGGGAAATGTTAATGGCAGTGCTCTTTATTGTACAGATTATGAGAACTTTTATCCGAAGGAAAAGAAGAAAATTCCAAAGGGGAACGAGCAAAAATCGGAGTCAAAAGGTGAAAACTCTTCTTTCAGCTTTTAAAATGGTTACCTATTATAAAATAGAAAAGATATTTATAATTATGAATTGTATAACCGTCGTGTAATCGATTTAAAATAAATAAATAAAATATGAGACTCATATAGTCGAAAGGTGAAAACTCTTCTTTCAGCTTTTAAAATGGTTACCTATTATAAAATAGAAAAGATATTTATAATTATGAATTGTATAATCGTCGTGTAATCGATTTAAAATAAATAAATAAAATATGAGACTCATATAAAAAAATTAATTTTTTAATGATAAATTATACTATTTTTTAAAGTAATTATATGGCGTTTACGCACTTCATAATTGACTTAGAATTATTCATAGACGTTGCTGATTGAGTGATGGTAATGGAAATTTGAAACAACGCAGGATATCATTCTTAACTCTTGGCATGCTTTTCTAGTGTTTATTTTCATTTCAGGACACTGACGTTTGAGAGAGTTTCTAAGTTGTGATTGTTCTTGTATATCTTTTCTTGGTTATGATAATGCAATTTACACTATGTTGCTCATAATTATGCCGGTGAATGGCGTGCGTTTGAGGTGAAAGTAAAGTGTCCACTGTGGTTTGCACCAATATGTTGGAGTTTCAAATATGCCATCGGCAGATTTTCGTCTCTCTCTCCTTTTTTTTTTTTTTTGATAAGTAAGAAATTTATTAGAAACCATATAATTAGGCATAACTCAAATACACATAAAGTATATAAGAGAATACACTTAATTATAAATTAAAGCTGAAAAACAGCGCGAAAGTCAATGGAACTAAATCCATCTATTACAAAACCGAAGCCCAAAGCAACAAAATAAGAAAAAAGAAGGCCCTAATCCCCATCCACCGAGCGTTCTCTTTTATCAAAACAGCGTCTATTCTTCTCATTCCAAATACACCACATAAGGTAAAGAGGAATCATCTTCCAATCAACTAAGACAAAGAGGAATCATCTTCCAAACAGCTGCTATTTGACGATCTCCTTGAATCCATCTCCAACAGGCCAAAAGATTCCCTACACTCTTAGGCATCACCCAAGAAATTCCAGACTTGACAAAGACCTCATCCCACAAAGCCAACACATCACAATGAAGAAGAAGATGATCCACCGATTCACCACACCTTTTACACATAAAGCACCAATCCATTACAATGATTCCACGCTTTCTCAGCTTATCAACAGTAAGTATTTTCCCATGAGCAGCTAACCACCCGAAGAATAGGACCTTGAGAGCCACTTTGCATCTCCAAATATTTTTCCAAGGGAAAAAATCACTAGAAAAATGTGGCACCAAGGCTTTGTACAAAGATCTAACCAAAAATTTCTTATTACCAAGCTGATTCCAGATTAATCTGTCCTCCCCTCCAGATTTTAAATTTAAGTCATAGAGCAAACTGTAAAAATCAGTGATAACCCCCACCTCCCAATCTTGGGCATCTCTAATAAAACTTTCTGACCACTGAATAAGACCAGCAGTGTTGCTCATGCAATCTGCTACAGAGGCGCCTTTATCGAAAGCAATTCTAAAGAGAGAAGGGAAAGCAATCTTCAAGGCCACATCTCCACACCATAAATCATGCCAGAAACTGATCCGATTACCCCTACCCACTTCAAATATGAAATTTCTAAAGAACTCCCCCCATCCATTGCGAATGAATTTCCACACTCCCACTCCATATACCCGCTCTAACCTCATTGTGCGGTGGATGCTGCAAATTCTGAGGGCATCAGTGGATTTTCATTTCCTTTTTAAAGGGAGCTTTTGCATTGCATGGTGGATGATATGAATTCTGTGCGTGGTTTTAATATTCTGGTCTGCTTTCATCTCATATTTGAAAGATGTCTCTAGTTCTTCTTCTTTTCCTTCTCCTTCTTCATCTTCTAGTTTTAAGGGCTTACGGCTAAGCATCCAAGCTTTATTGTGATTTTTATTTTTGGCTTCTTATAAACTAGAGGGAAGAAAATTAAAACAATCTGGGATTTTTTTTTCTGAGGTTGGAAAACTACTACGATGTTTTCCTGTTAAATTACCTCTTGATCTTGATCATAATAAATTTTCATTCCTCTTTTATAAATTGTTCATGCATCTTTTCATTCCTTTATGAGTATGAGATATAGACATTCAACAATTCCACTTATAAAAATATAAGACATTTCAGTTTTAAGTACTTGATCATTATTCTAATTTCAGATGGCTCAAACACGGATGATCACGGGAGTTTTCAAGAAGCTTTCATGAAGGAATTTCAGAATTTAAACAACCATTTACTCGTACTTGGCCTAGTTCTTTTGTCCTTTTCATTTGGTTCTCGTGAAGAGCAACAGGTAAGCATAACTTATAAGCAACTTCAACGGTATTCTTGATTTTGTACAGGTTGATTTGCAAATCCAACTATAACATTCTTCCAAAACACAATTCTAATCATCATAAATAAAACCAGGCATAAATTTTTGTAAAGGAAATAGACATTTTACATCCACGTAAAGGAATGGTCCTATTGCCTTCTCCAAATATTTGAACTGCCTTCTTGAGTTTACTTTTCGTAAAGGAAACAAACATTTGCATCTGTGTAACGACGATAGTGTGGACAACCCTACTGCCACTATACTCACACCTATTAGATTGCAGTTGGCCGGTTAAAGGTTATAACGGTAGTCCTCGTTTGTTTTCAGGAAACTTCTCAACTCAACTCATCTCATCTAATCATTACAACTTTTTCAAATTCTCATATAAAATAAAATAAACAATTTAACTTTTTCTAATATAAAAACAAACATAATATTAAAAAAATATATTCTAACAATATTTTATTCAACTTTCAACTTTTATCTCAACTCATCTCATCTGCAAAAACAAACGAGAGAATCTGATATTGTATCCTTCTGTTCCAAAATAGGGAAGCAGAGGTAACAATAACAATATAAATCAAAAGGATTTAATTTCACTTATCAAAAAAACAAATCAAAATGCTGGTGGGAATTTCCTCTCCTTTTAAAATAATGTCTGCAGTTAGACAATGTAACCCATCCCACCCCCCCCCCCCCCAATTTCTCTCTCCCCCTCCCTCCCAATATGATTTGGTTCATTTTCTCTCTATTTGTGTTTTGTTTTGCTTTTTTTTTTTTTGGCCTTGAATTTTGGTGGAAATTTGGTCATTTATATTGTTTAATAAGGTCCCGTCCACCAGTTAGACTTCTTGAGAGATAGTTCTCATGATGTCTTAGTTTATCAGAAAGCTTGGACAAAACATAATGGTGAGTTTGCTGTCAGATCAAATTATTAAATAATCCTTATGGAACCGAATTTCATTTCTTCCTGGAGTTTATCCCTTCTAACATCATTGATTGAAGTTGAGCCTTGGATTTACTTATTTGATGGTTGTGTATATTTGAAATTATGATAATACAATATGCCTTTTGTTATGTATAAAAAAATCATGTGTTTCTTTTGGTGATTAAACAAGTATCTAGTAGCCCATTAGACAAAGTGGTCTGTTTCCATCAAACGAGTCTGTATTCCGTTTGTGCTAGTTAAATTTGCTCAAATTTCAATTTCTTTTGTGTTTTACCAACCTCTGATCATTCTTGGAGTG
Source organism: Juglans microcarpa x Juglans regia (assembly GCF_004785595.1). Taxonomy (NCBI): domain Eukaryota; kingdom Viridiplantae; phylum Streptophyta; class Magnoliopsida; order Fagales; family Juglandaceae; genus Juglans; species Juglans microcarpa x Juglans regia. Next base: position 7,083,660 of record NC_054607.1, read on the forward strand.
GTCATTCTGCTTATTCTGGAGTTTCTAATCTTTTGCAGATTAGTTTTCAAGAGTTCAAAAACAAGCTTCTAGAACCAGGTTTGGTGGACCACATAGTTGTTTCTAATAAATCAGTTGCGAAAGTTTATGTAAGGAGTTCACCACGCAATCAAACAAGCGATGATGTTGTGCAGGGACCCCTTAATGGTACCCCGGCAAAAGGAAAGGGGGGCCAGTATAAGTACTATTTCAACATTGGAAGTGTTGAATCTTTTGAGAAAAAGCTAGAGGAAGCCCAGGAAGCATTGGGGATAGATCCGCATGATTATCTTCCTGTGATGTACATGTCTGAAATGGTTTGGTACCAGGAATTGATGATATTTGTACCAACTATGTTGCTTCTAGAATTCCTTTTGTTCATGAGGCACCGAAGGCAGGGTGGTCTGGGTGTTGGTGGTAATGGTGGAAAGGGTGTCCGTGGGATATTCAACATAGGAAAAGCCCATGTTACAAAAGTAGATAAAAATGCCAAGAATAAGGTAAGGTTTATCTTTCTCTGATGGCAGCTATTTGCTTGATGTATCCAATTTTAGTCCTAATTTATGTTTCCTTTCTTAGCCATAATTAAAAGACTTGTAAGAAAGCTACTCAAGAGGCCTTTTTTCGTGGTTGGTCAGGTCTATTTCAAAGATGTTGCTGGCTGTGATGAGGCAAAGCAGGAAATTATGGAATTTGTGCACTTCCTGAAGAATCCTAAGAAGTATGAGGACTTGGGAGCAAGGATTCCTAAAGGGGCTCTCTTGGTAGGGCCTCCAGGCACAGGAAAGACCCTTCTAGCAAAAGCAACTGCTGGGGAATCTGGTGTTCCTTTTCTCGCCATATCTGGTTCAGATTTCATGGAGATGTTTGTTGGAGTTGGACCGTCCAGGGTGAGAAACTTGTTTCAAGAAGCTAGGTAGTGTGCTCCCAGTATAGTTTTTATTGATGAGATTGATGCAATTGGTCGAGCAAGGGGGCGTGGGGGTTTTGCAGGTGGCAACGATGAGCGTGAAAGTACGCTAAATCAGTTGCTGGTAGAAATGGATGGCTTTGGAACCACTTCTGGAGTTGTTGTGCTTGCTGGAACCAATAGACCTGCTATTTTAGACAAAGCTCTTTTGAGGCCTGGCCGATTTGATCGCCATATTACCATTGATAAACCTGATATTAAAGGCCGTGACCAGATATTTCGGATCTACTTGAAAAAAATTAAACTTGATCACGAGCCGTCATATTACTCTCAGAGGCTGGCAGCCCTCACACCCGGGTTTGTGGGTGCTGACATTGCAAATGTGTGTAATGAAGTTGCTCTAATTGCTGCAAGGAATGAGGGAACACAGGTCACAATGGAGCATTTTGACGCAGCTATAGATAGGATCATTGGTGGTCTGGAGAAGAAGAATAAGGTAACTCATTTCTAGCCGCTTGGATTACATGATGTAGGAACTTTTTAAACTTTAACTCTATGACTATGTTCTTGTTGGGGCAGGGTTATTATTGCCTGGGGGTTTCTTTGATGGCCATTTCAATTAATCTAGAACTCTGCTCCCTAGCACCGCTCGTGTTATATTGCTGGGGAAGTTACACTTTACGCACTTGTTGAATTCGTTTTGCCAACCTCTGGTTTGAAAAATTATAGTTTATCCATGTGAGTTCAGATTGTTAAGATGCTGTTATTATATATTGAATTTTATTCTCAAGACATGATTTAAACTGCTCTATTTTAAATGATTTAGGACCGAAAATATATTAGGTTGAACAGCAGGTTGGCAACTCAAACTTGACCCAAACAACTAGTTGTTAGATTGTAATCAATCCCAAGTTGCTTCTTAATGAAGACAATAGGAAGCCTGGGATTCGGCAATTATTTGTAATGCATACAATTTTCATGACTTGCTTGTATCTCTCACTAGTGCTTAGTTGTCATTAGGCATGTTCGATTTATACTCCCTGTTTACTTGGGCTATGCCTCGTACTATCAATAAAATTTTACTTATAAAAAAAAAAAAGAGGGAGGAAGCCTGAATGGTTTCTTTCACTGCACTGCACCTTCCATTTGGTAGGTCCATATGTGTTTCGAAACTTACGCTTTGCTAGAAAGGGTTCTTGATTTATAGGGAAAAGGGATTTTTTTTAATAATCCGGCCATTTCCCACCTTGATCAACATGAGAACTTCTGACATCCTTGTTTGTCAAGCAGGTGATAAGCAAGCTGGAACGCCGCACTGTTGCCTACCATGAATCGGGTCATGCTGTTGCCGGCTGGTTTTTAGAATATGCAGAACCATTGTTGAAAGTGACAATTGTGCCTCGTGGTACAGCAGCTCTTGGATTTGCCCAATACGTTCCTAATGAAAACCTTCTCATGACTAAGGAGCAGCTTTTTGATATGACATGCATGACTCTTGGTGGTCGGGCAGCTGAACAGGTAGCCAAGGATTTCTGCTACTCTTATCATCTAAAGCCATGAAGTTTTGCTACTCTTCTCGTCTATTTGGATGGCTGAGTTCTATAAGTCCTTTGTAGCATAGATTGTTTACATTTTCAACCATGTTGCAGAAAGTTTACAATTTTGGTAACTTCATATCACCCGATCTTGCACCCACCAAACCTATCAATATTTTTGGAAATGGAAAGAATAAATTGAAATTCTAGTCTAAGGACTTAAGCCATTCAAATATAATCGTGTTGATGTGGACTTTCCCCTCATTTTGGATGCAGGTTCTCATGGGAAAAATCTCAACAGGTGCCCAAAATGATTTGGAGAAGGTGACAAAGATGACCTACGCTCAAGTAGCCGTCTACGGCTTTAGTGAGAAGGTGGGTCTCCTCTCTTTCCCTCAAAGGGATGACACATTTGAGATGACCAAACCCTACAGCAGCAAGACTGCGGCTATTATTGACAGTGAAGTGCGAGAATGGGTGGGCAAGGCATATGAGCACACAGTCCAGCTTATAGAGGAAAACAAAGAGCAAGTGGCTCAAATTGCCGAGCTGTTGCTTGAAAAGGAAGTTCTTCATCAAGATGACCTAGCTCGAGTTTTAGGTGAGTGACCGTTCAAATCGAGCAAGATCACGAATTACGATAGATTTAAGCAAGGGTTTGGAAAGGAAAATCAGAAGACTGCGGGCATGCCTGTTAATGGGTCTAAAGAGGATGGTTTTGCACCCCTAGAACCTCAAGTAGTCCCCGCTTGAGTACTGAGGACATTGTCTGTAATTTTTTCTTTTTTCTTTTTTTCTAAGCAAGCAAATTTTATTGAAATTAGAAAAGATGATATATGAGGAGGGGGTGGAGTTTCCCAACAAACACCCTAATACAATAACCACATTGTAAAAGATGATCATCGGTTAGGAAAAGAGATAACATAATAGAAAGATTGGCATCAAATGGACAGATCTGTAATAGATCATCTGTCTTCCCACACCTCTGTGGTGGCGCATGGTGGCCACACGCCGATGGTTGGGAGGTGGGGGTGGGGCAGATCTAAAAGATCGTTAGGTAGGGAATTTGCTGGTACGGAGCGTGTAGTCGGCAGAGTCATCGAGGCCTGGCAACGCGTGAAGGCCACGTGCGGAAGCAAGCCGCGCGTGAGGGTCACACACCAAGATTTTTGGTACGGTTCCGCTCTGTCCCAATAGATCGATGGTAGTAGGGTGGTATGGTGGGACGGTTCTGCACTGTCCCAATAGATTTGTAATTGTACATGGAATAAATTGTTATTCATCTTTTCTTGGTTTGGACAAAAACTGTATGTTAACATCGTGTTTTACATGCCTTTAGGCCAGGTCTCAGCAGCTCAGAGCCTTTGGGCCAGCTCCCAGCAGCTCAGATCTTTCGAACTAGACCTCGATTGGTGAGGTATGGAGCCCCCGGCAGTGGTCCGATGCAAATGTACGGTGTTGGTGCATACATTCATGGCAGTGAACAGTATTTAAATGCAAAGAAAATAAGAAGAGATGAACATACAGATTTACGTAGTTCGACATCAGGCTTACGTCCACGAGGATTTGGGAATGGGAGATTTCACAAAATAAACTTGTTTACAGCCTCTCATAGCCTCTCATTTCTCATTATACAATAAGAGTTATAGATCTATTTGCTAGAGAAAAAGTTATCTCTAGAGCTTTTAGGTTAAAGAAGAAGTCCCAAAATCAGAAGAAGTCAATGAGTCCGAAGTCCAATGGTCCTTGAAACCGTAGGCACCCTGCTCCTTTTATATGACCATCTTCATGCGTGCACCTCTATAGTGGCGAGAGATGTCTGCTTTGCGTGTCTGACTCCATCTCTCTTTCCCACCTTCTCCTAACACTTCCATGCCTCTTGACACCTTCACTCTTAGTCCCTTCTTATCCCCTCTCCCTGTCACTCATTTTGTCTTCTAGTGATGGCCCCTATTTGATGGGCTGGGTCTTGAAAGCCATTTTGGACCTAATGTATTTTTCATTCTCATAGTTGTCTGCAATTCTTAAGGGCAATATAAGAAGGCCTTGAGAATCTTCCAAGGTAAAATATGTAATCGACTTGCTCTGCCTCTGTCCGTAGAGAAATAAATTTCAAGAGCAAGCCCTGGTCATTCGTTCCTCTTGCATTAAGCAGTAAAGATTTTCGAGCGTGGGATTAGGAGGGAGATAGGCTTGACCCCATGGAGTGTGAGCGTAAAGCCTGTCTTGACTAGATAAGTGGGAGTTAGGCTCGACCGCATAGGATGTAAGCATGTAGCTCGGCTATGGCGGGAGATGGGCTCAACCATGTAAGACACGTACAAAAGTTGGTCGGGCAGTCAAGCGACTAGCCCACCTATTCAAACACCTGGGAGCCCGAGCGGTCCCTAACCTTTCCCGCCTATTCGAGCATCTGGGAGGTCGGGCAGTCCCTGACCTTTCCTGCCTGCTGACTTTTATAAAAAATAGTAGAAGGTCAAGCAACTTATAAGACTGGACTCACCCTAAGTCTTGTCGAAAGGCGTACGTTCTTCCGACATCTTTGTTTTTAATGACGTTGGTGAATTTTCCTTTTTTTATGTGAATTGCGATTAGTGTTAAAGTATGCTTGTTGTAACTAGTGCGAAGGCACGTTAACACCGAAGGCTCGTTCTCGAAGGTAACTCGTTGGCAGCGGTTATGGTACGAGTGCGAACACCCGACATTTGCTGATGGAGATGCTGTCTTGAAAGTAATATCGGACAGTTGAAAGACTGAACCCGCACTTCCCTGTGAAGTAAGTTGGGTCGCCTTAAGGCTAGACTTGCCTGTTAACCCTCACAGAAAGGTAAGTAGAAGATGTCCGACCGCACTATGCTGTCTTGAAAATAATGTTGGGCAGTCGAAAGACTAAACCCACACTTGGTTGTGAGGTAGGTCGGGCTGCCTTAAGGCTGGAACCACCTATTGACCTTCATGAGAAGGTAAGTAGAAGTTGCTAAGCTATCTTGTGGGGTTGCGGTGAAGGTCTGAGGCGTTGTTCGTTTGGCGTTCTGTTGCTAGAGATGACGTTCCGTTGCTGGAGATTTCGTTGCTGGAGATTTCGTTAATGGAGATTTTATTAGTGGAGATTCTATCTTTGGGTAGCCGAAGGCTGACCCACACTCCTCTGCAAGAGGGATAGAGCAGCCTTAACTATTACACTCATCCATTTTGCCTCAATGGGAGGTAAGTCATTGATGGCGATTTCATTGATGTAGATTCTGTTGGTGGAGATTCCATTTTCGGATAGCCAAAGGCTGACTCGCGCTCCATCTCAAGAGGGATAAGGCAACCTTTAGACCTACATTTCATTCTATTATCCCACATGGAGGTAAGTTACTAATGGAAATTCCATTGATGGATATTTCGTTGGTGGAGATTCCATCTTCTAGTAGCCGAAGGCTGACCCGCACTCCGCCGCAGGAGGGATAAGACAACATTTAGGCCTACATTTTCTTCTGTTATCCCGTGGGGAGGTAAGTTGCTGATGGAGGTTCCGTTGATAGAGATTCTGTTGGTGGAAATTCTATCTTCAAGTAGCCGAAGGCTGACCCACACTCCGCCACAGGAGGGATAAGGCAACCTTCAGGACCTTTCCCTCTGTTATCCCGCAATGAGGTAATTCAGACAGCAATATAGTTGGTCAGCTCCTTTACTGCGATGGGGGTTGGGGTAAGTTATTCGAGCCGCCAGGAGGGCAAGACCCGCTCTCCATCGTGGGAGGGGTAGAACGGCCTTTGGCCCAATTCTCCACTTTGATCGCTCGGGAGGTACGCTATTCGAATAGTTTACAATTAGATCCACTCCCACCCATTGATGTTCGTAACGAATGTAAGTTTAGACAGCAATATAGCTAGTCTGCTTTTCGCCCTAATAGGGGTCGGGGTAAGTTGTTTGGGCTGTCAGGGGCAGGACCTGCTCTCCATCGCGGGAGGGGTAGAACAGCCTTCAACTCTATTCTCCCCTTTAGTCCTACGGGAGGTACGCTGTTCAAGCAGTCTGCAATTGAACCCGCTCCCACCCTTTGACGTCACAGGGAAGGTAGGCATTAATTTAATGATTATTTTGTCAATGTAGGTTATGCTAATTGGAGATATCATGTCGGGTTTTACAACTGGTGTTTCACACCACAAGAAATAATTATGTTAGTAAAATAGAATTCACATAAGTTTTGAGGTGGACAAACCAGAGCATTTAGTTGCTATGACTGATTTTTGCCCTCTACTTCACCGAAATTGCCCGTTGTTGTTTGTCGTTTCTTCCCTTCCTCACTCCTCGTTTTTATTCCCCTTTCTATTCCTTCCTCATGGGGAAAAGTATTTCAAGATTAATGCAAAAGTATTTTCCACAACTTGCCAGTAAGTTTTTCCCACTATCACATTCATGGGTAATTAGTTGTCATGCATATTTAACACATGCTTATTTCCCACAAACGGTAATGATGGGTAATAGTTTTACCCACCGATTACACTCGTGGGACTTGCTCCTTTTACCACAAGATTCATAGAACTTAAATTTTCTTTTGCGACGAAAATGGAAGTTTTTTCACATGGAATATTCCGTGGTGAAACACAGGTAGTCTCCACGAGTTAGAGTTATCGTGGATGATAACACTTTTTGCGGCAAAGCATACGCCATGAGACTCTCACGGATAAATTTGGTGTGTAAAAGGTTTTTCTCATGAAAAATCGGCCTTTTGCCATGAAGTTCCTCCTCGGAAAACACAGTTTTTCTTGTAGGGCCAAGAGTTGAGGGAGGCATAATAACTAGATACAAAAATAAATCTCATAAGTAGTTTTTATGCTTAAAAGAACTATCAAAGAGAAGTAAATATAGAAGTAAGATCTTATCACAGAATTGGGCAAGCAATTTGTGTACCATTATCACCCTTTTCCAAGTGTGACTACAAAGATTGAGAGAAATAATTAATTTCGATTCAGAAACCAAGAAACAATCAAGATTCAAGAGGCAACCAAAGGGTAATATGGAATAAACCAGTATTTTTCTGTCAGTTGAGTTATTATGAATGTCGACATGTTCAACAATGCAATTGGGCAAGCTTGTGTTATTCTAAGGGGTGTGATCACCAAACGGTGTACCCCTTGGAATGATATCCTCTAACATGGTGATGGTTCCCATGAGGGGTGATGTTTAAGAAAGTGTCAATGGACACAACCTTTTGATTTAGTCAAAAGGTTGTGTCACTTCTTAAGGTTATGACCTTTGGGTTACCATTGGTTTACCAATGGTTGTGCCCTTTCACAATAGGATGTGTCACTCCTTAAGGTTGTGACCTTTGGGTTACTATTGGTTAACCAATGGATGTGCCATTTACCAACCGGTGCATGATGGCCTATAAATAGGAGTCATTGGTGCACAAATGAATGCACTCAATTCCCTTTGTTCATCACCAACTTGTGGGACAAATACCCTCACGGGAGTGTCACCATATTCTTATAATTCCGCTTCCGCTTGTTATTCATTTCTCTTCAGTGGTATCAAGAGCCTAGTCATGTCAGAGGAAATTTTATCGCGCATTACGAAGACGATTAATAGGCAAGTGCTTAGTTTGGCAACCACATTTGCATATTTTAATCATCTTCGTTTGCTTGAAAATCCTAGGGAGAAACTTTTTCATATCACTGTGGGGGGTCTAGAGTATACTGGTAATCTTCAAAATCTTGTAAGTTGTTACTATTTTGAAGAAAATTATTGGCATTATTTTACACAAAAAAATAGTGAATTAAATAGTCCATTTACACACACTGTCACTGTTTCGGCCGGTCGCCGGAGCCCCTCACCGCCGCCGGACTTCGTGGACCTTGGGAGCACGTCAGAGTCTTCGTCACCGGCCACCAACTGGTCGGACGGAAGTGAAGACACGAGCTTCACTGTCTCTGGAACGTCCCTGCGCGAGGTTGAAGGTTTCGTCCAACGGTCAACAAATTCAAAACTGTGGGGGACTAAACGACAGTGTCGTTCAGCCAACGGAGGTTAATACAGGCAAAAACGACATTGTCGTTTTGCCCGTTTCTGAAGTAAAATCTCTGGAGCCGAGCTACCAAGCCGTTCTCTAAGCCGAGATCCAAGCCGATTCCTGAGCCAAGCCGCGAACCGAGCCGTTGACCGAGCCGCCTACTCTCGATTTTCTCCAAAACCCGGTTTGAACTGGCTGATCCGGTTTACTCGATGTCCTGAATCGGTTCAGGGCAGATTTGCTCAATCAGGCTGTTCGAGATCATTTCAAGCCCAATTTGGCCCGTTCAAAAGTCGTTGTGCTCCAAATTTCAAGCCAAAACATTACAAAGCACCTGTTGGTTGAAATTATCGCCAGAAATTCTTTGAAAAAGGTGAAACATCAAGGAAAGGTCATGGATATTCTCGATCGGGGCGTCAATTTCATTATTCTCCTTATATAAAATATAATAGGAGAATTTCTAGGCTGCCACCTTGGATTAAATCCAAGGGTTATTATTACTATTAAGTTTGTAATAGTTTTAATTTTTTCACAGTTAAACTATTGTATTTAAATAGTACACATTTATTATTTCTACATTCTTCTTGTTGATTAATTTTTTAAGGTTTATTATTCATGACACCGAAGAAAAGTATTGATCCCTCGGGGATAGAAAAATTCAATGGAAGAAATTTTCGGGCCTGGAAAAGGCATATAACTTTTCTTCTAACCCATGAAAAGACCTTATATACATTAACAATACCAAAGACATGTGAAGAAATTGTAGAAAATGATGAAAGTGAAAATGGTAGCAGCATTTCAAATAGAGATAAATGGATAGAACACAATGCATGGGCAAAAGCGTTAATTTTGCATTGCATGAGTGATCATATTATTCCTTTATTTGAAGACTATGAAACTGCTAAAAAAATAATGGATGCAGTCGAAGCAAAGTATGGTTTAAGGTCGGATACTTATATACAGTTATTATTGGATAAGTTAACCAGACTTGTATGAAAGAGAATGATGATATTGGTGATCATGTACTTCAAATGGAGTTAATTGCAAAAGAATTACATGATGTCGGTCATCCTCTCACTGATAAAATGCAAGTTACAACCATACTAAATAGTCTTCTTTCATCTTGGGATCACATTATTACTTCTTTAACATACAGTGGAAATGAAGTAACAATGATATATCTTCCAATACTTTTAGTACTTGAAGGAGAAATGATGAAAAGAATGAATAAAGATGGTGAATCATCCAATTTATTAATGGCTCAGGACAAGCGTTCTACACAGAATAAGATGAAGCCAAAACAGTTCAAGAAAAAGAAATGGTTAAAAAGGAAACAGAATAAACCATTTTCTGGAAACTGTTTTAAGTGTAGAAAGAAGGGCCATTACAAATCACAATGTCCTAACAAAGGAAAAGTACAAGAAAGCAAGGAAATTGTGATAACAATCTCAGAAGTAATGCTAGTGGAACTAGCGACAGATTTATGGTGGGTTGACTCCGCAGCAACAAGACATATATGCATGAACAAAGACATGTTTGTCAAACTTGAAAATAAACAAACAGGAGAACACAGAGTGTATATGGGCAACAATGCATATTGCGATATCTTGGGGCAAGGTACATGTAAATTCAAAGTGAATGGTTCCATTATTTTACTTAATGATGTTTTATATGTACCTAGTATTCGTAGGAATTTAATATCAGTGCCTGTACTAGATCAGAAAGGCTACACAGTTAAGTTTAAGTCTGGAACCGTTGTAATAAGTAAGGGCAATGTATCAGTGAAAGGTGTGAAAGATCACAATATGTATGTACTGAATATTGATATTAATAAAGTGCCTATTTCTAAGTATGTGAATGTGTCTACAGATTGTGCATATTTATGGCATTTAAGATTATGTCATATAAATAAAAATAAAATGATCAGAATGTGTAAAAGTGGATTAATACCACAAATAAACTCAAATAATTTTGATATATGTGAACCATGTATCAAAGGAAAAATGAGTAGTAAATCTTTTTCAAAATGTTGGAAATCAACAGATTTACTAGAAATTATACATTATGATGTTTGTGGACCTTTTAAAACAAAAACTCATAGAGGAATTGAGTACTTTATTACTTTCACTGATGATTATTCAAGATATGGGTATATCTACTTACTAAAGCATAAATCTGAGGCAATTGAGAAATTTAAAAAATTTAAATTAGAAGTAGAAACCTAGTTGGGTAGGCCCATTAAAAGTTTGAATAGTGATAGAGGAGGAGAATTTGAAGCTTTAGATAATTTCTGCAAATTGAATGGTATGAAACACATTTACACTATGCCATATAAACCTCAACAGAATGGTATTGTACAAAGAAGAAATAGAACTCTATTGGATATGGTGCGATCGATGATGGCATATGCTGAACTACCAATACATTTTTGGGGTGAAGCATTATCAACTGCTAAATATATATTGAATAGAGTTGAAACTAAAGCAAAACCTCTTACACTTTACAAGTTATGGACGGGACATAAACCAGACTTAAGTAAGCTCAAAATGTGGGGTTGTAAGGCACAAGTGCTTATCCCAAGGCCACGAAGGGATAAATTAAAAAGTAAAACCTGGGAATCCAGGTTTATTGGGTATGTAGAAAACAAAAATGGCTACAGATTTTATCATTCTGAAAGAGGATTGATAGAAAGTAGGGATGCTGTTTTCTTGAAAAATACAAACCTTATTACTCATGTTGATCAGATAGATTTATTAAATGATTTAGAGAATCAACAGATCTCCACAGAGTCTGACAATGAAAATTCTGATATTATTCAAATCCAGAATAACAAAAATAAAAGAAAATCAGATGAAAATCAATCTTCAAGTATTGATGTTGTAGACAGTGGGAGTAAAAGATCCAGAAGACCATCAATATTATTTCAAGATCATTATGCACTAAATACCAATTTGAAAAATTTAGATAATGATCCTGAAAATTTTTCTGAGACAGTCAATAGTATTGATTCAAATAAATGGTTTGAGGCCATGAAAGATGAAATAGAATCAATAAACAAAAACAATGTTTGGGAGTTAACATATCTTCCAAAAGATAGAAAAGCTATTGTGATATGAACCCGCGGGAATGAAATCCTTTGAACCCACAATCAATTTGAAAACTCCCCAAGAAAGCCAAATTCAAGTCAATGGATAGAAAAACCTAGACCCAATGAGAACTCGTCTCAAGAACCTAGATTATATCAAAATCTAGACCCGTTGAAAAACCCGTCTCAAGAACCTAGATTACAAAGGAGGAACGCCACAAAGGTTGTGATTTACCTTTGATAAGTTCAAGAGTTCAATCAAGAACAAGAGGAGAAATCTCAACTCACAAATAACATTTAATATTGTCTAACCTTCAAATGAGCCTACAAGGAGTATTTAAACTAAACCTAATTAAAACTCTAGCCAAAATAAAGCCCCTTTTTACCCAAAATGCCCTGATGAACAGTGTCTCGCTACAGTACCCGCAGCTACAGTACGGCTACAGTAACGTTACAGTACCTCTTGAAACCCTAATTCCTAAAAAGTAACTTTCCAAATAAGCCCTTGGCCAAAATACAAGGCCTTCTCCAAAACCCTAGTTCATTAAAAATAAGACGTGTGGGCCAGGCATCTTCAAGCCCACTTATTCTAAACTAATAAAATAAATCATTTAACCAAATTGGAAGTCTCCAATAACAATAGGCTCTATCTCTAAGTCATGTCTTCCATAACTTGAATCAAGTGGATCAAAGCTGGTTCTCCTTCTTTCAAGCCCATCTTGAGTGTTGGGCTCATCCCAAGTGGATTGCACCAATTCGTGCATTGCTTCCTTGATCTTCTTGGCCTTTGATCTTGTAATTGGCACATCTGGAATTTACAAATGATCTTTAAGACTAGGCCCACCTTGGTTCGCATCATATTGGCTGTAAATGGGTTCTCAGAAGAAAATTTAAAGTTGATGGTAGTTTGGAAAGGTACAAAGCAAGGTTAGTGGCCAAGGGATATACTAAACAATCAGGTGTAGACTTTGTGGATACATATTCGCCTGTGGTGAAATTCACATCCGTAAGGATCATCATGTCCATTGTTGCCAGGATGGATTTGGAATTACATCAGTTAGATGTAAAAACAGATTTTCTCAATGGTGAATTAAAAGAGGACATCTTTATGATTCAACCAGAAGGATTCCAAATTAAAAGATATGAAGAGAAAGTCTACAGGTTGAGGAAGTCACTGTATGGACTTAAGCAATCTTCAAGACAATGGTACTTGAAATTTCACCAAGCCATTTTGGAAATGAGATATGAAATGAGTCCACTAGATCATTGTGTATACATATGGAAAAATGATAATAAATTAACATTATTATCATTGTATGTTGATGATATATTACTGGCAGGTAATTGTCTAGATATGATGCATGAAATAAAAGAATTCTTGAAATCTAAATTTGAAATGCAAGACATGGGTGAAGCCGCCTATGTTCTTGGTATAAGAATTTCTAGAGATAGAAATTCAAATCTATTGTATTTAGATCAAGAAAAATATCTAGAAAAAGTGCTTAAAAGATTTGGTATGGAAAATTGTAAATCTTTAAGTACGCCTGTTTGTAAAGCTCATACTTTAAATAAAAGTATGTGCCCAAAAGATAGGGAGGAAATAAGTGAAATGCTTAAAGTTCCCTATGCTCAAGCTGTGGGAAGCCTCATGTATGCAATGACAAGTACCAGACCAGATATTTGTCATGCAGTAGGATTGGTAAGTAGATTTCAATCCAATCCAGGTAAAGAACATTGGCAAGCAGTGAAGCGTATATTAAGATATTTACAAGGTACCAAAAATTTGAAATTGTGCTTTAGAAATAATGATCTAGAATTAATCGGCTATAGTGATGCTGATTTTGGAAGTGATATAGATGATAGAAAATCTATAACTGGATATATATTTCTATTTGGTGGAACAACAGTTTCTTGGTTAAGTAAGAAACAAGGTTGTGTTGCTAAGTCTACTATGGAAGCAGAGTATATTGCTTGTAGTGTGACAATCAGTCTGCCATTTCTTTGATAAAAAGTAGAACACAGAGTTCCAAGGGAAAACACATTAATGTGCATTATCATTATATTTTAGATATAGTGGAAAGAGGTGAGGTCAAGGTTAATTTTATTTCCTCAACTGAAATGGTAGCAGATCCGATGACCAAAGGTTTATCTCTGGAGAAATTCAGAGAACATGTGACTAGAATGGGATTGAGAGAAACCTAGGTGAAGCAATTTCATGGTCGACATGCATAACTTAGCAAATTCTGGGGACTCCTAGAAAATTGGAGTTATGGTAATACCCAAATGAAAATTTCGGTCATTTGTAAAGTCACTGATAAGGTGATCAAGAAAAACCTCAGGAATGGCCTTAGGGTGAGTACTTGACGAAATTTCAGTGCAGGATGATTAACCAAGTAAAAGGTTGATCATGGGAAAGTCGCTGATAAGGTGATTAAGGAAAGACTCAGGTGAGTAAGTACTTAACGAAAATTCAGTGCCACTCACTAAAGTTTTAGTGAAGTGTGATTTGATTACCCAAATAAATGGTTAATCATTTGCAAAATCGTTGATAAGGTGATTAGGGAAAACCTCAGGAATAGCCTCTAAAGGAAGTACTTAACGAAAATTCAGCGCAAGTCGATACATGTGTTATGTATTCGGCTGAAGTCGTCAATTGTGACAGGGGAATGATCAATTGATCCAGTCACAGAGAATTGATGCCGTTGACTAAATTTTTCTTTTTAGTGAAATGAAGTCACCCATAATATGTGATCAGTGAGAGCACATATAGTAAAGGGTGCGGTCAGATAAGGTAATGACAAAAAAATGTGTGCACGTATAGGCTTATCATGCTCTGACGCCGATCTGCAAGAGTAGCAAATGAGAGTTGAGTAGTGGAAAGCTTATATTGGTACCAAGGTAAAATACTCAACTGGATCATCACCGTTTTGTGTGATCAAGTGGGAGATGTTATTCTAAGGGGTGTGATCACCAAACGGTGTACCCCTTGGAATGATATCCTCTAAAATGGTGATGGTTCCCATGAGGGTTGATGTTTAAGGAAGTGTCAATGGACACAACCTTTTGATTTAGTCAAAAGGTTGTGTCAATTCTTAAGGTTATGACCTTTGGGTTACCATTGGTTTACCAATGGTTGTGCCCTTTCACAATAGGATGTGTCACTCTTTAAGGTTGTGACCTTTGAGTTACCATTGGTTAACCAATGGATGTGCCCTTTGCCAACCGGTGCATGATGGCCTATAAATAGGGGTCATTGATACACAAATGAATGCACTCAATTCTCTTTGTTCATCACCAACTTGTGGGACAAATACCCTCATGGGAGTGTCACCATATTCTTATAATTCCGCTTCCGCTTATTATTCATTTCTCTTCAGCTTGCACATCTAATAAAGCTATCTTAATAGACTCTTATAATCAGAATGTCCAAATAAATAGTTCGAGTCCTCCTACAGAGATGATTCCACCATTGCCAAGTATTGCAATGGGGTTTCTTGAAGGAAAGTATATAGAATTTGACAGAGTAAATTCACAAACACTATCAATGAAAGAGACAGGGTAACAATGATAAACTCTGTTGAAAGGTTGAACTACAAACCGTCTTCGATAATGGATAAGCTCATCAATGGCTCCCCACCAACTCACAATCAATATGATAAAAAACCAAATTCTCAATCCATCTGGGCTCCCACAACTTCTATTCCTTTTCAAGAGATCAAAACAGCAAACATAGATAAAAAAGAATTCAAACATGGTGTTATTAGCATAACATTATTCCCAGGCTTGAGCAGTTCCAAAATCCACAATAAGATTACCTACAGCTTCAAAATCCAAACATGCAAGTAATCAAACAATGGATACACGCAGAACCCAATTCACACTACGACCAAACTGAACCAAAACTCATAGGAATCCCATCAACCATACAGCATTGATTCAATTGCCAATAAAGGTAAAAAAATATAAATACTTTACACCTACAAAAAAAAGCATTGAAAATAAAGGTAAAAAGTGAGAACCCAGAAAAAGCAAATTAGCAATGGATACTGTATAGCATAGATAAGTAAATGCTGATTATCTGAATGTTTCCATGTCAAAGAAGAACTTGTGGTTTTGCCAAAGAACACGATTCCTGAAACCTCTGGGGTTGTGATGGATGGGCAAGGTATTGGAAGGTTTTAATCAGATCATGACATATCAATTTGTGATTACTTTTACGTAATCTATTAAGATGATGGGAAGGCAGGGTTCTGAGTGCAGTGAAATTCGTGACTGATTCGAAAAGGTGGCGATGGCTATTTATAGGTTAAAAGGAGCTTCTAGGTATATTAGGCCAAGCAAGTTAATGTGGGTTAAACTAGGCCTTTTGAGTCTACTAAAGTGGCCCACATTCAGGAAATTAATGTTCGGTTGAGTTGGGTTATTGGGCCTCTTCTTGGCCCAATATAGCCCAAAGAAAAGTTCGCCGTTCAGGTAACAGGCGATGGCTGCTCGGCTTTCCCTTCGCTGTTCCTCTTCCTCCTGCAGAACACAGATAGGGTTCTTCCTTGCGCTGAGGGACGACTGAGAGACAGAGACAGAGACAGAGAATTAAAGTTCTTTTCTTGAGCTGTTTTCGTTAAAACCCAGAAGCTAAAATGGCCAAGCGCGAGCTTTCTAGCACTCTGAAGAACCTGAAGGTAAAACAAAAATACAAATTGTAGTGTTTCCTTTATAAATAGTCCGCCTCTCTGTGTAAGATTTAGGTAAATTCACTTTATATCGAAAATACAAAATCTAGATGAGATTCGAAACAGGGTTTTTCTTAAATTTATCCGGGAATGATTTGATTTTTCACATATTTAAAATC
The DNA here is from genome assembly GCF_004785595.1 of Juglans microcarpa x Juglans regia. Taxonomy (NCBI): domain Eukaryota; kingdom Viridiplantae; phylum Streptophyta; class Magnoliopsida; order Fagales; family Juglandaceae; genus Juglans; species Juglans microcarpa x Juglans regia. The sequence goes on from NC_054607.1 coordinate 7,100,055, forward strand.
TCATGGGAGTATAAGCTAGTATTTTCTTTGTTCGAATAGTTCATGCAAAGGGCTGCAGCGAGAGATGAAAACACCAAGAAAGAGGAGGAAGTCAAATCTGATGGGAATTTCTGTTCCCCTGGTACCGTTAATCGAAAGTGGTAGCTTCTCCCTCTCCCTCTCTCTCTCTCTCTCTGTTGTTGCCTGGGGATACTTATGCCATGTATCGAACGCATTAAATCTTGGTGCAAAATCCATTAGTTTTGTACATCTAGTGTTTTCTCATCAAGCATGAGAATGAGGAAACTGGTGAAAACATGTAAGTCGATTGCTAGGGCTCACCTGTCATGAAATCAACTTGGGAGATTCACGTGTTACCACGATCACATTATTCTATCCACAACTTTAAAAAACAAACGAGCAGTAGTTCTTTTCTAACAAAAGGTTCTCTTATGTATATATAGACAACAACTTTACCTATAAAAAAATAATTAGACAACCATTAGTGTTACTTTTGGAGTTTGTAACAGAATGACCATATATTCTCTTTGCTGACAACGAGATTCTCTTGAAGTAATGTGGCCGGTATAGAATGACTATAGGAATGTGGCTCCTTGGTGTTGGCATAATATAACCTATAAATGTTTTGGTCAATAGAGAGAGTCTTTACATATATAATGATATTGTTGAAATCATTTGGGAGTATATCACAGGGCTGCTGACTAGTATGGCCATGTTTTACCCAAGTAACTGTCTCCTATTATACATTGGCAGAATCAGATTGATGATCCAAGAATGGTCGGATGCACTGTCGCATACACGTAACTTGAAACTTGTATATTAGTTACTAGTGAAGGAGCATCCTGTATACCTGTGGCTAACAGAATAGCTGCAAAATTCTTGACCTGATTTTGTTCATGTTTTGATGGTTGGCTGCCTGTATGCTTGCAGCGTGGTTATAATGGAAGGTAATCCTCATCCTGGAGCAATTAAAGGCCGCATGTCATTTCAAAGTTTTAATCCTTCTATTGATGTGAGTATAAGGGTCAAGTGACCTCCAACCTTTTCAATGGCTATTCACCTCATGTACTTCTCTTTGGCTTCTGTTCTCCTCATGCAAAGACTTTTCATGGTAGAAACTGAATGAAGCAGCAGCAAACCCAGTGTGTACCACTTCTTCTGGCGGTCAAAGTGGAGAAATATTTTTTAGGTTAGTTGACTTTACAAATTATATTATGTTTTCTTTGTGATAGTTCTTTACACGTTGTTAATGACGTACATGACAATGTATGCTGCACTTCTCCTACTATTAAGGCTTGCTTTTTTTATAAACAAGATAAATTTTATTGAGACGAAAGAGGAAGTCACCCAGTATACAGAAAGAGGAAAAATGCTAAAAAATCTTAAAAAATAAAATAGCACTATTTAGGGCCACAATTCAATGAAATATGGTATTAAGAAAGAAAGACTTGAGCTCGGGCATGGATTTCTCGCAATCCCTAAAACTACGGCCGTTCCTTTCTCTCATAAGACGCCATAATAAGTATGACAGGGTCATCCTCTATAGAGCTTCGCTTTGATGGCTACCAAAATGTACTTTCCAACATGTTAAGAGATCCACCACGTGAAAAGGCATAACCCAATCTATTCCTAAGAGGCCAAAAACCATGTTCAGTAGAAGGCTAGTAACCCCACAGTGCGGAGGAGGTGATCCACTGATTTCTCATAGTACATGTGCCTAAGGCTGTGTATTAAACCACTCTGAATCCGACTCCGATATTGTATTATGTTATAAAAATATGTATTTATCTATATATTTATCTTATATACTAGTATAGTTATATAGTTATATAACTAGAACTTATATAGTTAAATTCAATAATATACTTGTATAAGCTATTTATTATAAAATAATACACTTATACTATAATATAAATAGACTAATGATAATTTAGTATATGTAAACATCTTAGTATTACTAGCATACACTTATCAAAAAAAAAAAAAAGTATTACTAGCATACATAATCAAGTATAGAAACATAATCAAGTATAGAAATAAGTTAGACACTAGCATTTAAATAAGTCTAGTATAATAAGTTAATAACACATACTAATTTACTAAAGTGTAATAACATGTCATTAGACAATAAAAAGTCTAGTATATAATTAAGTTAGAAATAAGTTAAACGTTAGTATAATAACATGTAATACTAATGTATAATAACATGTCATCAAACACGAAAAATAATATGTAATACTATAGTATGATATCTTGTAATTAGACACTATATTATAAGTCTAGTATAAAAATAAGTTAGATATTAGTATAAAAATAAATTAGCAGTGAATGATTTAGTTTTAGTTTTTAATTTTTTGGGAAATTTGAAATTTGAAAGCCCACAAAATGTTCTTTTTTAAAATGGGCTAAATACGAAGCTAAAAAAAGCCCAAATCCGACTCCACTCCAACAAGTTGGATCAGAGCCTACACAAGTCGAAGTCGGAGTTGGATTTAGGAGAATCCGACTCCAACTAAGTCAGTGCTCACCTAGTCAAATTATTATATTTTAAGATTTTTTTTTTCTGCATAATATTCCGGTTTTGGTAAAATTGCATATAAAGTTTACAACTTTATGGTGCTGAAAATATAAAAGGATATATGTCTGATGTTACTGATCTTAATTGACAAACACAATGTTACTTATCAAAAAAAAAAATTGACAAACAGAATGTAGTCTCTTCAAAGAAAGATAAAATATATTGTTTTGGGGCCTACGGGGGTGCTGGATATTTTACATAAAGACTTCATTTATTTAGAAAATTGGGAATTACACATGAAAAATCATATGAGAAAGGTATGGATGGTGAGATTGGGCACTTGGAATTCGTTTGGATGCGTTTAACTTAACCCAAAAAAAAAGTCTTGGTGCTTGCCCAAATTCCAAGAAAACAATGTATTTCTGGGTTATTCTTTTCTACTGCTGACACATCTGATACTTGTCCCTTCTATTTGCATTTTACAGAGAAAATGGATCAACTGATGGATCAGAGCACATGAACGTTGATGAATCGAATTACAACGCTAATGGCAATCATAAGAGAAAACAATCCGATGTAGTGTCTGAAACACAAAACCCAAATAAATCCCCAGAACATGTTCAAGGTAATCAACAATCATCATCAAATAATAGTAAAGGCTCCTTCAAGACGCCAAAGGGTCATAGGCTGGACTGGAGTGTTCTTAGACCGCCAAAGAGTCAAAACAAAAACAAAAGAGGTTGAGTATCTTTAGTGTTCTTATTCACAGCTGTGCCAATTTCTTCCTGATTTGCTTTGTCCCAAAACTTGAATCTGTAATCTCTTGTTCTGTTATTGATACTAGGTTTTTTTAACCAATTATTAATTGTAGAAGGTGGAATTTAAGTTCATTAAAGCTCCTTTCTAGCCCTTTGGAATTTAGTGTGTGGTCTTTAAGGAATTATTTGACATTACTAGTCTTTCGCCTATGCTACTGTCAAGTATGCATATCCAGATGAATAATATTAGTTAATATTGATTCTGAGCAAGACAAGTTTTGGGGTGCATCGGTTCTAGTGTGCGTGAAATAATATTAATTATTTATTTATATTTTGTTTTTTATGAAGTTGCTTGAACTAGATCTCTTGTATTATTAAGTAGTCTAATTATAATAAACTAGATTTAATTGAAAGAAGATATATTATAGAGAAAAAAATAAGACAAAAGCTTTATAGATTTTTGAAAATATAAATTACTAAATATTTATTGACTTGATTTTTAAAATCATTTTAAAATTATATAATTTTAAGTTATTTTCATTAAATACATGAATCAATGTTATTCAAGTGGGCGCATGCTACATCTGGGCAATGATATCAAGTTTATGAAAGATAACTTTTTTATAATTATTTTATACTTCACTTTATAATTAATTAATTAATTCTATCACTTTATTATAAATAATCTCAACTTTTCATAATTATCTTCAATTTTAGATAAATCTGTAAAATAGTTATAAAATAAGTGAAGAAATTCTCAAATTCATGTGTTACTGTTTATGTCGCAATTCAGGACTTTACATGCGTTTTGGAAAAATAATAGGGTTACTATCTTCTTACTATCTATTTACTATTTTTTTGTATTTAATGTTTTTTTAATTTTTTATTTTACTTACTGGTTAAGAGAGTATCTATTGGTAAAATTATATATTTTTTTAATTTTTTTTTAATGATTAAAGATGTTAAAAAAATATTTAAAATAAAAAAATAAAAAACTTTAAATGAGAAGTAAATGATTAGTAAGATGTAATAATCCTTACCCATTCTGATTCTGATTTAGGTAAATATTTCAGAATATTTGTGAGACAATGATAGGACTATGATTGGCTATTGCCTTAAAAAGCCTTTCTTGGTTGTGTATTATGCCAATCAAGAACCAACCAATCTGACTAGGAATACTCTGTTTGGGACAAACAACAAAAGGCTGTCCAAATTCTACTTGAATTTGAAATTTGGGGAACCTCAATGAATTAAACCCCATTTTGGACATGACTCAGGCCCTAACCAGAGATAACTCTGCCTTGGAAATATGATTCTGACTCCTCGTCTGAATACTTAAAATGGGATATGTTAATTAGCTTAATAAAATTGAACATGAAGACTAATATAGATGGTACTAAAAATTGGGAAATTCAAGTGGAGTTGCTCAATTATTATTTTTTTTTTATTTAATAATTAAGAAATTGGCTATTAGTGAAATTGTGTATTTTCTTCTTTTTTTTTCTTCAACAATTAAAGATATTAAAAAATTATGAGACTTGCTATGTATAAACAATTTGACGCATCAAATTATGTATTAATACTCACATAATTTTTTTATTAAAAAAAATAAAAGAAAAAAAAATTGAGAAAAGAAGAATGTCTTCGTCTCACAAAAATTATTTTCGTATTCAATTTGTACTATTTTATTAAATAAATATCTTATATTTAATATTAGTGTACAGTTTAATACATAAAATTGTTTGTAAAAAGATTTTTTTAAAAATTATTGAAAAAAAAAAAAAAACTGTACGTCCAACGGTAACGCTGGCGGCCCGCTAGCACAATCCCCATTCAACAAAAGATAAAAAGAGGTCTGCGCAATCTGCTTTACAGATAAAAAGAGAATCCAAATGTTGGAGTTCAATTATATAGGGGGACCACATTCATTCCATGTTGCCCAGAATTTCTCAGAACTCTTCAATTATTTAAATGATAATTAAAATAATAAGTAAGGCTTGAAATTCTTAACTGGAATGCCAAATTTTAAAAAATAATAATCTTGATCTCTAGCAGAATGACATGTTCCTTTAAGATTTTTACACCCTTTGCTTGGATCCAGTGATTGAATTTTACTGAATGAGCAGTGCTGCACCCACCGAGAGTGTAGCTCGAAGATGGGTCTAAGAAAGCCAATATGTGACATGACTCGTTAACACAATACGACAGAAGTACGTTAGAGTTTAGCCTTAACGAATTTGGGTCAAAACGGATTAACTCGTTAAGACACAATTGCTTAACAGGTTGATAACGGGTCAACCTATTTTGACCCGTTATAACCCGGTATGACCCATTAAAAAAATTAAAGTTATAATTATACCCTTATACCTAAAAATAAAATTGTTAAGATTTTAGTTTCGATATTTTTATTATTTAGATTGTAATTTTAGACTTGTAGTTAGTTTTATATTTTTTATAAATATTGTGATTTTAACATTTATATAAAATTATGCTAAACTTAACTAGGTCAAACGGATTAATTTCAGATCTGTTCAACTCATTTACATAAACAGATCAAAAGGGATTGACATGTCCCGTTATGTTAATGGTTCGTGTTAGGATTTGAAATTTTAACACGATAAACTTAACGGATCGGGTTAAGATTGACTCATATAATATAATATACATATTTTGATACGACACGAACACGATCCGTTAATACGATTTGACACCTCTACAAAAAACACATCTTTAATCACTAAATAAAAAAATATATAATATATATATATATATATATATATATATATATATATCGGACTCATGTCTGGACTCAACTCTCGGTAGCTCTGTCATTTTCCTTTACTAGATTTTCCAGCCCATAGACGATTTTAGCTTCCTTTCATTCTTCAGTAGTTTCATAGACCTGTTTGTAATCTCTTTAGACGCTTATGTTTTGGCAAGCAGTATGCTGATGTTCTTATGAAACTTGGAATATTCCTATATGTATTTTCTGCACCTTAATAAGAATAAGAGCAAATATCTATTTATTAGGGTATTTTATTAACTGAGGAGAAAAATCCAGAATTGTTACATCAGCTTGGAATATAGAATTGATGTAGTCCAACCAGAACTCCCAAAATCTAGACTATCTTTAGTGAGAGTCGGAATTTTGACTTCCAGCATGGTACCTTCGATCATCCTGTTATATGGCCTCCACCAGAAAGCCATGAAGACTTGGGGAACACATTTTGCAGCACTAAGGGATAGACATTTTCAACTCACATTTGAAGCAAACCCAAACTGGAAAGCTAAATCAGTGGAGGAAACTGTAGGAAGAAGATGTTTGTTTGAATGCTACGAAAACAAGAAAGGTATACCAATGCAAGCATTGGCAGATTTAATGATTGGTCGAGGCAGGGGCGACCATAAAACTAGTAGTGGCGGAGGCAGAATCGGTGGACGTAATTATTGGGGAATGGACATGGTGTGCAAGCATGAGGCAGTACTAAAACTTCTCCCTTCCTAATAGAATCCAGCAAGCATGATCGCATTAGGAAAAAAAATTACCAATTATATTAGGTTCAATCAGAATCAGATAGACAGGCACCACACCAGCATACATCCAACAAAAACAAACAGAGGCATCAGCCAAGCATACATTTTGATCAATAACAATGTTTTCCAGTCCTATCATTTAAAATATCTGAAATATAAATATTCACTTTATTAAACCAAGCTAGAGATACCATTTACACAGAAAGAAAGCTGTGAATAATGCAATGATGAAGAACTGCAATATTCATGAAATTCCAAAATTTAATTTCCCTAATACCGTCAACAAAAACTAACACACAACTTCCAATTAATGGAAAAAATGTACAAACGACAGAGCCTCCCCATTACTCCACCAATGAGGAAGTTCACCTAGAAACAGATAAATCTTACTACGAAAGTCCCAATATTTAAGCAAGTATGCAGTTCTAGTATAATTACAGCATCTTCGTCACACCCGGGTTTACAGTTTGTGCCATGTCTTTTATTTCTACTAGTTACACTACACGTCATACTGGGACAGTAAGTCTTCCGCCATCATCCACATAGTAGAGTAAAGATACTGTATCCAGTATCCGATGAAAAGTTCATGATAGATACAATTTGCAAAGGTTTCTCTCAGAAAAGGCCATGTTACTACCACAAGCGATCTAGAAACATGAAACCCAACAAAGTTAGCTTCATTTTAACTTTTTGGGTAAAAGATTCAAGATCACCAAGCAGAATCATCCTTATGTTTCAACAATATCGTTCAAACAACTGTAGAAAGTTTAATACAACATTAATATACAGATAATCATGCATGTAAATCAAAGAGAGATGAAAACATTCAAAGTTGTATGAGAATAATCATTTGCACAGTACCTAAAGTATTTTTGCCAGCCCAGCACTAAATCGAGATTTCACAAGCATCCTTTGGAAGATTTCTAAGCTGGAACCCAACAAGAGGAAGCATTGATAATCCGGCCCTTCCAACCAAGAAGCATCCAGCGGCTGTCTTCATCAAATACAAAATCCTTGTGGTACCATTCCTTCATCTTAGACCTGAATATGTTCATGAGCTCCTGGTCCAAAGGAAGCTGTCTGAAACCAGCCCTCACAGTCCGGAGTTGCCACTGCTTGTACGTCTCTGGCCTCTCAACCCTTGTCAAGCCCTCACATGCTATAACGTTCATAGCCTCCCTTCCATAGATCTCTCTCTCAAACATTAACCTTTCTTGGTTTTCACGGGGTATAGTAACATCAAATGTGTCAAACAATGCAGAGAAGAAGAAGAGTGCTTCTCGGAACCTTGTAACAAAGAAGGGGGCATCATAGGCTCCATTAACAATTGAATGGACAAAAATATCGGGGTTCATCCTCCTGATTAAATTCAGAACCGCATTTCGTGGACTGGTCTCTTCAACAGTCTCATCAAGTAAGTTTTTAAACCGGTACAAACAGTTCACAGCAAGCATCTCATTCCTATCAATCTTTAGATCCTCAATTTGGATAGTCTCCCAGTTCGATGATGCCATGGCATGGTACTCAAAAGGCACATTAAACCGCTCGCAATACTTTGCTAAGCGACGACCAGTCTCCTCGATTCTCTCTGTTGGACGGAAACCAGGTTGGGGAATTTCTATCCCTGTAATCCGTAGCTTGGGAGGCCCACCAGATCTCTTAGAGAGCTTATGGATCAGAATTGGCCACTGGAAACCATATCCAATACCGAAGTCTATGATATGAAGACTTGTTGCTTTCTCTGATAATTTATAAATTGTCTTGTTGGCAAAGAAAAGTGAGATCCTCTTGAAAGGGCAAGCTGAAAGATGAACTTGGAAAGCTTTCAATATTTCATAAGCTGAAATCTTCTTGGAAGCTAAAGGAGTATAGAAAATTTGAGTCCCAGCCAAGCGTGCCTCAAGGCCATTCGCAAAGAAATGCGCCACTCTCTGAGAACCATCACCAAAAGGGGAAGAGTGCTGCCTAATCTGCTTCAGTAATTCATTAGCAGTTGTATTGTCACCTGCTGAAACAGATTGTGCACATAGAATCAAAAGAGTTCTCAAATCAACAGTATCCGCCGTCTTTCCCTGTTTCTTCCCACGGCTCTTCCCACCATTAGCTCCTTGTGGTTGTTCATTTGTCCACGAGGCCCTGCTTGCTTCATTCTTCCCTGATTCATTGTTACTGCATAGTGTATACAGTGAATTGGTTGAAAGCAACACCTTATCAAACATCTCCGATAATTCACTCTCTTCCACATAAACTGCAGACTGCTTGTTACTCCTCCCTTCTTCTAAATCTATATCTTCCCTCTCATGATTCTTCCTTCCCCTTGACCCATCTAGTGAATTCTCTCTCAAACCCTTGTCCACCTTGTGATCCTCTCCCTTTAACTCCGACAACACCTTGCTACTCTCCAAATCGATAACCAATTGATTACCCCTAGGAAGAAACTTACTGGCTTCCTCTAACCCTCTCCTAAATTGCAAAATAGATTCACTATCAGTAAAAATGTTCTGAGCCAAAAGCTCCATCCCATCACCAAAATTATTATTCACACCGTTCGAGGGATTTGCCAAAAACTGTGACCCACTATTAGACTGCAAATTCGGCTGTAAAACATAGTCAGCAGGATGAGTAGCCTGTGAAATCGAGGATTTGCACTCCCCAAGATCACCAAGCCACTGAGTATCAGTGCCAGAGCTAGCGGTAGTAGAACTACTATTAGTACCATAATCACCACTGCTTCCAGAGAAAACATCATCGGGACTCTCGACTTTGCGATTGATAAAAGGCGGCGGTTGGTATTGATTGGGAGAAGGAGGGTATCTCTGACCGAGAGCATCATAGAACGATTTCTCGGTAACTTCGAGACCCAAAGGGTCGAAGAACAAGGAGGGCTTGTCCTCTATGTTCTCTTCCATAAGTATCTGGTTCATATACTTGAGAACTGTTTCCGAGTACTCACTATCCTCCGACGACTGCGGGCTCAAGCTATCAGCAGCAGGGGACGGAGCATATGGCTCTGCCGCCGGGCCCGGATCAGGTGGAATAAATGGGTTTTCGAGGAAACCAAAGTCTGGGGAGGGTACATTGAAGTCGACCATGTTTACAAGATTTGGGTTGTAATTAGAATGGGGTGAGACGGTTTGGTCATTGACTGGGGTTTCGTTTGTGAAATCAGGAAATCCAGAAAAGCTTGGATCCATAACCAAGATTTACCTAAAAACATCCAACTACCTCAATCAGATCGAATACTAAGATCCATCCAAAGCATGTATGGCCATGCAACCAAAAAAAAAAAAAACAACAGCTAAAGAAAAGAACAAAGAAAAAAAGGTAAACTTGAAGAACCTTAGATATCCACCAGATTATGCGCGAGAAGCAACAGATTCATGGGACTACGTACGTGAAGCAGAGAAGGTTCAGATGCAGAAACTGAACTGAAGAGGTATGACAAACTCTACTCAACTCAGAGGGGCACTCAGCTATGCCCGAGGAAAAATCTGTCCAGAGAAGAACAAAGAGTAGAGAACCTCCAGATATTCGCCAGTTTATGAACGAGAAGCAACAGATTTCGGCGTAGAAGAGAAGGTCAAACAGGAAGAGACTCGAGATGGGTGGAAATCGAAATGAAACGGAAGAGATTGGGGGGTCAGACAGCTGCGTTTGACGCCATACATGTACTATATTTTCGTATGATACACAGATGACGACACAACCCTCTGTATGCCTATGTATAGTGTTAATTGTAAAGTAATAATGAACATTAAATAATAATGATTTGTACTTTTTGGATTTCTGTTTAAACTTATTAATCTCTATGAATATGTTAATTATAAAAATGAAAAAAGAATTGTACTATAAAAATATGAAAAAAAATTCTCATCAACCATTATCAAAAACACTTTCATGCCTCACACTCTATTAAAAAAATTTATAAATAAAAAATATAAAAATGAATAATAATTGATACATAGAATTCTTCAAAAATTATATATTATATGTAATAGATTATAGATATTTGAGATTTAGAAATTTATAGTAAATCTTTTATAGTATTTTTCATAACCTATATTGAGTTATATACAAGAAGAAATGTATTATAGATATGATTTATGATAAAGGTATTGGTTTTGGTGGTGTGCTCCTTTAAGGTTTGAATTTTTTTTTGTGCAAATAATTTATAAAAGTCATCTGATTGGGGAAGTTGAAACTTCTCCATAAATTATCCAATGTGGGTCTATGCATCGAGATAATTGGGACTTTGTTCTTCGACATCCGATGTGAATAAAAAAAAATGATTTAAAGATAACAAATGCCAATATATTTATAAATATAGTAATATATGGCACGTGTTTAGTAATAAAGTATTACTATAAACATCATAAATTTAAATACTTTCCTTTTTTTAAGGAAAAAAATTCTTAATATGTATAACATTAATTACAAAAAATATTAAATGGAATTTAAGGGAAAGCGAAGAAAGCTTTTATGTGTGGAAAAGACAAATTAAAAGAGAATCGAGAAAAAAAAAATTTGAAGAGTTTTTAAAGAGAATAAAGAAATATTACATGTAATGATTTTTCAAAAGGGGACTAATGATATGTGGGTGAGGTCAAGATCCAAGGATGTTTTTTTTCTTTTTTTATTTTTTTGGTGAGGCCAAGGTTTGACTTGAATTTTTGTGAGACTCTTGATAGCTCAATGTTCCTTGTAGGAGTATTCCCAACTGTAGGAATTAATAATTTATTCAGTAGCCATCGGGCATTCTTAAAATAACCAAACACAAACAAACGACAAGACTAACCATGAATGGGGAAAGAAAACGTTCAAGCATTTGCTCGTTATTGAAAATGCTCAAACTACATACCTAAACCTCTCTAATTTGTCTATGCAATATGTCAACCTTGAGGACACTATATTATATAAAACTATCACATTTTTTGCATCTTTATCATTCAAGTACCATCAACAATGCAATATATTGGATTTACATGATATAAATTGATATAGATACTAAAAAGATTGGAGTCTCGTTAGGAAACTTTAAGAATGATGATGATTATATAAGCGTAATAAGGAAAAAAAAATGATAAAACTATGTGACAACATGTTTATATCATAAATATGGCACGTGTCATTTGTCCAATCAAGTTGACTTCGTCACCAATCTGTCAAAATGGGAGATTGTAGATGTAAAAGTTTGGCTAGAACTAGGAGACTAAGTTGATAAATTTGTATAGGATTAGGTGATTAAAATGATAGAGTTTATCCCATCATTAAGTTGGTAATTTTTTATGAATGTAAATTATTTATTGACTTTATCTATAATAGTATTAAGTTTATCTAAAAGGTATTGGAAGTTGCTTAGATAAGTTATAAGTGAAAAAATCGAGTTTCAAGGAATCTGCACTTATCAAGAGAAGAGGCTGATCTGAAATCTGTTATTGCAGTGAAGAGTTATCGCAGGTGTCAGCATTTCGTCAAGAGATGTCTTCGAGACAGACTCGCCCCATCAACAAAGTCCTACTATAGATCAAATTCCTACCAGACTCATTTCGTCAGCAGAGTCCTACTGCAGATCAAACTCCTATCAGATTTGTTCCATCAGCAAAATCTTGCTATAATTGGAATTGATTTTCAGATTATTTATTTAAGAGATCTTATTGGTTAGGATCTATAGAGATTCAAATTTAGATATTTTTTAGAGCACTTTTCAGTTCATATTTTGTTGAGAAAATTTCTTGGAGAATTTTCATATTATTTCTCTCAAAGAGTGTGATCGTACTCCATGTTAGAGAATTGATTGGTCAAGTTTCAACCACTGGAGTTTCAAGAGAAAAGCTAATGTTTGAAGATCATCAGAGGCTCTGGCTGCTACTACGGTAGAAGAAAAATTGGTCATTTGTTTGGTTAAATAAGAGTGTTAATTGATAAAAATTTTGTAATTGAATTTTATTTGTAATTGATTTTTAAATAATAAAATTGGATTTAGTTGTCCCGTTGGGTTTTACTTTTAAAAGACTTCCCTTCGATATCAATCTCGGTGTTATGTAATTTATTTATTTTACATTATTGTTTAATTATTAAATTAATTACATGCTTGACGACTAACTAATTTATTAAGCGAATTGATAGATATTTTCGCTGCATTATATGGATACTTAGGTAATTTCACATTTCTACCATCGGATTTGAATTTTCAGTTTAGGACTAGGTAGTGTGGACTTGCTGTCAAGCCCGTCCACCTTATCCATTAATCCGCTTGCCTAATTCACCTATAAATAAAACAAAAATCCCAATTTCTAGCTTTATCTAGTCGCATGCTTTATGTTTCTCTTTCATTTCTTCTGCTTATTCTTCCTTTTTGCTTTTCTTCCATCCCTTTTTTCCTTTTCTTCTCTCTCAATATATAAAGTTTCTTGACTGGAGTATGAGATTAGAGGAAGAAACTAATGGTTGTGGGTCTCTGAAATGGCCATGGGTCAAGTGACCTTAACTAGAAGAATGATCTCAATTGGAGAAAATGTCTCCCAATTTAAGGAATGGATAGACCCACAGATACTCTCCATGGCGGTGGGTCTCTTTTAATTCAAAAGAGACCATTTGATTATTTGGTGAAGATGAGTGGACAAGACTAAAAGTTGGTTTGTGGCAAAGGGTCAAAGGCTCTGATGGGGACGGGTGGATAGGAGTGGGGGTGGGAGTGGGAGTAAGGGATGAAATGGCTATATCACCCAAGCGACGTTGGACGGTAGGGAGAAGTGGCAACCCACCCTAGACGGGCGAGTAGCCCCTATCCCTAACATTCATAGAGTATTAGAGCACCAGTATTGATTTCTTTATATGTATCTTTAAAATTATATCTTTTAAAGATTGATTTTGCATATCAAGAAAAATCTTTTACATTAAATTATGTATTTTTTAACCAAATAGTAATAAAATATTTTTTTTCCTTAAAATTATTATTTTTTATATATTTTACAATTATCACTATGTGCTCAAAAATATGAATTTCATATATCTAAATATTATCACTTTCATATATCAAAATAACCAATTTTATCAATAAATATTAAAATGTATTAAAAAACATTTTATATCATCAACTTAATACAAATTTCATATATCAAAATCATCTTAATACAAATTCCACAAAATTGATTTTAATGAGTATGAGAGAAAAAAAATATTAAAAATAATGTTTAGAGAGTGAATAGTATTTCTTCAAACTTGAGGAAGCACTATTCATAACTATGTAAAAATTTAGAGATGTATAAGTTAATGTAAATGAATTTAAAGATATATTATGTAAATATAAAGATAAAGATAAATATGAATAAGTCATTGTTAATGCTCTAGTGAAATAGAGATAGACTTAAAATGAGTCCCACAAAATTTAATAAACATTGTATTCTTTATAAGAGATTCATAAGGTCAAAAATAAATACTGTGGATGTCGCTTTATGTATTTTCTCTCTTTCACTCGAAGCCTTCAAAACAATACAAAATTCGTTTATAAAAACAAAAGTAAGCTAATATAGGTTAAATTAGGAAAAACTCTGTTTGTATTTAAAAACAAAAAAATGCCGGAGTGTCCCAAAAAGCTCCAAGTAATGCCTGGAACAATCGAGACAATGTCTGCATATCACCACCAAGATGCAATCTAGATCAATCTAGATAAAACACTGTAATGGTCATGAAATTGTTGATCGTGTATGTATGTGTACATGGAAGGCTTTGTACAGTTCAAAGAAAGAAAAATGTTATTAGCCATTCCCTCCAATCACCTCACTCTAATCCGTTTCGATAGTGAGATGAATTGAGATGTTTTGTAAATAGTAATGAGATTATTAATTGAAATTAGATGAGATGAGATGGTTTCTGTAATCATATGAGAATAATAATTAAAATAATTGTGAATATCATTTCTCTTAAAGCTTAAAGCAGTCCCGGCCAATGACACTTTCCTATTTATTCTGAAATTTCCTTTCAGGCATGCATGGGAGCTATTCGAACTTAATTCCAACAGAGATTTTGTTTTTCTAGGAAAAAAAAATGAGTTGAAGCAACAATACATACTGAGCCTGCTTAAGGGGAAAAAAATGGTCGATGCTAAACTATATGAGTCTGCTCGCCAATCCCAAAGCTTCTCTTTTTATCGAAGTACTATGGAGATGTATACTTGTGTAAAGAAGATGTGAGTGCAGTCAAAGTGTATGGTGATCTTCAACTTCTTCAGGCAAAAGTCATGGGTGCAATGGCTAAACTTGGGGTACTATAACAGTACCAAATTTATTCTTTTCAAGTGTTGTTGCATTTGCTGGCATTAGATCTTCTAATATATGCAGTTTGAGTTTGGTCGGGCCATGCATTGAGCATCAACAATGCTTATCTTGGTCGGGTCTGATTTCTAGTTGAATATCTTTATTAATAAATCTTGGACCAATTTCCATCTTTTCTTTTCTTTTTCTTTTTATGACACAACTTTTGGTTCTTATCTTGAGTTACAATTCACCTCAAATCCTTTCAACTAGACCATCAATCTTTAAAATTTTCCATAAACTCATTCTTTGTATCTAAAAAACGAGTAGAAAAGGTATATCAATAAGAGAGGTGATTTATCTGACGGTCGAAGAGAACTGCTCAAAAGAGTGGCACGGGAATCTCACGTGCGGCTCATACCACGCGTGAGTTTCAAGTGCCGCCGCGCCAGAGAGAGCCTGTAACCATCACGCGCGGCACCACTGGGATTAGTGACTTCGGATCTCTCAAATCCTACCGACACCTTATTTCCTAGAGTGGTGCGTGAACCACATGCGCCACCACAGACAGTGAAAGTCCTATGCCGGCGTATCAACGCATCCTCTAGTTGACACGTTCTTATGTTCTCTTGTTTTCTCTAACCAAGGATCAAGCGAAAGTGGATGTAAAAGTCTCTTCCAGCTAGTCCAGACTAACTAGATACAACACACAACCCTTCATTGTGGCTTCTAGCCGCAGTATTATAGTCTGTTTATCAGACTATATTAAAACCACTACAAACAGCTTCCCTTAGTGGGTGGGAAATGGGTGTGAACCAAACTTCCCTTTTTTATTTTTCTTTTTGTGATGGATCTGTTAGTTTTGGGAAGACTGTAGGGGACTCTCACCCCATTGGAACTTATATCCTGTAATCTGCTAGTTTATCTATGAATATTTTACTTGATGAGAGGGAAAAAAAAATTTAGAAAGGCGAGCATGTAGTAGCTGCAAATGTTTTGATACTCGCTATCCAGAGAGAAACCTTTAAATATAGAAGTATTATTTATCATCATTTTAATCATATTTTTTCATCAAGTTATAACGCAATATTAAATAATTGAACTTTCTTTTTTTATCTGAGATTTGCTTCCCAAAAAAAAAAAAATGATTAAAAAACTAAAGGAATACTATTTTTCTTATATGAACTCACTCACTGTTTCTTAATAGACACTCTTGGTCCCAATTCTTGGACTAGGAATAGAAAACTAATACTTATGTCTGCATCGAAAAGAACCACTGGTGGAATCTTCGAAGATGCTTGTTCCAAGCATATCTTCCAGTGGCCAATAAGATTGATTCTATTCGCATTCAGATGCATCTGCCAAAACTGGGTTGAACAATCGAATGCATCAACAAACATGTTTTGAAAGAAAATCACGTATTTTTCCGGTTGAAAAAATGATTGAAATTTGGAAAAGGGAAAAAACAGAAAACATACAGTTTCAGAATCCCAATACCTATGGCCATATTGAACAATGAACACCATCCTCCCAATCCCAATACTCTTTTACTCTTGTTTTAGTACCAGAAACATCCTAAAAGATCGACAATAACCAATACATAAATCTCCACAAACCCATCAAACAGTATTCATTACTCCTCATGTTATTTGTAAATGAGATTTTGCACTTTAGGAAATAGTTAGTTTTTAATTTAAAACAAAAAGTTAAAAAAAAAAAGTTTTAGCCACGAAGAGATCTCACAAAAGTAAAGCTACAAACCGATATGGCTTGATTTGGCACGTTATATTGGGAAACTAATTTTATTGTAAATTAGATTTAACGTATCCTATGAAGACATGTTGTGAATTTACTTCTGTGAAACCTCTTTGTAGCTTTAATACTTCTTTATTTATGTATTCGATGGAGTATTGTAATTTAGTAATGATCAGTCCATGGATAAAATAGCAAATTGTCTGGCTCTGATTGGAACTCCTCCACTATACATCTGTGTTTCCCACTGGAACACTTAAAATATTGCTCAGCAGTTGTTTAACATCAGTGGTGTTGATTTGGCACTTTCAGGGGGGGTCTCTTACATTCCAATTTCTCTTTTAACATTCATTTACTTTTAGGATTCCTCCATTGCTGGCCTCCACAATCCACTCCAGCTATGTTGGCTACGTAGTAGCAGTGATGCACTTGCAGTTGCAGGCTTACATCAGTGGAAAAACTTGCCAAGTTTGTGCAATTGATTAGAATCCTAGCCAGGCAAACCTAACCTCTTAACATTCAGGTTTTGTTGGGGTGAAATTCACAAGTCCAAACAAAGGAAAAGGTGTTGGTATAATCATGGCCAAACAACATTTTGGCTACATTCATGAAATGATCAAGGTAACCATATCAACATGGCAAAAGAAAGAAATACGGCTTAGTTTCACAGCCCAATATTCTACTATATCAAGTATAATTGGAAGATTCGTGTTCAGATTCACAAAACTAGTCAATACAGAAGTATTAAGTTCCACTTGCAGCAAGTGCGGTGAATGGTGCAAAATCTCATTCCCACCAAGCAATTAGCTGCTCCTAATAGTGAAACTCCAGCTATAGATGAAAGGTTGATGAAACATATATAATACATAAAACACAGTTCCATATGTTACAGCACTGCCTAAATCAGACACTACTACTGTTACTACATTTCTATGATATGCTGTTTATGCTGGGTGCATTATACAAAAGTTCAAGATTAGCTACATTCTACCAACAATTAAACGGTGCACACGTTATACTTCCAAACGCTACACAGGTACCCAGCAAGAGGAAGCATGGACAATCCGGCCCTTCCAACCTTGAAGCATCCAGTGACCATCTTCATTGACCACAAAATCCTCATGGTACTTGTCTGCCACTTTATCTCTCACTTTCTTCATGAGTTCACGGTCTAGAGGAAGCTGCCTAAACCCAGCCCTCGTGTTTCGAACTTGCCACTGCTTGTAGGTCTCAGGCCTCTCCACTCTCTCTGAACCTTCACAAGCTATGACATTCATGGCCTCCCGCCCGAAAAACTCCTTTTCAAACATCAGCCTCGTTGGATCTTCACGTGCATTATTAGCATCAAGCATATCAAACATTGTGGAGAAGTGGAACAGGGCCTCACGGAACCGCGTGACAAAGAACGGGGCATTGTAGGATCCATTAACAATACCATGGACAAAAATATCAGGATTTGTTTTTCTAATTAAGTTCAGAACAAGATTCCTCGGACTGTTTACCACAACTGTCTCATCAAGTAGGTTCTTAAATCGGTAAATACAATTTACAGCAAGTAGCTCATTTCTATTAATTTTGAGGTCCTCAATACGGATAGTATCCCACTTCTGTGCTATTGCATTAAACTCAAAGGGGATCCCGAAGCGCTCACAATACTTTGCCAAGCGACGCCCTGTGTCCTGGACTCTTTCTGCTGGCCGGAAACCAGGCTGGGGAAGCTCTATACCTGTAATGCGTAGCTTGGGAGGCCCACCAGATCTTTTTGAGAGACAGTGGATGAGAGCAGGCCACTGGAAACCATAAAGGATACCAAAATCTATAACATGAAGTGTCTCTGCTTTCTCAGCTGCCTGCACAATCATATGATTTGCAAAAATATATGCAAGCTTGTGGAATGGGCAGGTTGAAATATAAGTCTGGTATGCTTTCAACATATCAGCAGCTGACGTTCTTTTGGAAGCTAAAGCAGTATAAATCTGGGTTCCAGTGCCATCCAAGCGTGCTTCAAGGCTGTCTGCAATGCAATGGGCCAGCCTCTTAGACCCGTCGCCAAATGGGGACGAGTGCTTCCTAATCTGCTTTAGCAGTTCAGTGGCAGTCCTCCTATCATCAGCAGAGACTGCTTGTGCACACAGAACCAGTAGAGTTCTCAAATCCACTACATTCTTATTGCCCTGTTTCTTCACACGAGTCTTCTCACCACTAGATTTATTGGATTGTCCATTCTGCCGGAGATTCTTGTTTCCATTAACCAAGCCTTCATCAATACACACAGAAGGCTCCTCTTTTGTCACACCACAGAGCAATACTTTATCAAACATGTCTGATAGTTCACTCTCATCCATAGAAATCGCCGCTTGCTTGGCACTCCTCCCATCTTCTAACTCTGTATCCCCCTCTCATAAGTCTTCCTTCCTCTCAACCCAGCAGGGGATTGCTCCCTCTCGTCAATCTCTATCTTAACTACCACTTCTGGAGCCTTCTTATTCCTAATAGGAGAAGTTTTGTTACTCTCCAGATCAACGATCAGTTGATTTCCTTTAGGCAAGAATTTACTAGCTTCCTCTACACCTCTGTTGAACTGCAAAACTGAGTCACCCTCAGTAAACAACTCCGAAAACACAAGTTTACTGACAGAAGAGTCAAACAGCCCATAACCATCCCTAGTGAAGCTGTTCAGAGAGTTGAATGATAATGGCGCACTAGGCTTTGAAGTGGACCGGAAAACAAAGTCAGTGGGAAGGGGATTTTTAGACAGAGATTCTCCAAATTTAGCATGATTCCAAAGAGAATCAACAGTGTTTCCATTACTAAAACTGGAGCTGCCATTGCTGCTGTGATCACTACAACTGCCTGAAGAATTATCATCTGGACTCCCAATATTTTGGTCAATATAAGGTAGACGTTGATCGGGCGAAGGAGGGTCCTTCCCACCAAGGAGTTCATAAAATGATTTCTCCGCAGCTTGAAGAGCCAACGGATCATGGAACATACAAGGCTTCGACTCCATATCCTCTTCCATAAGCACCTGGTTTATGTACTTGAGGACAGTATCAGAACCGTCGCTATCATCAGAGGGAGAATCACCACCCTCAAAACTTGATTGAAAATCGTAACTGGGTTTATTGGATTTAATTCCATTTGCAACATCTGGGTACTGATCTGAGTTTGGAAAAAAGAGTTCTCCATCAAAGTTGAACCCGTTAAGGGAACCGAAGAATTGGGCATCCTGTGAACCCATGACCAAGTTCTTCAACACCCACCTCTGAAAAACCCCAAAAACCAAATCGATAATCTCCCCCCACCCCCCCAAAATAAACTAACTATTTTAAACCAAACTAGAGCCAAAACTTGATCAAACAGGTCAGATCAAAAGCAAGTCTCTCTTTTCTCTTTCAATCAATTACAGAACTAAAGCCTAAACACGCTCCCTGATACAGTCACCCCCAAAAAGCGAAACTTAACAGAAAAGGGATACAAAGAAACCGAAGAAGAACGTAGGAAAGCATTAGATTCAGGCAATTATGAGTTGAATAGAAATGAAATTTAAGGCACTGAAGGAACAAATAATGATTAGTGAACTCCAAGATTTTGCGTACCTGACAGACAGGACAAGATCCTAGTTGAGATCAGTACCAGATCTGGTTTTAAGCTTCTATTTTATTTGGCAACGAGGATTGGAGTTGGGTTATGTTTCTTTCCACTACAAAGGAAGAACTTTCCCAGAAACAACTAGAGTTCTGCGACTCACGCGCCCACCATGACTAGGGCACGGCTGCCTATTAAATACTAGATTTGTCTACACTAGACTAGTGTCTTTTGACTTTCTTTTCCAGAAATAGGATTTAAAAAAAAAAAAAAAGTAAGGCTAACAAATTATTTATAAAAAAATAAGTTCCATTAAAAATAAAAGCTTTTTTTTTATACTTTTTCAACATAATATCTATTTTTTATAAAAAAAATATATATATATATATGTATAAAATTTACCCATTTAAAATTTGTATAAATTATTTCTTTAAAAAAAAAAAATGATGCTTTTCTTGCATGCATTCCCTTAGTATTTTTTTAGAAAAGATAATATTTACAATTTTAAGATATATAAATATCGTATATTTTTTAAAAAAATAGATAAAATCATGTACTCAAGTAACAAAATTATTTTTTAATAACAAGCTATACTTTTTTCTAAAAATGAATATATGAAACTTAGACTTATTAAAATTGTACTAATATTACTCATTTTTTTATCAATTTTGTTGGGTACAAGCGAACCGCGTACCAATTGCATATCCAAGTGTGACATGGCAGGTAATAGAGGTATTTACGTAATTATCGAAAGTAAAAAAATAAAAGCAATTAAAACAAAAGAAAAGAAGGAAACTTCGTCAGTTCGTCTCCCTCCAGCGCAGTTCTCTCCTTCCGAAATCTCTTCTGAAGGTTTCCCCAAATCTCTTCGAAACAATTTTTCGGTGGCTACAGTGACATTATAATTGTGTTTAGGTTTAAATATTTGTCATTTAGCCAGAGCCCCGAACACCCACAAAAGTCAGACTGCACAATGCACATTCACCACATGTCTCTCTCTCTCCTCTTCCAGTTTCTAATATGGTCCAGAAATACGTCATTTTGCCTTCAGACTCTTAATACCATAATCTCTCCCCACCCGACTGTTTCTCGATTTTTCGGTCTGCATATAAAGAAAAAGATTAGATAAGAAGATCGCATGGGCATGATGGAAGGTTCTCCCACCACCATAGCTCCCCTACTCCTCCGAGAAGAGAAAATGATGCTTCGAGACTCAAACCAGAGAAGAAGAAGGTGCCTCTAACTCAAAACTCACCGTTTTGTCAATGCCTGCAACTTAAATTTAATCCCACCCAATTCCTTCAGCCCAAACGGTTCGTTTCATTAAACTTATCTAAACCTCACCGTTCAACTTGCCACGTTGGATAGGTGCGCAGATCGCCTGTAACAAGAGTTTTTCATTTTTTTTTTTTAAAAAAAAGGCAATATATAGTACATATTATACAAGAACTCATTTCAAATTATGAGGTTCATAGATTATGTTTATTTTTCATCTCTCAAATGTTTTATAAATATTTATATTATAAGTTTGAGAAAAAAAAATGATAGAATTTAAAATTATTTCTAAAGAATATTTAGAAAAAAAACATTAAAAAATCTTAATTTAAATGCCAAATAGGACAGAGATTAAGACGGGACGTCCCTGTAGTCTATGGTCCGTTTCCGCGTGATGGGCGTCGCGATGGTGGCAACTCTCCTTGTCTTTACTTAGAATAATAATAATATTTTAATTCCAAATTTGAATGTCTCTTCTTTTAAAACATTAGTATCGGATTAATCATTATATTTTTTAAATTTTGACTAATATATAAATTTTTTATTTTTAACTAATCATTTAAAATTTAAAATCTATATTAGATTAGTTATCACACTCTCTATAATAATAAAATATTATTATTATTTTTTATTTATTTTTTTAATTAATTTACATTTTATTTTTATAATCTTCAATAACTTTCAACAATCATATTCATTTTCATTTTCACAATCTAACAATCTATAATATAATAATCTCATATGTATATAGATGATAAAATTTCATATGAATAAAAATTTCATATCTATAATATAATAATTTTAAAAAATACTTTTAAATTTTTTATAATTCTTTTTATATTTGAAAAAAAAATTTACTGTAGCTTATAATTTAGATAAAAATAATTTAATTAATTTAATGTGAAATAAATATAGATGATATTTGTTAAATTTAAAGATAAAAATGTATCTGATTAATTCAATACCAATCTTATATTGGCCTTTCAATTCGCATTGATACCGTCGAAGACTGGTAGCCGACGGTTGGTGTGAAAGCCGAATCTTCAGCATGAAATCTTGACCCACGTGTCTCCTGCTTTATCCTGCTTTATCTTCAGTTTTTTATCATTTTTAAATTCCATCAAAAAAAAATATATATATATATATATATATATTCATATATGAGAAATGTTATGTTGCTATTCATTTTTAAGTAAGGTTATTCTGCCGCTCAAAATAATCTGCTCAAAGTTACCTTTTCTTTTTTTTTTTTGGGTTTTTTATCATTTTTTTAATATATTTAAATATTTTAAAAAAATAAAAAAAATATATCAATATATTTAAAATCTCTTTTTTAATCACTAAATAAATAAAAAGTTATGCAAACTGTCAAATGGAGTGGTTCAAATGGGCCGGTAGACTATCTTTTTCCTTCATTTTTACATTCTATATTTATAGCTTTTTCATAGGATGTAGAGGTATTTTTTATAAGATATAGGATGTGAGGTGATAAATAGTAACTGAGGAGAAGAATTATATATATATATATATATTTAAATTCTACTTATCATTCTCACATAATACACCACAAATAATTTTTTTATTTTTTATTTTTTTTCTATTACCAAATATGTGGTATATAAGGGTGTAAATTTAAACCGAAAAATCGGACCGGACCGGACCGAACCTGACCGGTTGGTCCGGTTTTTGAACCGGTCCGGTCCGGAACCGGTTCCTATATTTTGAAAACCGGCCGGAATCGGTCCAATTTCGGTTCCGTAGTTTTCGGGACCGGACCGGTTGAAAAAAATATATAAAAATTAATTTTATATAGTATACAAAATATTATATATATATAAGTTTTATATATAATATATAATTATATATTAAATTTTTATATATAATATATATAATTATATATGATATATGAAATAATTTCATATTATAATTTATAAATTATAACATAAAATATTAATCTTAAATATGAATATTTGTAATTTGTTTGATTATATATTATTAATATAATTATATATACGATAATGTTATTATAATTTATAAAATAAAAGTTTAATCTTAAAGATGAAAATTTAATTGATCATATACTTTAAACATAAAAAATATATATTAAATTATTAATAACATTTTATCATAAAAGGTAACACTTTATTATATATTTTTACATTTTAAAAAAATCAAAAAACTAGATCAGACAGGATCGGAGACCGGTAAAACCGGAGATACCGGTTTAGGAGGGTAACCGAGGCGTAATCAATTTTGAAAAATGTAAAACCGGTACATACCGGTTCGGTCCTAAATTTTATCCAAAATCGGACCGGACCGGACCGGTTACACCCCTAGTGGTATATAGATGATAAGTAGAAGAACTCAATTAGTATAAAAAGAATAAAATAAAAATAATTATCGTGTGTAGTGTGTGGAATGATAAGTAGCAATACAATGATTTATATTTAAATAATTGATTTGTGAAATTATTTTAGATAGATAATGTTGGTCAGTTTGATTAATTTGATCAAGAATGATAAAATAAAAAATAAAAAAAATAGCATTGCTCGTAACAGAATAGCATTAAAAACTTTTAATGCTTTGCATGGAACGCAAAGTAGTAGGAAAAAAGTTTCTTTAGATTTTTATCCAAATTTAAAAGTCTTAGTTGAGAAAAATAACTAAAGTAGATTATCGGTAATTTTACATACAACCATAAAATACGTAAATATTACGTAATCGTTTTGAAAAAAAGTAGAATTTATTATTAAAAAATTAATTTTTTTCATGTGTATCCCATATTTTATTCACTTTTTTCAAAACGATTACGCGACGATTGCATAATTCACAGTTATAAATATTTTTTCTTGTAGATTATATAACATATATAAAGATAGCAGTAAAATCTATGCAATCCACTTTATAATAATGCTACTGTGCCTCTAATTTATACCACTCACTTTATCTCTTTAACGTAACACTGTAATATGATGCACGTGGCTTATTAAAAAAATCTAAAAACATAAACGAAAAAGGACAGAGAGAATTGAGTTTTAGTCTTCATCTTTTTATGTTTTGTGTACCATTTTTTTAATATTTTTTTTAATAAATCACGACGTTAATAGAGTTTAGTGAGTGATATAAGTTATGAGTATAGTAGCATTTTACTTATCTATTTACCTTAGAGAACTCTTGTTGCTCTCGCTGGGAGCTCCCAAGTCTCGCTGGTTTTTTTTATTCAATAATTAAAGAAATATTTTTTAATAATGTGATTTTTTTTAATATTTAAAAATATTAAAAAAATACATTAAAAAAAAATAAAAAGATAAAATACACTGTTGGGAGCCCCAATGATAGCTGTAGAACCACCCTTTATCTTATTTGAAGTTCTCAAGGTCTATTTTAAAAAAAATATTGACCTTTCGAAATTAGTATAACATGAAGAATCACATCAAAGTTTGGAGAATGAAATAGATGAAAAATATGTGAATAATAATAAAATGGTTTAAATTATAATGTTTTTATTGGGTTTTATAAAAAGAAAAAGAAAAATATTATTAGAATATATTTTTTTAATATTATATTTATTTTGAAATTTGGAAAAATTAAATTATTTTTTGTGTTTTGTTGAAAGTTTAGAAAATTTTAATAATTAAGTAATGATTAAATAAAAAAGTTAAATATTTGAAATTGGAAAGTGTTTATTTTTAATAATATTTAAAAATGAGATGGATTGAGATGAAATATTTTCCAAACAATCCCGGAGATGCTTGGCCCTTGGAGAATGAGATAAGAAGAAAATTTTGTACATAGTAGTTAGATTATTTGTGAATAATAGTGAGATAGTTTGAATTAAATATTTATTGAGTTCTGTTAAATGAGAGAAAAAAAATAAATAAAAAATATTATAAAATTAAATATTATTTTTATTTTTAGATTTAAAAAAGTTGAATTATTTTTTATTTAAAAATTTGAAAAAATTATAATGATTAATTTAAAAAAATTATAATGATTAGTTTAAAAATATTTATATTTAAATAATATTTAAAAATAAAATAAAATAAGATGAGATAAAAATTATTTCTAAACATCTCCTGTGAATTTGATGAAGTTTCCAGCGACACAAAAACTGGTGTACGAGTAACATTTCTTGAGTAAGCACCATTAATAAATAAATAAATAAAAATAGACATTGTTGTTTTATTTGGGTGAGTTGGGTGAGTTGGGGTGTGTACAAGGACGACTGGAGAATTTTTTTTTTTTTTTTTAATAAATTGGGATTTTGTATTATAGGTGAAATCTAAGGCTTGATTTGGTTTTATAAATCTTTCAAATCATCTCATCTCATTTTAATATTTAAATATAATTTAAATACAAACATTTTTTTAATTTTAAATTTTTGAATTTTTTATTTAATTATTACCTAATCATTATAATTTTTTCAAACTTCCCAACAAAACATAAAAAATAATTCAATTTTTTCAAATCTTAAAACAAAAAGTATATTAAAAAGTTATATTTTAATCCTCTTCTAACTTTATAATTTATTTATTCAACTTTTTCTCTCTCTTTTTCTAAAATTCCTTAAAAATCTTATTTCAAATAATTTCACTACTATTCACAAATTATCTCACTTTTATTTACAAATTTATCATCTCATCTCATTTCATTTGTATAACCAAACTAGCTTAGTTAAATAGAGTTTGTTGAAAGTAAAATAAAATCAAAACTGCTATGTACAACCGCAGTTGGTGTAATCGACTGACGTGGCCACGTCAAATGATTTTTTTTTTTTTTTTTTTTTTAAAAAACACGAAAGACGAGCCCAGGCTATGTAGACTGAGGTTGAAGGAGAAAGTGTTATCGGTGAGTCTCTCATGTCCAAACCAGTTAGTGATTTTCTCTTCAACAATTTATCAAACACTTTGCATGCATTCTTAACCCCCATCACAGCAACTCTTCTGCATTTATTCCATTTCTTCATACAACCAAACCAACAGCAAGTTTCTAAGACTCCAAATGCAAGAAAATATGTGAATTGAAACTGGTTTTTGTAATTTCTCTGATATATTCAATTCCCATACTTTTTGTCCATTTTTATTAAATTACTACTAATTTTTCATATTTTCATCTCCATCTCTACGCTCTGCAGGTAGTCCCCGCACTAAAACCCAATGTCAAATTCTCCATAACCCTCCAACCCACACTCTGATACTTTTTTTTTTTCCTTTGTTGTGTGAATTGTGAGTTTTTAGCACGATGAAGAGAAGGTTGCGATGAGGAGTACCAAGGAGTTCCTGATCCTTACGCCTGTGAAAAACAAAAATAAGAGGAAAATCAATAAACTAACTAAATCAATTTGTTTTGTTTTATTTAACTCTAAGAAATAGAAAGATAGTTAGAGGATGAAATGGAATATGGAACATACACGTACAAAATAATTAATTATAAGGTACTCATGATGATACATGTGAGTTAGTTTTTGCATACTCGTAATGGGTAGGAGAAGCCCTGAGGAAGAAGACCTTGGTTTTGGAAGCATCATTATATTAAGTTATTAAACCACGTGTAGGTTTAGTAGTCCACTGTCAAGTCAGATTCTGCTAATCAGCTTGTATGCAAGCTCAACAAATCTTTATATGGCCTGAAACAGGCATCAAGGCAGTGGTTTTCTAAGTTTTCTACTGCTTTGTTGAAACATGGTTTTATTTAATCTACAGCTGATCCAACTTTGTTTACAAGACAGAAAAACAATTCCTTCATTGCTTTATTAGTGTATGTCGATGATATCATCATCGCCAGCAATGATGATTCAGCAGTAAGTGATTTAAAGGAATTTCTTCATTCTCAGTTCAAGCTCAAAGATCTCGGAGCTTTGAAGTACTTTCTTGGTCTTGAAATTGCAAGATCAACGAAAGGGATAGTTGTTTCACAGAGGAAGTATACTTTAGAAATACTATCAGATTCAGGGTACCTAGCATCTAAACCTGCTTCATTTCCAATGGATCAAAATCTTAGACTCTAAAAAACAGAAGGAACACCTCTTGAAGATTCACTCTGTTACAGAAGGTTAGTGGGTAGACTTGTTTATCTGACAATAACGAGACCAGATTTGTCATTTGCAGTTCAAATCTTAAGCCAGTATGTAGCAGCACCTACTGATGTTCATTTGGCAGCAGCTCATCTAGTGTTGAGATACATCAAACACAATTCTGGCCAAGGGATATTTTTATCTTCATCAAGTGACTTGCAACTCAAGGCTTTTTGTGATGCAGACTGAGCTTCTTGCAGAGACACCAGGAAGTCAATTACTGGTTTTTGTATTTTCCTTGGACAATCACTTGTTTCATGGAAATCCAAGAAACAGAACACGGTGTCTAGATCCACAGCAGAAGTTGAATATCGTGCGATGGCAACTACTACGTGTGAAATAACATGACTGCAACACTTGCTCAAAGACCTGTCTATTTCTCAAACCAAACCAGCTTCACTTTTCTGTGATAATGAGGCTGCTGTTCACATATCTGCCAACCCTGTTTTTCACGAATGAACCAAGCATATTGACATAGATTGTCATATTGTTCGGGAAAAACTCTTGGCAGGAACCATCAAGACCTTGAATGTTTCATCTATTCATCAAATAGCAGATATACTAACTAAGCCTCTTGGTTTTAACTCTTTTTCTAGTATTCTCTCCAAGATGAGTGTCATTGACATTTACACTCCATCTTGAGGGGGAGTATTAAGTTATTAAGCCACGTGTAGGTTTAGTAGTTAGCTAATTTGTATATAAATAGAATGTGGTACCTCTGTAAAATATAGATTTTCATTTTCTTATTCAATACAATTTTGGAATATTTCTTTCCTTTCTTGCATATTCTGAGACATTAAGGTTGATCCATCGAGCCCAGGTTGTGAGGCCTTTATAATGCGCAATCATGTGGTTTGTATCTTTGTACAATTTATTCCCCTTTTGCATGTAATCCCTCGTGTTGCTGAAAGCGAAGCCGAAAAGCAGAGTGAAAGGAGCACGACAATAATTGAAGCCAAACGACCAAGGCAATCTTACTACCCCGTCGTATGTAGCAAAACCTTCATCCCCACACTGGAACCCAAACTCAAATTCTCCAGCCCACACTCTAATACTTCACTCAAGATTTCCCGAACTTCCTCAAACATCTCTCTCTAAAAGACACTATAAATTTACAGTTTCTCTATTTCCTTAAAAAACTTTCTCAGCAACCAAACAATGGGCAGCCCCTAAAATTTTAGATTAAAAAAATAAAAAAGAACAAACCCGTGAAGCGGCCGAGTTCCTTGGCGAACTTGAGGGTCTGGAGTGATTTCAGAAGAAAGGGCCATGGTATTTGAGCATGCGACAAAGGCAAGGGGCCATGGTATTTGTGCTTTTATGGAGAAGGGAGGGAGAGGCAGAGGCAGAGCTGTCATGGAAAGTAGGGAGAGCATTGAGGCAAGAACATGGGAAGAAGAAGAGCTTCGTGCAGTCGGGACTTGCGAAAAAGAAGACTCTGGTTCAAGGCAGAGGAAGGGACGTTCGTTTACTCTGGGAGGTTCCGTTCGTGCAAAAGACCCATCTCTAGAGTTTGGTAACGGAATGATTAGCGTCTTAAGGGAGAGGGAGAGGGAGAGGTCCCACAGAGATGGAGATGGATAGAGGGAGGGAGAGAGAGGGAGGGGAAATGAAATTTCGAGGGAGAGAGAGGGGCAACGAAATGGAGAGGGAGAGGAAGGGAAAAATGAATCGGGTGATTTGGACACACCGTTGCACCAGGCGATAGCATCTATCATTTTTGAAATAAAATAGAAAATGAGATTGAGAAGAGAGAATGAGGGACAGATATTTGAGGGCTACATCTCTATTATTATCAATTGTTATTGAATACATAACATATGTTCTTATTTATACATGAATGGCATCTGAGAAAGAATGAAAAAATAATAAATCAATTATACTAATTAATTTGCACAATAAACTAAATACAATAGACAATAAGTCATATTATCATACATACTAGAATATTATAAATATAATCTATAATAAATACGGTAATATTTTAACAGAGTTGAAGTATTGGATATTTCATCACTGTTGTAAAATTAAATAAAAATAATAAGAAAATTTAAAATTGCAATATTTATATATTTGGAAACTCAATATCATTCATCCCATAATTTTTTGTGTGTTATAAATTATCCTCAATATTCTCTTTTATAGACATGGGAGGATAAGGAATATGAAAGACTGATATATGAATTTAGAGAATTAGTATTGATCTATGCATATGCATATGTAAAATCACATCTTTTACATAATCATTTTGTCATTTAAGCAAAATTTCTATATTACCTTATGCATATTTGAGACAAAATATTATTATTTTATTATTATTATTTTTTTGCTAAAATCAATTTTTTATATATATTTTACAATTAACATCCACTACATATATTTGACATTAATAATACAAATGCAATAATAAAAAATATAATTTTTTATATATTATATTAAAGATATAATAAAATGAAAAAAAAAATAATATATTATAATAATAAAATGAATGTACAGGTAAATGTTTGTTGTGTTGTTGAATGAGAGAGAAAATAAAATGATTGTGAGAGAGAGTAGGATGAGAGAGAAATAATTGTTAAAATATGTTTTGTAGAATAAATAGTAGTTATCCAAATTTAGATAAGCATTGTTCATAACTAACTAAATATTTATATATATATATATATATAAGTCAATATAAAAGATTTTAAGATCATATTATATAAATATGACTTTGTATATATATATATATATATATATAATATATATATACATGCACAAATCAATATGAATGCTCTCAGAGGATACAATGAGTTTAAGAATTCCAAGAGAATTCTAGGTGGAATCTCTCGTAATAGGCTGGTGTACCGGAAAGGCAGCAGGATCCTTTCGACGTTTATTCTCTATGACGGCGTAAAATAAAATAAGTAGGTTATTAGAGGTAACCTAAGCCTCCTTCAAACACTAGGTTTGGAAATAACTTCATGTACACTTTATTAATGATGATGAAAAATATATTTAAATAGACAAAAGAACATAGCAACCACACTCGTTACGTTGGCTTTAGCCTCATGCATAAGTCTTTCTATTTATTAACAATCTAACCTGCTTGTTTGGAGTCTTAGATAAGATATAAAATTCTCATTTAATCTTATTTCATCTCATTTTATCTTATTTTTAAATATAATTTAAATATAAAATTTTCAATCTAATCATTACAACTTTTTTAAGCTTTCAAATAAAAAATAAAAGACAATTCTAATTTTTTCAAATCTCTAGATAAAAATAATATTATAAAATTATATTCTTACAATATTTTAACTTTATTATATTTTTTATTCAATTTTTTTTCTCTCTTTTTCCCAAAACCCAAAAAATACTCAACTCAAGCTATTTCATTATTATTCACAAACTATCTTACTACTATTCAGAAAATTCTCATCTCATCATGTCACTCTCCAAACCAACGAGTGAGTGAGATGAGATGAAATGAGAATGTGTACATAAAACAAAAACAAAACAAAACAAATATTACAGATGGTTGAATTGTTTTTGCTAGGCAATGCTTCATGCATGCACACATTTATATATGGTAAGAGCATATGACAAAAGACATCTTAAGGATTTTTTCCCATTGAATAAGATTGTATTTCAAAATTAGCTGTTGGTAGCTATTCCAATTCATACGCGATGGAGAGTGGTGCGTGGTTTCAAAATTTAAAAGTACAACTTTGGAGTTATCTTTTTAGATCTTATCCAATTCCATATTCCTCGTATCTAAAAAATATGTAGAAATACAACTTTGAATTTGTTATGGGGTAATTATTTGATGAGAAATGATGTTTGTAGTAGTTATAAAGTACGCAAACGTCTCACATTCATTTTGAAAAAAATGAATAAATATGCCTCATATAAAAAAAAATTAATTTTTTAATAGTACACCACACTCATTTTTAAAAGTAGTGCATGGCGCTATAACACATGACTATATATAGTATTACTCTTACATAAATAATTTTAATTACATGACATGTTGTGATAGAATTGGAGTATTACGCCGTTGATATTTTAAGAGTACCTAATAATTTCCTTTCTTATGTGCTATACCGAATGCATTTGTCCAAGTTTTACCTAGGTTGAGAATATGGGTAAGGTGAAGTTCAATATTATTGTTCATTACATAAGAGCTTGGGGTGATAAAATGATTTAGGATGGTTACACAACTAGCTTTTTTATCCCATTCTTGCAAACAATGATATGGGATAAGCTTCAAAGGGCTTGTTTTGCATAAAGAGCATGCATCAACGGTATTTAGGTGTTAATTTTGGCTCTAAAGCCCATATCAATTGAGCCCATTTAATATGTTCAAGGAGACAAGGACTTTACGTAGGTGATCCCAAAGTCGATATCCCTTTAAAAGATATTATGGTTGTTAATTCTAATTTTGTCATGAATCTAAGGACTTGTGATATGCATACTTGATATAATCTATGCTTGTAACATTTGAAATCGATTTAATTGGGTCAAATGAATCATTTGGATCAATTGAATCAATGTTAAACACATTCAAAACACATTGAAGCAAGTTATATTCAATTTAGTCCAACATAATCGAATTATTAAGCGAGTTATGTGAGTGAGACGACTTGTTTATTTAACTTAGATAATGTCTAAGTTGAGGACTTTAACTAGTTTTAATTTAAGTAAATCGAGTAATTACTAAACCATATAGTTACATATCCATAATTCAAGAGTTAATAAACTCAACTATGAACCTAAATTACCACCACTCAATTATCGATTAAGGAATGCTAGTGTAAATTTTTTTATCATGTGGAAAAATTATAAAGAATAATTTACGCATCGATACAAAAGTGGAAATGAAAATTTTCATCTTAGAGGAGATCTCACTGTAGTTTGCCCTTTTTATCTAAATTAATTATTAGATAGTTTTAGAATACAGAATCACAAATAAGATGTTGCTCTCACCATATCACATAAAAGAAATGATGTTTGCAATTCTAGGATATGCAAACTTGAAAAAATTATTTTTTTTAATAGTGGGACCCACTTTTTTAAAAGATTCAGAACTTGTACATTCTAAGATTGTAACCAGCATTACAATATCATATCACTAAAAATGCATACCTAACTAATTTGGACATATTTTGTAATAGGGTGGGAAGATAAACTACAAATAATTTCTCTCTCTTGTAAGCATCCAAACATATATTTAATTATTAGGTTGAATTTCCTTATTTTAATGACAAACCTAAAAAAAATATATATATATATTTCTTTATATGTCCCCTTCAAATATTACTAAGAAATTTGAAAACACCTCTATCTCATCTTTAATTCTAGAAGGAAAAAAAAAAATTGTAGGAATAATCCTCATAAAAATGTGAAAAGAGACGGCCCATCTATTTGTGACCACAGATGAGCATCCATGACTTATCTACATTTATTTATCCTTGTAATATCATTATCATACACAAACATGAAGAAAAGTTTAAAACACTTTTTTTTTTGCTTGATAAAGACGTAATAAGAGCATCTGCGTCCCCAATTTAAAAGTGACACGTGGAAAATACATATTGGCCCATTTATTCAAAAGCCAATAAACAATATTGAAGAATCAATGAAGTTCTATTATGGGATAGGGCTTTCCTTCCCACATGAGATTTTGATAACTTCCACCATATTTAAATAAATAGTATAATTGACAATTACAATTAGAAGTCACGAGGGGGATGTCATAATCATCAACAATTAATAAATAATGTTAGATACAGTCTTAAAATATCAAAATCCCGTAAACTTTTTTTTAAAAAAAACTGGAGTCTACTATTAAAAAGTGATATTTTTCACATGAGTCAAAGATTTACTCACTTTTTTCAAAGAAAGTGTATGAAACTTATACGTTCTAAAATTGTAAAAATTATTTTCATAATTAATCCATCAATAATCAATGTTAAGGGATAGAGCTAGAACAAGTTATATACTATATTCTATTGTTGTATTATTTATTTCTTGATCTTATTTTAAATGAAAACTTGACCATTTTGACAGAAGGGTTTTCAATTTTTTTTCTGAATTATTTATCTTCTACAAATCCTCTGTGAATGAGTAAATGTCATTTTCATATGTTTGTACAAACCTTTTGTATATATAATAAAAGGACAACAACCAAGAAAAAAAGAAGAGGGAGAGGTGACACTTCATTGCAATGCTTGGTGGTCCTTCATGGGCCATTTCTTGTTTGGAATTTTCCTAGACAACTTGTGTCAATTATTGTCGTTCTTTTGGATAGGAACCTATGCAGGCTAGGTTTCTTGTGTGGGACCCCAAATAATTTAATAAAAAAAAAGAACAAATATTTTTTATTTATCATGTTTAGAGGATGGAGAAAAATAATTTTTAAATAATAAATCCTCATCTTTTTTAATAAAATTACAGAATTTATACTTTCAAATTGTATCTATCATTGCTTACAATTTTTACTCACAATTTTTAGCTTAAATCTAAGAAAAATCTTTGATGTTGGAGCCGATCTGCTTATCTTAAGACTCCGTTTGGTTATATAGGTTAGATGTTTTGTTAAAAGTTGAATAAAATATCATTATAATATAATTTTTGTTTTAAAATTTAAAAAAATTGAATTATTTATTATATTTTGTGTAAAAATTTAAAAAATTTATAATAATTATATAAGATGAGATAATTTTGTTTTGTTTAACGAAACCGGTCCTAAAACTCGAAAGAGCAAAGGCTGCGGTCAAATGAGTTTGGTTAGCAAGCTCTTTATTCCCTGAACCATTTACAAAGTGCCAGACTCTCCAGGCAGGAAAAGAAGCTTGGCAAGAGCGAGAGATATTACATACATTTCTTCAGACTTTTTCTATATTCTTCCTTGCTACTTTTTTTTTTTACATAATCATGGCAAAGCCAAAAAGAACAAACTAGACACCTAGATATCCTTGTTCTAAACCCATGATCATTCTATGTTTTTGTTCCACATGTGTGCTTGCAGCTCTCTTTTTTAAGACTTTTTTTTTTTTGTGTCAGATGAGAAGGCAAGGCTCTGGGTGTTGTTTGAGCTGTTGTTTGGCTTGCTGTTTGGACCAGTAAGCATGGGCAGTTAAGACCCTGTCCAAGAGCTCCTGGGGAACAGGTTCTCCCCTCCTTTGCTGAGGAGATATTCTCGCTGTGTGTACCAGTGTTTTCCACTTATCCTGCACACCCAAACTCACATCAAACCACATTCCGACACTTAAAGCTAACTGCTCTTCTTCTTTTTTTTCCTTAAATAACCAATCGCAGAATGATTCATTTGGCAATATGATATGCAAGAAGAAACTGACAAAGTGTGAATTAGGTCATGTGATAAAGGGCATTCTGATATAAAATGATAAGAATGCGTGCTAGAATAACTAGACAAGAGCAGTCATGTAAGATTAGAGTTAAGAGAGAAGTTGTCTCTGAGAAGGTAAAGCAACAGATGGCTCATAAAGCTATAGACTATCTAATCATTTGCCAGAACAGATTATACTACAAGCTCTGTGGGGGACCATGTCATAAAGTGAACGTTTTTTAACGTTAAAACAAGCAAACATCCACATCGATGAGTTATAAATTCAACAAAGCAAAAATCCATTTGGGAAAGATCCATAAATTTGAGTCAGCAAGATGAGTAAACTTCTTACTTCTGATGAGGTAATACATTCAAACAAATTTTCTTTTTTTTTTTTTAAAAAAAAAAATTCTGTACTGGATTTTTTTTTTTTTTTTTTTTTTTTTTCTGTTCAGAAGGTAGCAAAAAGAATCGTTACCTTCAAATCCACATAAGTTCGATGTTTTGCATTATCAAAAGCTCGAAGTTTAACGTCACGCCACCTGCAAATTTAGAAGACCAGTTAAAACTAAAAAATGCCGCAAAAGGCTACTAATGAGATAACCACAGAATCATCTGGGTCAAAATCACATCTCAGTTCCAAGCACCCAATAATAAGGCAAGAAAATGCACACATATACGAGCATACAAAACCACCTAAAGCGTGTTCACTAGGCAGGTCAGATTGCATTTAAGTAAAATCTGATTCAGGCTCATGCATTGCCAACTGATAGTTAACGAATATGAATTCCAGGTGATTGAATCTCAAACAGCTGCTTATACTTCTTTGGTTGTGTTGGCACTCAATGTACCTTCCAGTTCCAAGTTTCTCAACAGCTTGAACAAGTGCTTCCACTTCGGCAACAGAAAAAGGTCGACGGATTCGACGCTGCGCAATCTCAGATTGCTTTGATCTTTGGTGAACTGGAACCACAGCTAATGCCTTGACATTAATTTCCGGTACAGCAACAAGAGCTTTAGAGTCTCTTGTACTTTTGTCAACTGGTGTGTGAGGAGGAGAAGGTGCTGAATCGTGATCACTTTCAATGAAGTTGCCTAAATCGGCCACATGAAGCTCAGGAGAGGCATGGCAAGTGCCCTGATGAGCTCCAGCTGAATCCGATAGATAACTGTAAATGAGAATTGCAACATAAGCCGAGTGCAACTAATTATTCACATTGCTTCTAGGAGTAACTGGAAACTAATCTAACAACCACAGTATCCAATATGGAACGCTTGAATCTCACTGCCACAAATCGGTGGATTGTGGAAAAAAAAAAAAAAAAAAGAACAGCTTTGAAATCAATATAACACCAAATAATTCTTCATGAAAATAAGCAAGTATGATCACATCCAATTTGCTGCAAGCAACAAAAAATAGCACAAATCTCAAGGCACTGTGCTAACTAAATGAAAGTCACAGGACATATCGATTCAGGATGATAAACTAACTAACAAAATAAAGGTTTCCATTCACTTTTGACTCTCCTTGGGGAAAAGAACTCATACGGAATTTATTATACTTTGATCAAACATTTTAGTCTCTAATTATACTTTGATCAAACATTTTAGTGCAACCAAATTTAAAATCAGCAAATGACTCAAGATTATGTTGAATACAACCAATTAGGAGGAACAACTAAAAGGCTAAATCATTGAGTGGAAGGGACTAAACAAAGGCTAGTTCTATAAGTGAATTCACATTACCTGGTTAAAGGCTGAAGCATGTCACAAGGAAGCATATTGGAAGAATCTCTGGGACATAAAGGTTGGGGATTTTTTGAAGGGCTAGGCTCCAGGGCAAAACCCAAAGCATCCGGATGGTAATCATGAGAAATCCCTGTTTGCAGTAGAGTTTTATTGTCATCTCTAACCTTCTTTCCCCGAAGAAGTACACCGACATGTAACCCACCTCCAAGTATGGTAGTCACTGCCTTCATAACAGTCCTCTAAAGAACATTTACAGCACATATCAGAACGACACTGGAAACCAACTGCCCAATGCATGAGACCTATTACTCATATGATAATTTATACTCACATTAACCAATGTCCTAACTTAACGGTATGGTATATACGCCTATATTTTCAACGTATTAAAGGGGCTTTGTTCTTTTCTTTTCTTTTTTAAGACCATAATTATGGAGTACCTACAATATGTTGTTAACATTATTGAATCAAAAGTTCAAATACCTTCAAAGAACCCACTGTTGCACTTTCAGGCATTTCAATAAAAAGCTCTGGCACTCTGAAAGACTTAATCCTAAGCTTCACTGAGCAAAAGAGAACACACCTCAGCTTAAGTACTTCCTAGATGTCAGAAACCAATAAGAAAAGAACATATATGAATCACTCTGTTAAATGTCTCATACCATAAGAATCCCTAGATAGAATTGATGGGTGTTGACCTACGGAGGATGATGTTCCAATGGCTGCATAATGATTTAGATATTTAGGGAAAGAAATACAGGAGCAACAAATCCCACACACCAGACAAAAGATTAATTCAAATGGAAAAGCAAGAAATTCAGAAAGGACCTCCGTTCATCTTCATACATGAACCAGAAGCACCTCCCTCCTCAGGTGAATCAAATTTACCATCACAATTAATCCATCGGTCAGAATTTGAAACTGAGTTACAGTCAAAAAATTTCCTCTTTTTAAAAGGAATATTCATTTGAGATCTTTGGCGTTTGTAACAGCCCTCCTATTGTGGCAAATGGGCTTGAAATCCCCATCTGGAAACATTAAAACAATTTCGACTTAAAGGAACAGATCATAGAAGTCAACAACCTCATACATCAAACTACCGTGAATAAAAGCGCCAACTTACCAAAATTCGAGAGTGTCTCATCCTTCAATTTTGGAGATACTTTCCAATACTTTGAAGCTAAAATCTTCTTTATTCTTCGGTCTGCAATGCGTGATACTGGCCAAATGGACTTTTTTGTCATACTAGGGCGAGTGCACCCAGAGGAGTTTTCGTCATCATCTCTACTAACTATTTTTACATCATCCCCACCAGCGGGAAAAGAGCTATGGGGAATGTGGTCCCCATACAAAGGCACCTTAACCTTACCATCTGAACTGACTAATGCAGGAGGTTTCCCATCCCAAAACTTAGGATCCTCCAAACTGCACATATCAGCCCCAGTACCAATAGGCACCTTCCCATTCTTGTGCAGTACACCTCTTAACATTATTTTAGATTCACAATCTAATGTACAATCCCCAGAATCCCTGTAACGAGAGATACCAAAATCTACTTTGCTAGCAAAGCTTTGTATGTCATCCTTGTTTTTTCCATTCACCAACTTCTCATCAACAATGCTCTCTGAGGAATCGGTGGTTGCTACAGAAGCAAATCCTGAATGGCCATTATTCTGTGTTAGTGGGGATTCCTTGGAGAGATGCTTTTGATCATAAGCTTGTGGGACAGTCTCAGAGATTAAGACTCTCCCATCACCACTTCCTTGATTACTAGGTTCAATTTTAACTAGTTTTTCTTCATTCTCCTGTGTGTTTTTAACACATGCACGCTGATCCTTTTCCTTTGATGTATTGCTAGAAGTGGGTGAACTCTCTTTCTCAAGCAATATCTCACCAGCTAAAGTGGCCAATAAGTCAAATGCACGCATTTGATTATCTTCATCTCTCCTTCTGAACGTACCCCTCCTCTGAAAAACAAATCAAAAGATCAATAATATGGATCAGAATTAAAGAGAAAAGAGACCCAAGAAGTAAACAGATAAATTGCAACAATTGGCAACATGAGAAGAGCATAATATATTTACCCTAGCTGATCTGGTAGCTCGAGGCATGGGAGGCACCTGATAGCCATTGAATCCATAGTCTAACCTCTTATGCAACACCATATCTCAGAAGTCATAACAAAGAAGGATATGTCATAAACAAAGAAGCAGATTCATGGATTGATTTTCAACAAATATGCACTTCTCCAGTCCATCAAGCTTGCATAATTGAAGATCAAACCTGATGATGGATGATCACATGGGATCAGTTTCATCTTTCATGTCTAGATTGAATGCCAAACCAATAGTGAAAGGATGATTGACACATTCAAAGGTAGAGAACAAAGATATAGATCCAAAATGGGGGAAAACCCATATCCTGAACCAAAACATCATTCCTTCAATAGCTAAATGACTTCAAATACATAAAAAACCAATAGAAACCAGAAAAATATAGAAGGATCGTTCCCTAAACAAGCCAATGCATGTATTTGGTTGCACAAAATTGTATCTTGGATAAAAATCCAGTTCTTTTCCAGCTTTCACGGTGTAATTGATTCTGCTATTT
This sequence comes from Juglans microcarpa x Juglans regia, assembly GCF_004785595.1. Taxonomy (NCBI): domain Eukaryota; kingdom Viridiplantae; phylum Streptophyta; class Magnoliopsida; order Fagales; family Juglandaceae; genus Juglans; species Juglans microcarpa x Juglans regia. The sequence continues at coordinate 7,139,497 of NC_054607.1, forward strand.
GCAGTCTAAAAATATTTCCACTAGCCTTGGGCCTCAGATTCCTTTATGAGGCCCTGACGTCAGGCAACCAAACTCAATCAATACAAGTTCCCAGAATTGGAAACGGGAAATTACTTTACGATTATCAGGAAAAGAAGCAAAAGAGAAGAACTAGTGCAAAGATATAATTCTATGACTGGCAACAGATGCACGTGATCGTGCAGACAACAACATGCACACAGCGATCCATGTCCATGATTCATGTAGTAAACCAACAAAATGTATAATTCCGCAACAAGTAAGAAATAAATCGTGTATAAAGAATATAATAAGAACTTATAAGACGTATATACCATACAACACGATTCAACTTTAAAAAAATAATGAAAATTGAACCCCACAAAATACCTTTTCTCAGTTTCTGTAAATTCGAGACAGAAATATAAAAGATTTCCTTCTCACAACACGAGGAAAAGGGGATAAATTTTCAAAAAACAAAAAAGTGTCATAAACCACAACAAAACCCTGATGTAGAGGGCCTACAGGAAAAAAAAGAACTTAAACAAATAATTTTAGATGCAAGAAGTAGATTGAATACAATTAAACCAAATAGAATTTCAAAAAATCTAAACCCCTCAAAAAGTTCAATTTTGTAGAAACAGTTAAACGATTTACCCAAAATAATTTTGAAAAAGATAACCGGATCATTTCCGAGGAAAGGTTGTAAATTTTCGAAAAAAAAATGCTCGAAAAGATAAAGAACCCAAACTCTCAGATCGAAACCACCAAATTCTAAACTGTGGACAAAAATAACTTGCACATTAATTAGCAAAAGGGTAAGGAAATTGAGAACAAAAGTCATAGAAGTGAAAAGAACGAACCCATTTGACGGACAAATTTCAAGGAAAAAAAATGAACTTCGGGTGCGTATAAGACTTGCGAGGTTGAAGTGCGCGTCATAATAGAAGTTTCTTGTTCAATTTCGCATGATTTCTTAGATATTAAACTCAATGTTCAAGAGAGCTAATCTCGTCTTTACGATCAAACCCACAACAGAAACCGAAATTTCAACAAATCCGTGAAACAAAATCCACGAAATTCGACATGCTCACCTCTAGACAACAATTTTCCTTTGAAGTTGAAAACTTTTTTCCGCCAAAAAAAAAAAAAAGCAATTCTGGCGAAACAGCAGAGTTTTCAGGCGAATGTAAGATCGGTGGATTCAACAATGAAATCGGATTTTTCTTTCCATCACACAAAACGATCCTACCCCATATTTTCCCGGAAAACTCCGTTTCAAACGCTACCCATTATCTTTTTCTCCCATAAAAAAACTCTCCCGCTCTATCTCTCTTGTGATCACCAAAACCCTCTGAAAAGTTGAAAACCACCCAACTATTTTAGCTTAAACCCCAGCTCTTATACCATTGACCCCCATTACCGGACCCATCGGTGATGGCCTATGGGCGTACTGGCTATAGCCAGTGATGAAAACCACCTAAAGACCGGTTCTCCGCGATTGGTTGACCCACACCCACCCAGTGTTTTAAATTTCTTCGAGATCTTGACACGTGGGGAAGCTTTTAAATCGTATAGCCGCGTGTCCTCCACACGATCGAGAAAAACGTTGGGTCACAAATAGAAGGAATTTTCATTTTTTTTTTAAACTTAAAATATGTTTAGTAGCAGTGACAACAATTTGAATTTTGATTTCCAATTTGATCGAATGGTGTTGGTCACCGGGAAAAGAAAATGCATCATTATCTTTTGTTTTCTATGGAGTTGGATAGCATGACAAGATTTAAGATTGACAGGCATCTATAACTTCTAAAAATAATAAAAAATAAAAAATAAAAATTATACTCATCATCTCATACCATACATTTTACATATATAATATGGATAAAATATTTTAAAATAATAGAAATAATATTTACACTTTTAGGATGTACAAGTATCGGGCATTTAAAAAAATAAAAAAATAAATATAAGATCCACATGTAAAAATTATTTTTTTAATGATGAAACTCATTTTTTTTTTAAAAAAATATGTAGAGCTTGCACAATCTAGTATTATTCAAGAAACAATTACCTATAATCACATGACATATAGAAGAAAAATTATTCTCATCAATTATTATTCACTATCTCACATCTTATGAAAAATACATTTATATCCTATAAAAAAAATTGTAAATATAAGATATGAAAGTGAATAGTAGCTGATGAGTAAAATTCATCCGGATAAAAATCTATGAGTACAACCGTTATTTTGCTATATTTGCTTCTAATTAATTAGATATGAGAAACATATTCTCTTATATCAAATCCTAATATTCTTTTCAAATATATATATATATATATGAATAAATTAATATTACTCTTCATTCTTTATTTTATAATTTGTAATGAGCATTTTTTTTTTTTTTTTGACATCAATTTGTAATGAGTATTAATTACAAAATCCGTATTTGAATTTTCGCTTTTTCATAAATCGAGGTCTAGATTTTTACCCATGACAAAATTGATGCATCAATTTTAAAAAACTCACAACTAAATACGTTTGTCAAATTTCTATTAAAATACTAACATTAACATATGATTGCCACGTGGCATAATTGAATGATACGTGAGATCTGTATGCTACGTTTGTCTATAAAAAAGAACAAATATAGAATTACTATCTTACTTCTATCTATTTACTATTTTTTTTATATTTATTTCTTTTTAAATTTTTTATTTTACTTAATGATTAAGAAAGTGAGTATTAATAAAGTTATATATTTTTTTAATTTTTTCTTAGTGATTAAGGATGTTAAAAAAATACTTAAAAGAAAATGATAAAAAAATAAAAAAAAAACTTGAAATACACTTGGTAGTAAATGCGTAGTAATAGAATAGTAAGTCTATCACTACCCGATAAAAAACGTACATGTGTTGCATGAGAATCTTACATTAGTTTTCTACTAAAAACTCGCCAACATACCTAATTACAAATTTTTTAAAATTTAGATAATTTTGATCTCAGATTTGTAAAAATGCAAAAAATGTAAGAACTGATTTTGCAATTAATCTTAAAACTGTTCATCTGTATTGGGATTTTTTCCGGCTCGATCCAAAATCCAGACTACAAAACTCAAATACCGAGTTATAAACTCAGAACCCGAATTTACAATCCGGTACCTCTTTTTTTTTTTTTCACTTTACACCTTGTTATCCAAGAAGAGCGTCTCTGGATTGTGTTCAAGAGGGTGGGACATGGTGACACTGCACAAATTTTGCAGTACTTCTCAATCAATCTTCACTGTTATAAAATCCGAAGAATACTAGCTTGTTCTAAGTAAAACAACCCAGAGCAAGATATGGAGTTTAATCATTTCAGTCATACCGAGCACCCCATTGACCTGAAATCGAGGAAAAAATTAGAAAAGATTACATGAAGAAGATTAGATGCATAGGGTGCGACACAATTTGCACCCTTCCATTCTGTGTGTGCACCAGATGCTCGTTCTATCTACACAAATCATGTGCATAGTTGTCGAGAAAGTTCAAAAATTCCCTTCACCTACATCCAAGGGCAGGCAACCCCGCTTTGCCCATGCGGGGGCGGGGCCACCCGCCCTGAATCTTGGGCTCTTAGCAGGGGCGCGTGGCGGGGAGGGCCCAACCCCGCCCCGCCCCCGCTTACATTTATATATATATATATATATATTATATACATATATATATAAACACAAATATATATTTATATTTTACAAATTGTGTATATATAAATATATATTACAATTTGTTAGACTTGTTCACAAAATATGTATTGGCAAATTTAAAAACTACATAGTTTAAAAACTAATATACTACAATTTACACAAAATATGTACTAACAAATTTAAATATTACATAGTTTTTAAATTATAGTCATATTTACAAAATTTAAATTTATAATTTGGATCTAAAAATGTATTTTTAATTACTTTTACACTTATAAATAATTTTTAAATCAAATAAATGTAGTATTTTTTTTAAGTGAAAAGAGGCGAGGAGGATTGAGACCACACCCCGCCCACCGGGGCGGGGTGCGGGGAAAGGGTGCCCCCGCCCCGTATGGGGCGGGTAGCACCCCTACGGCTACATCCTCTCAAGCTACGCTTTGACGAGGAGATGTCATTTCATTTGCCTGCTGGACTTGTTTAAAAAATAAAAAATAAAAACAAAAACCCAGTTTAGGGTTTACAACCTGGATTCACCTGGGTTCCTGGGCCGGAATCCTGATGAATAGTCCTAATCAATCTTAGAGATGTTTGGAAACATTTTTCCATTTCATTTTATCTCATTTTATCTCATTTTCTTCTTAAACATCATTTAAACATAAACACTTCAAATTAATCATTACAAAATTTTCAAAGTAATCATTATAACTTTCTCAACTTTTCAAATAAAAATATAAAAAATAATTCAACTTTTTCAAATCTCGAAACAAAAATTATATTAAAAATATATTTTAATTATATTTTAATTTTATAATATTTTTTATTTAACTTTTTCTTTCTCATTTCTTAAAATTCAATAAATACTTATCTCAAACTATCTTAATATTATTCACAAATTATCTTACTAATATTCACAAAATTATAATCTCGTCTCATTTTTCAAGCATCCTCGAATTTATACATACTAATATGACATATTTGAAATAATATCATAGATCAATTAATTTAGAAATTTAAAATAACACACATCAATTTGTATAAACATTTGTCATTTAGGTTGGTTTAGTTACATAAAACTAAATTATTACATTTAGTCTTATCATTATAATTTTCTTAAACTCCTACATAAAATATAATAAATAATTAAAATTTTTTATATTTTAAATTAAAAATAATATTAAAAATATATTTTATTTAATTTTTAATAAAACATTTCATTTCTTCTTATTTCAACTGCCTTACTAAAGGCTTTAGCCAAACGTTGACTTTATCCCAATAAGCATGCTGATGGTATGAAACGTCAACTCATGGTTCCGTGTTTTTCGAACCTGGACTTTCGCTAAATTCCTACGTGGAAAATGGAAAGGTTCCCATTGGTCGCTTTTTTCTCCGTATTTTCCCCGCGACTTCTAGAGGGAATCTTTTTCCCAAAACTGAAGAGACAGTCCGGGTGTGACGGGTCGGGCCCCGGAGCGTGAACATGTCCGCTATTTTGGCGGCGATTGGACACGTTGCAGGCTAGTGGACAGCCGAGACCGTGAACAACGTTTCCGGATGGATACGTGGGTTTGTGGTGGGCCCCATAGTTCGGGCCATTTAAAACGACGTGGTCGTGGGAGTCTGGTACACGTGGTGGGAGTAGGACGTGGTCTCTACTACGCAAAGCTTCTATTCTCTTGCCGTTTGTTTAGCAACTGGTAGTTACGTACGAGAATAAATTTTCGCAACTTCTTCGTACTCTATATATTTTTTTTAATTTATATTATTTTTTCTTTTATTAAATATTTATTATATAAATAATAAATAGAAAATTTAAAATAACTTTTAAAAAATAAACTCAAAAAATTTTTTTTAAAAATTTTAAAAATTTTAAAAAATATAAAATGTAGAGTATAGTGAAGGTTGTGTAGCAAAACTCTACGTATAATAGGGGTATAGGTCTGGATAACACATATTTATATAATTAAATATAAATTTGTTTAAATAAAATTATAAATTTTATTTGATCAATAACAAATTATTATTCTTAACTTTTTATTATCATTATTACTATTCACATAGAAGTTTTATAAAAATAATTTCATAAAATGATATAATTAAATATGATGGGTTAGAGAAATTATATTTACAGTTTTAGAATATACAAGTTTCGCTTACTCTCTTTGTAAAAAGTGGATAAATCTAAAATCTATAAAAAAGATTATTTTTTAATGGTAGAATTTACTTATTTTTAAATGGAGTGAGTGAAGCTTGCATACCCTAATACTATATTTAATATTATTCTGTATTTTATAAGAAAAATATTTATACAGTTTAATGCACCGCAACCTACAACAAACACAACCCACAACAAATTAAATGAATTTGTAAATTTTATTTTATGATTTTTTCTTGTGAACGGAACATTTCTCTTCTTATAATTATAACTTAAAAGACTCATATTTTTCTTTTATAATTTATACACAAATTAATCTTTAAAAGCTAAATATTTCTCTAAAAGAGTATTTAAGATGAAAGTAAATCGGGAGAGAAACATGTTTCTTATCTTTCATCTAAAAAAAAATAGAAATTCTAATTAATTAAATTAGACGTAAACCATTTTCTTATCCATTCACGAAGGCGAAGATGCAAATCCCATTAAAAATTAAAAAAAAAATAGAAAAGAAAGAAAGTCGGCCGCCAATGGCGAATCCAGGGGTGCAAAAGACATATAAATGTGTCTCGTGGATTTGCCACTTCGATTAAAAATATTAAAAAAGCTACGGCTAAGAATAAACAATAATTTTCCTTCGATGCATCAACACCCACTCGAATGGGCTTGACTGAGTGGAGGGAAAATTTAGTGCTACTTGTTTTTAGAGATGAGATGAATTGAGATTAAAATTAAAAAATTAAATAAAATATTATTAGAATATATTTTTTAATATTATTTTTATTTTAAAATTTGAAAAAATTGAATTATTTATTTTATTTTGAATTGAAAATTGAGAAAGTTGTTATTATTAGATGAGATGAGATATTTTCTGAAAACAAACAAGGCTTAGAACCTCCAACTTCTTTCTAAAAATTTTTTGCTCCCATCTCTCTCACTTTCTTCCTGCCCATATTTTTAGTATGTATTTTATTTTTATTTTTGTGTTTTTTTTAGGTCTAATAAAGGAGAAATACTTTTCGGTGATCCAATCTCAACATATTTTTTCATCTTTGTTCTTCTTCTATATTTCAGCGGGATGATGACCGTTTCCTCCATCCTCTCTCTTTGACCCTCGAATAGTGAGGTCATGAGCCGCTTGCGCAGTGAACCAAGAAGCATGCACGCCAGTCTGGAATGGGTGGGCTGCCTATGCAGAGGTGGGCAGTGGATGTAGAAGAGAAGTCGGTGCTCATGCGTAGGTGGAGGGGAAACTCGAAACTGGTGCTCGTGCAGAAGAGGTGGGCTGCGAATGCATAAGAGAGGGGGTCATGCAGAAGAGCTTAGGGCAAAGACGGAAGATGCAGGGGGGACGCAGGAAGAAGCAAGAAAAAAAAAAAAAAAAAAAAAGAAGGGGGGGGGGGGGAAAGAAAGTGATGAAGCCCTAAGCTCCCACTTGCAAATAGGCTGGGCCCATGTGTTTCTTTTTGTTCTTATGTATTTACAGTTTTTGCCATTTTGTTCTAGGTAAAAAATAAAAAGAAATAGGCTATTAGACTTTGTGTTCATAGCAGCAGAGTCTCGTTCCTCCTTTGGAAGGAGGCAGAGAGATAATACTCCTCCTCCTTAGAGGATGGAGGGTGATAGTACTTCTCTTCTTTTGGAAGAGGGGTCGTTTGGTTCTATTTTTACAAAACGCTTTTCTCTCAGACAAACTAGAAGGTTTATTAAGAGTTTGTAGAAGTTAAGACAATGTTCATCACAAAGAAATTTATGTGCAATGGTACCTTTGAGCATATGCGTAGTTTGACTTGTAGTCCAGGTTTTTCCTGTATTGATAAGTCACGATTATAACTTCGGTTTCATTGAATGAAATGAAGTCTATTTCCATAAATTTAAAAAAAAAAAAAAAAAAAAAAAAAAGAACCCACTCAACTATCCTTGCCATTTCTTTGTTTTGTTAGTTCAACCAAAATGCAGTTGTTCCACGTGTAATTTGCCTAACGGTTATAATCACGTGTAAAAGAGAATGCGACATTTGTAATATCTATAACTGTAAGTAACACCATTCTTACTTATTATCTATTAATCACATATTTAATAAGAGAAAAAAATAAAAAAAAATTATATCTAGTGTATAATGTAAAAATAATAAATAGAATTTTTCTTTTTAAGTTTTACAGAGATGTGAGACAATAATAAATGTAAGCGTTGCCTGGGATTGATCAGTTTATTAAACAACGTACGTAAATGCCTGAACTGGGTTGCATGGTTTTCGCCTTTGTTTGCTAGCTGGCCTACGTGAGGTAGAGACAAATGACACTAGCAAATGACTCTAGCTGATCAAACTGGGTTGCATGGTTTTCGCCTTCAGAAATGCTTTAGGTCCGAATTAACTAGGTTGCATGGTTTTTGCCTTCAGAAATACTTAAGATCCCGAATTTAGGATCTAAAAAGTGTCCCGAATAAGTTTTTTTTTTTTTACTTAATAATTAAGAAATTATTTTTTAATGATGTTGTGAATTTTTTATTTTTTTAAATGTTTATGATGATTAAAAAAATACATAAAAAATAAATAAATAAAAAAATAAAATGTACTATTCGATAAACTCATTCGAGCCACTTTTTCAGTATCTGTAGCAGGACTCTTTCGCCTTTGATTGCTAGCTGGCCTACGCGAGGCAGAGACACAGGTTGAAGATGCTACAAGGGTTGTGTCGGGTTGGGGCGAAGAGAAATGGTAAAACACAAAACTTTGAAAATCTTTCATTTTATTGTTACAAGTTTTTAAAATTTTTACATAAAATAAAATAAACAGATCAAATTTTTCAAATTTTAAAATAAAAATAATATTAAAAAATATATTCTAACAATATTTTATTCAATTTTTTAACTTTAATCTCAACTCATCTTTAAAAACAAATGAGGCTTAATAAACTGTATGTTAAATTATAAAATTATTTTGAATAATGTTATTTATTATTATCTTTTTATCATTTTATAGTAGTATTAATTAATTAGAGATTATTTATTATATTTTACTTGGAAGCCTATAATTTAATGTCACACCAAAAACTTTTGAAAAGATGATAAAAATGATAATAAATTGATTTTTTTAACTACTTTTATTGTAAAATATGTTTAACGTATTAAATGAAATTATATCAATTTATGAATTTATTTTTATAAAATCTTTGTGACTGTAATACTTCTCTTAGACGAATGAATGAAGTTTCTTATATTAAGATAGATGCTAATTATGCGGCAGCAATAGGTTGTTGGCAAGGGAGGCTAAAACTATAAATTGATTAAAAAATTATTGAGTATTCTTTAAATGTTAAAATATGGTCGATATGATATTTTCTAACCTATATAATTATAAATTATTATTATTATTATTTATGTAAGAGCCGCTTTTAATTGGCATGACATCCTATATAATAGAAAGTGAATATGATGGGTCTGTATTTCATAAGTGCTAATAATTACTCCAAATTGATATAAGATGAATATTTTAAGACTTATTACATGTATATATCAAATAATATTTGTAGTCATGGAGTGTGTAAAGACTGTACAATTTTTTTAAAAAAAGTGAGTAAATACGGAATCCACATGAAAAAAATTAATTTTTAATAGTAGATCATTCTTTTTCAAAGCGATTAAGTGGTATTTACGCACTCTACGATTGTATATAACATTACTCAAACTCTTTCGAATGCGATAATTATGACCTTAAAGACTACGCCTCAAAGATCATTTTTTATTTTCAAAATTGTTTTAGCTAAATCTGTTAAACGACATAAGTTGTATGCATGACAACTGAGAATGCAACATGGTTGGTGAAATGATGGCTAGGTAAGGTGACACAAACTCGTTAGATATGGTTGACAAGGTTTTGGAGAAGAGATGCTAAATGGCCGTCATTTTATCCTCTCATTTTGATTGTTCATTTATTTTATTATTTTTTTAATAGTTAAGAACGTGACTATTAGTAAATTTGTATATTTAATTTTTAAATATTTAAAGATGTTTAAAAAAATTTGAAAGAAAAAAAAAATGCAATTGCACTAGTGGACCAATGGTAACTTTGAAGGAGCAAAATGCTGGGACTGAATAGCATTGCCCATAGAAAAAACTACCATTGACCCTCAAACTCAATAGTCTCTTGAAACCAATTGAGAGCTTAGCCTGAAAAGGGAGGTGGTGGTGATGATGGGGAGGAGTAATAATGAATTCAAACAATAAAATAATATTTAAAAAAAAAATTTAAATCTATCAAAATAAAACCATGAAAAGGGTGATGATTTACCAAAATTGATTAAAGAGTTAAATAAAAATTATGAAATTATTGTGATGATTTTATATTTTTATGAATGCTCATTGTATATGCCAACATACTTGTTTAAATAAACTCTTAAACATACAATTGTTGTGCCATTGAATAAAATAAGACTGGAAATCGAATGAATAAGATTGAAAAATTGATAGAAAAGTCAACTTATTTTTTCACTTAAAGCAATCTTATATGTTAATTTTTCAAATAGGATGTATCCAATCAAATTTTAACAGGATTTAAGCCAAACTAAAAAAATAAAAGACCCTTTTTATAAGAAGATATTATAAAATAGAAATGAGTAATAAAAAAGAATGATTGGTGAAAAAGAGCGCATGCAAGAACAATACATAAATGGTAGTGAAGAAAGGCAAGTGAATACTTTCTTTCATTAGGCCAACAAGAACAATACAAGCCTACAAGGCCATTCGTTTTCTAGGGTATATTTCCTACTCGATGATTAACCATCATAGATGGTACAATACAAGCCTTCGAGGCCATTCATCCCTGCCATTTAAGTCATGTGGTCAGTACTATATGAGGGGTCCCCTAGTTAATTACAAGGAATTCCAATGTGTTTGATACAATTTTCTTAAAACAATGAGGTTAGTTAGGTTTCATTTCAATTAATTTTCATAAACTTGTGTATTCATCCTATACGTCTCAAATGTCTTGGGTGATAATTGTAGAAAAGTTCTATTTGGAAGTCGATGTGAATAACATAGCTTCCATACCGATAACATGATATTATCTGAGAAGTGCAGAAGTAAATAAACTGATGCTTAGGTCCTTAGGACATTATTGGAAAAAGAAAAAAATGTTTTAGCCACAAAGAAATTTCACGAGTAACTTACAAACTGGTATGGCTTGATGTGGTACATCAAATTGTAAAGTTACTTTTATTATAAAGTAGATCTAATGTATCATGAAGCTACTTCAATTTCTAAATTTATTTTTATGAAATATTTTTATGACTGTAATACTTGTCTTAGAAATATAGGACTTCGAATTTTAATATACAACGAGAATATCTTAAACAACTCTTCTAGGGACAATCGGGAGATGCAACCAAGGTGGAGTCGTCTAATATATTATGCCACATCAGCTGTATTATTAAAAAAAAAAAAAAGGCGACCAAAATAGAAATAAAAGAGGAACGCAGAGCAGAGGTCGTCCTCTTTGTTGTCTTCGTTGGTGGGTGTCTTCGTTTCCTTATCGGTAGCAGCAAGATCAACTCTAGGTGGTTGCTATCCCCAAGAAGAAGATCTAAGCTGAAACCAGAATACAGAGAAATTTTTCTGAAGAAACCTGTGCAAATCTGGGCAAGCGAAGTTGATAAATTTACAGAGGAAGAGATAGTGTGAATCTGGACAATTTTCAAATCTTCTGCTAAGGAAGAACTAGAAACAGATTTTAGCTATTTTTCTTCCTTAAGATCTCACATTTTTGTTATTTGATGATCTATTGATTAACTTTCAAAGGACCCGAAAATCACTTTAGGCTCAAGATCGGTTGCATGTCTTAGATCTGCTGCTTGGTTAGGTCAGAAATGAAGCAAAATCTTTGAGCAAATCATGATTTGAAGCAAAACCGGTTTCTTGAAAATAGAATTCGCAAATCTGAAGCGCACCAGTTGAGGAGAGGAGGCCGTGTTTCGAGGATCTAAGAGGAGTCTGTTGATGGTTTTAAAAGTGACGAAAAGATGGTGGCAGTGGTAGTGCTGAAATCCCAAGTAAACCATCTGGATTTAATTCTAGTGTGACTAGAGCTAATCGAAAGAGAAAGGGAGAAGGAGATGACGAAATTGAATGGGAGAAACATGTGAGGAAATCGAATGGGAGAAGATTACTCAGAAATAGAAGGAAAAGGGAGAAAGAGACGGGGGGAATCAAAGGGAATCGAAGAGAAAGGGAGAGGGGCAGACAAGCAAAGACTTTCTACACTTGGAGCGCAAGAACCCCCTCCACCGCACCATTGGAGTCGACACTTCTTGTTTGTAAAAACAACTTGCTCGCTCAAACCCAGGAACTCCTCCATGATGGAAAGCCCATCACCGCTCCTCCTCCCAAAAGCCAAGTGTTGGGAAAAATTAAAGACTTCCTAAGAGCGATATCAGAAGCAAATGAAAGGCTTCAACTTGGTGCAAAGGACAATTCTGAGAACTATGATATTGAAGTGCTCACTGGAAATGAATCTGCAGTTATTGAAATGGATTTGATGCTTGGTGTTGCTGATCTTCATACCTCAGAGGCTTTTGCTACTGTTGAATTTGCAGTTGTTGGTTTTCAACCTGTGATTCCATTAGCTTGTAGCAGTAGTGGAACAGATTCAGAGGATGGTAGTGATAATGATAGTGATGATGACAATGGTGAAACACGCTCTCCGGTGAAACTCAAAACCTCAAAACCTGGTAAAGATAATTGTTCAAGTGAAGATGACGTCATTCGATCAAAAAAACAACCAAAGATTATGCTTCCTTGAGAACTTTATGATGAAAGAGGTTCCAATCCAGAATAATTGTTGTGAAACTTGGTTGAATGAAATATATAATAAACTGTCAAATTATTATTACGATTGCAATAAAAAAAAAAAAAAAAAAAAAGAGGAAAAGGAGGGGAGATGGGGGAATTGAATTCTCTGTAATCTGCTGGGGAGAAGGGGATGGGGAAATCGAAGACGGGGAGAATGGGGATGGGAACTAAAGACGGGTGAAGGAAGAAGAGGAAAATCAAATTAATAAAACGGTGCGTACGCAATTTTGAATGAAACAAACCGTTTCATTTATGCCACGTTGGCACCGACTACGCAGCTATTCCCCAAGCCGTTTGCACACAGCATTTTTCTTTCTTAAATATCTTCTTTTAATGTTTATGAATATAAGTTTAAAATTAATTTTACTTACCCAACAGAAGGTATGGATATGCATGAGTGTATATGATAATATATAAAGATATTTATCTAAATTCAAAATGGGTCTTTTGGAATTAAAAGATAAAATCATAAGATATAATATAAGTTATTTTGTTGATAAAAACAAATATATAGCTTAATGGCAAATACAAGGTTTGTGATCATAAAATTGTTAAAGTAATTATTATCGATACAAAATTATAAAAATATATACAATTTCAATAATGAAATTTATTTTGTTTAAGAACTAATTATCTAATTGAAAAGTCTTGAAAAATAAACGAATCAATCGTGAACTCGATTAAACTCATACCAATTAGATTTATAGCCCTAGAAACAGATGGTTTGGCTTCATAGCAATAAAGCAACAAATATAAAAGTTCAGAATATAAATTCAGTCGGCATGAAAAGAAAAAAGTAAAACAGAAGACCACCCTTGCCCTGGAGAAATCACATGTTTGCTTTCAAGTTTCAAAGTATCGTTGTCACAAGCACTTGGTTTATTATTACATCGTTTCTAATGCCATTTCTCACCCTTTAGCCCAAAACAGATTGCCGTTAATACTAGTGTAATGGGGGACTATGGGAGAGTCTAATGGGGGATGTTTGTTGTTTGTTGAATCCCTACTGGATGAATTACAATAACTATATCAATTCATGCATTAGCAAAAGAAGAGTTCCTCAGAAACCTGGAACGATTAAATATTTTTGTAACATAAGCTAAACTTACTAGGATAGACTAGTAAGGAATATAAAATGCTGATACATTGTAAACATGCCAAACAAACAACAGAGATTCCAATCACACATCAAAAGAATGTTTCCATCAATTAACTGCATAATTTAGCAACCAAATGTAGAATGAGTACCTCATTCTTCAGACAAATTACCATACTGCCATGGGTTGAATTCTATTGATCTAACATCAACCTCATTGACGCTATCTGAGCTGTCTACAGCAGCCCGATGTTGTGTGTATTTACTGTTGTATTGGTAGACTTCCAAATCACCCCAAGGCGTAGATGTAACTTCATCCGTTAAATCAAACCATCTTGGTGTAAACTGATGTTCCTTGGCCTCTCGGTTTCTCTTTTCAGCTCTCTGTCTCTCCTCCAAACTGAAAGATGTGTCAAACAAACAATGTAAGTACCATAAGTTGAAGAATCAACCTCATGTAATCTAATCTTCTGGTAGGAACTTCCAAGATTTCTATTGCGTCATTATTATTATGAACATTAAAAGAGGGAAACATTCAAACTTAACAAAAAAATGAATGTAGGTAAGAATAGTCAATAAATATCTTCCAATGTTCTGATTTCTCCGGGAAAGTTAAAGACATTACAAATAAAGCACACAAACACAGAGAGAGAGAGAGACCTGCTCTTTTCTGCACCAGCTTTGGATAGATCACCCCTCTCAAGTGCATATCTATCAGGGCGCAAGCGAGAATCTGATGCCAACAACTTCCTAGGAGCAGTGTCAAAGCTATTTATTTTATGTGCAAAATGTGTGTATTGAAATTTGTCATTCTCTGGAATATCAGCAACATGCCAAACCTGCAGGGGAAAAACAATTAAACAGCTGCCAATGAGTAGTTGTCTGGAAAGTACTAGTGCCAACTGATGCAGCTTTATATCAGCACCTGCTGCCTAGTGCCAATGTGTTTTGTATTGGGTTTTGCGAAAGTGTGTAGAGAAATTATTTGGATAAAACTTTTTTGAGATGTATTATTTATTTGGGTTGTGAAAGTTGGAAGGTAGAATTGAAAAATCGTTCGGATAAAATTTGTGAGATGTGTTTTTCGATTTTTGAGAAAATTGTTTTGGTTCTTATGTGTCTTTTCTTTTCATGGGAACTTTTTTTTTTTTTTTTTTTGAGAAAGAGAAATTGTTGGGGGGTTTTAAAGATGATTGGATTGAAGTTGAAAGCTTTCTTCAAAGTTTTTTGGGAACCAACATACCCTAAGCTCTTCTTAGTAGGATCTAGCTTATAGTTACATAATAACTTTTGAATTTCAGTCTTTCTATGCTGTGTGACAAATTAGGCTGTCTTTTGCAGCATATGAAAGCTCAGCTCCTACACAATAAACAACTGAGTCAATTGATGCCCATAGAACATTATATAATACTCTTAACACACACACACGTGCATGTGCAGATATATATATTTTTTAATGACGGGGAACCACCCCACAGCAAAGCCCTCAGGACTCACTCATGGAATCTAAACCCCCAGGGAGACTAGCACAGCAACCCACCGACATGGCCTCCCACTTAAATTGCAGTTTGATCCCAGGGGAAATCGAACGTGTGACATGGGGCTCATGCACACAAGTTCGCCCTCACCACTTGGGCAACCCATGTGTGGGTACATGCACACACAGATATTAATGTGTACGGGTGTATATTCACTGTGGATTGATCAGATCACTAAAAATATCCAATGCATTTCAAAAACCAAAAATTATAATTAAAGCAAAGTCCAAGAAAAATTACCTCTTTCAGTTCTGTGCCTGGAAGGGGTTCCCCTTCAATGTCACATGGTTGATAACTCAAAGACTCGTTCCATTTCCCAGTAATCAATATTTTAGGTTCCTCAGCAGCATTATATACATACCCATCCACCTCATAGCGACCAGCTCTGCAACAAACACAAATTTTAATTGGACACAACTAAGAAATTTGAAACCAACAACAAAGTGTCCCCCCAACAACTCACCCAAAAAATTCCTTCCAAAAAACCAAAAAGGAAAAAAGCAACCTCTAGTTGATGCTCGCAAGAAACAGAGTACTAGGCCCCAATACATGACTAGCAGAAACTACAAAACCACAATCTAGGACACACAACAGCAATGAAACCAAAACACTCCAATACACATCCGGTCATGGACATAACAAAACATATCTATTCTAATGATAAAAAAAAAAAACAATTGCTGTGATGGTCCCTGAAAGTAATTTGGGGAGTTTTTCTCTCTTTTAATGTACGGGACCTTTAAGTTGCGTGAGAAATACTGGAGTAATTCCATTAACTGTAGAAATCTGTTAACCAACTCTAACTTGTACAGATTCACAAGAATGTGGTAAGTGACAGAATCAAGCGAAACAAGCATCCTAGAGATCCAAAAACATATCCAATGAGGCCATCTTCATCTCAATTAATATTAACTCAAAAGTCCCATTTGCAAGAATGCTGCCAACTTGAACGACTTATAGATCTACTAAAATACTCAAAAAACAAATATGTGAATAAATGCAGAGAAATTAAAAAGGATAACAAGAGAGATGTGAAATACCCAAACCAGCCACATGGCTGGAAGTATAGAATGACTTTGTCTCCCGTAGTCAAATTCGTCATAACCATCTCGCCTGGTGAATCAACCCAAGTACGGCCAAAAATCAGGTTATTAACCTTAGTAGGAGGCGGCACCAAATCCAAGACCACACCATCCTTTTTAAGAGTCACACGTGTTCTGCAAACAACATAAGTATAAATAAGTGAAATCTTTTCATCCTAGAAAAAATGAATAATCAATGAACAACCCAATGAGAAAAAGAATTCCTCCGGATAGATTGTCTAATCAATTAAAAATCTCTAATTATTTTAAAAGAATCACCACAGCAACCTACAATTTTTTTCCCTTTTAGAGCAAACATACTAGATTAGGTTGGAGACAAAAAGCCTCACTCTATTGTCAAGGAAGACATTCAAGTCATTTATTAGATCACATAGGACTAGCATGGGAAAAGTAAACAAATAAAAGAACCTTTCATATCTATGTTTTACACAAAACTAAATGCTACAAACTGACATGTAGAAACAATAATGGTGTCTGCAAAATGTAGATGACATAAAGAATTTAGAGAAAAAAATGACAAATAACGGACAATAGAAAAACAATTATTACCTTCCAACAGGGTAAACATCGAGAGAATTTCCTAAAAATTTAGTTTTCAACTTTGATGTCACATCATAAGTAAAATGCTCATTTTCAGCGTGTCCAGCACTCATTGGAGGATGATGACTCACCTGAAATGAAAATATATGGTCAAACATTCAAAATAGGATAATGATAATCTTACATCTCATTTACTACAGTTTTACTACCAATCTATTTTTTTTTTTTTCATTTTGCTATTTAAATCTGGATTAAAAATCTCATAACATGACCTTCTTGCATAATTTAGAAGAAAATAAATTCAATCAACTAAGGTAATCATGTAATTTTTATAAAATTGAATTGAATTTTAATTAAATTACACGAATACATTGGTTGATTGAATTTATTTTCTTCTAGATTATGCAAGAAATTCGTGCTCTGGGATTTTTAATCCAAATTCAAAGAACAAAATGAAAAAAAAAAAATTGAGTATTAAAACAGTAGTAAATGAGGTGTAAGGATATCATTGTCCTTCAAAATATGGACAACTCAATGTAGCAATTAAATACGTTTTCCCCTCATGAAGGACCATTGGGATGATGATGACGACGAAAGGTCTCCAGTCATAAAGTTACTTTTAAGGTCAAAGGGTATGGAATGGGTATAGTGGAGGTTTGATTATGGAGAAGATTGAATCAGAGCAGGATCCCCCTTGGGTTTGGTGGTGGGGTTGAGATTAGCAAATTGTGCATCAGAAAGAAAGAAACTAGATGAAAAAGAACAAGCGCAAACCTCAACAAAAATTAGATTCCTTGCAACTCACCTGCTCTGAAATAAATGTAATACCTCCATGATTGCTCATTTCATAAGTCTCCCCTAGAATAGGATTAAAAGGCTTCCAGGTTCGTTGATAGGCAAAGTATACAGATATAGCCCATGATGCTGCAATCAGAGGCATAAACACCATCCATCATCAGGCAACACTTGCACATGCCAAGTAAAAATTCAACATAAAAGAATACTCACAGGCATACACCAATCGCATATATGGATCCTCGCATTCATCTGCTTGATCCAGCAGGTACGAGTATTCCATCAACTGTCGAAAGGTATTCACAACACAATATTAGAAGTGCACAAATAAAAGAAGGATTCAGCAAAGGAAATAGCACAAACCTCTGCCATTTTCTGAAGCATAGTCATTGGCTCAAAAATAAGGACCGGAAGTGTGACCATTGATGTAACATCTGAACCTATATACTTGTGCATCATTTTCCAGTAGCTGTCTCTATCCTAACCAAAACAAGGGTCTCAACATATCAGCATTATAAGGGACAAACAATAATTATACCAAAAAAAAGGGGAAAAAAGTCGCATCCCAAATTTAATACAGTTTTTTTCATAAGTAAGAATTTTATTAATACTAAATAAGAATAGGTAGCCTATACAGAATGTATACAAGAGGAAACACCTAGTTAGGAAGAAGAAATAGATACAAGGAAATCATGGAAAGTCAAGCCCATTAAAATCGATATCTAATGCCCATAGAAATAAAGGTATTGAAAAAGAGAGATCTAAGCTCCTCCAGTAAGCATTCCCTATCTTCGAAGCGCCGGTTGTTTCTTGCCTTCCTAATGGACCACAAAAGGTATATGGGAACCATCTTCCAAACTACAGCAAGTTGTGGAATACCGTGAAGAGTCCTCCAGTTGGCAAGAAGCTCAACTACCTCCACAGGCATAACCCAAGCTAACCCAACATTTCCAAAGAATTTCTTATGGTTAACATAAAAGAAAAAAACTAACGAGCAAAACCTTAAACAAAAGAAAATCAAATTTATTTGACACCCCACCCCACCCCACGCCAGCTCACACCCCCTTCCGGGCACAAGAAAAAAGGATAATAATGAAAGCAGATAAATTATTTTCTTATTCAGAAGCAATGAAGCTATTTGACCTAGACCACTAAACATGGAAAAATAAAACAAAGGAATGCACTCCTATCACAATCAAGGAGAACTTCCAAAGGTTTAAACAGAAACATGTCATCTGCATAGACTGCTGGGCGCCAAACAAGATACAAAACCCCTGAGATATCATTTTTTTCAAAAAGTAATCAATAATTTTATTAAAAATGCCACGGGTAGCCAAAGTACCCAGGTTGTATACAAGAGAACAAAACTACCAAAATATCATTGAGAAATCATTATGCAATATATACAAAGTTGTTTGATCAAGAGAAGGCAATTGATCATAACAGAAGCTAATGATACCATAAAACATAGAATAACAGTCTTATTTGAATATCATTCCAAACATCAAAGTAAGATAATTCAGCTATAGAAATTATAAAAGAAAATGTGAGAGAAAAAAATGACCATCCACAAAAGGAACCGACTTAACATGAGAGAACAGAGTGGGGCGTAGACAAACCTCCTGTTTCCATCTTCCTCTCTGAGCTTCCTCCTCTGCATCTTCTTTTCCTCCCTCTGGATTTATCACTTCTACCCCTTCATAACCAAGCAACCTAGAAGCAAAAGAAGACGAATACAAATGAGTCAGATTCTCGACATGCTTTCCTGAACAAGCATATAATGAAGATCTGGCACAGAACTCTCAATCATAATAGCACTTTATGAAGTAGATAAAGTCTAAACAAACAAGTAGCATTCAAAATCAATGGGCCACAAGCCCTCTCGCAAAACTGAAATGATAACTAAAGTTGGATTAAGGTAAAACCTATTTCTCAGATTCAAGCATGAACTTAACAGATCTGTAGATATTTTTGGTTTACAGAAGACAAAATCCCGAATATTATACCCAGTGGAACCGAAGTTAAAATCAAAATTTCTATTTCCAACCTAAATTTAACAAATCAGTAAACCACCATACCTCTAAATCATAATAGCACTTTATGAAGTAGATAAATTCTAAACAATCGAGTAGCATCCAAATCCAATAGGCTGCAAGCCCTCTCACGAAACTGAAATGACAAGTGACAACTAAAGTGGGACTGACATAAAACCCATTTCTCTGTTTCAGCCATGAATTAAACAGATCTGTAGTTCGTCTTGGTTCACGGAAGACGTATACCCAAATATTATACCAAAATTCAGCTTAGTGAGACCGATGTCAAAATCCAATTTTCTATTTCAAACCTAAATTCGACAAATCGGGAAACCATTTTAGATATAAGAATAAGTAGCTCTAATTTTATAACAAAATCTCAGTTTACTAGATAAAATAAATTCACAATCATAGAATTCATTTGCATAAAAATAAAAATAGCACTCAATGTAAGACCAACAGATCACGATCACCGCAAAACAGAAAAAATTCGAGGTCAAAGTGAATTCACACAACGCTGAGCATGCGAAAGGAAAACAACTAAGGTTCCGAAATGAAAAATTCAAAATTCTGACGGGGGGAAAAATATTAGCTATAAATTATCAAAGAAAGGGCTACAGAGTGTAGTTGAATGATAAGTGAAGGGTTGAATTAAGAGGAAATGTGAATACCCGTTGACGGATCGATGCATGGCGTTGCCGAACACGGAGAGACCAGAACTCATGGCTGCGAAGAAGCCCTTACCCTCGTTCTTCTTAGGGCTACTCATATCTCTCCAACGGCCAAACTATTCGGAGATAGTAAAAGTCCGACGGAAGATCTGACGGAGAGAGATAGGGGGAGAGATTCGAGAAAGAATAGAGGGTGGTGAAGAAAAACGAAAATGGACGAGCTTATAGCATTCACGTTGGATCAGTTAAAGTTAAAAAGGGCATTTTTTATTCATGTAAGAGAAATTTAATTTTTAATTATTTTATTTATATAAATTTTTATATTAAAATAATTATTTTTTTATTATATAATAACAAAATAATATAAGATAAATTTAATTTTAGTTATAAACGTTAAATCTTTATATTAGATTATATATTTATTTATTATATAATAATAAATAATTAATAATTTTAAAAATATTTAATATAATACTTACAAGAAGATTAATTCTCAAAGGAGTTGGGAGCTGAGGACATGAGGGAAGGATGATTGAGGATTTACAAAGAGAGGAGGACAGGACTTGGACTGGAGAGGTTTGAGAGAGGAAGGGATATCAGATTAGAATTCTGAATGCCCTTCTTGCCTCGTGAACCCCCCTTATATAGACACTAAAACAGTAACTTTAATAATACATGAATAGTACCGGCCGTTATAATAACAGTATTAGCCGACGCTAAAGACAAACACAGTACCGGCCGACATTAAAGACAAGAACAGTGTCAGCCGACGCTAAAAACAAACATAGTACATAACACGTAATCTAGTACAGGATTATTTGTCGCTTTGCTGGGCAATAATCTGTCGCGAATAGCTTTTTAGAGGGATAATATCTGCATGTCATGCTGGTTAGTCAGATAATAATTTTTTGTAGTCACAAATTCTGAGGATCATAATTTGCTAATTCCAGTTCAAACGGGTCTTGAGAATCCATCAGTTGTACCGGATGGTAAGGTGAATAATTTTGAGAAGGAGATGCAGCTTGGTTGCCTTGAAATTGAGAGGCCTGTTGAGAAGGAGAGGCCTGATGGGCTGGTGATAATGCGGGTTGCTGTGGTGGAGTTAATCTGGGTTGTGCTTCTTCTTCATCGTCACTGTCTGATATTTGTGACATTACTTCAGCTAATTTTTTCAAATCCTTTTTGTTTGTAATGGATGCCAATTGTGCTTGGAATCTGCTTCGCTGGACTAAGATTTCCGGAGCTTTGGTAACTTTTGAAAACATTTTCAGTACATGATCATAATTGTATTTTTCCCACCATTTGATGGAAACTTGACGGGCTAGGAACATAATGGTTTTGAGAGAGGGATGAGATTTGATAACGTATTCCCATTTCATAATCCAATTCAATTTTGTTTTGAGAAAGAAGAGCAAGAGGGGTGAGCAATGGTTTAATGCTGGTGGGCTGTCATTCTGTGAGATGAAATTTTGGAGACTTTCCTGAAGGGGAAGGGGAAGGAGAAGAGGTTCAGGTCCATAATATTCCCACCATAGTGAGAACCATTTCGGGAGTGTTTTAATTTCTTGTAGTTTATCAAAATGAAGGAACCATGAATGACGCAAATTTTTGTTTTGTTTTAAAAACATTTTTGTCCATGCTTGCTGATAATCGTAATAATCATAATAAGGAGGATCATAGGGATGAGAGAATTTTCTTGTCAAGTAGGGATTTTTTCCCCATTGTTCCAGGGTGAGGACTTGCTTAATAGTGACTTTATGAAAGGCAATAATTGGAGACGCTGGTGGAGAAGGTTGAGTTTGAAGGGAACAAGGAATTTCTGAGAGAATAATTGAGTCAGTATCTACTAATATAAATTCATAAAAATGCTGGGTTTTCTTAATGTTTTGTGGAACATAATGCCAGTCCGGTAGGAGAAAGGCATCAAGTAATTTCTGAGGGTCAGACAGATGTTGTATTTCAGATTCAATAGGAAAGACCGGATGCCAATGAGATTTGATAATAATAGGAGACGAAAAAAATGCTGGGTTTTCTTAATGTTTTGTGGAACATAATGCCAGTCCGGTAGGAGAAAGGCATCAAGCAATTTCTGAGGGTCAGACAGATGTTGTATTTCAGATTCAATAGGAAAGACCGGATGCCAATGAGATTTGATAATAATAGGAGACGAAGAAGGTTGAGATAATAATGGAGGATTAATAATTTGGGAAGGAGAAGGAGGAGAAACAGCTTTGGAATAGGTTGGTAATTTTGGAGAGGCTAATGGTGAAAATGGATTGTAAGAGGGTCTAATATTTTGTGGTAATGATCCCAATACCGTATAAGGTCTTGGAGTTGCAGAAGGACAAGGTGAAGGATAGGGAGGAGATGGCGGCCGTGCGTATGAAGATTTGGACTTTATTTTGGACTTTGAAGATGACATGATTTTCCCTGTAAGAATTCTCGGGATAGAAAATCAGGAAGAGAATTAGATTCTCCTTTAATATGCTCAATATCAAAATCAAAAATACTTAATATAGCTTGCCATCTGGCAAATATTTGTTTTGCAGCCAGGTTTTTCACATCTTTAATTAAAACTTCTTTGGCTGATTTGCAATCTATTCTAAGCAAAAACTTTTGATTCAACAAATCATCTTGAAATTTAGAAATACATAATACAATAGCTAAAATTTCTTTTTTAATAGTACTATAATTCTTTTGAGTAGGATTCCAACATCCTGAATGGAATCGAACTATTTGTTCCGAGTTGGATGATAATTTTTGTTTCATAATTCCTCCGTAACCTATATCAGAGGCATCTGTTTCAACAATTTTAAAAGTATGAGGAGATAGAAGCCCTAAACATGGTAATTTCTTAATATGAGCTTTAATCTGTTTTATAATACTAGTATGTTTTTCTGTCCAAGGAGGTGGATTCTTTTTTAATCTTTTAAATAATGGTTTGCATAATGGTCTGAGAGATTGGTAAAAATCTGCAACATAGTTGAGACTTCCTAGAAATCTCTGTAATTGATTTTTATCTTTTATTTCATCTGAAAATTTATCAGCAAATTCTATTGCTCTACTAATTGGTGTAATAGTTCTTTGATAAATTTCATGTCCAAGGAATCTAATTTTCTCTTGGAATAGTTTTATTTTTGATGAGGAGACAACTAATCCATTTTGTTTGATAACTTGAACAAAGATATTTAAATGTTTCCAATGTTGTTCAATAGATGAAGAAAATATTAATACATCATCTATATATACTATTGAAAAATAAGTGAATGGAGTAAAGATTTTGTTCATAATATTTTGAAATTCACTAGGGGCGTTTTTTAATCCAAAGGGCATAACATTCCATTCAAAATGTCCAAAGGGGACTGTGAAAGCTGTTTTATACCGATCTTTTTCAGCGATTTGGATTTGCCAAAACCCGCTTTTCATGTCGAATTTTGAAAATATTGTAGCATTATATAATCGGGATAATAAATCTTTTTTATTAGGAATTGGGTATCTAATCCATTGTAATACCTTATTTAAAGGTTTATAATTTATTACTAAACGAGGAACTCCTCTTTCTAATTCTGCCTGTTTTTGGACATAAAAGGCAGCACAACTCCATGGTGATTTACTTTTCCTTATTAATCCTTTTGTTTTTAAATCATTAATTTCTTTTTTACAATATTCTAGTAATTCGTTATTCATTTGGATAGGTCTAGCCTTAGTTGGAATGTTTTTCTCAGAAAATTCTTTTTCATAGGATAATTCAACTATGTGTTGTTTTCTATTCCAGAAGGCATTGGGTAGGTTAGCACATATTTCATTTTCAATTGTAATTTTGAAATTATCAATTTTTTGGGTTAATAATGGGTCTTTTAACTGTTCTCGAATTCTTTTATATTTTAATTCTTGTTTTAAGAAGTTTATTTGGTTTTCCTTTCTTCTAATTTTATTTTTTGTTAAGAAATTAATTTCTCTGGTTAATGAAATTTTCTTTAAAGAGTTAATTTCTTTTGGTACTGGGGGAAATATGAACTTAAATTGTATTTCTTGTCCAAGTATTTTAGTAGAGATTCCTTCTTCTGTTACAGAGAAAGGGTAAAGTAGTGCAAGAAAGGGATTTCCTAAGATTACTTTGGTATTAATATTTTTTACTAAGATGAATGTTGTTTTAAAGCAAAGTCCATTATTACATATATGTGCATTGGATAATTTATAATTTATATTTAATTTTGTTCCATTGGCTTGGGATAATGTTTCTCTTGTTTTTTCAAAATATTTAGAAGGTATTAATCCCTCTTGTATACAATTTAAGTCTGCTCCTGTATCTAATAGGGCAATTGTAGTAAAAGAGAATTCTTGATTAATTGAAACTGTTACTTCAACATACCATTTTTGAAAATTTATCTTATTAAGAATATTAATGAAATTGTCCGTTTCATCTAATGTTGAACATTCTCCCTGTTCAATATTATGTTTTTCTTCATGGAAGTTTTTCCCATTTTTCTCTATTTTTAATAATATAATTTCTTGTAATAATTGTTCGTTTGAAACTTCTAATTTAAGATTAGATGTTTTTAAATTTCTAATTTCCTGTTTTATCTCATTGATTTCTTGTTGTATATCTTGAATCGTAATTTTCTGTTTGTCAGTTTTAAATCTACTTATTATTTCTGAAAAATTGTAATTGTTGAGGATGAAGTTATTGTAGTATTTTGATTATTAAATGTATCTTTTAATTTTTCTAAATAATCTTTTCTTTCTTGAGGGTTGTTGATTTTGTCTATTAATTCTAATATAATGTCTTCTTGTTTTGAAAGTACATTAATGGTTTTGTTACAGATACAATTATCCTTACTTAGACAATTACAGATATGTACTTCATCTTCTTCTAATTCACTATCGGAAGATTGTTCTGAAAAGCTTGATTCTTTTAATTGATAAATTTCTTCTTCTTCTGAAGAACTAACTTCATCTTCACTTGATTTTATTATAAAAATGTCTATTAATTTATCTTTTAATGTTTCGGGTATATCTAATTCATTAATTTGTTGTTTAACTTTACAGTTTGATTTGTAATGTCCTATTTTTCCGCATTTATAACAAACAATTTGCTTTTTCTTTTTATTAGTCTTTTTAGGATTTTTTAGTGGCTTATTATATATTTGTTTATCTTTTGTCTTTTTATAAGGTTTTCTGTATTTTCGTTTCTTATTGGAATAATTGTTATAAACTCTTTTTCCCTTTTTGTGTCTTCTTGAGGGGCTAATAAAGGAGTGTAACCAAATTGTTCACAAAAAGTACCTAATTCTTTTCTAGCAAACTTCTTTTCTTTCTCCATTTGCTTTTTTAATCTTAAATCATTGCACATAGTTAATCCAGTTCTATTAATCTTACTTATTATATCACCATATGTAAGATTATGAAAATCAATAGTACCGTCTGATCTTAATAATGATTCTCGTACCTTTTAGGCGAAGTAATATGGAAGTCCGGCTATGAACTTTTCCTTCCAGTATGGCTGTTGACAATCATTTCTGATCATAACTTTAGTTAGAAATACATCTTTATACCAACGGAAATCAGATAATTGAGGGCATTTAAGATTAATCAATAAATCACTGGTTCTTTCTTTAAATTGAACGGGATCACCTACAAAGTGTTTGGTTAATGCATATATTAATGTATTGACAGCATCTTCTAGGGGTAAATCATTTTCCGTTTTAATTATTTGCATATTTTCATCATATTTATAGGCTGTTAATATACGTGACCTTTCATCATATCAAAGATAATGATCCCACCAACCCTTTAGTTGGCCAGTAAATCCTGTAACAATAATGTGTGCTACCTGATGATCAGTTTTTCTGTTACTTTTATAGACATTGGCTACCATAATCATTTCTTGAAAATGATTTAGTATTTCGTATTCAGATAATCCGTCTATATTCCATTCGTATAATACATCTGGTGCGAAGGCTGATCTTACTATATGTTCTCTTTCCTCGAATTGCATATCCGGTGGAGTAGGTCTGGGATACCAATTACGAGTAATAGAGACATGATGTTTTGAATCTCTAGCCGAAAAGTTATTAACATGATCTCCTCTAATCTTGTTTATCTGTAAATCTAGATTTTTAAATTGGTTTTCAATATTACTAATTTCAGAGTCAGATATTACGGGTGAGTCTATTTTGCTTAATAAATTAATATGTGGTTGTTTTGAGGTGGTGGCAGTGTTGCTAATAGTTAATTTTTCTAATTTACTAGATATCTGTTCCAATAAATCATTTTTGTTTTTGAAAAATATTGATTTTAAATGGGATGGAATTTCGTGGGGAACAAATAAGGGAGTTTCTTCTATTTCTTTAATAGTGGGTTTTATAGGAGATATTTGGGTTTCAATCCTTTCTAATTGCTTACCCATGATTTTTAAATATAAATTAGTATAATTGTTTTGTTGTATTATATTATCAAGGTTTTTTTCAGTATTTGCAATATTATGTTTTTTTATTGGTGTAGCCAGAATTTGAGTATTCCTTTGATTGTACTTGATGGCTTCAAAAGGGGGATATTCTTCATAAATAATTTGGTTATTTTCTCCTTTAATCCATTGATTAGTAGTCCTGTTTATGGTAGATAATTGGTTTGATTTATATATCTCAAACCATGTAAAGAAAGGAATATTGATCTGTATTTTCTTTAAATCTTCGTAATATCTTTCTTGAATATAATCTCTTTCTATTTTTGTAAAGGTTGAGAAAAATGTTATTCTTTTGTGACTATTTTCTTTTTTCATATAATCTTGTTTGAGATATTCTTTGTTAATTTTAAATTCTTCTTTATTCAGGGTATATATTTGGGCATCATCTCCAACTACTTGAGAATACGTTGGAGAAGAGGGTTCTTTTTCAGGATTTTGGGAGGTAGATGCTCTATCAGGATTCCTAATAGCATAAACTGGTGTATCAATAATGTTTCCAGGAATGATCCTTCGAATCTGGGTGTCAAGATTTTGGGATCTAGTATCAAAAGATCTGGTGTCAAAATTTTGAGATTTATTTCTAGAAATTGATGTAAGAATAGATCTGGGTGTATGATAACTGGAAGGTGCTGGAGAGGAATAATGTGAAAAAGATCTTCTGAAAGGCTGAAAAGCTATTTGAACCGTCCCATCCGTTTTTTGATCAATATATTCGAGATTATCTTTAGAATTATTTTCTATTTTGGGTGTTGGAGTGATATTTTCTAATTGCCATTCATTAGGAAGTGTGACTTGATTCCAATTGATTTGTTTAGGAATTTGTATACTAGAATTTTTTGTGCTAGATTGTAATAATAATGTATATCCTTTAGGGCTAGTAATTAAAACTTGTGGTTCTAATGTTGTTTTCATTAATTTATAATGAATCCTGTAAACTACTGTTAAAGCATGTGACCCTTTCATCATTTGATAGCCATTTGTTTTAATATTTAGTATTAAGGCGTGTAAAATGTTACCATCAAATAATGATAAAGAATAATTGGGATAACAGTTAAAATAGACCGGTCCTTAGAACAAGCTGGATTCTATCATTCCAAGTAATGAATCATGAAAGTTATAATGTCTTCCGTCTCTTAAACAAAGCAATACTGAGGTATTTAAGCCGTTTCGAGTGAGTGGCTTTATAGCTACTTGTACTAATCCAATATGGATGAAAGAATAATTTTGCTTTTTGTGTTGATCAATAGCCTTTTTTGTTAAGAGATGTAATGATTCATAGTCATTATTTAAACTAATAGTTTTCTCTACTGTTTTAATTGTGTAATTTGTAAGGAATGAAAATTTAGAAGAAAAAGTTGAGATTTTATATATTTGATTGTTTGGAACATCGGGAATTGTCCAATCTTGTAGATTTCTTTCTATATTTAATATACTATAGTCTTCTTGATTAATATTATCAGATTCTATAGGGATGCTAGTGGTAGATTCATTAGGTTTGAATAAAGAATTCATTGATTCAGATTTTCAATAAAAATTTCCTATTTCCAAAGAGAAATAAGTAGATTAAGAACTTGAGGGAACACCACCGGGACCACCCTGAGAGCCCTCTGGCTTAAATGGGCTGACCATCGGTTTTTCTTGGCTTACCAACACAAGCTTCCCAATATACATTTTTCTCTCTAGTTATGGGTTATCTTTGTAAAATTTGTATCAATGATTCCTTTACTCTTTTTTTTTTTTTTTTTTTTTTTATAAAGCAAGTATTTTTAGATGATTTCTTATGGCATTAATTTCTTTTCTAAGGAAAGTGCAGTCAGCTTCATAGTATTCTATTGCAAACTGCCTACTTTGATATACATGGTATTTAGTCATCATTAATGTATAATTTTGCCTCATTAATTGTTGTTGTCTTTTAAGATCTTTTATATTATCTATCAAGATTTGTAGATCCATTCTTAAATTATATTCTGTACATTTTAACTCATACAAATCGCGAAATCCAGTACTATGAGCATAATAAAAATCCATCGTAAATATCAGGAAAATAAGATAGAAATATCAATAGCAATAAAATAAGCAATAAAATAAAATAGTAATAACAATACTATTACCAATGGCTCTGATACCAAAGGCGTGTCCCGGATTTAAGATAATAAGGTATTATCTTATTATCTACTAATATAAATTCATAAAAATGCTGGGTTTTCTTAATGTTTTGTGGAACATAATGCCAGTCCGGTAGGAGAAAGGCATCAAGTAATTTCTGAGGGTCAGACAGATGTTTATTTCAGATTCAATAGGAAAGACCGGATGCCAATGAGATTTGATAATAATAGGAGACGAAGAAGGTTGAGATAATAATGGAGGATTAATAATTTGGTAAGGAGAAGGAGGAGAAACAGCTTTGGAATAGGTTGGTAATTTTGGAGAGGCTAATGGTGAAAATGGATTGTAAGAGGGTTTAATATTTTGTGGTAAAGATCCCAATACCGTATAAGGTCTTGGAGTTGCAGAAGGACAAGGTGAAGGATAGGGAGGAGATGGCGGCCGTGCGTATGAAGATTTGGACTTTATTTTGGACTTTGAAGATGACATGATTTTCCCTGTAAGAATTCTCGGGATAGAAAATCAGGAAGAGAATTAGATTCTCCTTTAATATGCTCAATATCAAAATAAAAAATACTTAATATAGCTTGCCATCTGGCAAATATTTGTTTTGCAGCCAGGTTTTTCACATCTTTAATTAAAACTTCCTTGGCTGATTTGCAATCTATTCTAAGCAAAAACTTTTGATTCAACAAATCATCTTGAAATTTAGAAATACATAATACAATAGCTAAAATTTCTTTTTTAATAGTACTATAATTCTTTTGAGTAGGATTCCAACATCCTGAATGGAATCGAACTATTTGTTCCGAGTTGGATGATAATTTTTGTTTCATAATTCCTCCGTAACCTATATCAGAGGCATCTGTTTCAACAATTTTAAAAGTATGAGGAGATGGAAGCCCTAAACATGGTAATTTCTTAATATGAGCTTTAATCTGTTTTATAATACTAGTATGTTTTTCTGTTCAAGGAGGTGGATTCTTTTTTAATCTTTTAAATAATGGTTTGCATAATGGTCTGAGAGATTGGTAAAAATCTGCAACATAGTTGAGACTTCCTAGAAATCTCTGTAATTGATTTTTATCTTTTATTTCATCTGGAAATTTATCAGCAAATTCTATTGCTCTACTAATTGGTGTAATAGTTCCTTGATAAATTTCATGTCCAAGGAATCTAATTTTCTCTTGGAATAGTTTTATTTTTGATGAGGAGACAACTAATCCACTTTGTTTGATAACTTGAACAAAGATATTTAAATGTTTCCAATGTTGTTCAATAGATGAAGAAAATATTAATACATCATCTATATATACTATTGAAAAATAAGTGAATGGAGTAAAGATTTCGTTCATAATATTTTGAAATTCACTAGGGCCGTTTTTTAATCCAAAGGGCATAACATTCCATTCAAAATGTCCAAAGGGGACTGTGAAAGCTGTTTTATACCGATCTTTTTCAGCGATTTGGATTTGCCAAAACCCGCTTTTCATGTCGAATTTTGAAAATACTGTAGCATTATATAATCGGGATAATAAATCTTTTTTATTAGGAATTGGGTATCTAATCCATTGTAATACCTTATTTAAAGGTTTATAATTTATTACTAAACGAGGAACTCCTCTTTCTAATTCTGCCTGTTTTTGGACATAAAAGGCAGCACAACTCCATGGTGATTTACTTTTCCTTATTAATCCTTTTGTTTTTAAATCATTAATTTCTTTTTTACAATATTCTAATAATTCGTTATTCATTTGGATAGGTCTAGCCTTAGTTGGAATGTTTTTCTCAGAAAATTCTTTTTCATAGGGTAATTCAACTATGTGTTGTTTTCTATTCCAGAAGGCATTGGGTAGGTTAGCACATATTTCATTTTCAATTGTAATTTTGAAATTATCAATTTTTTGGGTTAATAATGGGTCTTTTAACTGTTCTCGAATTCTTTTATATTTTAATTCTTGTTTTAAGAAGTTTATTTGGTTTTCCTTTCTTCTAATTTTATTTTTTGTTAAGAAATTAATTTCTCTGGTTAATGAAATTTTCTTTAAAGAGTTAATTTCTTTTGGTACTGGGGGAAATATGAACTTAAATTGTATTTCTTGTCCAAGTATTTTAGTAGAGATTCCTTCTTCTGTTACAGAGAAAGGGTAAAGTAGTGCAAGAAAGGGATTTCCTAAGATTACTTTGGTATTAATATTTTTTACTAAGATGAATGTTATTTTAAAGCAAAGTCCATTATTACATATATGTGCATTGGATAATTTATAATTTATATTTAATTTTGTTCCATTGGCTTGGGATAATGTTTCTCTTGTTTTTTCAAAATATTTAGAAGGTATTAATCCCTCTTGTATACAATTTAAGTCTGCTCCTGTATCTAATAGGGCAATTGTAGTAAAAGAGAATTCTTGATTAATTGAAACTGTTACTTCAACATACCATTTTTGAAAATTTATCTTATTAAGAATATTAATGAAATTGTCCGTTTCATCTAATGTTGAACATTCTCCCTGTTCAATATTATGTTTTTCTTCATGGAAGTTTTTCCCATTTTTCTCTATTTTTAATAATATAATTTCTTGTAATAGTTGTTCGTTTGAAACTTCTAATTTAAGATTAGATGCTTTTAAATTTCTAATTTCCTGTTTTATCTCATTGATTTCTTGTTGTATATCTTGAATCATAATTTTCTGTTTGGGTTATAATATTTTATACAATTATGATTTAAATAATTCACATTCTTATATTTATTAAGGGTTATGTTGGTCGGCTACCTAGCTCTTATAGTGGTCAAGACCCCTAGTTTATTTAAAAAAAAAAAGGTATTTTCTTAACATATTTAAAATATTTTTATGTTTGAAAAATACTTTAAAAAAAAACACAAATTTATTAGTAATAATTTTTAAAAAAAACTAAACTATACTAACAATCAAAACTAGAAAACAAACTAGCATTTTCTATTTAATAAAGTGGAATCCCATCACGAATCAGGATCACATGCCGGCCAGCGGCCAGTGGAGCAGGAATATTAAAACAATACTGCTACATATCACCGGGTGGTAACCTCGCCGCGGCCTCGTGGTTGACGTGGCAACTCGATAATTAAAAAAAAAAAAAAAGAGAAAAACCCAGAAACATTTCTTACGCGGGAGGGAGGGAATTGATTTATTTTTGTTTGAAGAAACCAGAGCCCTAAACCAGATCAGAGCTGCGGTTTTCGATCCCTCTCACGGTCTTCTCTTGCGGTCTTCTCTTCTGGATTTAAAGTCTACTCTTTCATCTGCATTTCTGGGTAAGAGGTCTTCATCTGTTTGTTGTTGGGTTTTAGTTTTCCCTAGATTGAGGTCTTCATCCGCCGTTCTCTCTGGGTTGCTCTTGTCTTTTTTGTTTGTATGTGAAAAATTTGTGCTTAATGGTGGGTATTGAGTTATTGGGTCTTCTTTGGTTCCGTAATGTAAACAGCAGCAGCAACAATAGTAATCCTGGTAGTAGTAGAAGTCAAGCATGTAATAGGTGTAGTTTAATATATAATTTGTCATAGATGTATACTTTGAAAGGTCACTATTCAGATTTGGAGCCTAGCATCTGCATTCTGCACAATAATTTATGGCTTTGGGAATCCACTTCAGGAAAAGAACATGAGTGTATATGTATAGCTGGCATGTCTGGGTTAAACATTACATTACACATGAAACTGTGTGAAAAAATAGAATTAAGAGCAGCTCTTAACATGAGTGTATATGTATAGCCCGCACTTTTCTATGGATTTTGAGTGAAAAAATAGAACTAAGAGCAACTTTTAACAGCTCAAACAGTCGTGTAAAAGGTAGTGTCTTATGTTAATGGGATGGAGTTTCAGAAGCTACTTTAATTGCAAAGAGGCATTAATTGTTTCCAAAAGGGTGTCACCCTGATATTGAATAAATTTTTTGGTATCTTTAGACTAAAATCACATTTGGATGTCATTAACCTTGTAAACCTCTATTACAGAATGTGAAGTATACCTTGATCCCAAAAGTTACTCTCGGGAGTTCTTTATTATACCTCTTTGTTTGTGTTGCCTGACACATTGAACAACCAATTTAAATGGTAGTCATTTCTTATTTAATCAACTAAGATTATGTTGTCAACTTTGACCAAGCATTTGAGATACTTGTGAGAATGGTTTTGTGGCTGTGCATTAAAAACTTATTGAATACATAACAATTTGCTTTGACTACAAACTACACTACTATAAATGCCTACCAAACATTTCTCATTACTGTTTGAAGGAAAGTAGTTATCTGTCAATATTTGTAGCTTTTTTGTTAATATGACTTGCTGATTTTACATAATTAAAAACGTTTTTTTCCTTTACTAAAATGTATAGTTCGAGAAAATTTATTCACTGAAGTATTTTCATTAAATTGATTTTCATTAGTATGAAGTCTTGACATAAATGGTGTAAATGGGTTTTGTGTCCAATAAATTGTTGTAGAAACATTAACACGAAAAAATTAAAAAGAAAGGTCTGTACTCCACAACAATTGTCTTTATAACTTTTACCTCACATAATGGTACATCGATTTTCACTGTGCTTACGAAGTTGCTCCTCTGCTTTTTCTAGATGCTATCTGAGCTTACTAATTTTAGAATGGGAAACGGGAAAGAACAACCAACTACGCAGACATTACCTAGCTCAAATCCCCCATCCAAGGTATGTATGTTATATGATTTAATATATCAATAACATTGATATTGTTGAGTCGATATTTATTTTCAAAATACATCAATAACTTTATCTAATAACATGTTAGGCCATACCATCAACTAGTCCAAACATCCCAAATTACATGCCTGGTTACTTTGGACCAGTGCCTACGTGGTCACCGACTTTTTTACCATATCTGGTTGGCAACCAATATCCAATCAACATACATGTAGTGATAACTGATTAGGATTTATTCTTAATAAGTTGGCTTCTTTGCACCTATAAAAAAAAATAAGTTGGCTTCTTTATAGGAGTTTAATTGCAGACCTTTTGTGTTTATTACAGGATGCTGGTTACCCATTTTAATATATCATGGAACCTCTGACTCCTATCAGCAATATAAGCTCTGCCACAAGTAGAATAGTTGGTTCAGAGGATAATAGACCTGATGGTGGGGAAACTGAAGCGTCATGTGGATCTCTTAGAGCTGAAGAATGTACTAAGGATAGACCGACCAAGTCCTATGGAACCTGATGATGGCAGTGCTGAGAAATCTCAGAATGTCCAAGTGGATGATGATGATACAATTGAGGAGCCAAAGTTGGGAATAGAGTTTAATTCTTTTGAATATTTATTAAGTTATTATAAGGAATATGGTAAGAAATGCGGGTTTGGAGTGATGACAAAACGGACCGAGAGGGGAGAAGATGAGTCTGTTAGATATGTCATCCTTGCTTGTGCCCGCGGTGGGAAGGCCCAGAATAGGACGTTGAATGTTGCCAACCCACATCCGACAGGAAAAACTAAACGTAAGGCAAAGATTAATGCCTTAAGGCAAGATGGTGTGCTTTGGTTGACGACAGTACATAATATCCATAACCTCGGCCTCAGTCCAAAGAAATCCCGCTTCTTCCGATGTAATAGAGAAGTTAGTGATGCTGTAAAAAGGGTCCTCGATACAAATGATTTGGCTTGCATCCGAACGAATAAGAGTTACGGATCTCTTGTTGTTGGCGCAGGTGGATTCGAGAACCTCCCATTTTTTGAAAAAGAATTGTCATAATTATATTGACAAGGCAAGACATTTACGACTTGGCACAGGTGGTGCTGGTGCGCTCCTACATTACTTTTTACGGATGCAGTACAAAAATTTTGGGTTCTTTTATATGATGGATATAGATGATGACGGGAGGTTAAAGAACGTTTTCTGGGCAGACCCTCGTAATAGAGCGGCGTACCAAGATTTCGGTGATATGTCACATTCGACACCACATACCTAACGAATCGATATGGGATCCCCTTTGCACCATTTGTTGGTGTAAACCACTATGGATAGTCAATTTATTTGGGAGCAGGCCTGATTTCCAGTGAGGATACTGAGACCTTTGTGTGGTTATTCAAGACATGGTTGCAATGCATGGATGGTATCGCTCCGAAAGCTATTATCACTGATCAGGATAGAGCGATGAAAAATGCAATCGCAATTGTTTTCCCAAAAACCCGGCATAGATTTTG
Organism: Juglans microcarpa x Juglans regia; assembly: GCF_004785595.1. Lineage (NCBI taxonomy): Eukaryota > Viridiplantae > Streptophyta > Magnoliopsida > Fagales > Juglandaceae > Juglans > Juglans microcarpa x Juglans regia. The sequence goes on from NC_054607.1 coordinate 7,174,734, forward strand.
TCTTTGGCATATACTAAAGAAAGTCTCCGAGAAGCTTGGCTCTATGGTTCGTACAAAATTGAGATGAAAAATGCATTGATGAAATGTGTAAATGACACCCAACTTGTTGATGAGTTTGAGAAATGTTGGGATCAGTTGATTAACACTTACAACTTGCATCAGAATGTGTGGTTGCAAAGCCGATATGTTAAGCGTGAACATTGGGTACTGGCATTTCTGAAGGAGTGTTTTTGGACTAGAATGAGTACAACGCAGTGAAGCGAGAGCATGAATGCATTTTTTGATGGTTATGTTCATTCTAGGACAAACTTGAAGGAGTTTATAGACCAATTTGATAACGCGTTGAAAAAAAAGATTGAGAATGAAAATCTTGAGGACTTCCAGTCATTTAATATCACAATCCCTTGCATATCTAAATCTCCGATTGAAGAGAGGTTTCAATAGTTGTACACGAATGCTAAATTTAAGGAAGTTCATCAGCAAGTCAACGACATCATTGACTTGAATCCAAAGTTACATAAAAGTGATGGTGCAGTAAAAACATATATGGTAGAGGAAGAAGTTTGTTTGGAAAAGTTCACTAAGCTGGTTACCCATTTTGTGGACTTTAGTGAGAAAGATGTAGTTGCAAAGTGCTCTTGTGGATTATTTGAGATGAGAGGGATATTGTGTCAATATATTTTGGCCGTATTCAGGTGTAACGATATTACATTTTTGCCAGAAATGTACATTTTAGATCGATTTGTAGGATATGAAAAGGCAATATACATTAATCCACAGCAGCTACGATGGAGGGGAACAACAAGCAGATTTTAATAGATATTCAAGACTTTTAAATATCTGTTATCAGATGATTACTCACGCAGTGGGTTCGAGAGAGCATACTGAGGATGCGAGAACTAAGTTATATGCAATGATTGATTTGTATCGTGCCAATCAAGAACCCCTATTGATGACTCAAATCTGTTCCAATGTTGATAGTACGACAAAAGACACTACGGTCGGTGGTTCTAGGGAAGTACGCAGTCCGCATGTTGTGTGAGGCAAATGTAGATCTCCATCTCTAAGGAGAGCATCCGGGATGGAGATAGACATGCGGAAAGCTAAAGCAAAGACGAAAAAAGCACCAGCAAAGGGGAAACATAAAGAGGTGATGATATTTTAATATCCGCTTTTTATTTATATTTTGTTAACGAAGAAAATGATTTAATGTAATTTTGTTTGTTAAATAATTATTAGCGGGATGGAGGAGATACCCAAGTCGTGGATAGAGGAGATACACCGATCGTGGAAGTATGCAAGAATTTATTTGTCCCTTCTGAAATGATATATTAATAAGTTTATATTTATTACTAATTTCCATTATTTGGCTATATATTTACGTTTGATTTCCAGCAGGCTGTTCCAGAAAGAGAAAGCGTGGTTATAGACGTTACTGGAACCCAACCCCGAGAAATAGTGATGCAGAGTCAAGAAAGCGTAAGTGGTTCATAGTTTTTTTTTCGAGTTTAATACTAATATATATTACCTGAATAATATATTTTGTTGTTTATTCTTTACAGATGTAATTCAGATTAGATGGATCACAACCGTTGCAATGATGGGTTCCCAGTTAAACTTTTTTGTGTATTGAATGTATTGCATGGGTTCTTTTATTTATTAAATGTATTTGAGGGAGGGACTTTGTTGTGACGTTGGATTAGATAAACTTTGTGTATTTGATGGACTTCGTTGTAATGATTGGGTTAGATAAATTTATTGTGGATTGGATAAACTTTGTGTATTTGATGGACTTCGTTGTGTATTCCTTTATATCCTTTATATGCGCTATTCTCATGGTATCTCTGCTTTACTTTTGGTGCAGCACTTCTCACTTTTTTATGGCAGACTATCATGTAGTGCATATAAAGGATTTGCATGTCATGTTTTCTTAGAAAACTTAGCTTTGTAATGCACTGTCTTATTAGAATATACATAACGGATCTGATGGATGAGATTGTTGATGGTTTATCTAGAAAAAATGATAGTATCACTTTAGCACTGATGAAAACTCTCATCAGCATTATAACCTGGTTTTAATCCCTTTTTTTTCTCATCTTTAATGGATAAGCAGATGGTGTAATAGCAGGAGCTAAGGCAGTAGTTATTGCTAGTATTGCAATTGCCATTCCAACTGTAAGACTCCTTTTTCATTACTGTCATAGTTTTTTTCAAAGATACAACCATTCTCTAGCAATCTGTTTCGTTATAAAAGATACCTAAACTGTTTCAAAGATACATAAACTGCTTGTAAACTGTTTCTCTAGCAAAGATACATACAACCATTCTCTAGCAACTGTAAACTGTTTCTCTACCAAAGATAAATTGCTTGTAAAAGATACATAAACTATTTCAAAGATACATACAACCATTCTCTATCAATCTGTTTCTGTTTCACAACCATTCTCTAGCAATTTGTTTCAAAGATACATAAATTGCTTGTAAACTCCCAAGTATTTCATTTTGGGTTGAAATCCTCTCATTTACTCACTCACACAATTCTCTAGCAAGCCCTCATAATCTCCACAGGTTACCATTTGAGGGACATGTTTTAAGTCCAATACAAACTTAAAATATGTACAAGTCTAATACAAACTTAAAACAAATGTACATGTCTAATACAAAGTTAAAACAAATGTACAAGTCCAATACCTAAACATAGAACTAACAACAATCCCAAATTACTTAAATAACACTAGGTAAAATACATGTACAAATGCAAAACAACAACAAATCCGAAGTAGCGTGCCTACACGCCTTATTTTAGCTTCTTGTGCATTAAGCACCAACTCCTTTTGCATAACCTCGTCGCATTTATTGGATAGTACCATTTGCACCATCTCGAGGCGATCCACTATCTTACGCAACTCAATCTCTCTCTTTTCAGGAAGGTCGAGTATCTTCTCGACCTCTTTCTCTTTCTTTAACAGTTCATTCATTCATTCTTCAACTTGTAGCTCAATCACTTCGTTACCATCCAACTACTTGAAAAACTTACAGTATGGTAAGCCCTGCTCATTTCATGCATATATTAGAAATAAATGAATTGTACATCATATTAAATTAATATATATAAAAAATGTTTTAGGCAACAAATAATGTAGTTACCTGGGTATTGTACTTTGAACACCCTAAGAAGGGTCGTATAGGATTTTTTGCAGTCGTTGACCATTTCAATGTGGCTTCGAGCTCACAAAGCACAATGATTTTCCCAAAGTACGTTTGGAAAAAGATGAAGAAGATATTGATAAAGATGATGATGACATTCTAAGATGAACTCCCATAAAACAATTGAATAATAGTTGAATAATGATGGAATAAAACAGCGATGACTATTTTACAATGGAATATCCCAAAAAGTATATGTCTAATACAATGACCAAAACATCTAATAATTGTTGAATTTTTGCATTCAATATCTTGTTATGATCATCACCAAATTGCAATGTATATGCACGTTATATACATATACTAATGTAAGGTACAAAGATAAATAAAAAAGCAAAAAATTCAAATTGCAAAATATATGTATATGCATATACTAATCATTTACACCAAATGAATATATAATAATTATAATGTCCTCTTAATATTAATAATCATGCGATGAATTTGTTTGGCCTCTGATCACTTTTAGGCAATTGCCAATTGATCATGTTTAGAGCCGTCATAGGAATGAGTCTTACTTTATGTTTAGAGCCGTCATAGGAATGAGTCTTACTTTCCATCGATCATATCATCATCAATGTGAAAATCTAGGATTGATCAACACCTAATTGCTTTACAGTTTTAGCAAATTTTATGCTATCAGTTATACGTGGATAATAAAAGCTCCATAATTTGCAATCTAATCGTCTTTGTTATTTTCAATATTTTCCATTCATTTTTTTGGGGGGCTAGAATGGTAGATATTTGTCATTTTTGGAAGTTAATTGCAGCCGCTAGATCAGCATCGATCATATATAATTACATGGATTAGAAAATTGCACATTAATATTGTATATATATCACATTAATTTGAAGTTATCATCCAGCAATGAAGGCTAAATAATTTGCAATCATCCAGCAATGAAGGCTAAATGATTTACAAATGTAAGGTACAAAGATAAATAAAAAAACAAAAAATTCAAATAGCAAAATATATAAATAAATCGAATCAAAATCAAACAAAATCTTCAAATCAAGTAATCAATACTTAAAATCACAAGTACAAATTTGATTCATAAAAGTAAAAACAACAATCCAAAGAAAACCTAGGGGGTTATCGAGCAGAGGGAAGATCGTGTCCCGTCGCGACCTCAGGGGTGAAGACGACGGGGATGGACCTTTGCGGAGTCGAGGAGAAGAGAGAACGGTTTGCGGGTTCGTCGATTCAAAGAACAAGGTTCGTGTGGGTTCGCGGCCACAAGGGTGAAGAGGACGGGTAGATTAGGGTTAGGGTTAGTGCGAAACAGAGGGATGCGAGGGAAGGGGTTAGGGTTCATGCGTGGGGGAAGAAGAGAGGGATGGGATGCGAGGGAAGGGTAGAGTAGATTAGGGTTCCTGCGTGTGCTGGGGAAGGGATTAGGAGGGGAAGAAGAGAGAGATGGGATGCGAGGAAGGGTAGGGTAGATTAGGGTTCCTGCGTGTGCGGGGGAAGGGATTAGAGGGGGAAGAAGAGAGGGATGGGATGCGAGGAAGGGTAGGGTAGATTATGGTTCCTGCGTGTGCGGGGGAAGGGATTATGGGGGAAGAAGAGAGGGATGGAATGCGGGGGAAGGGATTAGGGGGGAAGAAGAGAATCGAACCAATACAACCTTTACGACGTCGTTTAATATTAATGCCACATAGGCGCCAAGGTCGCAACGGGGATAGATTGCGGTTGCCTTTAGCATTTTCCATATTAAAATAATAATAATATACTTACATTTTATTTATTGTTGTCTTATTATATAGATATATTTTTTTTAAATAAGGATTAGAAATCTTAAAATATGATCTTTTTACATAATTTATAAGAAAATAAATTCAATCAACTAACATAATTATATAATTTAATTAAAAAATAAATTAAATTTTATAAAAATTAACCCAACTCAAAGAGCAAAAGAAGGTTAATTTTTATAAAATTAAATTTACTTTTAATTAAATTATATGATTAGGTTGGTTAATTAAATTTACTTTCTTATAAATTATGTAAGAAGATTATATTTTAAAATTTTTAATCCAGATTTAAATAAAAAAAATCTAAATAATAAAATAATAGTAAATAAAATGTAAGGATGAAGATAACAAATCATCAGTCTCTAATCTCTCCCCAAATCAATTAATTAATTAATTATTAAGCTAAAGTAATTAATAATTAAACAGATCTCTTACAGTACAGACTGTACAGTAGCCCCCTCCCTCGCTCTCTTTTTCTCTCTCTACCTCTCTGTTTTTCTCCGCTAAATGCAAAAACCCTAACGTTCTCTGATCCTCACCATCGGCGTGGTGAGCAGAGAAGTAAGAACCAGCATACATACTATTACACCGTATCAAAGCCTTTTCGACGTTGGAATTTTTGTTCTTTAAAGTAAATTTACGCTTCGTTTGATTTATCGGAATGAAAGAAGGGAAATCGGTAAAATTAAATCTTCACCCTCTACACCAGAACGGTCACTTGTCTCCGTTCAAATTCGCCAAGTTGTTGGATCCAGAGGCTTCCTGGGACAAGGTATTTTTCTTTGAATTTTTCTTTCTGATTGTCGACTCCGTTTGGTAGCCGAGATGTTGAGGCAAATGAAAGGAAAATTGGAGTCATATATATATATATGTATATTTAAAATCTCTATTTGGTGCAAGGTTCCGTGTTTGTGATTCTTTTTCTTTTGTTTTCTTTTTGCGTATTTTCTCGGGTGTCAAAGAGAGCATTGTCGTTCTTTGTTTTTGATTTAGGGTTTCAAAATCTTATTTGATTTACTTTAAAAGCACACGTGGGATGTTTGAGCATAAGCAGATGAGAATTTACTGAGCAGAAACTGCTAGAACAGTTATAATAGCTTCGGTTTGCCTAATGGTCAACTTTTTTTCACTTAACCACTTTTAGATACAGATATATTTCACATTTGCTACTGAATTATAGTTTCTTTTCAGTTTCCCTGTCCATACATCAGTTTGATTTTAGAATTCGATGATTTAGCTTTTTTGCTCTACATTTGTACGCAGGATCAATTGGGAGATGTATTACATTGGATTCGACAAGTAGTGGCCCTTGTATGCGGGTTACTATGGGGTGCCATACCTTTAATTGGGGGGATATGGGTGATTATGTAAGTTGAATCTTTTGCACTTTAAGCAGTTTTAATTTTATCAAAGAAGTGGCAGGTAACTTTAATTATGGGTATATGGGTGATCATGGAAGTTGAATCTTTTGCAGTTTCGTAAGCAGTTTTAATTTTATTGATAACGTGGCAGTTACCTTTTACTTTGTTTCTGTTACATTTCTGTCAGTCTTTCTTTTTAGCTTATTTGTTCATATGGGTGAGGTTTTTATCTTATGCATTCACGTGGAAGGAAATTATGTTTCATTTTTGTGTTATTGCTAAATATTAAAGTTTTAGTATTTTCACAGGATTTTACTCAATAGATAAATCTGATGCGCCCTTGTTTAGTATGTCAGTTGTGAAGAATATTTTCCTCTGATGACATATTCCATTGGATTTCATTTAGATTTTGTAGCTATACATATCATATTTAACCTTTTTATCAGTACATATCCTATCTAACCTTGATGATAGACAGGCAGATTTTCTTCCGGCCTGGTTCATTATGAAGAAGTCCATGAAAGTGTCATTTGGATCTTGGACATGAATCTGTTTGCATATTTTCACTGTCAGTCTTAGATGCATCTTTGAGATTTTTTGCGCAATGATAGGGGTGTACAGAATTTGGTTCGGACCGGACCGAATCCTCCCCTGGTCGGTCTCGGTCCCATACATTGTGGACTGAATAAATTTGGTCCGGTCCCGGGGTCTATAAATTTTGGACCAGACCGACCGGACTGGACCAAACTATATATATTTTTAAAAATATTTTTAATAATTTAATATATTATTTTGATGTAGTAATTATATAATTTAATGTAATTTTTATCTAATTTATTATCATTGATCATATAAAATATTAAATAATATATGCTATCAATTAATAATATATCATAAATAATGTGATAAATTTTAATGACAAATTGACAATTATTTATTAATAATAATCAAAATGTAAAAAGTTTAATATAGCCCATTATGCATCAACTATCATAATACATTTACATACTCTAAGTTAGTAACAAATAAGCAATTAACATCACAAATATAATTATAATTAATTATTTTTTTAATGAGTTAAATAGTTAATTACATAATCCACATTAAATAATTTACTTAATTTTAATTTTACTAATTTAAATAATTTTTTTTATTAATTTATGTGCAAAAAAGAAAAAAGAACAAACTGAACGGACGATCGGACTGATAGGGACTGGTCTAGTCCAGTCCCTTTGGGGGTTCGGTCCGGTCCAAGGTGGGAAAACCTTGGACCGAAGGGATTCGGTCCGGTCCAAAAAACATCCTCCGGACCAACTGGACCGACCGAATTCACCCCTACGCATTGATCCCGCAGTGGATGCGTAGAGTTTTGTCATAATGCACAATAGAGATTAGGCGGCCTGTGTTGGAGAATCTACATTAGAAAAGTTGACCTCTTGCATATTGAGTCGCATGTCATTATTTGGCCTCTGCTCGGGGGTGGGGTGGGTTGGGGTTTGAGGGATTAAAACTGTTGGAAATACTTGTTTTTCCCATTTGAAGGTAGAAGTTGTGGTGTTTAAAAAATTGTCACATGAATTTATGTCTCTAAATCATACAACCTTTCATTAACTTAGAAGCTGTGGTGTTTAAAAAAACACTTGTTAAGCTTCTCCACATGAATTTAGGACAAAGGAAAATACTGTAGAGGAGCTTATATTAATTTTTTAAAGGCATGGCCTTTTATCAACAAGACATTTTCTGGTGAGTGGCTTGGAACTTAGCTTTCAGAGTTGTTGAGCTGTACCTATAAAAAAACAAGAGTTGTTGAGCTGTGGAGGAAGCTGATTACTAAGAAATAGTGTCACACTGTTTCAAGTTCTTAAATAGGTGTATTCACATGTATACTTCCAGTGAATCTAGGCTATGCCTACCTTTATATCAATAAAATAACTTATTACCTATATATAAAAAAAAAAGAAATAGTGTCCCAAATAATTTGCATGGTATGTGTGTAGTATGTAGCATGTGAGTAGTAAAAAAAAAAAAAAAAAAAAAGATGAGGTTGGCCATATATGTAAGAATGTAATTACATTTGAAGTAAATAGAGGGGCTATGGTGAAAATTTGGAAATAGCTGGATTGGCTCTACACGAGGTTTGTGAACAAGTGTTGTCTAATAACAAAATGTCTTGCTCTACATGACGCTGTGTAATCAGGCTGTCACCTCTGTGGAAACCTCTCGCTTAGATTTTGGAATATGACTATTTGATATGTATGATTGAATTTAGGCCTCCAATATCGTGGAATTTTTCCTTTGAGGTGAAACTTGTTCAACAACACTTGATTTCTGTAGGAAGTGGTGGTTGGCTCCCATTTTAGGATAAATTCTGGAATCGCATTTTCCTTTCCAAGGGTTTTATCATATGGCTTCCTGACTTGGACAATTGATAACGTGAGTTCTTGGAATTGGATGCTAATATTAAGATATGGAAAATGCCATAAAATGTGAAATTGTCAAAATTTCTTTTAGCATGGTGCGTGGACATTGTTGAGAACAGAGATTCCAATTTGTGGCCTTCTTTTTTTTTGATAAGTAATCAAAGATATATTAATAAAGATAGGCAAAGCCCAAGTATACAAGATGGTATACAAGAGATAAGACCTATCTAGGTCGAAGTAAGGGAAACTAGAAAGTCATGAAAAGACAGGCCATTAAAATCTAAAGCAATGACCCATAGAAATAAAATACGGAAAAAAAATGTTCTAAGTTCCTTTGAAGACCGCTCTTTGTTTTCGAAAGTCCGATTGTTGCGCTCTTGCCATATACACCACATAATACAGATTGGGATCATATTCCACACCGCCTTGATTTGTTGAACTCCCCTCGGAAGTGTCCAGCTGGCCAATAGATCTACCACCGTTGCAGGCATAACAACGGCTAACTCTATTCGGCTAAATACTTCAACTCACAAGGCTCTAGTAGTCTCGCAATGTAGCAAAAGGTGATCCATTGTCTCGCCAGATCTTTTGCACATGCAACACTAGTCTAGTATGACTAAACGGCGCTTCCTCAGATTGTCAGTATTCAGATTCTTCCCCAACGCTGTTGTCCAAGTAAAGAAGATCGCTTTCGGGGGCGCCTTATTTCTCCAGATTCTCCTCCATGGGAACGGGGTGTTGGCGACTTGGGAAAGGGACTTATAAAAGGATCGAACCGAGAAAATGCCCTTACCCATAGGAGTCCACCACAGCCTATCGACTTGCTGTCCATTTGGCTTCACAGAATAAAGAAAGCTGAAAAACGCCTCAAAGGTGTCCACTTTCCAGTCTTGCGCCGCTCTACTAAATGTGACATTCCACTGTACTTGGTCCCCTGTTAGAAGCATAAGGTCCTCTATTGAAGCTTCCTGGTTGCATGCCAACTGAAAAATAGCTGGAAATGTATCATTTAGGGCCTCATTCCCACACCATATGTCCTTCCAAAACTTAATGCGAGAACCCTTCCCCAACACCAATTTCGAAAGGCTTCTAAAATCCCCCCACCCCTTCCTAATGTGTTTCCAAACTCCCACACCTCTAGCCCCGTACACCTCTTCAGTACACCATCCCCCCCACATGCTTCCATATTTACAGTCAATCACCAGCTTCCATAAGGCTTCTGTCTCGTTATTATACCTCCATAACCACTTCCCAAGCAGGGCCTGATTGAAAGTTCTCAGATTTTTGATACCCAAACCACCAGACGAGAGTGGTGTACACACCTTATCCCAGCTAACTAGGTGAAATTTGAATTCATCCCCTAGCCCACCTCACAAGAAATCACGGTACAATTTATCAATCCGAGCCGCTACCCTGGCAGGCAACTGAAACAAAGATAGAAAGTATGTAGGTAAGTTAGAAAGGGTACTCTTGATAAAAGTCAAACGGCCACCTTTCGACAAGTACAATTTTTCCACCCTGCCAATTTCCTTCCTATCTTCTCTATGACTGAATCCCATATGGATGAGGCCCTTGCTGCAGCCCCCAACGGCAATCCTAGATAGGTAATAGGAAGAGAGGCTACCTTGCACCCAAGAATTCTAGCTAGCTGCCTAGTATTACTCACGTTCTCCACTGGCACTAACTCTGACTTGTCAAAATTCACTTTCAAGCCTGATGCTGCTTCAAAGCATAGTAACAAAGCCTTCAAAGCCCTCAATTGGTTTGGATCTGCCTCACAGAATATGAGTGTATCATCTGCAAAAAGTAAGTGAGACAAAGCAATAATACCCCTATTGGGATCACCAATTGGAAATCCAGTCACAAACCTGTGCGTAACCGCCGCCAATGTCATCCTATTCAAAGCCTCCATAATAATAATAAAGAGAAGTGGGGACAAAAGATCTCCTTGTCTTAGACCTCGAGAGCTACTAAAGAAGCTGGTAGGACAACCATTAATCCATACTGAGTATCTGGCTGTGGAAATGCACCAACTAATCCAATTACGCCACCTAGGCCCAAAGCCACATCTCCCCAAAAAATACAGGAGGAAATCTCAATTGACATGGTCATATGCCTTTTTCATATCTAATTTACGAATAATACCTGTGGAGCCAGTCTTTAATCTGCTATACAGGCCCTCATTTGCTATAAGGACTGAATCCAAAATTTGTCGCCCCTTAACAAATGCATTTTGTGGTTTCGAAATAATCTTGTTCAAAATCGCCCCCAGTCTGTTAGCAAGAACCTTGGATATAATTTTATACACCCCATTCACAAGGCTAATGGGTCGAAAATCCTTAACCTCCACCGCTCCCATCTTCTTTGGAATCAACGCAATAAAAGTAGCATTTAGGTTTTTCTCAAATTTTCCAACCAAGGATACTTCCTGAAACACATTCATAATGTCCACTTTCACCACCTCCTAGCAAGATTGGAAGAAACTTATCAAGAAACCATCTGGGCCAGGAGCTTTGTCTTTACTTATACGTTTGACTACATCATACACTTCCTCCTCCTCAAAAAGGCCTCTCCAACCAAGAGGCTTCCTGAGGCGCAATAGTGTCAAAAACAAGACCATCCAGCTTTGGCCTCCATCCCACATGCTCTGTTAATAGTTGATCATAGAAGTCCACCACATGGTCACGAATCACTGGGGCCTCCTTACATTCCATACCATTAATGTTCAACATATCAATGGTATTGGTTCTTCTATGAGAGTTAGCAACTCTATGGAAGAATTTAGTGCTCCGGTCCCCTTCTTTCAACCACAAAGCTCTCGACTTCTGGCGCCAAGAAATTTCCTCTCGGGATAGTGTTCTTTCTAATTCTGCGACCAATTCTGACTTGCGCAATATCTCATCCGGTGAAAGGGCTCTAGCCTCCAATAACTGTTCAAACTATTGTAACTCCTCCACCATGGATTTTTTTCGCTCCCCAATATCTCCAAAGGATTGTGAATTCCAAAGCTTAAGGTCATTTTTCAAAGCTTTTAGCTTACAAGCTAGGATATATGAGGGATTACCATGGAACTGATAAGAAGACCACCATTGCCTAACCCTTTCCACAAAGCCTTCACTTTTCAACCACATGTTTTCAAACTTAAAGTATCGACGCCCGCTTCGAATGCCACCACAATCCAACAATATAGGAAAATGGTCCGAGCAAAGACGTGGCAGCCTCTTTTGGCACACTTCCGGATAGTGCACCTTCCATTCCGTTGAAATTAGGAATTTGTCTAGGCGTGACCATGTCTGATTATTCGACCAAGTGAAGGAATCCCCTAGTAGAGAAATATCCAGCAGGTTTAAATCAAAGATACAATCTGAGAATTTTGTCATTGCTGGGCGTAGCCTATTCTCTCCGAATCGTTCACTAGGAAATCTGATTATGTTAAAATTCCCTCCTATACACCAAGGAAGCTTCCACCAACTATGTAACCTAGCGAGTTTCTCCCATAAGAAACGTCTGTCGTTGTCTACATTTGGACCGTATAAACCTGCAAAAGCCCACACAAAGTTATCTGTCACGCTCTTAAAAGAGCATGCCATTGTATACTCCCCCACAAACTCCTCCATTTTCTCAACAACTTTTTTATCCCACATCACTATGATTCCACCCGAAGCCCCATTCAAAGCTAGATAAACCCAATCCGCATAAGTGCAACTCCAAATACTTCGAATTAATCTTCGAGAAACACTTTTCAATTTAGTTTCTTGTAAACATACTATATCCACCCTCCATTCTCATAACAAGTTTTTTATGCGAAGTTGCTTATTTGCCAAATTTAACCCGCGGACGTTCCAAGACACAATTTTCGGCTTCATAAAGGATAAGCATGCCCCTTCCCTTTGGATCTTTCACGGCTTGAGCTTCCTTCATAATTCAAAGACCAAGTTAGGCGCTTGAGCTCCCGTTGTTTTTTCGACCTTGATTTCTTAGACTGTGTATGACTCGCTTCAATTGCAATAAGTAGAGCCATAAACTGCTCTTCATAGCCCCCGATGCAAATCCTTCGACACCCAATCCGAAACATTCAGCTCATCTGGTAGCACACGGTTTAACGGTATCGGTTCCCCATCACTGGAAGCCCACTGCAGATTAGGAGTCGCCCTTTCTTCCTCCCCAATTAAATTCCTGCCCTCCCATGCAACCACAACATTATTAATGGGAGATTGAGTCTCAGGGACCATCATCACCTCACTTTGAGAAAGCCCATCATTAATCACCTCTGCCCCTGCCCCCTCAGTCCCAGGATGAGCTTCAAAATTGAGACTTCCCGCGACTATACTATCTAGATGATCCTCGGGATGGCCCTGGGCCTTCGTTTGGGGAGGAGACTCTCCCACCATGCTAATCGGCACCTTCTGGCTGGCTGAAGCCACCACAGCGCCGCATAGTGGAGGAGACTCCTCCTCCTCCGCTATCGGCAGATTCTGACTTACTATAAGCCCCTCATCGCAAGCGTCTCTTCATAGGTAGAGACCTTACAGTTCCGAGCCTCTACTGCCGGCGAAGGCATCACCGGCGAATCTGCGGCCGTCGCTTTACGGGCAGCCGTAAGTTTCTGTGACCTATTGTGCGCTTCCCCGAGACCTCCTCCTCCATTATCGGTAGTTTCTGGCTTACAGGCAACCACCGAAGGTGTTGCCGCCCTCGCCGGGGTCACCTGGCTCTTCGCCGGCGACGGTGGCTGAGGCCCACTCGTCAACGGGCTTGGGGCAGACGATACTCATCTCCTCCGAACAGGCCTCTTCTGTTTCAGTTGAAACCGAGGCCCTAAGGCTTGCACATTAGTATTGGGCCCATCCAGCTGGCCCAGAGGCCCTACCATAGCCCTTTTCCCCAGCCCCGCGCCCACTCCCACCTCTACCTCTCTTTCAACGCACCGTTTTAAGTCATTTAAGTTTGCCTTCAAATCTTCTATTTGTTTCTGCATCTCCATCACTACCCGCAAAAGGCTTTCCGTATTAAGACTGACAATATCTCTGTCAGCTCCCTCCAAACTTTGACCCACTACTTCAACTGAGGCCATGCCATCTCCAAACTGCAGCGGCGCCTCTCCTCTCCGTCTGACCAGTTGATGGGATGGGTCTGAAACCCTTGAAGATTTTTTTACAGCAACCAGATACGATGTCGGGGATGAGCTTCCGACGTTGTAACCACCGTAGGGCCAACTGCGAAGCTGATCTCCCTCAACACCTCCACCAGTTTTCTCCACCCCCTCCCATCCCTCCCTTCAGGAATGAGGATACTTTTTCTCCTCCCCCCCATTCTGAACTCCACCAACGACATGAATGCCCCTTGAGAGTTAACACACCTTTGGGCTATGAGGCCCCTGTCCCCATCTCTGTGAGCTGAATAAAACTCCTTCCTTCCCACCTTCAAGCAGTCTTCCAGAGGTTTGGTGAACCACCGTGCCGTGGCTAACTCCAGATGAAGACTTCTCACCAACTTCCACCCCCTCTTTGTGATGGTCACCCATCGCCCTTTTCTAGCAACCTCAAAAATCTTACGATCAATAGCAACAGCATTCGGCATACTTGAATGCGAACTCAGACTTGCAATGAATCACTCACTCAACCTCCCATGAACAGCATCACCAGCCAGAAACGAGAAAAAAACAGAATATTGCAAACTTTGATTTGGGTTGGGATGTCCTCTCTTTTTGACCACTTTTTTTTTTTTTATTTTAAGATCTCAGCTAAAGCAAATCATGTTATCTATATGTCCAGATTGGGTGGATTCGCATTGCAAACTTATGATCAACAGTTATTTCATTTTATTATATTTCAGTTTCTTAGTTATGCCATTAAAGAATTTTATATGCTGATTTTGGGTTTGCAGATTCCTTTTGATATCCTCTGGGATTATATATGGTTATTATGCAATGATACTAAAGATTGATGAAGAGGAATTTGGTGGTCATGGAGCGCTCCTCCAAGAGGGGCTTTTTGCTTCCATAACTCTCTTTCTGGTAATTTGAGATCTCTTAGCTCTCTCTCTCTCTCTCTCTCTCTCACACACACACACACACAAATAGACATGGTCTATATGAGTTCATTTAATTGAAGAGGGAGGGGGCGATGATGATGTCCCTGCCTTACAATTCCCTCCATTTCTGTTTTTCAGCTTGCGTGGATTCTTGTATACAGCTTGGCACACTTCTGATTGTCTAGGTACCATCAATTCAGCTACCTCATCTCTGTCACAAGCGATGTATGAACTGTCTCACTTGATTACATCACACTCTGATTTGTGCCATGAAAACATGGAGAAAAACTCTTACCAACATTATTTTTTGCTTTCTAGTATTGATTGCAATATTTTGGTTTCGCTTCATAAACAACCCATTCGGTGTTCCGATTTGTGGTCCATGCAACTGATGATTATAATAGCCTCCCACAAAAAAAAAAAAAAAAAAAAGGATTACTCGTGCAAATACTGGTGGTTTTAGTTTTTCTGTAGATAGTTAATGTGGTTTAGGTATGTGCTCGCTCTCTCTCTCTCTCTCTCTCCCCTGTGGGGAAGTAAGCCATACAGAAACAGCACGTCGTTTTTCCTAAACGTGCGGGATAAACATTTATGGGCCTCTCTCCCAAGATTGGAAGCCTATGCGTGTGCTTGCATTTGAACAGGCACAAAGTTGGTTAGTTAAACAAGTTCAGACCTGGCCTGTTGTACTGTAGTGTTTTGATAAGTATGGTAGCATTCTGTCGATGGTATGGTTCCAATTGTAAATTTTTTCTTCTCTTCTTTTGTTTCTTCTAACTTAGTGTAGGTGCGGGGCGGGCTTGTAGATCTCTTTTGGGGAGCAAATTGCAAGGATTTGAATTTTGGATCCTTGATTGGAGGTGTTGTAGAGGTTGATACTTTATTCTGACCCAACGACGAGCCATTGGGCATGGGATTTGCTACCGTTGAGATGAGATAAAAAATTTGTAAATAATAGTAAAATAGTTTGTGAATAGTATTAAAATAGTTTTGAGTGAAGATGTTTTATGGAATCTTGGTAAAAGAGAAATAAAAAGTTGAATAAAAATATTATTAAATTAAATTATTGTTAAAATATAATTTTTGTTTTGAAATTTGAAAAAGTTGATTTTTTTTTTTTTTTGTTTGGAAGTTTGAGAAAGTTGTAATGATTAAATGAAAAAGTTGAAAATTTAAAATTGAAAAGTGCTTCTGGTGTTTGGATATTGAGACGAGACGAGACGATCTTGCAATCCAAACAAGGGCTTAGTCAACCCAAGATTTGAGCAATTTGTTTCTTCGGACAAGGAACACCACTTCTAGGTAGTGGGTAGAAATTAACTACCACAGGGTAGCTTGATCGATGGTGGTCACAACTCCTACCGTGGGTTGGCTCCTTTCACATTGATATGAAACAATTTATTATTATTTAAATTTTATTAACTGTTTTCTAAATTTTGAGAAAATTAAAGTTGTCATGTGACAACCTATAATTTTCATGTGGAAATGGTCAACATGATCTTACAATATTCCTAGGATGGGGGACAGATTATGATGGGAATACCGTCTTTAGGACAGATTGCTATTTTCTCAAGAAAATGATACACATATAATTGTTTTAAACAAGGGACGTTTTTGTAAAATAATTTATAGAAGTAGCATTGTTTTACATAAATACCCTCAATTGAACATAATTGTACAGATCATCATGTCTCTGCATAAGAACATTGACTAAAATCATATGTTCAAAATACAAACGTGTCCTGTTTGTTGTCTTTTCTCTAATTTTCTTTCTACTAGGAAAATTCTATGTTGTTATAAAGAAATGATCCCATTCATGCTCCTCCATTGACCCAAACAAATTATACTTCCAACTAAATTGTTCTGCAAAACCATAACTAGTATTCCTCCCCTCTTTCATCTCTCTCCTAATTCTCTCTACTCTTTCAATTACTCTCTTAACTGTAGTATCAAATGCATCTTCAAGGGTCTCCAATCTCGATCTCGGATCGGCATATATTACTCTTGGAATCTGCCTAATAACTTCCTCTCTCATGGCTCTCACCTTGTCTTTCGGAATTCGTAGCAGTATCCTTTCAATACTGACTTTGCCATTTTTCACATCATCTACCGGTATGAATACAGAGTAACTAGTATAATTTCTAGGTAAATGCCATAAGTATTGAACATAAGCTGAACCTGGATGAAAGAAAACTGGAATACACCCTGCCAAAATTGAATCAAAAGTAGAACGCCTGGTGAATGAATCCCCTGTAGGCTGCAAGCAAAACACAGAACTTTGGAACATATTCATCACATAAAATGGCTTGTAACACTTTTTCGAATGGCCACCGCATTCCAATAACCTGCATTTCCTCCTTGAAGCCTGGCACTGATCAATAATCTCGTTACGAATGGAATGTTGAAGATTTGGTCTCGGGGCACCGGCAAACGAGAAGAAATACCGTCTTTTCTGCCTCCTCATTCTGTTTTGCCATTGAAACACTTCATTGTCAGTTGAAGGATGAAAGTATGTTGGATAAGGTATTGCAAATTCATTGTTGATCCAAGGGCTTGATTCAATTGCTAACATTGTCATATTCCTCGACTCCGGCAAGAACATAAGCTTATTACCCCAATCTGAATCCTTACTCCCGAACCTCCTGAAATCCCAAGTTATCCTTCCCACAACTAAGAAATGATCTCTACCCCACATTTTCTTCCACTCTGGTTTTTCTCTAAGCCACTTGACAAGTTCAAGAGAAGCAGCATCTCTCATTGATGTGTTTGAATACCAAAGGTAGCGAGATACATCCAGGCCTGCATAATATGGCACATAGATTGCAGAAGCCAATGAAGAGTCATTTGTCAAGCACTCGTACTGTTTCATTCTGTTGTGAAAGATAACTTCTAAAGAGAATTGGTTTGTTGCAAACCAATGGGTTTCTGAATAAACCTTTCCAAAATTGGGAAGATGAGGACCAAGACCCATGTTTGATGTAAAAAGACACATATCAGTCCAATTACTGAGTGACCTGCAATGCTTGAGCAAGTCTTCATTGAACCGGCTTGGAAGATCATGCACATAAATGTATCTACCCGAGCAAGAACCAAGCTGAGAATCCACATCTATGCCGTCCTCTGAACTGGAATCTTTGGTAATTTTCTCACTTTTGCTCTCCCCTATAGAAAGTGAAGCCACTGGTTCAAGCATACTCAGACTAATATCCACTCCTCCATCATGATCTGACTCTGCTTCATTCTCTGAACCAGAAACCCTGTTAACAGACTGAGTTTCCTTCTCTGCAAGGTTCGTTTGATTATTTGTGTGCACTTCTGTATCATAAACCAATACATGATCAAAACCTTCATACCCATTATCTCGGGCAGAAAAATTGTTGAAGGGATTATACCATGATTTTACTTCGTCGATGTTTTCTACCCCAATCTCTCTGACAGCCATATCTTTAACAGGCTTTGAGAAATCCTCAGTAGTATTACTCATTTTAGGCAAAATGTTAACACTTTCATTGGAATATCCAGACAAAAGAACGAAATTAGAGCCTCCGAAATTGACAGAATCGGCCGCAGAGATAACACCAGACAAGGTGACCCCCGGCTTTCCAACCATCGGAGCTGAATGATAGAAGCAAAGCAATAAGAACCACAAAAGAAAAGAGATTAAGACGGCTAACCACAATTGTTTGCGGCACATCAGCCTATCCACTGCCGCGCGAAAGACTTTGATGAATGACGACCTTTTCCGGCACATGGAAGACTTTAATCCGAGCGATCTCCAATCAAGGATAAACATATGCGCAGTAGTACCCGATGTTTGGAGAAAAGAACTAAGCCCAGAAGGTTAGAACTTAGATAAACAAAACAAGCATTAAAAGGCTTTGAACATTATTCATGAATAGCACAAGAATAAAAGGCTTTTTGGCTCCCAACGTGCAACGATTAAAAAGAAGAAAAAACTTGTATATTCTTACGTAAACTTATAAGCAGCAAGAAAAGGAACAGTAGTATAAGGTTTAAGGACATGGAATGAAAAGGGATGGGAGAAATGCCGGAAAAGCAAAGGTGGAATTGCTAGAGAAGTTTGTTTAGAATTTGGAAGAGTAGAGAGAGAAAGAAGAGATCAGAAATGGCGGACGTTGAAATGTTCAAGGTCCATTAATGTTTGCTGGGTCGAACGTTCTAAATATACCAGCTAATTGTACGTCTTCCTTGTTAAGGTTATCTAGATGCGGGCCCGTCGGATCATGTTAACACGTACACATGATGCGAAGAAATCTCTGGGCATCGTTGGAATATCAGAATATTGATCATCTAAGCTCATGTTCATGTGATTATTCTATTAACGGAGAAAGCTAGCCGATGATGAAGGAATTAAAGGCACCCATGCATCATGGTTTTTAATTTTATTGTCCACGTATTAATTATCACCTATTCTTCACGTACCTTGGAGATCATGACAATAATCAAATTTCATTCTAATAAAAAATGTAGCTGACCTATAATATTATTCAAACTATAAAACCAGAGAAATGTTAATGTTCGATGTAGTCGCTAGCTAGTTAATTGCACTATTGATTGATGAAGTAAATCTAATTAAGTGATCCGGCCATTTTTCTATTAAATGGTTGATATATAAAACTATTTATGACACATTAACTAGTGTGATAAAGGAGTGATCAAATTTATGATAAAGAATAGCATTGTTCAAATCATTATTCTTAATAGCCAACCATCAACAATTTATACATTTATGTCTTGAAATAATCTTGACCCATCATTTTGTACCAAGTGCATGAGTTGGATTAATTCTAATAGGGTAAATAAAATTTTAGGCCATGGAATTTCTCTTAATTTTAAAGCATTCTCCATTCTTTTTATTATACATCGGATGTGGGGGATTTTGAACTTTTTTTATTTATTTAGAGAATTGAAACATATGTCATCAGACTCTTGACGTATTCTATATTATTTTTAATTAGACGATTTACTCTATGAATGTGATTTTAAGGTCGATAATTTGTTTGGAACCCAATTAATAACAGTTAGACATGAGGCTTACATGCCTAGCATGCCACGTGTTAAAATAAAATTTGTTAAAAATATAAAATGATATAACAAAGAATAAAAAACTTCAAATTAATAAAGTAAGTCAGATATAAAAACAAAAACCAAGACAATAGAAATATTAAAACAAAAGAAAAATAAAAAATTAAGAAAAACCCTAAAGGTAAAAAGAAAGAAAGACTAGGCATTATTTTAAAGTTTTTTTTTTTTTTAATTTCTTGCGTTTTATCATTTCTCAAAGCTTAATAAAGTATTTTAATTCAAACAATTTTATTACTATTCACAAACTATTTAATTATTATTCATAGAATTTTCATCTCATCTTTTTATCCAAATTAAGAGATAAACAATGAAAATTTTGTAATCTAAGGAAAACAATTCACAAAAAATAAAAACCAAAAAAATTCCTAACAAAAAGCAGCAACAAAATTGAAAGTTTAATGACAAGAAGAAGGGGAGGAAGAGGATATGAGAAGAAAAACAGAGAAGAAGTGGAAAAGAAGGAGGTGGAGGAGGCTCTTAGAGGAAGAAAAATGAGAAAAACAAAGAAGAAAGGAAAGGGAAGTGCCATGAAGAAGGAAGCAAATAAGCTCACTGTTGATGTTGTAAAAATCGCTCAACAGGCTGGAAGGGGAGAAAAAGTCATTCTTGGCCCACTGGGGCCATTTGGGCCTCGATCTATGTGGCTTGGTGCCCCCAGCAGTGATCCGGTGTGGCTATATGGTGTCGGTGCGTATATCCATAAGACCACAACAGTGAAATGTGTAGCGAAAATAAGAGAAGATGAACACATAAATTTACATGGTTCGACATAATTCCTATGTCCATTGGCATTTGGAAAGGAGAAATTCACTATAATATTCTCGTTTACAATCTCTTATGGTCTATCTTCTCTCTCTGTACAATGGTGATCCTGAATATAAATTTACTGGAGAAAAAGCCTTTACTGGAGCTTCCTGTTCTGAGGTTGAAGGAGAAGTCGAAGAGGCAACAAAAGTCGAGCAGGAGTAGAAGAATATAAGAAGAAGAAAAGAGAGCCCCCTTGAAAGTCGTCCGGACCCCCTGAAATCATGGCCTCCCCTAGCTTGCCCCCTGGCTTGGCCCTTAGCCCCTACTTTCGGCCCCCTCCACATGCCTCCTTGCCTTTCTTGTTCCCTTCTAGGCCTAGGCCAAATATCTTTATCCACTCACAGAACCTTGCGATTCTTAAGGGTGATTTGTTCCAAAAGAAGACCTTGAGAATCTTCAAAGGTAAAAATGCAGCCGAATTGGTTTGTCCGAGTACTTAGGGAAATGAGTTCCGGAGGCCGGTCCTTGTTCATTTGTTCCTATGGTGCGAGTGGTAAATATTTCTGAACTTAGGGTTAGGCAGGGATGAGCTCGATTGTGTCGAGTGCGAGCGTATAGCTCGTCTAAGGAGAGAGATGGGCTCCACCGTGTAGAGTGCGTGCGCGTAGCTCGTCTAAGGTAGGAGATAGACTCTACAGCGTGTGGTGCAAGCGCGTAGATCAGCTAAGGCGGGAGATGAACTCGATTGCGTGTGGTGCGAGCGCATAGCTCGGCTAAGGTGGGAGATGGACTCGCCAGCGTAGAGTGCGAGCACGTAGCTCGTCTAAGGTGGCAGAGGGGCTCGACCGCGTGTGGTGCGAGTGCGTAGCTTGGCTAAGGCGGGAGATGGACTTGACCGCGTAAAGTGCGAGTAAGTAGCTCGTCTAAGGAGGGAAATGGACTCGACCACGTAGAGTGCAAGCGCGTAGCTCGTCTAAGGTGGGAGAGGCGAGTGCGTAGCTCGTCTAAGGTGGGAGAGGGGCTCAACCGTGTGTGGTGTGAGCGCGTAGCTCGGTTAAGGCGGGAGATGGACTCAACTGCGTAGGGTGCGAGAGCTCGGCTAAGGCGGGAGATGGACTTGACCGCGTAGAGTGCGAGTGCATAGCTCGTCTAAGGCGAGAGATGGACTCAACCGCATGTGGTGCGAGCATGTAGCTCGGCTAAGGCTGAAGATGGACTCGACCGCGTGCGAACGCGTAGCTCGGCTAAGGCGGGAGATGGACTCGACCGTGTAGGCGTAGCTCATCTAAGGCGGGAGATGGGCTCGACCGCTTAAGATGTGTGTAGCCCGGCGATGTGTCTATATGTATGCTTGTCGTTATTGGAAAGTGTATGTGCGCTCGGTGTTTTTGTTTCAATTTTGTTGGTGTTGGAGTTTGTATGAAATAACCCACGCAAATTGGTCAGAGGGCCCGTCGACCCCTTGGGTCCATTTGAGGTTATTGCCGAGCCCATCGGCTCGTTCCCGAAGGTAATCCGCGCAAGGAGGTTGTGGATCTTGGAGGCCAGTTAACTCCAAAGGCTCGTTCCCGAAGGTAACCCACTAGCCATGGTTATGGCTCGAGCGTGACACTCGGTGCGAGTCTAGGGACTCGAATTGTCTTGGGCGCAAGGCGTTGGCAAGGGCTTGGGAAGCTTTGGCCCGGCCTTGAGGTTGCGGTGAGTTTAGGGACTCGGCTTTGTTGGACGGGTGGCCGATGAGTCTAGGGACTTGGCCTCACCCCGCAGCAGCGAGTCTAGGGACTCGACTTCATGGCGAGTCTAGGGACTCGACTTTGTTAAACCGAGGTTCGGCGAGTCTAGGGACTTGGCCTCACCCCGCAGCGAGTCTAGGGACCCGACTTCATGGCGAGTCTAGGGACTTGGCTTTATTGAACGAGGGGTTGGCTAGTCTAGGGACTTGGTCTCATCTCGCAACGAGTCTAAAGACTCAGCTTTGTTGAAGGGGGGTTGGCGAGTCTAGGGATTTGGCCTCACCTTACAGCGAGTCTAGGGACTAGACTTCGTGGCGAGTCTAGGAACTCGGCTTTGTTGAATGGGAGGTCAGCAAGTCTAGGGACTCGACTTCGTGGCGGCCTTGTCCCGCATTGAGTCCAGGGACCCGACTTCATGGTGAGTCTAGGGACTCAGCTTTGTTGAATGAGGGTGCTCGTCCGTGCTGAATCGCTTCGTCGGAATGCGGGGCCGCATGGCCTGTGTTTCAAACCACAAAAAGTAATTTTGTTAGTAGAAATATATTCACACAAATTTTGAGAGAGACAATATCAGGAAGTTTTTAGTTGCTGTAGTCAATTCTTGCTTGACCAAAAATTGTACGCAGATGTTCATCGCTTCTCCCTTGTTTGCCCCTCTCCCCTCTTTCTCTTTTTTTTTTTTTTTTTAGAGTCTGTGAGCGCCATTGCATGGGACATGCAAGACGTGGGGTCCGACAAGTCTCGTGCTACCGAGGAACCGTGCCTGAGCAAGTGAGGAACGGTCCGAACCATGCAAGCAAGTCCCGCCTGAGCCCTGTGCAATAGGATTTGAGTCCTGTGCAAGTGAGGAGTTTGAGCATTGTGTAGTGGCATCCGAGTCCTGCGCAAGTGGGGAGTTTGAGCACTATGTAGTAGTGCCTGAGTCCCATGCAAGTGGGGACTGCGATCGGGCACCGTGTGGGGGTGTCCGAGCCTTGTGTAGTTGCGGTGGTTTGCCCAAGCTGAGGAGAGTTTGCAGGTTTACTCGTGTGTGGCGAGTGGTCCGGTCCGAGCCCATGCAAGTGATTGGTTTGTACTGTGGGGTTGTGCCGAGCCCCGTGCAAGTGAGGTTCCTTAGCTGAGGGGAGCAATGTGAAGGGTTGGTGGTTCCCAAGTTGATGACTCCCGAGCATATGACTTTCGAGCAGGTGGTTCTGTCTCGAGCTGGTGGGCTACTATGCATGAGCTTCCAGAGCCGCTAGGTCCCTTCTAGATGACTCTCGAGCGGGAGGGGCTGCGATGGAGGCTCCCGAGTGGGTTGGTTGCCGAGCTGAGGGGCTGTGATGGGGACTCCCAAGCAGGTGGGCTGAGGAAAGGGGCTCGGTGGCTGAGTTTTCGAGCCAAGTTGCTCCCGTGTTGGTGGGCTGCCCAGCTGAGGGGCTCCCGAGCGGAGTTGCTTCCTGGCAGATGGGCTACTGAGCTGGAGTTGGTTTCGTGGTGGTGAGCTATGATGTTGAGCAATGGTGTCCGAACTGGGTGGTGTTCGAGCTAGTTGGTGTCTGAGCTGGGTGGTGTCCGAGCTTGTTGGTGTACGAGTTGGGTGTCTGAGTAGGGTGGTGTTCGAGTAGGGTGGTGTCCGAGCTGCTTGTCTGAGCAGGGTGGTGTCTGAGTTGGGTGTCTAAGTAGGGTGGTGTCCGAGCTGGTTGGTGTCCGAGCAGTGGCCAAGCGATGGTGGCGAGCCGTGGTCCCATGTGCAGAACGAGGTGCACACGGGGTGGCAGTTAACGGCCCTAGCGGATTGGGGCTATAGTGGCTGAGCCAGAGAACACGCCGGTGGGCCACAAAGGTCTCCACCGGCGTCCTCCCAAACTGCGCCGCAGCTGGGCCTAGCCATGGTCCTGTGTGCACGAAGCCGTGCACACGGGGTGGGCATCGTTCATGGCCCTGTGAAGGTGGCCACAATGGGAGAGCCAGAAACCGCTGGCCGTCCACATGGTGGACTCCGACGAGCAACCTGGGCTCGCGACAGAGGCGCCGTGAACCACTGGGTGCACTGCAACGTACACCCATGGTGCAGTGTGCGTGCCATGCACCATGGACTTGAGTGCATGGCACTCACTGCAAAGTGTCCTCCCCCATATTGTGTCCGTGCCTTGCATGAATTTATTTTGGGTGGTACTGTGCACTTAAGTGCACAGTAACTGCCTATCTGTACATGCGCCCCGAGCATAGATTACACTTTCTCGGTTCGGGAAGACGAGCAGCCTAGACATTTTAAATTGCAAGTGCCATGTGCAGGCCCTTACGGGTAAGCCACAGTTTTGCCATGGCGTCATTAATAAAAATAAGAGCAGAGCAGCTGGGCGTACTTATTTGGAGTAAGCTTCGCTTTTTATTCAGAGATTATTCAGCGCACCGAAAAATCGCTATTCTTTCCCACATTTGGCTTAGAAAGTGATCAGATCCCACAGATATCGCCACTATTGATGCTGTAAAAATCGCTCAACAGGTTGGAAGGGGAGAAAGATTCATTCTCGACCCATTGGGGCTATTTGGGCCTCGATCGGTGTGGTCTGGTGCCCCTGTCAGTGATCCGGTGCGGCTATATAGTGTTGGTGCGTACATTCACAGCGGTGAAATGTGTAGAGAAAATAAGAGAAAATGGACACATGAGTTTACGTGGTTCGACATAATGCCTACGTCCACAGGCTTTTAGAGAGGAGAAATCCACTATAATATTCTTGTTTACAGACTCTCATAGTCTCTCATCTCTCTCTATACAATGGTGATCCTGAATATAAATTTATTGGAGAAAAAACCTTTGCTAGAGCACCCTGTTTCGAGGTTGAAGGAGAAGTCGAAGAGGCAGCAAAACTCGAGCAGGAGAAGAAGAACTGAAGAAGAAGAAGAAGAAAAGAGAACCCCATTCAAGGTAAAGAAAAAAAAATCTATTTATCATTATTTTTATTATTATCTTCTCAACATTTTTTGATATGTCATTAAATGATCAGCCAACAAGTAGAATATAATAAATAATTTTAAATTATTTAATACCACATCATAAAATGATGAGAAAATAATAGTAAAATAGATTATGAGCAGTCATTGCCAATCAGTCTTGATTAAACTGATATGAAAGATTAGAGAGATATTTGATTGGTTGCAATAAATACAACAATATATCATGTACTTCAAGATGGACTGGGTTTTCAGGCTTTATAAGCATCTTGATGGATTAATTCCAATATTGCAATTAAGACCTTTTTGAAACAAAAACATTTATATTTGTCACCACTAAGATTTCGTTTGGATAGTAAGAAGAGATGAGATGACTTTAGATAAAAGTTGAAAGTTAAATGAAATATTGTTAGAATATTATTTT
Source organism: Juglans microcarpa x Juglans regia (assembly GCF_004785595.1). NCBI lineage: Eukaryota > Viridiplantae > Streptophyta > Magnoliopsida > Fagales > Juglandaceae > Juglans > Juglans microcarpa x Juglans regia. The sequence goes on from NC_054607.1 coordinate 7,200,457, forward strand.
TTAATATTATTATTATTTTAGAATTTAAAAAAATTAAATTGTTTATTATATTTTATGTGAGAATTTGAAAAAGTTGTAATGATAAGATGAAATGAAATCATTTTTGTATCCAAAGGGGACCTAGTCAACCCCTGATAATTAACTTTTTTTTGGTTCTGTTTCTGAGATTCTACAGTACTTCTCAATAAATGAAAATATTCAGTTATTCACCATTAACTGTTAATTATACATTAGTTAAAAATGAAAATTTTCAGTTATTCATCCCTCTCTAGCTTTCTTAGTGATGCTGAACTGTAAAATATGCTGAGATATCATTTACAGTTGTTAGATTGTTATGGAATATGTAAGGGTGAAAATGGTCCGGTCCGGCGATGGACCGAATATTGTCCGGTCCGGTCCGGTCCAATCGGTCTAGCCTTATTATTTTTTTTTTTAAATAATTAATAAATTTTTTTTATTTAAAATACTAAATTAAATTAAGTGACTTATTAATGTGGATTATGTAAAAAATTCAATAAAAAAATATTTTATATGATCAATGATAATAAATTAGATGAAAAATTATATTACTAATTTATAAAATTACTATATAATTAACTAATTGATATTATATATTAGTTAATTCATAGAATATTAACAAGTGTTAATAACATATTTAAAATTTTATATTGTTAATAGCGATAGGTTAGATGAAGATATATATAAAATATTGTTAATTTATAGAATATTAACAAGTATTAATAATATATTTAAAATTTTATATTATTAATTGTACAATTATTATATATAAAATATATATAAAATATTTTTTTATTTTTTTTTCATTCGGTCCGGTCCGGAAAAACCCTGGACCGTGGACCGGACCGAAACTTTTCGGTTCTCTAAAATGTGGACCGGACTATACCGGTCTAAGTCTTGGTCTGGTCTGGTTCGGACCGAAACGGTTCATCCGGTCGGTCCGACCGGACCGTCTATCACCCCTAGCAATATGTACAATTTTTCTAACTTTCTTGAGTTTTTCAAAACATATAAAGTAGAGAAAAGAATGTGACAATTATTTAAGTAGAAAAAGTGTAACACCCCGCTTCCCAAAAAGACATTTTAGAATTTTTGGGGAGTCAGTGTGTTACTACTAAACTTAAATTTAAAAGCTTTTCTTTTTAACAAAGCGCCAGATGCGAAAGATTTTCATAAATAAACAAATTTCAATAAATACTGAAAATCTAAAATAAAGTCTGCGGAAGCACTTATTTTAAAAAAAAATACGAAAGTCTCATATGCTTATCAAAATAATTTATTTAAATCTTAAACCATAAAATTAATTACAACATAATTTGTCTAGGCCTCTGCCTCGCCTCCCGGGGTCAAGTCCTGTCCTGCAGTCTCATCCTTATAAATGTCATTACCTTGGGTAGTTTAAAAACATAAAAACAAACTAAAATGAGTTGAATACTTAATAAGCAACACATTATATAATAAACATAATAAACATAAAGTTTCTAGAAAAAAACGTGCATATTCATAAATACAAATATAACTGATGGGACCAAAGTGGGCCTAGAGTTAAAGATCATTTGCAAGTTTCATATAAGCTAATTACAAGGTCAAGAGCCAAGAAGATCAAGGAGGCAATGCAATGATTGATGCATTGACTTGATTTTGGTTTTCTTGGGGAGTTTTCAAATTGATTGTGGGTTCAAGGGATTTCATTCCTGCGGGTTCATATCAATAACTAACATGAACATAAACATGAACATGAACATTAACTTATCTTTCACTTATCATAGGTCGTTACCCACTGTTGACCCTGTGAGTTAGGGTTAGCGAATCTAAATAGATTCTGATTCCGCCTGTAGCCACAGGTTGTGGAATCCATACATAAGGAAGACATACTGGATGCACTACCAGCATGCACGACCTGGCAATGCAATATGCCCATAATGTAGATACCATCTTCATATCATAACATAGGCCGTTACATATTTTATCAAAATCATACTTGCATAGTTGTCATTTCATAGATTTCAAAAGAAATCACATACATACTTGTCATATCGTATCATAGATTTCAAATGAAATCGCATTCTTTCATAAATATCGTAATATATGTTCCCTGACTTTTCATAGATAATTTTATGCATAACTCTCACATAAAATAATTTTATGAAATAATCTCTCACATAAAATCATGTATGACTTCCCATAATTATTTTCATGCATAAATGATCACATAAGATCATCAATATTCATAAACTTTCACATAAAATCATGATTTAGGTACGTAAAAAGGGGCTTCCAATGGAGGGCGTACGTGCATACTATTTTAATAAAAAAAAAACATGTCGTTTACTGTACATACATGTAAGGGTATGATCATGCTACTTACCTTGCAGCACTGATACACTATTTTCAGCACGTGGTTGCCTATAAAAAATAAACACGTAATTTGCATAAATTTCTAATTAAACCTGTGACAATATTTAAAACCTAAACTACTAAAATAGTCTATATTTCCTAAACCTAAATTCTTCCCAACACTAAAATATTCTCATCTTTTAATCCTAAATAGGCATGGGTATTTTTGAGAAAACAACACAAAGGGGCATTTTGGGAAAGTCTAATATAAACACAAAATGAAATGAAGATAACACTTATACACGGGAGAAGACCAGCTTGTGCGATGCTCACCGAGAGAGAGGCTGAGTGTGATGAAGGGTCGCGGTGGCTGGCCGGGTTTCACGGTGGCTAGGAGTGGTCGGCGTCGGGCTGGGATTCTCTGGGTAGGGTGGTGCGACACCGAGAGAAGGAGGGAGGGAGTTCTGTTAAGTCGAAAACAACCAAGAGAGAGATGAGTGTGGTGACGGTCGTGAGCTTACCGGGATGGAGTGGGTGCCACGGGGTTGAGTTGGTTGGCAATTTCTGGCACCGTGGGTGGTACTCCGACGTCCCTTGAAGTGGTGTCGGCGTGGTCTGGCAAGGAGGTCACCACGGAGGGCTACGGTGTTCTTTGTTTTCTGTTGCTTGAAACAGGAGCTTGCCGTATGGGGTTGTCCGTGGTTTACAGTGGACTAGGGCGAATCTAGGTGGTTCTTCGTGGTGTTGTTGCTGAGGAAGGAGACGGGGAGGAGCATCCTGCGGCATGGGTGCAAGCAGGGGTTAGACTTGTTATTACGATGTGAAGGTTCCTTCGGACTGGTTCTATGTAGTGGGCTGGCGGTTTGGGGCGCTCGTGAAGGCTTGGCTGAGCGACAGTGGTGGAGGGCAGTGTTATGGAGGGTGTTGTCTGCGACGAGGGCTTGCTTTTCTGTTCTGAAAATCCTAGGATATATGAAAGGCAGTGTGTGCAAGGCTGTGCATGAAGTGTATAGATAGACATAGTGACGTGCATGTGGAGGAAACGAATGAAGCTGTGCATGCATTGGTTTGATGCGTGAGAGGAAGACTCACGGTGGAGGACTTGGGGAGTACGACTAGCAGTTTTGGTGAGTGTACCATACATATATATATATATATATAATATATATATATATATGATTGAGAACCCAAAAGAAAACCTTAGATAAAAAGAGACGTGAATGTGCATGAGTGAATTGTTTGAAATTCATAGAAGAAAATCTGGTAGGGATGAGTTTTATTATGAAAAGGACTCATGAGCTTGGAGAGAAAATAATAATAATAATGATGATGATGATGATGATGATGATGATGATGATGATGATGGAGCCTCAATTTAAAAATAAAAATAAAAAAATAATCTATCCGATAAATTCTCTAATGGGCTTTAACTCATTTATTGAGGTTAAAAAAAATTATTCGTAATTTATTCCCAAAAAAAAAATAAAATATAAGATCGGGTCGTTACAAAAAGAGAGATAAAAAAGGGGACAAAGTTGGGAAATTAAATAGTAGTTATAAAATTAAGAAAGAGAAATATAAAACAAAGGACAAAGATTAAGGGAATCTAATTTAGACATTTAGAGTATCTCATAATTTTGTAAATCGTGATGAAATGGTTTAAGCGAAGATATTTTATTGGATTTTAGAAAAGAATAGAGAAAAAATTGAATAAAATTATTTGAATGTAATTTTTTTAAAATTATTTTCTTTGAAGTTTGTAAAAGTTGTATGGATTTTTTTGTTTTGTTTTGAAATTTGTAAATGCTGTGTTAATTTTTGGGTTTAAATAATGATTAGGTAATGATTAGATGAAAATACTAAAAATTAAAAATTTAAAAATATTTTGTGTTTGAAAATAAAATTATGAGAAATTTTGAGAATTTTAAAAATTTCGAGAATTCTCATAATGTCCAAAGCCCTAAAATTACATAAGTTGAATTAAAAACCACAAATAGTGCACAGGATCTTCAACAGTTGTATTTTTCTTTTATTTTTGAGAGGACGCTCAAATGTAAAAAAAAAAGTTGGTCTCGATTGTTTTCACAGATGAAATGAGATGAGATTTTTTTAGAGTTGTATGAATAGTATTAAAATATTTGAGTTGAGATGAGATGAGATAGTTTCTAAATATGTGTGTTTGTTTATAGAGATGAGATGAAATGATTTTAACTTTTTTTGAAATTACATAAAGTTGTAAGTCCTACCGATTATTGTGTGCATTTTTAAATGATTAGGTAATAGTTATTTAAATATTTATCATTAATTAATATCAAATATTAATTAAAAATAAAAAAATAGTTAACGTTATTAAACTAAAATTTGTAATAAATTAAACTTTAAATTTCAAAATTATTGGGTAATATAAAATTAAACTTTATATTTTAAAATAATTTTTCTATTTCCAAATTTGTAATAAATTCAACTAAACTTGGGATGTCTACTATAAAAGCAGAGCCATGATGCCAATTTTTCAGCTTTTGAAAAAGCAAATATTATCCATGGGACCCAACGCATAGTAACCTACTTACAAACTTTGATAAAAATGCACACGCACGAAAAAATACTACTTTTCATGTTATTAATTCAGTATATAATAACGCACGTTAAATGAGAAATCAACTTTAAATAAATCCCTGATTTTCTTAATTCGAGAATCTAAAGCAGCAGACACTTATCTATTGCTTTTAATAAATTAGAATTAAAAAATTTATTAACGTTATAAATTGCAATATGTGCATAAGATGATCTTATTTCTAAATCAACGCATATCATCAAATAATTATATTCAATGCGCATTAAATAGTATCAATATTAAATATTGTAAAATATCCACTACTATTCTGCTTAACCAGTACACTATTACAATAAATAAAGAAAATGACATACATCATTACTTTTAATTAGACGTTCAACGGCCACTCCTACTTTCTCACATTGGTATGTCAATCCCATTTTTTAATAAATTTGAATTAAAAAATTTATTAACGTTATAAACTGCAATATGTGCATAAGATGATCTCATTTCTAAATCAACACATATCATCAAATAATTATATTCAATGCGCATTAAATATTATCAATATTAAATATTGTAAAATATCCATAATTATTCTACTTAACCAGTACACTACTACAATAAATAAAGAAAATGACACACACCATTACTTTTAATTAGACGTCCAACGGCCACCTCTATTTTCTCACATTGGTATGTTAATCCCATTTTTTATTGCAACCACAGCTTGGGTTGCTTCAGTCGTTATGTCAAAACTATGAGATGGTCTTGCCTCGTCACCAACCTGCTCCTCAATAACAGGGAGATGCTTACTGCTCCAATATCGAAATAACCAGTTGTCGAGAATCACTGTTCTAATGAAACTATACAGCACGCAACATGCTATCACGATGAATCCTTACCTCCCAACGAAATACGCAGGCATTAAGCTTAAAATTTTAAATTGTTCTTTAAGTACACCAAAAGTGCATTCTATGATATTACAAAGCAAGCAATGACGGTAATTAAAAGTTTTTACATCCTCGAAATTGACGTTGATTATGACATTCACTTTTGTGGTACTGTTCTTAGAGATAGGGGCAAAATCCCCCTAGTGCATAGGAAAGCAGAATCAACCAAATAATATTTACCTAACAACATCGATACCAAAACACACTGAGATGACTTGAAACGGAAAAAACATCACAAAAAATCAAACATCTTTGCATTAAATAATATAAGAAGTTTACCCTCAGGCAGCCATGGAAATTGGGCATATCTTTGACCAATGCATGGAAAAAGACACGAGCATCATGTGCTATTCCTTCCCATCTGGTATATACAAATGTGAACTTCATATTGAAGTCACATATGCACAATACATTTTGGGCAAATCACCCACGCCGGTTTCTAGATGTCTCATGTATTGAGGCTGGTACTACGGCGTCATTATAGTGTCGTCCATCGTACCAACGCATTGCTGTCAACTAAGAAATAAAATCCGATGTAAAAATCTATATTAAATATATTTAGTTTATGGTTTCAAATGCTTTAGCTTGAATTTAATTATTTTTTGTAAATAATTGAAAATTCCTTACCCCAAACCACGAAAAGTTTCGATTGTTGCTTGTAATAGGGATGCACCTCGCCTGTGAAATTTGGCTGGATAATATGTCTCCCAAGCTCACTTAGGGCTTTCATCACCATTCTCACATATTTATTAATTGTTTGGTTTGAATGTTGAAATCGATCACCGACAATTCGTTGGGCTTGTGTGTGGCCCACAAGCAGGCAAAAGATGGCTACAGATTCCTCCACGGTCTCCAATTGCCTAGAATTACACAACAAGTAATTTTCACATAACAACGAGCATAATGCACGAAATGTTGACACCTCCATTTGAAATAAGTTCTTACAGTTATCCGGATGTCCATTCAAAATTTTGATAATATACTCATCTCCCTGAATGCCTATGTTGTGTTGTGGCATTCGACGGTGTCATCCCAATTCATAGGATATGATCCTAACAACGATGATTAATTCAAGTGCCTTGTACTCATCACCACTAGAACTCCCTTCATGGTCGCTACTTACATCTTCTCCACCCTAATTCCCGTCTAATGTCGGACTTTTCGATGATCAATTTTCAGCATCCATTATCTAACAAGTTCAATGAAGTTGTTCAAAAAATTATGTTAGAATACATCCATGTGAATATAATAATTAAATTATCATTTCAGCAATTCCAAACAATACTATTAAATTAATAACATATCGTCAATATACTAAAAATGTCAAGAAACACAACATTACATTAATACTAGCATATGACAAGCATAATGGCATCGCATCAAGTATGTTAAAAAAAAGTAATCAATAATCTCTAATATAGATCTAATAGCAAATGACATAAAGCACTAAAAATAAAAATCAATAATGCATGGCCCACGATCGCCTATGCTCGTCATCCATGGCTAGAAAGCCCCACTGGGTCATGAGATCACGTAAGACATTGAATGCACAGTAAAAGCTATCTTCTGGCAACGAAGGCTGAAGCACCTGCATCAATTCCACACAATGAGCAAACAGATCCCATCTGTCATCGCAGTCCATGGTCAGTCTCAATCCCTTCCTACGCTTTGCTGTGGAAGACTCAGCTCTACCCTCATAGCACTTCCGTCGTGCGACCGTTTCTTTCCTCATCTCGTCGAGGAAGTTCGATAACTCCTCCTCCACTTGCTTGCCTTGGCCCCCACTTTTTTTTACGGCAACATGACGTGTGTCGATGATCCCATAGAAGGTGTCCTCATGTCCATGGAAACATCTACGTCATCAATATCGACGAGCATTCTCGATTGCGTGCCCAGTGCGGGGTCATGATAAGTGTATGAAAGTGCACTTTAAATACCCTATTATTGGACTAAAATGATAAAATGTGAATAGAAATCATAAGAATTAATGTGTATTCTTGAATTGAGTTTCTATTTGTTTTGGGATACTCTTAAGTAGATTTTTATGTTTAATTTCAGGTTTATAAAAGAGCAAGTCAAACCCCAGTCAAATTCAAATGAGGACTTTCAAGTGGGTAAGACGTTGGAACAACCTAAAAACTTTCAACGAGTATAGGACTCTTCAAATAAGGATAATGATGGGGTTTGAGAGTAATTCGGATCAGAGTCCAAAACACGCTACGAGATAGCTTGGACATACCTTAGTGTTTTGATCATAACCTTTCACTCATACATTCGATTGATTCGATTCTTGATGCGTTGGAAAGCTATCTTAAAGGGCTACAAATTTGTCTCTAATAAGGATTTCTAAATTTGAATTTCTGAAGTGTGTACATGGCTGCCAAGCTGAGTCCTAAAATTTAGGCGAGTTTTTATGAAGAAGACATTATGGTTTCTTTCCTACCCTATATAAGCATATCATTAGCATGAAATTTGTGAGTTTTTAAAGGAAGATGACTCAATTTTGAAGAGAGGAGAAAAATACTATTTTTATTTATTTCTTAGTTCTATGGAGAACTAAATTTTGGGTAAAGTCTAAGGCGGAAATTGATTGGTAAAAATACTTTGACTATTTTTCAATTCATAGATTAAGCATTATTGTTTAAAATTTTAGGATTTAATTCTCTATCTATTTTGGATATTATAAGCTTAGGACAATTATATTAAATCTTGCTATGGTTTGATTTTGTTGAGCTATATGATTATGAATATATGATTGTGACTTAAACATGATTTTCATGCCATTGATGTGATTTTTTGTTGCATTATTGTTTGTGAACATAGTGTCGTCTCTAGATCTCATATTCATTTTTATATATGAAAATAGTGGTTTGTAAATAGAGAATAGATTTTAGAATTAAATTTGAGAAAGTAGATGAATATAATGTCATATCTTCCAATTAGAAATTTGGTGTTATAATTCTTAATTGTGTATATCTTTTGAATTGAAAAAGTCAGAGTATTGGATCCGGTAGATGGAAGCTCAAAGCTTTACTTGCCTTCTTATCCGTGCCCTAATCTCATTTTAATTACGTGCTTTAGGTAGAATTGTCAGATTATTGTCATATTATAATTTGATATTTTCTTTTAAGCTTGTGTCTTGTTATGTTTCTTTCGACTCCCTGTGGATCGACATCCTGAACTATACTATAACACCGCATACTAGTTTAGACATAATTAGGTCTCGACGTCGCATCTCTTCAACAATTCATACCTCTGAGGACACTGCAATTACCATAGTTCAAGATAATTAAAATAAAAAATGAAAAGAAGAACAAAGGTTGGTAAGTTTTCATTTATTTCCTTAACAGCTAAGATGTCATATTCCATGCCAACTCCAGAGTTATTTATCTTAGTTGTGCAGTAAGGACTATTTTAGCAATCTTTGTATTTTTGTATTTCTATTTGGAATTATGATCTTGGAGAAGAGCAAGAAAGAGGTTGAAATGAATAAAATGTAACAAAAAACAATCATGGCATATGTTGGTGGTTTTAGAAACATTTATCTTTTGACTTTTAGATTATTTTTTTTTTGTTCAAACCTTTAAGTTAGAAAGATACAAATTTTACCCTGAAACGTAGCTAAATATTTAAGTTTTATACCTAAATTATGAAATTCTTTGTATTTACTAATTAAAATTTTTTCAAGGGACTCGTGTTTTTTGTTGGACTTATTACTAGGAAAGAATATCTTCTAAATTTCTAATAAATGCATCTTAGGTAGAAAATGTCCTTGGTACTCAAAAATATCAACCTAGGTAGAAAATGTGGGTTTGATATATCTACCTAATAGAAAGTTTAGCCCTAAAAATTTAAGGATCCTAATTCCATTTTATGTAACTAACTTGGTCATCTAAAATATATTGTAATATGAGAGTTAATTTTTAATTTCCGATTAAATCCACACCTTGTCAACATCCAAACAACCTAATATCAATGATACTAGACGTTTAATTAAGTAGTGCCATCCAAAAACTTTATATATGATCTTTTAACCATATATAATTCTGCACGGTGTAGTATGCTGTCAAAGTCTTGCAAATTTACTCCCTGCGTTGAGCCTAATCTTATAAGATAAACCGATCCATCCTAGTGCTATGCAGACAAAATTCATTTAGGAGGAGTCATGCAATTGTTAAGGATCTTCTAGCTTATCTTCATGACATGCTCAGTTCCAGCTCAATAAATGCATTCATTTAGTAGATTAACTAACATTGACAGAATAAAGTGTTGGAGAAATATTTGGTAACACCAATGATGGAATTGACAAGTTCTTATTTTGATAAATGAATGGCTGGAAGAATCTTTTTTTTTTTTTATAACCCTGCTATGCAATGCAATAGCAATCAAACAAGTGTAAGATGTGAACTGATTTGCACTACCAATCACATTCAATACAATATACATGGTAGGCCAGCTCTGTGTACATGTATAAACAGACACAGAGCTGGTCTAAATCAAATGATGAAGCATGTTCTTTTATGTTGAAATGGGTTAACTTTTAGTTAGGACTTTCCTCACATCTTGGTCAACAAATTAATTAAAAGTTGGATTTAAGGTGTTGATTTGTTATTGCTATAATCTTGAATTAACTATTTTTTTTTTTAAAAAAAATAAAAGTCAATAAACAATGTCTCATCAGCTTAATGAGATAAAAATGGAATAAGAATATAGGTATATGGCACATAACTCTTCCGAAAATAAAACACCTTAAATATATATGATCCAATATTGACCTCCATAAATATACACACATATTCATATACTAGCAGTGAGTGACGTGCAATGCACGTTTTCCTAGTGACTAATATCCATAAAATGTAAAAATAATATGTTATTTTTAAATAAAATTAATTAGTCAATAATTTAATGTACAGGAGTAGAAAAATATATTTTAACAAGCATCATAATGATAACAAAATGTTACAGCAATATGAGTAATATGAAAACTAAAAGATTTTAGATATTCTAGCAATAGTTTTCTTAACAAAATATATGAATTGTAGAATTTAACCACACTACTCAATGACTCAGGGAGCACTAAAAAAATCATTTTATCTAAATGATTTTAGTTAATTAAGAATATTATGAGATTTAAATTATATTAAAAACTCTAATTATTTATATGATTTTATTCTCTTAAAAATATTTAACAAAACTCCATTTTTTATATAATGATAAAAGATTAGTATTTTATAAATTAAAGTTGAATTTATATTTTAATTATCTATTTTAAGTTTGTTTATTTTTAATATTTTAACCTTGGATCAAATCTAGAGATTTAAGATGAAGGGTTGGGATTTAAAGTCTCAAATCTTAATTTTTCCAATCACTGTTCATTATTGTTGGCTTTAAACATGAATAGGGATTCGTGAACAGTAATCATTGTTCATTACTGGCTTTTAACGTGAACAGTAATAAATGTTCATTACTGTTGGCTTTACCGTGAACAGTAATCATTGTTCATTACTGTTCACGTTATAGTGATTATCTATTTTAAGTTTGTTTATTTTTAATGTTTTAACCTTGGATCAAATCTAGAGATTTAAGATGAAGGGTTGAGATTTAAAGTCTCAAATCTTAATTTTTCCAATCACTGTTCATTACTGTTGGCTTTAAACGTGAATAGGGATTCGTGAACAGTAATCATTGTTCATTACTGGCTTTTAACGTGAACAGTAATAACTGTCCATTACTGTTGGCTTTACCGTGAACAGTTATCACTATTCATTACTGTTCACGTTATAGTGACTTTTAAGTATAAGGGGACATATGGTATTGTCTGATGCATTTGAATTCTCTCATTCATGTGATCATTTTGTTCCCATAATATATACACACACATACATATACAACACACACACACACACACACATATATATATACATAAATATATATATCTCTCCTTTAACTTAAAAGTGGCTATAACGTGAACAGTAATGAACAGTAATTACTATTCATGTTAAAGTGTAATGAATAGTGATTATTGTTCACAGTAAAAGCAATAGTATTGAACAGTGATTACTGTTCGCGTTAAAAGCAGTAATGAACTGTGATTACTGTTCAAGAATCATTGCTCACGTTAAAAGCCAATAGTAATGAACAGTGATTATAAAAATTAAGATTTGAAACTTTAAATCTCAACCCTTCATCTTGAATCTCCAGAATTGATCCAATAGTAGAGGTTAAAATATTAAAAATAAATAAACTTAAAATAGATAATTAAAATATAAAGTCAACTTTAATTTATAAAATACTAATCTTTTATCATTAAATAAAAAATAGAGTTTTGTTTAATATTTTTAAGAGAATAAAATCATATAAATAATTAGAGTTGTTAATATAATTTAAATCTAATAATATTCTTAATTAACTAAAATCATTTAGATAAAATGATTTTTTTAGTGCTTTCTGAGTTATTGAGTAGTGTGGTTAAATTCTACAATTCATATATTTTGTTAAGAAAACTATTGCTAGAATATCCAAAATCTTTTAATTTTTATATTACTCATATTACTGTAACATTTCGTTATCATTATGATACTTGTTAAAATTTATTTTTCTACTTCTGTACATTAAATTATTGACTAATTAATTTTACTTAAAAAAATATATTATTTTTACATTTTGTAGATATTAGTCACTAGGAAAACGTGCATTGCACGTCATCACTGCTAGTATATATATATATATATATATATATATATATATATAATAACGACCCCTTACAGCCTTTCCTTGAATGATATATGGATCATGAAAATAACAAATAACATCTGACTTTTTTTCCCAGGCGTTCAAATGTGCAGTGAGTATTTTGTGTTTTCCACCCCGAATTAGTTTAGTTGAAAAAGGGTCATCAGATTCTAATCGAGCTTTGGGACCAACTGTATTCTTTTATCTCATTTAACTTGAAGTCATCAAGTTAAAATCAAAGCTTAAAATATATCGTAAAATGGAAAACTAAGATGTGTGCACAAACAGCCATAGAAATGATAAAGACAATCCATTTTTCATTCTGTATGCACAAACAGACCCAATAACCAACCTATATAAGATTGACATAATTTTTTCTAGCATAATGGAAATACCCAGGATTAGGGCTGAGCAAAAATCCGGCAATCCGACTCCGAATCCGATTCCGCTCCGGCTCTGCTCCGAGTCCGCTCCGAGTCCGACAAGTCGGAGTCGGAGTCGGAGTTTTTTTCCTATTGGAAGTCGGAGTCGGAGTCATTGAAGAACCTCCGACTCCGCTCCGATCCGCCTCCGACAATCCGCCTCCGCCTCCGACTTGGTCCTCCGACTCCGCCTCCGATTTTATACATATTTTATAAAAAAATATGTGTTTTTCTATATATTAATCATTTAAATTTTATACAACTATATTTTATATAATTAGGTTAAACTCAATAATATACTAGTTAAATAATATATTTATACTATAATATATAGACTAAATTGACTAATAAATAATAATAGTTTAGTGTATGACTATATGTAAATATCATACTATTACAAATTTATAATATTACTACCATGTTACATGTAAGTTGTAACACTAAATTACTAATGTATAAATATAATAACATGTAATACTAATGTATATATAATACACTATAAACACTAAGATGCATAATAACATCAACATGTAATACTAATGGATAAACACTAATCTATAAATTTAGAATAACATATAATACTAATGAATAATAACTAAAGTATTATTCATATAAATTTTATATAACAATATCTTGTATTAATTATATTTTTTGACTTAATAAATTCTCAACATATTCATTTTGATAAATATATTAGTAATACTAATATACATTAGTATATTAATTAGATTTATAGTCTAATACTAATACTATTAGTAATCCACTTTAACTAATACTAATATTTATACTAATACTATTATAGACTATAGTTATAACTTATAGTATTATACCTACACTAAATCACTGATTCACTATAACTTATACTAATATAGTTATGTTAAATCACTATAACTAAAACTAATGTAGTTATACTAATCATTATAACTATATATAGTATTAATATCACTATTAGTATAATATATAGTATTAATAATAACTAATACTAATATAACTATTAGTATAACTAATGTCACTACTAGTATAACTAATACTAATATTAATATACTAATACTATTAGTGTATTACTAATATTTATATATATTGATATATATATCAAGTATAAGAGATTAGAGATTTAATATATATAATATTAAATCACTAACATACTAATAGTATGATACTATAGTATTAGTAATTATACTATAAGATATAGTAATAGACTAATAGTATAATATATTAATACTATATTATATATAAAATAGTAATACTATATTTTGAATCTTCATTTCATATACGGTGCCTTTTTTTTTTTAATATTCATATATAATAATATATATCATATATATAATATAATTAAAAATAGATTCATAGTAATTATAATAGTATACTATAGTAACTATACAGTGCTTTTTTTTTAATCTTCATTTCGTATACGGTGCCTTTGTTTATTGTAGTGATTAGTTAGATGTGGATATGGAATCATGGACGATGGGAGTACATGTAAAAATATGACTTTCTTTTTATTTTTTGAATGTATGTTAGTATGTTACTTGTTTTATTTAGTTGTATTTTTTATTATAATCAAAAGTTTAATAAGTTTGGATTGTAATTTTGAGAAAATTGAAATTTGAAAGACCACAATTTTTTTTTTAAAGTGGGTCAAATATGAAGTTCAAAAAAAATAAAAAAAAAATCAAAAAATCTGACTCCAATCCGACAAGTCGGAGTTGGATTCTCTACATGTCGGAGTCGGAGGTCGGATTCAATCTCCGACAAAGTCGGAGTCGGAGTCGGAGGTTGGGCCCTCCGACTCCGAAACTGTCGGTGCTCAGCCCTACCCAGGATTAAGAAAAATGGAAATCCAACATTGAAGAGAATAACAGAGTAACAGTGCAGAACAGGTATTCGATGCAATGCCACTATGAGTATTCGGTTTCCAGAGAAACTTCTTTATATCATATATATTCACACAAATGACCAAAGGTCTGATACAGTTTATATAGGCATTTCCCAAGCCTACGTTTTACTCAAATGTTAAAATAGAAATTACATTTATGCATCCATTTTGTTACAAAGGAATCATTCTAAAGGTTGCTTCTGTTATGTAGTGCGGTTGTGCCATTGTCAGAGGAATATTGCATTGAGGCAGCACCAGCGTTGCTTGCTCTATTATCCCCCCGCGATTGAAGCGGCATAGGAAAATAGTGAGGCTTGAACGTAAGAGTGCAAACCGATTTGATGAAAGTGGCTTGGTAAGAATATCTGCAAGTTGATCATGAATGGAAACAAAAGATACACTGAGTGTCTTTGCAGCTACACGGTCCCTCACAAAGTGATAGTCAAGATCCACATGTTTAGTACGTGAATGTAGAACTGGATTTACAGAGAGGTAAGTGGCCCCAAGGTTGTTACACATTAAGCTTGGTGGTTCAGTTCTAAATATGCCCAATTCTTTTAAAACTGATTGTAATCATAAGAGCTCACATGCGGTATTGGCCACAGATTTATATTCAGCCTCAGTGGAACAACGAGCAATGGTGGGCTGTTTTTTGGAGCCCCAAGAGATCAAGTGTGAGCCAAAAAATATGTAAAATCCACCTATTGACTTCCTATCATTTGGGCAGCCAGTCCAGTCAGCATCAGAGAATGTAGTGAGTTTAGATGAAGAAAGAGAGGAAAATTGTAAGCCAAAGGAAGTTGCTGCACGAAGATACCGAAGCATTCGTTTGACAGCTTGCCAATGGGAAAGTCGAGGAGTATGCATAAACTGACACACTTTATTTACAGCAAAAGAGATGTCAGGTCTAATGAATGATAAATACTGAAGACTGCCAACCACACTACGATAAAGTTGGGGGTCCTCAAAGGAGGACCCATCCAGAGCTGTAAGTTTAGTCGTAGTAGCCATAGGAGTAGACACAAGTTTTGAGTTATGCATATTGGTCCGTAATAGCAGTTCTGAAATATAGCGGGACTGAGACATAAACAGACCAGAGGAAGACCGAGACACTTGAATGCCAAGAAAATAGTGTAACATACCAAGGTCTTTAACTGGAAAAGTAGTGTGAATGGCAGAAATAAAATCTGTGATTAGTGTTGATTTAGATGCAGTAACTATAATGTCATCTACATAAACTAACACATAAACACAAGCAGAACCAGAAGTGTAGATAAATAATGAGGAATTAGAGATTGAAGCATGAAAACCAAGACAGATCAATTTCGAGCTTAGTTTAGAAAACCAAGCCCGAGGGGCTTGTTTAAGCCCATAGATGTATTTTTCTGAGTTTACAAACAAAGTGAGGAAAGTCAGGATTAACAAACCCAAGTGGTTGTTGCATAAAGATGTCCTCCTCCAGATCTCAGTGAAGAAACGCGTTCTGAACATTAAGCTGATGCAGCAGCCATTGACGAGAAACTGCAAGAGAAATTAACAAATGAATGGTGACGGATTTTACGACGGGACTAAAGGTCTCAGAGTAGTCAAGACCTGCTTGCTGATGGAACCCTTTAGCAACAAGACGAGCTTTTTGTCCCTCAAGGGTGCCATCAGCGAGCCTCTTGGTCTTGATTACCCATTTTGAGCCAAGAACATTCTAACTGGGGTGAGAGGGAACAAGTATCCAAGTGTTGTTGTGAAGAAAGGCCTCAAATTCACTGGCCATGGCAGCACGCCATGCAGGAAATTTGGATGCTTCTGTTTAGGATGAGGGTTCTTGGGGAATGCTGTGAGCTTCGGTGAGAAGAGACGTGGGTTTAGGTAAGGGCCATGGAACGGTTCCATCCCAACGGATGAGGGGTTGAGTTGTCTGAGTTTTGGACTGAGTGAGCATATGGTGGGTAGTTGAAGAGGGAGTAGAGGTTATGGCATCTGTGAGAGACAGCAGAGGAGAAATTATAGTGGACTGTGGAGAGTGTTGAACTGGTGCGAGAGGAGCTTGCAAGTGAGGGGGCGAGGACTCTGTAGGAGAAGAAGGAGTGTTGGGGTTCGGGTGAGAAGGAGACGGCGCTGAGTTAAGAGAGATATGCGTATCAGAGGAGTGGGAGTTAGGGTTGGGTGATGAGGGGTGTAGAAGCCGTCGGGTACTGGGTTGAGTGTCATGGGCTGAGTTGGTTGTCATGGGCTGGGAAGAATGCGGTGTACTGGACTGAAGGGAATTTAGTATAATAGGTAGCAGGGAAGCGTTTGATGTAATGGGTTGTGAGGATGAGGGAGGCCCAGGTGAGAAGGAATGGAGGAGTTCCATGAGAGAGGGAGAGGGAGAGGGAGTTACGGCTATGGCTGTAGACCGAGAAGGTGATGAGTTCTCACTAAAAGGAAAGAGTGTCTCATCAAAAAGGACATCACGAGAGATGTAAATTTTGTTGGATGGTACATGGAGACAACTGTAACCTTTGTGATCTGGTGTATATCCTAGAAAAACACAAAGTTGAGACCGCATATCTATTTTGTGACGATTAAAAGGACGTAAATTGGGCCAACAAGCAGAGCCAAAATTACGTAGGAAAGAGTAAACATGAGTTAATTTGAACAATGTTTGAAAAGGAGAGGAGGTGTTTTGTAAAATTGGAGTGGGCATTCTATTAATGAGAAAAACTGTCACCCCCCCAATCTGTTTGAATGGCAAGAACTTTGGAGGAGAAATTATTATGTACATATTTTTAAAAGGCTAAAAAAATAGATGAGACATCAGATTTGGCACGTAATGGAAAAACCAAATATACTTGCTAAAATCATCAACAATAGATAGATAAAATCTAAAACCAAGAGATGACAGCACAGGCGCTGGTCTCCATACATCTAAAAATAAAAGTTGAAAAGGAGAATGGGATCTAGATGGAGATGGGGGATGGCAAAGAGCATGAGATTTGGCTTGGAGGCATGATGGACAAGTTTGTATGTTGGTTTTAGTGGTGGTGGGAAGATTAAATTGCTTAATGATAAATGAAGTAGTCCGTGGAAAAGGGTGGCCTAAACGAGAATGCCATATTTATGGAGTGGGTCGAACACCAATGAGTGTATGTGGGGAAGAAGAGGTGGAAGTCATGGCCACAACATCAGGTGCAAGAACATACAGACCGTCCTTAACAGTTCCCTAAAGAAGTACCGCCTGAGTGCGCAAATCCTTCACAAGAAAACTAGATGAATTAAATTCAAAGAAAGCAGAATTATCTATACAAAATTGACGGACAAAAAGTAAATTGTGAGAAATTAATGGAACATGAAATAAGTGACGAAGTAGAAATTTGCTAGAAGGAGTTTGAAGAATGCCAGTGCCAGAGTTCTGGATGGGAATAGAGGATCCGTTTCCAATGCTAACATGATCCATGCCCTGATAGGGAGAGGATTCCATATTTAATTGAGAGAAATCAGGAGTAAAATGATTTGTAGCTACTATGTCAGGAAACCAACTATTCAGATTGACTGAACCATTGGGAAAAGCTGTGTAATTAGCAGAGAAAGAGGAAGGAGGAGGATTCTGGTAGGCATGATCAAAACGACGATAACAAGCCATGGCTGTGTGACCTATTTTAAGACACAGTTGACATGTAGGGCGATTTGAGGAATTAGAAGTGAAAACATTTGTGGGAACCGACTGATTTAGGTGTCATCCATCCCGACCTCTCCGAATGCCACGACCACGGCCTCGACTAGGTGGGAAAGGCTGAGCAGGGGGTCGAAGAGAAGAGGCATTAGCGAAAAGGGAGGAGCCAGAAAGAACCGATTGGGTTTGATGGCTGAGAAGGGATTCATGATTGAGTAAGTAACTGTATATTTGAAAGGAAGACATAGGGTCGGGCCGAGTGGTGATGGAGGTTACCAGTGACTCGTAATCAGACCCAAGACCAGGGAGGAGATAGATATTGAACTCAGAGGGTGGAAGAGGGTGGCCAACAGCATTAAGCGAAGCAGAGAGGGCTGTGGCTTTATGGAAGTATTCAGTTATGGTCTCCGAGCCTTTCTTGAGAGTAGCAAGGGAGTATTGTGTTTGCATAATGTGAGCTTGTGTTTGAGCAGAGAAGAGCCCTTCAAGAGTTGTCCAAACCTCATAATACTCCCTAGAGCAACCCAGAACTTGGGCAAGAACCTTATCGATGAGAGAGGAGTTGATTGCGGAGATGAGAAGCTGATCTTGGAGAACCCACTTATCATGCTCTGGGTTGGCTCGTTCATTAATGGTGGAAGGAGGCTTAGGACAGGTCCCATCGACAAAACCATAGAGTTGGTTGCCTTTGAGAAAAGGGAGGATTTGAGCATTCCAAAGAAGGTAGTTATCGGATGTAAGCTTGATGGTGATAAGATGAGCTGCGAGGAGATCATAGTGGGACTCAGGGTGGGGATTTTATTCAGGGCCATGAGGATCGAACAAAGAAGAGGATGTGAGTCCTAGATAGCTACTGATACCATGAAGAGAATAACATAGTAACAGTGCACAACAAGTATTCGATGCAATGCCACTATGAGTATTCAGTTTCAAGAGAAACTTCTTTATACCATATATATTCACACAAATGACCAAAGGTCTGATACAGTTTATATAGGCATTTCCCAAGCCTACGTTACTCAAATGTTAAAATGGAAATTACATTTATGCAGTTACAAAGGAATCATTCTAAAGGTTGCTTTTGTTATGTAATATGGCTGTACCATTGTCAGAGGAATATTGCATTGAGGTAGCACCAGCGTTGCTTGCTCTATTAAACATGGGAGACGAGGCATGCTTACCTGGTAAGATTGAGTCTTCGGAGCCGTCGTGCTTGACTTATGGGTGATACGCCGTTTATAGCCAGAGACAGTGGTGCGTCGTGAGGTAAGATTGGTTTTGGTGGATGGCTTGGGCTTGGGCATCTTCAATTTATAGAGGGGGTTTTGAAATTGCTACGGACGGCACCTCCACTCACCTACAAAGCCACTGCCCAATTCAAAGCAGGAATGGGAAGGGAAGGGGCCTGGCGTGGGTTATCAGTAAAGCCGAACCCACTGCCGTTGCAGAGGGCATGGGAGCCCCGACTGTTCAATGTCCACGCGAAATTACAGCGTTGTTGACGAGGGCGAAGAGCATTTGAGTTTCTTATGAACCAATTGTCGGCAAACTGGTGCACCGTGTAGAGGAGATTTGCACGGCGTCAATGTGATGCCTTCAGAGATTCGCACGACGTCGATGTGATGAATGCATGGGTAGCTAGGCTTTACAGGTGTCGGGCTTGGGGAAGGAAGGAGAAATGGGTGAGCTCTGTAGAGTGCAGAAGGAAAAAAGGAGAAGGCATGGGTACGACTTAACAGAGGGAAAAGTAGAGTTAACGTGGTGTCAGTTGTTTGGGTAAGTCTTAGGTAAAATCTTAAACAGTATTGAAGTTGAGATGAGAAAAAATGACCGTTCGTTTTCACAATTATTACCTCTGTACGAAATTGTTGAGATGGTTTTATTTTCAACTCGCAAAACAAACAACGCCTTAGGTATCATACATATTGAGAAATATTTGAAGCTTATAAAACCGTAATACTTACCAGAAAAAAAATATTATTCTTTCATTCTCATAATCATTCAAAATTTTATCATATTTAGTCACATTAGTTAACGAGATTTTCATAAGTTGACTTATAAAATCATTTAAAATATGTCATATTATAATGCGATTCGACAAGATTCAGGTCCGTTTAGCTGTTAAATTCATTTAAATTTAATTTAATTTAATTTAATTTTAAGTTAAATCTAATATCTAAACATAAAATTTTTAGGCTGTATTTAGATATTGAAGTGAGTTAAATTGAGATAATAAAATATTGTTAAAATATTATTTTTTAATATTATTATTATTATTTTGAGATTTGAAAAAATTAAATTATTTATTATATTTTATGTTAAGATTTGAAAAAGTTGTAATAATGAGTTGAAATAAATTGAGATAGGTTGATGATCCAAATAAAGCCTCAAATTACTAAACACATCTCAACTTAGAACTTTTTTATACGTGGGATCTACAATATTTTTCAATTCGATACTTCTTTACACGTAAGACCCACAATTTTTTTCAACTTTCCATAAATATATCTAAACTCATCTTAATATCCAAACATACTTAGACTGCGTTTGGTTGCAAGACTCAGCTGAGCTCAGTTTAATTTTAAGATGAGTCTAATATTCAAATACCAAATTCTCAAATTACTAAACTCATATCAACTCAAAATCTCCTTACACGTAGGACCTACATCTTTTTTCAACTTAACACATCTTTATACGTGAGACTCATAACCTTTTTTAACTTCCTATAAAAAATATTAAACTCATCTTAAAATTTAAATACACTTTAAATTCAGTTTAGATGGGCTCTACATAACTCTCTCCACTACTCAACTCATTACTATCATAAAGAACTAAGTTCAGCTCAACATCTAAATGTAGTTTTAAATTAATCTTAAATGAATCTCATAAAACTCACTTTACTATCTTAATTTATTACTATTAATAAATATTCTAACTCGGCTTAACATTTAAATGCAATCTCAGAATGAAGAATAGTATTACTCTCTTTATATATATATATGAATAATATTATTTTATCCTCTTAATTTGCTATCTTATTTTAACTGCTCGTCTTTATTTATCTTTTTGAAAAATTCTAAACGCAAGCAACGTCGTGCACCCATTGCGCACCCGTAAGGCATGGACCCACAAAATGAAAACTCATTTCCTCTTTGAAAAAATCTAATTGTAAGCGATTCTGCGCACTAATACGCGCACCCATTCGATAAGATTGGTCAGAAAGTAAATTTTATTGAAAACAATACTAATATGAATTTAGAATATGAAAGTAACAATATTAATACACAGATTGGTACGCAAACTTGTTTGTACATAGCAAAACTCTTCCTCTTTCCGCCCTTGGCATATGAATCCTTGACTTCTTCACCCCACGATTTTCTTAGTTCTGTTCTTCCTCTCCTTTAGCTGCTTCCTTGACTTGAACAATTTTTATTATTCCATAACATAAAATAGCTAGCAGTGTAGTTATGACAAGCTATACAGATCGTAATCTTCAATACCACGAACCATTGACATATCGACTATAATGAAAATGAAATTCTCATAAGTTGAACTAGTTAAAACCAGTAACCACTCCCAAAAAAACCACTTAGCTAAGACAAAAATGTAATATTAACTACCCTGTTGTAAACTAAAATATACCAAAACTGATGCAGAGATCACAGGAAGGATTTGATGATTTTAAGCCACTTCTATAATGTATGGCCCAGTAGATTGGGATCCTCGATTCTTCAGTCATACAGAGTTTTGACGTATTGTGTTCTTGTTTTTTCGTTTTCATGCTTCAAGTTTTTCTCAATGTACATCTCATTTTTAGATATGGCTTTTTCTATGGATTTGATCTTTCGGACATTTTTCGATCTCTTCATTGGTCTTCCCTTCTTCATCTTTTTAATTGGAGCACCAGAAGTTGGGTTCTGAGCTCCAGACTCTAACGTGTTCATTACTTAATAGGCCTGCTATCCGAATGGTGCGGGGCGGGGGGTGCCCTTCCCCGCACCCCGCCCCGCACCATGCGGGGTTGGGGATTTTCCCCCCGCCCCCTGCCCCCGGGAGGCGGGGGCGGGGGAAAAACCCCCATCCGCCCAACCCCCCGCCATTATGTTAAAAAAAATTTTTTTTAGTCTAAAAATATTTTTTTAGACCAAAATTATAATATATTTTAAATAATAAATTAAAATTTATAAATATAAAAAAATTTAAACTTATTAGAGTTAGATTTTGGATTGATTTAACTTCTTAGATCAATTTTTATATAAGAGATCAAGATAATACAATAATTATCCTTAAACAATATGGGTCAATCTTTATAAACGTCAACTTTTCGTTTCTTCATGTTCATGTTCTTCGCCATCGCCGAGTTTGAGAGACAGACGGACTCTCTCTCCCGCTATTTAATTTGCCGGCTACTTGTTTCATGGCTTTAATTTGAGGCTCGCTCGTCCTGCGTCGAGATTTTGTGGCATCTGACAATTGATAAATTAAAATTAAAATAATCAATTGGTACGCAGTTGGTAGTACGGTGAATCCAAGAGAACTCTTATTTTTTTACTTACTGATAAAAAAAATAACCGTTAATATATTTATTTTTTTAAAAAAATTTAAAAATAAAAAAATAATATTTTACAGCTATCACGGCACGTCCAGCTATCATTATCTGGAGACAAATACAATTAGCACCTACCAAGGCATTAAACCGCCTCCAACTAAAACTGGAAAAGAAGATACGTGGGGCTAAACGATTATAGAACGATATGGATAAAGTAGTGTTTCTCGAAGAAGATATGAGATGGTGCGCGACGCGACGCGACGTGACGTTTGCACAGTTTTTGACCGTAGATAATTACTCTATTTTTGTTTATTTGGATTTTCTGTACTCAATTCCTGCCGAATAAATTAAGTCACAAGGGATATGGAAGTATGGAACATCGCATACTGATAGAGCAAAGAAAACGATGAGTACTAGCATTCTAGAGTTCACTCTTGAAAATGGCAACGCCATTCCACTTCTTGGATTCGGCACAGCTGAGCATCCCTTCGGCAGCTCCTCTGGAACCATGAAAGAAACTTTCCTCCATGCAATCAAACTCGGATATCGGCACTTTGATTCGGCTGCTATTTACCAGTCCGAGCCGCTCCTCGGGGAAGCCATACATGATGCTCTAAACCTTGGGTTAATCAAATCCAGGGACGAACTCTTCATCACTTCCAAGCTATGGTGCAGTGACGGGCACCACGATCGTGTCCTCCCTGCAATACAGAAAACTCTCAGGTAATAAACCTGAACAAATATGCATCTGCTACCTGTTTAATTTCTTCCTTCTTTTCTCTTCTTTCTTCCCCGGTGTTTTCTTTCCTCCGGCCTGTTCTGTTTCTTTCCGTTCATGGATTTAGCGTGAATTTGCTATCAATATTATTTGTACAGCAATCTGAAGTTGGAGTACGTTGATCTGTATCTGATTCACATACCGGTAAGCTTGAAGCCAGGGGAGATTGGATTATCCTTTACGAAAGAGGACATCCTTCCGATGGATATAAAGTCTGTATGGGAAGCTATGGAGAACTGTCAAAAGCTGGGTCTGGCCAAATCAATTGGTGTAAGCAACTTTACCAGGAAAAAGCTTGAAACCCTCCTTTCCACAGCAAAGATCCATCCAGCCGTCAACCAAGTAATTACTCTTTTAGTTTAAGTTTTTCCTTTTGCCAGAAGTTGTTCTTTAAGGTTGTTGATTCATGTCATGGGTCATGATCGGCAGCTGATTTATTTGTGTTTGCAAAGGTGGAGATGAACCCATATTGGCAACAGAAGCAACTGAGAGAGTATTGTGAGAAAAAGGGTATACACATCACTGCCTACTCTCCCTTGGGAGGAAAGCGAACAATTTGGGGAACAAACTGGATAATGGAATGTGAGGTTCTAAAAGAGATTGCCAACGCTAAAGGAAGAACTATTGCACAGGTAATAATTTCTTTATTTTCTCAAAATATAGAACAAAAACATAGAAAAATCGGGGAATATTTTTTTTTTTTTTGGGTATTTTTGGTTTTATGACTTTGAAAAGGATTGTCTTAGCTTGAAGCATGATGGTAATTTATTGATTTGTTGTGTGAAGATTTCATTAAGATGGGTATATGAGCAAGGGGTTAGTGTTGTTGTGAAAAGCTTTAACAAAGAGAGGATGAAAGAAAACCTAGACATATTTAACTGGAACTTGAGCTTGGAGGAGTTACAGAAGATAAGCCGAATTCCACAGCGTAAAGGATTTTCTGCAACTGAATTCATCTTTGATGAAGGGCCTTATAAGTCTCTTTCGGATTTTTGGGATGGAGAGATTTAGCCTCCGTTTGGATGATAAGAATATATCAGATGATATGAGTTTATTCAAATCTGAGTTTATCTGTGAATAGTAGTGAGTTAAGATATTTGAATGGATTTTATGGATCTCATTGAAATATATTTAGATATATGAAGTATGTTGAGATATCTTTAACTTTTATAGTAAGTTAAAAAAGTAATAATTCCTATCAGAAATTAGTTTGTTGTTATAGTAATGGAATAATTATTTTATTTATACATTTTACAAATAAAAGTATTTTCAATGAACAAGTTAAGATGTAGAATGTATTGAAGTTATTTCATATGAAATAAGTTGTGTGTTTAGATAGAGAATATATTCATCAGTATAAGTATCTGAAATTATCTTAATCAGATAATCTTACCATCCAAACTCTAAATTGAGAGAAGTTGTTATTTGTCTTACTTTTCATCATCATCAATCACAACAGTGTATAGATATATATATATATATATATATATATATATATATATCACACTAGTAAGAGGTTACGTGCAAGGCACGTATATCTAGGAGTGTTAAATCGTGTTAACGGATTGTGTGAAGACATGTATATTATACTATATGGGTTAATCCTAACCCGATTCGGTAAGTTTATCGTGTCAAAATTTCAAACCCTTACATGATCTATTAATATAACGGATCGTGTCGTGTCAATCCGTTTATGTAAATGAGTCGAATAGATATGAAATTAATCTGTTTGACTTAGTTAAGTTTAGCATAATTTTATATAAATGTTAAAATCACAATATCTATAAAAAATATAAAATTAACTATAAGTCTAAAATTACAATCTAAATAATAAAAATATCAAAATTAAAATCTCAACAATTTTATTTTTAGGTATAGGGGTATAATTGTAATTTTGACTTTCTTAACGGGTCAAAACGGGTTGACACGTTATCAACCTGTTAAGCAATCGTGTTTTAACGGGTCAACCCGTTTTGACCCGAACCCGTTAAGGCTAAATTCTAACCTGTTTTTATCGTGTTGTGTTCGTGTTAGGTTAACGGGTCGTGTCACATATTGTCACCCTTACGTATACTCTTGTATGTAGTGCCCAATTGCTAGTTGAGGCAAAAGGTTAATTTCAATTAAATCCAGAAGATCATATTGAGGAAATTAAGTTGATAATTATGAAATTATTAATTATCCTAATCAAATTTGTCAATAATTCAAAGTCACATGTGTAACAATGGAGTCTAGCTAAATATACATATATATATATATATTAATAATTAATGGGGATTAGGGGTAAGGGTACATTAATATGGGATGCACAACCCAATTGTTGACAAATAGAGGTGCATGAAAAAATCAAAATGAACTCGGGATCAAAAAATTAAAGCATCGTTGAACTAGAATCTTGGAACAATTCAAGATTAAATACAAACTACAGAATCTCAAGACCACCATAGCTCCAATAAGTTTTGCATCCTTACAAGGCCACCATAGCTCCAATTAGTTTGAGATGCGTTTAGTGAGTTTACAACCTGCATGGCATCTCTCTCGAGAATAAATTTTGTCACACCCACTTCTTTGCAGAAAATTATACTCATCATCATTTTGTATAGGCCTCTCCACTAAAAGCACTCAGTTTCAAGCGCCTCATGACTTGAAAATGGTCACGTGCCCTTCTCTTCCATGTTCTTGCTTGATTGGTCTTTGGTACATTAATGTCAACCTCCTTTAGCATATGGACTTTTTCTCTAGCCACTTTTGTTGACTTTGTATTTTCCTTTTATATCTTAATTGAGGTGGAATTCTAGCTTGGATCTACAGTCCCTTAATGCGTGTCTTGTGTCTCCATTATAGTGTCTCCTAGAGTGGCCCCTTGATGTAGCTTAGGTTCCTCCATGCCTTTTGACAATGCCTCAAGACAATGTCTTATCTTATTTCCATATCTGATTAAAGTAGGTAAAATCATCGTTACTTGTGCTGCAACTTTAAAAAAATATCAGGAAATCAGAACCATAGTCATTACCGACCACTTGGTAGTGTCCTGAGGGATAATATGATCACATTTGAACTTCCTACGTGTTATTGCTGGATAAAATCTTTTGCATCAGACCCGCTAAATAAACAAGTGGATATATGGGGGCAGTTGTATTCGAGGACATGCTCATAGATCATAGATATACAATCAATTAAACAACAAAAAATATCAATAATACCTCCATAACCTATGAAAGCTGATTAACCCAAGCACGTGAACTGTGATGATTGCTCAATCAATCAATTAAGGGTGCGTTTGATTATCAAACTCATCTCAATTCATTATTATAACTTTTTCAAATACCAATACAAAATATAATAAACAAGTCAACTTTTTCAAATTTCAAAATAATAATAATATTAAAAAATAATATTCTAACAATATTTTATCATCACAACTTAATTTAACTCACTTCAACATCCACACACACCCTAAGTATACGTTTTTGAAATAATAAAAATAATATTTTACAAGTTATTAAAGTTGATCACCGATGAATTGATTTGGGTTGGTGGCCAAATATATGAGTAACGAAGAGAGAGAATATTCTCACTAACCTAAAAGATGAAAAAGGATTATAAAAAACGAACAAGTTTCTCTCTAATTAATGTGAACCTATATGCAAAAGTACTATAAATAAATATATATGCTACCTGAAATTAAAGAATTTTAGCAAATAAATTGCTGGGATTTTACTATTATTCACATTATTGCTCACTGAAAGGTTTTATTTATTTATTATCAACTAAAAAAGGGAAAAAAAGACACAAAAGAGAAAAGTAAAGATATATCCTTTCTAAAGCCTGTTTCGGGTGAGAAGAACTCTGCTTTTGTATTTTGCTTCATCATAGGAGCATGATTTTCAAGTAACATCCTTAGTATGGACTGGTCGTGCATCAAGATTGACTCTGAAAACTGGAAATTCCTCGTGTTCGAATGGTAAGATGAGTTTGGAGCATAAGAAATATTATAAGAAGGATTTGGGGAAGAAGATGAAGCAGCAGCTAAGCCAAGAGTACTGTTGAAGCCATCCACCATGTTTTCCTTGGTCTCGTGCGCCTCCATTGGATCGGAGAAGCAGGTCACGTGAGTCGTCTCACCAACATCGGTTCTTGTTCTGCTGTTGTACGGAGATGAATCCATCAATGGAGGCAAAAGTGAAGGACATAGTCCCTTTGCGTAGGAGCCTAGGCTCACCAACCCTGAAATGTGGGTTTTCTTCCCAGTTGAGATTTTCTTAAAAACTCTGCATATAACCCACTCGTTCTGGATGAGAAAACAAAGACAAACCATCAAGAACGCAACATAAATGAGAATAAAAAGAAATAGAGAAGAACAGAGGAAGATAGAACAAGAAAATTTTACCTTGGTTGTTTTGGGGAGGTTGTATACAGAATATTTCCCCTCTAATTTGTATTCATGCATGACCTAATCGATTCTTTCCCCTTAGGAGCCGTTCCCTTGTAGAAAACAAGAGTTTTCTTCATTCCAACGAGTGCTTTCCTCCTGTATATCTCCTTGTCTTTGCCTGTCGCTTTCCAATACCCAGAATCTATAGCCCGGTTTGTCCTTAAACCAGTTGGTACTTTCTGTCTCTAACACAGAAGAAATACCATTCCTTCTCACCCATTTTAGCCCTTCCTTCATTTGAAAGAACAAAACAACACCACGAACAAACCAACCCCATCCTAGCTACCGCAGCCACTGCACCTTAGAAAAAAAAAACCCACAGCACCGTAGTGAAAAGCCAATCACCGGAGCTAGAGCACACGGCATCAACCCAAGCATGCATGCCCTTTTGCGTCCAAGACCTGCCACGATAATCATCTCGCAAGCCTCCTCCACCACCAACTTCCTCACCACGAAAAACCATTTCCCCGCAACCTACATCTTCTGCTCAACCACTGCTCAACACCGAACAGCATCCACCGCAACACATTTTTCCTCCACTGAGAACCACTGTCGCCAACCACCCTGCCTCATCCACGGTCAAGCAAACAATGAAGGTAGCTCTGTTTTACTTTCCCAAAACAGAGCAGTTTCTCTTTTATGCTTGTAGCCGTTCGACTCAACCCAGCCGAACGACGCCGCCATCAACCTCCATCCAGACCACTGCCTGCATCCTTCACCTCGTGTTTGGCCGTCACTGTACCATCACCTCTGCCCAGCATTTGTCACGACCTCCCACGGTGCCGCTGTCTCTTTGTTCGTCCTTGGGTAAGTGCTGCCGCCGCACATTAGATGATCCCCCTCTTCGTTTTCTCTCTCTCACACTCTCTCTCTATCTCAGCTTCACCACCCCGCAAGATGCCACCGTCGCCTATCTTGATTTGACCGCCTCGAGCGGCAGTCGCATGACCAGCTTCTCTCACAGTGGCCTTTATTTTTGTTGGTAAGCTGCCACTTGAATACTTCTACATGAGCTGCATTTCCTAAACACCCGGTGACAATCCACCAAAAAAGAAGATGCAGAGAAGAGAGAGAAAAGAAGAAGAGAGATGATGCATAGATGAAGATGAAAAAAAGATGCAGAGAAGAGAGAGATACGAAGAAGAGAGAAAAATGTTACTTTCGTTGAAAAGAAGAAATAGAAAATGAAGAGGGAAGAGAAACAGGAAAGTAAAAAGACTGACAGGAAATAAAGCTGCTGACAAAGTTAATTAAAAGATAGATCTCATATAAATGGACACAAAAGAAGAAAATAAAAGAATAAAAAAGCAAAACCACACAAAACACAAGAAAAATTTAAATGGATTGACAAAACTCACTGTTTATACTGTAGAAGCGCGATAGATACTTATTATAATAAAAAATAGATATATATATATTTATATATATATATATATATATCTTTTTATATTTAAAAGAGGCTATTGATTGATGAACATGAATAAATAGTATTTTTGTTTGACACTTCTTCCCCTTACGTGTAAATCATCCTAATTGTACAAAATCACAAAATATAAAATCATCCTAATTGTACAAATTTACAAAATCATAAAATTAGAGCAAGGGAGAGATACAGGCTCGGCTGGGCATGAAGCAGCAGGGGAGGTGTCGTGTTGGGCTGGTGGTGGCGTCATGAGCTGTAGGTGATGGATCTAGGCCGTGTGACGACAAGAACCCATGAGATAGAGAAAGGCTTCATGAGAGAGGGAGGCAAATCGGGAGTTGCGTCGTGGGTGGCCTTGTGGTGGCTGCTAGAGGAGGCACACGACGGTGTCGTAGTGGTCTTACGGTGGATCTAGGATCTTGTGAAGAGAAAGGGCATGAGAGGAGTTAGGGCTTCAGCTGGAGAAAATGAGGAAGGGGAGGGGTCGTCGGCGAGGGAGGAGGCTGGTGGTGGTGGTGCGGTGGCATGGGGTTGGCTAATGGCAGCTTTACGGAGAGAAACCCGTGTGTGTAGAGGGGCCGTGTGCGTGGGGCTAGGGAGGAGCTACGAGTGGTGGGTTCCATGGAAGTGGTCCACGGCATGAGGGGAACTTGGTGGTAGTGCTTGGTGGAGCTGGGGCTGAGTTGTGGTGGCGCAAGGGTGGAGAACCTGTGCGTCGAGACTCATTTTGGGTTGCTCGCGTGCGGCTGAGGGAGGAGCTGCCAAGGGGTTGCGACGGTGGTGTTTGGTCGCCGACATGAGGAGAAGTCGTTGAGGTGGTCGGCGACGCCGTAGGGTGGCGCACGGCGGCACTGGGCTACTTGAGGGACAAGATCGGGTGAGAGAGAGGAAGGATGTGCGGCTGCTAAGGGGAAGGAGAGAGGGAGAAAGGGAAAGTGAGGGAAAAATGTTAGGGTTTGGGGATTTAAATCCCAACCCTTCATCTTAAGTCTCCAGATTTGATTCAACAGTGGATGTTAAAACACTGATTTGAACTAACTTAAAATAGATAATTAAAATATAAATATCATATCATACATAAACCATCAAATTTAATTTATAAAATACTAATCTTTTATCATTAAATAAATGATGAAGTTTTGCTAAATATTTTTAAAAAAGTAAAACCATATAAATAATTAGAATTTTTAACAGAATTTAAATCTCATTATATTCGTAATTAACTAAAATTATTTAGATAAAACGATTACTTTAATATAATAGGCTTACTTTAATGATGAAAGAACGTGAGATCAGGAACATGGAGGGTGAATTTGCTTCATACGAGCTCACTACATCTTCTGCATGGTTGGAGGTAACATGACATGCATGCATTAATCTCTACCGTTAAATATAGTTAATTTGTAGAGCTGAAACTTCCATGCAGGGCTTTAATATGTGATCATGATTGATCTTTCACGTACAGATGATCAACCCAAAGGAAATGTTTGGAGGTACAGCGATTGGAACAAACTCTTCTTATTAAAATAGAGAAAGATGGAAATTCATAGATGCTTGCTTATATAAGGTTTTATGCTCCTATGCATTAGACTATTTACAAATCAATCTTATGTACTCTTTTAATCTTGATGATTGTGAACTAACAACTAATTTAATTATTCAAAATTTTGTACGTGCTGCATGTAAGGAGTCACATTTTATTTACTGTTTGGCAAGAATTTTATTTTTTCTTTCAATTAGACAAATGTGGCAAACGTGCTTTGCACATTAAACTACTGCTAAAATATGTTAGATAATTTATTAATCATTTTTCTTTTGTAAAAGAGCATATAATTTTTGTAAAAAATCTAAACTAGGCAAATGTCCCCGGGCTGTTGCTCTATTACTAGTATGCATATATATATATATATATATATATATATATATATATATATATATATATATATATATATATATATACTAGTAAAGGGCAAACACGTGCATTGCACGTGTGCCCAATTGTATAAATATAAAAATATATTTTTAAAAATAAGAAATTTTTGTAAAAATATTTAATAATAAAAAATAGATTAATATATATAATTATGAAATGTAATAGTTTTATCTATATTTTAAGATTTTTTTATTGATCATAAAAAATATTATATATACTATCTGCAGAATATCAATGACTGTAGATCCAAAAGTGACTATTAGAGTTGATGTGCTATCATCATACATTTCTAAATAAACTTGATATCTAATAATAGTAAATAAATTATTATTTATTGATATTAACAATTAATATATTCTAATTATAATGTAAAAATTTTGAACTCCAGAATATGAGAAAAAATGTTCACCTTAATTGTTAAGTCTCTATTTTTTTTGCAATTATAACATAAAACATTTTCGTTTTTTCCATATTCAGTTGTTTTGTTGCAACTAATCTCAAAACACAATTTGTTGCAACTAATCTCATTAAATCATTATAATTTTTTTAAATTCTCATACAAAATATAATAAATTTTTTAATTTTTTAAAATTTTAAAATAATATTTTATTTAACTTTCTTCTCAACTAATATCCAAACATTTTGATTTTTTAAAATTTTAAAATAATATTAATATTAAAAAATAATATTTTATTTAACTTTCATCTCAACTAATATCCAACCTATCAAAAAAAAAAAAAAAAAAACCACAACATTCAAACTCACCTTAATCGGCAAAAGGGCAAAAACACGAGAGAACCATGAATAAAAAAAAAAACAAAAAAAAGTGTAATTGATGAGAAAACTGTTCATCCCCTTACTTATTTTCAAATAAATGTCTATTTGAAAATAAATTTCATTCCAAAATTTTTATATCATCTCATCGTCTTTTATCTCATCTCGTTTTCAAACATAATTGAAATATAAAATTTTTAAAATAAAAGTAAAAAACAATTCATTTTTTTAAATGACAAAACAAAAATTATATTCTAAAATTATTTTAATTTTATAATTTTTTCTTAACTCTTTTTCTCTTCTAATTATATTTTAAAAAATTTTATCTCATCAGTCGGGTTAGTTTGGAGCACAAGACAAAACACAAAATGGATTGAGATGGTTTGTGAATAGTAGAATAAAAGTTAAATTATCTATTGTATTTTATGTGAAAATTTAAGAAAGTTATAATGATGAGATGAGATATGTTGATGTGAGTTTTGAATGCAAACGAGGTGTTGAACTCATTTCATTTCATCATTACATATTTTTCAAATCTGCATACAAAATATAATAAACAATTCAACTTTTTCAAATTCCAATTCAACTTTTTAAAATTTCAAAACAATAATAATATTAAGATATAATATTTTAGGTTATGTTTAGATGTTGAACTAAATTGAGTTTAGTTGAGATGATAAAATATTGTCAGAATATTATTTTTTAATATTATTATTATTATTTTGAGATTTGAAAAAATTGAATTGTTTAATATATTTTGTATTAAAATTTAAAAAAAATTATAATAATGAGTTAAAATGAAATTATAAACCAAACGAAACAAATTTTTAAACAAAATATAAAATTCTCA
Organism: Juglans microcarpa x Juglans regia; assembly: GCF_004785595.1. Lineage (NCBI taxonomy): Eukaryota > Viridiplantae > Streptophyta > Magnoliopsida > Fagales > Juglandaceae > Juglans > Juglans microcarpa x Juglans regia. Next base: position 7,233,743 of record NC_054607.1, read on the forward strand.
TCTCAACTCTTAAGGTTGCGTTTGGATGTTGGACTGAGCTGAGTTAAGTTGAGATGATAAAATATTATTAGAATATTATTTATTAATATTACTATTATTTTGAAATTTAAAAAAGTTGAATTATTTATTATATTTTATATTAAAATTTAAAAAAATTATAATAATAAATTAAAATAAATTTAATTTAATTTGACATCCAAACGCACTCGCGTTAACAAAACTCTCTCCTTATATATATTTTTATTCAACAAAGCAAATCCATTAAAAATTCTTATTTACATGCATCTTACATGCAAGTTAAAAAAATTTAAAATCTTTGATTTGACTTGCTGTCCAATTCAAGTTCAAGTCATCATTAAAGTAAACCATCAAAAAACATTTACTTCCGCGCATGATCAATACACTCTATCCCAGTTGAACATGACCTCTTTTAGCCACGCGGCAAACTGGTCTGCAAGCGTACATGTCTCCAGATCCTCGCATTCCTAAACAGGATCATTTTTTTTTCGTTTCTAGAAAAAACTTCCCTCGCTGTAGTGGAGTCACAGCCTCACAGTGTGATGTATGACCCAAATCCATCTTTACAAAATGCCCCTCATCTTTGTCCGCTATTACTGGCTTTGACACACAACACGTGGCCTCAATCTATAGTCATAAGGAACAAAAATGTACCTTTATCAGAATCGTCCGAACTCAGAACCTCTTATAAGAGCAGATTGGAAGATCCATTTAGCAAACCTAGACCAACCCCTACCTTTGCAGCGTCAGAGACACAGAAGGTAAAAACTGTGTGTAAGTGTCCAGTACGTTTCCATTGTAAGAGTGGAGGGTCCAGATTGTTCCCTGCTCCTCTTCTACTCTCCCCAACCTCCAGCTTCTGCAAACCGCACTATTGGCCATCACATGGGTTCAAGCTCTCTAGCCGAGTTAGGAGGCTCATCGTCTGCCTCTCCACCCATCTCGTCCTCCATATACGAAGTGAAGTATTTGATTCCATTTTTATTCGCTATTCTCTATGGTCAGTCCCCTCTCTATCTGATTCTTTGAGCGTGACGGCATCGTTGGGGGCCGCATGGCCACTGTCAAGGTCTCCGGCCTAGCAGCAGAATAACATAACGGTTTCACAGAGTAGAGGGAGAAAGATTATTCAGACTAAAAGTATTCAACTGGCAAAAAGAAGTAGAAGAAAGCATACCACGCTTTGCAGAGATTGACAAGCAGAGAACCAAATTTGGAAGAATTGAAGGATGGCAATCACTTTTATACTAAGTCGCAAGCAGTGAGAGCGGTGAAAAATAGAATAAAAATAGAATCCGATAAGAGCTTCGAAAGTGGTGGAAAGCTTTGGAAGCGGTGGAAAACAAAAGGAAATCAAAATCTGAAGATCGAGGCTTTTATAGGAAGCGGCAAAAAAGACTTGATTTTATTCTTAAATCCACTCGGTGCAGGCAATGATAAAAAAATTTATTTAGATTTTATTCTTAAATCCACTCGGTGCAGGCGGTGATAAAAAAAAATTACAGATAACAACTGGAATAGAAATCAACAGAAGCTGCGGAAACCAGAAAGCGATGGAAAAAAAAATAATAGAATCCTATAAGAGTTGCGGAAGCGGTGGGAAACAAAAAGGAAATCACAATCTGATAAAATCGTTGTTTTTACATGAAGTGGAAAAAATAAATTGATTTTATACTCTAAACATTCGGTGCAAGCGGTGGTGCAAAAAATAAGAACTTGAAACCAGAAGGATCGACGTTTTTATAGGAAGAGGAAAAAGAAATTTGATTTTATACTTTAAAGCATTCGACGCAAGCGGTGGTGCAAAAAATAAGAACTTGAAACCAGAACGTAAGAAAAGCGAATGACATGCCAGGAAAACGAATTGAAAATGGAGGATAAAATTGGAAAAAAGAGATGGACGACACCTGCTTATTGATACTTATTATATACTAGTAAAGGGCAAACGCGTGCATTGCACGTGTGCCCAATTGTGAAAATATAAAAAATATTTTTAAAAATAATATTTATAAAATCAAAAAATATGTAATAATAAAAATAGCTTAATATATATAATTATAAAACGTAATAGTTTTGTTTATATTTTAAGATTTTCATTTATTATAAAAATAATCACATATATTATCTGCAGAATATTTATGATTATAACATAGGAATTTGCACGAACATCTTTATAATTACACAATTTCTTATTGTAGATAAAAGAGTGACTATTGAAGCTAACGCGTTATCATCCTAATTACAAATAAAAAGCAAGAGCTACTTCATAATTACATATGAATTTCTTATATAGTTTATCACAAATCTCATCCCAATTCCACCCAGAAGGAGTACAGACATCTTTAATTTGTAGCTTGGGGGAAGAAACATGAAAACCTTTTTGGAAAAAAGAACCATTACCGGACCAATTATCATACCAAAAGCTTCTAGCACCCTCATGAGTTCTCCATTGACTTTCTCGATAAATAATAAATAAATTTGCAAATGACTTTCCTAAGTATTTGATAAGGTCTGGCCACAATGTGAATACAAGAAAGATTGTTAGGCATGCACTTGTGTAGTAAGAAATTAGCCTAACGGGAATCAGATCCAAAACAATTCCAAGCAAGTTTACAATGAAGGGCGTTGAGAACATTAAAGATGTTACGAATACCAAGGCTACCTTTAGGTAGAGGGCGATAAATAGTAGATCGAGAGACCCATTTTTTCTTAGAAAGTGGCAAAAGCCTTATGAATTGCATCAATCACTTTCTTCGGAGGGTTAAGGACGGATATAATATTAATTGAAATGGAAGAAAAAACATATTTGAGTAAGGCTAGTTTACCCCATAGGACAATAGGCGACCTTTCCAATTTGCGATCTTTTTGCAGATTTTAGAGATGATGGAATCATAGGGAGAAATAGAGATTTTCCCATAAGAGAGATGAGCCCCAAGATGCGTGGTAGGGAATTTTCCCTCTTTGAAACCCGTGTTAGTCTTCATTTGGTCATACATATAAAATAAAATGAGAAATCTGTGAATAGTAATGAGATAATTTATGAATAGTAACGAAATAGTTTGAGTTAAGATTTTTATGGAATTTTGAGAAATGAGAGAAAAAAAGTTAAATAAAAAATTATAAATTTGAAAGAGGGTTAGAATATAATTTTTTCATATAATTTTTATTTTGAGATTTGAAAAAGTTGAATTATTTTTTGTGTTTTATTTGGAAGTTTGGAAAAGTTGTAATGATTAAATAAAAAAACTGAAAAATAGAAAATTTAGAATTTAAAAATATTTGTGTTTGAATGGTATTTAGATATTAAGATGATATGAGATGAGATAATTTGAAAAGTTTGTAAAACCAAACCAGGCCTTAGTCTCAATAATATGAATTCTAGCTCTAGAGACATTCTTATGAACTAAGAAAATGCTTTTAGAAGAGTTGAGATTTGGCCCAAAGACGGCTTCATAGTGTTGGATAAATCCCATAAGGGAAAGAAGACTTTTTTTAGAACCATTGGTGAAAATAAAAAAGGTCATTAGCAAAAAAGTATGAGAGAAATGGAAGGGCAACACGTTGAACAATTTGGAGGCCTAAAACAGGTTGGTCCTCAATAATAGTATTGTTATTAGAAATAGGCTGGACAGCTTCGGGGGTTAAAATAGAGCTAGCTAGACTCAGGTTGTTTGGTCTCATGAATGACCTCTAGTTTATGCATGGGGATTTATTTTTTTCAGTGGTAGGTGCCTGAGCATCAACCACTAATTTCTATTTGGGCTCCTTGCTCGACAACCTCCTACACTCATCAATAACATGCCCTTAAAGCCGACAGTAACTACAAAAACTTGGAAACCTTTCATACTTAATTTTTTGCCAAAAGCCATTGTCATTAATACCAATCCAAATCACATCCTCTCTCAGGAAAGAGAGGTCAATTTGTGTAAGTGTAGGCAAATGAATAGCCAAAAATTTTCTTAGGGGTTGAACCGAAGCATTAAAATATGAATTAACACATAAATTCAAAGGGAATAAAGAGAATCTTAACCACACCGGCGCAATCAGAGACTCTTCTTTGTAAGAGAAGTCCCTGATATATGATGTATATATGTGTTAAAGACGTCTTTCACACCACCAATCACACGGATCACTTGCAACTAACAAAAGGGCGTCACTGGTTGCCCTGTGGAGTCTCCGATGCCAAAGTCAGTATAGCAATATGAGAGTAAGTGTATAAATTAGCCAATAAATCAAGTTCAGTATTTGTTATATTTTGTAGGCTATTTATAGAGGTTATTTTCTTAGACTGATAGAGTCCAATTTGCCTTGTGAAGTTTTTTTCCTTTTAGGATTCTAAGTTTATCTCTTGTTAGAAGCCTGAGTCATCTCCCTCTTTGGAGTCTGAATCCCTTCTTGACTTTATCTCTTAGCTATAATTGTGGGGGCTCAAATATTCCTTCTAGTTACCCCACTAATTTGCTTTGTACTGACACATGAGAAATTAACTTCTTTGCATTCTTTGTACCTGTCTTTTACCTCGCTGGCTCGTGGGCGCCTGCTTGCTTTTGTTTTCCCCTACCACGTCGAGGATCCATGCTAGTTAGTGCGTGTGGGTGTCTTCAATTCCTTTTCGTTACCTAACAATTGGCTGCACCGTGAACGAGACTCGACCTTTTGCTTGTTTTGGGAATCTTCAAGTCAATTGTGATGGAGGTAACCTGCAGAAAAATCAATTCTGGTAGCTGTGAAGCCTTGAGCCTTAGAAGGCTTTGAGAATCTTCAAATCAATAGTTTGCAAAATAAATTTTAAAAATTGGTCATTGGTTTCCCATTCGGTCCCTAATTTGTTGTTCGGTCCTTGGTTTTTTGTTTGTTTCCTGCTAAGCGGTGAGGGGCTCAGCTTGGAGAGATAGACGGGAGATGTACTCGACCACATTAGATGTGAGCGCGGAGCTCGATTTTGAGTTTGTTTGTTTGTGTGTGAATGTTTGCCTGAGAGATTATTTATTGTCAGCGAAGAGTGAGTGTTTTTGTTTATTGGTTTTTGGTGCGTATTTTTGTGATCGTTTTTGCTTTTGTTGGTAGTAGTGGATTTCCTGCCCCTTGGTGTAAATTGTTGTTGTGTTCTTGTTTTGTTGTTGGTGTTCGTTGATAGTATCCCGAGCTTAAGTGATCAGGGATCCCGTCGACTTTCTAAATCCATCTTAAGTAGTTGTTGAGCCCGTCGACCCGTTCCTGAAGGTAACCTGCTCGAGGCGATTGTAGAGTCTGGTGGCTCATTCCCAAAGGTAACCCGCTCAAGGCGGATGTAGAGGTTGGTGGCTCATTCTAGAAGGTAACCCGCTTGAGACGGTTGTAGAGCCTAGTAGCTCGTTCCTGAAGGTAAATTGCTTGAGGCGGTTGTAGAGCATGGTGGCTTGTTCCTGAAGGTAACCCGCTCATTAGAGAGGGTCGTGTGGTCTTCTGACCTCCATGCCCGTTCGATGGCGATCTCTAGAGAAGGTCGTGTGGTCTTCTGACCTCCACGCTCGTTCGACGACTATCTCTGGAGAGGGTTGTGTGGTCTTCTGACCTTCACGCTGTTTGACGGCGATCTCTGGAGAGGGTTGTGTGGTCTTCTAACCTCCATGCTTGTTCGTAGAGGGCTGTGTGGTCTTTGTGACCTCCACGCCAATTTGCTTGGAGAGGGTCGTGTGATCTTTCCAACCTCCACCCTCGTTCGTTTGGAGAGGGTCGTGTGGTCTTTGTGACCTCCATGTCAATTAGTTTGGAGAGGGCTGTGTAGTCTTTTCGACCTTCACGCCAATTCGTTTGGAGAAGACCGTGTGGTCTTTTCGACCTCCACTCCCGTTCATTTGGAGACGGTCGTGTGGTCTTTGTGACCTCCACGCAAATTCGTTTGGAGAGGGCCGTGTGGTCTTTCCGACCTCCACGCTCGTTCGTTTGGAGAGGGTCTTGTGGTCTTCTGACCTTCACGCCCGTTCGATGGTGATCTATGGAGAGGGTCGTGTGGTCTTCTGATCTCCACGCTCGTTCAATGGCGAACTCTGGAGAGGGTCGTGTGGTCTTCTGACCTCCACGTCCTTTCGATGGCGATCTTTAGAGAGGGTCGTGTGGTCTTTTGACCTCTATGCCCATTCGATGGCGATCTCTAGAGAGGGTCGTGTGGTCTTCTGACCTCCACTCCCGTTCGACGGCGATCTCTAGAGAGGGTCGTGTGGTCTTTTGACCTCCACGCCGTTCGACGGCGATCTCTGGAGAGGGTTGTGTGGTCTTCTGACCTCCATGCCTGTTCTTAGAGGGCCGTGTGGTCTTTCCGACCTCCACGCTCGTTCGTTTGGAGAGGGTCGTGTGGTCTTCTGACCTTCACGCCCGTTCGATGGTGATCTATGGAGAGGGTCGTGTGGTCTTCTGACCTCCACGTCCTTTCGATGGCGATCTTTAGAGAGGGTCGTGTGGTCTTTTGACCTCCATGCCCATTCGATGGCGATCTCTAGAGAGGGTCGTGTGGTCTTTTGACCTTCACGCTTGTTCGATGGTGATCTGTGGAGAGGGTTGTGTGGTCTTCTGATCTCCACGCTCGTTCAATGGCGAACTCTGGAAAGGGTCGTATGGTCTTCTGACCTCCACGCCCTTTCAATGACGATCTTTAGAGAGGGTTGTGTGGTCTTTTAACCTCCACGCCCGTTCGTTTCGTTGCACCACATCCTAAGAAGTTCTCACCAAAAAAAAAAAAAAAAGGTAAGAGTAATACAAATTACAAGTTTGAGATTTGTGACCTGAGCCATCCCGCTAAAGCGTGGTGAAGGCTGGTGATACATGGGTGATGCCCACAGGTTTCCATGCCTTAGCACGGGTAATGACAGAACCACATATGCTTTACACGGAGACCTTGGTCTGGTTGCATGGCAGAGATGTCGGTTTTGTTGCTTGCTGAGAGGCGTTGGTCTTGTTGCTCGCCAATGGGTGTTGGTCTTGTTGCCTGCCAAGTGGCATGGATCTTGTTGCCCACCAAGGGGCACGGGTCTTCTTCTGGTTGCTGGGTTAGTCGTGGTGTTCTTTGACCTTCACGCCCTTCTTGATTGCTGAGTGGGTCGTGGAGTTATTTGACCTCCACGCCCTTCTTAATTATTGAGTGGATCGTGGAATCCTTTGACCTCCACGCCCTTCTTGGTTGCTGAGTGGATCGTGGGGTTCTTTGACCTCAAAGCCCTTCTTGACTACATCGCATCCTGTGGGATTTTCACTAACACAAAATAGGTAAGCGTAATAAAATTTACAAGTTTGGGATTTGCAAACCTGAGCCATCCCACAAATGTGTGGTGAATGCTGGTGACACATGGGCGATGCCCACGGATAGCCATGCCTTGGCACGAGCAATGGCAGAACCACATATGCTTTCCATAGAGACCTTGGTCTGGTTGCATGGTGGCAGTGTCGATTTTGCTGCTCGCCGAGAGGCGTTGGTCTGGTTACTCGCCCAAAGCATTGGTCTTGTCTGCTTGCCAAAAGGCACGGGTCTTGTTACCTGCCGAGGGGTGCGAGTCTTGTTTCCCGCAAAGTGGAGCGGGTCTTGTTGCTCACCAAGGGGCGCTGCCCGTCTTGAATGCAGCTAGCAACTAGAAGATATTATCTACACTTGTGTGACTCTGGCGAAGTGTTGCTCGCCATGAGGGTGGCGAGATGCACTACAGTTGTGTTGGCCACAACGTTGCAATGGAGTTATGGTTTCAATCTGTTGGGTACATCGAATCTTTCGAAAGTCTGTGGGTACACGGCTCCGATATGCAACAGTTGCCAACATTGTGCGTCCCGTGCACATTGCAGCTTTTATGTGGGACATGCATGTACTTGTATTTTGGCTAGTAGGGCATGCATGTACAAGTAGTATACGTCATGTATCTGCTCTATTCCTCTCATGTTTTCCCATTATTTCACATATGTTAGTTAAACAAATACAAAAGGGAAAAAAGTAGAAAAACTTATCTAAACTTTCGTTGATGATCCAGTGAGTCGGAGAATATTTTTCTCCCTATTCCAGTGTATCAATCTGTGGCGTGAGTTTCCATATAGATTTGTGGTGAGGAGCATTGACAAACTCCATGGCGAATAAACTTAGTGGGCGGCTACTTTGTTCCAAGTAGTTGAGCCAGCTGCTCGTAGTGCACACGGGCGAGAATGACGAGGGACTTTGGCAAGTAGCACTGTGAGGTGTCTAGACCTCCTCGCCGATGGCAGACAACGTCGATGAGAAAGGTGGCGGTCGGCGATGGGCTGGCTAGATCTTGGACGCCTGGTTTGGTGGTCCTTCAACGGCGTGCAACCTCTGCTTGCACTATGCCAAACGCAACTAGCTACCAGTGTTGGGGAACCACCCCACTGGCTACAGAAACTGCTGAGGATGAGATTGGAGGTCAGAAGACCATATGACCCTTTCTAGAGATTGCCATCGAACGGGCGTGGAGGTCAGAAGACCACACGACCCTCTCCAAACGAACGGACGTGGAGGTCAGAAAGTCCACACGACCCTTTCCAAACGAATTGGCGTGCAGGTCACAAAGACCTTACGACCCTCTCCAAACGAACGGGTGTGGAGGTCAAAAAGACCATGCAGCCCTCTCCAAACAAATTGGTTTGAAGGTCACAAAAACCATACGACCCTCTCCAAATGAATTGGCGTGGAGGTCACAAAGATCACATGACCCTCTCCTAACGAACGAGCGTGGAGGTCAGAAAGACCACATGGATCTCTCCAAATGAATTAGAGTGGAGGTCACAAAGACCACACAACCCTATCAAAACAAACGGGCTTGGAGGTCAGAAGACCGCACGACCCTCTCCTGAGATCGCCATCGAACGGGCGTGGAGGTCAGAAGACCACATGACCCTCTCCAGAGATCGCCATCAAACGGTTGTGGAGGTCAGAAGACCACATGACCCTTTCCAACGAGCGGGTTACCTTCGGGAACGAGCTAACAAGCTATATATCTGCCTCAAGTGGATTACCTTCAAGAACGAGCCACCAGACTCTACAACCGCCTTGAGCGGGTTACCTTTGGAAACGGGCCGACGAGCTCAGCAACTGCCTAAGATGGATTCAGGGAGTCGACGTGCCCCCTGATCACTTAAGCGCGGGTTACTACCAGTGAACACCAACAACAAAACAAGAATGCAACAACAATTTACACCAAGGGGCAAGAAATCCACTACTACCAACAAAAACAAAAACAAAAACGATCACAAAAATACACACCAAAAACCAATAAACAAAAACAGTCACTCTTCGTTGACAATAAAAAAATCTCTTTGGCAAACATTCACAAAGACAAACAAACTCAAAATCGAGCTCCGTGCTCACACCTAATGTGGTCAAGTACATCTCCCACCCATCTCTCCAAGCAAAGCCCCTCACCGCTTAGCACGTAACAAACAAAAAACCATGGACTGAACAACAAACCAGGGACCGAATAGGAAACCAGTGACCAATTTTCTAAATTTATTTTGCAGACTATTGACTTGAAGATTCTCAAGGCCTTCTAAGGCTCTAAGACTTCACAGCTACCAGAATTGCTTTTTTGGCAGGTTACCTCCGTCACGCTTGACTTGAAGATTCCCAAGACAACCAAAAGGTCGAGCCTCGTTCACGGTGCAACCAACTGTTAGGTAACCAAAAGGAAGCGAAGACACCCACACGCACTAACTAGCATGGATCCTCAGCGGGGTAGGGGTAAACAAAAGCAAGCAGGCGCTCACGAGCCAGCGGGGTAAAAGACAAGTACATAGAATGCAAAGTAGTTAATTTCCCATGTGCTAGCATAAATAAAATTAGCGGGGTAACTCGAAGTGATATTTGATCCCCACAATCTTAGCTAAAAGATAAAGTCAAGAAGAGACTCAGACTCCTAAGAGGGAGATGACTTAGACTCCTAATGAAGACCCAGACTCCTAATAAGAGATAGACTTATACTCCTAAAAGGAAAAGGTTTTACAAGGCAAATTGAACTATATCACTCCAAGAAAATAACCTCTATAAATAGCCTTCAGAAGATAACAAATACTGAACTTGATTTATTGGCTACTTTATACACTTACTCTCATATTGCTATATTGACTTTCGCATAAGAGACTCCACAGGGCAACCAGTGCCACCTATTTGTTCGTTACAGGTGATCCGTGTGATTGGTGGTGTAAAACACTTCCTTAACAATATGTATAAGACTTTGAGCTTAGGTTTATTGTATTTAGTTATATATGCGAAGCTGTGTTCATTTTAATTTGAACAATCTATTTTCTATCTTTTTCTTCTTTCTGTTTTTAAATCCCCCCATTTTTATATGGATAATGATAGGTTTACTACCCTCCTACCACCCTTTTACTACTCTATAGTGTATTTGAAATTTTTATTATTATTTTATTTTAAGTATTTTTTTAACATCCTTAATCATTAAAAAAATATATAACTTCACTAATAATCACTTCCTTAACCGCTAAGTAAAAAAAGTTAAACAAAAAATTAAAAAAATAAAATGAGTAGTAAATAAGTGGTATGGAATAGTAAGCCTATCATTATCATTTTTATATATAACGAAAACTTAATGTGTAGATCTACAACGTTTTTCTCATTTTCAATATGCAAAAAGTTCTTTATATTGTGTATCTAATATGGGAAATGCTTCTCCCGCATAAGGTAGTCACCGATTGCATTTTTTTTTTACTTAATTGTTAAGTAATTATTTTAAAATGAATTTCTATTTTTTATTTTATTTTTAAAAAATATTTAATAAAGTTTAAAAAATGTTTGAAAAAAAAAAATACAAATGTTTTTTTGCCGATTCGGTGGTTGTTTTGGTAGACTCTCTGGTGGAGTAGCACCGTCCATATAATATAGTGCATAAGGTATTGGATTTTCAGAAACATGTCCGAGACGACGAATGATTATCATGATCATCGGCTTGTGTGATATTACGTACTGATGATAAGGCAAGGTTCTTAGTTCTTAATTTTTCACATAATTTGGTATGGAAAAGGTCTTAGTTCTTAATTTTTATGACAATTTTAATGAGACTCTAATTATACAATTAATTAATCTTTTAAAGTATAGCTCAAATGTGACTTGAGTCTCTTTTAAAATGTTATAGATTATATCAAAACTTATCTCAACTATAAGTGTGAGAATTGAATCGTGTCACCTATTAGGGTTGTATTCCGATGGGTTTGGCGTCGGTTTCGGCGCAAAACCGAGACACTACCAACGTCTGTCATGGGTTTATTGAACCGGCCGAAACCGTGGGTTTGATGAGCGAAAATAGATCATATTGGTCCCGACGTGTGTCGGCGTAGTCTTCGGTCCACCGTCGGCATCTTCTGTGAAGGAGGAGGAACTGAAGAAGAATGAAGAAGCGTCGCGCCGTCGCTACCATGGAAGAAGAAGAGAGCTGCAGATACTAGAGAGGAAGAAGACGGCGTGGGGAAGAAGAAGAAGAAGAGGGGTGTTGGGGGGGAGTTATTAATTCATTTTGAAACAACGCCGTTTTATATACATATATGATATATTAAAAAATATCTATAAATAGACTGGATTGGCCAGTTCAACGGTTTGACTAATCTATCCACATGTTTATTGTATAGTGTTGGCAAAAAGCAACTACTTTCTAACCAAATTTGGCTTAAAATATCGGTTGTTGATTCTTAATTAGTTCAGCTGATATGTCCTTCCTTTATCTCAACACAAGGAAGACATCACACAAGATAATAGAGCAGAGAAACTATGAGCAGCATTCCAGAGTTCACGCTGCATTATGGCAACACCATTCCACTTCTTGGATTCGGCACAGCCGAATATCCCTTCGGATGCTCCTCTGAAACCATGAAAGAAACTTTCCTCCATGCAATCAAACTCGGATATCGTCACTTTGATTCGGCTGCTATTTACCAGTCCGAGCCGCTCCTCGGGGAAGCCATACATGATGCTCTAAGCCTTGGGTTAATCAAATCCAGGGATGAACTCTTCATCACTTCCAAACTCGGGTCCGGTGATGGGCACCACGATTGTGTCCTCCCTGCAATGCAGAAAACTCTCAGGTAATATACCTGAACAAGTATACATATACATATATATATATATATATATATATATATATTCTGCTACCTGTTTTCTTCCTTCTTTTCTCTTCTTTCCCGGAGTTTTTCCCCCTCCTTTTTCTGTTTCTTTCCGTTCACGGATTTAGCTTGAATTTGCCATCAATATTCTTTGTGCAGCAATCTGAAGTTGGAGTACGTTGATCTGTATCTAATTCACATGCCGGTAAGCTTGAAGACAGGGAAAATTGGAATATCCTTTAAGAAAGAGGACATCCTTCCGATGGATATAAAGTCTGTATGGGAAGCTATGGAGAACTGTCAAAAGCTGGGTCTGGCCAAATCAATTGGTGTAAGCAACTTTACCAGGAAAAAGCTTGAAACACTCCTTTCCACAGCAAAGATCCATCCAGCCGTCAACCAAGTAATTACTCTTTTAGTTTTAGTTTTTCCTTTTTTCCAGAAGTTGTTCTTTAAGGTTGTTGATTGATCATGTCACAGGCCATGATCGGCAGCTGATTTATTTATGTTTGCAAAGGTGGAGATGAACCCATATTGGCAACAGAAGCAGCTGAGAGAGTTCTGTGAGAAAAAGAGTATACACATCACTGCCTACTCTCCCTTGGGAGGAAAGGGAACAATTTGGGGAACAAACTGGATAATGGAATGTGAGGTTCTAAAAGAGATTGCCAACGCTAAAGGAAGAACTATTGCACAGGTAATAATTGCCTTATTTGCTCATTTTGTTTTTGTTGTTTTTGTTTGCACAGTGCGTCCCATCAAAACATAACAAAAAAAATTTAGAAAAATTAGGGAATTTTTTTTTTTTTTTTTTTTTTTTTTTTTTGCGTATTTTTTATTTTAAGATTTCAAAAGGACTCATGTCTAGCTTGAAGCATGATGGTAATTTATTGATTTGTTGTGTGAAGGTTTCATTAAGATGGGTATATGAGCAAGAGGTCAGTGTTGTTGTGAAAAGCTTCAACAAAGAGAGGATGAAAGAAAACTTAGACATATTTGACTGGAAACTGAGCTCGGATGAGTTGCAGAAGATAAGTGAAATTCCACAGCGCAGAGGATCTATTGCAAGTGAATTCCTATCTGATGAAGGCCCTTACAAGACTCTTTCAGAGCTTTGGGATGGAGAGATCTAGACGCAAGACATGGGAGAGACGTAGAAGCAATAAATCTTCTTTTTCATTTTAAATGTTATTGATTAGCTAACACCTCAAACCACTTCTGTTTGATGGTTTACTTTTGTGGTGGGATCTTGCCCAAACATTTCTCAATTTAATTAGATTAATATCTTGTCTAAGATTTTAAGAATATTATTGTATTATTTTGTAAATATTATATTTCAGAACATCTTATATTTAAGTACCAATTGTATCTCCTTTATTATACTTAAGTCAGATCAATAGATATTGAATATTTAGATTTTTCTCACACATAGTTTTAGGCCTCGTATGGATACAAGAAATATAGTTGTAGAAGGATGAATTTATCTGTTTAAATGTCAAATCCTTTAAAATGAAATGTTTATTGGTTCAATATAATGGAACTGAATGTGATTTTTTTTATAATTAATTCATTGTATAACTTAAGACTGAGATGATCTAGCTAAGTGTTGGGAAGAAGTAGAAGATGTTGTTTCTAAATTTACTTTCCGTAGACAAGCAAGAAAACACAGCAAAATCCAAAAAAAAAAAAAAAAAAAAAAAGAGTGTATAGAAAGTACCTTTTCAGATCCAAATCTCACAGAAAGGGAAAAAAATAAGAATCGAAAGAAGTATACCCACAACGCACTGTGAAGACCAACGAAGAAAAACAGTCAAGATATACCTAGGAACGAATTTTCTTCGGCGCCTCACCTTCGATGTTCCCTTTGCAACCTTCCAATAAGCCGATATTCCTCTTGCAACCCTTCGAGAATTGAAAAACGTTGCCTTCAACCCTCCCATTAGCCATTCAATAAATTTATTTATCTGACAATACATCAGACCACCAAACTGTGCAATAACCAGAAGTGTAAAACCAAATACAAAAGAAACCAATTTCGTTCTGACCGAAATAGAACCCACTGCTGTTGTAGAGAGCACAAGAGCCCCGACTGTACAATGCCCACGGGAAATTACAGTGTTGTTGACGAGGGCGAAGACCATTTGAGTTTCTTATGAACAAGTTGTCAGCAAATTGGTGCACGGTGCATAGGAGATTTGTGATGCAGAGGAGATTCGCACGGCGTCCATGTGATGAATGCATGGGTAGCTAGGATTTGCAGGTGTCGGGCTTGGGGAATGAAAGAGAAACGGGTGAGCTCTGCAGAGTGCAGAAGGGAGAAAGAAGAAGGCATGGGTATAGCTTAACAAAGGGAAAAGTAGAGTTCACGAGGTGTCAGTTGTTTAGGTCAGTGTTAGATAAAATCATAAATAGTATTGGAACGAGTGGAGATGGAAAAAAATGACCGTTTGTTTTCACAATTAAGATTGGGTTCGGATGTTTTTCAACTCTCAAAACAAACGACGCCGGATCATACATATTGAGAAATCTTTGGAGCTTTTAAGACCGTAATACTTTCTAGAAAAGGATATTATTCTTCATTCTCAGAATCATACAAAATTTTATCATTTTAAGCCACATTAGCTAATGTGTCGCACTTTAAGTAGATTTTCATAGGTTGACTTATAAAATCATTTAAAATATGTCATTATAACGTGACTCGGCAAAATTTAGATTCCGTTTGATTGCTAAATTCATATAAATTTAATTCAGTTTAATATAATTTTAAATTAAATCTAATATTCAAATACTCAACTCTTAAATTATTAAATTCATCTCAACTTAAAATCTCTTTACACGTGAGATCTATAATATTTTTCAATTCAACACTTCTTTACACGTAAGATTTACAACCTTTTTCAACTTTCTATAAATACATCTAAACTAATCCTAACATCTAAATACATTTAAACTCATCTTAAGTGGATCTCACAAAACTTATTTTACCATCTCAACTCACTACTATTTATAAAGATTTAAACTCAACCCAATATTTAAACGCAACAAGAATAGTATTACTCTCTTTTTATAAATAATGCTATTTTATCTTCTCATTTTATTCCCTCATTTTGACTGTTCATATATATATTTCACTTACTAATAAAGAAAGTGACTATTAATATATTGATATTTTTTTTAAAATTTTTTAAAAATAGTAAATATATTAAAAAATAAAAAAATAAAAAATTATATTTTGCCTAGACGGCAAAGGCCGGCAATCATTGCTGACGGCAGACTAGTCTTCTTTGACCGTAGATAATTACTCTTTTTTTTTTTTTTTTTTGTATGTGGATTTTCTGTACTCAATTCCCTGCCGTATCGTATAAATTGAGTCACAAGGGATATGGAACATCGCATACCGATAGAGCAAAGAAAACGATGAGTACTAGCATTTTAGAGTTCACTCTTGAAAATGGCAACACCATTCCACTTCTTGGATTCGGCACAGCCGAATATCCCTTCGGATGCTCCTCTGAAACCATGAAAGAAACTTTCCTCCATGCAATCAAACTCGGATATCGGCACTTTGATTCGGCTGCCATTTACCAGTCCGAGCCGCTCCTCGGGGAAGCTATACATGATGCTTTAAACCTTGGGTTAATCAAATCTAGGGACGAACTCTTCATCACTTCCAAGCTCTGGTGCAGCGACGGGTACCGCGATCGTGTCCTCCCTGCAATACAGAAAACTCTCAGGTAATAAATCTGAAAAAATATGTATCTGCTACCTGTTTAATTTATTCCTTCTTCTTTTCTCTTCTTTCTTCCCCGGTGTTTTCTTTCCTCCGGCCTGTTCTGTTTCTTTCCGTTCATGGATTTAGCGTGAATTTGCTATCAATATTATTTGTACAGCAACCTGAAGTTGGAGTACGTTGATCTGTATCTGATTCACATACCGGTAAGCTTGAAGCCAGGGGAGATTGGAATATCCATTTCGAAAGAGGACATCCTTCCGATGGATATAAAGTCTGTATGGGAAGCTATGGAGAACTGTCAAAAGCTGGGTCTGGCCAAATCAATTGGTGTAAGCAACTTTACCAGGAAAAAGCTTGAAACCCTCCTTTCCACAGCTAAGATCCATCCAGCCGTCAACCAAGTAATTAATTAATTAGTATTTTTTTGTTTTTTTTTTTTTTTTTCAGTTTCCAATGATCTGGTGGTTTATATTGTTTAATTTTGCAAAGGTGGAGATGAACCCGTATTGGCAACAGAAGCAGTTGAGAGAGTTTTGTGAGAAAAAAGGTATACATATCACTGCCTACTCTCCCTTGGGAGCCAAAGGAACAATTTGGGGTTCAAACTTGATAATGGAATCTGAGGTTCTAAAAGAGATTGCCAACGCTAGAGGAAGAACTATTGCACAGGTAATAATTGCCTTATTTTCTCAAAACAGAACAAAAACATAGAAAAATCAGGAAATATTCTTTTTCCTTTTTTGGTATTTTTGGTTTTAGGATTTCAAAAGGACTCATTTCTAGCTTGAAGCATGATGGTAATTTATTGATTTGTTGTGTGAAGATTTCATTAAGATGGGTACATGAGCAAGGGGTTAGTGTTGTTGTGAAAAGCTTCAACAAAGAGAGGATGGAAGAAAATCTAGACATATTTGACTGGAACCTGAGCTCGGAGGAGTTACAAAAGATAAGTCGAATTCCACAGTGCAAAGGATTTTCTGCGATTGAATTAATCTTTGATGAAGGCCCTTACAAGTCTCTTTTGGATTTTTGGGACGGAGAGATTTAGGCTCCGATTAGATATTAAGAGTATATCAGATGAATAGTAGTGAATTAAGATATTTGAATAGATTTTGTGGATTCTATTGAAATGTATTTTGATGTATGAAGTATGTTGAGATATTTTTAACTTTTATAGGAAGTTAAAAAAATAATGGAAACAATCAATGATTAGTTTATTGTTGTAGTGATGAAATAATTATTTTATAAAAAAAAGTATTTTCAATGAACAAGTTAAGATGAAAAAAGTGACGTCATTTCCCATGAAATAAGTAGTGTTTAGATGAAGAGTATGCCTATTACGAAACTATCTATTGAGAGAAGTTGTTATTCTTCTTACATTTTGTCATCTTCAATCACAACAATGTATATGTATTATATCTTAAATTACTTTTCATTTAGGTTGTTGATATATGGAGCCATTATATATATGTATGTGTATATATATATATATATATATATATATATATATATATATATAATGTGTGGGCTTTTAACCCTCCCGCCCAACTGAATCATATAAATTTGTGCACTAATGGCTTGAGATAATTTTGCCCAGCTAGTTGAATTGGATTAATTCTGATCATGATAAATTTCTGACTATGAATAAAACTATTCATGATCTTTATTATATTATTTATCCTTTATATATAGAGGACCATATATATATATAATAAATGCTTTGCTAATTACATATAATTGGGAAATGCATTAACACAAAGAGTAATTTTACATACAATCGTAAAGTGTGTAAACACAGTATAATCGCTTTGAAAATAAGTGGAATTCACAATTAAAAAATTAATTTTTTTCATGTAGATCTCATATTTTATTCATTTTTTTCAAAACAATTACTTTGAAAATAAGTGGAGTTCACTAATGCTAGTCTTGATTAAACTCATAAAAAATATTAGAGATGTTTTTGATTGGTTTGAAGAAATAACAACAATGTGTACTCTAATAACAACAATGTATTTGATTGGAATTTGTCTTGATGGACTAATAACACATCCCATCCTATATGCATGCTACCCTAACTACAATGTCATAACCTCGCAAAAAGTCTTACCGTTATTAACTAACATAATTGATTGTATTAGAAACGTTAAGAGAATAAATGAATATTAGAATCAGTCACACGGTTTACGGAATGATCAGCCACTCCGTCATAGTTAAACATAAATGGAAATATTTAATTATTCACCATTAATTGTTAATTACATATTAGTTAAAACTTGTTAGTTTGCTAATAGAAAACCTAAGCTCAAATTTTTTTAAGAAGAGGACAGTATCCAAGTATCATCGAGTAACTCTCACTTATGATTGAGGAAGACCTTATACAAAGAGAACCAAATGGGCTACAAAAATTCCAAAATCAAGCTCCTATAAAAAAAATATAATCCTTAATAAAATCTAGTTACAATCAAGAATGAGAGAAAAGAAAACTAATGACACAACATGGGAGTTACTGCATGAGCCAAAGAAAATATACCAATCATGTCATGTTTAGGTAATTCATAAAGGGAGGAAAAACTTATCGTATTGTCCATTGCACCGAAGGAAGCAAGGCTATCTGCTAAGGCTTTGACTTCTCTGTATACATGAAATATGTCAAATTGGAAAGCACTTTAGAAATGAAGAATGTCATTCCAAATATTGGAATAGGACCAAGGGGGAAGTAAATTATTCTTGAACCAATTAACAATAAAAAGAGAGTCTGACTTTACAATAATATCGATAATACTCAGTTAATAACATAAGGTAAGACCAAACTTTATAGCAGAAAGTTCAGCATAAGTGTTAGTACCAACACCCAAAATTGA
This sequence comes from Juglans microcarpa x Juglans regia, assembly GCF_004785595.1. NCBI lineage: Eukaryota > Viridiplantae > Streptophyta > Magnoliopsida > Fagales > Juglandaceae > Juglans > Juglans microcarpa x Juglans regia. The sequence goes on from NC_054607.1 coordinate 7,252,436, forward strand.
GGAAATACCAGTAATAAAAAAAACATCATGGTAAGGCAGAAATTCCGGCCCCACAACTTGCAAGACCAGGGTTGCCTTTGGAGGTGCTATCTATGTTTGGCTTTTAAACATACCAAGGGGAGGACGAATCCATTTGACAAAGATATGTCTTTGGATCTAATTGTGATGATAGGGGGGTGGAGGGTGTCCAAGGTGGTAACATTAGAGCTGTCACAATCACTGTTTTGGATACCGTTCCGTACCGGCCGGTACATGCCGTACCGGCCAGTTGGCCGGTACCGAAAATATGCTATTCCGAACCGGTTTAAAAACCGGGTGTACCGGCCGGTACCGGCCTGTACCGGCCGGTATTTTATGTTTCGGCCGGTACATATTTTGGCCGGGTCAGTCGAGTGTTAATTTGTTAAGGCTGATGGCATTTTCGAAATCATGGCAAATAGTTAGGGGCAAAGTTGGAATTTCACCTCAAAATTAAAACCTAACACCTCAGTTTCTTTTCTCTTCTTTCACTTTCAGACTGAATTCTTCCTTCACACGCAGCTGCAGCGTAGCGCCAGCCCAACACCCGAGTCCCAAACCGCAGACGGCCAGCCAGCTGCCAGCGTCCACCGCCCTCCGTCTCGTCGCACCGCACGTCGCCGACCACCGCCCTCATCTCGGTATTTTTACTATTTTTTTTGTTTATTACTTAGTTTGATTTTTTTTTTTGTTACTTTTTTTATAAATAAATCATAATTGTATTTTTATAGATGTTTTAGATTATATGTTTGTAGATGTTTTAGATTATATTGTTATAGTGTTTATTTTTATAGATGTTTTATATTATATTTTTATAGATGTTTGTTTATATTTTTATAGATTATGTTTTTGTAGATGTTTGTTTATATTTTTATAGATTATATTTTTGTAGATGTTTTAGATTATATTGTTATAGTATTTGTTTTTATAGATGTTTTAGATTATATTTTTATAGATGTTTTATAGATGTTTATTTATATTTTTATAGATTATGTTTTTATAGATGTTTGTTTATATTTTTATAGATTATATTTTTGTAGATGTTTTAGATTATATTGTTATAGTGTTTGTTTGTATTTTTATAAATGTTTTAGATTATATTTTTATAGATGTTTGATAGATGTTTGTTTATATTTTTATAGATTATATTTTGATAGATGTTTGTTTATTGATTATATTTTGATAGATTATATTTTTATAGATGTTTGTTTATATATTTTATAGATGTTTGTTTATAGTTTAGATTTGATTGAGTTTCTTCTTAATGGCTTACTTATAAGTGTTAATGTTTTATACTTTAATAGTTATAAATGTCTAGTTGTCAATCAACCGGTAGTATGACTTCAAGTTCAACTCCAGCACTTGTTCCTGTAAGATCAGAAGATCCAGCTTGGGCCCATGCACGTGTAGTGCCTGGGGCAAGAAATAATACCGAATGTTTATATTGTAATAAAGTAATTAGAGGTGGTGGAATCACTCGGTTGAAGTATCATCTAGCTGGGATTCCAGGCTATGTAGAAGCATGTAAAAAGGTCACTGAAGATGTAAAATGGCAAATGAATGAGTTGTTTAATGAAATGAAAAAAAGTAAAGAGAAGAAAAGAAAAATAAGTTCAGAGATTGGAGGCGATATAGATTTAACATCTGATGATATTGATGATGGTAATAGTATAGAGGGACAGTCTCAGCTTTCAAAAGGTAAGGGGAAGTCGAAAGAATCTGGAACTGGAAAGTCAGTGGGTGGATTGAGTAGATTTTTTGCTCCAAGAACAACTCCTGGGGCCCAACCTTCAATTAAGAGTTCTATGTCTTCAAATGAGATGATTGTAAAAGCAAAGATGGCTGTAGCACGTTGGTGGTATGATGCTAATCTGCCTTTCAATGCAGCTCAATCCAAGTTTTATCGACCAGCTATCGATGTCATGACTGCCATCGGGTCAGGATTCAAAGGTCCATCTTTATATGAGTTGAGAGGAAATTTGTTAAAGATGGCTGTAGATGAGGTTCAAGATTATTTGCAACAAATTAAGAAGGTTTGGAATGAGACCGGTTGTTCACTAATGGCAGATGGTTGGACAAACCAGAAGCAACAATCAATAATCAACTTTCTAGTTTATTGTCCGAAAGGTACAATGTTTTTGAAGTCTGTTGATACATCTGGCCTTAGAAAAGATGCTGAAACATTGTTTAATATCTTTGATGAGGTTGTTCAAGAAATTGGAGTTGAGAATCTTGTGCAGTTCATAACGGACAATGATGCAAGTTATAAAGCTGCAGGAAAAAAGTTACAACAGAAGTATGGCTCTTTCTAATGGTCCCCATGTGCAGCTCATTGCATAGATTTAATGTTGGAGAATTTTTCTGATTCAAGATGTTTTCCCCTTATTGATGATGCTATAAAAAAGGCAAAAAAGATAACAAAGTTTATCTATAACCATGGTTGGGTTTTGGCATTGATAAGAAAAGACTTTACCAAAGGTCATGATTTGTGTCGTCCTGCAATTACAAGATTTGCGACAAATTTTTTAAGTATCCAATGTTTGCTATTGTTTAAGAAAGAACTCAGACAAATGTTTACTTGTAATAAATGGATTGCATCAAGTCATTCTAAGAGTAACATAGGGAAGGAGATAGCTGAGATCGTTTTAGAAGATAAAGAGTTTTGGGCTCAATGTCAATTTATTGTCAGAGTTAATGAGCCTTTGGTTCGTGTTCTACGACTTGTTGACGGGGATGAGAAACCTGCAATGGGATACTTGTATGATGCAATGGAAAGAGCCAAAGAGAACATAAAAGCAAGATGCAATAATAAAGTTAGTTTATTCAGTCCATTCACCAGGATCATTAATTCAAGATGGGATAGGCAGCTTCACAGTCCATTACATGCGGCGGGTTGTTTTCTTAATCCTGGAATTTACTATAGCCCCAATTTTAAAAATAAAAATGATGTTGTAAGAGGCTTCAACAGTTGTGTTATGAAGATGGAACTTGATCCCGATAATCAAGATAAGATCATTGCAGAACTTGACTTGTATAAGAATGCAATAGGTGAGTTTGGACATTCTTTAGCAATCCGCCAGCGTGATAAGATTAATCCAGGTATTATCATTTATCAATATCATTTGTTAAATAATGTGACTTTGTACTTTAAATTTTATCTTATTTTATTTTTACTGATTAATAATTTATAATTGCATTATTGTTATAGTTGCATGGTGGACCCAATTTGGTTGCGAGGTTCCAACGCTTCAAAGGTTTGCTGTTCGAGTGCTAAGTCAATGTTGTAGTGCAACTGGATGTGAGAGAAACTGGAGCACATTTGATTTTATTCATTCGAAGAAGAGAAATAGATTAGTGCATAAACGTTTAAATGACTTAGTATTTGTTCGTTATAACTTGAAGCTGAGAGAGAGGTAAATTTTTTTAATACTAATGTTTTCACTCTTGAAAAATATATAATATTTTCACTTATGTTTGATTTTATTTTTACAGGAGCATAAAAAATGAAAGAGATGCTTTAAATCCAATCAATCTTGAAAACATTGATTTGATGGAAGAATGGGTGGGTGAAGAATCTGAGCTTCTTGATGGAGAAGATTTGGATTGGGCAAATATTGAGGAGCCATTAGCCTCACTAAATGAGGAAGACAATGATAATGTTGGTATTGATGTTGACGACAGTGATGACGTTGATGAAAATATTTTGATTAACATGTCGAATCCTGATCCTTATTGTCTTTTTGATGAGGATGAGTATCTTTGATGACGTGGTGACGTTAATGACTTTATCATGATAATGTTGATGTTTATTACTTTATGTTAGTTGTAACTTAAAACTTAAGACTTGTATTGAGAAGTATTGAGTTTATGACTTATTCTATTGTTATTTTAGAATACAGTTAATGCTTATATATATATAATTTATTCAAGTATAAATTATTCCGAAACGGTATACAAAACGGTACCGGTACCGGTACCGGTACCGAAACGGTATCGGGATCGAAATATTATCCCGAAAAGGTACACGAAACGGTACCGGTACCGAAATATTTCGTTCCAGTGCCTTGACCGGTACGACTTCCGGTACGATATTCAAAACTTTGGTCACAATAGCTCTCAGATTGAGGAGAAGGTTGGGATCTCTCAACCATGCTTTAACCTTGTAGATAATAGAGAGATTATTGACATGGGTACCATCAAACCTGACTTTGTTCCTAGCAAGCCAAGGAAATTAGAGCAAGTATAAGAGAGACAATCAAGTGAAATTGAGTATTACCTAAAAAATAATGCCACTAGTGAATGACTCGACTTTTTCAGTCAATAAAAGAAGTGAGAGTGTAGCAAAAAAATATTATAAAAGTAGCACCAAATGGTCTCACCAAGAGAGCAGTCAGGGAATAAATGTGGAATAGTTTTTGAAGAACCAACAACACAACAATTGCATTTAGAAGCAGTAGAAATACCATAATGCTAAAATTTGTCATCAAGGGGAATATTATTGTGCCAAAGTCTCCAAACAAAAATGGAGATTTTTAAAGGAATAGCTTTGTTCCAAATGAAGGTGGCAAAAGGAAAGATGGGAGAGGCATTCTTGAGGAAATTCTAGGCCGATTTGGTGGAAATGGAAAATCGTCTAAGTTATTGTATAAGAGAATATCATCTAAACTGAAAATCTCATCCCAATTCCACCTAGAAGGAGTATAGATATCTTTAATTTGTAGCTTGGGGGAAGAAACACGAAAACCTTTTTGGAAAAGAGAACCATTACCGGACCAATTATCATACCAAAAGCTTATAGCACCCTCACGAGTTCTCATTGACTCTCTTGATGAATAATATGAATAAATTTGCAAATGACTTTCCAAGTATTGGAGTGATAAGGTCTGGCCATAATGTGAGTACAAGAAAGATCGTTAAGCATGCACTTGTGCTGTAAGAAATTAACTTAACGAGAATCAGATCCAAAAAATTTCAAGCAATTTTGCAATGAAGGGCATTGAGAACATTAAAGATGTTACGAATACCAAGGCTACCTTTAGGTAGAGGGCGATAAATAGTAGAATGAGAGACCCATTTTTTCTTAGAAAGTGGCGAAAGCCTTATGAATGGCATCAATCACTTTCTTTAGGGGGTTAAGGACAAGTATAATATTAATCAAAATGGAAGAAAAAACATATTTGTGTAAGGTTAGTTTACCTCATAGGCCAATAGGCAACCTTTCCAATTTGCAACCTTTTTGCGGATTTTAGAGATGATGGGATCATAGGGAGAAAGAGAGATTTTCCTATAAGAGAGAGGAGCCAAATATGTGGTAGGGAATTTTCTCTCTTTGAAACCCGTGTTAGGCTTCATTTGGTTATACATATAAGATGAGATAAGAAATCTGTGAATAATAGTGAGATAATTTGTTAATAGTAGTGAAATAGTTTGCATTAAGATTTTTATGAGATTTTGAGAAAGGAGAAAAAAAAAAGTTGAATAAAAGATTATAAATTTAAAAGAGAGTTAGAATATAATTTTTTTTTTGGATTTGAAAAAGTTGAATTAATTTTTGTGTTTTATTTGAAAGTTTGGCAAAGTTGTAATGATTAGATGAAAAAGTTGAAAAGTCAAAAATTTAAAATTTAAAAATGTTTGTGTTTAAATTGTATTTGAAAAGTTTATGAAACCAAACCAAGCCACCTTAGTCTCAATAATATGAATTCTAGCTCTAGAGACATTCTTATGAAATAAGAAAATGCTTTTAGAAGAGTTGAGATTTGGCCCCAAGACGGTTTCATAGTGTTGGATAAATCCCATAAGAGAAAGAAGATTTTTTTTTTTTTTTTTTGAACCATTGGTGAAAATAAAAGGTGATCAGCAAAAAGTATGAGAGAAATAGAAGGGCAACACGTTGAACAATTTGGAGGCCTAAAACAGGCTGGTCCTCAGTATAAATAGTATCTTTATTAGAAATAGGTTGGACCTGTTTGGGGGGTTAAAATAGAGCTAGCTAGGCTCAGGTTGTTTGGTCTCATGAATGACCTCTAGTTTATGCTTGGGAGTTTATTTTTTTCCGTGGTAGGTGCCTGAGCATCAACCACTAATTTCTATTTGGGCTCCTTGCTCGACAACTTCCTACACTCATGAACAGCATGCTCTTAAAGCCGACAGTAGCTACAAAAACTTGGAAACCTTTCTTACTCATTTTTTTGCCAAAAGTCATTGTCATCAATACCAGTCCAAATCACATCCTCTCTCAGGACAGAGAGGTCCATTTGATCGCGAGTTTTGTTTGCAGTGCTTATAAAAAGAAATTTTTTGCAATGATTGGTCGCTTTTTACATGGTTATGAATCATATTTCATTAAACTAAAAAAAAGAAGATACAAATGGAGAAAGTGGAAAATCTTGACAAATCATGTGTTTGACTAATCTATGCATATGTCTATTGTAAAGTGTTGGCAAAAAGCAACTACTTTCTAACCAAATTTGGCTTAAAATATCGGTTGTTGATTCTTAATTCTTTCAACTGATATGTCCTTCCTTTATAATAATAAAGGGTAAGTTATGGATTCTAATTTCTCACAAAAAAAAATTCTATACATCACATCATCATTCTACTTTTATTTCACTATACAAGATGTGACACATTTATTATTATTAAATGATCTGGATGATTCTTTATCATTCAATGATAAAAAAATATGTCAAATCTTATATAGTGTGATGAAAATGAGATGGTAACATAGTGTATAACATTACTTAAAAAAAAATTATCTTTAAAGAAATAAAAAGAGAGGTTTAAGTCATGGATCTAATCGTTACGAATCATAAGTGCAGTTTCACAAATTGTTACATTATTGATAGATTCGAGCATGTAATGCAGCCCAAGTACCCGCTCGGGTTAAATTGGGTCATGACTTGAGCTAATACCAAGAAGATTATGGGCTCGTTTGTTTTCGGAGATGAGATGAGATAAGATGAGATTAAAGTTAAAAAGTTGAATAAAATATTGTTAGAATATATTTTTTAATATTATTTTTGTTTTGGGATTTGAAAAAGTTGAATTGATTATTTTATTTTGTATTGGAAGTTGGGAAAGTTGTAATGATCAAATGAGATAAGATGAGATGTTTTATGAAAACAAACGAGGCTATGTATTTTTTTAAACAAAACCGGGTTACCGGTGCACCAAAATTTACCAAAAAAAAAAATGTTAAATATTCTTTTTAAATCTAGATATCGGGGTTGTACTCATTGTGTATAATTTAATTTTAAAAAAATAAAACGAAGTTGGAAGTACCAAATTTTAAACTCGATACCCGCCTTATGCACTCCTATCCTTACATGTACATGTACATGTACTTGTACCCACCCATCGCCTCGGATATGGACGGATGGGTAATCTGATTATCAGCACGGTTATAATCCCGAGTTCCAGATCCGGTTGGAAAAATTACCAGCCGAATGAACAGTACTCATTACACTATCAATTCAGTGATATTATTGTATATATAGTGCGTAATTTTAATTTGTAACAATGCCACACTCATAATTGAATTAGAATATTTTGGCACATTTAGAATATTAGCATTTTGACGTCAATTTTTTAAAAATTAGAGTTAGAAGTGTAAAATCTTGAATAGTTTGGCTATAGTTTTTAAAGAAGTATTTAGCCACAAAATGATTTTATAAAAATAAACTCATAAATTGATATGATTTGATGTGGTATTTTAGATTGTAAAGTTATTTTTTATTGTAAAGTATATCTAACGTATCACATGAAATAACGTCAATTTGCAAGTTTACTTTAATAAAACAATTTTGCTACAGGTACCCGCCTTAGGTACCCGTTGTGAAATCGACTGACGTGGCTACTAGTTTTATATTATTATTTAAAAAAAAAAAACAAAACAAAACAAAAGGAGGAAGAAGACTCGATTTCATAAACCCTCACCTAGCGTCAAACTCATTTCAGAAACCAGTTTTTGCACTCACAGAAAGAAAAATAAGGACGTCTTCATTGTCTCACCTTGTCTTCATTGTCAATCCGCCATCGACCCCAACCGATCCACGGCACTGCTCTTGCATGCACGCATCAACAGTCGTTGCCACCCTAGCATCCACTCGTAGCCGCAACCAAACCGAGAACCACCGTAGCGAAGCCCCGTTGCACTGCCCAGCCGTTATTCCTCTACTTTGGCTCTCAAAAGCAGAGCATCGCTCCCTCCACATGAGCCACTGCCTCGCCACCCCGAAGCCAAGCCAACCACCATCGCTGCTCCTCCCTCAGACGACCACCAAAAGCCACTGCCCAGCCAAAGCGTTGGCAGCACCAGCACCTCTATTTTTCTCACTCAAAACAGAGATTTTTACTATTTCTCTGACAACGAAGACAATACTTAAATTCACACACATAACCGTTAAATTTCTGGAAGGAAACAATTCTAAATACTTTCTAAAGCAATTTTCCCTGCCAGATCACTATTCTAGGTTCTTTAACTCCAAATACTTACCTATTTAGGTACTTCTGTTCACTATTTGTTAGTCTTTTTTCCCCTTTCCAAATGTTTTGCCTAAGCAAATTCAGTAGGTTCATTCTGTTTGGAATTAGGTTCAGTTTAATTTCTTTCCTTATTCGTTCAACTTTTTAAAATAAAATCTCGGGAATGAATTATTAATCTGAGGATATTGAGGATACTCGTTGGGAATGTCTCCATACATATATAGCTTATAAACTGACTTATAAAATCCGCACCTCGCCAGTCGCTCCAAGATGTTGCCATTTGCACGAAAAGGGCCGTCGGACACACCCAAGCCACCCCAGCCCGTCGCAACCCCTCATGGTGAGTCCTCTCTCGACTTACTCTCTTCTTCTCCCACCCAAGATATTGTCTTGTCTTCATGTTACTTTCGAGTTTGATTTTAGAAGTTTGATTTTAGAAACAATATTTGATTTCAAAAACGCACTATTTAACTAAGGGTGCAAACGCACCGTTTAAATAATACCGACTTAAAATTCGGGTACGCAGCGTGTCCCCATCCCGGGTGCAAGCAACTTTTTTCTTAATAAAATCTATTTGTAACCATATCGATTCTCTAATTTTTCATTTTCTAACGTTGGTGGGTTTTCTGGAGTACAATTTTATACTGCTACTTTTACAACATTATGTTTTAAAATTAAGTATAAGGTTGTGTTTGGATGCTAAGTTGATCTCAAATAATCTAACTTGATCTGTGACTAGTAGTATTTTAGAGGTCTTATTGAGATGTATTTAAATATAAATATGTTGAGAGGTTTCAATCTATTTCAATGAATGAAATAGATTGAGATGTGTTATAAACTTTTTATGTGAAATTGAAAAAGTAATGAATTTCATCAATAATTGATTTGAGATAAATTAAAGTGATTTTGACGTCCAAACATTACCTAAGTTTTATAATTTTGTAACCATGTCATGTTACTTTTTTACAACATGAGGCAAGCCAGAACTATTTTTTAATTATCATGTGTTTAATCCAAATGTAGCATTCAACTTGCCAAAAGGAGGACAAGCCAGACACGCTATAAATATATCACAACACAAGGAAGACGTCACACAAGATAATAGAGCAGAGAAACTATGAGCAACATTCCAGAGTTCACGCTGCAAAATGGCAACACCATTCCACTTCTTGGATTCGGCACAGCCGAATATCCCTTCGGAAGCTCCTCTGAAACCATGAAAGAAACTTTCCTCCATGCAATCCAACTCGGATATCGTCACTTTGATTCGGCTGCTATTTACCAGTCCGAGCCGCTCCTCGGGGAAGCCATACATGATGCTCTAAACCTTGGGTTAATCAAATCCAGGGACGAACTCTTCATCACTTCCAAGCTCTGGTGCAGCGACGGGCACTACGATCGTGTCCTCCCTGCAATACAGAAAACTCTCAGGTAATAAACCTGAACAAATATGTATCTGCTACCTGTTTTCTTCCTTCTTCTTTTTCTCTTCTTTCTTCCCCGATGTTTTCTTTCCTCCGGCCTGTTCTGTTTCTTTCCGTTCATGGATTTAGCATGAATTTGATATCAATATTATTTGTACAGCAATCTGAAGTTGGAGTACGTTGATCTATATCTGATTCACATGCCGGCAAGCTTGAAGACAGGGGAGATTGGATTATCCTTTACGAAAGAGGACGTCATTCCGATGGATATAAAGTCTGTATGGGAAGCTATGGAGAACTGTCAAAAGCTGGGTCTGGCCAAATCAATTGGTGTAAGCAACTTTACCAGGAAAAAGCTTGAAACCCTCCTTTCCACAGCAAAGATCCATCCAGCCGTCAACCAAGTAATTACTCTTTTAGTTTAAGTTTTTCCTTTTTCCAATAAACAGAAGTTGTTCTTTAAGGTTGTTGATTGATCATGTCATGGGCCATGATCGGCAGCTGATTTATTTGTGTTTGCAAAGGTGGAGATGAACCCATATTGGCAACAGAAGCAGCTGAGAGAGTTTTGTGAGAAAAAGGGTATACATATCACTGCCTACTCTCCCTTGGGAGCCAAAGGAACAAGTTGGGGAACAAACTGGATAATGGAATGTGAGGTTCTAAAAGAGATTGCCAACACTAAAGGAAGGACTATTGCACAGGTAATAATAATTGCCTTATCTTCTCATTTATTTTTGTTGGTTTTGTTTGTACAGTGAGTTCCTTCAAAACAGAACAAAAATTAAGGAATATTCTTTTTCTTTTTTTTTTTGTTTTTTGTTTTTTGATACTTTTGATTTTAGGACTTTGAAAATGACCCATGTGTAGCTTGAAGCATGATGGTAATTTATTGATTTGTTGTGTGAAGGTTTCATTAAGATGGGTATATGAGCAAGAGGTCAGTGTTGTTGTGAAAAGCTTCAACAAAGAGAGGATGAAAGAAAACTTAGACATATTTAACTGGAAACTGAGCTCGGATGAGTTGCAGAAGATAAGTGAAATTCCACAGCGTAGAGGATCTATTGCAAGTGAATTCATTTATGATGAAGGCCCTTACAAGACTCTTTCAGAGCTTTGGGATGGAGAGATCTAGATGCAAGACATGGGAGAAGCATAGAAGCAAAAAATCTTCTTTTTCATTTTAATTGTTATCGAAATCACTTCTGTTTGATGGTTTACTTTTGTGGTGGGATCTTACCTAAACATTTCTCAATTTAATTAGATTAATATCTTGTCTAAGATTTTAAGAATATTATTGTATTATTTTGTAAATTTATATTTCAGAACATCTTATATTTAAGTACTAATTGTATCTCCTTTATTATACTTAAGTCAGATCAATAGATATTGAATATTTAGAATTTCTCACACATAGTTTTAGGCCTCGTATGGATACATAAATACTCTCAACTCATCTCATTATATTTTTTTCAAATTTTTATTTAAAATATAATAAATAATTTAACTTTTTTAAATTCTAAAATAATAATAATATTAAAAAATAATATTTTATTCAACTAATTTAAAATCATATTATCTCATCTCATCATATCTCACAATCGAAACTAGTCCTTAATAATAATTAAGCAAAAAACAAAGGAAAGAAATAATTACACATGTCGCTCTCTTATAAGACCGGATGTTATGGAATTATCGCTTGAGAATGTGTAGATGATGAAGTTTCTACTTTCTACATCGCTTGAGATTTGAGAAAGAGACGTGGATATTTTTTTTTTATTAAAGAAATATTTTATATCCCATGAAAATACTCATAGTAGAAAATGGTTTTTTAAAATATTTTCTGAAGAAAAATACTTAACTCTACTTAAAAAAAAATTACAAAAACTTATTCTATACGTGTAAGCTATTAATATGTTAAAAATTATGAAATCTGAAATTTTATAAAAATTAATTTTAGCTCTCCAAAAATATTATTTTTATGAAAAACTTCACTCATCATCTTCACACTACACATAATTTTTTAATTTTTTTTCTCTTATTAAATGTGTGATATATGGATGATATGTAGAAAAACTCAATTAGTCTAGAAAGAATAAAACAAAAAAATAAAAATTTTAAAAAAAATAAAAATAAATATAGTATGAAGTCTGTGAAGACGAGAAGTTGCAAAATTATATTTTTATATAAATTCTATAGGAAGTTAGACCTTCGTAGAAACCATGATTATAGGATTCATTTGGTTACTCAACTCACCTCAACTCATATTAACTCATTATTATAATCTTTTCAAATTTTAACATAAAATATAATAAATAATTCAATTTTTTTAAATTTTAAAATAATAATAATATTAAAAAATAATATTTTAATAATATTTAATTATTTTAACTCAATTCAATTTAACATCTAAACGCAAAATATAATATCAAAACAAGACGAGGACAACTTTCAAATAATAAAAAAATAACAATAAGGACCCTGCGAAGGCAACAGAGAGCCTCAACCGAGAAGACCATTGGTTTTTTTTTTTTTTTTTTATATATATATTTTTTATATCTTTAAATATTGAAAAAAAGTACAATATCATTAAAAATTAGGACAATGCTACAGTGTCGGTCAACATTTACTGCTGGGTGCCGCCTAATTTTTTTTTTTTTTTTTTTTGCTTTTTTCATTTTACATTTTTTTAATGTATTTAAATATTTTTAAAAAGTAAAAAAAATATACCAATACACTTAAAAATACTTCCTTAATTACTAAGTAAAAAAAAAAAATTTGCCAAGCAGTAAAAAAAAAAAGGGTCAAATTGGGACGGCATACTAATATTTTTCAAAAAATTATTTCATTTATTATTAAGTAAAAGAAAAATCAATCAGTAACCATCCTCAGTGATTTTTGTTTGTTGGATAAGGATTAGTTTGGTTATATAAAATTAAATTATTTCATCTTATTTCATAAATTATTATAATTTTTTTAAATTTTTACATAAAATATAATAAATAATTTTATTTTTTTAAACTTAAAATAAAAATAATACTATAATAATAATATTTTATTCATCCTTATCATCTTAACAATATCCAGCGAATATTATAATAGGGAATCTTTGTCTCTCCATTTCCTCTCTCCACGTGATTCACTTGTCCAGATCTAATCACTTCTTGAGTTCAGTAGAACAACGCCACTGCATCTCTCTCTTCCGTCAAAGTTGTGGACCTTCAACCGTTGAACTCTACTATCGAAGAAGTATCGATAATCTCATTGTTCTGGAGGTGTTCTCTTCATGCTTTTTAGTTTTCTGTTTGGCTGTCAAGAAATTGCTATAAAGCCATATTATGGATCAAATTCAGTAGAAAGAGGGTTGATGTTGAATGGTTTATTCTTTTCTCTGTATATTCATCTATTTATATCATTTTCTCAATAGAAAGGGTCTATATCCATGATCAAACAACCAAACAAATAAATGTCTTTCACTATTTCAGTAGGATTGTTTAATACACAACTCTTTTTGTTTTTTATGGTTAATTAATTGTTTAAAAGATGTCTTTCATTCTTTTCTTCATTTTCCTTTTAATGGCTAGTTCGTATCAATTGCCCGATCTTGAAGGAAACGTGTATGTCGAATTGCCGCCATGTGAGGACTAAAGAAAAGTCATCTAATTGTTGGATGGGACCATTACGTGAAGAAATATCAACAATTGGTTGCTTCAAATCATTTTCAAGAAAGTTAGAAATTTTGATCTTCTACCATTTCAGAGATTTGAATAGTGAGTTGAGTTGATATGAGATGAAATGAAAATTGAATAAAATATTAATAAAATATAATTTTTATTTTAGAATTTAAAAAAATTAAATTATTTATTATATTTTGTGTGAGAATTTGAGAATATGTTATGCTCGAAAATCTTCGCGGCTATTTCAATAATGATTCTGTCATTGTAGACGATGGTAGTTTCAATGCCATTACTCATATAACACTTGTATATTGATAATGGTAGCACTAAAATTAAATTATATGATGCATTGCTAGTACTTGTTTTAGCAAAAATTCTTTTATCGATTGGGCAATTTATAAATGATTATTCGTATAACTGTGAATATTATGGTTTTGGTTTTCTTGTTAAGGAATGGGAGACTAATCACGTCCTGTTGACCGGGAGATGAAAGGGTAATCTGTCTCTCCCTTACGAAGCTCACTTCTCCACCTAATTCCAGCGAGTCCCCAAAGAAGTGTGGCACTAGTGTTTGGGACATCCTCAAGCATCTCCTCTCCAAGTCCTTAAATCAAAATGACTTATTCAAATTTTTGGTTCTAATAAAAATTCCTCCTTTTGTGATAGTTGCCAATTAGGCAAACTTTAAAAACTCTTTTTTTTACCGTCTTCTAGTATTACTCATGCTGTGTTTGATAAAGTTTACTATGACTTATGGGGCCCTGCCCCTATTATTTATGTTGATAAATTTCATTATTATGCATGTTTAGTAGATGTTTTCTCTAAATATATGTGGCTTATTCTTTTAAGAAAAGAATTCAATTTTTTCTCTGCCTTTTTACTTTTTGAAAAATACGTTCATCGTCAATTTAACAAAAAAAATTTCAAACTGATTGGGGGGGGGGGGGGGGGGGGCGAGTTTGCCAACAACCAATTTACATCTCATTTACAACAAGGTATTCTTAATCATTTCTCTTGTCCCCATACCCCTAAACATAATGGCATAGTTGAGTATCGTCACCGTACTATTTATGAACTTGGTATGACCATGCTTTTTCATAGTGGTGTTCCAAAATGTTTTTAGGTTGCCGCTTTCGCCACTGTCACGTTTCTAATCAACCGCCTTCCCTCCACCACCATCAGGTTACAATTACCCTTCTCCATACTCTATGAATCTTATCTTGATTATAGTTCCCTACGCGTCTTTGGATCCAAATGTTACCCCTACACATGGGATACCAAACAAAATAAATTCGATCCCAAAACCCTTCCATGTATCTTTATAGGCTATAGTGATAAGCATCATGGGTATAAATATTATCACCCTCCATCTTGTCATGACATCATGTTTTTTATGAACTTACTTTTCCCTTTAAACAACCTGCAAACCTTCACCTACCTCCGCCCACCGAGTCCATTCTTTCAACCTTTGACATGTGGATTACTCATTCCTCCACTCCTAGTTTAAATGATGTAGCCATACCTGCAGTCTCTACCCCTACTTTAGGCGAGGATATTCTGCTCCCACTATCCAATCCTTCAAACTCCCGCCTTCTTCACACACCATCCACCTTAGACAATAGCCACCTTTCCTCTTCCTTACCTCCTTTTGATACGTCATCTACTACTCTTCCAACAAGTTCTTTAGTACCTTCTGACCACATCATAGTTACGCAGTCTAAAATCGGAATCCGCAAACCCAATCTCAAATATGCTAATCTCCATGATATTACTTTGATTCCCCTAGATCCCAAAACGATATGCTCTGCTCTTAAACATCCTAGTTGGTTACAAGCCATGCAAGATGAATTAAAAGCCTAACATGACAATAATACTTGGGCTCTTGTCGCTTGTGAGTCTACCATGTCTATCATTGGTTGTCAAAGGGTTTTTAAAACAAAACTCAATGCTAACGGCACTCTTGATAAGTTGAAGGCTCGTTTGGTTGCTAACGGCTTTTATCAGGAAGATGGTATCCACTACCATGAAACATTTTCTCCAGTTATCAAACCAAGCACGATTCAGATTCTCATTACCCTTACTCTGATCAACCACTTGAGTATTTGTCAGTTAGACATCAAGAATGCATTTCTTCATGGTGATCTCCATGAATATATCTCCATGGAACAACCTCCAGGTTTTGTTCATCCAACTTATTCATCTTATGTTTGCAAGTTAAATAAAGCACTTTATGATTTAAAACAAGCACCCCGTACTTGGTTTGAAAAGTTTAGTAGCTTCTTACTCACTTATGAATTTATTTGTAGCATTGCTGATTCTTCTTTAGTTATTTGTCATTCCTCTCGTGGTTTTTTTTTTATTACTGTATGTTGATGATATTTTATTAACTGGTTAATCCTTTGCTTACATTCAAAAAGTTATTTCCACTCTTTGTAGTCAATTTGCAATGAAAGACCTTGGTCCTCTTCACTATTTTCTTGGTATCCAAATCACCTTGACCTTTGAAGGACTTACCTTGTCCCAAACCAAATATGTTCTTGATATTTTAGACCGTGATCAAATGAACGATTGTAAACCCATGAGCACTCTCATGCACTTCCGTTAGGCCTATGTAAGAAACAGCCTGGCTCGATCCGTCCGATTGACCCGACCCGACCCGCACCGAAAAAACGGGTTTGAATGACGCTTGGGTTCGACCCGTCCAACCCGCTAAATCTCAACAACCTGCTAATGTCACTCAAAACCCGCTACTTCTGCTTTTGCAATCAAAGAGAGCTTGAAAAAAATTCAAATCCACACAAACCGTACGTGCTGCTATTCACCGGAATCATCGCCACCATCGAAGATCGAAGTCTGGTGGAATCATCGCCACCACCTAGCAAGAGTGGGCTGCTTGAGCTCCTGCTGCTCGTCTTCTCTACTCATAGATTTGGACCTCTTCATATACATACACGCTTGTGAAGGAACCATTATACTATGCTGCAAAGCTGATTTCGGAAGTGAAAAAGGATGTTGGCGAAGACGAGTATCAAGCTTCAGTCTTGGACTCCATTGAGTTGAATGGGCCCAGGTGATTTTACACCCTCCCCTCCAATTTTTCATTCATTTCCAGAAAATAAAGTTGAAAAATCGCTTCAAGAGAGATTGATTCTCTAAAGAAACAAAAGTAAAATCAAAAGCTAACCGATAGATTCCTTCCTTTTTTTTTGTAACTTTCTTAGATAGCAAGATAGAGAGGGGAAACCTGTTAGGAAATTTGGACTGTATGGTGAGTGAGAAAATCGAAAGCAAAAGTAAACTTTATCTAAAATCTCAGTTTTTACATCCCAATCTACTCGTTCCTGGCTGCGACTCTTATCGCAATGATGCACTGTGATATGCAACATCGTGGCTTCTAAAGGAACCGACCGATTGGAGCGGCATGATTCATTGCATATATAAAAATGGGTTGAATATCGGGTCGGATTGGGTTGATGCATTTTCCGGTTTCGTGCGGGTCGGGCCAATATACAAAGTGGTTTGATCGGGTTGCAGCCCTAACTTCCGTGATGCCCAAGAGTAAAGGACTTACCTCACAAACACCATTCTCTGATCCTGCCCACTATCGTAGTATAGTTGGTGCACTTCAATATCTTACCCTTACTCACTCCGATTTCTCATACAGTGTTAATTTTGTTTATCAATTTATGCACTCACCTATGAACCCTCATAACAAAATGGCCAAATGCATTCTTAGGTATTTAAAATGTGCTATTGACCTTGATATTCATTTTAGTTCTCATTCTACAGCTGAACCATGTAGAGAGAAAAGAAAGATAAAAAAAAATAATCAGTGTTTTGCCCTCGTTCTCTTTTGGTATTATAAGCTGACATGTCATTTTGTAATTGTGGGGTACAAAGGGCTTGGTTTGTGCCAAGACCCTATAGAAATTATTCTCTATTTTTTATACTTTTACCCCTAAATTGAATCTTAAGCATCTTTTGTGAACAATATGTAAATAAAAATGAAAGTTGGCATAACCAACTTAACAACCAAATCTAACCGAATTGATTGAATTTTTATTTTCAGATTTCTCAGATTTTTAAAAATAAAAATGAATTTTCTAACTGAATTATATTATAAAAAAAATTCGAAAAAAATAATAAATTTATGGGTGAACATTGGTTGTCGTCAAGTGTTATGAAAGTAGCAGGACTCTGAAGCCCAGAGAAGGGGGGGGGGGGGGGGGGGGGGTGGGGCGGCGGCCACAGGCTATTCACAGCCCACTACATATGTTCATAATGGCATGTTCCTCCGTGGGGTCCAAACGTTTCGTTTTATATCACTTTAAACAGACTTTGGCTCTTCGACTATATATATAATGGGCAGAAAAGACATTCGGTTTTCGTTTCATCCAATTCCCAATCGCTCTCTCGCTTGCTCCGTTCCTCCTTCTGCTCTTCCAGAAGTGTCGCCCCAACCCAGGTAAGAGAATTTTTCTATAAAAATTAGTGCAAAACCTGGAATCAGTTTCTTTCTGCTGGATTTTTATTGTTGATTTTATTTCTGAAACACGTTAGGTGTATATCTGGTGATCTATGCTAGAAATAGTAGAAACCCTAGAATTCGAATTCGAGGTTTCGGTAATCTTAGGGTTGAAGTTGGATCTGGATTTTGAGAATAAATCTGATTGGCATGCATGGAAACTTGGGGGCTTTCCTCGAGTGCGATTTTTAACTAAATTTTATAAGTTTTGAAAAGCGTTGCTATAAGGCGTTTTTTTCTTTTTTCGTTTTTCCTTTCCCTTTTTTAGGTATTGATCTTTGAATTTAAGGATGCCGGCTACAGCGGGTAGGGTTCGCATGCCCGCCAACAATCGGGTTCACAGTAGTGCAGCCCTCCAAACCCACGGTATATGGCAGAGTGCGATTGGTTATGATCCGTACGCACCCACCAAGGACGATGACAAGAACACTTCGAAACCCAACTCATCAACCGCCGAACCAGAGACTGATAATGCATATGCAAGCTTCCAAGGCCTCTTGGCGCTTGCCCGTATAACTGGATCAAATGCCAATGAGGCTCGTGGGGCGTGCAAGAAGTGTGGCCGTGTTGGACACCTCACCTTTCAATGCCGGAATTTTCTGAGTACTAAGGATGATAATAAGGATAAAGACCCAGAAGCGATTGAGGCTGTGGCTTTGGCAGAGTTGGCTAAGTTGAAGGGGAATGTGGGTAAGGGGAAAGGAAAAGGTGCAGTTGAGAGCTCAGAAGAGAGTGATGAAGAGGACAGTGAGAGTTCGGATTCAGACGTAGATTCCGAGATTGAGAGAGTTATTGCTGAGAGAAATGGGAAGAAGATAAGTAGTAAGAGAAGGTCCTTGAAAAAGGATTCTGATGAAGATGAGTCAGATACAGATTCTGGGGAGAGGAAGAAAAGAGGGAGATCTAAGACGAGGAGTGGGAAGAGGCGAAGTGGTGAATCGGATGGAAGTAGGAAGAGGAGAAAGAAGCTGAGAAAGAAGGATGAGTCCTCGGACGAGGATCATGAGCATCGGGGACGATATAGGAAGAGTAGGAAGGAGAAGAGGCGGCGGCGGAGCCACCGACATTCAGAAAATTCTGACTCTGATAGATCTGATGACTTTGGTAGAGAGCGGAAGCGCAGGAGCAGAAGGAAAGCTTCACCATCTGATTCTGATGCAAGTGGCTCGGATGATTCATGGGTCGGTAGGGACAAGAAGAGACATGAGAAGAAGAACAGGAAACACCGTCATGATGAGGATGTGTAGAATATGTCCAGGGAAAGGTATTAAACTCTGTATTCAATGGGTTATTCTTCTGGATTTTTGCAGTCTTCTCAATTAGTTGAGGAATGTACACCTTCTGTTATAATTCTGTCAGGTAGCTCATTGGAACTTAGAATTAAATTCACACCTTTTTTCTTACAAGATGAAATCATTTATGGGTATGCTAATAGAGCTTGAGTTGGCCTAACTAGTCTCTGTGTCCTCTATTTTTTTTTTTTTTTTTGGTTCTTTCTTTTCCTCTTACCTTTATTGGTCTAAGTGCTGTCTAAATCAAATTTTCACGAGTTGTATACTTCTCAGGTATTTGCTGCCTAGTGTTGGTTTAGACGTGACTATTCTGCCCAGATTTATGTGATTTAATAGTTCGTATATGAAAGTGTAAAGCTTGGCAATGAATCTAGATTTAATTATATTATTCAACTGTAAAATAAAAGAATAAGAGAGAATGAAATAAAACCCTGTACTTAACAGCAAAAAGAAAAAGGTGTTGAATGGAAGTTCAAATTTAGGTCTAGCAGTTAGACCCTTTTTTGGACTTTTTAATTTAATTTAGTGAAATCTATGTTGCGATGAACATGGAACTGGAGTAGTTGAGTATTGGTCCAGACACGGCAAGTTTACAACACCTCTTCTTCACTGCTTTGTTCCCATCCAAGTGACTGGCACATAGTCTGGCAACCATTACTGTTTTTGCGTTTCTTCTTCCTCTAGCAGTAAATGCAAACGGGTATTCCCAATTCCAGTTGAGGCTGTGTGCCGCCATTATCTGAAAACAAAGCATACATGCTCAGTTTCTTTGCGAAAGCAGGTAAAGAGTGCTCCCATGGACCTAAGGTTGAGTGAGCTTATCCCCAGTGAGCAATCAACGCAGAGAAGCTAAAACTTTTGGTCACCAAAACCCGGAAGAGTTTTCAGTCTTCTTCTTGTGTGATATCATCATATTGCCCAAATATAAATCATATGAATTTTCTTTTCTGGTATGCTGCGTTATGATGACTGTGACTGGTGCATTTAAGGTTTGTTGTGTTTATTTGGTTTTTGGGAGTATATTTTTTTATATTTTCTAGTTCATGCTATGGGATATTATCATATGGATGGCTTTGTTATGTTTAATTCCGTGCATATTATGATATGGATCAGTTACCTTGTGCTAAAAAAGTTGTTGAATATGCAGAAATGCTGGAAAATGGGTGGTGTGATCTATCTTGAAGTTGCCAAACCAGCGGTGGAATACCAAATCGTTACCTGCTGTTGTACACGGAATATTTGAAGGTGTCAGGTGCTTAAGTTGTGTGTTGTATTGTATGTTGAGGAGCCCCAGCATATCCAGACTGTATTGACTCATTGAGTGCCTTTTACTTTAATACATTCCGCCTTCACAAGGCCAATCGGCAATTGCTCGACTGTATTGTAGTTGTGATGCCATTTCTTTGTTTAAATAAAAAATGGTTGGAACAGAAGGCACAGAACAAAACAAATGCTCATTATATATGTCTACAACACGGATGCTCTTGCCTCAAATTATTAGTAACAGTTACTGTTCTAGACACCAACCATGGGTCCACCAACCATGGGTCCCATGTATGATGTATCTAGGATGTTCGGTTTCCAATTAAATAAGAAGAGTAAGCAGAAGTATAACAAATAGGTAGGCAGTACTGGTGCCCATCTATGCATCCTGGGTCTTCCATCCTTGGCCATTAAAAGACTTCAATCTTGGGTAGCTGCTCCTTGGTTGAGCTCTGCAAACCTCATGCCAACACGCATTGAATGCTTTAGAAACTTCTCAGCACACCGCTGCACACAGGTTTCCTCTTGCTTTTGCAATGACTTGTGCTTAAAATTATCTACGCAATCATTGAAGCATCTCTCCACGAGTGAATTATACATCCTCAAGCTGCAACAAGGAAATTTAATACCAATTACACAGATTGTTCCCATCATGTATAAGAATAGAATCGAATCCGAAGTTCCAATCAAAGAGGAGGAGAAGATATCTGATGATAGCTAAGAACTCCAACTTCAATACTTTAAATGTTACTCATCAGATTGAAAATATAAACAATACTCAGATTGCTTAGAAAGGAGGGAACTGAACATCGATTGCCTTCATGGGTTATTTGTCCCATACACAGTTCACTAAACTAAGAACAGTATGTGTTCCTATGGTCAGGGAAAACCCTTTTTTATCTTGTTAAAGAAGGGGGACGGTACCAAATTTTATTGATGGCTAACCCATTTGGCGGAAGAATACCATTTACAAAGATAAAAACTTAGGGGTGAGGGAAACCTCTAGAGTTGGGAGGACTGTCAGGCAAACAAAACAGGAAAGAAGAAGAAATACCATTTACAAAGATAAAAACTTTGGGGTGAGGGAAACCTCTAGAGTTGGGAGGACTGTCTGGCAAAGAAGAATAAGAAGAAGAAACCAAGCTGGAAACTTTAGTTTTGTCAAAGGTAAAAATGTCGTTCCCAAAACGTCCAGAAGCAACATATTTTAGCTGCACTGGTTTTAAGGAGAACCTTCTTCTGGCTTCACAAAACCAGCATCACAAAAATAGTAGAACGATAATGGAAGCTATACAGCACATTGTGCTAAGTCCGTGAAGCCGCAACCCCCAAAAGCAAATATTAAACAGAAACCCATTTCCACAATTAAGCCTTCCAACTAAAGCATTCGCACACTTCAAAATACCATTCGGACACAACGCGTATGAATCACGAACTTTCGATGGGGAACTGAAGTAATTACAGACCTAATGAATGGAAAAGGCCTCGATCTAAGAAAGAACGAGTTTCATAAACAGAATGCAGAAGGGAATGCATGAATTTAGATGGGTACTGAAGAAAATAAAAATGGGGGGGACCTGTCACGAATCTGGAGCTGATCGATCATGGAGGACATTCTGATCTTATCTTCCTCTGGAAGATTATCCAGATCTCCTAGCATGCTCTTGTCCATACTCGATTGCTAATCCGCTACCTTACGACTACGAAATACTGTAAGAAACGAAATGTATTCTCTCTGCAACTTCGACCTAGCCCTTTGTTCATTTTATAGTGACAAAGCCCTAGACTTTTCGTGCAGTCAGAAGTCACCTCACTCCACGGCGTCGTTTAGTAGGGTCGGGGACTCGGGTAGACTATACTCTTCAGCCTTCTGGGCCGGTTTGTTAAAATATATGGGCCTTATGCGGACATTCATCTTGAGCTCTATTACCATCAAAAGTCCAAGCCCAGCTTGAATAGGAGACTCCACATGTTTGATTATTGAAGATTTTAAGAATTTTTTAAAAAATCTTAAAAGAATTTGGAGATTTTTTTTTTTTTTAGGAGTCGTGACGGTGAATAAAAATACAGAAGTTTCTTGGATAAATTCATTTAAGAAATAATTTTTCTGAGATTTGTGAAAGTAGATAGGGGGATTTGAGAATTTATATGGATAAAATCCTTACGAGTTTCTTTTTTTTTTTCTTGAATTTTTATGAAGTTATTTTGATTTTCATGAAAACTTAGGAAATAGACTAGATGTATTTTTTGAAACAAATATGATTTTTGATAAATCTAAAAATGTTTGAAATGAAAAACTGAAAAACTAAACCAAAGCTCTTTAGAATTACCATATTATTATAATTTGTGAGATTTTATTATTAAAATTGTGAAGGGAAAATAATAAAAATAAATAGTTTATCGAATTGAGATTTCAATTTTCTAAGCCAAATACATTTTATAATTTAGAAAGAGATAGATACAATATGTAAATTATACTGCATTAAATAAAGGAAAAGTCTTCTTGCAAACGAGTTTGCTCAATAAACTGTACACCAATACTGACATGTAAGGCATCTGCTTAATGAAACTGTGTGAATTGAGACAGAAATGATTTTCATGAAACAAAGGATCTTCTTCTTCTTTCAACATTTTCTTTCTTTTGTTTTTTTTTAATAAAAAACAAATCATGTCAGCATCCGTACGCGGTTTGGCGCACCAAATCGCTTGTACCTAGCAATTAAGGCTCTTTAATAAATATGTACCTAGATTATGAATTCTAACATTAAACACAATGGATTCTATATGTTTGAGTAAAACAAATTATACATAATAGAGAGTGAGAGCGTAGTTGAGTGAAGCAACTCTCTTAATAGTAATATTATAAAATTGAAAATCATTTTTAATGAGTTAATATGTTTACAGTGTAGTTGGTTTGAAATATGCTATAAAATCGACATAAAAAAGTTGTAGGTATATCGTAATAGAGTCATGTTAGGCTGCTGCCTAGTAGTGACCACTAGGCGTGCCCACTTAAGCAAAATTCATCTTTATTTTTTTCTTTTTTTCTTTTCACATTTTTTAACATCTTTAAAAATGTTTAAAAAAAAATATCAATACACTAAAAGTCTCTTCCTTAACCAATAAGTAAAAAATATAAAATAAAATAAAAAGTAAATACATAAACGATCAAAATGAAGGGACAAAATGGCATACTAGCATTATTCATCGTAGTAATTGGTTTACGAGTTTTCTGAACTAGGAAGGTCGAGGTGATGAATCTTTCCTCAATCTCACCATCGATGGCTTCTTGAAGATCTCCATCGTAATATTCTTCATTTCTCCTCTTTGCTCTCTTTTTATGATCTCTATCTTATTTTTTATCTACTTCTTCTTCCTCTCTCTTTCTTGTTAATATATTGGAGATCACAACATCGTCCTTCGATCTGTTGCAGCCACAAAGCTGCAGAGGATGCATACCACGTACTTTAAAAAACCTCTTGTTTTTGTTTTTTTCTTTTTTTCTTTCTACCCATTAATGTAGTTGTTGGGAAAACTCAAAAATAAAAATTTGTCTCTCGTGCTTGGCTTTTACATCATTTTTGTTCCAAATTAATGTTTTATGAAGTGGTAACAACTACAAAGAAATTTCACTAAAATAAACTCACAAACTAACATAATTTTATGTTATTCGTTAGATTGCTACGTTTAGATGTTGAGATGAGTTCAGTTGTAAATAGTAATATTGTATGGGTCCCATTGAAATTTGTTAAACTTTTTTAACTTGAGATAAGTTTAACATTTTAGGTTGAAATGTATGAAATAGGTTGAGATAAGATTAACTTTTTTTTATAGAAAATTGAAAAAGTAGTGGGTCCCATCAATGATTAGTTTGAGATGAGTTGAGTTTGATTCAACAACCAAACACAATCTGACTTACCACATTGAACCATTTCAATTTATGAGTTTTTTTTTTATGAAATCTCTACGTGGCTAAAACATTTCTCTCAAAGGTTACACCGTTTTTTGTTCTGTGGATTTGTCCCATATGATTGAAAATCATGAATCAAGTCCTTCATTTGTGGTTTCTTCTTTTGGATTTTTTCACCAGCTAAGATGATATTGTCACAAGTTCTCTTCTAATGAAGCATGATGATTTCAGGAAATATTTCTTCATCACAATTTTGAGCACACAGGCTGTCAAATATTTCAATGTCCTTGAGGTTTTATTGACTAGAACATACAGATTGATTTGTTATTGTTGTTGTACTTGTTAAATTAATAGTTCAAATGTTGTTCTTACAAGTTCACTAATGTTAGAAATACATTAATACAACATGTCAATTTTGCTCCACTAATGGAAACTACTGTTATTACAGCTAAAGCTGAAGAAGAATGCCAAAGACTAGGTATGTTTTCCTTTTTTATGACAATTGTTTCAAGCACCAAACATTTTTACTCATCTAGTTAAACAATCTAGAAATCTATTTGCAATTTTGATTTTATTTGGATCGTGTATTCCCGATATCTGCAGCCAGCAACAATAACAAAGACAAGGCTGTGATGCATGCCATTACGGGCCGCCGCGCCATCACGAATGCAGCGGAGTTTCTAATCAACTATCTCATTAGTCATTTGAACTTATGGTTTTAATCTCTTTGACACTCCGAGGAGGAAGAAAGTGTAGTCTTTTTCTTGTGAACAGTGATAATAATCCATCCTAACAATTGAAGAAATTTATGGGTCTAACTCATCTTATAAAACTAGTTTTTCAATAGAGGATTGCTCATTCCTTATAAACATATCCAAAATCTTGTCTACAGGCAATGTGAGATTTATTCATTAACACCTTCTCTCACGTGCAGGCCACTATTTTTTTCTAGTCTTTGTTACGGAGCAAGTAGTTTGAGCCATCATTCATCCTATAGCAGGCTCTGATACTATGAAGAAATTTATAGGCTTAAATCATATCATAAAACTGGTTCTTTAAGAGATGATTGTTCATTCTTTATTAACATGCCCAAGACTTTGTCTACATGCAATATGAGATTATTCCTCAACAACAATAGAGTGCAATTTAGGTGCTTATTTATTTTCCTTAACCGACCAATCTTGAACAACAATTTAGATTCATGTATTAATTGAGCATAACTCATATGAACTATATAAACTTTTCTAATTTCAATTCTATTACTTTAATTATAGCATTACGTAAAATCTTGCTCAAAGATTAGAGTAGACATCAATAATATTGTTTGTTACATACCACACTTCTATCCCATTTTCATCCCTCAACATAAAATGTGGCACTTATAATATGAAGATGTTTTCAGTCTGCCTTTAATATCTAACACCTTCCAATAATTCTTAACAGTCAAAATAGCCAATCAAAGGCAAAGAGATCCTTCTTTCTTTAGCTTTGAATATTGCTGATCATCCCGTTACATATATAAATATACATATATATATATATTTTATATGGGAAATGCTTTTCCCACAGAAAGTGGTCACCTATGGTGGCCACCGAATTTTTTTTTACTTAGTGATTAAGTGTTTTTAAATGAATATGTATTTTTTAAAATAAAGAAATATCTAAATAGTTTTAAAAAAAATGGTGAAAGTAAAAGTAAAAAAAAAAAAAAAAAAGATTTGAAGTGTGGGGTAGAGAATTTCGCTCTCATGTGGACGTAGCAACGTCCTATATATATATATATATGGTCTATAACAGCTTCATTTTCAACCTGACGTGATTCGTAATCAACAAGACAAGGAATAAGTTTAATAAGCTAATTATTAGTACAAATATTTTTTACAATTTTCTAATTCAAATACTTTCAACGATTATTTAAGGTGATATAAACTTAATATACAAACGTTACTCTAATTAATGTCAAGTTCATATATACTGTTCATAGGCAGCATTAGTATTTAATGTGATACAATTAATCTGTCTTTCTTTGAAATGTAGAAAGTTTTTTAATAAAAAAAACTATAGGGGATTTTAATACGATACGCCTGTCACATGTTCACATCAGTGGCAGCTAGCTTGAACAACCAACAATTTCTCCCTTCTCTAATAGCGTGACGTCTCATTCATGTTCAAAGCGGAGTGTCTTCGTGATCAATCATCAGCAAGTTGACTTCATCGCCCTGGGGACCGGTCCAGCAGAGGACCCTTTGGGCGGAAACAACTACTTTGTTATCTTGCATACCTCGTTCGCATCAGAGACAGGCAAGCTTTCTTATTAAAATAATAAGCTCTAGAAGTTCAATAGGTACTGTTTTTTCATCTCTTAATTAAGATATTTTGAAATCGAGAATCGTGAGACTTGCCCAACCTAATAAAGGGGCTTGAATTGGTATTTTGTTTAGGGATAAACCCTACTAAGAAAAGGATGAGATATATATAGTGTATGGGGTTTAATTTTCTTTCCCTATCCTTAGTTTCATGTAAATTAGCTAGGCTGCTTGTCCCCCAGAAGGACTAACAAAGAAGATGATGAAGACATAGAACTGTTGAAATTCAAACATATATATATTGAAAATCAAGTTCACATGATAACAAAAGCAGCAGAAAGCGCACACAACTTAATACACAACAAGCTGGTGGCCATGAAACAGTCCACAGTTTGAAGGAAACACGGATTTGGCAGAATCGGCTGTCTTATTTACATTAATACATAAGAGTACCCAACAATGCATTCCAAGCATATTCATCTTCCCCTTTTATTTATTACATATTATCCGACAGCCTCTTATGCTTTGTTTGCTCCTTTTCTCACTTGCAGTTGCATGGATCGCAGCTGCAGCTTGATCCACACTTGCACCCGTTCTCTGCTCCAGAGCTCATCTCCGACCCCTCAGAGTTACTAAAGAGATATGGCCAAATTTTATTAGAATATAATTCAAATAATTAAATTTATTTATTCTTTTAGAATAAGATCAGCATAAGAAGTACTGAATTTGAATCCCAACTCAATAATTCATCCATCTATTCCACGATCAGCTTAAGTTTTTAAGATTCAATTTGAACATATATATATATTCTTACATCTTCACTGGTGCAACCCCAGAAATGATGGTCTCGGTGGTGGTCTTCTCCGAGTAACCCAGGTCAGCGTGCATGCCGCAACTGCAAAAGCACGAGAGAAAACAGATGAACAAGAAACTCAGCTCAAGAAACAAAGAAATAGCAGAAGGAAAGTAAAAAGAAATTAAACTCTTAAAAATTCTAGAAAAATGATTAAAAAAACGAACGAACAAACGGGAAAGGTATCATAAATTATGAAAAGGCAATATATATACAGATAGCTAAAGGATTCCGTCGGACATACCCACAGCCAGAACCGCAACTACAGCTTCCTCCACATGAACAAGACATTTTCTTTTTGTAAGAGTAGCAAGGAAGGATTAGAAAATATTTAATTGGGAATTGAGCTCTTGAATGAGTTTTGAAACGAAGAGATGAGCTGCTATTTATACTGCAGGAGAGGGAAGGATGGGTTGGCATCCACCCTACACGTGGGTGAATCATATACCAACAACATCTTTATTAGTTTGGTTACTGAATACTTCATTACTATTTATTATTTTATGATAAAAGATATTTATAATCGTAAATTGTGTAACCGCTGCATAATCACTTTTAAAAAAATAAATAAAATATGAAACTCACATGAAAAAAATTAATTAATTTTTTATAATAGATCCCACTCTTTTTCAAAACGATTACATGTTATTTACGCACTTCACAGTTATATATAGAATTACTCTTATTCATCGCCTCACATCTCACATTCTATAAAAAATATTCACATATCTTATAAAAAATACTTCACATCTTATAAAAAATTATAAATATAAAGTGTGAAAATAAATATTAACTTATATGTATAACAAATCCCTTTAGAAATTGGAGCGTATCTTACACCATTTGGTAGGAAGATAAGCCTGGATTAGTCAATTTCTTGGAAAAACCATAACAAGAAAGAAAAGGAAGTGGACAAAGATGATATCTTTGAATAAAGCATTCTTTTAAGGGAAAATAGTTACTGTCCATATGCTTTGGGAATATCAATAAATTTATTTATTTTTCTCCACCATATATATATATATATATATATATATATATATATATATATATATATATAATTGCCTGGAGACAAGAACGTCTAGATTAATTAGTCATGAACAAGTGGACAAAAGGATCATTTAAATGTAAATGTATATCGAGTATTAAAGGAAGTGGACATTCAAGATAACGTATTTATCTATTTAATTTGTTTAAGGTACATAATAGTTGCTTTCAGAATGCCTTTTCATTTTAATACACCTTACCCTTTGTCCCATTTTGATATTCGAAATACATATATCCATTATGTTAATTCAACTTGATGTTAAAAACAAAAACAAAAACAAAAAACAAAAAAAAATATAAATAAAAAAAAATTAATGCATATATTATCATAGTTGTACTTAGGGTACGTTTGGTAAATAAGATGATACGAGAAATTTTCAAAACTTCTTTTAACTTTTCACAATTTTCTTTCTAAACAATCACTCAAGTATAAAATATTTTTTAATTTAAATTTTTAATTTTTTTATCTAATTATTATCTAATCATTACAATATTTACAAACTTCAAAATAAAACACAAATATCAATTCAATTTTCTAAAAGTTCAAACAAAAAATAATATTGAAACAATTTTTAAATTTATAATATTTTATTCAATTTTTTTCTCGCATTTCTCAAAACTTAATAAAGTATATTATTTCAAATATTTAATTACTATTCACAAAATTCTGAAATATTCCAAGTGTCTAAATGAAACCTACATTTCAATCATTTTTAATTAATATAAACACAATAAATTATATTAATCTATCCTATAAAAAAATTATGTTAATCTATAAACAGTCATCATTCATTTTACTTGGAAGCCTTGAAAATAGAGCCATATATGAGCATGGATGGAAAATGCCAAAGTGATGGGAAAAATTATACATTTACATACATACATATAGAAGAAAAAGAAGAGAAGAGAGACTCAACAAAGTTAGACATGTATATACATTATGTATATTTCTTCCACGAGATTATACATAATTTTGAGTACTAATTTGACTTTATATAATAAGACATGAAGAAGAAATTGAAATTATTGAATCCAACTCCATAGAACATATAAAAGTTATTTGGACACCACTAAATGCAGCACTGATCGAAGAGGCAAGAGGCATGCTGTTCTGGAGTTAAAAGATGCACAAGGCAATTAATTATATAATATGGTCTTCTAGCCAAAAGGTTATTTCCTCACATTTTTTTGTTCTTAATTTATAAAAAGAAGTCAAGATATTTGCTGTTCTCGTGCTTAAAAAAATAAGTTGTATTAATTTCAAGTTACTTAACGTAGAATTTAGAAAAAGTGTACAAAAATCCTATGTACTTTTCATGCTTGTTAATATTATATATATATACATATAATATATATTAGTCATGCTAGGGTGCCGCCCAGTAGTGACAGCTAGCCTAGGCGTGCCCTTAGGCAAAATTCTCCTTTTCAAATTTTTTCTTTTTTCTTATTCATATTGTTTTAATATTTTTAAACATTTTTAAAAAATATAAAAAAAATATCATTACATTAATAATCATTTCCTTACAAACAAATGTAAAAAAAAAATTAAATACATAAGTAGTCAAAATGAAGAGACAAAATAGGACGGCATAATAGTAGTATTATGTTTGGTGTATCAATAAACTGAAGTGTAGAAAAATATTCTTCTTTAAGAAATTGAATGTATTACCCAAGATACAAAATTCGCTATTGCTTTGGGTCTTTGCAAGAACTAATTGATTCAGCTCATGTTGAGTTAAACCATTTTAAAACAAAATATAAATAATTAAATAAATGTAGTTCATGCCACAAGCATAAGTTTTTGAAATAAATGTTAATTTAATTTGGTTTTAAACTCTTGAGTTCGAACATGTTATTCTACGCTATACATAATTTAATTAAGTATTTCATATGTTGAATCCATTTATTAAGCATGAGTTTAACCAATATATGAGGAAGAATGTTAAGATAAAATATAAATAATTAAATAAATTTTTATTTTTATTTATATTTAAATTTTTAAGACAAACAATAATTTAATAAATGACAAATATATATATACACTAACAAAAATGAGTATTTATAATAATTATTTACGATAAAAATAATTATTTAATATTTATAATGAGAATAATATTATTTTAATAAAAATTAATCATTTTCGTAACAAGAGAAATAACTTATTACTTATAGCCAGTTTTCTTACTGTAAATCTAAGACTTGTCCAATCTTGAAATCGATTGATTGAGCACGCAATAATTGGTAGATATCACACGTTCATATATATTTAATGTCATGTCAATCGTATGATGATCTATTGAGCAAACAAAGCTAGGTGGAATAAATGGATGGACTTTTAGCTAAGATATTCCTGTAAGAAAATTCCTTCTTGCAAAATAAGTGGTAGCAGTTGATTATGCCGCGCCTCCCTGTCATTCCTTTAACAAGCATAACACATGCATAAAAAATCTTTTTGAAAACAAAACAAAATTTTAAAATACTATTTACATGTTAGTATATAAATAATAATATTAGATACGATCTTAAAATATGTAAATATCATGTAATTCATTTTGAAAAAATAAAGACTACCTTAAAAACATGACTTTTCATATGAGTCCTAAATTTATCAATATCTTTTAAATAGAATGTGCAAAGCATGAACACCTTAAGATAATAAATATCATTTCTTATATATAAATAGGACAATGATAGCGGCCGCCCAACATGTAGCATTGGGCGTGACCCCTATTGTATTTGATAATTTTTTTAAAAAAATTTTTTAGCTTTCTTAATTATTAAGAAAAAAAAAATTTATAATTTTATAAATAGTCACTTCTTTAATCATTAAAAAAAATATATATATATATATCTGAGCAATATCTTTGAATGATAACATTGAGGGGGCTATGTATAATTTTCTTATATATATATATATTTTTATATATATCTTTTTGTAAGATTCCATATAATTGTAAGAAATTTAAAAGATAAATATTATGTGTGAGCTTCAATGGGTTTGTCACGCCTTTTTGTCATCCTTAAATTATGAATGATAATATATGACACGATTTATAAATCAAACATGAATAAGATTTGAAATTAGTAAGTTTGAGTTTTATGTTAACAAGTTCAGGTCAAAATGAGTTGACTCGTTAAAATATGATTTATAAACAGGTCAACAACGAGTCAATCGGCTTAACACAAAATCAACCTATTTTGACCCATTTAGAATTTATTTTAAAATTAAAATTTTATTAATGTTAAGTTGTAATATGGTATTTCTTAATATGTTTATATTTTTATTGTTTTTATTATTGTGATTGCAATTTTAGACCTATACTCATATTTGTTATTATATGGTTTGTAATATTGGTTTTATTTATATATACATATATATTAAAATTTGAAAAAAATTAATATATAATTTTAAGATATTGTGGTTCTTAATAAACATAGATTTTAACTTTTATATGAAATTATGTTAATAAATTCAAATGAGTTATGCATTTTAGTTCAACCCATTTACATGAAACAAACGAGTCTAAATGAGTCGTATTGTGTTAACATATTTTTAATTAATTATTAAACGGATTGAAATGGGTAACACGATATGATCATTTATCTAAATGAGTTGGGTTAGAGTTTGGAAGTTTAACGAGTTAGGTTCGAATTGACCTATATAGTCGAATGTTCATAACTTGACACGACATGAACATGATCCGAAAATACAATTTGTCACCCCTACATTAATCAGAACAAGACTATGGATTAATAACAACTCTTTTTAAAATTTTTATTTCTTAATATGCTATTTAGAAGTCAATGTGTAAATATGTCATTTTGTGAGGTTTACTATAATCATAAATAATTAAATGACAAATACTAATTCAAATTGATGTAGCAGGTTTTCATATCGACGGTGTATTTCATATATCGATAAACATGTTTGTAAATAATTGTTTTCTTTAATTATTTATTTTCATATCATATGAAGTAACGTGGAAACAAAAGCTCATTCATGCATATTTGTAAGTCTACTAAATGGGATGAACAATTAGGTAAATTCTAAAAATAATATTTGTAATTATAGAGTACACAAATGTCATACATTCATTTTAAAAAATATGAATACATATAAGATTCATATAAAAATATTAATTTTTTTAATTGTAATTCTTATTATTTTTCAAGAGAAATGTTAGATACAGTCATTTATTGTTTGAGTGCTACGTACTCTTTTTTAAAAAAATAAATAATAATTGCAGTCAGAAGTGTAAAAACGACATGTAATTATTTTGAAAAAAATAAATTTATACAGAACTCATATTATTTTTTTTCAAAATGAATGAGCAGTATTTGTATATTATATAACTGCGCCTATCATTTCTCTCCTTTTTTTTTTTTTTTTTTTTTTTTTTTTTTTTTTTTTTTTTTTTTTTTCTTTTGGCATATGGTGGGCCTCAAATGGCTTCTATCCCCAGATTGTGGAGTTGGCTTTGGTTGTGACCTAGAAATGGATTATCCTCTTCGAATTTATTCATCTCTTTAGTTAATTGGAAAGGTTTTTTTGTCGGATTATTTATATTATCAGCCATTAAAAAGAATTATTTCTTAGATATTGCAACTTTCTTTCGGTTTTGATGGAACTCAAGTGCAGTATAATTACACACCAAAAATCAATGGTAAAGGATTGATTACCTGTCATTTTTGGGAAGCGACAGAATGCCAAGACCCACGTTATTTTGCTTTGATTTCGGTTTTTTTTTTTATTTGGTTGATGGAAAAGCCAACTGATCTTTTGTATCTAAATGCACTGTTGGACTGCGTGATTCCACCGCAATTGACCTTATTTATCTTTTTTTTTTTTTATGATTTAGAAAAATATTCATTTGTAAGATCTTTTTTTTTAAATTTCAATATACCTAGATGTGTCTCCAAATTTTTTCTTATTATCCCAAAATTTTGTATAATTTTTATATATTATCTATTTTCAAGGACGTAACTTTATCAAAATTAAATTACAACTAAGTTTAGGAGAAATAATAAACTAACTAGTATGGACCCTAAAGTTTTTTGCTATACAATATTAGATTTTTTAATATGGAATTTATAGTGAAAATATAAGAAAAATCATTTAAGGTTAATGATCTATATGAAAAATAGTTGAGAAATTTTATCCTTTATATTTCATTGAGTAAGAAAAAATTTATTTAAGGTGGTCTCAATTATAACATTATATGTTTAATGTGACATGAAAATATCTAAATTTTATATGAAACTTGAGAAACTAGCTTACATACTAGAATGAAAAATGGTATTCTAAAATATCACTTGATAGCTTCTAGGTAAAATTTATATTTGATTTATAATTTTAAAAAATATTGGACCTTAAAAAAAAATCTTAAAATTTATAAATAGATGTATCTTGATGTGTTATGCTAGACTGTTAAACTTTTTTATTATAAATTGATTTGAGGTGCCAATTTTAGAAAAATGATTAGTACAGTTTTAAAGTGTACATATCTTACGTGGTTCTTTTTAAAAAAAAAAAAAAATAGGCACAACTAAGAGTCTTAGACCCACCTGGAAAAAACGCTTATTTGCTTTCATGACTAAAATTTAAAATTTTGAAAACCTTTCATCTCATTATTACAATTTTTTCAAATTTCAATACAAAATAAAAATAAACAATTCAAATTTTTTAAATTTTGAAACAAAAATAATATTAAAAAATATATTCTAACAATATTTTATTCAACTTTTTAACTTTAATTTTAACTCATCTCATCTCATCTCATCTCTGAAAATAAACTAGAGTTGATCATACTTTTTTTAAATAGACTACATCAAATTTGTATACTAGACTCTATCGAGTTTAGCACGGTTAACGATGGACATTATTTTTCAGATTTAGCTCAAAAAGACAAATATGGTGGTTTTTGTGGGGGGTGGGGGAAAAAGGACTTGAATTTAAGAATTTTGAATTTTTGATATAATTACAAGGTTCTCATATGATATTGTCACCGAACAAAAGACATGAATTCTCATTTTGGAAGTTGGCACAACTTACCAAAGCTATAGATTTTCCAAGACATTGTCATATGTGTTGAATAAAATATTATTTTTTAATATTATTATTATTTTAAAATTTAAAAAAATTAAATAATTTTTTTATTTTTTATAAAATTTTTAAAAAATTATAATAATAAAATAAAATAAGATGAATTAAAAATATTTTTATATCTAAACGTGACCGGAGGATATAATGAATCAACGACCAATATCATTTTGACAATGTCAACCTTTGAGATGCTTTGCAAAAAGCAGAAATCTTCATAGTTCTTTGTCTTTGTACAGCATACAAACACAATTGCCTGTCAATTAGGTACCACCTGGCATTACCCTAATTTTTGGGACCCAGCAAAAAGTGCCATTTGCCTCAATGGCCAGGGTGGGCCAACTTTTCTTTGACTTTTTCTTCTGGTGGCCAAACTCAAATTAAACCCATTTCCTTTTCACGTTACCCACATCAAAATTATTGGGCCATTTATCCATTTCAGGCCTCCCCTCCCTAGTTCCTAAAACCTACCTAGA
The DNA here is from genome assembly GCF_004785595.1 of Juglans microcarpa x Juglans regia. Lineage (NCBI taxonomy): Eukaryota > Viridiplantae > Streptophyta > Magnoliopsida > Fagales > Juglandaceae > Juglans > Juglans microcarpa x Juglans regia. The sequence goes on from NC_054607.1 coordinate 7,287,814, forward strand.
GCCCACAATTTTTCACTTTGTATTTGTTTAATAAATAAAAATAAAAATAATTCATAAATTTTTTTTACAAAATCATTAATTTTTAGCAAGTTAGAAGGTACATAAGTCTGATTTTGATATAATCTTCTTATGAAAATTAGAGTGAGGATAGTGATAAAAAATTATAGATACAACTCATTTTATAATTCTATTTTAAATAGGAGCAATTTAATTTAAAAAAAAAAATAGGAGAGATTTTATAAAACAAAGTTATAAGAATAAAAAAAAAAAATGATACTCGCAGTTCTAGATTGTGTAAAGTCCAAGCAAGTACTCTTTTAAAAAAAGTGAGTACATCCAAGACTTCTGTGATTTTTTTTTTTTTAATGTTAACCTTATTTATTTTTTAATAAAAATACGCGAGACTCGCACGTTTTAAAACTGTATGTATTAATTTTTACAAAAATATCATTCATTCAAATCGGAATTATAAAATAGTTGTAACTTCTATCCTTTCCACTACCAAGTGAGTCTATATAACTTCTTATCTTGAAGGAAAAAAAAAAAAACCCCCACTGAATTAACACCATTGATGGTAACCCAATTATGATTTTCAACCATATCATGTTCATCCTATTTTGGAAAAATGAAAAACAAAACTATATCATAATCATATTCTGGAGTTTATTAAATATTACGTCCGCCCAACCAATCATGATGAAAAAAAAAATAGAAAAAAGAATACCCTGGTTGAGTGGTAAAGCAGCTGAGCCACAAGTTTTCTTTTGGTATCAAAATAATAAGAAGAGAATGAAAACAAGGCAGTGGAAGAGAAGTTTGGCATTATTTGGGCACAGGAGGCATTAGCAAGCTGTAAGATTCATTCATATGCAAGTTGTTCCCATCAAAAAGTTGCTGTTAAACAGTATTTTATTCAGAAACCAACGTAACTCACCAGGTAAGCATAGCACTACTTATTATTTATTAACTACTTGTTCTTCTTCCTAGATTATAAGTGCATCCTCTTTCAAAAAAATTATTTTAATAAGTCTTGTATTTTTTTTTTTTATAAATTTATATGGGATTTACACTCTAAACTTATACAAATTATTTTAAGGGAAATGTTGCATCCTATGAAAGCTATCCAATTCTTTTCTTTTTTTTTTTTACTTAATTGTTAAGAAAATGATTTTAAATGAATTTGTAAATTTTTTTTTCTTTATCTTTTTAAAAAAACTTTCTTTTAAAAAAATATAAAATAAAATTGTGTACCATTTTATATATATTTTTTTATAGAAATTCTCAAAATCACCTCTAGGAAGTCTTAGCAGTCCCCTTATTTCAAAAAAGTGTTTAATAAAAATAGATTTCTTATCATTTAAAGGACTTGGAAGTTACGTAAGTACGTGGTTAGAAAGGCAGAAGGCAAAGACCCTCGTGGGAGTATTAACCGGAGTTGTTGGATTGCAATGGGACTTTGACTGTGAAGATATATGTACATTTTCACAGTACTATAATGCCTACTCTCACCTTTAAAACAACTGGCTTCTTCGTCACCTTTACTGTCATGTCCCACGGTCGGTCGGTAACCATTCACCGGTAACCATTCTTTCTTTCCAACCTCACAATCGCTCTGAAACCAAGTGGCCAAAATCTCATCTTTCCAGTTTCTTTTATCTCTTCCCCTTACCTTCAGCGCAGAATATCCACCGGACAGAGAAAACAAAAATCGAAGAAAAACGAAGGAAAAAATAAAAATAAAGAGAGCAAACGGGAAACGAAAACATCACCGTCACCATCATCAACATCAAACATCATTCTCTCTCAGTACTCCACTCAGTCACACAATCAGTAACCCCCCGTCTCTCTCTCTCTCTGCTAGCTGTTTCCGGGTGATGCTAGCTGGGAATTGAATCTAAACACAGAGAAGAACCCTAGAAAAATTAATGGCTGTTCTAATCCACATTCCCCATATCGCCCCTTTAACTCTGCTCTTTTTGCTGCTGCTCCTATCCCACGCACCTCTGCCCATCCTCGCCTTGAACATTACCACCCTGCTCTCTTCCTTCCCGGAGCTATCCTCCTTCGCATCCCTCATCTCCTCCACCAATATCTCCTCCGATTTCTCCCACCGTACATCTGTAACTCTTCTCGCCGTCCCCAACCCTTACGTATCGTCGTCTGACGTCCTCACGCGCCGTCTCTCTTCCACCTCCCTCGCCGACGTCCTTCGCTACCACGTCCTTCTGCAGTACTTCTCCTGGTCTGACCTCCAGAAGATTCCTCCCTCCGGCGTCCTCGTCACCACCCTCTTCCAGACCACCGGACGCGCTACCAGCAACTACGGCTCCGTCAACATCACCCGCAACCCTACTAGCGGCGTTGTCTCGATCAACTCCCCGGAGCCTTACTCCCCTTCAAACGCCACCGTTCTCTCCCTCGTCAAAACCCTTCCCTATAATGTCACCATCTTGGCCGTTAATTCCCTCCTCGTCCCCTCCAACTTCGATCTCATGGCCTCCGAGAGCCACCCGACCCTGGGGCTGAACATCACCAAGGCCTTGATCGACGGCCACAACTTCAACGTCGCAGCATCGATGCTGTCGGCCTCTGGCGTGGTGGAGGAGTTCGAGGCCGACGAGGGCGGGGCTGGGATAACGCTCTTCGTCCCTGTGGACACCGCTTTCGCCGATCTTCCGGCCACCGTGAGGCTTCAGTCTCTCCCAGCAGATAAGAAAGCGGTGGTCTTGAAGTTCCACGTGCTCCACTCCTACTATCCATTGGGTTCTCTGGAGTCAATTGTGAACCCGGTCCAACCCACATTGGCCACAGAGGCCACGGGGGCCGGGAGCTTCACACTCAACATTTCTAGGATTAATGGGTCTGTCGCGATCGATACTGGAATCGTTCAGGCTTCGGTGACTCAGACCGTATTCGATCAGAACCCTGTGGCAATCTTCGGTGTCTCGGAAGTGCTATTGCCGAGGGAGATCTTTGGTAAAGGTCCTATGGGAAATCCCAAGCCTGGAAGCACCGTAATGTACGGTGCTCAACCGCCCGATAGCGCTCTCTCGCCGGAGAACTCTCCGGGACTGAATAACCCGCCCTCACATCTGTCGTCTCCACCTGGTTTCCGTGAAGATATCACATCAGGAGCTGCCACCGGTAATGTTGGTGACCTACGGAGCTTGGTACTCGCTGTGTGTTGTATAGCATTGAATGTAGTTGTATGAGATTAATTATTTTTCCTCATAATTATTGATTTTTTTTTACACGGTGAATTGAATTGGCAAATTGGGATATGCATAACCAGCTCCCCTTCCCTCTTTTCTTTTCAATTTTTCCTTATTGAATGTCAATTGTGTTAATGTTTGAATAATATATATATATATATATATATAAAAGGCAGCAATTTTGTTTCAACTTTCCGGGATATGAAGCTTTGTTGTTCATTCTGTTGTACCCAGATAAACTTTAGCTCTGTTATTGCAAATTTTCTCTTTGCAGTCTGGACTTTTGACTGCTAATCTCTCCTTTTCTGACCTACTTTCGTGCAGTAACCGATAAAAAAAGGTCGTAACTGGTGAGAAATAAGTGTTCAACCCCTTAAAAGCAGTTTTAACAGAGATGGGGTTTCAACGCGTTTGACCCCCAGATGCAGGAAATTCTGCAGTTTTCTCGGAAGAGTTGAAGAAAGTTATGATAAAGCTCCATCCTTTGCCATACTAGTTTTAATTCGTTTCTCACAAAAATACATATCCCTTTGGCACAATTCAATTCGATTTGATTGTGGTTTATTATAAGATTAGGGCTCCTTTTTGTCTGTGGGAAAGAGAGAGAAACAAAGATAATGGGTTTCGAGTTTTATGAGAGATTGAAGTTATCAACGACCAAACACAGCCTGCAGTTCCGAGGCTGTCGAGCGCACTGCATTAATCCATGCCTCAGTTGCTGTCACGAACCACTTGGCTTGAACTGTGTTGAGTCTCGTCAAAATCACAGGAAATGGTGGGCACTTTGTCAAAATGAATAGGGCACAATCCATGGATGCCCTTTGGACGATGATGGGCCATGGCAATTTGCTGTGCTAATTTTTATTTTTAATTAATTAATCGATGGTAGGGTAAAGTAATTAGTGAAGAGAAAATGGGTGACAGATGGCATGCTCCTCCTGTGGCCCCACAAATGGACGGTCATGATCCTGGACAAGTTCGAAAGCCGCTGTTCTTTCCGCGCACGATGTTTATTGGACTGTCACACCCACGAGACAGTGTACGGTCAGATCTATTGTTTTGACTTTTGAGTACTCGGATCAGATGCATGCCACCTCGTTGGGTTGTCTGTCCATTTGTTTAGATTTCACCAGAGCAAGCGCGGGTCCCGGACCCAGTAGCTTTGAAAATTGAAACCCTCTTTGAGTCTCTGGTACCAAAAGTTGGAGAAAGTTGATCGGTAAAGCCAGATTAGGCGGATGATAAGATCTTCCTTGATCTCTTTCAAGGAGATCAATAGAAGTGGTGAAGAATCTTGCTTTTGTTTTTCATCCTCCCCTTTAGATAGACGGGAATAAAATTTTATTTTTTAATATTATTATTATTCTGAGATTGAAAATAGTTGAATTATTTATTGTATTTTGTGTGAGAATTTGAAAAAATTATAACAATGAGATGAAATAAAATGAGATAAAAACTTTCACTATCCAAATAGGGCCTACGGATAAAAGTTACAATAATAGGAGTTAAAAATTGAAGAATTATTCTTATTGCAGTCCCTAAACGTTTCATTACAGGGAACACACCGATCATCCTTAGACATAATGAACTTGAGTTTTAGAAAGAAAAGTGACGAGGAACTCGCCCAGCGAAGGAACAAACTAGTGATTCGCCTAGATTAAATCGTCCCCCTTGCGCCCAGATGAAATCGCCCAGCTCGTGCCCAGATGAAATCGCCCAGCCCGTGCCCAGATGAAATCGCCCCATACCCAAATGAAATAAACCAAAGCAGTCCCCCTCACCCCACGGTTCCAGTTCAAGCAACCGAGCTCCACTATTGTTTAAATTAATCACCCAAACTCCACATTTTAAACCCACTATTGTTTTGTAAAACCCAAACTCTACATTTCAAACCCACTATTAGGCTTTAAAGACATAGATTAAAATGAAGAAAAGTGATCAAAATAATATGAAATGGGAAAAAAAAAATCTTGAGGAAAACAATGGAAGAATGGAGTTGTGCTTTGCGTTAATACTGGCCAAAGAGGTTGTAGAAACCTTGAGGAACACCTTGAGAAAAATAGTGGGAAGCTACTGGGGTGCACGCAAAGGCCAAAACCATATTCCAGTTTCAAATGTTTTAGTTTAGGTTGTAGAAGAAAGAGGGGTAATGTAGTCAATTCAAACCTAAAAATGAGGACAATTTAGTCCTTTCATATATTGGGTTTACAATATAGTCCTCCTTAGAGAACTGTAAATAGCACGGCTCAAAATTGAAATCCCATTTAACATCTTGAAAACAAATATTACCTTGTACTAAATAAAAGTAATTCCCAAGATATCCTAAGGGTAATTTTCTGTAATTTTTTTACTTGTGATTTTTGTAACGCCTTAAAAGAAAGTCCAAGTTACATGACTTATATTTTAAAATGACTAGTCAATAATATAGCATTATAAAAAGTAAAAATTTCTCATTTTTTAACAATGTGAGATCTCACACACCACCCACTCTTATCATTTATAAAAAATGAGGTATCACAATCTCTTCTCATTATATTCTCAACATCCTTGTTGGGCGAGTCCGTCGTAGGTGGCATAGCTCAAGTCCTACATTTTTGTTGGAATAGACTCTGATACCATTTGTAACGCCTCAATAGAAAGTTTAAATCATATGACCTATACTCCAAAAGCACTAATCAATAATACAGTTGAAGTCCTATTAAAATATTATAAAGAGTAAGAATTTCATTTTCCTAAGTAATGTGAGATCTCATATATCATCTACCTTTATCACTTTTTTTTTAAGGAGGAAAAATCCTCCAATGAAGAATACCTTTTAAAAAAAATGAGCAAAGCAACCTTATTACAATCAAATAGTAAAAAAACTTTTCTATATCCCCAAGAAATCTAACTCGTGTAACTCTCAAATGGCAAAAAAATCTCATCTATAGCGCCGAAGATAGCCTAGGAACTTATGCCTTTCATAAGTAAGGCAAACCAAGTTTATTAGTGCGTAAAATACCCTTAAGAAGAAGTGGAATACCCATTTGTGAATACCATACATTAGCACAATCACTACTCCCCATCCGGGCAAGAAAATCAGCCGCCGCATTTCTTTCTCTGTAGATATGTTAAACCAGAAAGTTTATCTACTTTTATCACTTATTATAATGAGTTATCACAAAAGGCCGCTACTATGAAGGTGGTTTTCTTCGACTGCATAATAATTCATCAACATTAATTAGTTAGTAGTTGAGGCAGTCGTTGAGAAATTCGTCCCTCGTATCTTTGTTTTGATGATAGAGCATATAGGGGTATCTGCATGAAACTCTTGGCAAAAAGGGACAACAATTTCTATAGCAGAAGAATGCAGCAACGTGTGCTATCCATGAGCATAAGTGACGACGCCTGTGACCAACATGGTAATCAAAATGTGAGGGTGAGACACCTAATTGCGTGTGTGACTGTGACATAACAGGATCAATACAACAACTTGCTACCATTTAGAAGTCATTCACTTCAAAAAGTAGGGGTGTGCATCTGGACCTTTTTTTTTTTTTTCCAGTCCGGTCCGGAACCCGGAATTCCGAGTGTATCCGGGTGGTTATCCTCCCGGATTACACCCGGGAGGGTGAGAAGAATCCGGATCCGGTTACGGATCTGGTTCTGTGACCCGGTTATCTGTAACCGGGTTATTTAAAAAAAAAAAAAAAACCGCCCCACGCACAAAATCCCTAGCTTCAAATCCCTTATGCCTTTCTGAATCATTTCTCTTCTCCGTTCTCTTCTCCTACTCTCTTCGACGCAGTGTCTCTTTTCCTTTCTTTTCTCCTACTCTCTTCAACGCAACGTTACTTCTCCTTTCGAATTCCTTTGCAGTTTGCGCATTTGGGAGAGAGACATGGAGGCTACCATCCAACATTTTTGAAGTCTAAGCTCGTAAGATATATTTCTCAAGCCCTTCTCTACTATGTCATCTCTCTTTCTCTACTCTGTTAGTTTCTATACGGTATGGTCATCTCTCTTTCTCTACTTTGTTAGTTTCTATAAATGATGGGTTTCAGGATTGTTGATTATGAGTGTTGGGTTTTTTTTGTAAACGATTTGTGTTTTTTTTTTTTTTTTTTTTTATGTATGATATGAGTGGTTGTTTCAAATGGGGAGGGTTTGTTTCTGGTTTTGGGGAATTAACCAAGGTTTTTGTTTCATGTTCTCCCATTTTCGGAATTTACTTTATTACAAGTTAATTTTAAATTTGTTTCTATCATTTTCAAGTGCTTGCAAAAATATATGACAAACTAGAGCATTATTTGCTGAAAACTACTTAAGTTACACGTAAAAGGGAGAGGAAAAAATGACCAAGTTATGTGTAAGGTAAATGCCATAGCCCACCTAGGTAGAAGTTGAATGCTCATCATATAGGTTTGGTTGTATGGTTGAGAGCCTTGGGAGTGGAAACTTACATGATAGTGAGACCACTATTAATTCAATCTACAAACATGCTCATCATTTTTCCTTATGTATCCACCAAGTGTTACAAAGACACTTGGATACATCTAGAGAGTAATCCAAATATCCAAAAATTGCCTAGTCAATACAGAAAAACCATTTCGTGTTACACCAGTCAATATCCATAAATATCCATAAGCTTAGAGAGTTTAAAATATGCAATTATGTTGGCTCTTTTTGTAGAGGGAACATTATAATAATTTCAATAAGGAGAATAAAACAGGGGAAGAAAGAACAGCAAGGAAAATATTGTGTTAAGCAAAATTCATATGGAATCTTATAAAAGGAATCATGGGAAATGAAAAGGGAAAAAAAAAGAGTCGGTTCCTGTCCATTTATATGGTCTTGACGTGTAAGTGGTAACTCTTAATTGCAATTTATTTGAGTTGGGGCAGTTTGTGACAGTACTTATGCTAATTAGAATGGTCTAATAAGTTGTATATCATAAAGGTGATGGTGATCTCTCTCGAGTCACTTCACATTAATCAACTATAATTTCCTTATAAATATAAAAGCACATGATTAATATTCTTCTTATTGACCCAACAATTATGTATATAGTGTGCACACACACTTACCTCTTTTGTACATTACATTGAACAATACCCTATTTCAATCCTGTTAATGTTGGCTCTTTTTTTGAAACATTTATATTATTTTCTTTTTCTAAGGAGATATTTTAATATGTAGTCGTACTCATTTGGCTATCACGTTAGTTGTTGGTTTGATTTTTATTATATTTATTTATTTTCTTATGTTTAAAACAGATGGAAGGTAGTTTTAGTTGTAGCGTTGGTGGATCAACGCCTATTTCATTGGGCATGGAGGAAAACACTAGTCATTTAGTGCCTTCCTCTATGAATACCCAAAACCCCACACCATCTCTCCCCCCCAAAGTCAAAAAGAGCCAAGAAGGCTACAAACCAATCTCATGTATGGGATCATTTTACAAGGATTGAACCTGTTGATCCCATTGCACCTAAAGCTCAATGTAATTATTGCTTTAAGATTTATGGATGTCATTATAAAAATGGTACTTCATCAATATCACACCACTTAAGATTTTCTTGTTCGAACTCTCCCATTAGCGAGAATAAAAATCTTGGGAATGATAAATCACCATCACACACTGGAGTCAGGATGGATGGTAAAGGATCTAGTCCTCAAGTCTTAGGACAATATGATCGTGAAAAATTAAAGGGAATGATTTCCAATTTGTTTATCCAGTGTGAATTGCCATTCAAGGTTATAGAGTATCCGGCATTTGTTAAACTTTTAGGTTATTTAGAACCTAGACACACATTACCATCCCGAACCACCTTCCAAAAAGAGTGTATTGGTTTATACAAGGAGGAGAAGCAAAGGTTGAAGGCATTGTTGAGCAGTCAAAGAGTTTGTTTGACCACCGATATATGGACATCGGTACAAAACAAGAATTATATTTGTGTTACATGTCATTATATTGATCAAAGTTAGGTATTACACAAGAAAATTATAATGTTTTTTAAGATTCCGAATCATAGGGGTGAGACCATTGCTTGGATGTTAGAGTCTTGCTTGGCGGATTGAGAGATTAACTGCTTTTGTACGATCACCGTGGATAATGCCTTCTCTAATGATGTTGCTATTGATCATGTGAGGAGGAACATAAGAGATAATGAGTTCACAATTTTGGGAGGCGAGTTCATACATGTGCGATGTGCTGCACATATTTTAAACCTCATTGTATGTGATGGTTTAAAAAGTATTCATGATGCTGTAAATAAGATCAGAGAAGCAGTAAGATTTGTAAGGTCCTCACTGGCAAGGCTTGATATGTTTAAAACATGTGCAAATGAGCTGAATATTATGTGTGAAAAAATGGTGTGTCTAAATGTTCCTACTAGATGGAACTCAACATACCTAATGCTTAGTATTGCTAAAAAATACGAAAGAGTTTTTGTACTAATAGGAGTGAAGGAGTTACAGCTTTTGGCGCCTCCGTTTGAAGATTGACAAATGGCTTATATTTTTATCAAGTTTCTAAAAGTTTGTTATAATGCCACTTTGAAAATCTTTGGCTCATTATATGTGACCTCTAACATGTTATTTCAACAAATTTATACAATTGAGAACACTTTGAACAACATGGGTCAGAGTAAGGATGATATGCTGATGAAGATGGCTTCTACTATGAAACTTAAGTTTGATAAATATTGGGGGAAAATGGATAGGATGAACATGATTGTTTATGTAGCTTTTGTCCTTGACCCTCGATATAAGATTACAGCCTTGTCATATTGGTTAAAAAGGTGCAAAGGGGATGAATGCGGAGATAGGATTGAGGCCAACGTAAGATTGCTCATGAATCGTTTGATTGAGCAATATTACAAGTTTAATGGGCTAGGTAGTGGAAGATCAAATATGGCCCATAGAAGTTCCTCAAGTATTATTGGTGAAGACCTGGACTGTGAAGATTTTGATACTGCTATAGAGCAATATCTTGAGAAGCAAAACAGTTCAGTACTTAGCTCGGATATGGATAGGTATTTGTCGGATGTGATTGAACCAAAAGTACCCGAGTTTAATATTTTGGATTAGTGGAAGAAGAACTCATTTAGATATCCCATCCTTGCGGAGATCGCACGTGATGTATTGGGCATCCCTATTTCCACCGTTGCATCCGAGTCCGCATTCAGCACCAGTGGATGTGTAATAGATCCATACCGAAGTTCATTAGCGTCGAAGACTGTCCAAGCACTAATTTGCACGCAAAATTGGTTGACTTGTGAACCACTTAGTTCTTGGGAGATGGAGGAGCATGTAGAACGCGTTGACATCGAAGGTAAACACTTTTATTTGTTAAATTTGATTTTTTATTATTAATTTATCCATTTTAACTTAACCTCTACATTTTTTTCTGCTTAAGGTAACCATTTTCCTTCAACTTCAGCAACTTAAGTAACTCCAACTTCAACTTAATATGCTTGTGATGTTGGAAGTAAGAGAAGGATGACTATTACAAAGAGGTGAGGTAGTGAACTTTTAATGGTGCCCACTCTGGTGTGAGTGTTTCTGATCTGGTTGTTCCATAGGTATGATGCCCACTCAGGTGGAGAACAGAGAACATATTGCTGCTGTTACAGAAGATGGAGAGCTATATGGATGGGGCTGGGGCCGATATGGAAACTTGGGCTTGGGTGATAGAAGTGATCGCTTGGTTCCTGAGAAAGTTTCTGCCATTGATGTATGTTGAAAATTTGGTATCGCTTATTTCGTACGTACTGTGTCAAAGCATCAAACTTCATTATATTTATTCTAGAAAAAAGTTACTTTTTTTTGTTTGTGCTAGGCTGTACCATTGGCCACTTTTTTATTTATATTTGATGTTTTTATGAGAACATTTGATACAAGATATAAGCTGACTTAGATATGGACTTCGTTTTTGTACTTAAATTCAAGTTGTCTGAAATTTTCTTGAATTGTCTGAAAATATTGCAAGTTCTCTTGTTCATGAATAGTTGATAGATGATAGTAAAAATCACTTTGACATTTTAGGTTGTCAATGGCATATCCTTGCCCATATCATGACATGGGTACAATATTATTACTAATTTTCTCTGTGATGGAAACTTGATAACCATCTATTTCGATTCAAGAGTAGATGTCAAAGTGATTCTTGCTACAAACAGGATTGAAAGTCAATTTGTTATGACTAAGGATGAATTTTCTGGAGCTGATATAAAAGCAATTTGCACTGAAGCTAGCTTGCTTGCTTTAAGAGAACGCAGTATGAAGCATGTTATACAGATTAAGGTAAATTCTTTAAGGTAAATTCTTTAATTTCCAGGATAACTATTCCAAATGGGTTGTTGCTTTCTTTAATTTCAAAACTTGCAGCTATACACACTTCTATCTACAATATACAGCATAATTTGCTTGTGATGTGGTATATACAGATGTGCCTGAAGGCTCTTTATCATTAGAGAGCACACTCTTCTATCAACACCTTAATATGTTCAAGGTTAGTAACTCTATGGAATGTCATTACCTCAAAGCGAATGGTGTAATGGTTGCTGAAATAATTAAAGTTAAACTGGTTGTTTGGGATGGGATTACCTTCTCTGTGCAGTATATATAAAAGAAATGAAAAGCTAAATGAGCATGGGAGGATCTAACAATTCTTTTCGGTTCCTTCCCTTTCAGGACTGTGAGAGGAGAGCCATAGCTAAGCAAGTAAGATCATGTTGCTTGGAGTTTCAAGATGTAAAGACTAATAAATTTTGATCTTTGTAAATTTATTTCTTTTGTTCTTTATAAATTTATGTTTTAGTTTAATTAGTTGTGATGTATTATTATTTCTTTTGTTCTTTGTAAATTTATGTTTTCATTTAATTAGTTGTGATGTATTATTATTTCTTTTGTTTTTTGTAAATTTATGTTTTGCATTGTGATGTAACAACAATATTATTTATTTTGCATTTTTATTTACTTTGTTTGTTAATTTATTATCAGAATTTTTTTTTTTAAACTAAGTGCTATAAAAACATTTTTTTAAGTTTTAAAGTATTTTTTTAAAAAAATAAAAAATTAAAACCGGATTTATCCGGTTATAACCCGGATCCGAATTAAATCTGGATATCCGGTTATCCACCCAGATTAAATCTGGATTAATCCGGGCGGATAATCGCCCGGATTTTAGCATCCGAATTCGGATCCGGTTATGGCCGAATATCCGGATCCTGATCCAGTTGAACACCCCTATCAAAAAGGGCTGTAAACCAAAATATTTTTACAGAGCATGTGGCTACCCACAGGATGGATGGTGGAGATGGCCGATGGTGGAAGGGGGACAAAGGTGGGGGTGAAGATGTAGATGAATGAAATATCTAGGGGTATGCATCTAGATTGGATTTTTTTTTTCTAGTCCGAAACTCGAAAATTTGGGCGGTTATCCGTCTAGATTGGACCTAGTTTTTCGTAACTAGGTATATAATTTTGTTTCAAAATGACGACGTTTTAAATATAAAAAAAAATTATAATTATAAAAACTAGAGTTAAAAAAAAATTAGAGTTAAAATTGGATACCAGTTACAATTCGGATATCCGGTTCTAAAACTGGATACCTGCTCGAGTTGTAATCGATTTTATCTGGGCAGGTTTCCATCCGGTTTTAAAAATTCGTGTACAAATCTGGATCCGGATCCGGATGCATACCCCTAAAAACATGTAATGAATTGGTGGACCAAGAGCTATAGATTTAGCAATTGATAACTTGAAAAATAAGAAAAAAAATTATCATTAAAATCTGTGATGTTTCTTTTGATTTTCAAGCCATAAGTTAAAGAGAGATTCAGTTTTAAGGTATACAAGTCTCGTGTATTTATTTTAAAAAAAAGTAAGATCCTTCATTAAAAAATTAATTTTTTCATGTAAATCCAAATTTATCTACTTTTTTAAAAAAGAATGCGTATAACTTTTATATATATATATATATATATCCTAAAACTAGAAATATTATTTCTCTAAATTAAAAAGTAACGCTAGATACGTGAGTAAGCAGTTTAAGGTGTTGTTATAACAATTTTTTTAAGGCAAAGTGCAAAGACTTGGGATGTGCACCTCAATGTTGAGCCCATTTGCATATTACATATAAGCCCATGTAAACATAGACATGGCTATAGTCTATTGACATGCATATTATATATATATATATATATATATATATATATATAATCTCACTCACACACCATATATGTTTCTTGTGGGCCTTTGGTGCTATAGCCCTTGCATGGCTATTGGCTCACATCTCAACCATCACTATCAGGAAAATTCTCTCCCAACGTTGCTTTCGATTTAGTTTAGCATAAGATAAAACTCTCTCTCATTATCCTATTAATTGCTGAATTTTCGACTTATTTTCCTTAATCATCACTTTCATCTATAATTACATTTGACTTTGTGTTCCTTTTGTTTGTTTTCTTGGTCAGATCACGCAAGAGACAAAGAGGGAAAACAGCCTAGATGCATGTGAATTTGTCCTCCTGCTTTTATCTTCTCTTTTGGTCCATCAAACTACTCTTTGCCCTTTTTCTCGTTACTTCCATTCACTTTGTTAGGTAAAACTTACAAATCTTGATGATCAAATCAGTTTTTTTAAGTTTGATTTTAATTTTTTAAACCACGAAATGATTTTACAAAAACAAATTCATAAACTGACATAACTTCGTATGATCATACGTTAAATTTACTTTACAATAAAAGTAATTTTACAATCTAAAATATTATATATATATATATATATCAAGTCACGTTAGTTTGTAAGATTACTTTTATGTGATCTTTTTATTTCTAAAACATTTCTCGTTTTGAAAAGTTAAGATTAAAATGGACAATTAATCTAAACGTAGAAATGACTCAAGGAAAAAATTGCAGCTGAGTGGATGAGACATGACCAAGTACTCTTGGTGCAATCCAGCAACAACCTGCATTATGCTGTGGTTATTGAGTTCGGTTGTGGGAAAATGTTGGTCAATAAATGTAGGTTACGCGTTCAAGTCCCGTATCGAATAATGCTACTGATCTTTTATTTGTTTTATCATGATCTTGAGCCATATTACTTATCTGATACATTTTAAGCAGTTTTGTATGTCAAACTGTTAGATGGAAAATCACTTAAGATGTGTCACGTTAACCATTGAAAAATGATAAACACACATCATTTTTTACAATATGTTACACAATCATGTTTTAAAATGAAGGGTAGTTTAGTAAAATATTGTATAAAAGTAACATCACTTTACGAAAATAACTTTACTTTAAAATATGTGTTGTGAAATATATTATGAAATGTATTGTATGGATATCATTACTCTTTTAAAACTCGAAGTCCCGATTTGAAATGGGATTGCTAGTCTTGGGCGCTTCTGGAACCAAACCATTATTAAAAATGAAAAACATTGAAAGTGAGAATTGGCTCTAAAGTTGGGGAATTTGAGCAAAGAAAAGGTATTATTACTCGTTGAAAAAAGAGAGATAGAGACTCATTCAAACTTTGAACTATATATAGCACAAGGATGGCGTTCTCATGACTTCCCTTAAACCCCGGATATCATACAGTGGAGATGATCACATTTTTTGCAAAAAAAAAAAAGAAAAAAAAAAAGAGAAAATTATCAGTTGACCATTTGCATGTATGGAATCATTCATGCAAGCCAAATGACAACAAAAGCATATTGACTACGTAGATGTTGGTTCAGAAATTTGACAAGTCCAAGTTTTGACACAAATCCATGCATTTTTCAGCACATAAGTGATGAAAGCATTGGATATATATGAGATCGAGATTTAGTCAACATGCAAGTTTTACCATACTACATAAATACAAAAGGGCAATACAATATATTTCAAATTAATCTCACATGTTACAATTTAAATATCTTAATATGCCAACCATTTAAATATAAAGTCACTCGAGATATACCATATATATTAATTTGTTTGAATAGAAGGGTCAAAATTCATTCGAAAAATAACATTATGCGATAAGGGAAAAATTAGTTTGCCGCCCCACTCTTACCGCTCCTTTTGACTGCTGGTCAATTTTTTTTTTTCACTTAGTGATTAAGGAAGTGATTTTAAATGTATTGATGTATTTTTTTATTTTTTAAAAATGTTTAAATGTATTAAAAAAATGTGAAAAGACAAAAAAAAACTACTGGGCAGTACAATAAGAGTGGGGCGGCTATGCAATAAACTCTATGGTTCCAAGTCTGACACATGACAATTAGCTGCCATGTGTTTTCATATTCCAAAACCCAATAGGGCCACATTTGGATAATGAGATGAAATAAAATGATTTTAGATGAAAGTTAAAAGTTAAATAAAATATTATTAAAATATTATTTTTTAATATTTTTATTATTTTGAGATTTGAAAAAGTTGAATTGTTTATTATATTTTGTGTGAGAATTTAAAAAATTTATAATGATAAGATGAAATGAAATGCGACGAAACTGTTTCTATATCTAAACAGGACTTATTAGGTTTTGGAATATGAAAACACATGGCAACTAATTGCATCGACATTACACATGCAGCACAAAATGGCATCCAACAAAATCAACGAGACGTTAAATGTGACTTCACAGCAAGCATTGTTGTCAAAGTTTGGCAATGTGGGAGGGGAGGTCCAAGATGTGCATATATGGCAAAAATGGTACATAGGGTCAGTGGTTTCCGACAACTTTTGGTTTCTATGTGCCATTGGGAAGTGGTAATACATGGTGGTTTTGGTGATGGCATGGCCACTGACAGTGACCCTGGTGGCTAATTAATTCCTTTTTTGAGTCAAGCTATCTGGATTGTGTTTGCTCAATGGCTGCCATTCTCTTCCTCTCCAGTTTAAAATACGAAAAATTCTACTTAAATAAAAGCGTACTTCATATGCTTCCATTTAGTTAAAATATGATTTGTTATTATGGTCATTCTATCTTAATGCTTAGTATGCAACGTATTTAAATAAAACAATAAAAATAATAAATCACATATTGATTAAGGCCTCATTTGTATTTAAAACTCACATCAATTCATCTCATATCATCATTATAATTTTTCTAAATTTTCACATAAAATATAATAAATAATTCAACTTTTTCAAATTTTAAAACAACTTTTCCAAATTTTCATATAAAATATAATAAATAATTTAATTTTTATTCTACTATTTGCAAACTATTTCAATCTATCTCAACTTTTTAATAAATGCGTGTGGTACTGTAAAACTTCCTTGTAACATTTCTCTTCCAGCTTATAGTATATCATATTATTATATCAAAGTCAATACTTTTTAGGGGATTCCAAGCAATATTAATCTTTTTATTCACTAATTGATCATGTTGATGGGTCAATGCATTGGATCATTATCTTAATTTCTTCTAGAAGCGATTAAAAAATGATCGTTCAATTCTTGTCCCTCAAAAGATGAATTTGGGTGTGCAAATCCTTTAGCTCAAGTTTCTTGGGTTTCATTACAATATTATCTCCCATAATGAAAGAAAAGAAATAAAGAAATTACATGTTAATAATTCGTATATTATGGGATCTTATTAATTATAAAAAGCTAAAAATATGATTTTTTTTTTATTAATTGATCATGTTGCAAGTACAGTGATTTTACAAGATCAAGATTCACATTACTTCTATTCTTATGTTATTAATGAAGTTCTTGTACTGCTAAAAACAATGTCGTGTCTCTCATTTAATGCTTTAGTAAGTAGTTTGATATAGTATATTAAATTATAAATTTATAAATTTATTTTTATTATAAAGTAGATTTAACGTATCAAATGAAGTCATATCAACTTATAAATTTATTTGTATGAAATTTTGTTAGGATTGCTTATCAAGAAAAAAAAAATCTTCTTTAAGTAATGTCTAATCGATAAATAGTATGCTACATTATATTATTATGTAAGGTTGAGCATCTTATAAAAAAGAAATACAGACAACGTTATTCTGTGTTCAAGTTGATGAGAGTCAATGCATCCAGCCACGATGTTTCATCTATAATTAGTGTTATTTAATTAAAATAATAATAATAAAAAAAAAAGTGTTGCAAATGACGTTTCTTAAGAAAAATTATGAATGTGATGGCCACTATTACTATATATTCAAAGCACACACTATGGAAGTCTCATGGCTTCATTCAATTATTTAAATATATCCAATATTTAATCTATATAATAATTTAGTCACTGATCATGATTTCGCCCAAGATTTTGAAATCTTCTGTTATATGTAATCAAGCGTGCGTTTACTAACAAAAATATTAAGTCATATAATTTTTAAATAGTAAATTAAGAATGTCATATGAAATCATATCAATTTATAAATTTAACATATCATATGAAGTTGAGTCAGTTTATAAATTTAATTTTTTGAAATTTTTTTTGTGACTGGAAGACGTCTATTAAATGTCTTGTTTACTTATTATTAAAGACTTGTCATGTAAAATTCCTTTTTCTACCAACCTACCTTTTATCATTATATCTTTGAGAGGCAATAAAGATCACATGCACCGTATAGCTCAATCCGAGCTATAATATATATATATATATATATATATATATATATATATATATATATATATGTGGTGGCTCTAAAGCCACCGTTGGAGCTCCTAGTTCATTTTTTTACATATATATTTTTTTTAAATAAAACATTATTAGAAAATACATCTTAATCATTAAGTAATAAATAAATAAATAACCCAATGGTTGCTTCCGGTGGGAGCTACCAGCGGGAAGAGTAGTTTTTTCCATATATATATATATATTATAAATTTTTTAGAATTCTGTTTTAAATGCTGAGTGATTATGTAAAAATGATGAAGTTATATAAATTAATAAATCAAGTGAGTTAGTGTGCAACTCATGATAGTAGTTTAGATTATTATAATTAATCATGCAAGGTTGAGTAGCTGTTAAAACAAGAAGACAACGGATAGAAAGAGTGGGTGGGGGCAAGCAAAGTGATCGTGGAGATGGTGGCTTAGGAAGGTTTCTCCACTTACAACATTGAATGATGTTTGCTTTGAATTCGAGATATTATTATTATTAGTCCCTTGGATATATAAGTATATTTATGAAAAATGATATTATCCTGTTTAAATTTGTCATCTTAATTTGACTGTTCATGTATCTTATTTTATTTTTAATTATTTTTTTAATGATTAAGGAAATGGTTATTAGAATATTGGTGTTTGTTTTTAAAAAAGTTTAAAGAAGTTTAACAAATATTTAAAAAAAAAGTAAAAAGAAAAAAAAGTGTAATTTGCATGGCATAGTAGCACTACTTTAAATATAAAGAGAGATAGATATATAAAGTGATTATATATTATATATTAATACTTGTGAGTATTTTTCATATGTTATTAAATATTCAATAAATACTGATTGTGGTCTGATTAACATAAACTTCCAACTTTTAAAATGAAAGTCTTAGATTTGAAATCCCATTTCCAAATGTATATATATAAAAAAAAATAGTGTAAGATTATTTTATATATCTATCTTTACTTGAAGAACTCAATTTCGGATAAACATTTAAGGAAATCTCGACACGTCTACCCTTTTCTTTGGGGGTTGTTGGAAGAGATTTTGTAACTGAAACCATTACTTTTGTCTCACGATACTTCAAGGTGACTTAACTGCCACGTGGAAACAACCCACATTGAGGCAAAAACAGCATATAATTGTAGGAGAATAAACTCTAGGGTTACCTTATATTTCAAATAATTCTGTTATATATAATACTTTTACGTATTATTTGTATATTTATGTGACAGAATTCATTATTTATTTTATATTAAAAAAAGTGACGTAACTAATCATATCATTGAAGTGCATACAAATTATATAAAAATAACTGTATATAGAGTTTTTTTAATATAAAATAAATATTAAGTTCCGCTATATTAATAGAGTGTATAAAATTATGCAAAAGTGACTGTACGTAATAAAATTAATATTTCAAATATATTTTGGCTGTTGTACAAGAGTGTGATCACAAGGAATAAGATAGGGCTTGAAATAAACTTGGATCTGGAGCTGTCAAGGAAGAAAAAACAAAAAGGTCCATTCCAACGCGTAAGAAACATAAGAAACCAAAGCCTTTGGTTGAAGTTAGAGAAAAGATGGAAGTCTTTGAAAAACATAGAGATGAGATGAAAGTTTTATAGATTTTTGTATAAATGTGAGTTGTATCTAAAAACAATTTTAAATAATAAATTCATAATATTATTTTTGAGTTATTTATTTTTAAAAAAATGGAGGGCCAGCTGAGGGCCAATGACCATGTCGATTTGGGCCAACCACGAGGTGTGACCATCATTGGCCGCCCCGGTTTTTTTGTTTTATTTTTTTAATAATCTGAATTATAATTAAAATAATATATATTAGTGCATATCAGATAAAATATATCAGCAATATTACATATAATCTTCATTTAAAAATTGTATGTACAAGTTTAGTCAATTTTATCTTTAAAATTTTTTAAAATTACAATAATATCATTCTCAAAATGATATTTTTTTTTTCATTTAATGAAGGGTTTGCACATGCAGTCCCCATTTAAAGACTGTAAATAGAATTTCTCAAAATATATTGAGATGAAAAGTTTTGTATGCTCGAAAAAAAGTTGAAAACATTTTTTTTTTTTATTGTAAATGAAGATCTATTCTACCATAGAAAACATTTTAATTGTTAAAATTGTAATTTTAGACTTATGCACATATTTGTTATTATATGATTTGTAATATTAGTTTTATTATATGTTAAAATTTAAAAAATATTGATATATATTTTTTAAGATACTATGGTTATTAATAAATATAAATTTTAATTTTTATGTAAAATTATGTTAATCAGATCAAATAAGTTATATGTTTTAATTCAACCTATTTACATGAAACAAACGAATTTAAATAAATCGTGTTGTATTAACACATTTCTAATTTATTATTAAAAGAGTCAATACAGGTGACATGATAAGACCTATTATTTAAATGAATTAAGTTAAAATTTAAAAATTTGACATATTTAACTTAATAAATTGAATTCGAATTAATCTATATAATCAAATATTCATTACATAATACGAGATAAACACAATCTAGAAACACGATTTGACAATTGTGGTGAGTATGTAGTACGGAGGCTTTATAATAACATTTTAACAAATAAAATAATTGATTAAAATGAGAAAATTTAAAAGAGAAGTGGAACTGCAATTATAATTGTAAAATATGAATATTTAGTAACCTGCAACAACCCCGACCTTACTCTATTTATTAAACAATTAAAAACTCCCCTTGCAAACGCAACCAAAATCTTTTATTATTATTATTATTATTATTATTTATTATTTTTATTTTTATATAAATATAACTGAAAATCAAAAAAGGAAAGTCAAGCCGAGCTGCTACTCCGGAAACCTCCAGAGAGTTGACAAATGGATGACACGGGAGGGAATAATATATGACACGTGTCATTCAACCGTTGCGCTAATGAAATCTCCTCTGCCCGATCAAACGGTGATTACGGCTCGCCTACCTAAGTCATGTTCATTGGGCTTTGCTCTTTGACTTTTTCGATCCCCACCAGAATAAATGACACCTACGGTAACTCCACGCGCTATTTGTGGGCGTGAAACAGAACCGCCTAAACCTTGCCCACTTATAAACGAGAATTTGGTCCACGCTCTCAGGTGACACGTAGGGCTCGTAGGCTTAATCTACTCATCTAGACCTAAACCCATGAGTTTATTTAAACCGTACCCCTGAGTCAACGCCTCACCCAACACAAAAGCATTTAAAATATAAATAAAAACAAAAGGAAAAAAGATTTTTTTTTTCCTAATTCTACTATCTTTTCAAAAACTCAACCTCAAAAGTCAACGCTTCTGTCTTCAACCACTTCTTCTTTTCTCTTCTTTTCATTCTCAGCTTCCCTTTGGCTTTCTCTTAGATAATGAATCCGCCATGAGATAAGAGTCGCAGAGATAGATATTTTTGAGTTGCTCAAAATAGAAAAAAGACTCCAATTTTTTCATTCTTTTTGGTGATGGGGAACGGCTTGGGAAAGATAACAGTCTGCTTCACCTGCGGCGAAGAGGCTCGCCGGAGGCAGGAGATACCTGTTCTACTCTCGGGTCCAGAGGGCCACTCCTTCTGCTACGTAAGACCTGACCCGACACTACTCTCTTCCTCAAAGGTCCACTCCGAAGAGACGACTACCTTTAAAACTATCTCCGGCGCATCAGTGAGCGCCAACACGTGGACTCCTCTGTCCACGGCTATCGTCGACGACTATTCATACCACGGTATCGAGCGAGCGGTGACGTTCGAGAGTTCCACCTCGTTCGCATCGATTCCTCTCCAACCAATCCCGAGGAATCTGATGAATTCGGGCCCGATTTCTGGTAGCTTGTACGGAGTTCCAGGCTCTGGCCCTCTCGAAAGAGGTTTCTTATCGGGTCCGATTGAGCGGAGCTTCATGTCCGGCCCGGTTGATCCCGGGCTATACTCCGGTCCAATCGAAAAGGGTTACTCGGATCAGTTCCAAAGGAGCTTCTCCCATGGGGGTTTCGCTTTCAGACCTAGATCGAGAAAGGGGAAGCTGATTCGTGTCCTTCAGCGAGCAATATCGAAGGCCATGTCTCGGGGGCAGCAAAACTCGATGGTTGCTCCGATCAAAGGCGGCGTCGTGAAAGAGCCTGATTGGTTTGTAGGGCAGGAGAAGCATCACAATGAGAATTTGACGGTGAGTAGCGTGAATTTCAGTAGTGATGGTAGCTTAGAAGACGACGACTACTTCGAAAGTCAGAATCTTCATTGGGCCCAAGGAAAAGCAGGGGAGGATCGGGTCCACGTTGTCGTTTCGGAGGAGCGCGGCTGGGTATTCGTTGGGATTTACGATGGATTCAACGGCCCTGACGCGCCCGATTACTTGCTATCGAATTTATACTCTGCCGTTCACAAGGAGCTCAAGGGTTTATTGTGGGACGACGGATTTGGATCTGCGACGAGCACAATCACATCTGCCCCTGCCACATCCTCCCCTGTTCTATCACAGACTTCCAATTCCGAGTCCAATTCCAGTTCGGAAATGGAGTATTCCTTGAGGAATCAGACGGCGGGTGATGCTTGTGCCCGGGGCGTAATTGAGGAGCCCGAGAATTACCCGTGTGCTAGTGGGGATGACGGGAAGCGAAAGAGGGGTAAGAAAAGTTCTGCGAGGAGCAAAAAGAAATGGGAGGAGAATCAGAGGAGGTGGTGGTGGAAGTGTGAGTGGGACCGGGAGAGAGTGGAGCTCGACCGGAGATTGAAGGAACAATTACAGAAGAGTAGTTATAAATCTGCGTCGGATGGGTCGCAAACGATCAATCACGCAGATGTGTTGAAAGCGCTATCGCAAGCTCTGACGAAGACAGAGGAGACCTATTTGGAGATTGCCGACAACATGGTTGCGGAAAATCCGGAGTTGGCGTTGATGGGTTCGTGTGTGCTGGTAATGCTAATGAAAGGTGAGGACGTGTATGTGATGAATGTGGGTGATAGTCGAGCCGTGTTGGCTCAGAAGGCTGAGCCCGATTACTGGATTGGCAGGACTCGGGATGACTTGGAGAGGATCACCGAAGAAACAACGCATGATCTGGAAGCGTCCGACGGCGATAGGCCCAGCACATGCCCGAATCTGACTGCTTTTCAGCTTAGCGTGGATCATAGCACTGATGTAGATGAGGTACAAAACACTCTTGGAAGTGTTGTTTTTAAAAGGAGATTGTTCTTGTCGATTGAATGTTTTGATTAGATTTCTCTCTTGCCTTTTTGTTTTGACGGATAAATGTTGGGTTGCATTGCAGGAGGTCCAGAGAATAAAGAATGAACATCCAGATGATGGTTGTGCTGTGATGAACGATCGTGTGAAGGGTTTGAAGGTCACTCGAGCTTTTGGTGCTGGGTTTCTCAAGAAGGTACCTTAACATTCTTAGCTTCCTAGATTTCAGTTTTCTTTCATGATTGCAACTTGAACATTGATAAATCGTTCGGCATCCTTTATGCTTGAAAAAGTAAATCCTGGAACATGGATAGATGATGATTGGGAATGAGATTTCTGAGACATAGGCATATATACAAAATAGTGCACATTCACTCACAATGGTAATGATGTACATTTCCAGTACCATTAATTACCTTGATCTCATATTCATTAGCTTGATAGAGCACTTAATTTTTCCATAGAGATGCACCAACTACTAGAATGATACCTTGGAAATTAATTTCATGTAAAGTGGAAGAAAGCAATGAGTGATGCTGCTGTTGGCATGAACTACTGCCGGAAACATTGGAAAGAATCCAACTGTTTGTGTGAAAACTTCTAAATGATAGAAGCTTTGAGACATGGATAGTTGAATGTGCTCATCAGCCAAATGAAGCCCATTGTCTCTGTATAACTATTACATAGACAACAATGTGCATTGCTTTCTGCCCCTCAAACAGATGAGGTTTGTAAGCATGTGTCTGATAGGAGCGTTACGTGTTCCTAGCAAAAATCTGTCAGAATAGATTGATAGTGGAACAATTTGGTAAATTGGTGGTTTTATGTTTGCGTTTGGTCCTGTAGAAATCTATCTGCCTAAATTTCTTGTTTTAATGAGACGTTTTTCTCGCATTCTTACAGCTGATTTTTCTTGGTGTCTGCAGCCAAAATGGAACAATGCCCTTTTGGAGACGTTCAGAATCGACTATGTAGGGACTTCACCTTATATCAATTGTGTTCCATCTCTATACCACCATAGCTTAGGTCCAAAAGACAGATTTTTGATATTATCTTCAGATGGACTCTATCAATACATGACGAATGAAGAAGCTGTTTCTGAAGTAGAACAATTCATCACATTGCAACCAGAAGGAGACCCGGCACAGCATCTGGTTGAGGAAGTGCTATTCCGTGCTGCAAAGAAAGCTGGTATGTTTCAAATTTCAATAAGGAATAGGCTTTTTTATGGAATAGAAACATTTTAACTAACTTCCGAAATCGAAAAAATAAGTGAATTTGGGTTTGGTTAATTTCAGGTATGGACTTCCATGACTTACTCGAAATACCACACGGGGATCGACGGCGTTACCATGATGATGTTTCCATCATTGTTATTTCTTTGGAGGGAAGAATATGGAAGTCATGGGTATAAGTAGAGAAAACCACAGATACAAGTTATAGAGACATCTGTTACCAAGTCAGCATTACCCCTATTTTGCTGTTTCTTCCTGGTCCCCTTGGTAATACTAGGAATTAAGCTCCCGGTATTGCTTCAGGGTCTTAGTTGGCAATTTACTGGGTGGTGATGAGTGTAAAGGTGTGAAAGCTGGTTCATGTTAAATAGAAATGTCAATGAAAAATTGTGATATTCAAATAAATGGCATTCCTTTTTGAAAAGGGTTTTGTTCGGAATCACCACAACTATCATTTCTCTGCAATTCTTTTTATCACAACTATATGAGGTTGGAAACACACTTTGTCATCTCAGCATCAGCATCTTTTCCCTTATAAGTTGTAAATAATTCACCACTTGTTTCCCAACATCTACTCATTTGAGAATACTAGGTTTTTGTATTTGTGTTCTATCCTTTTCCCTTTCCAATTTGACAAGGATGCATTGGTTGCAGAAGCACCATATTCCTAGGCAACACACTTTGTTTTTTAATCTCCTTTAATTTAACCAAGATGTCCAAGTTGGCACCTAAGTTGTTGGTGTCCATTTTCATTCCCGAGTAATGTTAGGTACAATCTTCAAATAGACAAGTTTCATATAAGTTCATTATAAAAAAGTAGATTTCACTAATAAAGAATATGCTTTTTATATTTTTTATAAGTGGGGTTTATTTTTTTATAAAGACTTATATATGATTTATCTATTTAAAACTTGTAAAAATCGAGTTGAACTTCAAAACCTTCTTTTATTTAAGTGCCCCTGTTAACTTGATACAATATAAAACCTTCTGCAGAAAAATGGTATCAGGCATAGAATATACATGTCTGTCACGCTTTGACTACAATTTAAGGATATCTTTTGCCTAAGCCACGTGGAGAAACAAGAGCCCTATGATGAACCTTCCTTGGAGGACCCAATTATAATTAATCCTAACTGCTATCTACTTGAATGGATAGTATATGTTATGCAGGTGGGATAGGTTGGTGTTAATGAAAACCTGTCATTTGTTCAATAAATTAATTCGATTCAGGCTCCGTTTATGTTTGAAAAGTGTTTAATCTCGTCTCTATCATTTTAATTTTTTTAAATTTTTATATAAAATATAATAAAAAATTTAATTTTTTCAAATTTTAATTCAATTTTTTTAAATCTTAAAATAATAATAATATTAAAAAAATAATATTCTAACAACTTTTTTTTTTTAATTTTTATCTAAAATCATCTCATAATTCCATTTTCTCTGCAAAATTCCCCCAATCCAAGCACTTCTTTCGTTGTTAGCTAGGTAGAGTCAAGGTTGCTTTTTCGATATGAAAATTTCTTGAAAATTTCATAATTATTGAAATATCATTTTGAGAGAGATATATATATATATATAAATTTATTTTTTGCGATTTATTTTTTTTCTTTAAGATTTTTAAAGTGATTGAGTTTGATATTTGTATTTTTTATTTATTTTTTGTGATTGAAACAATGCTTTAAGGCTTTTTTTTTTCTTTGTAATTAAAAGACGTTTCTATGAAAGATGAGAATTTTCAAATATCTAAATACCTTTTTCTAATATATATGTATGCATATATATATATATATATATATATATATATATATATATATATATATATATATGAGTTTTGTTACTCACAAGCCGTGCATTAATACACTACTTATAGTATAATTTTAAAAAAAGTCAAAACATCAAACATTTTTTAACATAAGTAATGTAGAAGACTTCCACATCAACTGCACATTGGGTATATATAAAATATATATATATATATATATATATATATATATATATATTCTTGCAAGCGACTTCACTTACCAAACTGCGTACTAATGTTAAATATAAGATATTCTTTTATTTATTTTTGTAATAAAAAAATTATATGAGTGTTAGTACACAGTATTGTGCTCTATATTGTGCTCTAAACCGCTTATACCTAGCCAATCTCATAAACAAATTTTTTATGAATTTTACTATGTAGAAGTAAGTTTGCATACTAATCTACATATTAATATTATTGACTTCATATTCTCAATTCAAATTAGCACTTTTTTTAATAAAATTTATTTTTCTAACCAATCATATTGAATCGGTACGCGTATTAGTGTACATATTCGCTTACAATTAAATTTTTTCATTTTCTATATATCATCTATTTATTAGTCCCACGCACAAATTCTGGAAAACATCTGGCCTAATAGAACTGTATTAATTAGCCCAATCCAATTACTTGGGCTTTTGAAGTGCCTCCAAAATCTATTCCAAACTCTGAACAAAGGGGGAAAAACCCAGAACTGTGACCTCATGGATCTGCATTTACCACACATGAATACTTCTTCAATTGTTCGTAGAGCTTTTGATTGATTTTTTATTTTTTTTTCTTCTTTATCATGACGAAAATGAGAATTATGTGCTGATAACTAGTCATCACCAACAAAAAATGATAAATTAATATGATATTATATATAAAAAATTTTATTTTCAGTCCTAAGTGAGGAACTGCATGTGTAATTCCATTGATAAATGAGAGTAAAATGAGAAAAAATATTATTTTAAAAAGAATATTATTGTAATTTTAATTTTTTTTAAACATAACTGTATGACCTTGCATGAGCAGTTTCCATTTAGGGAATGTATATAGACTAACCCAAAGTTTTTGAAATGGCATATAAAAACTTAAAATTTGTGGCGAGTCAGTCACTCAACAGTCTAATGAGGCGTGTTTCTGCCTCATTGAACCTAGAGTGATGAAATTTTTTCTTTTAGTTTTATCATTACTACAAATTACATTTTATTATATATGTTACATATTTTGGGTATATGCTAAAATGTGTTATACGTAACAAATATAAATATAGTTAAAGATAATATTTATTTAATGCCCCGATTCTGGAGGTCCAGAGAGTTAGTTCCTGTTACTTAAAATCATCTCCTGTAACACAATTATATATATCCCAAAGACTCGATAAAATATAAATATATTTGTTCAACACAAATATATATATATATATATATATATATACACACACACACACATATGTTCCTCCACAGGGATACCAAAGAAATACCTCAACATAACAAATTAAAATCTCCATAAAAACTCAGGAATATCCATGTCTCAAAATATCAAGAATAACAGAAAATAAAAAATCTACTAAACAAGACTCTCCAATAATTATTTGCACCATTTACCACTTATTCCTCTATGATCATCAAATCTTACTAATACTTCATACTCTTGATTTCCAGCTGAACCATCAAAATTATCTGAAAAATATTGTAGAGATAAGGGATAAGTTATCAAAAATTCAGTAAGTAGAGAACATATATTAATATATAAATATGAGTATTTACAATGTTTAGAATGCAGAACAAAACATTTTTAGTTTCAAAATTCAGAATTATAACATGTTATCAAAAATATCAGAGTGAAAGTTTAGAAATATTCTTATTCAAAAGTCCTTTGATATAGTATAACTGTAATATCACATCAGAAAAGAATTCTATGTTTAACCACCGTGGTAGGGTTGTGCAAATCTCGGTGGCCAACCGAATACAAACAGAATGTAAAATCTTTCCCTTATTCATTTTCGGAACCCTGAGTGTACACACATGAAAATCCAGACAAAAAACCACTTTGTTCTAAAGTGGGTGCATCAGAAACATAAAAGTTAGTATCAACCCGAATAGATGCCACAATTTTACACCTGTGGTGAGCTCAGAAACAAAATGTCATGTCAAAAATTTTCAGAGATCACATCATATCTTATCAAAGTACGGAACATATTCAGAACATAGCAAAATCAAATCATCGTCATATAATTATGCATAAATTTTCAGATTCGCTCTCTTTGCACAATTCAAAAACAGAATACCAAAAATAACTCATGTCTACACTAGTAATGATAGAACATTTTTTTCTCTTCTTAAATGGATTTCATGAGTAATGTAAATAAAACGACCAAGGTGGTTTTCAAGTTTTTTTTTTTCATAAAAAAATATGTATAGTTTGCATAAAATCAATCCTGATCAATTTGTTTTATGCAAAATCTAGCATAGGAATCATGCTTATCACTACTTTTAATTTTTCTGAATTTTTTTTTCACGATTGTGCCGAATAAATATCAATCGTCATCTATACGGAATACTAAATATTACTAAATTTCTAAAAAGACTTGCTAAAATTTTCCACATGCTACATAAGTAGCTTTAATATTTATTTTGTTTTATACAGAATTTAATAGATACCAATATTATTTATTTTCTATAATAATCTATCAGCACTTACAATTTACAACTACATAAAATAATTATATCAATTGAACGAAACCAGCGAAACTCATTTGTAATAGCTACTGAACTTTTGCTGTAAAAATTAATACTTAAAAATGTAACTTAAATTTGTAAGTATTTACTATAAAAATATGAGTTATTGGGCTAATAGCCCAACTTAAATACCAACTATAAAACAAGCCCAACCTGCAACGTAAGGAGTAGCCTAAAATAAAATAAGTCCAACGTAAAATAACTTCCTGTTATTGATTTTCATGTTAAGGGCAAATACGTAATTTGAGTATGTAAATGTTTGCTTTACGAAGGCTACACCACGATCGCTTGTGAAATGAGAGAGATGGTGAGACATAGACTTGTCAGGGATGTAATTGGTCCGATTTGATTCAATTTTAGACCAAATTTGAGATCAAATTGGTATGTATTTATTTTGTATTTTTAAGAATCGATTTCTCACTGATTAGTCCTCTAAACCGATACTTCTAGTTTTATAAGTTTTGTCCAGTTCGGTCCGATTTTCTACTTTTAATATACTATATTATATATTATATAATAGTATAAAATAGTATATTATAATATATAATACTATAGTGATAATATATTATAGTATATTATAATATATATTATAATTGTATTATAAACTATAGTGATATATTATATTATAGACTATAGTGATATATTATAATATAATATATAATGATATAATATTAATATAACTAATACGCACTATATAGTATTAATATAATTATTAATACAATAGATTATATTGATATAAAATTTTAAAATTTAATATTATATTAATTAGTAATTATTACAAAACTATTTTATATATAATTAATTATTATATATAAAAATTATATACAATATAAAAAATTATAATATATATATATATATATGAATTGGTCCGGTTTGGTCCGATCCGATTTTAGAAAAAGAAAAATCGAAACTGTACCGATGTTGAGCTGTTTTAAGAAAAATAAAATCGGTAGCGGGACGAACCAAACAAGGTACCGGACTAAACCCACAGATTCGGTCCAGTCTGGTCCAATTTACCGGTTTACCGATTAAGAGCACTGAAAGAGGGAGAGAGAATTGTCACTTAATGACTCATGGGCGTGTGCGGGGGGGGGGGGGGGGGGGGGGAGAGAGAGAGAGAAACGGAGAAGAGGCAGTGGGCTTATCGAGAGGAAAAACAAAAAACAAACGAAAGACCTAGAGTGGCGTGCAATGTCTGATGGCACTTTCTGTGCAGGTGGAGGCGACGTCGCTGGGCTTCACCATGCCGTGGTTGGTGGCTGAGATGTTTGTGTGGAAAGGTTGTGGATGGGTTAGGGTTAGAGGTGGCGAATCGTGTTTTCAGATTGTGTTCGTGTCATGTCAACTTATAAACATTTGACTATATCGGTCAATCGGAAGCCAACCTGTTAAGTTAAATATGTCAAATTTTCAAACGCTAATCTAACCCATTTAGATAATGGGTTGTGTCGTATCACCAGTTTTTACCCGTTTAATAATTAATTATAAATATGTTAATACGACACGACTCATTTAGACCTTTTTTTCATGTAAATGGATTGAACTAAAACGCATAATTTATTTGACCTGATTAACACAATTTCACATAAAAGTTAAAATCTATATTTATTAATAATCACAATATCTTAAAAAGTATTGATATTGAGAATTACAATATTACAACTTAATAATAATTAACTTTAATTTTGAAATAAATTCCAAACGGGTTAATTTCGTGTTAAGCAGGTTGATCTATAATTGATCTGTTTATAAATCGTGTCTTAACAGGTCAACCCATTTGATCCAAACCCATTAACATCAAACCCAAACTTGCTAATTTTGTGTTGTGTTCATGTTAGGTTTGCGAGTTGTGTCACATATTGACACCTCTAGTTAGGTGCTCTATTTTGGTGTAGGGGAAACAAGGGCTTTCGATAGTTTTACAGAGGGTGGGTAGTGGTGTGTAGCGAGAGAGTCTCACAGTGGCTGCGAGGTGGTGTGGGGCGGAGGTTTAAACGGTGGGCCTGGAGGCTTCTATCGTGTTGGGTTGGTGCGTGAAGAAACTAGGTGGTTCACGTGGAAGAGCTTGGCAGTGGGGCTACCTTTTGGTGGTGCAGCGGCAACTCTAGTCTAAAGGTTGATCAATACGTGCATGAGGGTCTATGCGTGAAGTGTGTAACATGTATATATATATATATATATATATATATATATATATATATATATAGTGTTGTTGTGAACTCTAGTGGGAAAGAGACGTGTATAGATTCTAGACCTGGTTCATGGGCTTCGGTTTTGGGTAAATTTTGAGATATTTGGGCTCACGTCCTGGATAGTGTAAAGACTTAATAAATGAGTTGGCCCAATTAGTATAATCCAAATAATTTATTTGATTTGTTTGCATTTTCATGGGTCGAGTATTTAATCAACACTAATGAACCTCGACTCAACTTCTAAAATAACCCAACTTGTCCCATAAATTTTTCGAGCAAATTTCCACTTGGTCCATTAAAGTTTTAACATAATTATAAAGCCTAATGAAATTCATATTCTGTCAAAATAAATTTTAAGTCCGTAATCTATTCCAAAATTACTTGTTAAAATTTAAATAGACTTTTGATACATATTAACCCAAAGAAATTTATAGAACCTGCGATTAACTTAGACTTGTGCTGGGTTCAGTGTTACAATTTAAGTGGAATATTTTAATTCTGATAATCAAGTATATTATAATCAAGTATTTTAAATATTGTACCGATTTGAAAGTCATGCATATCCATATTCAATACATTAATTTACTTTATTTATTTATTTATTTCCCAAAATATTGTACCGCTATGAAAGTCATGATGCATATCTATAATTATGTTTTTAATTGAGGGTATTTTTGTAAAGAGAATCCATAAAAATAAACTAACAAATTGATATGATTTGACGTGGTACGTTGAATTGTAAAGTTATTTTTATTATCAAATAAATTTAAAATATTATATAAAATTACGTCAGTTTGTGTGTTTATTTTTTTAGAATTTCTTTATAATTATAATACCTTTTTTTATATAGCGATGTTATTTTTATAAGTTATTTTATAAAAAAATGTCATTTATTTAAACCAGACGCGTGTAAAGGATTGTAAAAAAGAATGTATGTGTATCATTTCCTCTGATTATTTCGGATTTCCGTCTTGCTCATGCAGTATGTTAAGTTGAAAGCGAGGATTATTGCTTGCATTCTTCCACCTTCTCTCTTATGCTTCCCTTCATCATGTATTCCCAAAGAATAAGCTTGAAAGAAGTGCTTTATACGTTCAGCCTTCAAGATGGAGTCAATTAGTACTTGACAACTCTTCTTCTCCTAATTAATGGTTGTAATCAAATTATCAAAGCTGGTGACAGTCTACCCATTCAAACGTCTCTAAAAATATATATTTTTGTTATTTTATTTTTGACTTTTTATTATTTTTATATATTTTTAAATATTCTAATGTGTTTTTTTAAACAATTTGTATTCATGTATCCAAGGAATATCTATTCTTTCATTTTTTTTGTTGGTTCTATTATTCCGTGATGTAAACATATCCTTAAAACTCTCTTTGTTGTTGTTATTAACTTATTAGGCAGATAATTTGACTTTGCTTTTGAGTCATAATCTTGCTTCCCTCATGCCAAAAGTCAAAAACATATTATTGAGAGAAAATGCTAGTTGAACCTATATTAAAATAAAAGTGACCGACTACCTTTTTTAATTTTTTTTTTTATAATGGTTAAGAAATTCATGAATATTAATGAATTAGTATTTTTTTTCTATTTTTTTGAAAATGTTTAAAAATATATAAAAAATGATTAAAGAAAAAAAAAAAGAAAAAAGTACATTTGCACTTATTGATTGAATTCTTCGATTGAATTATCGGTTCATGTAGCACTACTCTTTTATTGAGAATTTGACATTGTGTTCTATTAGATATTACTGCTTGAGTTATTACAACTTGAGTTCTTGTCAAGGTCATTTATTGTGGAGTATATTAAGTAATATCTCAACTTATCTTTCACGATAAAACTTATAAATTAACGTGATTTAATATAATACATCAGGTCTATTATACAATAAAAATAATTTTACAATCTAACAAATTATTAAATCAGGTTAGTTTGTAAACTTTATTGTGTAAGGTTTTTGTATAAACCAAGTACTATCTCTTCTACTTGAAAGAGACTTTTATTTATTTGAATTGTGCAATATAATATTTAGAGTTTTAAATGAATAAATAATCTTTGTTTTCTTTTATTGTTGTAAATGTATCATTACTCAATAATAAATAGATTATTATTTATGAATCAATATTAAGCATGATCTTAAGCATGCCTACAAATCATCTCAAAGTAGTGTTTATCGAGAACAAACAGATGCAGTAACAAGAAAATGAATCATAAACATGAAGAAAAATTTGATGGTTGTGACTTGTGGGCTTGGAAAATGTATGACCATTATAATCAAGAACCATGAAGAAGGAAATAAAAATTAGAAAAAAAAAAAAAACCCAAAAATTTACAGCAAAGGAAAAAAGAAAATAATGGAGAAAGACCAAACTTGGATTGGATTTCAACTATGATGGAGTAAAGCGGGACGGTATTCAAAGTTGACAGCATTGGATGTTAAAGTTGAAGCTCGATGATACATGTATGGAGATGCAACAACATCGGGAGAGGAAGTTGATAGAATACCTCACTATTATTTATTATTATTTTATTATTATTTTTTACTTACTATTTACTACTATTCAATATTCTATTATTACTTTTTCATAATTATTCACAGAATATTTGAGAATATCTTATTACCAAATACAATCTAAAAGTATGACGATTACTGTTTTCTTAATTTGAATGCGGATTTCATTTCTTAGATCATATAATAGTCTATTGACCAAAAGAACATGCGATCTGGATTCAACTATAGATTTAAATACTTTAGAACATTTGTGTGGATCCTCAACCCCAACTTCTCTAATTGTAAACTTTGACCACGATGCATGAAACTGGATGAGATGTGCAGAAAGACGCGTGATCGATCCGAATATTTGTGACTGATAACTTGGCTCTACAAATAGACTATTCAAAGTCGAAATGAATCCACCTGCTGTCCATTAATGCAAAGATGTTGACTTCACTATATATATATATATATATATATGTTTCATTTTCACGATTCAAAGATTAAAGAGACTAATCAGATGTTTACACAACATCACTCCAAACTGAGACATCAACTCCACTTTGACCGACACAATTGCTAGCATCACTCAGAATGCTCTCCCTTGAAATATTCGCCTGATTTAAGACTACCGGAAGTTTTAATTGGCTTGTATGTATTAGGTATTGCGTCTGCAGACCGCACACCTTGTTTGCTACGTAGGCGTTAGGTGTTGGATCTGTTAGATCATTGGATTAGCTCTGCCTTCTCTTGTTTACTCTATTCTCTTCCAAGATCAAATCTGGGAACTGTTCTATTTCCACATCTTTTTCCATTTTAGACATGTCTATCTTGAGCAAAAACGTTAGCGGCAACATGGGCACTCCCTCTTTCCATGAAATGAAAAGGCAAGCCTCTTTCTTTTTCAAAGAGAAAATCAAGACTGCTAGATTGGCTCTTACAGATGCCACGCCTGCACAATTGTAAGTCCATAATCTTTACAATTTCTAAAAACTGGGTTTTTGTTTTGGTTTCTTGGTATGGGGATGTTTCGGATGACACCTTTGATATTTGCAGAATGACAGAAGAAGCTACAGGTGGGAATACATGGGCGCCAGAAATGCCTACCCTGCGTTCCATTTCAAGGGCTGCTTTTGAACTTGATGATTATACGAGAATTGTGGAGATTCTGCACAAAAGGTTTCAGGGTTTGGTTTGTTTTTTGTCTTTTCTTTTTCATTCTTATTTTGCCAATTTTGATGGGGAAGAATGATTATGGGTTTGGTTATTTTTAAAAAATTGGGCATCAGATTCCTGAAGTTTGAAAGAAAGAACTGGAGGGTCTCTTACAATTCCCTGATTGTACTTGAGCATTTGTTGACTCATGGACCAGAGAGTGTTGCAGGAGAATTTCAAATTGACATGGATTTGATTAGTGAAATGGAAAGCTTTCAGTATATAGATGAAAAAGGGTCCGTAATCCTAATTTTTGTCTCGTTTTATGTTAGCACTCAGCTCTATATGGACTCTTCACAAAGATCCAACCCTTGTATGCAGATTTAATTGGGGCCTTGCTGTTAGAAAAAAAGCAGAAAGAGTATTGAAGCTGCTTGAGAAAGGTCCTCTTCTCAAAGAAGAGAGAGACAGAGCTCGGAGTGTAACAAGAGGGATTCAAGGTTTTGGGAGCTTTAGCCAGCGGTCATTTCCATCACCAGGCATGCTTACAGAATCATCATCAGTAACAACATTTAGGAAGTCTAATTCTCATTTCAACAATCAAGAAAATCAGGAAAACCAGATTTCAACCTCTAACAAAGGGTTGACCAAAGAAGTTAAACTATCAGAGCAAAACAACGAGGACATAACGTTTGAGTCTGGAAATAAAACGGTGAATGAGAAACCCCGGGGCAGTTTGTTCGATGGCCAGGTGCTTGAGTCAGCTGAAACTCAGACCAGTTTCAAAGAAAACATGGCTCCTAACCAGGAAGAGTTGCACAGATGGAACTTCACAGGAGAGTCTAACCTACTTCTGGATGGTAAGAAAGATGAACCCGGGGCTGAGATGTCCATGGAAGAAGACCATCCCTTTAATACGACTGAGAATCAAACTAGTGCTTCCCTGCTTTTGTAGATTCCCCTCAAATGGACTGGTGCTGCAATCCATAATCAAAAATAGCTCAGTTTTGGTTGTTCCTGTCATCATATGTGTGGGTATTACTACTCCTTTTGTGATTGTTCAAAATGAAGAGAGACGATGTCATTGAGATTCTTGAAACTGTTTCCAAGATAGTTTCAAGTCAAAGAAATTTATGATTTTCGTTCTCTTTCAAAATGTGAGGATTCCTAACCATAATGTTTAATCCATGATGGTTGTGTATAACAATAGGCTGAAGTTCACGAGGTTTTGAAAGAAATTTATGATGATACTAATGGAGTTGCTTGTTGGCTTCCTCGTATGGCTTGCTGCCCTTGTAGACTCGTGTAGAAAAACCTCTATTCATTAGAAAACAAGTATAATTCAAAATTTCACTTTTCTGTTTAGTTCACCTCATTATGCTTCATAGATATATGTTTTGAGCTTAAAAATTGGATTAACTAATCCGTTTTCATCTCCATACTCAACACTAGAAGCTCCTGGTTACTCTTCACAACAGAATACAAAACAAATAACTCCCACTTATTGCATATCTCCAATGATAATGCACCGGTACTCCCACATAGATACTGAAGGGACTCCCTTCATTTACAAAGCCAATCCTGTATAGCAAGCCAGAGAGTATTTTCAGGAGTAGGATGCAAGTGACTCACTTTCAAATTGACCATTGAATAAGTTTCACGCTCAATTCCGAGCCATCCCCGCAAGGCTTCCCCTTGGTAAGTGAACCCATCTGCTGCCACCAAAGGTTCATCCATATTTTCCTGAAAGCAACCCATTACACGAATAAGCTACATGATACATAATACGGATCACCAGGATAAACATGCATGAATGTTCCAGATTTGTTCAATGTGAGAACAATAACATTTCTGGGATATTTTGCATTTCAGTTATATCTTCACCCCATGGCAAATACTGCAAAACTTTACTTTTTAGCTCCATGGAAGTAAGCACAATTCAAATGTATTATTCTGTGTGTGGGAAGAGCATCCTTACTCTCATAAATAACCAAATGTACCAGCATAAAGTGGACAAGAAAAGCACATCTCAGGTTCTTTGAACCATGGTTTGAGCCCGAGTTGAGCTTGAGGCTCAGGGCCTTGAGTTTCAAGCACCTTAAATTCATGCAAGTTGACACTCGATACGTACGTATAGCAATAAAGCTTGAGTTTCAGATTTCTCCTCCCAACGTAGATAAGGTATAAAGGTTGAGATCACGGGTCAATTCAGATTGGTCATAAGAATCACATATTAGTTGGAGTCAACAGTAGCTTAAATGGTTCATCAGCCCACTTAAATAACTTGATCATCACTAGCTACCATTTGATGCTTTTCACCTGAAGGAAAGTGCACAAGAAATAAGATGGCACTGGTCGCTCTTCTGAGTAATGCAATAGCTGCAGTTCCCTCACCACATATGGTGACAACATTCAGCCCAAGGTCAGCCATTTTTTTAGAAAGAGGATGGTACCCTAATTTTATTGATTGCTCTCACTTGTTGTAACACCCCTTCCCGTAGGCTAGGAGTGTCACGTACTTTTCATAAAAATAAAATCCGGCAAGAGATCTCAAATTTCATAAATAAAATCAGTAATTTATTATGTAGAAAAGGTCTAATAAAAGTCTTCCAAAAATATTAAATGAAATAAATTGAACGAAACTCATGTCATAAAAACATGTTTTATTTTAGAAAGTCTGAACAAAAATAAATTAATGCTCCTTCTACTCCTGGCCTGCCTGCTCGTATTCATCATCATCACCTAGGTGGTTTAAAACATGAAAATAAATAAAAATGAGCCGTAGACTCAGCAAGAAATCTATCACAACGTAAACATACTAAATATAAGGTTTTCATAAAAACTTTCATGCTGAGAGTTTAAAAATCCTGACTATTCATGCTGATGCTTGTGCTATGCATGATTGTTTAACTAAATTAACTGACTGATCTGACTGATTAATCTGACTGATCTGATTTATTTGACTGGCCAACACACTTAACCCTGTGTGCGAGATTGTGCACCGGCCCCACATCCCGCGGCCGCAAAGGGAGCCACTGATAGTATTCTGACATACTATGGTGGACCACGACTGAGTTCGTGGCTTGCACATCCACCCTGAAACTGAATTGCATTGGTACCATGCATCTGAATGGCCATCTTATTAACTGATCTGATCTTATCTTTCACTTGAATTTAAGATGGCTTACGTGTCTTATACACATGAGATGCATGACATAATACATACATAATTATAATTTCTGAATCTGAACATGATGCGGAATGACATGATCGTATGCTATGCTGGATGACATGTTTGCATGACATGAGTGGTTCATATATAATAGCTGTCAATGAATTGGCTTGAATAATACTTATATATGAGCTAAGCTGTGATGATCCTAATTTATGATCAAATTACTTACCTCGCTGCGTGTCTTCTTGAATAACACTTCGTAACTTGAGACCTATACGAAATAATAATTATCACTAAATTGGTTGGAAACACGTACTAATATCTTACTTAATTAAATTTATAATCTAAAAGATAGTGTTAACAATTCAATAAATCCTAGTATCTAAATTACTAAAAATACTAATTTATAATTTAGATGAATACTCAACTATTTCAAAATAATTCATAAAACTTAAATTCTTAAACTAAGTTTTATTTCTTAACATAATTATTAAATCTTATAAGAAACCTAATAAATTCTATTAAATATTCTTAACATCATAATTTTATTAAATTCTTAACATAATAAGTTTATTAAATTCTACTTAATCAACAAAGGAAATATTAACAAAATATTAGGCTCAATAATATACTTCAAAACACATTTTAAATTCTTTCAACACTTTCTTATAAAAAATAGCATTTGGCTGATATATTTATTTAATTAAAAACTGACCTTTAAAATATTAAGCCCAATAAAAATTACTAAAACTGTATAATAAGATTAAGGCCAATTAAAAAATACCAAACTATTAAAAGGAAGCCCAACACTCTGTTTATTACAAAAAAAAAAAAAAAGACTTAGGCGTATGGTCTTAGGGCTGAACGCCTACTTTGACACAAGCTAATTTCACGGGAATTAAATCATGTGGAACAACAGAGGGATGGCTGTGCGAAAACGATGGACTCACCGAGAGGGGGCTGAGGGCAACGGCGGTGCTGGGTTGTTGGGAGTGACCGGCGACATGACAGGGGGGTCCCTATGGTGGTGGGACACCGAGTGAGAGAGAGAGAGAGAGAGAGAGAGAGAGAGAGAGAGAGAGAGAGAGTTTAGAGAGAGAAACTGTGCTAACCGAGAACTACCGAAACCAAAACAAAGGTTGCGGCGGTCGAGATCTTATCGGAATGGAGTGGGTGCGCTGGGGTTGAGCTAGTCGACAGTTTCTGGTTCCACGGGTGGTGCTCCGACGTTCTTTGGTGGTCGACGATGGTTGGGAAGAAACCTAAGGCTTAAACGGCAGTGTTTCGGTACTCTGGGTATTTCAGAAGCAAATGATTTGGAGTGGCTCACGAGTTACTCCTCTTATACGAGGTAAGTACTATTTATAAGTGTAGAAGATATAGAAAATAAAAGGAAATCTTAGAGAAGTAGAGATGTGCATGCGACTGAGAGTGTAGACGTGCGGAGTGGAAATCTTTACTCACTAACAGAGTCAGTTTCCACTAGAATTTAAATTTACTAAGCTAGGGATAAGGCTGAAAATAAGGTTAGGATT
This sequence comes from Juglans microcarpa x Juglans regia, assembly GCF_004785595.1. Classification (NCBI taxonomy): domain Eukaryota; kingdom Viridiplantae; phylum Streptophyta; class Magnoliopsida; order Fagales; family Juglandaceae; genus Juglans; species Juglans microcarpa x Juglans regia. The sequence goes on from NC_054607.1 coordinate 7,327,150, forward strand.
TCAAATCGACAGAAAGTGGGATGAAACCTACGGGTTGGAGGTTTAAGGTGTTTAACTAAGAGGCTAAAACCAAAGATAAGGTTCGGTGGAGATAGAGAAAATAAACTTTAAATTTCAAACCAAACCTAGTGAACGTAAATCTGATGTAATATAGAAAATCATTATTAAAAACAAACTCTAGCAAATTTTAAATAACATCATAAAAATATAAAATAAATATAAATTCTGATAAAACTATAATAATAATAATAATAATAGACAAAAAAAACTTTTACTAGGAATTTACTCATAAACCCTAAATCCAAGACTAGTATGTTACACTTGTGGTGGAGAAAAATCGCAGTTACAACAAGACACCTAGGAGATACAAGTAGTCAAGAAACCAAAACCTAGGCATCGTAAACTAAACCATCTAGAAACCAAAACAGTACAGGTCAAAACAAAATAAACAACCCTAGACAAGAAAAAGGAACATGCAAGAGAGAAAAAACACATGCAAATGAGAATGAATAAGGCAATTAAACCATAAGCAACTTACGAGGGGAACCATTACGATGTCCGCAAATAAGGTAAACCAATTCGGTCCATACATAGAAGACTTTTGAGGCGACTAGGCAGCTCACCAGACCAGTCTGAATTTAAACCCTCAGCTCCCCATTTAGTCTGAAAATCAATCACGACATTACTTTCACGAAAAACATGATGCACTCTATATTCCACGCAGTTAAGATAACCATGTAACTCGTCCCAAAACTCCTCTAAATACCATATATTACAAGCACCATTGGTGAGCCAATTAACCAATAATTGAGAATCAGTCTCAATTTCAACCTGAACAAAACCCAAGTGATAGCACATAAGAACCCCTTCCAGCAAGCTGCACATTTCAGCCGAATTATTAAGGCCCTGGTCCAAGAACACAAAGTAGGCCGCAAGTAACCTCCCACAATCATTACGAATAACGCCCCCAGCTCTTGAAGGCCCAGGATTACCAAAACTACTCCCATCAGTATTAAGTTTGACCCAACCCTGAGAAGGCCGAGTCCATCTCACTATACGAACTTTCTTATTTATAGGAGGTAAAGTCGGGCCAATATGTGTAAGATAGCAACATCCTTATTAGAAATTGTGGACACTTTCATGATCATCAGATCCATAATTTGGCAAATCCATAGTTTAATAGTATGCCAAACCGATTGAGAAAGATTTCTGGTTATGCTGATGTTGTACGTAGCATTGTGGCGTAGCATTGTTGTTGAGCATTTTGAGTTAGAATGGAATCCTTGTACATAGCATTGTTGCAAACCAAAAATATCCTAAAAATAGATAGAGAAAGATTACTGGTTATGCTGATGCTGCGCAGTTAGGATAAGCCAAGTGCATGGCTATTGCTAGGGTTGCCCTGGGTGCCCCGGCTCCTCCAGGGTCGCTCAAATCCTACACTGATATGGTGGCACAGACGCCTCAACCTATACCTGAGGTGGAGGTGCCCCTGCGTCCATTAAAGGTCTTTCAAGGAGTGTCGCATGTCTCCTTTACGAAGGAGGAAATTGAGCATTATGCACAGCCATTCAAGTTCTCGATGGTTTTGAAGTTTTTGCGTAGACAACCTTCATTGGATAATATCAGATCGTTTTATCGACGTCGGTGGGGGTTGGTCGCTCAACCAGTGGTATCAACGATGGTCAATCCTAGATCCGTCTTTGTCAGGTTGTCTAATGAAGATGATTTCCTTAAAGGTTTTTCCAGAGAGGCTTGTGAGATAGACGATGTGCCATACCGTGCTTCCAATGGAGCCCTGACTATGTTGAAGATCAAGAACCATCCTTGGTGCCGGTATGGATTTTTTTGTCTGGCCGCTCACTAAATTATTATCACGAATCTTTCTTGAGAAATATTACTTTACCTCTTGGGCATTACATTCGCCAAGACAATTGCATTCAATGTGCTACGAAAAACTGACGGAGCACGGGTATGTATCAAGATGGATATTTCTAAGGTTCCGGTGGAAGAATTCTAGATTGGTGTCTCAAACCAACCTTCGAGCTGGCTACAATCTGTGGTTTACGAGACCCTTCCGGCTTAGTGCTCTCATTGCTGCATGCAAGGGCATAACATGAAAACCTGCAACCGGGAGGAGAAAAAAGACCAAGGAGAGGGAGATAAAATACGAAAGACTTGGGTTAGGAAGGAAATAAAAAAGGTAGTAGAGGAAGAAACTAGTCTAGAGGTCGGTCCTAGTAAAAAGTTCTCTCAGAATTTCAGCAAGATTTAGCCATGGCTAGAAATAGAGAAGGAAAAGAACCATCAAAAGAGGAGCAGCAAATGGTGTTAGTATTGGATAAGGATGTTAGTGCCTCAGATCTTGAAAGGTTTGTCTCAAATGGGAAAGACAGTGTTTCTGACAGGAAGTGCAACGTGATTTTGGGTGAAGTGGCAGACCAAGCAGCGTGTCTTATCTAAAAATTGGTGGTTTGCTCTAACTCAAAACATCTTACCTTGCATGCAATTGCAGACATCTTTGTACCTAGCATCTTTTTGCAAGATGGTGCTATAGAAGTGACCTCCTCGAGTGAGTTAACTTCGGGTGGGTCACATGCATGTGTGTCAAACATTCAAGCCACCAAAATGCTACCAGGTGACCACATGTAGAAACCTCAGAAATCTCAAGCTATCGAAAAGGAAACTCCACCTGGAGACCATAACAGGGGACCGCATGCAAGCTATCAAAATGATGAGCTAGCTCTTATAGAGCAGCAACCTTTTGCAGACAAGCTTTTGGGTGGGGACCATAGCACAAAACAGCAAAAGGAAAGGCAAGTGGAAGTCAATGTGGGCCATAGCACAAAACGGCAAAGGGACCACAGCACAAAATGGAAAGTGGCAATTGATGTGGGCCCATGTGTTAGTAAGGTGGGTCATCAATTCCATGGGCCTTTAATTGGTCAAGGGGTGAGTGAGGCTAGTGGTACTCAGTCTGAGAATATTGGGTCCTCGTTTGTAGGTTAGGCCAGTGCCGAGTATGGGGCAGCTCACATTGATCAAGTGGCTCATAATGAAGAGGAATTGCCCGATGATTTCCAATCCGATCCAGATCTTGATTACGATAGACTTATGGAAGATATTAGCAAATAATATTTTACCGACTCAGAAGAGCCAAGCCTAGTAATTGGAAAGACCCAGAAAAGGAGCTTTGCCAGGGTAGTTATTCACCCCTCAAAACTTAATTTATGATTAGTCCCATTATTTTCTGGAATATCAGGGTTATGGGCACTTCTCAGGCGCGGTTGAGGAAAATTGTTAAAAAGCCCAATATCTTAGCAGTGGCTGAACCTTTTCCGCAGGAGGCAAAAATACTTGATTATTTGGGCCGGTTTAGTTGTGATTCCTTTGTCACTAATGAAGCACATGATGGAAAAATTTGGTTATTGTGGAACTCAGTTGTATCAGTTTAATGGATGGAAGGGTCTAATCAATATGTTCCTATGAGAGTTAAGGAGAATGACCATGTTTTTCTTCTCACCATTGTTTATGCTAAGTGCAACCACACTGAAAGGAAAACCCTTTGGGAGAATCTTGAGGCTACTCGTCATGGTACTCTTCCGTGGGTTCTTTGTGGAGATTTTAATATCATCAAAGATGACTCAGAACGCAGAGGTGGCCGCCCTCTTCTGTTTGCAGCTATGGAAGAGTTCAACATATGCATTCAGAACTGTGGATTGCTGGACATGAATTCCAAAGGACCAAAGATGACTTGGTGCAACGGCCAAGGTGGATTAGCTCGTATTTGGGCAAGGTTAGATCGTTCTTTGATTGATTCTAATGTTCTTAATTGTTTTTCTAACATTTTTTCTCAGGTGTTGCCTCGTACTACCTCTGATCACTCCATTTTGGTTATCCGAATGGGTGAAGATTCTTTCAGGTATGGGCCTAGTCCCTTTCGTTTCCAGTTTATGTGGACTGATCATATAGATTTTCTCTTTTTTGGAGGAGGTGTGGAAGCAAGAGGAGTATGGGTCTGGGCTTATTAAGTTATTGTCTAAATTAAAAAGGTTGAAGGTGGCCTTTAAGGACTGGAATCAACGAGTCTTTCGTAGGACTAATTTCATTATTAAAAAGTTAGAGCAGTGTACTGATAATCTATAAAGCCGTCTTCAAGTTTGTTTCAATGATGAGGATGATAACGACCTCATGGCGTCTAAGTTGGACTTATTAACCTGGATGGGTAGAGAGGACATTCGCCTATCTCATATGGTCAAGAAAAGTTGGCTCAAAGATGGAGATTAAAATTCTAAATTCTATCATGCTTATCTGAATGCCAAGAATCATAAAAGGATTAAGGAGATGAGATTGGTTGATGGAAATTCTTTAAATTCCCCTTTTGATATTCACCAAGCTGTTGTTGAGTATTTTCAAAATTTCTTGGGTCAAAGTAATCCTTGTGACTTGCCTAATTTAAGTGATCTGATTTCCCCGGTTATTTCTAAAGAGGAGAATTTGGCTCTTTGCCGAGTCCCCACTCTTGAGGATGTTAAGGATGCTCTCTTTAGCATTCTCATTGATAGTAGCCTTGGCCCGGATGGATTTGGCTCGGGTTTCTTTAAAGGGTATTGTGACTTTGTTAAAAGGACATTTTAGATGCTATTGTTGACTTCTTTCATAATAAATCACTCCTCAGATTCTACACTACTTCTTCTATTGTTCTCATCCCTAAGGTAGATATGCTTTCTGGTTTTGATAAGTTTAGCCCCATTAGTCTCTGCTCTGTGATATATAAGATTTGTACTAAGATTATATTGGGTCGTCTGAAGACTTTGCTTTCTAAAATGACTTCCCAAGAGTAATGGGTGTTTATTCTTGGCCGTAGTATTTTTGAGAATATTAGTCTCATCCAGGAGATGGTCTATTATATTCATAAAAATACTAATGGAGGCAATGTTTTGGTTAAACTTGACGACATGTCCAAAACTTATGATAGAGTTGAATGAGATTTTTTACTTCATGTCTTGACTAACTTTGGTTTTTCACCTCATGTTTGTGATTTAATTAAGGCTGGCATGTCTTCTCCTTGGTACTCCATAATGATGAATGGTACTTCTTTGGGTTTCTTTAAAGTTGAGAGAGGCTTGAGGCTAGGTGACCCTCTTTCTTCTTATTTGTTTATCATCATGCAAGAGGTGTTATCTCGGCTCCTTAAGCATTATTTTGAGAATGGTAAAATCGGTCAATTGTCTCAAGCCAGAGGTACCTCTCTTATCTCTCACCTTATGTATGCGGATAATGTTTTTATATTTGCTAATGGTGGTAAAAACTCTCTGAGAAACTTGATAAAGATCTTGAACCTTTACGAAGCTTGGACGAGTCAAGTTCTTAACAAAGAAAAAATTGCTATTTACTTCTCCAAGAAAATTCCTGTTCCCAGAAAGTTTTCTCTTCTTCGCATGACTAGTTTTTCTGAAAGGATCTTTCTCATTTAAGTATTTGGGTGTGCCTATCGTGGTGGAGAGACTTAAGGCTTGTCATTTTGGTGACTTGTTTGGGATTGTTAAAAAGAAAATTGCAGGTTGGAAGATGAAAATGCTCTCGGTAGGTGGGAGAACTATTCTCTTGTGTCATTTATTATCTAGTATGGCTACTCATCTTCTTGCTATGTTGGATGTTCCTAAAGCCGTTCTCATGGTGCTGAATAAGCTTCTAAGCTCTTTCTTTCGGGGTGATTCTGATGGGAAGGCTAAGAGGAAATGAGTTTCTTGGAAGCATATTTGTAAACCTATTGATGAAGGCAGTCTGAGTATTATGGATTTTGGGGATATTCAGAAAGCTCTGCATATAAAACTTGCTTAGTGCCTCATGCAGGGTCATTCTTTATGGGCAGATTTTTTTAGTAGCAAGTACGTTAGGAACAATCATTTATCTGTATTGGTGCCTAACAAGGGGACCAGGTTATGGAAATATATCATCCGTAATATCCCAAAAATTTTAAATGGCTCTAAATGGATTGTGAAAGAATGTAATATTTCATTCTGGTATGATAACTGAGAGGATGATGGTCCTCTTAGTGGGCATTTCCCCGTGATCGAGCAACCTCTATTAAAAGTTAAGGAGTGCCGTATTAATAATGGCTAGGATATTCATCTTTTGGAACGACTTGTGGGTTATCAAAAAGCTTTTAAACTGTATCAGTTTTTGGCAAGAAGGAAGGAGGGGAGTGATGTTTTAATTTGGTTAAAGGATAATGGTGGGATCTTTAATACTATAAGTGCATGGGAGTTGGTCAGGGTCAGGGCACCTTCTTTATCTTGGGCTCAATAGACCTGGCATACTAACCTTCACAAGAAAATTTCTATTATGATATGGAAGACTGCTAATAACTGCTTGAGTGTTGATGATAGAGTCAAAATGGTTGGTTTTCCTATCATCTCTAAGTGTAATTGTTGCTCTATAGGTCATATTGAGGACTTGAATCATGTTCTTTGTACTTGTGAATTTGCCAGACACACTTGGCGTTTGGCTGCTATTCAACTAGGTGTGCATATGGGAGTTTTCCATACATGGCAGGAACAAACGAACTTTTGGTTTCGCCATGCAGGTAAATCTTCTCAAGTGTGGATTATTTTTGGACTTCTCTCGTCTATTGTTTCTTGGAAGCTGTGGGAGTGGCACTGCATTAGGTTGAGGCGCTTGCATAGGATTGATGCTGTACGTAGAAAGATTCCAAGGTCAGCCAATTGTCTTGCCACTAATGCAGTCCATTGATTCCATTCTGCAGCCAACGGATCTAAAATTGAAGCCAAATTTCGGCATGAAACTGCCTTATGCACCTCAACTGCTAACCAACTGGCAACCTTCCTGCTAGTAACTGCAGAATAATCATCCCCAAGAAATAAATATCAGACTTGGGCATCATCACTCCAATTTTCTGAAACTCTGGATCTGTATGCGTTAAAGCACACCCTTTGGCTCTGTGCTTCGATGGAAACTGGTGCAATATGATCTTTTGAGGTCATAATTCCATCAACATGATATCCAGGGTCAACAATTGGGGTCAGATGCATGTGAAATTCCAGCCAATGGCTGACATATTAAGTTCACTCTCCCGACCCCCACGAGAGAGCAGAAAAGAGAGTAGGAAAAAGGCCCAGGTGAAACTAAAGTTCAAGTTTATGGAAATGTATGATCCATGCATCTCATTGAACTCATTTGAATATTTAGGAAAAAAAAAAAGTGTAATCCAGATAGAACATGGGGATCAAGGAGTACAACAGAGAGATCTTTTTTCTTGCACAACCCTCCTATGGTATGTACAATAATGCTTGGCACATTCTATAGAGTGCTCCTGAAGTTTTAAATGTGTCTTAGGTAAAGTGTATCTTATCAACAAATGGAAGTTTGAGGGCTAGTTTGGGTATTTTCACATATTTCTTTTCTAAATATCATTTAATCACAAAACACTTTTCAATTTCAAATATTCAACTTTTTTATCTAATCATTACTTAATTATTATCCAAACACAAAATTCAAAATATAATTTTTCCAAACTTCTAAACAAAATATAAAAAATAATAGAATTTTTTCAAATTTCATAACAAAAAATAATATTAAAAGTTATATTTAAACAATTTTTTAATTGTATAATATATTTATTCAATTTTTTCTCTCTCATTTCTCAAAACTCAATAAAATATTTTAACTCAAATTATTTTAATATTATTCAGATATTTTGAGATATTTTAAGTGTCGAAACCAACTTAGTGTTTTGAGTACTCGCAATAACAAGAAAGAAACTTGTATGACTGAACCCCTATGTAATTACGGTGAAATCACAAAAATAATAAAAAGAAAATAAAGAATATCAAGAATAATAGAACCTGCGTGCAGATATAAGTAATTACAATAAAAAGTGTTGGAGCTTGGTTGTGTATGTGATAGTTCGGTTTGATGACCCGATCTGCCCGACAAAGACCCATGACTAAGCTGTGGGAGCGGAGGCTTGACCCAACCCGACCAAGATATGTTTTACTATTTATTGTATTATTTTTTTGTACGGCCGCAGTGCTGTATTTACTTATCATCTAAAATAAAATTCTATATAGCTGGTTAGACATAGGGAGGTTATCGAACCATCCAAATATATAATTAATATTATTTTTTATTTTAATTTTTCTGTTATCGTTGCTGAAAATAAGGAATCACCTATTCTTGTATATTCTGAAAACTTTCATTGGGACTTCACAAAAAAAAAAAAAAAATTTATAACCGTGAATTGTGTAATCGTTATATAATCATTTTAAAAAAAATAAATAAAACATGAGATTCATTTAAAAAAATATTAATTTTTTAAAAGCGAACTCCACTCTTTTTAAAAATGCACGATAATTCCATTCAATACCTCCAATTTCGAGAAAGAAATCAATACCAGGAAAAAAGAAATCACAGGCCTTTTAACGGAAAACAATCAGAACGTACCTCAGTTATGTGTACGTGGGAATCGAATCAGAAGGGTGATCATGAACGTGAAGATCAATACAAGTTTATCGGGTCCCAAACCTCTTGAATTTAGTCATTGAAGCAGAACCATAGCTCAGTCCACGGACTTCCCGACCACCACGTGCACTTTCTCATCTCCTTCTTCTGCCACAACCTCGGACGGACATTCTTCTAGTATTCGAAGAATCGGATTCTTTGGAAGATAGTACTGTTCTTCTAGTATTCGGTTAGTTGGTCTTCCCAATCGGATTCTTTGAATTAAAGATATATACAACTTGAACATCTCTTCCTGTATTTGTACATGTGACGGTTATTCAAATAAAAAAAACTAATTAAAATATGAGACATAATTAAATTAAGTAATTCAAGATAATAAAATTTAAGATTAAAAATAATATTTTATCAGAATATCCCGATAACGGTGATTAGAGATGCAGCCAAAGGAATATTGGTACATGCGTAGTTGTTTCATTTTTTGTTCTTGTTTGCTCATTATCTATGGCGAGGAAATTAATTATATTAATGTACGTACGTACGTAGCTGAGGTTGGAGGCTAAACTTGCACGGGGGAGGTGGTGTTAGAATTAGATGATTTGTAAGAATGGTGAGGAAGTTTTGGAACAAACATACAGTTGAGTGATCTCTCGCTGTTAATATGGCCCTCAAGTGTCTTTAGAAAAGCCAACCAAGTTGCTTATTATTAATTGGCCAATGACGGTTAATGCCTAAAAATCGTACAACAGATCGAAAGGGAAGAAATAATCATTTCTAGCCCGTTATGACGATTTGGGCCTCGATCACACGGTGTAGTGTGGAGGCTCGCGGTGTTCTTGCTTACATTTATGACAGTAAACATGAAATAAATGCAGGAAAAATAAAGAGACATATACATACAGGTGTACGTGATTCGGTATAATGTCTATGTCCACGGAGTTTTAGGGAGGGAAGAATCTACTATAATATGGTTGTTCTACAAGCTCTCACGGTCTCTCATCCTCGCTATACAGCAGAGATCAATGATCTATTTTCTAAAGGAGACCCTATCGTTGGTGCTCTGGCCGCAAGGTGGAAGAAGCCGAAGGAGAAGTTGAAGTATGGAAACAGAAACCCCCTTCAAGTCGTCTGGTCCTTCCCTTTTATCCTCTGCCCATCATTCCTTTATGTCACATCACCTCTTTTATATGTCACATCTCCACTTTTTCTCTTGACACCATGTCCTTCCTTAGCTTTTTGTCACTTACTTCCTTCACTTTGGACCAATAATATTTTATCCCCTCTAATTACCTGTGATTTTTAAGGGCAATTTACTCCAAAAGAAGATCTTGAGAACATTAAAGATATAATATGCAATTGAAATAGTCTGTCGAAGTCTGTAGAGAAATAAATTTCGAGAGCGGGTCCCTAGTTATCCGTTTCACTTGCGTTAAATGATGAAGATTTCTGAGCGCGTGGCTTAGAAGGAGATGGGCTCGAACACATTAAGTGTGAGCACAGAGCTCATCTTAGCGAGATAAATGGGAGGCTGGCTTAACCTCGTTAGGAACAAGCGCAAAGCTCATCTTTTATGAGCACAAAATAGGTCGGACAATCAAGTGACTTGCCCGCCTATTCGGGCGCCTAAGAGGCCGGGCAGTCCCAGACCTTTCCCTCCTATCAACTCCTTATAAAGGTGATGGTAAGTTGGAAAGTCAAAAGGTTGGACCTGCGCTGCATCATGAGGCAGGTAAGGGCTACCCTTAAAACTAGACCTGTTAGTTGACTCCCAACGAGAAGGTAAAGTGGTCGGGCAGCCAAGAGGCTGGACCCATGCTTCTTCGTTAGGAGGTCGGGTGGTCTTTGACATTTCCCGCCTATTGACACTTACGGGGAAGGTAAGTAGGCTTTGAGCTCGTTTTTGTTTGGACATTTATTGTTATCGAACAACGTTTATTCTTCCAACGTTTTTGTTTTGGATGGTGTTGGTAGATTTTTCCATTTCGATGTGAATTGTGTTAGTGTTTCCATTTTACTATCAGCGTTAGAGTTTATTTGTAGTAACCCACGCTAAGTAGTCAGGAAGCCCGTTGATTCCTTTGGTCCACTTTAGCTAGTTGTTGTTCCTAAGGTAACCTACGCGAGGCAATTGTTAAGCTCGAAGGGCCTATTAACTCGGAGGCTTATTCATGAAGGTAACCCGTTGGTAGCGGTTGTGGCACAAGTGTAATCACTCGGTGTTTACAGGTGGAGATGCCTTCCTGGGAGTAATGTCGGGTAGTACTGACCCGTGCTCTACCGTGAGAGAGGTTGAGCAACCTGGAGACTAGACTCGCTTCTTTGAACCTCACAGGGAGGTAAAGTAGTCAGGCAGCTATCTCGTGCCTTGTCGTGAGAGATGCATAGCAGTCAAAAGACTGTATCTGCCGGTTGAGTCTCACAGGGAGGGTAAATAGTCGGGTAGCCGAGAGGCTCAACCTGCACCTCACCGTGAAGGAAGTCGGGCCACCGAGGGCTAGACCTGCCTGTTGACTCTCACTGCGAGGGAGGTTGAGTCGCCATAAGGGAGGCTAGACCCACATGTTAACTCTCACGGGAAGGGTAAGTAGTTGACTGGTCTCTGACCTTTCCCACGCCTTATCGTGATGGAGGTTAGGCCACCGTGAAGGAGGTCGAGTTGCCATGAGAGAGGTTGGACCCGTTTGTTCACTCTCATGGGGGGTTAGTAGGAGATGCATGACCGTGCTTACAAAAGCCAGACCAATTAGCATAAATAATCCCCAATCATAAGTGTGAAATTTACAAACCTGAATCGTCTTCCTAGAGTGTGGCGAAGGTCTGAGGCAGCGTTTGTGACACGAGTGTAAACACTTGGCGTTTGTAGGAGGAGATGATATTCCAAGAGTAATGTTAGGCAGTCAAAAGACTGAACCTGCGCTCCACCATGAGAGAGGTCGAGTAGCCTGGAGACTAAACTCGTCATTTTTAGCTTCATGGGGAGGTAAGATGTCGAGCATCTGTCACGCACCTCTCTGTGAGAAAGGTCGGGCGATCCTTGATCTTTCCCGCCTATTGACGCTCATGGGAGGGTAAGTAGTCGGGCAATCGCTGACATTTCCCGCACCTCACCGTGAGGGAGGTCGGGATGCTAGGAGGCTAGATTCTTCTATTGACTATCACCAAGAGGGTAAGTAGTCGGGCAATCCCTGACCTTTCCTGCACCTTGCAGTGAGAGAGGTCAGGCCATCGGGAGGCTGGACCCACCTATTAACTCTCAGGGGGAGGGTAAGTAGTCGGGCAGTCCCTGACCTTTCCTGTGCCTCGCTGTGAGGGAGGTCGAGTCGCAGGAAGGCTAGATCAGCCTATTGACTCTAATGGGGAGGGTAAGTAAGAGATGCCTGATTGTGCTGAATCGTCTTGTTGGGTGTGGCGAAGGCTTGAGGCGCGCCAGCAAAGCCTATGGGCAGCCTTGTTTCGGCAATGAGGAAGGTCCAGGGTGCTCGCATGTATCTTAATGCCAAGAAATTTATTTTGATAGAGACATATTGAGACTTCCAAGCGGTGCCTAAGTGGGCTATATAGCTGATGTTTCACACCACAAGAATCAATTTTGTTAGTAAAAATGAAATCCACAAAATTTTGAGGGAGACAAACAAGAATGTTTTAGCCACTGTAGCCGATCTTTTGCTTAACTAAAATTGTCCGTAGTTGGTTGCTACTTCTTCTCTTTCTTACTCTTATTTTCTCCTTCTTTTTCTTTTTTATTTTGAATAGCTTGTCTGACATATGCTAGGCAGCTTTGACCGCTTGGGTTGACCATTGCATGGACATGCAACGCGTGACTATCGCTGCATCTCTCTTGGCAGTGTAATTTCAAGGGTAGTTTTGACAGTGATGTTGAGGGACTTCTTATATGAGTTCCATTGCTGTGCTGCTGCGGCAGGAGGACCATTGAAGTCGAGGAGGTTGTGTCCATTCAATTTTTGTCCATGTAGATGTTGTCCAAGACATATAAGGCCATGCAGTTTGTGGCCGAGTGGCTTGTGGCCAGGGAAGGCATGGCTGAGTAGCATGTGTGCGTGGCATTGACTGCTCGCTTGCACTTGGCTGAGATGGGCAGCCACGTAACTCCTTTTCCAACCAGTTCTATGGTGGTGAGAGGGTGCTGGCCGAGGTGCATAGTGTTGGTGGTATTGACCGAGATGCTGGCAGGTTGGAGGCCCGTGTTCATGGCTTTTAATCGTGTGGTCGTGGGGGGCAAGCAGTGGCCGAGGACTGCGTTTTAGTGGTAGAAAAAGCCGATGATGGGAACACTATGTCTGCTGGCCATTTTCACAGACACTCTATGTCGAGCTAAGCTTATCAACCACGTTTTGGCATGGGCAACTCCCGTGGCGAAGAGTTTTTGTGGCAGAGGGGCCCTTGCGGTCGAGGACCACCCTCTGTCAAATAGAAGACTCCAATGGGCTTGGTGGTGGCTGTCGTTGGTCCTTTGAGCTCGCAATTGATTGTCGCGAGCTTCAAGTCTTGCACCAACTGCTCTGTTGTGCATGGCTCCCGATGGCAGATCACCTTGGGGCGAGGACATAAACCACCAGCGAACCACATGGTGACCACCGGTGTTGCTCAAATATGAGACATAATTAAATTAAGTAATTAAAGATAATAAAATTCAAGATTAAAAATAATATTTTATCATAATATCTCAATAACGGTGATTAGAGATGCCAAAGGAATATTGGTACATACGTAGTTGTTTCATTTTTTGTTCTCGTTTGCTCATTTATGTACGTACGTAGCTGAGGTTGGAGGCTAAACTTGCATGGGGGAGGTGGTATTAGAATTAGATGATTTGTAAGGTTGGTGATGAAGTTTTGGAACAAACCTACAAACAGCTGAGTGATCTCTCGCTGTTAATATGGCCCTCATGTGTCTTTAGAAAAGCCACCAAGTCGCTTATTATTAATTGGCCAATGATGGTGTCAAATGGGTTTCACGGCAATACATTAATGCATATTTAATATATATCAATGTTTTGATAAAAGTTAGGTTAAAATGAAAAAAGATCTCCTCAATTAGTTCGTTTCGTCGCAAGTTGGAGAGATATATATAGATAAATAAAGTGGTGCAGACAATATTTATGGTTAATTCAATGATACTCGAAATGCTTATACGGGTAACATTAAATGTTGTAGGATATATATCGATCTACTTTATGAATTTATTTATCATATAAGAATCTCAAATTTGGACAATAATTTGAGGGAACTTTGATCCGGTTCAAATAGAGATCAAAGATGGAGATCAAGAATCAGTGCCTACCCTTGTTACCGAGTTCTATTCTATTCTTTGTATGACTTTTCTGCATATGGTTTTTAAAGAAAATGGACACAAAGTGTTTGATAAAATTCCTCAATTACTGTGAGAGTACTTAGAGTCTACTGCTGGTATTTATACATCAATACGAGATGTATTCTATAGGAAGTGCATTAGATTGAGATATACAAATTTGGTACAAAAGGAAACTAGCCGTTGCTAGGAGCTAGGTGAATGTTGCCATATGTGTGAGGGGGCAGATCTTCATGGTGCAGTTGTAGCCGTTGTGATAGTTGCCATATGTGGAAGATCTTCAATAGGTAAGTGATCTCGTATTATCTTCATAGCTGTTGTAGATCAGTCATTTGTGTTATTAGTTTTGCTATTTATGAAGGTGACAAATCATGTGCATGCACGAATAATCACCACGAGATCAATTTTTAGAACAACATTCTAAATTGTCAAACTGTTGATTAAGTTTAGAACATGCATGCATTACTTTTTTTTTTTTTTTCCATAAAGTTGTTAGAATTTCTTGCTAAATTCCACTGCTAAGACCAACTTCATGATCATAATCTTTGAGTTTCTAATTTGTTGATCCGATTCCAGGTTAAGAAGCAAATAACTCTGATCAGGATCATTTACTTTCACACTAACACACGAGTTATGATCTGTGAACTTCAAAACATGATTGATATTTAGCCGATCGACAATATGAGCAAAACTCCACTAATTTTCTTGTCTATATAATATCATAGAGAGGAATAAATGTACGTGATATATATATATATATATATATATAATATGTAAGCTAAATGGATTAATCCGGGAGGACAGCTAATTTTGGTTGGATGATCAATTTCTCCATCGAACGTTGAAGTCTACCATGTTAGTTTGGCTGTACGTATGATTTACTTAAAAATTAATATTAATTAACATATACCTTCAAAAAGGGTAGGTTAACCTAATACATTGAGCATCCTATGTGTGAGTGTGTGACACTTATATATTGATTTGGGTCATCATTATGTGATGCAACATGCCTACATTCATTATAAGAAAACTGCTCAATTGTGACCAGTTATTTTCTACAAAAATAATTATTTCCTATCAAAATAAATTTTTTTTATCGTAAATAGTCAATTTTTGTCACAAATAATCTGTTAGAAATATTTGTTTTCTTTGCTGTGATTATACATGTATATATATTAAGAGGTACAAAAATAAATATGGCGGGAAAAACAAAGTAAATAATAATAATAATAATAATGCGGTAAGTAGGGAGCAAAAAGGGTTGAGATAGGAGGGGGAGATGATTGTTAGAGATGGGACATGATGATCGGAGATGGGAAGCAAAATCATTAAGCATGAGCATGAGAGCTCAAGGCAATTATGTGCCATCAGAGTGTGTGTCACTTTTTTCTTTAAGCCCTCATACCCCACATTATCAACATGTTGATGCTTTTGATCACAACCTACCCATTTATTAATAAACGACTAAAACATTATTAGTAGTACTACTGCTCATCTGTTTTTTCTTTTTCTTTTTTTCTTTTTTTGTGAAAGTAATCAATTAATCAGAAAAATATTTAATTAATTATTGTACTTGTGGCCCCGACCAAGATCAGTTAAGTTCTTCCATTTATACTACTATTTATATATGTTTTAGATAATTTTTTTTTTAATTTTTTTTGTAATTAAGACATGACCTAATTCATTGTATCTTACAGTTAATTATAATTCATTGAGGTTTTTGTATTATAATTTTATTGGTATTTTACTATTTTTTTTTATATATAATTGCATATGTTTTTCTCTCTTTTTCGTTGGAACTAATTAAAGGTGTGTGGTCCTGGAATTAATTTGCAGTCGTATCAAGTAAGAGATGCGGTGAAATCCAAGCAATCCAGTTGGGTCCCCCACTTTTCAGTCAAGAAGAAAGAAATTAATATTTATCGTGACGTTTTATTATCATCTCAAGAGATGCTATTAACAGTGACGACAGGAGGGGGCCATGGCCGGCCGCTAGCTTTCGAATCTCTCTCTTACTAGCTAAGTGCTGTTTTCTTTGTTCCTATAGTTCTACAAAAAAAATTTGCTCCATCGATCTCTTGATCATCGCGTTTTCTTTCTGACTTATTTGTGTATGTGAATCATGGCATGATCTCATGTACACTTAATTTATATTTTAATCCACACATTTATTATGATCTCACATATCGCTCAATACGATACCTCTTTCGAGAGATATATAGTAGATGTGTTATATGTAGTAGAGTTTTGTATGTAGAGAGCTTGTGAGGAGTCCCTTTTATTTGTAGAGGTTTCTCTTTTTATAGATATCTAGTTTTTTTTTTTTTTTTTGGAGAAATAGAGTCTAATTTACTTTACGAAACTTTATCTTTTTAGGAGTCTGAGCCAACTGCATTTAATGTATCTCTTCCTTGCCTTATCTCTTAGATTTATTTCTTCCCTTATTATTAGTGATAGGTTTTCAATAAGTTAGACCCAATCAATTTTATCTCTAACACCGTTGATGTGGAATCTTATGCTAAAAGATTATTGGTGTACGTTTCGGTGTTTTTAAAATTATAATGGGTCCTACTATAAGTAGAACACTAGCTAACACTAAATATATAATCATGTGCATGAAAATATATATAATTAGGTGGGCAATTTCTTCCATTCATGAGCTTCAATCTTTCACATTCCAAATAACATGTTAGTACTGGTGATTGGATTTCAACGATCGAGCATTTACACAGATTGAACGCATGATAATTGAAATTTGACTACAAACCCTCAAATTGACTACATGACTACTCATGATTGAACCGAGTTTGAACTAATTATTTGAAACAGGCGAGAAAATGAAGATCGATAATGCTAATGAAGAGGCTGAGAACATCAAGATATATAATCTCCATGTATGGTCGAATATTTCTCTAAATATGGCCAAGTTCTTCTTCTCTGTCTCCTCTTTTAATCAACCTTATTTAATTATATGGGGAAAAACTTTTGAAAAGGCACTGAGTTTTGGGCAAGATGTACGTATATTATATATAGTACCCTAGCAACCATTTATATAGCTTTATTTCGAATTAACTACACCCTGGCTATAAGCAAACTTATTATATAGAACGTCCCAAATCTGATCAAGTACTCTTGCTCTCGATCGATTCCCTCAGATCAATTAAGTTCAACGCGGGAATCCTAAGCCAGCAGCTTCGTCATGATCCAAAACATGAGCATCATGGCCTGCATGCAATGGGACCCCTTGCGTGAATAACTGGAGTGTTTAAGATTAGTGCAGCAATGGCATGCATGACCTCATGATCTGCTGCAAAATGGTGAATATTTACCAACCGGCAATGCCTTGACTTCTTATATGATGTGGTCTAGGTTAAGTGTTGGCAGCCGCGTGTCATTACTTGATCATGATCCAATACGTGAATTAGTCAAATCAAACAAGACATTTCCTCAGTAATTACAAAACTCAACCATATATACATATCTAAACTAATTAACTGTGAAAAATTAATATATCTGAATTCTAAAGATATTGTTTCTAATTAGCCGTAATATATTCATCGATCTTTTAATTTTCATCAAAAGTAGTTCTTTTTTTGGATGATTTCATTGATCGGCCAATAATCCTCTCTACCCCTAATTAATGAAAAAAAAAAAAAGGAACTCGATCTTCCTGGCCTATTGTTTTTCTGTATCTTCATCGATTATCTCCTATCATATCTCTGATCAGTAGTTTCTGACAAGCATGCAGCTAAGGCTAGCTAGTCATGACGACATTCCTAATGTATCCCTCCCATTTGTTTTTTCTCACCAAGTTTCTATATATTTTTCTGTCCTAATTTAGAAAATTAAAATTAAAATTAAAATTAAACCCTGAGCCACTTATTAGGATATGTTTGGGAACTAATACTACTTCACTATTATTTATAAACAATTCACTATTTTTTATGAACAATTTATTACTATTTCCAAACAGTTTACAATTATTTTACTATTTGTTTACAAATTATTTTACTATTATTTATAGATGATCCAACATACTCAACTTAGCATTCAAACACGCGCGGAGTATAAAACTATAGTTTTAGAGAAGGAGAGCCCACAATCGACACCAGGCTCCAGCCACTAGACATTGTCTTCTTGCGGCCAATTTAAGGGACGGCAAAAGCACTCACCAAAAAAACAAAAAAAAATTAGGGTTTCTGAGAAAAGTTACACGGGTTCTCTTTTTCATAACAAAAAGAATATGCAGAAATTTATCTTTTTCATCCAGACAAAAGTAGTCCTGAGAGATTCTTTTGAAAATATCGGGGCGAAATGAGAATATGGCCCGGGATGAAAGCCCTGAAATAACACGCACGTTAACATCAGATGGTTTTCCTGTAGTAAACCACGTGGAGAGATGCATCAAAGTTCGTATACATCAGAAAAAAGAAAGCGATCGATTGCTAAAACGAGATTATATGGTTTAGTTAATGGATGAATCGTAGAGGAGAGAGAGAGAGAGAGAGGTATATATATTTGCATTGGATCCTTCGCCGAAGTGGGTTTAAAGCTTCCCACCTGCTCTATAGCTCTCTCTCTCTCTCTCAAAAACGTCTTCAGGACTAAAATCCAAAGCAGGTTGAAGAAATCACTTAAAAACGAAAAAGATGGTGATCTAATTTTATGATTATATTATCAGGCATCTCATTTGTATGTCAACCATCTTTCTTGTTTTCTTACCTTGGCTTTTCAGTTCTCTCTAGCTTTGGATTTCTTCTTCTTCTTCTTCTTCTTCTTCATCTTCTTGTCCCTTTGTTTTCCTCCTTTGTCCCAATTCTGGTCGTCTTCTTTATACCTTTCCCACATGTACTCTGAGATCAACTCACTTTCGTTCATGGGTGTGTCCGATTCTCAGATGCTTTTCTCTGATAAAGATCTGAATGCTATGAAATTGAATTTCCTAGCAAAACCCACGTTGGAATTCCAAGATCAGTGCCCAACTGCACCTTCAGAAGATCATGGGCTTATTAAAAAACCTGAAGTGAAAGAAAAAGAAGATCAAGAACAAGATCATGAAGAAAAAGAAGATAAATGCAACATTTCAGTACTATCATCTTTGCGGCTCAAAATTCCACCTCCAGGAGAATTCAGGAACGTCGAAGATGACGATGATGGGTTCAAGACTCCAACTTCTTTGGATAATAAAATCCCAGTGGTTCTTCAATGCCCTCCTGCACCAAGAAAACCCAAACCGAGAGCAGTACAGACAAAACGAAGAGGCGCCGCTCGACGAAGAATTCTGCTTGATCTGTCAAATGAGATTGAATCTTTGTTCCCTCCAGCTCTTCTAGTAGATCTTAGCGGTAAGATTAAGAAAATTACAGAAAGGAGATGAAGCCAGATGATAGTTTTCGATCCGTATGCTATGTGGAAGCTTATTTCTTCTTCTTAAAATGGAAGTTTCCACATAAAATTCCATTTTTATCTATGAAAATGGTGTTTGTGATCATTATCAATGTCATTTCTTCTTCAATTTCATATTTAATTTTATCGATCTGTTTCTTTTCTGGTACTTTTTTGGTAAAAATTAATCTTTATCAAGGAATTACGTAGGGACCTCGTACTAGACCCAGATCTGAATTATCTCCATAAATGAATGAGCAAAGGGTCATAAGATAGGCTGCAGATCGATTTAACTGCACCGTGATTCCTATGAATCCTTTGTGCTTATATATATACACTCTTTGGAAAAAAAAGAGTATCTTCCAAGGTTGGAACTGGATGTCTTTCTCATTCTTGGAAGTGGAAGTGGAGACCTAGGTCTGATCTCTCTTTCTGGGGTTGCATTGACTTTCTTGATCATTTGAAAAGATGAAAATGCATTGACTTTCTCCAGAGAGAGAGGGAGAGGAACAAAACATTCACCTTTGTAATTACCAGCAGATTAGTTCGAGCAAACCTATGTGGGATATTCCCTCAGATGACAGGAATTATCCAAATATACTGGAAAAAATGTATCTTTTTAACTTCAATGTCGTTCATGCCGACCCCACCAGCTTCTCTTTACTACTAGTATCGAGGCGCGCATCTCCTTAATTTCTTGCTTCCAATACTACTCCTGATCTATTATTTGAAGTTTTGATACCTTTTTTAGGTTGAGATGACAGATAAGACATTGGAACGAAAATCGGAAAATGTCTTAACTTTATATTAATTTCAATGCAGCATATTCATACATATGATCTTTTCTTTCATATTTTTAATCATAAGGTTTCGCAAGACATTACCCCTTTCTTCTTTCGGCTTTTTTCTTTTGTTTTGAAAGTATTTAATATGATTGAGACAACTATTAATGACACCGGGAAACCAACCACGAATTATCAATCAGTGATCCGAGGTATCTCGCTCGATCATCCTAGAACATGACTCTAATGGTCTAATAATAATAGGCCAAATATCAAAGCAAAGAAAATTAAAAAAAAAAAATTAATATACAAATCTCAGACTATTGTCTAATTTGTAATCATTCGAATTATCAATTTTCTCGATCACTCTTTTAAGCTATTATAAAATCTTAATGCACTGATCTTATAAAATCTTTCAAATTCTCTTAGGTACAAATAATCTCTAGAGACCACACTTTTAGATGAAAAGTAAACGATTTAATCAGTTTTATGTAGGAAAACTTTTAAATGTGTAGTATACGAGATTGAAATTTACTTTGCAGGGGTGGGTCTAAAGGACCCTACCTTAGAGTGGTTTCCAACATAAAAAAATAAAAACAATTGTATATAAATTCTCTAAATAAATAGAATAAAATTTTACTATTTAAATATTAAGATTTAAAATTAAAAAGTATTTTTTTAAAAATATACACCATCTAATTATGGCCTTGCACTTAATGATATGATCCTCAAGAACTCATCCAGGCATTAAGCTTTTGGGACAATTATTGATTTCACATGATATCAGAACAGAGGTCCTGAATTCGAATCTTAACTCTACATTCTATCACATTTAATTAAATATTCCACGTATCGAACTACCCATTGAGAGGAGTCTAGCTCATACGTGAGGAGAGTGTTAAGATATAAAATAAATAATAAAATTTACCTCTTTCTATTAAATTAAACTTTTGAAATAATTGGTGATTCCACACATTCTTGTCTCAAATATTCCTTTTTGTAGCAAATATTTAACCACAACTAAATATTTTTTTTTGTAGGTCTACAAAGAGTACAAACAAGAAAAGATTGAGAGGACGGGTTTGTAATATGCATGGTATGCTTGTCTGTCTGTTTTAATTGGCTTTGTTGTAACTGGTTCATAAATTTTCATTGAAACCCTACTGGCCGCCATTAATAGTTTTATTAGATCATGATTTTTTATTATTATTATTTTTTATATAGGCGTAGAGATATATTGAGGTACTTTGGATCTTCTTAAGTGGAAGAAGATATGGTGGAAGTTCTTAAACCAGCAAGCAGCTGCATGCTTTTTTAATCGGCAAATGGTCGTCCTTTTAATTTTAATTGTCTTCTGGCACAAGACATTATCACCAAGTGTTTCCGATTCCAGAGCTTTGGATTTACAGATAGTTCCAAGGTTGTCAGTTTTGACCCACAAGTCTTCCACATGCCGGCTGAAAACATTATGATCTTTGGACTCATGTCGATAAGCGAATTAGGTTAGCAGTAGTAATATCCATACATACATGCTGCCGGCTGAAAATTTTTGTTTGGCCTTATATGTAATTGGATGGCAAGATCAAGATTGTCCTTAACATTACAAGAAAACTGTTTATTTGTTAACTGTTATTTCTTATAAAAATAATTATTTCTTATTAAAATGAGTCTATTTTTATCTCAAATGGTCATTCTCGTTGTAAATAATCTGTTTCAAATGCCTTTATTTTTTTGGTAGTGTAAGCTTAATTTCTTCTAGCAATATTATTCGTCATTTCTACTAGGGAAAAAGAAGAAGAAGAGAATTAGGAGAAGTACTGATCTTCGATATTAATATATATTCACTTCCTAAATAGATCAAGTGAAAATTGAAAATTAGCGTCTGATTTTTATGAAAAATAAATATTGTTGGGGACTTAGAGACAATATTATAAGCTTGAAAAAAAAAAAAAAAAAACCTTCTCTCTTTCTTTATCCCTAATGTTAAAAAATGTTAGCTGATCATGAGTTATGTTACATCTAACATCTTAAATACGGATGAATGCGCTGACATAAGATGTCTCTAATTAGGAAGTGATAATTGACTCATTTGCACAAAACTAAAAATAAAAAGAAAAAATCTTCTTGCAAACGATTTTGCCCACCAAACCCATGTACGTAAAGTCATATATAGCCTGATCCACAACGCCCCTCCTCCCACATCCAGGTAGCTTACTATGTAGAGGGAAAATGGACAACCGGCCTCAGAGGAGGTAACAGGTTCTCTCCACTCTGACCATAGAAACATCCTTTTTTATAAATTTATTATTAACTCCAGCTCTCTCATGTTACTTACTTTAGCATCGGAGAAACTCTCATTTCACGTTGGAATAGATTTAATTATTTATATTATATATATAAATATCTTTATATATATATATAATATATATCAAGAATTGAAAAAACGATTTGATTCAAATCGATTTAGCCGATTCAAACTGAATCAGTAAGAAACCAAACCGATTTAGTTAACACTTTGAATCATTCACTTAATCGCTTCAATCAATCGATTCTAGCAGATTTTAGGCTGATTTAAATCGATTCAAACCAATTCAAAACTATATTTATTTTTAAATTATTTAACAACTAGGTTTTTCTTTTAATTTTTGGTACAAAAATATTATGTAGTTCAATAAGAATTGCAGAGAAATTGAAAGATAAAACATGTAGTTCTTTATTTTTTTTAGTTGAACAAAAGATTAAGGAAATAAATGAGTATTTTATATTAAATTTATGGTTGTACATAAAATACTACATTTTTCATGTGTTTATAACATAATGATATTTATATTTTTCATATATAAGGCAAAACAATGTCGACTATTGAGGTTAAATGCATAAATTACATATTTATTAAAACTATTTAGATTCATATCATATTTTTTTCGAAACTAGTCAATAAATTAATATTTTATACTTTTTTATACATTATATAAAAAGTAATGCTACTCATCATCCAAATTCTCATTATCCTCTCATCATCTCATGATGTGGCATTAGATGATTCAAGACTATTTATTATATTTAATTCGTGAACCTATCATCTAATGTCACGTCATGAGATCACTACAACAAATTTGAGATTTTGGGACGAAATTATTTAGGGACGAAATTTTTTTCATCCCTAAAAGTCATTTTTTGAGACGAAATTTAAATTTCATCCCAAAAAATCGATGAATTTAGAAAATCGTTCGAACGTCAAAATAACCGTTTGAACAGTATTTTCTGTGACGAATTAAATCGTCTCAAAAAAAATTTTCCGTTCGAAAGTGAAAAAATACGTTCGAACAGTAAAATTTGGCGGATAATTACTTTATTATGGCGGGAAAAGTTCAAAAACGTTCGAACAAGAATTTGTTGTGTTCGAATGGAAAATATTTGGTAGTAAATCCTGGCGGGAAGGTTTCTAAACCGTTCGAACGGAATATATTTAGTTAGAACATATTCAAGCACCACATTTATACATTCGAAGGTATAATATTAATCTCGGTATGAAACTCAAAATATAAAAAATATATATCATATATACAAATTCATTAATTAATTTTATGTAATTAATTTTAAAATATTTTAATAATTTCTTTTACGTTAAATAAGATTTTTAGTTAAATAAATATTATCAACCACATATATATTAATCAACCAAATAAAGCAAATTATCAAAATGCCATATATATTGTTCATAATTACAACAAAAGAAAATATAAATAAAAGATAAAAACTATTGTGATGCGAGGTCTCTACACACATCCTCGACTGCAGCTAATTGTGTCTCTACCTGTGTCAGTCGAGTACTAACTGTGACCTGAGTTGCATTATTGGCATTAATCGTTGTACGTAACTCATTAACCTCTGTACGTAAACCAGAGACGGTAGCCATAATCTCTGTACGCAACTCAGACATGGCAGTATGCACTGCATCAATCACTGCTGATGTGTGTATGCTGATCTCAGCACGCAATATGTCAGTCATCTCCTCGCGAATATATGTGCGTGATGTCTCAGCCTGTGTAGATGTCTCACCAGCCGATACTCCAGTATCTCCCAGCTGCGCATCTCTCTGAATCTCAGCCCTGTCAGGAACAGCCCCACGAAAACGAAATCTAGAGTGTCCCGTGCTCCGTGATAGGGTGGTGCTGTTAATCGGTGCCATCGGAAATCGTGAACGCTCGGCAGGTTCGGACACAACCCCGGCATGTAGTAAAAATCGAGTGATGAGGATCCCAAACGGAAGTATATCTGTCGTAATGAACCGTGCCTCTGATCGGATTCTCTCAAATATATAACCAACGAGGTCGATCGGGATGCCACGAGCGACCCGTATCATAAATCTCGCTCGATCCATGCCGACCTCCGTCTTGTGCTGCCGTGGGTCAATATTATTGGCAATGATCAAATTCATAATCTTGAAGAAAGAAGATAAATCTGCCTGCCTAATACTCTTGGAGCCATCGTACACTGGAGCATCTGGACCAACAATCAAGTCTCTGACCTCGTGATCAGCAAGTGTATCGATCTTATCTGTGTAATCTAGTCCCTCGTCCTGAGACATAGCTGCATCACCTGAAGGACCAGACTCTCTAGGTGGCAGGTTTGGATAGGCATCAAGAAGCCTAGGAATACCCAGATATGCAGCGAGTCCGTCTGCTGAAAATATAACAGGAGCTCCTCGGACACAGATCCTATATGCCCCTCCATCGTTTGGGCTAGCAGCACCGAGCTCTTTATAGAACTCAGTAACGATCTCAATGAAGGAAACGAGCTCCATTCCTTCTTCTCGTTGATCTAAGATTGGTGTCCAACCACGATCATTGAATACTGATGGGAAGGAATGACCCTCCCATATAAGAGCGACAAAATCATACAGTTTTACCTGTCGCTCAAGTAAAACGATCCGCTCTCGAACTGTTTGGATGGAAGGTTCTCCTGATCTACTACGTTTACGGTCCCGATAAGACATTATTATGATCCTGAAATTTTAAAAATAAAATATACATTCAAAATTAGTGATAAAATCTAATTACGACTAAAAGATTTACAAAATTATATACTAATAGCAATTTAATAAATTAATTGATAGAACATATAATCAATTAAACGATGAAAACAATTTAATAAGCTAATAAAATGTTAATGGAATGAATTTAATAATTAGCGTTCGAATGGACAATTAATAACGTTCGAATGTGTCGATCAAGTTCGAACGTACAGGTTTACCTGTTCGAACGGACTGGTTAATACCGTTCGAACGTAAAACAGATCTAACTCGGTCATGGCTGAGTCAACTCAGTGGCCATGAAAATACTCAAAAATTAATCGATTCCGTGGTTTCTTTGACTAAAAACAAAGTACTCTTCATTTCTAAACATCCTACGATAGATTTATGATGTTCTACGGTAATTATTGATGAAAAAATACAATTTAAAAAAAAACAAATAAAACCATAAAATTATAAAATAAACGGTAAAATGAGTTTGAAAATACATACCTTTACTTGGGAGGAAAAGTGATTGATGTATGTGCTGATCACGACGGCAGACGGCGGTGAATGTAGTGCGTTCAAACGCTTTCTCACTTTTTCAAACGGTGGGGACGGCGGCGTGAGAGAAGGAGCTGCCTGTGATAACTTATATGTGCATAACCGTTCGAACGTTAATAGTTAAAGTTCGAACGTTAATATAAAACCATTCGACCGTTACTATTTCACATTCGAACAGAAGTTTTGTAAGTTTATTAAAAAATATATTAAATGTATACTATATTTATATTCCTATAAATTGTTATAATATATATACTATTATAGTAGATTATATATATTGTAATATATATGTAATATTATAATATATATTATGATAGTAGAATACTTTAAATGAAAGCATAATAACTTATAAAATATTTTTTTATAGTATAATAGTAATATATCATAATACTTTACTATCAAAGTGTTATATATGAGATATTAATATATATATAGTACCATATAATAGCATGTAGTGCTATATGGTATGAGTTTATACTTAACTAATATATGTCATATTATATATTCCATTATATTTTACCTACTAAAGTTATATATGATATTATACAACATATATATATAGAGTATAGCTTACTAATATACTATCATCTTATAAATTTCTCTACACTTTATTATGTGACCTTAGTATATTTGAGGCTATATATATGTGAGTATATATTACTAATACATATGATCTTAATAATATATATGATAGTATAGGTCACTACATATATGATAATATATATTACTATATATATATACTATATATTTAGTATAGATTACTATATATATGATAGTATATATTACATTATATATGATAGTATATATAACTAATACATATGATGTTATAGTACTTTTTCCATTTAATAATGAAAAAAGTTATATTTAAACATAAAGGATATGTGTTCGAACGGTACTCGTAAACCGTTCGAACACATATGTTAACGTTTGAACGTAAAAAAACATTCGAACGGACAAGGCAAATGGCGGGAAAACATCCCGCCAAAAACAAGATAGCTGAATTACCGTTCGAACGTAATTTGTTATAGTTTGAACGGATTATTGCAGTGGTGGGAAAATATCCCGCCAATTAAACTATAGTATCATCTAATATGTCTATATATATTAATGTTGTTCTTTTATTCAAAAGGTGTAATGAAAAATAATATATAAATAAACATTTACAATACCGTTTGAACAGTTAGAAATTAAAGTTCGAACGGTTAATTTTCGAGCGGTAATAAATCAATAACGTTCGAACATACTTTTGTTACGTTCGAACGTGAAAATTAGAAGGGAATTTTCTCCCGCTTAATATTTTCACGTTCGAACGGTTAGTAAATAACCGTTCGAACATGAAATGTTCTTCAAAAACATGACAGAACCTCACAATTCTGTTTCTCTCCTCCTGTTGTCTCTCCGTGTGGTCGCCCAAAGATTACCCCTTCGCATATCAGAGGTATTCTTTCTCAAACTAGCCCTTAAGCTCAAAAAAATTGTTCATCTCACTCTATTATTCTCGGATTATTACTTGTAGGATAGTTTGTGATTATTCTCGGATTATTCTCGGATTATTTTCTTTTCATCTTCAAAAATTCAGGTATTTCTTTTAAAATAGAAATGTATGGTTTGAACTTAATATTTTGCAATGTTAGAAAGTTGTATGCTTTGAGATTATTGTTTGTGTTTGTTAGAGTTTGGGATTAATGGAGTTTTCGGCGTTGTTGAAGACGACTGGAATCTGGAATGAATACGTTCGAACGAGTTAGAATTACCGTTCGAACGTATTCATTTTATTCGAACATAGGTTCTCATAATTCGAACGGATAATGACATTACATCAATAACGTATACAGAATACGTTAGGTTTGGTATGGTTATAAATTATATGTACTACTAAATCACAAATAATTAGGACCAACTACCATTTAATATTGTTAATTCTAAATAAATAAAATTAATATTCAAATTAAAATACCACTAAATCTTTAAATTAAAATAGAAATAGTTAAGATTTAATAATACTTAAATACTTAAAGATAAATTAATAAGTTTAATATTCAAATTAAAATAGAAATAGTTAAGATTTAATAATACTTAAATACTTAAAGATAAATTAATAAGTTTAATATTCAAATTAAAATACTACAAAATCTTTAAATTAAAATAAAAATAGTTAAGATTTAATAATACTTAAATACTTAAAGATAAATTAATAAAATTAATATTCAAATTAAAATACTACTAAATCTTTAAATTAAAATATAAATAGTTAAGATTTAATAATACTTAAATACTTAAATATAAATTAATAAAATTAATATTCAAATTAAAATACTACTAAATCTTTAAATTAAAATATAAATAGTTAAGATTTAATAATACCTACTAACTAAGTTTTTGTTGTATTGTTGTATAAATAATATGTTGTTATTGTTTGACATATATTAGCATATTTTGCATTGTTTGTTCATCAAAATAAACCTTAGACCCGTTCGAGAGTTATCAATCTGGATGAATGCTTAATTGATAACTCTTGAATTGTCCAGAGTGGACAGTTTGGGATTGTAAGATCATTCTCGCAAACTATAGAACTATATCTGTTGTCGTCCAACATTATGATTTTGGTAGATTCATCCATTGTTCTCTGGATATGCAGTTTCGGTGATGGTGCAACGACGTGTTAATCGTCAGTGCACACAACCAAACGAGCATATTTGGAGAACTATGGGAGATGCTGCCGAAATTTTGTTGGACGTGACAGATAATAGATCATAGGTTGGCGACTATGATCTTACAATACCGAACGGGATAGGACCAACTACCCGGTGAAAGATGGCATACTCATTAATTGGTACATGATACATAGTTGTTTGCTGATGCATTACAATATTGTTTGTAATGAATATAGTCAGCATGGATAAGAGTTGGATGAGAGTTAGCGATCGATTGGGTCAAAATTACAATGTATATACTGAAGGTGTTGAGAAATTCTTGGAGTTTGCATTGGGTACATGTGATAGTGATGGGCGTATCAGATGCTCATGCAGAGAATGCAGGAATTTGCGTTCTCATAAGATAGACTTGGTGAGAGAGCATCTGTTTGTCAAAGGTATTGATAAGGGTTATACTGATTGGGTCTTACACGGCGAACCATATCCAACTTCATTTGAAGCTCCACATGAATAAGAAAAGATCGATGAAGATGTACAACCAGAGATTGTTGGAGATGATTACGATGAGGATATAGAGGAAATGTTAGGTGACATCGGTGCAGGAATGTTTATGGATGAAGGTGACACGGACACATCAAGCTCAAATGATGGGGGCCATAACACCTTTGCACGCTTGTGGAATGATTTACAGCGTGAGCTATATCCAGGATGCAGAAGACATAGTAAGTTGTCGTTTATCGTAAGATTGCTTCACATAAAATCAATGTGTCGATTATCTATTAAGGCAGTCAATATGTTACTTGAGCTGTTTAAAGAGGCACTGTCGACAGACAATACTTTACCTCGTAACTTCTATGAAGCAAAAAAGTTGAAACGAGGACTCGGATTTGATTACAACGTAATAGATGCATGTAAGAATGACTGCATATTATTTTGGCAAGAGAATGAGCAGTTGAACGAGTGTCCTATATGCCACGAGTCAAGATGGACATCGGACAAGGCAAATGTTCCTCAAAAGGTCATACGCCACTTTCCATTGATACCTAGATTACAACGATTATTTATGTCACGCGCAACGGCTGTAGATATGACATGGCACTCATCAGACAGAGTAAGGAACGATAATATTTTGTCACATCCTGCTGACTCCCAGGTGTGGAAGGAATTTGATCAGGAACACCCATGGTTTGCTGAAGAACCGCGTAACGTAAGACTTGGGTTGGCAACAGATGGATTTAATCCTTTTGGGAACATGAGTACTAGTCATAGTACTTGGCCAGTTGTACTTATGCCGTATAATCTACCACCGTGGAAGTGTATGAAAGATCCATATTTCATGATTAGTTTGCTCATCCCAGGTCCGAGGTCACCGGAAAATAATATAGACATACACTTACAGCCATTGATTGCAGAATTGAAAGATTTGTGGGAGAATGGGGTTGTCACATTTGATTCGTCAACAGGCAAGTCGTTCAAGATGCATGATGCGGTGTTGTGGACAATAAATGATTTTCCAGCTTATGGAAATTTGTCAGGTTGGAGTACTAAGGGGAAAATGGCATGTCCAACTTGTAACAAATATACCAAATCTGAATGGCTTATGTACGGGAGGAAATTATGTTTCATGGGTCATCGTCGATTTTTACCTGGTGACCATAGATGGAGTGGAAATTCTAGAATGTTTGATGGAACTGTTGAATGGGGCCAACTTCCACCATATTTGTCTGGCGAAGATGTACTTGCACAATTTATAAATGTTGGTTGTAATGAATTTGGTAAAAAACAACGAAAGAGAAAACGAGCTACGAATGAGTTGAATTGGACAAAGAAGAGTATATTTTTCGAACCCCCGTACTGGTCGAAGTTAAAATTGCGCCATAGCCTTGATATTATGCATATTGAAAAAAATATTTGCGAATCCGTATTGGGAACATTGATGTCAATTGAAGGAAAAACAAATGATACAATAAACTCAAGGAAGGATTTGAAGCGGTTGGGAATAAGACGGGAAATGCAGTTGCAAGAAAATGGTTCATCTGTCTACATGCCGATTGGGTGGTATACATTGTCAAGAAATGAAAGGGTTACATTTTGTGAGTGGCTAATGAAGATCAAATTACCAGACGGTTATGCCTCGAATCTAACAAGATGTGTGAGAACAAATGATTGGAAAATAACTAGATTAAAAAGTCATGATTGTCATGTTTTCTTACAGCGTATCTTGCCTATTGGTATCCGTGGGTACTTGACCAGAGATGTGCGCGTGGCTTTGACTAAGTTGGGTGCATTTTTTAAAGACTTATGTGCTAGGACGTTGAATGTAGAAGCTTTGGATCGAATGGAACGAGAAATTGTCATAATATTGTGTAAACTAGAAAGTATTTATCCACCGTCATTCTTCGATGTCATGGTTTACCTAGCCGTTCATTTGCCACGTGAGGTTCGACTTACAGGACCAGTTCAATATAGATGGATGTATCCCATTGAACGATTTCTTGAAAAGTTGAAACGTACAGTGGGTAACAAGGCCCGTCCAGAAGGATCAATTGCAGAAGCATATATTGACGATGAGTGGCATACCTTCTGTTACAAATATTTCCATGGAGTTGACACTCGGTTTGATCGGCCAGAAAGAAACTTTGACATTGACCGAGCAAGACAACAGAATATATTTTCTGTGTTTTCCCAACAATTTCGTCCAATTGGTGCAGTGCGTGGTTATGACTTGTGTGGAAGAGAGTTCGAGAAAGCTCAGTGGTACGTGCTGAACAATTGCCCTTAGATAGAGAATTACTTGAAGTAAGTTATAACTTTTTCTTAATTTAAATTGCCTCATTAATTTTAAAAAAATACAAAATATAAAATATTTGTGGTAATCATCAATTTCAGTGATCATATTAACGTGCTCAAGGAACTATGAGTAAATGATATAAACCAAAAACATGAAGAGGAGTTCCCGAGATGGTTTGAAGAACAGGTAATGAAATTACATATGCGTTACTCAATAACAAATGAAAAATTATTAATTTCAACTTTGATATAGTATATGTTTTACTCAATATGTAGGTTGTACAATTGCATGCGAATAATCCAAATGATATATTTGATGAACTATATGCATTGGCGCGTGACCCATTGAGACGCGCTGCTCGATTTTCTGCATGTATTTCTCCGGGAAGTAGGTATCACACACTGGATCGAGATTGTTATAGGAAACCCAAAATAGTGGTGTCCTAGTCGAAGGAAGTCA
Organism: Juglans microcarpa x Juglans regia; assembly: GCF_004785595.1. Classification (NCBI taxonomy): domain Eukaryota; kingdom Viridiplantae; phylum Streptophyta; class Magnoliopsida; order Fagales; family Juglandaceae; genus Juglans; species Juglans microcarpa x Juglans regia. The sequence continues at coordinate 7,358,608 of NC_054607.1, forward strand.
TGATGGAGAAAATATTGATTTCTATGGAGTTATTGTCGATATAATTGGAATGAAATATTTGGGAGAGTTTGCGGTGTATCTATTTAAGTGTGATTGGTGGGATTTAAGCAATCCTCGTACTAGAGTCCGTGATGATGAATATTTTTTGAGTGTTAATACATCAAAAAAATGGTATGAAGATGATCCTTTTATTTTGGCTTCTCAAGCATCTCAAGTATTCTACTTAGATGACCAGAAGTTAGGAAATCAATGGCGAGTAGTTCAAAAATATTTTCCAAGAAATATATATGATGTTATCCCTCAGGCGGAAGGACAAGATGAAGAAGAAGATGACTCTTCTACTCAATAAACATACCAAGAGAGTCAACCCGCCTTAAATTTGTTTGTGGATTTGAGCCAGTATGAGATGATTCCATTAAATAGAGAAGATATTGAGGCTGAAATTGTTGATGCGACAGTTGAGAAAAATGTTGAATCATCTGAAGTATCTACAGATGATGAGAGCGAATTGTCAAATGAAACTGATACAGATTCTGATTGACCAATTATGTGTTAACATTACACTTGATGACAAATATTTTACTTATTGAATGTATCAGTAGTTTGAAATTATGCCGCCAAAGAGGAAGGAAGTTCGCAACCCATCTCCACCTGTTCCTAGCTCTCCTTCATTGTCACCATTAGAGATTGATTTTACAGAACAATATCGTCAAGGTCGAGACACCACTAGAGGGGTGACTTTGGAAAAATATCGGAAGGTGGGTAAGATCAAGGTTAACATTCCTGACGAACATACTGGGGGCGAAGGACAACCAGCAGCTTGGCTTGCATCACATGTGGGTGCTTTTACACGAACTTACCTACCTTTGGCAATGACTTCATGGAAGAAAGTCCCCCAAGATGTTAAAGAGCTTATCAAGAAGCGTTGTTTGGTAATGTTTAAAACATTGATTTAGTAGAATAAATTTCTATATTTTACTTAAATTTAGAATATTATAAATGATAATGTGTTTGTGACTATTTTTTTAAGGATGATTTCGAATTAAATTTTGGTCAGAGAGAGGAGCGTAAGACTGTGGAAGAGCTTATGGGTAATGCATTCCGCAAATATAAGGCGAGGTGTCATGAGTATTATAATAAGTTTGAGAAGAAGGAAGATGCACGCCAACATCCTTTCCAGGATGTCCGACCTTCTGAGTGGGAAAAACTTTGTGACATGCTTGAGGATCCATCATATCAGGTATAATGAAATTTAATTATTTTACTTGTCCTATCTGTCATTTCGCTTTATAATATTTTCAATTTCTTTGCAGGAGCGAAGTTCTATAAACAAAACAAATAGATCAAAATTGAAGATTAATCATCATGCAGGCTCAAGATCTTTCCATCGCCTTTCTAAGAAATTGGTATTGCTTTTTTTTTTATTGGATATAGTTAATTATTTGGATAAATCATAATGACTTTATATCTTAACACATTTATTGTAGCAAGATTCAGATACTAATTATGATCTGACAAAATTATATGCTGCATCGCACACTGATCGTAATGGAGAGTGGACTCATCCTGATGCCTGTAAAAATTATGTAAGTTTTATAACCTGTTTTAATTAAATATATTAGAATATTTATGACGATATTAATTCTTTATCTTATATATGGCTAGGATAAAATGATTGCCCTACGTGCTGAATCTGCATTAGATCAAAATTCCTCAACAAGTGATATTGAGATTTTTACACAAGTCCTGGGTCAACGTTCAGGATATTTGAGGGGTTTAGGTCGTTGTGTAAAGCCTGGTCCCTCTTCCTCTTCTTCTGGGAATGCATCTATGACTTCTATAGCGCTAGAGAATGCGAATTCCAGAATCGAAGAATTGACTGCAAGACAGCATGAGTTAGAGGCTCAATTGGCAAAACAAGCAGATATGGAGATGCGCCTCAAACAACATGAAGAACAACAAGAAGAGTTCAGAAGACATATGCAACTCCAAATGCAGCAGCTTATGCAACAGTACAGGCCTCCAAGCAACTGATGGATTTTGGGATTATCTATTTATGTACGAACAATGCCCGTCTCGACTGTTATTTATTTAGTTTGCGCTTATTTTAACACTTTTGTGAGTGTTAAACAGTTTCTAATGTATTTTTTCAAATAGTATGAATGTCTATTTGGTTTTCTTTTATTGATTTAAATTAAAAAGATATCGTTCGAACGAACGTAAAACGTTCGAACTCTATGTAACGACAATAGCGTTCGAACGTAAACGTAATGTTCGAACGAAATTTATGTTCGTAGAGTTCGAACGATCACACAACGTTAGAACGTAAATAATTTCAATCGTGTTCGAACATAGCCTATACCGTTCGAACTTATATAACGTTCGACCTGACCATTTAACATTCGAATGAATTCATGTGTGTTCGAACATATTTCGAAATCGTTCAAACACGTCACTACTGTTCGAACTTAAAATTTTTTCCGTTCGAACTATTTTCTAGGACGAATTTAAACTGTGACAAAAAAAAATTTCGTTCGAACGGTTTCCTTCAATTTCGTCCCAAAAGAAATTTTTTGGGACGAAATGGTGATTTTCGTCCCAAAATACCTTTTGGCACAGTGATATTGGAACGACTTTGGGACGAATTTTTTTTGTCTCAAAAATTTTTTCGGGACGAAATTGGGGTCTTTTGGGACGAAAATTTTCGTCCCAAAAGACCATTTCTGTTGTAGTGGATGATGAATAGATTTATTCTTATATATATATTCTAAACAATCATTGTTATATATGTGCCAGATTTCACCTTAAAAAAAGTATGAGCTAGACTTTACCTCAATAAAATTGGCCAAATATGTAGAATATTTAACTAATAGAATGAAATGTAGAGTTAGGATTCAAATTCAAGACTTCTACTCTGATACATTGTTAAATTACTACTTGTCTCAAAAGTTTAAATTAATAGGAAGAGACAAATTTAATTGTAATTATAAAAAAGAGACCAAGTACAAGACAAAATATATACATACATATACATATATGCATATATACATACATACATATATATATATATATATGAGGAAGGAGGAAGAGAATTGAAGAACAAGGGATCATCTAATAAGGAAATGTGATATACTTTTGGCTTATGCTACTTACAAGTCGATGTGAACATACAGCTTATTGTGAGATTCATTATAATTATAACAAAAAAATGAAAAGATTGACACCGTTTTATGTCAACTAATATGGAAATTAAGCGTCCATATAACAATGTGTCAAGTGTGGCAATAACGGCAATGTAAATAATTGTTTTTTCTATATTTTTAGAAGATCTTAGATTTTATTTTATTTTTCTATTACGTACTGTTGGGTGAGCCTAGTTCCTATCCTCTACTGGGTCATAAAGTTATGTTTTGGTTGTAAATTTCAGAACCATTCGTTTAGGGCTCAAAAAAACACACCTGGCCCCGACCATCTAATTAAAACTGAAGACAAGATATGGTTGAAGAGCGAGTCTACTAGGCATTAGGGGCTTCCCATTGGCCCATATAAAGTGGGCCACTTAAAAGAGGTGCATGCATGTCCTTGCCAATGCCATGCATCCTTCAAAAGCAAACATGTGTTGCCCTTTTCTTTCGCTTCTATTGGATTCTCATCTACCAACTTCACCGTGAAAAATGACAAACTTTTGTGAGAGACCGTAGAAAATTGTCATTTTTGAAGATGTAAAACTATTAAAATGGGATATAACTAGAGAGAAGAAATAAGGGAATAGAAAGATGAAGGGGGAGGGGACAAAGACTAGATTTGGTAGAGCTGGGGAGTGGCGGAGCTGGTTTGTGGGGAAAGAGGTGTTTCGTGGAGCTGGGGCTACCGTTGGGTATTAACCTCAACCATACTGTTGCACACTCAAAAAATAACAAGCTGCAATAATCCACATCAGCAGCACCAGAAACTTCAAGAATCTTCTTTACGTTCTGTTGTAGCAAACTTTTGTTCATTTTCTTTGTTTTCAGTCATTACATGATGTACTAAGTGCCTATATAAGTTGTCTAAGGCATTATGTAATGTTTGGATTATTATGAAATGAACATACAGAGAACTTCTTTTATTCTCTTCTGTTATTGGGGAAGAGGAGGCACTGCATGTGCTAGCTAGAAGCATTGGTTCACCACAGAAAGGTTCCCTAAGGCCGGAATGTTTATATCTTAACATCTTTTGTCTATTTTGCAGTTTATGGTCTTTCAGAGAACTTCACGGCCTAGCCCTCAATACAGCAACACAAAATCTAGCCCAATGGATCTTTTGTAAAAGGCTCTATTCACAACCACTCTGACTTTGACTCTTATTCCAACGGTAATAAAAACACAAATAATAATGATATACACACAATACATTTCACAACAATATTATAAGATGAGGTTATTTTTATAAAATGATGTTACTTTTATAAGATATTTTACAAAAATACTCCTCATTTAAAACATAATTGTATAAAGTGTTGTGAAAAATATTACGTGTAAATCATTTTCCAAACAGAAATCATGGAGTACGGCCTCACATGTACACCTCCAATCATGTCAACAAGATAAATTCCAAATCATGATACTATTCACATCACAAGACTGATGGCATATTCTAGAGAACCAAGATCTCCACAAATCATACCCAACGGCTAGCTTGGACATTCAATGTGTTTACATTTTCTTATTTTGTATCTAATCATGAATTGAGAATTCTCTTAAACTTTTTGATCAAATTTGACGGTATGATATATATAGAGAGATCGGCACAATATTATATATTCATCATCATGTCGAGTCCACACTATCTGAAAATCGTATAAAGTCGTGAAATATTGTAGGACTTGCATGATATGTCTCTCTCTCTTAAAAACACTCGAGGGATTATACCCCTCGTTATATTTAAATGATTGTTGCACAGGCAACCCACTGGAGAAAAAGGAATCAATACACCTGTTTATACACTGATCACATGTAGATCAGTGCATGAACAAGAACATATACTTTTTATCTAGCTTTTTTTATTCTCCTCATGTGTATTGCCTGTGTAGATCGATCAATACTTAAAAAAAGAACTGTGAGCCTAAGGTTATAGAGATCAAAGAACAAATTGATTCTCCCGGCAGTGTCTGTCTGTCCTTAACTCTGGACGTCTTTCTCCCGGACATATGCCTTTGTTTACTTCAAAAACAAGATCATTCTCCTTCCATTTCTGGTCAACAAAACCAGGGAAAACAAAGAGAAAGTGTGCACATAAATGATAACTCCTCTTACTTTTTTTTTTTTTTAATTTTTTTTTACTGTTTTTGACAACACCTGCTGCTTATTTTTAGTGCTCTCTCTTTCTAGTAAGCGATGTTCTTGAGCTGCTTTACGTACCCTTGAAGAACCTCTATATAGATTTACCCAGATTCGTCTCTCAGTATATAGTTATCAAACTGCAGTTGTTTTATGGAGCTTAAAACACCGAAGAAATGACAGTTCAATCATTCATTTCTGTAACAGATTTGAGGTGACTTCATTAAATTGGACTTGTTTTACCACATGCGATCAATCACCACAGAAAGTAGTACTATATTAGAACATGACAGGTATTCGTTTGTCTTTCTCCCTACCTGCATTTCCCTCAGATTTTTCTTTTTCTTTGTCCAGGTTCTGAGGTGCTTCGTACGTACTACTGTTTTTTCCTATAATTTTTCTCATGGTGGGTCTGGCTTTCCTGAACATCATCTTATCTCTTATTGAAGGATCTGCAATAAGATCGATTTTTCTGACTGATTTCTGCATGTGAGTGTTGCGTTGCTTAGAAACCGCGACTTCTGATCTGCAGCATCAATATCATTCAACACTCTACCCATCACTGGCTCTCCAATTTGCTACACAGATTCTTCATCGGACTCGGACACACAGGTCAATAATTAATACGTAGAAACTGAGGTAAAAACATTTCTGTGTCACATTTTCCAAAGCCAGGGCTCTTAAAATATCTTTGATGGTACTGTCGGGATCTTAGTGGTGGAAATGGTCATCTCACATTATTGGAATGAACTACTTATTTTGCTTTTGTTTCTTTCAATTTGTTCACTTATGAGCAAATATACTTCTCGATTTTCTTAGGACGATTAAGATAGGAAATGTCATTTTTAACTTTTTTTTTTCAGTGTATTAATCCCGACGGTTACCATCTTCCCTAAAAGACATGTGTCACTTAACAGGGTATATAAACATCAAGTGTAACACGTGTCGAGTCTTCATTGGTACCAATAGAATATAAATTTTTTCAAATATTCTCAAACTATTTTATTACTTTACAGACTATTCGTTACTATTTTACTCGTATTCACAAATATTAATAATATCTAGACGAGCCCTTAAGGTCTCGTTTTTAAGTTCTCCTACAGGCTTCAACCGCAGATTAAAAGGAAATTAATATTGTTTGATTGACTGATTCACAATGTCTCATGGAAATGTTAATTTGTTAATATTAATTGATATTTTAATTTTTTTTTATAATTATAATGAGTTTCACGACAAGTAGTCATGTGTTGGCGCGCTAACTTGCAAGTAGCAAAACTATATGTATTATTATCATAATATTTTGGCAAAAACGGGTATCTTGCTTACCACATGCACCATGGTGCATTGGATCGCTCTAGAAAGCTGATCATCAATTGGGAAGGAAAACCGAAAGCTTGATGAAAAAGAAGTGAAAAATCATCAATCTTTTTGCCATATGTTTGCAGTGGAGAAAAGATCAGCTGCGCGCTAATGAATAGAGGGAACCAAACTCTACTTGATACATACATTAGGGCTGAGAATCGGGTGGTCTGGACCGGAAAAATCGACCGGACCGGACCGAACCGAGTGTGGTTCCGGTCCAGTCCGGTCTGAATTTCGTAGAACCGAATGATATCGGTCTGGTCCACGGTCCAGTGGTTTTTCGGACCGGACCAGACCAAATTAAAATATATATATATATATAATTTATATATATTAAGTATATAACTTTTATTTGACCAATTAACCTAATCATATCACTAACTCACTATTAAGTAATTAACTAATACTAATATTTATAATTTTGTACTAATAGTAATATTTATAATTGTATAGTAATACTAATACTTATACTAATACAAGTATTATATTAAATTATTAATAGTCTAGATTCTACTTCTAGACTCTAATATGGTATTAAAAAAAATACTAATAGTCTAATATAGACTAAGAATATTAGACTAAGACTATAGTTAATAGTTATAGTTATACTAATATAGTTATAACTTATACTAAATCACTATAACTAATATTAGTATATTACTAACATATAGCTACACTATATTACTAATGGTCCAATACTAATACTATTAGTCTATTATATAGTTATAAGTTATATTAATCATGATTCATAATAACTAATCATTATAAGTCTATAGTATTAATGTATTATTATATGATATATAGTATTAGTAATAGTATCATTATATCATTATAATATATATATATATATATATATATTATATACACACACTATAAGTCTATATGCAGTAGTAACAGTAACACTATAATAGTATAATATATAGTATTAGTATGTAACTCAGTGACTCACCATTAAGTAATTACTAACTAATACTAATATTTATAATTTTATACTAATAGTAATATTTATAATTTTATAGTAATAGACTAATAGTGTAATACTAAATTACTAATATTTATACTAATACAAGTATTATATTAATAGTCTAGACTCTACTTCGAGACTCTAATATGGTATTAAAAGAATATATATATACTAATAGTCTAATACTAATACTATTAATCTATTATAAATTTATATAGTTATAACTTATATTAATCATGATTCATAATAACTAATCACTATAAGTCTATAGTATTAAATTAGTATTATTAATATTAATGTATTAGTATGAATCATGATTCATGAGTATTATTAATGTATTACAAATATTTAGTATAAAATAATAAAACAATAATAAACACTAAGAACTAAGAAGCCAAGGTCCAAGAAGCCAAAACGGCGCCGTTTAGTATAAAACAGGACCCGTTTAGGTCCAATTAAAGGAGAATTTTGAAACTGAGTTGCGTGAAACGGCGTCCGCAACTCAGTTTTTTTTTAATAAACCGTTTGTTGAAATTGTGCCGTTTGGGTCTAATTTCAATCCAAACAGTGCCGTTTCGAATCAATTTTGGACCTTTGGTCCCTCCCCCCCCCCCCCCCTCACTTCCCCAGTTCGCCCCCCTCTCTCTCGAAAAGCGATTTTGCAAAGTGGGAAACCCTAGCCCCTCTCCGTCGCATCCCCCCCTCCTCCAGCCCATCGAACGCCTCCCTCCGTCGCGTATCTTGGTACTCTCTCTCTCTCTCTCTCTCTCTAGTTTTTATTTTCAATTTTGATGGTGTAAATGTAATGTGTTGCTTAAGTGTTTATTTTGGTTTTTATCACCGATTGTCACTGTCTGTGACTCAGTTTGTGGTTCGTGGTTACTAACCTACTCGTTTCTGATATATTTTGGAATTAGGACGTGGCCCAGTGTATTTTGGTTGTATAGTTACAGAGAAAAACAGAGACTTTTTTATTTTGATGGAGATTTCTTGATTTTTTGTTTGAACATGGTAGTTGACGTTGAACATGGAGATCTCTTATTTTTTGTTTGAACATGGTAGTGCACGTGTTACTGTGACTGTGAGTGTGTGTGTGCGCATTCTTTTACATGCACCAAGCTAATATTGTTTTCAATAAAACAATGCTTTTAAAAGTAATGTCCAACATTATGGTTGGTTGAAGATGGTTTTATGCCTTGTTTTATGGTTGATATTGTGACTTTGTTGGAGTGGGGTTTGTGACTTTGTTGCATGGTTACTTTTTTGTTGGTTGAAGACTTGAGCTAGTTGTATTTTATTTGAAGCACAATGGAAGTTTGCAATTTTTAATGTGTCATTCATTCCATGATCCATCTACAAATTTATTAATTAATTTTATAACTATGGGATCCTTTAAATTAATCTAGCTAGGATTCGTTTCCAAATGTTTAAATTAGATAAGTAATTATATATTGTAAATGATTCTATAGTTTATGGTGTGGTACTATACTCACGAATAAACCAAAAACTTAAAATTTGAGAGCTGGACTCATTTGAAAAAAAAAAAGGCATCCTTTCTTCGTGGAAAAAGTCTTGTATATATATATATATATATACACACATATATATAATAATAATGTAATATACTTATTTTCTTTTACAAGGCTTTAACACTATATTTTAATGTTTGTTTTCTAATTCTTTTGTCCTTTTGTCTTGTTTGTCCTGACTCCTTTTTATAGATGGAGTCTTCTACAAATGATGTGCAAAAGTCAACACACCCCCACCCCCACCCAATGTAAGTGATCAATCAATTGGTGGGTCACAAAGAGGTAGAGTTAGATCTTTTGTTTGGGATCACTTTACAAAAATTTCAAAAGGTGATCTAAGTAAACCTAGGGCTGCATGTAATTATTGTGGTGCTTCGTATGCATGTGATACGAAGACCAATGGTACGAAAAACATGAAGTATCACATTAAGCACCAATGTAAGAAATGTCTGTTTAAGAAGACGGATAAATCTCAGACGACTCTAGGTTGGAAGGTGGAGGGAGGAAATGGTAGTGGTAGTGGGAGACTTTTGCCTATTGCATTTAATGTTGAGGCTTGCTAACAAGCCTTAGCAGAGATGATTATTCTTGATGAGTTGCCCTTTAGGCATGTTGAAGGGGAGGGTTTCAGGAAGTTTATGCTTGTGGTTTGCCCTAAGTGGGTAGAGATTTCATCCCGTATGATAGTTGCCAATGATTGCTTTAATTTGTTTTTAAAAGAAAAACAAAAGTTGAGAAATGCTCTTCGAGGGTAGCGAGTTTCTCTCACCACAGACACATGGACATCTGTGCAAAACCTAAACTATATGTGTCTCACAGCACATTTTATTGATGATGACTGGAAGTTACACGATGATTCTTTCCTTTTGTTTGGTTGAAAATAACAAGGGTGATACCCTTGGTAAAGGCATAGAGATGTGTTTGCATGATTGGGGGCAACCAAAAAACTTGCACTCATACTTGATAATGCAAGTTCTAATAATGGGGCTGTTTCTTATTTAAAAAAAAAAAACAAAGTATAGGAGAGACACGATCTTGGAACATTAATTCTTACATGTTCGATGTTGTGCCCACATTTTGAATTTAATCATTCGTGAGGGTTTAAAAGAATATGATGAGTCTATTGTGAAGGTGATGGGTGATGTGAAGTATGTTAAATCCTCCCCTCAAATGTGGAGTACATTTCAAAAATGTGTGGGGTTGGAAGATATTCAATCTAAAAGCTAAGTTTGCCTAGATGTACCGACTAGGTGGAACTCCACCTATCTTATGTTGGAGAGGGTTTCAAAATTTAAAAGGGCTTTTGATCGGTTGGAGAAAGAAGATCCGTGCTTCCTTAGTAGTATTAGAGATGATGATGATGATGACGATATCGATAATGAAAATGTAGACAATGTGGTGAATATGAGAAAGTCAAAAAAGTTAGGGCCTCCCAATGCATCCGATTGGGCGAAGGTACATTTGTTTGTGAGGTTTCTTGCATTATTTCATGATGCAACTTTAAAATTTTCGGGTGGTGAATATGTAACTTGTAATGTTTTTTTTTCCGGAGTTGGTTATTATTAAAGATGTCATTGACATGGGGTGTGAAGAACAAAACCATGTGGTGGGATTAATGACCACAAATATGAAGAGAAAGTTTGATAAGTATTGAGAGAACTTGGAAAATCTGAATATGTTGCTCTATGTTGGTGTTCTTCTTGATCCTCGCTACAAGATGTGATACCTTGAATTTGGGTTGGGAAAAATGTATGCACATGATCATACAAAAAAAATGATTTCAGTTAGAAGGTGAAAAATGCATTTATCCGCATATAGGAGGCATACAGGGAGAATGAAGAAGGGCATTCTCCTCAGCGCACAAGTTCCCAACATGAAGATGTAGCTCCTTCAGCTGACAAGGTGGCTAATAGAAAGGCAAAAATGATGGCTGAATTTAAGCAACAGTTGCAGCCAGAAGATAGTTTGGAAAGTAAGTCAGAACTTGATAGATATCTAACTGAAAAATGTGAGGATGAAGATGATAGTTTTGATCTTCTAATTTGGTGGAAGGTGAATTCAGTTAGATATCACGTACTTTCAAATGTTGCACGCGATGTACTTGCAATACCGATATCTATTGTGGCCTCTGAATCTACATTTAGCATTGCCGGTCATGTACTTGACCCTTTCCGCAGTAGTTTAAATCCAATGAGTGTTGAGGGTCTTATATGTGCACAAAACTGGCTTCGTTCTTCTTCTACTCCAATAAGCCTTAGGACTTTAATGGATGAAATGGAGGAATTTGAGAAACAGCTGAATATGGGTATGTAATAAAATTACCTTTGATATCTTTTGTGGTTTATTTTGTTTTATCTTCTATTTTATGTAACTTTATTTAACTTGTTTTGTTTTAAATTTTTATGGATAGAACTTGTTGGGGACCCGAACTTTGCTGATTTTGTGGATGGGTCAAATTCAATGCCTACTGGCCCTACACCCAATGATGATTAAAGACTAAAGAGGTGAGAAGATTATTGGTAAGCTAGGCTCTGAAATTATGTGCTGATCTTCATGTGGTATTGTTGATTCTACATTAATGGATATCTCAACTTCATGGCCTCTATCTTTCTGGGATCTACATGATAGGTTATAAAATTAAAATTTATTTATAATGAAGTGACATGTAGCTTCCATATATTGGCTGATTGTAAAATAATCGTAAGTGTATCATTAGTCTAGATTCATATCTTGCTTCTACCTAATTAATCATTTTGGTCTAAAAAATTAGTGAAGATAAATTACAAAAAATCTTATTATATTATATATAAAAAAACACCCCTTGTTGTATGGTGGCTCTGTTGCTTCTGGTTTCTCTCCTCACTTTCTCACCACAGCAGTACTTGCATCCTTAGCCTTCTTTTTGCCGTTTTGCCTCTCTTTATTGTGCTAGTTGCTTGGAAAGCAGCAAGTATCAGGATCCGTGTAGTCATGTTAGTGCTGCTGTGCTAGTTTTGGTCTATTGGATTAAGGCTTGGGAAGGAATTAGTGAAGATAAATTACAAAAAATCTTATTATATATAAAAAAATACCCCTAGTTGTATGGTAAAAGAAATTAATTTATCTAAAATATAAGATCATATGTTTATGTATTGATCTTATGATCTCTAAATTCTACCGATGTTATTGATTATGCTAGTTAGTAGTTTGGATGTAGCAGCTAGAAATTTGGTCCCTACTTGATACTTTTTTTTTTCATTTTTTGTCGCAGCCCTACTTGATATACTGCAGTCAGAAATATGGGCCAGTCCTGAGTTGAAGGTTACTAGAAATTTCCATATTATGCAGTCAATTGGGATTAAAGCTCTGTAACCAATTTTGTTGATGCGAACTTTCAACCTTTTTCTAATATTTTGGTCTTTCAAAACTCTGTAAATTACCCGTTATATGTTAAGTACTTAAGTTGTTAAGTTTTGGATTATAATTTGTAATTTGTAATAACTTTTGTATTATTATTTTTTTTTTTGTTTTTTGTTTTGTGTTTTTTTTTTTTTTTTTGTTTTTTATATAGATTAGTTTTTTTTTATCATTGTATTTTTCAAGATCAAGTTTTTTTAGTCGTTTTAGCTAAAAAAATGTACAAAATTTGAAATGGGCCCAAAATAATTGAAATAAAAAAAAAATCAGATTTAGATGGGCTGAATGGCCCATCTTAGGCATGTCCAGACTGATTGGACCGGACTAGACCGGTCCTATATGTGACTCGGTCCGGTCCAGGGTGGAGAATTTTTAGACTGAATAGGTCCAGTCTAGTCCACAAAATCGCCCAAGACCGGACCAGACCGGACCGATATCACCCCTACTTGATATGGTTAATTGGATGTGAGAATAGTAGCTTTGCGAACCAGCGTGATAAGGCAATATTATGAGAAGTGCTAAGTTAATTTAGTTCGATATGATAGGTTAAGTCTACTTTATATTAAAAAATATATATATATATAATCTGATGTACCACAATAAGACACGTTAGTTTATAAACTTTATTTTGTAAGATTTCTCTTTAAATCAATTATTTTTCAAAAATTATTTCTTATATCATTTTTTATACGTTCACTTTTATACACACCATCAAATATGAGATACTATTATTCCAAATTCAAATTATATTTCTTGCAAGACAAATGCTATTTTTTAGTATATATAATTATTATAATTATTTTTTTTAATATAATATAATTTATTCAATTACCGTATGAGATGTCGAAAGATTATGACAAAACAACTGTCTTTTACTTAGTGGTGGTAATTTATTTTCATATCATGTCAAGTCATGAATATTAGATTATATGAGCAAATCTGAATCCAACCCTTCAATTAAATGTATCTGACCCTAAAATCCTAACTCGATCCATATAAAAAAATGCGTGACACAACTCGCTTAATCCCTTTAGTAATAAACTTTTATTGAGTTAATCTAGACAGAACCAATTTTAACTTGTTTAATCCATTTCAACTTGTTTAACTAGTTTCATATAAATGAGTTGAGTCAACTGATATATTTACTTTTTAATCCGGTCAATATAATTTCATATATAATACAATGATAACTATATAAATTAATCTTTCACAATTATAACTAAATTTATGATAAAATGTTGTATTATCAATATTCAAACCAAAATCATAGAAGAAAATTAATATTTTCATAAAAGAAATTATATATTAACAAAACAAATTAATAATTAATAGGTGTCAAGCTGTCATATATTAATATTAATATACATATTCTCAACAACCAAAAGACATATAAGACTTTAAATATTAGTAAAAGTTTAAAGATATATATAATTTAATTGACGGTAAGTTTTGCATGTTGCCTCGTAATTAATCTATTTATTAATAGTATATTATCGGATCAACGTTTTATTTCAAATTTATTTCTATCAAATCAAAACCTATTTATTTCGCATGGAATTAACGTGTCATGATTGAGTAAAGTAGATCTTGTATTTATTTACGTGAATTTAATATTTTTTTCATATAAATTTTATATTTCTTTTTTTTATCAAAATAATTACACAATAATTATAAACTAACTACTGCAACTATTATTTTTCGTCTTAATATACCTGCCTCCTCCTTTAATTTGTTTCTGTTGCCGTTAAAACTTTATCCGACGTGAACAAAGTGTCGAAGATGCAATTATTTTTCCTGTTTTGCCCGACTGCCACATGTATTTGTTCTAGATGTAGGCCCCGATCCCCATAAAACCCACGTGTCTTGCACCTGACCCATAAAATACGGTGTACTCCATGGGACCCACTTGATCGGACATACATAATACATTCCAATTATTCATGAAGAGTGGGACCCACAGGGCATTTCTTTCAAACGAAGTGGCTCCATCCGGTGGAATGGATGAGAGAGAGGTAAAAGAGTCCAATCAAATCAAAAAACCTGTAACTACTCCTCATATTGCCGTACCCAACGTCTGCCCATGCTGATGCATATCCAAAGGCAAAAGGCCAAACCCCACACACTAGTTTGGTGGGCCTCTCATTACTTCCTACACACTCTTAGGCCCAACTTTCAGTCCACGTGTCATCTTTATATCTTATTATTTTATTTTAAATAATATTAAATACAGTTTTATGATTTAAAAATTTCGAATACTCTCTTTAAAAAAGAGTATAATTTATTATTAAAAAATATTTATTTATTAATTTATTTTATCTTCGCTTTTCTCCATTTGTCCCCTCCATTTAACCTTAAAGTTTTGTTTGGAAGAAAAGTATTCAATATATCGTCTTCCCATCATCCACACCAATCAACGATACAATATTGGTCTAGTACTTGGATATCTAAAAGAATGCAAGGATGAAAAGCTGCGTCAGAAGAGCTTAATATAATAACAAAAAGGCCCACAAAATAAATCCAAATTGACGTGACTAATATAATAAATTAAATTGTATAATTATTTTTATTATAAAATAAATATAATATAAAATTTATAAATTTATTTTATGAGATTTATTTATGATAGTAACATTTTGATATATTGCAAGCGTCAAAAAATCTAGCTATCGAAAGCAACCTTTTCGATGATCCAACTAAGAAAATGTTAGGCCGATTTATCGAAGAAGAAAATGCATCAAACTAATTCATTGCAACCATTATCTTTGATTTCAATTTTTTTTTTCCCACCCTCTAGAATGGATATCTTGTAAGACCCACCATCATTTTTGGTGTACCTAACTCTATTATACTAATACAACCTTAACATTTCAATAGGGGTGTTATCCGCACAATACGCACCTCCTCACCGCCCCGCACCATGCGAGAGAGAGTTTTCAACCCTGCCCCGGCATTAGGGTGGAATTGAAACCACACCCCGCCTCCCGCTCAACACAGTGATCTATTGGGTTTATAAATTTTTTATTCTCTAAAATTTTTTTAGCCTCAAATTATAATATAATTTAATTATAAGTTTTATTCAAAAAGAAAATAAACTTATTAGAGTTATGTTTTAGATTGTCTTGGTCTCCTATATAAAAGTTAGCCTAAAAGATCAAGACAATCTATTAATTTGAAGTCACTTTTAAATTTTTAACAAATTGTATATATCTAATTATTTATATAAATATAAAAATAATATTTTTATTATAAATATGAGAGGGTGCAAGGCAGGCCCCGCCAGGGTCAGCATGGACGACCCCTCACGGGGCTACCCCGCCCCCACTGCCCACCCCTACAATTCAGAAGGAAGAGCTCTCAAACATCTCCAAGTAGTAGCCATTTAAGAATGTTAAATTTCACTCCGAAGAAAAGAATATCTCGGTTTTTTTTTTCTACCAATTCAGGCATCTAGAAGACCCTAAAAAATCATCAATACTTCTTCAGTCTCAAGGAAACAAATATTACAACATGACCCCAACGACCAAGCTTTACCAACCCAAACTTCAACTACCTTCCTTGCTTATTTCTCAAATCTACATTATAGGAGATAGATTTCTATCTATACTTTTTAAATGGGTAGATCCAGCACTTAATTGGCCATGGCATTTTCATTTTCGTCTTCACTTTTACCATTAGACAGTCTCTTTATCTTGATCGTCAAAATGACATGACATCTTTCGATTGCCAAATTCCACCAACCATCAAGGTTTATCAACCCACTCATTTTCAGCGGCAATCCGTCCACAGCTACGGCCGCCCATCTTTCCAAATGAAGCGGCTAGGCCCTTGAAGCTGCTACTTCCTTCACTGAGGTTTTGGGACCTCCTTGACCTTCTTAACTTGCAAGAACTCATATCACCACTATTGCA
Source organism: Juglans microcarpa x Juglans regia (assembly GCF_004785595.1). NCBI lineage: Eukaryota > Viridiplantae > Streptophyta > Magnoliopsida > Fagales > Juglandaceae > Juglans > Juglans microcarpa x Juglans regia. Next base: position 7,375,085 of record NC_054607.1, read on the forward strand.
ATCGGAGTCGTCACAGTCTTTTATATCTGCTGCAACCACCAGCCTGGAGATGGTGCTTCGGCAAAATGGGCAAACTGGCGGAGTTAGGCTCGCTGTGGTCGGGTTGGGTTTATTGTGGCAGCAAAGTGCTAATGTGCAATGTGCACACATTTGGTGGCCACAATCTTGGACTTCAATTGTGCACACCTGCTCAAAGCATATGGAGCATAGCTCAGTATCACTGACCTGCATATGATGGCCCCAATGAATATGTCAGTTTCAGATTTGCAGCAATCAGTTTCTCTAGTTAACAGAATAATATTAGAAGATATGTCTCCTAATAAAGAACATTGCAAGAACAGAATAATAGCAGTTTACCATCTAATAGTTGGGACAAGACCCAAAACTGAGATGGTTTTTTAAATTTTTCCTAAAATTGTTCCCATTTTACAAGTCTTTTATACTAACTGGCGTGGCAGGCTTCCACATGAATAGCGGTGTGTCAATAAACAAGATTACAAATAAAATCTTTCACATCTCAAGCATTCTGATTCAGCCATTAAAGAAAATCAAAATTTCATTAAGCACATCTACAAGAAGTGAAAGAAAACTAGCCTCAGAAATGTTGTCCTCTACGCCATCAGAATGAGATGGAGATGGAGATGGAGATGGAGATGGAGATGGAAGGGAGTATGCAGTGCCCTTTAAAGCTGTCTTCTCCCTCTCTCTGTTTGCCGCCATCAAGGCTTGTTCTAACAGATCTTTTGCCTCCTGATTAAGCTCACCAATGAACTTCAAAGGTGATGGCCAGACAAGAGGCTCCGCAGACGAAGGATTCAGCAATGCTGCACAGACACCATGCTTGCGCTTCAAAGCAACTACATAGGGTATTCTCCTGCAAACAAATAATAAAACAAATAGTTCACTATCGGTATTTGGAAAATCAATTTGAGCTAAAAGCCAACAAGTTCCATTTATATAAAACGTCCTGAGCATGGAATGTTATTCTACATCAAAAGAAGGGAAAAAAACACAATTCGCTGGAATAAATCAACAGAATGGACTGCTAAACAATTGGATATATAAATCATGAAAATGCTAACCATTGTGAGAGCGTTCGTGCCCTATACCCATGGGTCACTTCACTTCATGGGATTAACTTAAGCTTTCTTAAAAGCTAACATCACCAACTGGCCCTATGAACCAGGCCAGATTTGCAGATGATATTAACAGGATCATACAAGATAAACCACGAATTATTTTCCCGTGAAATATGTTAAAACTGGCTGATATGAGGAATCCAAGCATGTTATTCATCTTGAAGCACATTCGATTGAGAACATAATTACGTTTCGGTTTTAAGCCTAAAAGAAAACTATATCATACCCAGATGCATCTCTTTGAAGACGATCCGCGCCCCATGCTAATAATGCACGGATGCAATCCAGAGATCCGCCTCTGGCAGCCAGATGAAGAGGAGTACTTCCCGGGGAGCTGTTGAAAGCAATATATCAATCCAAAAAACAAAAGAATATCATGAGTCAATACCCAACAAATTAATCACTGGAAATATTACCCGTACCCGCCGGTTGAAGCACAAACAAGAGCTCCATTGTTTAGGAGAATATGTACACAATCAGGCCGTCTTTGACGGGCTGCTAAATGCAGAGGTGTTGCTCCCCTACCATCTCTAATATTCACAAACCGTGCAAACCCCCTGCAATCGAATCGCCATAGATATCAGTATCGAATACTCGTAAGCCATATAACTCCAGAGAGCGCGCGAGATCGATGCGGGGAAAGAAGCTAACCAAGAAACAGCAACGGTACTAGATTGAGCAGCAGAAAGAATTGCTTGAAGGCAATCGGCATGGCCGTAGTAAGCAGCATAGTGCAAGCAGGTTCTTCCGTGGAGGGAATCAAACATCAATATCTGATAACAAGATTACCCACTTCAATTTTCAGATTCAAATAAATAGAAGAGAAATCTGAATCATAAAGCTGGAAACTTTACAGACATTTGCTCCAGCTTCGAGAAGCCTTTTGACGCATGAGATCTTGCCGCCCATTGCAGCTAACATTAGCGGAGTCTGCAACATTTCAAACCAATAGATCAATACCACAACGAGTGGACGCACGAATGAAGAGAACCTAACCTCACGATCAACCATTCTGAACCAAGAAGAGACATCACATTCATACCACGATAGAATGTCAAGAAAATATAAATTTTTTAGTGAATACACACTCGTACCTGCTTTTGACGATTCAACACGTCTGGATTCACAGATCGCTCCAAAAGCCTGGACAGAATCTGCAACGTACTCAAAACGCCGAAACACGCATTAATAAAGACCCAAAAATCAATCGGAAAAATAAAAATAAAAAAACGCAGAAATTTCATCACAATGTCAAAGAACCCATAGTCAGACCCCAAAAAGGTCGATCGAAGAACAAGAAAATAAGTCTTGAAACAGAAGAGCACCCACCTCGACCTGGGCATTGGCAGCGGCTATGTGAAGCACAGAGTGGTGATCATAGACAGTGGCGTGGTGCAAGAGAGCTGGGTCTCTCTCCAGCAGATCCTCCACAGTTTTCAAGTCCCCAACTTGTACCGCCCTGAAGAGCCCCTGCTCGTTACTCGCCGCGCAGCTCAATCCCTGACCCATCTCCCTCCCTCGCTCTCACAATCTACACAAGTACAGGGCACTTCACGGACGGTCCCCGGAGAGGGGCTCTAACTCTAACCAACGCCACCTTCCTCCAGCGGTAGAGCCCTCACATTTATAAACCCCGTAATCACAGAGAAACTTCAGTCTCGGAGAATAGAGAGAGGAAGCGGGAGAGGGAAGGGCAGGGCAGCTGACCGTGTCAGTGAGGGGGCAGTAGATGGGACTGAAGTTGGGCAGGAGTCAGATCATTATCGGGCAGTTTTAAGATTCCGCGTACAGAAACAGTAGACCTCATTGTGTCCTAGAGTCGTAGATCACGACTACGAATGATTCCCCCTTTGTTTTGTCTCGGCCCCAGTTTTCGCGGCCACAACCTTTTGATTATTCGTAGTTATAATTCTTGACAAATCTCAGCCGTCAGATTTTTTGTTTTAGATCACGTTGAGTTAAGTTGAAATAATAAAATATTATTAAAATATTATTTTTTAATATTAGTATTATTTTAAAATTTAAAAAAATTAAATTATTTATTATATTTTATATTGAGATTTAAAAGAATAATATTAAAGAAAAATCATTGTAACAATACATACTTTACATTCATTACATAACTATTTTTAATTCTCTATTTTTTCATTTTAGATTTGAGAGATATATAATTTAGATATACCACGTCATATATACAAAATGATTACTTTTAACAATAACTTTTATCTATATTTATTCTATCATAAAATTGTTCAGACAATTGCTGTATTTTTCTACCGTATTAGCGTATCAAGAGCATGATTGGACATTTAGGTACAGTTTTAGCACGGAAGCGAGAAGATATAAAATATTATTATAATTTTATTTTTAATTTTATTATTATTTTTAGATTGAAAAAATTAAATTATTTATTATATTTTATATAAAAATTTAAAAAAATTATAATAATGAGATGAAATACTTTCACTATTCAATACGATTAATGAGTTGGCATTAAATAAATTGAGATAAAAGTTAAAAATTGAATAAAATATTATTAGAATATTATCTTTTAATATTATTATTATTTTAAAATTTGAAAAAGTTGAATGATTTATTATATTGTGCGTAAAAATTTAAAAAAATTATAATAATGAGATGAGATGAGATGAAACAGTTTTACCATCTAAATTGAGCCTTACGATACTTTTCATAATTTTATGAATGATAATAAAATAATTTAAATAAAAATATTCTATTATATTTTTAAAAATAGAGTAAACTTTTAATTTAAGATATCATTTTAAATCTTACTTTAAAAAAGGAGAGTAAAATTTTACTATCATTTTGAAATATCATTTTAATTTAATATTTTAATATTATTTTTACTTTAAAATTTGTAAACGGTGTATTAGTTTTTTGTTTGAATAATGATTAATTAATGTTTATATTAGGATTTTGTAAAGAGAAATAATAATATGCCGCGTGGTTTTGTCTCCTCATTTTGACCACTCATATATATATTTTTTTAAATCTCAATAATTAAGAAAATAACTATTAGTGTATTGATGTATTTTTATTTTTTTTAAAATGTTTAAAAAATGTGAGAAATAAAAAGAGAATAAAAAGTAAAATTTTCACTAAGGGCATACCCAATAGTCAAAGTTAGCAGCATAGTAGCAGCGATCTTTTATAAATTTAAAATTGAAAAAATATTTTATATTTGACTTATATTTGAAAAATAAATTATGAGAAATTTTGTAATTATGTGTGTGTCTAAACAAGTCCTAACTCTCGCATATTTAAAAATAATAATAATAAATAAATAAATTTAAAAATTGCGTGAAAAATTTTATCTTTTAATAATAAATCGCAGTTATTTTAAAAAAATAATATGCAAGACTTGCATATCATTATATAAAAAATTACTCGTGTTTTTAAGAAAACTCTAAAACCTACTACTGTTTTATTATTTAATTCATATCGCATTTATAATATACAATTTATCAAAATGTATCCGCAAGGAATATATCAAAATATAACACCAAGAGCAATAATATATACAATTTAGAGTGTTCAGTCTCTGAATACTCACTTCAAATAGTGTACGAGCGAATTGCACATTGACGCTTGGATAGAATAAAAGATTATTCTAACGACTAGTTAAATAACGGAAGCTAGAGATTCAGATTGAGAAAAGATACAAACAGAGATAAACTTTAGATTAGGGTTTTCCTAATAAAATAAATCAATCATTTTCTGAAGCCCACAAGCCAGGCTTAAATAGCTAACGAAAAAAATGAAAAAATTATAATTAAGAACAAATAATAGAATACAAAATAAGATAACTATAGTAATCTAACTTAAGAGTCACGAATAAGATCATTACTAAAGATAAACATTACCACAAAAGAAAATTAATAAAAAATAAAAGAGTTAACTAAAATTGATAATTGGGAGGTAAAAATAGCTGATCTTAGGGTCGACAAAGGGCCCACTAGGTGGAAGCACGGTGACAACGACTTGCGCACCGAAGAGATCTTTCTAGATTGTGGTCATATATGCAATTCCGACACCTGTATCTAAAGTTATAGTTAAAATACAGATGCCGTCACTTTTACTCGTCCAACCAAAAGATAAGTCTCATCATCCAATCGAGGTATAAGTCTCCTCGCCCAACTAAGAGATAAGTCTCATCACTCAAATCATTGTCTCTTTTTGCCAATTTTGTGTTAGTCTACCTTCTCGAAGTAGTATAGCGCTTTTAATGTCATAGTTGTCAATTGAGCATCATCTACCTCAAATTCAGACTCGAATCCCCCAGCATCACACACTCTAGAACGACAAATAACATTTCTCTAATATCAAATATAACATTTATGATTTGATGAAAGACTTGTCTGTAGCCACTTTACTCACTCAAGTTATTTGAATAGTAATGCTTGATACATTCTTAAAGTGTGTGCAAGTTTCATGCGGGTCTATAATTAAAAATAATAATTTTTTTATGTAGATCTAAAATTTACACACTATTTTTAAAAGGAGTGTGCAAACCTTTCACACATGCACATCTTAAAATTATAAATATTATTTTTCTTATTTAAAATTATTTAATGCATTAAATATGCAGCAATCGTGGAAAGAAAATCAGTTGATATGACAATTAATGATGTTTTTAATTCCAACTGAAATATCTTATCTTTGTATATTGTTTTTGCACCAAAGCGAGGACAATTTAATATTGGTCATTATATCTTACTTTTTATATTGTTCTTACTTTAATGATGAACAGGTTTTTTAGTCATAGTATTTAATAAGTATTGTAACACAACTTAAAAAAACTATATTTAATAAAATGCTATATGTTTTTTTTTTTAATTTTTGGGTGCAGAGAAAAGTTGCCCTCTTGAAAGTTTTTCGACATTCTATTTAAATATCATGTTTAAAACCTACAAATAATCTTTCATCTCTCAAAAATTATTTTTTCAAAAATAAGAATACATAAATAATCTTCCCAATATGATATTTTATGATTACATATAAATTCATTTCATCTAGTAATTTCCAAATTTGACGAGGATAGGGGTGGGTGGCATGGCCTCCACTTGCCTGGGTGGAGCAGACGACCCCATCCGTCATATGCGAGGAGGGGTGCCCCGCCTGCACCCCGACCCAACCCAAAACCCATCGCAAAATGTTTATAATTATATATAAATATATATACACACATGTATATATTTGCTAATAAAACAATATCGTTTTGGAGTTAGGTTTAACTTAAACCTAACCCTCAACAATCTTTCTTTCTTTCCCCTTTTTTTCTATGGTTCTAACTTTGAAGATTTGTATTTTTTTGTGAATTTTTGTTTTTTTTTTTTTTTAATTTTTTGGTGTTTTCACTTTTCCAATTGTCTATTCGTCATGGGTGGCCAGTGGACGGGAGGGCGGAAGGACTAGGGGTCCAATCCGGCCCCCAGTGTCCAGACAGGGGGCCCCGCCACCCAATGGGTGTAGGGCCAGATTATGGGGGCAAATCCCAGCATGACGACCCGGGATGTGAGTAGCACCCCTAGATAAAGATACGACAGTAAGCAACACTGTGGAAGTACAAACTATATCTCTTCTTTAGACTAATGCTACGTTTGATTCCCAAATTCAGCTGAACTCGGCTGATTTTAGTCTAACTTTAACATGAGTCTAACATCCAAATATCCAACTCTCAAATAAATAATCTTCTCATCAGCCTACTGTGCGCATCAGCCATAACACACCTGATGTGTGGACTGGGTTCATTAACTAGTGGACTAGTTTTCCAGGTTTTTGGCATCCCATATGACGGATTCGAATTCGACCCCCAAATTCAAATTCCAATTCTTCCTTCCCCCTCCCAAATCTCCTCACACTTCATCTTCTTCAATCTCCTCCCTCGAAGCCAAGCAACCACCGACCTCAGCCCTCCCGAGGAGATCAGTCCCCAAGCCCTCGGTCCCTAAGTCCGCCAACCCGAAGCCTTAAGTCCATTCGACACAAAGGGAGCCCTCAGTCCATCGACGGAAGCTGCCCTTAGTCCGACGCGAGCCCGCCCTCTGTCCACTGAGGTCCTTCAGTCCACTGACGCAAAGCCCTCAAATCTGCAGAAGGGTAAATAATTTGTGATTCTAGGGTTTGACCCTACATTTTTTATGCTTTGTTTACTCCATTCTTTTTTCTCTCTATATTTGCTAGAAATTAATGGTGCGGGGTTGTAGATGTTGCCGAAGATTGATTGTTTTGAACGATTATTGTTGATTGTTAATTGCAAATGGTTGAAATGATGAGGTAATATTAGGTGGGGGCTTTACCTTAAGAAGGTTGCAAACCAAGATTAATTTAGGCTTTAATTAAAACAAACAAAAAAACCTTTTTTTTAAAAAAAAAAACTAAGATATCTTTAACAAGTTTTGGGAACTACTTCATGTGGGGGGAGAAGAGAAATTGATCAGATGGTTGGTCGCTTTTGGTAAGATTAGATTAGGGTGTTTAGATTCATGCATGCACCACTAGGATATATGGATTATTTGCATATCAAGCATGAACAATTCAACTCTATGATCTTGTGCAAACCTTTCTAACCAATCTTTTTTGGGTAAATCTGTCTAACCAATCTTAACAAAAAGAAATTACACCAACCAAAATAATCATAGGGTTGAACCTAAAAAATATATAGAGTATGAAATAAAATAAAGAGAAGAATATAGAAGATGTTTATTTGGAGGAAACTCCATTGAAACGAGTTTAAGGATAATCCATTGTAACGAGGTTAAGGATTTCACCCTGTATTTTATCTTTGTCTTGTCCTCTCTAACAGTTTGTTGACATAGGTTCTAATTTTAAACCACACATATCTCTATCTATTTATTTCCTTTGATCTTTCATCAGATATTATATGATTCTCATTCTTGTGTCATCTTCATACCATTCAACCACCATTAAATGACGCATTACAAAATTATATAAAAAAATAGTCATTATATAAATCAGGCAGACTTGTATTTGAACTTGTCTGTGGTTTTTTAGAATCACGCATGCACCATCCCAATCATCAACTTTAGTTAATGATTTTGTGATGGAATCACCAACGTATTTGTATGGTTTGAAAACACCATTAAAGACGTCTTGCACTAAGAAAAATTCTAGAAGGAGATTATTTGTTTACCCAAAGTATAATACGGTGAAGGAACTTTATATTTGGTTATATTTGCAATTCGATTTCCTGGTTGGGGGGTGTACTTTATCATATTAATTCGGAGTTTGTACTGTATTCAGGGAGATGCGAGATATGAATTCTTCGTATAGGCGGATATACTTTAGTTGCTAGAGGAGAATATTTTATTAAGAGAGAATAAGACTTGGAAGACATGAGATGATATATTACAATGCGAGTATGCTGTTCATCAAAGGGAAGATAAAGTTAGAGAGATAGCGAAGAATCTTAAAAAAGAAAAGTGAAAGTTATTGTATTTGTATTGGGTTGTTGCCTTTGTAATATGCTTTGCTTGGTTTGGATAAATTCCATGTAAAAAGCACTTTGTTTGAATTACTTTATTTTTGAATGAAAACTTGTGTACATGGTTTGGTGAAAACCAAGTTATTTTTTTGATAGATCAACCTGGCTACCAAAAAGCAACTTGTGCCTATTATATGTTTCTTTATTTTTTGAGTAGCATATTCTATATATATTCAGATGTCATAGTTTTATTAAAGTCTAAATGGATTTTTTTTTTTATATGATTGTGCAAATGAGCCAAAGTAGATAGAACCAAAAGAGTTGGGTTCTAAGAAGCAACAATAGGCAAAAACAACTTTTATATTCCGTTTGAGAGATTAACAATTCAATCACCAGAAATGGTTCAATGCTTATTAACATCATAACATCACATTGGTTCCATAATCTTTCTCCAACTTCTATTATCCTTGTATTTCTTTGGCAACGCTAGTTTAAAATTCTGTTCCATAAACCTTTCATAAATAATATGTCACTAGAAATATACAATTTAATGTAATATACATTGTACTAACACTTTAATAACACAGTCTGATATACATTGTAATAACAATATACAATAAAACTCCTCCATAAATATTGCTTGCGGAACCCATGTAGCCCAATGACAAACCTTGTGTTTTAGTTCCACATCCAATTTCTTCTATAATTCATAGAGCAACTTCTGAGCCATCAAAAAATAAGTAATAAGAATTCAATTCAAATAGAAAACGTAAAAATTACAATAACAACATGAAAGGAGTCTTTACCTTCAAGATGATCTTTGGAGGAATACAATTAACAAGTAGCTCATACAACTTCCCTCAAACCAGAAACTGCCTAAAGCACAAGGAGAAATGCATAACTAAATGGTTTGAAGCAGAATGCATATCCAAGGAAATGCAGCTACCACTTGCATAACTACGAAATTGATTTAGAATGGAACAAAAGAAATCATCCATCTTAGCTATTAGTATGTTCAAATTGGTAAGATGCTATTGATAAATATGGTGAGAATTTAGTATACTATCAAACAAATCATTACCAGTTACAGGAAAAAAAACGTAAAGAATAAAATTTTAAAGTGGACCTCCTTATGCGTCTATTCTAGTAGGTCATGACTAGTTATGAGTTGCCCACATCCACAACCTGTAGCACAATTACATCTCAAATGAGAAGATTAAATGTCCATGTGTTTCTTGAGCATGTGAGAAACACATTTTTTTTAATAAGATTAAAGAGCCCAAATTAAGTAGTAGTTCAATTAAGTAGCGGTTCAATTAAGCAGCAACCCTGCAAAGCCCAGAAAGTAATTCTTACCAATACTGCCCGCAATCTTTGCAAAAATGAATATGATGTTCCAGCAAGTTCATTTGAATACCGGCTGTATCATTGAGGTCGCAGATCCTTCGACTGTACTCATCTAAACACTTGTGAGATCGCAAGAGTCTTGTCTTCTTGGGGCTAACAATAATGTGGTTATGTGCATTATCAATAGTGGTGATAACCCATTTGTTATTCTTGTTCAACGTTGCATTTACCTTCGCTTTACAATCTGTTTTAGTTGTTGCACGTGGCTTCGAGATATTTGTGTTCTTAGGTTGGTATTTTCCACCACAGGCACAACCAATAGTCACATACATAGGTCTCCCATCATCATCTCTCTTAGTCCTCTGTGTCCTTACATCAAATCCTTCTTACTTGGCATATTGCTTATAATAGGCAGTTCATTCTCACTCTCAAATTCCATACCAAATCTTGGTGCTTCAACCCGTACCTCATCATCCGGGACAACAGTGATACCCTATAAATCTTCATCTATGTCGAATAACATTTCTAAACATGGAACCATAGGGATGGATTAGCATCAATTCAATATTAGCGTCATTAAAGTGAAAGCAAAAAAAGTTTAATACTATCAGCGGCATTAGAAAATGTACTTCCAACATTTTCTTCAAATTCTAGAAATTCAAAAAATTCTTGCCTAAAGTCCTTCAAATTACTTGGCAGCAGAGGGTAGGGTATATTTACATCAAAATTATGCTGCAATTATGCAATTATTTAAATTAACGAGCACATTAAACAAACTTTTTAAAAAAGTAAGAGACATGAACCTGCCTGCTCACATGGTAATCGTTTTTTATCTCCAAATGTATTTTGAGGCGTCATTAATGACTGTGAAGTCCAAGTCGAAGGTCTGGGTGTCATTCCATATTCCTCTTCCCCCATCACGCTAATTCTAGGAAAATTTAAGTAATAATGAGTTTTTATGTTTGTTGTGGGTTCTAACTTCTACTAATCAATCAAGTAGATAACTTTGATATTAAATAGATAAAAATGTGAAAAATGGATGAATTTACATCATAAAAATAAAAATAAATAAACATGCCTAATTCTAGGATTTTTTTTTTAAAAAAAAAAGAAAGAAGAAAGAAAATAATTGTTAGCAAGCGGACGACAGCAATGTCGTTTAATGGCAGCTGGCTAGCTGGGTGATCTAGAAAGGAAAAACCACATGCAAGCCTAGTACGGTGTACCTACATTGAATAACCCAATGTAATAGAATTGTGGCTCATTTGAGCTTTTTGTTATGCTTACCTTTTTTCTTGATCTGATTACCATAGCTTCATTTCAATTACTGCAATCCATTATTACAACATTCAAACCAACAGATTCTACATCCCTTACATTCCCTTACTACAATCTTCAATTTAAGAGAATCATATCAGAGGGACTCTAGGGCAAGAAACCACTCACCTGACTGTCGAGATGTAGATTCGTTGATGTCGATTCTAAAGCAGGGAAGATGAGAGAGTTAGCAACCGTGTGACATGTATTTCCCAAAATCAATCTCAAATGCCCAAAACAGAACTGAAGCAATGAAAATCAGGGAGAGAGAAACGCATACACGCTCCTGGGACGATGAAGGCGACGGGGAGGGAGGAGAGCTGGGCGACGCAGGGAGTGGCGGAGCTGTGTAGACGAGCTCAGTGTCACTTGAAAAAAAGACGGCGTCGCCGGTGGCGGTGGGCAAAAGAGGTTCGACGCGGGTGGGGTGGAGATTCGACGTGGGCTCGGGGGCTAAATTCGAATTAGGAATATGAAAACATATACTGCACAAAACGATGCATTTTGCTTTAAATAAATAAATAAACAAATAAAGGATTGCCACCACACCGCTACAGTAGCTGATCCCTATCAAAACTCACTCTCAAATTATTAAATTTATCCCAACTCAAAATTTTCTTAAATGTGGAACCCACAACTCAATTTAAAACATCTTTATATGTGTGACCTACAACTTTTTTTAATTTTTCATAAAAAGTACTAAACTCATCTTAACATCCAAACACACTTTAAACTCAGTTTAGATGAGCCACACATAACTCTATCCACTACTCAACTCACTACTATTTATAAAGAACTCAATTCAACTCAGTTCAGCTCAACATCCAAACACAACCGTAGGGTCTATTTAAAGACACAATTATTTTAAGATATTTTCATATTACTTTAGTACTATTTATAAATTATCTATTATTATTTACAAATCATTTAAAATATTTTTTAGTATCCAATCGGAGCTTAAAATTTTTCTCTTTGGCTCATGAAACGAGGTATCCAGCATAAATATGTATTTGAAGTTTTGGTACGGAAAAAATTAATACATTATTATTTTTTAACTTCATGATAAATTAACATTTTAATTAATTCTAAATACGAATATTTTATGTACTGTTCAAAAGTTGCTTACGGATGTCATGTTTTTTTTTTTTTTTTCTTTTTTTGGCTTTACACAAATGTGGGCATGGCTCTAAATAAAGAGTAAGTTTGGTGTACTTTTATATAAAAAAACATATATTATTAAAAAAATAATTTTTTTTATGTGAATTCTAAATTTCATTTTCTATTTTCCACGTGCTAATTTGTCTAAGTCATTAAGCTTTTGTACAGTATATATACGCGCATATAATTCTACCGTTGGAATTGTGAATGAAGTGTCGCCAAAGCAAGCCATGTGTGTTTCAAACGATTTCTCAACATACCTATCTTTTCTAAGCAAAGCAATATCTTCTCCCATATCATGACTTGATGAGAACCCTAGATGATCATCTCAAAATAAGCATTTAACAACTGCCTGATTTTTTCTTGATCTGAAATCACTTGAACTTTGATGTCCAATTACCCAAAGCAAGGTATATATCAAATAGAATAATTCTTCTCATCATCAGTCACTATTCACTATCACACAATTTACATCTTATAAAAAGCACTCCACACTCAAAACTGTTAAGGTGTGGTGTGGAGTGAATAGTGATTGATGTATAGCAAAACCCTTTAATAATATGAAACTGTCATTTTTTTAAAATGTTCATCATTTTCCATTTTAAAAATATTCATCCTAGTTTAAATATATTAATTTATTATAAAAATGGTAAAATAGAGAGTATTATAATCACAAAAATATCTTGTAAAAGTAAATTTATAAATTGATATAAATATATTATATTTATTTTACAAAAAAAATATTTTTATGATCAAATATATTATATAAAAAAATTGAATTTATAAAATGAATTTTATAATATTATTTATAACTAAAACATTTCTGTAATATATATCCAGTGATGTACCATCTAAAGTTTCGCTTCCCCAAAAATATGGGTAAACTAGAACAGAAGTTCTCGAGAAACTAAAGTTTGCACTTCAAATATAGTTGCAAAAATAGCATCAACTATTAAGAACCAATACCACTGCACATAACTTTAAAAAGACAGTTGCAAAAATTAATGTAGGATTTCATCAATTTATAAACTATTCTTTATGAGAGCACTCTCAATGATTTTGTATTATATAAAAAGTGTAAATTATTGGAAGAATTATTCTAAAAAGAAATTTTATCTGATTATGTAAAATAAATTATAAAATATAATTAGCTATAGTAATCTGTTATATGTAATGGGTACTGTTTATCCTGTAATTTTTTATTATTATTATTGATATTTCATTTACTCTCTCATTTTCTATTACTTTAATTTTTATCATCTAAACAAATTTTTTTTATTGTTCATCATTTAAAACACATACATTTCATTTTCTTCTAAAAAATATCTTGGAAATAGTTTTAAACCAATTTTTTCATATTTGATTTTATTTTTAATTTTTATTTGACTTATATATTTTTGTTTTATGTGTATAGGACTTAGTTATTTTATATTGTATATAAAAACAAATTGTAAATATAAAAAAATATATGAATGTTGTAGATTTATTGGTAGAAATGAAATATTTAAAAAGAATAATAAAATAATATTTAAATGATATAAAGAAAAAATAGATAAACTGATAGATGACATATTGTAAAAGTCAGTGTGTAAAATAAAAAAATTAAGTTTTAGTGATGTATTTTAAATTATATGATAAATAATTTATTGAGAGTGCTCTAAGAAAACTTGAACTAGAAATTAATTCTTTTATTATATTAAGAAATTAATTATTATGCTAAGAGAATAACAAAACTGGTTCTTTTCTTTGAAGAAATCAAGTGAGATACTTTTTATATAATATTTTTATAAAATTGAATGGTCTAATATAAAAAAGACATGCTTGTTAGTAGATTTATTTGGATTTGAAGATGGTCTCATCTCATTCTATTTTATTTCAACATTCAAATACACATATATTTTAATTTTTAATTTTTAATTTTTTATCAAATCATTACTTAATCATTATAAAATTTTCAAACTTTCAAATAAAACACAAAAAATCATTCAACTTTTTAAATCTCAAAATAAAAATAATATTAGAAATATATTCTTATAATATTTTAACTTTATAACATTTTTATTCAATTTTTTTCTCCTTTTTCAAAACCACATAAAAGATATTAACTAAAATCATTTCATTACTATTCATAAATTTCTTATCTCATGTCAACCTCCAAACAAGACCTAAGAGTATTGGCATTGGTTTCATCAAAATTATTTTCAAGATTTGATGAAAAGTACACATTTTTCATAAATCATCCAAAATCTTCCTAGCCATAACCCCACATTAAAGTAATCATTGGATTAGTCAAAATAATAATATAATATTATTTTCTTAATAATAATATTTTTAATTTATTTATTTTTCATATTTTATAATTACATCAACCATATGTTAATTAATAAATTAATTTGATACTTAAACTATTAATGTTTCCCAACTAATAATTTTTTTCCTCAACCTAATTAATCCTAATTAATACTTAAACCATGGTAGTATTAATCTGAAAGGTGAAGAAAGTGATTTTGTAATAAAATAATGAAAATAGATCATGAATAGTATCATGTCTTCAAATATAGAGATAAAAATAAATACACTATAGCTCAAAGTTAAAGTTTTTATTTTTTACTTAATCCAATGCAACGTTTTTAGCCAAAAACCATTTAAATTTAGAAGATTGCTCTATTTTAAAAAGACCGATGCCGCCAGTGCTGTAAATGCTAACGTCAGATCTATTTTGCTCAAAACTTTTGTACCGATATAGGAGAATAATTGCTATAAGATATATTTAATCAATCTATCTCTATGAATTAAAATAAAATAAAATAAACATTCTGATCCAATCATACAATTAAAGAGGGTGTTTATAAAGAGGTCGAGCAAAGCAAATAAAACGTTCATGCATACAAGGAAGGAGGGGACAAGACGTCGGCAATTGTAAAGGTGTTCACATTATATATGTAATTAATAAACCATCACCAACTTTCGGGGCTGTATGTATTCGCATTGTAAGTGTCACTTTGGTTGTAAAGTAATGGCGCATCAAATCATCATGAGCTAGCCACAATTAATGTGTATTGATCGATCAAGATGTGACGTAAGTTGTTTAATTAAATGTTACATGCATGCCTGCCTGTATAAATAAAACCCTAAATATTATCATATATTGCATGTATTCAAAGAATCCAAGTACTCTTGTACGTACGTAGAGTAATGTAGATGTTTATCTCTCTCTCTCTCTCTTTTTTTTTTTTTTTTTGAGAGAGAGAGAGAGAGTAGATGGTCTCTTATTCGTGTGGGAAGATGTTCCGAAATCAACTTTTGTATTTAATTTAAGAGAACAAATTATAATTTTTTTTTAATTCAGTAATTAATGGGCGCTACAATAAGTAAGGAATTTATGTGGCCACAGGAGCCGGCTCAACGTATATAGGACTTTAAGAGATAAATAAATACGCATACAGGGGTTTGTGTTAACGAGGGTAGGTTGAATAAATGACCAGTGAGAGAAGTGGTAGGTTTAAAATGATAGATACCATAAGAACAAATTTATAGAATAATATAATTAGATATAATATGTTAAATTTATTTTATAATTACATAATATACTATACGTTTATGTGATTTTTTTTAAAGATAAATTTTCCTTGAGAGTATGCCGTTTGAGAGCTTTTATGATAGAGAAATTATATTTTAACATGATCTATGTATTGTCTTAATTATTATGAGACAGTTAGTTAAGTTGATTTTTGTAATGATTAATAAGAAAATAGATATATCATTGTTTGCAATATCGATGGGTGATACGCCGGCATAAGATAATAGATATATCACTAGGGTTTTGCAAAAGACCCGACAAATTGAAGGACCAGATTAAAATGACCCGACCCAACTTTATTCGATTGTTATATGATTGGATCTCCAACTCGACTAGGAATGGGTCTTTTGTCTTGGGTGTCAACCCGTCCGTATAAATACAAATTTATCTTCTCAGACTCAAATCCTAGCGGCCCAAATATTCCCTTCACCTCAATTTGTGATGCTCTGCAAATATTCCCTTCTTTCGACTATATGCTCCTGTCTCACCTCCATTTGTTTAGTTACTAGTTGCATCTTGGGAAAAACCATCGGAGAAACTGGTTTGCAGCCAATGCAACCACACCCAAATTTCTTTCCGCCAATTCCCTTCATCAACTTGGAGCTAGCTAGCTTTGATTGCCAATGCAACTATTTCCTCGAACTGGAGTGGTTGCTTCAGTTTACTCAACAACAAAGTAAAATAAAACTGACCAAGTTGAAGCTCTTCGTCTTTGATCACTGTGAATACGATGTCGTTAAAGTCTATCTCTTCAAGTAAACATGGGGTTCTTTTGCAAAACGTAAAAAACCATAACGATCGAAGCCAACTATCTTATAAGATGAGCTTGGTCGTGGCGACGTTCATCGAACAGGATGAACTACAAATAACCATTTGTATTGTGCCAATTGCTAACTGCAATGAGTCAGAAAAAAGACTAGACAATCAAAGTGGGTGATGAATGGAGATTGATAATTTAGTTTGGGAAATGAGAAAGTTTGGAGATCAAATGTTGGAACCCTAGATTTGGGAGCAGGAGACTCAAGTTGAACACTTGAAGTGGAGAAAGCAACTGGGCTTTTGCAAACTGGGGACTTAGGGGAAAGTTATAGGAACTCGAAACGACGCCGTGCAAGTCTGTTGCTTAAATATCGGGTCATACGAGTTTGACCCTATTTCATTTTGTTCAGATCAGGTCAAATTACTTTGGCGCATTAAATGAGATTGTTTGGCTCACGTCGGGCACAAACCTGGTTGTGTCAGGCCAGGTTGCAAGCCTATATATCACTATTGATTTTTTATCTTGATCATTGGTTAGGGAAAGTCAGAATATAGGAAAGTAATAATTGGAAGATGGGTCGATACGCCGGTATAGGACTGTCATTGGCGATGGAGACGTGTGTAGCACATACATCACTTTTGGAAAGAAGGTAAAAGTCGAATCTAAAAGATCAAAGCTGCTGACCCTGATAGTGCCATGCGCGGTGGCAGTAGAGTACCTGTGGCGCGGGGGTGCGTGAGGCTCACACACATTGTGAGCCGTGTGTGAGACACGCGCGCCGCTCGTTTGATCAGTTTTCTTTTGCCATCAGATAAATCGACGGCTAGAAAATCTAGTGGTGGGACTTGTGGCGGTCGTAGGAGGTTGGTAAGCAGCAAATCGACACATCTTGATGCTATAGACGGAAAACTAAGGAAAAATCGAGAAAAAAATTGATGTACATTTCTGTCTTTGGCCGGACAAGGAGAGGGACGTAGGAGCCGAAGCTTCACCTCCCTTTGAGTAGAGAAGGTGGGTCTTTGGTAGAGAGAAAAAAACCTCCACAAGAGAGAGAAAACCAAGGAACTATGGAGTGTTTAGATCACAACATATGATTATTATATTTGTAAAATATGACTTTTGAAAAATAAACAATTCTTCTATATACAGTCGTTATATATAATTGGTATGCAATCATTGACCCACGTCAAATTTTAAAAAGTAAAAAAAAAAAGCCGAAGAAGAAGAAAAATTGTGATTTCAATTGGAGAAGAAAAATGGAGGGAAAGCATTTGGGCTCAAAGCAGCACTGTGATTTGCTACGAAAAATCAGAGGTAAAAAATCCAGAAACTAAGGCCTCGTTTGTTTTCAAGAAACATCTCATCTCATCTCATCTCACTTCATCATTACAATTTTCTCAAATCCTCACACAAAATAAAATAAACAATTCAACTTTTTCAAATTCCAAAATAAAAATAATATTAAAAAATATATTCTAACAATATTTTATTTAACTTTTTAATTTTAATCTCATCTCATCTCTGAAAACAAACGAGCCCTAAACTTCAAACTCATTTACCATTTCTAATTTTATCAGTTTTTGGATTTTGATTTTCAGAGTTCACTCGAGCTATAGTTGAGGAGCTGAACAACGAACGGTCATTGACTATTCTGATGGATCGATTCAGAAATTATTGCGTGAATCCAAATGCAAACTGGTTCGGTTTATTCTCTTACCCTTCACGAAAAAAAAAGCCAAAGATTCGTTCATTTTCAGCACCTGATTGAAATGGAAGGTCTTGAGAGAAACACAGAGAGGGAGAGAAATGGAGTGTTCGTCTTCGAGAGAGAGAAAACAGAGAGGGAGGAAAATAGAGAGCAGAAGATCTGGGGAAATGAGGTAAAAACTTAAAATGGTGCGTTTTTAATTTCTTCCACGTCACGTTTGCCCCACGCATGCACCAGCTAACTACCTATAGCATTTTTTTAAAACAAAATATAGAAATTTTAAAATAATATTTTATTATTACGTAGAATTTATATGAGTAAACCCCATGTGGCGTTAATTTTTTAGTAGGATTAATAAAATGCAAAAAGAGATAGCAATCCGTATATATAAGTTTTTATTTAAAATAGTCAGTCAAATACTAATTTATCTATTTTAGTCAAATAATATCATTTTAAAATAATAATAAGGAAGGGAGAAATGAAATAAAAGGAATAAATAATAAGAAAAGGGAGAAATATATAAAATATTTATGAACTGATAAACAATGTCAAACTAAGAGATGCTTAGAAAATGAGATAAAATGAGAATTTTGTAATTAATAATAAGATAATTTATAAATAGTATTGAGATAGTTTGAGTTAAGTATTTTCTGAGTTTTGAGAAATGAGAAAAAATTAAATAAAAAATATTATAAATTTAAGATATTATTATAATATAATTATTTAATATTATTTTTATTTTGAAATTTGAAAAAATTGAATTATTTTTTAATAAAGCTACATACAGTTGTAAAATGCATAAGTGCAACGTAAATGTTTTGAAAAAGAGTAGGATTTATTATTAAAAAATTAATTTTTTTCATGTGCATCCCATATTTACTCACTTTTTTTTTAAAGAGATTGAACGATACTTGCTCACTTCACGTCTGTAAATATAATTTCTCATTGTTTTTAATTTTAATTTAAAAGTTTGAGAAAGTTGTAATCATTAGTTTAAAACTGTTTATGTTTGAGCGATGTTTGGAAAAAAGATGAGATGAAGTGAGATAAGATGAAGATGAAAGAAGAACTGTTTCCAAACATTCCCTAAGGTTGCGTTTGGATGTTGAGCTGAGATAGAGTTGAGTTCTTTATAAATAATAGTGAGTTGAAATGGTGAAATGAGTTTTGTGTAGCCCACCAAAAATAAGTTTAGATATGTTTGAATGTAAAGATGGATTTATTAATGGAAAGTTGAAAACAATTGTAGGTCTCGTGTATAAAAATGTGTTTAGTTAAAAAAATATTGTGAGTTCTATTAGTAAAGTGATCTCTAATAGAGTTATGTTTAGTAATTTAAGAGTTGTATATTTGAATGTTGGATTATGTTAAATTTGAACTCAACTCTAATAAGTTTAGCTGCTTTTATGTTAGAAGAATAATTATACTTATCATCCTCACACATTATATATTATACATATTTTTAATTTTAATTTTTTTTATTTTTTTATAATAAATATGTGATGTATAGATGATAAGTAGAATAATTTAATTAATTTAATAAGAATAAAATAAAATAAAATAAATGCATGCATGCATCATTTTTAGTATGGGCTATATAAAATGCATCATTTTGGGGAAAGAAAAATCCCCAAAATTTTGCATCAGCAGTAATAGCGTGGGATGCCACTGGGATCTGGACCAATGCAGGACAGCAATGATGTAATCATGCATTGTTTTTAATATTTTGGGATCGCAACTTCATCATGCATAAACTTTGATGTATTGATGTGACTTGTGGATGGAAGGTGTGGATGGCTGTTTCCACATTTTTTTTTTTTTTTCGTTTTTTGAGGGCTTTCATGAGCCGGCGATTAATTTGTTGATAATTGTTTGTGGCCAAGCCGCCAGGGGATCTCTGCACTCCTCTGTTTTCACTTGGCTTCCACGCCTATGAAGTTTGTTTCCGATTTAAAACGAGACGATTGACTTAAGATTAAAATTAAAAATAAAATAAAATATTATTAAAATATATTTTTTAATATTATTTTATTTTAAAATTTAGAAAATTTAAATTATTTATTTTATTTTATATAAAAATCTAAAAAAATTATAATAATTAGATAAAATGAGTTGAAAAGAATTATGAAAATAAATGAAATCATAAAAATTACAAATCAATTCACTATTTAAAATTGAAGATTTAGATATTTTATACTTTAAGCCTCAGTATATTCTACGTGGATAAATCTATAAATTAAAATAATTTGATGTAGTAAATATATTTTATTATAAAACATACTTAATATATTATATAAAATTATATTAATTTATAAATTTAATTTTATTAAATCTCTTCTTTGTAACTGTAATTTCTCTTTAATACACGTCCATCTCTAATCTACCAAAATGTTTCCTTCCTTTCTCTTTGACTCTTCCATCCAAAGTACTTTTCATACCGTTTTTGAGATTTTCTTTGTTTTTCTTCCGATGATGGGTCAATAGATCATCGAATTCAGAGGACTCTTTTTAATCAAATGTAAAAATGTGAAGTTCAAAGATAATTGAATTTAGAGATCATCAAATTTTATTGTAAAAATCTCGTAAATGTGAAGTAGATATAGCGTATTATATTTAACTAAATCAATATGTAAATTTCACTTATGAAATCTTTTTGTGATTCTATCACTTTTTTATTTTTATAATAACAATAAAAAATACTTTAAAAATAAAAAAATCTCATAAAAATATCTTAAGTAAGTCATGCATTGAAAAGCGACAGGGAGAACCATTCTACAATTTTTTCATAACTTTCTGTTAAAATATTATTATCTTTTAAGTACATATATAGAAAAAACTCAATAAAATTCAAATAATTTTAATATAAATTTATATTCTAATGCATAGTTGTGGAAAAACTTATTATTTTTAATACATATTCAAGCAATCTGAGAAGTCGATTGTTCTAATGATTGTCTTTGTGACGGCTAACTGATGAAATATTTGACATTATTTTTCAATTAGGATTTAATTTTTCAATTTTCTATTATTTTGACTATTAAAAAAAAAGACTTGTTGCTTAATATTAAAAATTTAAAAGTACAACCATTTCGCTTATATACATGGGAAGAAGAAGGGAAAAAGGGACTAGGATTTCTACTTTTGTGCAGGAGAAATGATAACTGCCAATCTGCCTCACGAGTAGTTGGTCAGAGATATTTTTAGATTACTTTTAATAGTGAGATAATTTTAAATATTTTATAAATATTTAAATATTCTAATAAAATATTTAAAAATAATAGAAAATAATTAATAATTAATAATAAAATAATAAAAATTAATGGAGTATTCTCGTACTAGCCGTCTATTCATATTTGCTGTGTAGGTTTACTACTCCACGATGACATCCCACCTAACATTTAATTGTCCAAGCAAATATACTCTTGAGATGTAATAAATATAATTATGAAAAAAATATTTTAGGCACTTTTTTTTATAAAGTTAATTCATAAAATAATGTAATATGTCAGATTAAAAAAATTAATTTTATTATAAATTATATCTAATTAATTATGTGAAGTTACATCAATTTATTAATTTATTTTTATATTATATCTTTGCATACGTAACATTTCTCCTCCACATAATATGATTTTAGTTGAAATTAGTTTTGAAAGCATTTGTAACAATACAAATAAAATGCAAGCTATATATGAGACTGTACTCTTAAAAGATTAATCAATGTTACAATTGCAACTCGCTGGAATAATAAAGTGTAAAAACTTTTCGTTCTCAAGTAATTTAGAATTACATTCACCATTTTTGTGTATGCAATTAATTATGTGGTCTAAGGTTTTTTCTTTTTCATTTTACTTTTGAACAATTTCATCTTAGTAGTTGTAAAACGTATAAGTTTATTGAAGATGTGCAAACTTTAATTTGCTTAGATGAAGAACTTTAAGATGACATTTGACCTAAAGTCATAATTCATCCTTAGTGCTCTTTTACTATATACCGAATTAAGGTTATTTTCTAAAATCGTATCTAAATGCTTACAGATTTGGCAAACTTTTATGCTTTGCTTAATTGGATGCCACTAATTATTCTTTCTTAGAAAAATTCCCATTCCTTCCTCATTTAGCAATTTTCTTACTTTTTTATTTTATTTTATTATGTCGGGAAATCTCTCCACAGTAAGACCATTTGGACCCAACCTTGCTGCGTACCCCAGAAAATTATAACTGTTATTTGTAATTGACTCTTCACGATATTAACTAATTATTATTCTCAACATTTCTACTAGTAATTAAGGCGGATCTTGGAGGGGATGTACTATTGGAATTATTAGGTTAGTCAAGTTTTTCTCGGAGTGATATATTTTAGAATGAAAAATTATGCTCATTATCCTCATATTACATATAGTTTTTTTTTTTTTTTATCAAATATGTAGTGTATAGATGAAAAGTAGAAGAAATCAATTAATTTAAGAAGAATAAAACGAAATTGTTTTTAAGAAAATTAAAATAAGTATGATGTGCAGTTAGTGGAGATGATGAGTAGAAAAACTCTTTTAGAATTGGAAAATAATACTATGCCGCTTAAGTTTTGCCTCATCAATTTGACTACTCAGTGGTTAAATAAGAGAAAATTAGTGTATTGGTTTTTTTTTCTAATTTTTTAGAAATATTTAAAAGCAAAAAGAAAAAAAAAGTACAATTTCTACTACCGGCACACCAAGTGGGCAAACTTGGGTGGCATAGTAGCACTATCTCTTAAAATTAAGAGTTTTGTTATAAATCAGCTACTGTTCACATCACACACCCCACATTTATAGTTTTTTTATAAGTTGTGGAGGTGTTTTCATAGGGTGTAGATTTGTTTTTTACAAAGTATAGGGTGTGAGATAGTGAATAGTAACTGATGAGAATAATTTTTTTAAAATTAAACCATCCAATTCAATCAGATAAATAGAAAACATCTTTATCGGGTTATGGGCTCAGGTTTTGGTTTTTTATTGATCACTAGTTAGGCCCATGATCTCAATGGCCCATTTTTCCTCTTAGGATCCTCGTCCACTTCCTTGATAACCCAAGCCCATCAAATAATCCAAATTGTTTTTTTAGCGAAACATTTGTTTATTTGGGTAATGCTAGGCTGCGCAGCAGTGACGGCTGGGCATTTCGTTTAGATAAAATTTATCCTTTCTATTTTTTTTAATATTTATTTAACTTCTTTAAAATATTTAAAAAATAAAAAAAATTAATACACTGATAGTTACTTGCTTAATTAGTAGGTAAAAAAAATTAAATACATGAGCGATCAAAATAAGAGAATAAAATAAAATAGCAAAGTAGTATTATTTTATTTATTTTTCATATTCTCAAGTCTAGATCTCAACGAGAAAAGAAAAAAGAAAAATATTTTTATACCCTTCAAACTACTATTATTTTGAAAATATTTTATAATTTATATATAAAAATTATAACCCTATAATTGAAAATGCATAGATGAAAAAAAATTGAGCACTAACTAGCAAAGATCTTGAAGATATGATCGCAGGTTCTGAGAGTAATATCTGTGATAGAACAGAAAAGAAAAGATAATATGTAAATAAAAAATGTTAGAGTTATCGAATGTTGGGTTCTGATCATTTTTTATTATTTTTTATTTAGTAATTAAGAAATTATTTTTGAGTGATGTTGTGAATTTTTTTAAAAAATATTTGAGAATATAAAAAAATAAAAAAAACATTTTTGTCCTAGCGGGTCTCGTGCTACATCGTGTAGCAATGCTCATCCTATTGACATAGTGCAGTGATGAATCCTGGGGGACGCCAAAGTTTTTTATTTTATTTTCTTTCAGAAATTTAAGTGGTAAAATAAATTTAAGTACCTCCACATATACCTGTTTGCTGTTTGTGTGATTGTTTTACTTTTTATTTATAAAGAAAGTTTTATTTTCTTAATTTTCTAGGAGGCCCAAATGTTAGTTGTAAAGCCCACATTTCTGATTAATTTTTGTTCTGAAAACCTTTTTCTTTTGGGGGTACTTGTGCAGTTTTATAATCAATGGGTTTTTGTTTCACTTCAAGAAATGTGGCCATATATCTTTTGCCGCAACTTAAGTTTCGCGCCGTAAAAGTCTTTTTATGGCCAATTATTTTTGAGAAATGTTTTGAGTTCCAAATTCGGATCTAAAAAGTGTTTTGAATGAGATTTTTTTTGTTACTCAGTGATTGAGAAAGTATTTTTTAATGATATTGTGAATTTTTTTTTATTTTTTTAAAAATATTTATAATGATTAAAAAAATATATGAAAAAAGAAAAAAAAATAAAAAAAATAGAATATGCTCTTCAAAACAACTATTCGGAATAGTTTTCGGTACAATTCTGCTAGGTACAACCGGCTATGCGGAACCGAGATGCAACCTGTTAACATGTCAGCATCTATCTCAAAAGAAGAAAAGAAGTCATCCCATCGTCTCCTTCTCCATCTCGAAAGTAATCTCATCTTCTATCTCAAAAGAAGTCCTCCCATCATCTCCATCTTCATCTATTGGGCCCTCTCCCTCCCTCCCTCCAATTCCATCTCCATCTCCGTGGGACCTCTTCTCCCTCTTCCTATCCATTTTCTTTTCTTCTCCCTTTTCCTCTCCATATTGTATCCTAAATCCATCCATCTCCATCTCTATATCACCTGCATTTTTTGCTTTTGGGTGTCCATGGAAAAGCTTTTGGACTTTGTTTTCTCTGTTTTTGATGTTGGCATTAACTCTGACTTTGGCCTCTTGAACATGAGAACTTGGAATTTGGGAGAAGATTTTAACAGAGCAATTGGGGGCTTCAAGCTGGGCTCCTTGGGAGGATTTTTCTTTTCGAAATACTCCATTTTTGAATGAGATTTTGATACTTCTTAATGCTATGGTTACAGTAATTAAAAAAAAAAAAAATAGAGCAGATTTTTTGGCTGAGTAGCAAAGATTTTTTTACAACCCTAGCAAGCGATTTCCAACATGATGGAGCTGATTTTTTGGTGGGTGTTTGTTTATAAGGAGAGGGAAATGAAATGGGGAGAGGTTGGTAGGGGTGTAACCGGTCCGGTCCTGTCCGTTTTTAAACAAAATCTAGGACCGAATCGGTATGTACCGGTTTTTCATTTTTCAAAACCGATTACGCCCCGGTTACCCTCCAAAACCGCTACATCCGGTTTTACCGGTCTCCGGTCCGGTCCAGTCCGGTTTTTCGATTTTTTTAAAATGTAAAAAATATATAATAAATTATTACTTCTTATGATAAAATGTTATTAATAATTTAATATATATATATTATGTTTAAAGCATATAATCAATTAAATTTTTATTTTATAAATTATAATAAAATTATCTTATATATAATTATATTAATAACATATGATCAAATAAATTACAAATATTCATATTTAAGATTAACATCTTATGTTATAATTTATAAATTATAATATGAAATTATTTCATATATGATATATAATTATATATTATATATAAAACTTATATATATAAATATTTTATATAATATATAAAATTAATTTTTATATATATATTTTTTCCAACCGGTCCGGTTTCGGAAACTACGGAACCGAAACCGGACCGGTTCCGGCCGGTTTTCATAATATAGGAACTGGTACCGGACCGGACCGGTTCAAAACCGGACCAACCGGTCCGGTCCAGTTCGATCCGATCCGATTTTCCGGTTTAAATTTACACTCCTAGAGGTTGGAGGTGAAAGGAGAGGGAGTGAAATCAGAGTTGCTTTGTTTGAGTGCATCCCATTTGTTTTTCTATAAGAGTTGCTTGTCGTAAAAATAAATCAAGCGATGGATTTCATTGGAATGCCATCGTTTTGGATCATCACCACTTTATGTGTCCTGCTACATTTATGCAATGGCGCTGTAAATGATGAGGCATTTGTTCATGACTCGGATTACAAAACAAAATTAGCTGATTCCAAATTTAATGGATGATATTTTCTGGCTCCATGGCTCTAGATCCGAGTTAGAAGAAGAAGAAGAAGAAGAAAATGCGAAGAAGAAGAAGAAGAAGAAAATGCGAAGAAGAAATTGTAAAGATGAAGGATTCTGTTTGGGAGGGAGGCTCGAAGGACGCTGAAGAAACAACAGAGGAAGTTCGTGTGGATCTGTGAAAAGACAAAGGGAGAAAGACGATGAAAATGAAGAAAAAGATGAACAGGAGGTGGTGGGTCTAAGAACAAAGTAGGCTACGAGGAGAGAAAGTTTGGTGCATATAAACGGCATCATTTCTTACCACATAGGCAACGTTTACCTGACGATTTTTCCAGCCGGTTATATTTAGTATTTTTCTTTTCGGTATGCGTAGTGCTGATCATTATTTCTAATGGGCCTGACGACAACTTCAGTTATAATTGTACTGATTTTTTGTCGAAGCATTGCAACCCTGCCAACCCCGGGCCCCTCTATGGTCATTACTGTATATGTGAATTGTGAAGAGTTGGAAGTGACCTTTTTACAAAGGAAAATAATTTAACCATTAAGTGGTTAGTTATATAAAAATAGATTTGATTTGTTATAATACGTATTATAAAATTATTTTTATTATAAAATAAATTTTATAAAACCATATCAATTTATAAATTTATTTTTTATAATTTTTTTTTTATATATAACAATTTTCTTTTACAAATGCATTATATTTTTAATTGCAAAAATTATTTAATTTTTTTATTTAAATATGTAAAGCTCACAAAAAAAGATGGCCACATCAAATTGATGTAGAGACAAAGATGGCCACAAATACCAGCAGCAGCGAGACGATAATTAGATGAAGCTCCTCGTAGACAAAAGCTCAAACAAGGTGGTGTTTGCAGAGACCGGAAAGGAATTTGTGGACTTCCTCTTCGGACTTCTACAGGTACCTCTCGGTTCCATCATCGGACTTCTTCGGGATAATGACTTGGTAGCTGGGTCAGGGTCCCTGGGCAGAGTCCATGAGAGTATCCAATGTTGAGTATTTGGAGTTTGGTTCACGCCGCTCGAGCGAATACAAGTCAGAGAGCTTCGCTCGAAGAGAGCTCGACAGACTGCTTGAGCAAAAGCAAGTCAGAGAGGTTCGCTCGATGACCGCTCGACTCACGGCTCGAGCGGAAGGAAGTCAGAGAGCTTCGCTTAAGGAGCCGCTCGACTCACGGCTCGAGCGATTGCGGGAAACAGGTTCGCTCGACGCGGGCTCGACACGCCGCTCGAGCGAACATCATTAATTCTGCTGAATTTAGGGTTTCCGCCGTACAACATATATATTGATTTTTTTTTTGACTTGTACTGTATCAGAGTGAACAGTAGCCGTCCTACACTATTGTATTGTGATTGCTCAAGAAATAAAAATCCTCTGCAGCTCCCGTGGACGTAGGCAATTTACCGAACCACGTAAATACTGTGTCGTGTGTGATTGCTTGTTTTCTTGTGTCTATATTCACTTTATTGTCATCGTTTTTCATAACAATTAGTATCAAGAGCCAATGTTAGGGTCTGAGAAATACGATGGCTGGAGAAGAAGTGAAAGTATCGGGGATTGAGAAGTTTGATGGCACGGATTATGGGTATTGGAGGATGCAGATAGAGGATTACCTCTATGGGAAGAAACTCCATCTTCCATTGTTGGGGAAGAAGCCGGACAGCATGTCCGTTGCTGATTGGACTCTGTTGGATCTACAGGTCCTGGGGGTTATTCGTCTAACCCTGTCGAGATCCGTTGCATACAACGTCATCAAGGAGAAGACGACTACGGATCTCATAATGGCTTTATCAGGTATGTATGAAAAGCCGTCAGCAAATAATAAGGTACATCTGATGAAGAAGTTATTTAACTTAAAGATGTCGGATGGTACGTCTGTTGCACAACATCTGAATGATTTCAATACTATCACAAATCAATTATCGTCTGTTGAAATTGAATTTGATGATGAGATACGTGCACTGATACTATTGGCATCACTGCCAAATAGTTGGGAAGCCACGAGGATGGCTGTTAGCAATTCTGCTGGTAAGTCAAAGTTGAAATATGATGACATCCGTGATTTGATTTTGGCTAAGGAGGTGCGCAGGAGAGATTCAGGCGAGACCTCAGGTTCGAGTTCAGCTCTGAATGTCGACTCTCGGGGGAGAGCACAAGACATAAACTCAAACAGAGGCAGATCAAAATCAAAGAATAGGGGCAAGAGCAAGTCAAGACCTGGTCAGCAGGCAATTTGTTGGAATTGTGGCAAAGCTGGCCGCATAAAGAAGAATTGCAGAAATCCCAAGAAGACAGAGAATGATAGTGCTAATGTGGTAACTGAAGAATTACAGGATGCACTATTGCTTGCAGTTCATAGTCCAGTTGATGACTGGATACTTGATTCAGGGGCATCCTTCCATACATCTTCCCATCGGGAGATAATGCAAAACTATGTTGCAGGTGACTTTGGAAAAGTGTATTTGGCTGATGGAGAAGCTTTGAATGTAATTGGAATGGAAGACATCGACATTGTACTACCTAACAAGAACAAATGGACTTTGCAAAGGTCAGACACATTCCTGAGTTAAAGAAGAACCTCATCTCTGTTGGGCAGCTTGATGATTGTGGTCACTCAGTGGTGTTCTCAGATAACACCTGGAAGGTCACCAAAGGGGCATTGGTACTGGCTCGGGGTAAGAAAACTGGTACACTCTATATGACTACTGGTTTAAATAACACTATTGCCACTACTGTTGCAGAGAGCACAACAGACTTGTGGCATTGCAGGCTTGGCCATATGAGTCAGAAGGGCATGAAAGAACTTCTGTCTAGAGGCAAGCTACCAGAACTGAAGTCAGTTGATCTCAATATGTGTGAGAGCTGTATTATGGAGAAATAGAAGAAGGTAAGTTTCTTGAAGAGTGGTAGAACACTGAAGTCAGAGAGACTAGATCTTGTGCACACTGATGTGTGGGGACCTTCCCCAGTGGCATCCCTTGGAGGTTCTCGCTACTATGCTACATTTATTGATGATCACAGCAGGAATGTATGGGTCTATTTTTTGAAACATAAATCTGATGTATTTAATGTGTTCAAAAATTGGAAAGCCATGGTTGAGACTGAAACAGATTTGAAATTGAAATGCTTGAGGTCTGATAATGGTGGTGAGTATATTGATGGTGGGTTCAAGGAGTACTGTGCAACTCAGGGTATCAGAATGGAGAAGACCATTCCTGGGACACCACAGCAAAATGGAGTTGGAATGTATGAACAGAACCATAAATGAGCGTGCTAGAAGCATGAGGCTGCACGCTGGGCTACCACCTACTTTCTGGGCAGATGCAGTTAGCACTGCAGTATACTTGATAAACAGAGGGCCATCAGTTCCTTTGGATTGTGGATTGCTTGAGGAGACTTGGAGCGGGAAATAGGTCAAATTTTCTCATCTTAAAATATTTGGCTGTCTTTCTTATGTTCTTATTGATTCTGATGCTCGTAATAAGCTTGAGGCTAAGTCAAGGAAATGTTATTTCATTGGCTATAGAGACGAGCCATTTGGCTATCGTTTCTGGGATGATCAGGGTCGGAAGATTATAAGAAGCAGAAATGTGATCTTCAATGAGAAGATTGTGTACAAAGACAAGTCTAGTACAGTTGCTGAAGCAGCTCCTCAGGAGTTTGAGTTTGTGAGTTTGGATGATCTACCAGAGGTCACAGTGCAGTGCAGAGATGTGAGTGACGGGGAGAGTGGGTCCAGCACACCCATTCCCATTATTCCGCAGTCAGATCCAGAGCCGTCCACTCCAATAGCTGCAGTTCGCAAGTCAGTTAGGACTATTCGTCCTCCACAGCGTTTTTCACCTTCTTTGAATTACATTTTCTTGACAGATGGTGGAGAACCACAGAGTTACCAAGAAACCTTGCAAGATGAAAATTCTAGCAAGTGGGAGTTGGCCATGAAGGATGAGATGGATTCCTTGTTAGGGAATCAGACATGGGAGTTGACAAAACTTCCATCAGGGAAGAAGGCATTACACAACAAGTGGGTGTACCGGGTAAAAACTGAGCATGATGGCAGTAAGAGGTACAAGGCCAGACTTGTTGTAAAAGGCTTTCAACAGAAACAGGGCATTGACTATTCTGAGATCTTTTCTCCTGTGGTAAAGATCACAACCATCAGGCTTGTTTTGGCTATGGTTGCTACTGAAGATCTATTTCTTGAGCAGTTAGATGTGAAGACAGCTTTTCTTCATGGAGATCTTGAAGAAGACATCTACATGCACCAACCTGAGGGGTTTGTGGTACATGGAAAGGAATGTTTAGTTTGCAGACTAAAAAAGAGCTTGTATGGCCTGAAACAAACTCCCAGACAGTGGTACAAGAAATTTGATAGTTTCATGTGTAGTGCAGGGTACAGCAGATGTCAGGCAGCTCATTGTTGCTATGTCAGACAGTTTGACAATTCTTACATTATTTTGCTGCTATATGTAGATGACATGCTCATTGCAGGGGCTAGTATTGATGAGATCAACAGTCTGAAGAAGCAGATGTCAGAACATTTTGCAATGAAGGATTTGGGAGCTGCAAAGCAAATCCTTGGCAAGAGAATTGTTAGAGACAGAGTCAGAGGCACGTTGAGACTCTCACAGGCTGAGTATGTGAAAAAGGTACTCAACCGGTTGAGTATGGACAAGGCCAAGTTAGTTGGCACACCCTTAGGAAGTCGCTTCAGACTCGGCAAGGATCAGACACCAAAGTCAGAAGAGGAACAAGACTATATGAGTAAGGTTCCTTATGCCTCAGCTATTGGGTCACTTATGTATGCTATGGTTTGCACTAGACCAGATATTGTCCATGCAGTGGGAGTTGTGAGTAGATATATGAGTAATCCTGGAAAACAACATTGGGAAGCAGTGAAGTGGATTTTGAGGTACTTAATAGGCTCCTTAGAAACGTGCTTGTGTTTCTCAGGAGAGGGCTTAGAGGTGCAAGACTATGTTGATGTTGATTTAGCTGGAGACATTGATAGCAGAAAAAGTACCACAGGGTTTGTTTACACTCTGGGTGGTACTGCAGTTTCATGGGGTTCTAATCTACAGAAGACAGTTTCTTTGTCTACTATAGAAGCTGAATATATTGCAGTTTCAGAAGCTGCAAAAGAGATGGTTTGGATACAGGGCTTCTTGGAGGAATTGGGTAAAAAGAATCAGAATAGCACTCTCTACAGTGACAGTTAAAGTGCCATATTCCTTGCCAAGAACCCAGCATTTCATTCCAGGACTAAACACATTCAGATCAAGTATCACCTTATACGATCATTGTTGGATGATGGACAGTTGCTACTTGAGAAAATTTGTGGAAGTAAGAACCCTGCTGATATGTTGACAAAGGGTGTTACACTTGAGAAACTGAAGTTGTGCGCAATTTCAGTTGGTCTTCTAGCATGAAGACAGGAGCTGTGAGTTGCAGAGGTGGAGGATATCATGTTTGAGGCAGGGGCGACAATGTGGGTGTACCAGTCTCCAAGTGGGAGAATTGTTGAGTATTTGGAGTCTGGTTCACGCCGCTCGAGCGAAGCGTCTAGCCGCTCGAGTGAATACAAGTCAGAGAGCTTCGCTCGAAGAGAGCTCGACAGACCGCTCGTGTAAAAGCAAGTCAGAGAGGTTCGCTCGATGACCGCTCGACTCAAGGCTCGAGCGGAGGGAAGTCAGAGAGCTTCGCTTAAGGAGCCGCTCGACTCACGGCTCGAGCGATTGCGGGAAACAGGTTCGCTCGACGCGGGCTCGACACGCCGCTCGAGCGAACATCATTAATTCTGCTGAATTTAGAGTTTCCGCCGTACAACATATATATTGATTTGTTTTTTGACCTGTACTGTATCAGAGTGAACAGTAGCCGTCCTACACTATTGTATTGTGATTCCTCAAGAAATAAAATCCTCTGCAGCTCCCGTGGACGTAGGAAATTTGCCGAACCACGTAAATTCTGTGTCGTGTGTGATTGCTTGTTTTCTTGTGTCTATAATCACTTTATTGTCATCGTTTTTCACAACATCCAAAACCTTGACCCCTCCTATCTTCTTCCAAACCAAACAAAGGGTTCTCTCTTGAACCCTAAAAGCATTCCAATCTTCAACCCTTACCCCTCCATTGCTGCAAAATTTTGTTTCACCTGATCAAGAGATCAGGGATGTGTCCTAGTACTACTGTGACGGTGATGACATTGATGGTGACTATAGTCGGCCGCGACGTCGTGCCCATGGAGTCGAAAACAATACTGAGAAAGGGTATGTTAGAGGTGTGGTGACATACATGGTGATGGATGATTTGACGGTGAAACCCATGTTGACCATTTCTAGCATTACCCTTCTGATCAACACTTTAAACATCGAAGACATGGGTTCTGTCCAGGAGAAGAAGGTCGAGATTGACATTAAGAAGGTTAGATCTTGTTCTTTCTTTCTTTTTGGAGCTGATAAAGGTTTCACTTTACTCCACCACAGTCCTGACAGACGTTTTCCTTGGGCACAGGGAGTAATCTTTCAAGCCAATTCGAAGAAACATGACCATTTAGTATGCATGGGTATGTCATATGCGTGTAAAAGTATTTTGCAAGGGCAATTCTTCAACCATTTAAAGAAGAATTTCTCGGCTGTGTGTATGTGTATGTAACTAGATCTGGGTTTTATTTCTGGGCTGTGTATCTAGATCTGGATTTTAGTAAAGATAGAGCTATTTCCTTTGATTCTCCTTATGATTAATAATTCTGGTAATTCTTTTTCGTTTCTTCTATCTTAGAAAATAATTCTTTAAAAATATTAGGATGATTGAAGCTTACTTAAACGGTCAGGAAATTTCTGGGCGGCGAGTGAGGCTCACACACACATGCGTGAGACACACGCGCCGATCATTTGGTCAGTTTTCTTCTATCATTTGACAGATCAGCTGCTGGAAAATCTGATGATAGGGCGCATGGGGGGTTTTAGGAGGCCGGTAAGCAGCAAATCGGCACATCTTGATACTATAGCTAGAAAATTAAGGAAAAAACGAGAAAAAAACTTATGTACATTTCGTAAATTGACGTATTTGCGAAAAGTTGAAAAAAGTTATGGATCCGTGTGCAAAGAGGTGTTGAATTAAAAAAGGTTGCGAGTTCTACTAGTAAAAAGGTCTTTAATCGAGTAATGTTTAGTAATTTGAGAATTGTATATTTGAATGTTGGGTTATGTTTAAATTTGAACTCAACTTTAATAAGTTTAGCTGCTTTTATGTTTGAAGAATAATTATACTTATCATCCTCACACACTACAAATCACACTTATTTTAATTTTTTTTAATTTTTTTTATAAAAAATATATATTATATAGATGATAAGTAGAACAATTTAATTAGTTTAATAAGAATAAAATAAAATAAAAAATAATTTTAAAACATATGAAATGTATAGTATAAAATGATGAATAGCATCCATTGTGCTAGAAACGTAGCCTTAAATGGAGTGCAGAATAAAAAGCGTTCTGGATTTTCTTTTCACAGTGGGATGAAAAGAAATGCATGCATCATTTTTAGTATAGAGTCTAGACTATAAAATGAATGAATCATTTTGGGGAAAGAAAAATGGCCAAAATTTTGCATCTGCAGTAATGGCGTGGGATGGCACTGGGATCTGGATCAATGTAGGACAGCTATGATGCAATCATACTTAGTACTGCTACGGTCCCAAATTTAGAATTCAAAAAATTATCTCGAATAGTATAATAATTTTTTTTTTTATGTATCTTTTTAATTATTATAAATATTTTTAAAAAATAAAAAAATTTACAATATTAGTAAAAAATATTTTCTTAATCATCCAGTTAAAAAAAAAAATTCCATTCAATACATTTTTTAAGTTTCGAATTCGGGACCAAAACATTTCTCATCATGCATTGTTTTTAATGTTTTGGGATGGCAACTTCATCATGCATAGCAAATTTTGATGTATTGATGTTAGGGGTGGGCTCCGACTCCGACGGAGTCGGAGTTGTCATTTCCGACCTCCGACTCCGACTCCGAACGTAGTCGGAGTCCGATTCCGATCGGAGGTCGGAGCCCCGAACTCCGATCGGAACTCCGAACGGAATTTTGTTCTTTTTTTTATTATTATTTAAATTTTATTGTTCAATTTCGTTTCAGATAGTGAGCAACATATATATTTTTTTTAAAAGTGAAACGATCTACAAATATTTGGTTTATTCAAGAGTTTTCAATAATTTAAATATTCGTTCTGATTTTGTTACTGAATTTTGATTATATCTTTAATTTGTTTTATGTCCGCCTGAAATTTAGCATTAAAAGTGCTCATGACTCATGAGTTGAAAATTACATAAATTTAAAATTTTATAAAAAAGAATGATGGTACGAATTTCTATAATTCGATTAATTTCAGTTAGATAATAAATTCTAAACGTTTGAGAGAGGATGGATAAGTACTAATAGAAATTATAAAATAAAGAGTACTTATCTCACATTTTTGTTCGGGATATAACTACATAAATATAACTATATAAATAGTTTAAAAAGTAAATAACATGTATGATGTAGCCATAAGTTATAACAGTCTCATTTATAACGTAATAACAATATGACTATAATTTGAAATATAACTACAATTCGATTAAACACGGATTTCAGTCAAATACTTTTTGTTCCATTGGTCATGCCTGAAATGAAGATAGAAAGTAGCAATCAATAGATGAAAAAAAATTGATAATAAAAAATTGAATACGGTAAAAAAATAATTTGATTCTTACCAAGAAAGGAGGTTCTCCCAACTCCATCCCAACTCTCAAGTAGCGTCCGTTCCAGACTCTCAATCATCGGTAATTATGTTAGGATTCACAATTAGATCTATAAAATCATAAAAATTAGAAGTTAGAAACATTAAAAATAATTAAATCATCATTTAAAAGCATATAAACTTACCCGATTCAAGCCTATAGCTCTCGGCATCAACGCCAACGGTATCTAGTCCAATAGGCGTTTCACTTATCCAATTCTGTGTGCAAACGAGGGCCTCCACGGTTGACGGTGACAATGAACTCCGATAAGCATCCAACACGCGACCTCCAGTGCTAAATGCCGACTCTGAGGCAACTGTAGTGACAGGAATGGCTAGCACATCTCGGGCCACACGGGAAAGGACTGGATACTTGGTGGAATTAACTTTCCACCAAGTTAATAACTGAAATACATCACTAGGTGCCTCGACAGCTTCCATAAAATATCGTTCAACCTCAGATATACAATGCATAATATTCCTTGTTGACATGAGTTGATGATACTGCTGTATAATACGATTGCCTCTAACCCCTACAGATGGGTCAGTATCACTTGAGGAAACTGTCAATCCTGTCGGCCTCGAATGTGAGGAGCTACCAACTGCGGATGAAGGCTGAGCACTAGTACTGTAGTGATGATATAAGTCATCAACATCACCTTTTAGCAATTTAATAAACTCTGCAGCCTTCACTGCCCCGAGGACGGAATTTACCCAAAATTCTAGAACGGCCAACTTAACTCGGGGGTCAAGGATCACAGCCACAAATAGCAATCTATTTATCTTCTCAATATTCCCCCAATATTTATCATATTTGATCTTCATCCTCGTAGCTATAACAGATAACAATCCAGCAGAGTCAGTACAACTATTTTCCAACTGGAAGTGAAGCTCCGAGAGCTCGTTGAAAAATGAGTTCGCAGTCGTATATTTGGATCCAGATAGCCGCATGGTTATCTCATAAAAAGTTCTTAAAAATTCAACAAAATAACTCACACTGGTCCAATCATGTGCGTCCGGCGCACCGAGCCCCTGTCCTGCTGGCTCCAACAAAGCATACCTCAGGCCCCCATCCTCGACCTCCATCCGCTCGAATGCTTTTTGGTACTTCTGTGCCACATCCAACATCATGTATGTAGAATTCCATCGAGTCGGAACGTCCAAGCACAGCATACTAGAACATTCAATCTTCAGATCTTCTGCTATTACCTTAAACTTGGCAAGCCTTTGAGGGGAACCCCTCACATATCGTACAATGTTGCGGACTCGGGTTATGGAATCATGAACCTCTTTTAATTCCTCAACAACTATGAGGTTAATGATATGAGCACAACATTGAACGTGAATAAACTCGTGGGCCCGAATGACATCATCTCTCACCGTCGTGTTCTGCTTAAACCAATCAATTGCTGTTTCATTCGCACTGGCATTGTCAACTGTAATACACAGCACTTTTCGAATTCCCCAGTCCTTTAAACAATCATCCATCTTCGCCCCAATGGATGCACCTTTATGATCCACAATTTCTTTAAAACCAATAATTTTTTTTATGCAAAATCCACTCACTGTCAATGTAGTGTGCTGTGATACACATGTAGCAGACGTTCTGTATGGAAGTCCATGTGTCAGTCGTAAAAGACACTCTCTGGCCAGTGGTAATAAACATCTTCTTCATCTCCTCCTTGTCCTTCGCATGCCTCTTCATACAATCTCGCATCACTGTATACCGTGATGGAATGGGAAATCGTGGCTCAACAAAATTTAGAAACTTTCGAAAGCCTCTTTTCTCGACTCTGGTAAATGGCATCTCATCAGTAATTATCATCTCTGCAAGCATGTCCCTCAACATCTTCTCACTGTATTGAGGGATGACCAATTTCTTAGTCTGTGTACCATCAGTGGGTGTAGAAGTTTGGTAACTGAGGTTGGTCTGATCAGTGGCTTGCAATCCCTTCGCTATCTTATATCGTTGACAACCATTTAGATGTGCTATTAACACACTGGTACCTTGCTTCTTCGAATGGCATCCACAAAGTGATCCACAGTAATGGCATCTTGCTACTGGGTTCGCAATTTCACCAGGAATTTTGGTGAAATACTCACATGTCCACGACCTCTTTTTAGAAGGTCGTGGTGGTTGATCTTGCTCAATGGGCATCTCCTCCTCTTCGTTGAACATATCCTCATCTTCTATATCAACTGGGAGTGGGAGTCGACTACTCGCACAAGATGTAGCTGCTCTAGATGTAGCTGCTCTAGATGTAGCTGCCCTAGATGTGGCTCTAGGGGTGGAAGTACCCACCGGTGTAGGAGTTGTAGCATTGGCATCCGCCACATTCTTTTGTGGACGATCATCTCCACTATGTCTAGGATCCATATCACAATCAATGAAGCTGAAAAAATTAAATTAGAAGCAAAAAATTAGTTTAAAAATAAACTAGGCTATTGTATTATACAATAGGACATGTATTATTGTATCATAATATATTATTGTATCGATATATTATTACATCGAGGTTCGGTTGACTTGCGCTCGACTCAGCGGAACCCATCCAGAGAGGTTCGCTCGACGTGCGCTCGACATGACACTCGAGCAAAACCCATCCAGAGAGGTTCGCTCGAAATGCGCTCGACATGGCGCTAGAGCAGAATCCATCCAGAGAGGTTCGCTCGACGTGCGCTCGACATGGTGCTTGAGCAGAATCCATCCAGAGAGGTTCGCTCGACTTGAGCTCGACGTGGTGCTCGAGCAGAATCCATTCAGAGAGGTTCGCTCGACTTGCGCTCGACGTGGCGCTCGAGCAGAATCCATCCAGAGAGGTTCGCTCGACTTGTGCTCGACGTGGCGCTCGAGCCAATGTTCAATACAACGTGCGCTCGACTTGCGCTCGACACCTCGCTCGAGCGCAAGTCTGCAATACAATGTAAAATTCAGGGTTTTGAGCGCCGTGTTGGGACTATATTGAATATTCAATACAACCAATTCACAAGAATCACAATTGCTGGCTCCAATTCATAAGAGACGTGCTTGAATTAAATTTAGGGCTCATAAATTTAGGGCTCACCGTAGGTGGAAGCTGAATAGAGGAGCAACGAGGAACGGCGGCACGGAGGAGCAACGACGAACGGCGGCACGCTGGCACTAGGACGGAAGACGCGAGAGAGAAGGGATGGTTCAGTCACTGGGACGGGAGACGCGAGAGAGAAGGGAGAAGGAAGAAGAAGAAGAACTGGAGAAGGAAGAAGAAGGGGGGAACCGGAACGTATGAGGAGAAGGCTTCCTTAGGAAGACATATGAAACGACGCCGTTCCATATTAAGTGGAACGGTGTCGTTCAATAATTTTTTTTAAACCCAGTTGTAAAACGACGTCGTTTTACAGCTGGGTTTAAAAAAAAATTCGGAGTCGGAGTCGGAGCTACATGGAGCTCCAACTCCGACTCCGACTCCGCTTCCGAATCACTAGTCGGAATAGTTCCGAATTCCGTCTCCGAATTCTGACAACTCCGACTCCGTCGGAGTCGGCGTCGGAGCGGAGGTCGGACGGAGTCGGAATTCTCGAAATTTTGCACACCCCTAATTGATGTGACTTGAGGGCGGAAGGTGTGGATGGCTGTTTCCACTTTTTTTATTTTTTATTTTTTTTGGAGGGCTTTCATGAGCCGGCGATTAATTTGTTGATAATTGTTTGTGGCCAAGCCGCCAGGGGATCTCTGCACTCCTCTGTTTTCACTTGGCTTCCACGCCTATGATAAACACTCGGCAAGTTTGTTTTCGATCATTCAAATCAATAAAAAATTATTAAAATATATTTTTTAATATTATTTTTATTTTAAAATTTTAAAAAATTAAATTATTTATTTTATTTTATGTAAAAATTTTAAAAAATTTTAATAATTTGATAATAAGAATTGAGAAGAGTTATGAAAATAAATAA
Organism: Juglans microcarpa x Juglans regia; assembly: GCF_004785595.1. Taxonomy (NCBI): domain Eukaryota; kingdom Viridiplantae; phylum Streptophyta; class Magnoliopsida; order Fagales; family Juglandaceae; genus Juglans; species Juglans microcarpa x Juglans regia. Next base: position 7,414,296 of record NC_054607.1, read on the forward strand.
AATAATAATAATTACAAATTAATTCACCATTTAAAATTGACGATTTAGATATTTTATACTTTAAGGTTTTGTTTGGATGTTAAATTGAGTTAAGTTGAGTTGAGTTGAGTTAAGTTGAGATGATAAAATATTATTAAAATATTATTTATTATTATTATTATTATTTTGATATTTGAAAAAGTTGAATTGTTTATTATATTTTGTGTCGAAATTTGAAAAAATTGTAATGATGAATTATGATGAATTTATAATCCAAACATATCCTTAGCCTCAGAATATTCTACGGATAAATTTATAAATTAAAATAATTTGATACAGTTGGTAAAGATATTTTATTATAAAATATACATAATATATTATATAAATTTATGTAAATTTATTTTTATAAAATCTTTTTTTTAACAGTAATCCTTCTGTTTAATACACAACATCTATCTTTAATCTACCAAAATGTTTCCATCCTTTCTATTCCATCCAAAGTACTTTTCATGCCGCTTCTGAGATTTTCTTTGTTTTTCTTCCGATGACGGGTCAATAGATCATCGAATTCAGAGGTCTTTTTTTAATCAAATGTAAAAATGTCAAGTTCTGTGATCATCGAATTTTATTGTAAAAAAGTAAAGTTCAGATATAATCGAATTCAGAGATCATCCAATTTTATTGTAAAAATCTCATAAATATGAAGTTCACAAACTAATTTTTAATGTAAAATAGTGTTAGAAATACTAGATCAGAATGCACAGCAGAAGCGATATTACCTCACAGGAAATATCTCGGATCTAATACGGTTGTTCCACAGATTCTCTAGCATCGTTGTTCATTCACGATCTTCACATCAATGGTGGAGTGTGCTACGTGGTAATACCAGATCAACACTCACACGTTCCACAACTTAGATGCCGTTACAAGAGAGAACCATTTGAGAGAGAAATCGTTCTTGATGCAAGTCTATTCCAAAAAGGGGGAGAGACTATGTAAATAGCCTCTCTAGTGTAACCCCCTGGCTGGTAGCCAGCCATCAAGTCTCATGAAGTGGCTCTTAAGCCACTTCATAACCCCCAAGAGGAGGTGAATGGATGCCCACTATGGGTGCCCATTTCTTACATCTCCCACTCACACATAGTGGGCAAGACTCTAAGTCTGCATCCCTCAATCTGTTCTCAATCTTGTTCATACTGGAAAATAGGCCGTGCGACTATCGAGCACAGCTGTAAAAGAAAAATGGGAGCATTATACCAAATTTCTCCGAGAGAAGACCAGCATAGCAACATCCCTAAAAGTGTCTCGTTATGTCCCGACTCATTTGGTCACATCAGACCAAGCATCTCTAATCCCTCTCGAGTCCAAATGACTCAAAGCAATGCTCAATCTCCATAAAACATGATGTACTCATAACTATATTGCAATTCCCAAGAAGCAACATAACTTGCCGGCAACGAGTACACACAATTATCGATGTGTTTACCAAATAGTCTTCCCTTCGCGCTCATGTCATTTAGTTTCAGTCTAGTCGCTTTCCTAGCAATGCCTCTTTAGACCGCATCATTCATGGCCATAAATAACATGCCAAAGTAGCAGACACTAAAATATCAATCTCGTGACATAGTCAAAGGTCTCCTAAGGGCATAAATAAATTAAGGTCATCAATTATAACCTACAGGACTCACACGGTGAGGAAGCAGGGAACCATTCACTCACCTCTACTGTTGGTCGCAAAAGCACATGTTGTATGAAATACATGTTACGGTGGAGTTCTCTTTCCAAAGAAAGAGCGTATATCTAATCTCAATTCACTGTACATATCTTAGTCTAGTCGTTATCTCAGCGCCTAACCCGAGTCCTTCCATTTGCTCGCTATCCAAAGCGCCAAAGAGAATCTCGCATCTAGCTAAACCACAGGCTATATGGATTGTGGGTAACCATGCACGATCCTTAGACCCCATCTTAGTTCCCACTAAGGCAACATATCTTTTGTGTCTTATAACTTATCCCTCTCTGGACAAGTACTGAGTGACACATTGTCTCATCTTTGCTCGTTACCTCTTTATAGCGCTAAAGGCGATCGCTCGTGTGAGTGAGCCGATCTAAGCCTGTCAATATACATTTTTCACCATAACTCCTAAATTTATGGTGAATGTGTGTGCTTACCAAAGAATGCTTCCAAGCACGCCACATGATCATAGAACATATCAGTATCATGTGCATGACGAGCAATATTGTGAGGTACAGAAAAATCACATGGTCAACAACAAATTATTAAACCATAACTCTCAAGTGGTATTTAATGATCATTTCTCTCCATTAGTATTCTAATGTGTAGTAACTTTCCAAAACATGCTCCTACCAAGAGACTCAGCTTTTACATGTAAAAGTCCTTTGCACAACCATGAAGTCAGCGATGACTCATCGTGAATCTCATTTTGGTCAGACTCACAATATAAGCCGTAGATTCTAGTCAGCAAGTCTAACTGCGATTTTTAAGAATCTACAAGGTGACCACAAATGTTATTCAGCAAACTTAATTTGCGACTTCAAGATTTCATATAAATCTCTTGCACTCAACAAAAGTATGTGAGATAACCATAATTTATTTTTTATTAAGGGTAAAGCGATTAGGGCCTTTGCCCCCAAAGACAATCATAATAGTTTAATCATTACTTTTAATGACAATCGCATCACAAACTCACTTCATAAAGTAAGTCATATTTACCCTCTTAACAAAATCTTAACCTCTAACTCTCATGAGCAAACTATAATGGAAACACCAAACAGTATATGCAAAACTAGATTCTTTAGTATTTTCCGTCTCATTAATTGTCTATGGATTTTGAACAAGAGCTCATAGATACTGTTTTTCTTATAAACAGTCTCACAAGACATGAAACCTGAGCTACTTTTCACAAACCCATGTCCATCACCTCGTAGTATGGAAAACCTCTTTTTAGGCGAAAATTAATTATCTAAGATAACCAGGTCGCAATATCTCTTATGATGACACTTTTCTAATATTGTCAACAGCATTCAAAGAACCCCATTTTATTCAATAGGTCATTTAATAAAAAAAAAAATGACTAGGTACATTGGGTATCTTTGAATAGATGGTTTGTTTAGGTCACATGTAAACAGTACCAGCAACATTTATTCGCTTTCTGTACCAAAATAGTACTAGCACTAATCATGCGCTCAAAGTACTTCATGCATAAACATCACAAAAGCTAACAATCTAATTCTCCTATGAGAATCAGCTATTTAACACCTTCAAGAAAAGTTTTAATAAATATGCGATCACTGGCTATCTAAATGCAACTCAATTAGTGCCAAGAGATAGATCTATACCTCTATCAACTCCACTTTTCCTTTGTCAATTAGATTAACAACCCCAAGTTGGATCATATAAGTGAAGCGAATCTAAGATTCTATGTTGGGATTCCTACTATGTGAATTCAATACCTTTAGCGGAGCCATATTACAAATATTCTCTTCTAGTCTCTAAACGACGAGAGAATATTGATATAAAGCTACCACGCTATTTAAGAGGATCCTTATGTTCTATAACTTTTGGGAGTCACTATCACTAATGGTACACCTTAACTCAAAGGTATACTCTCACTAGCTATTGAATTACTCCCACTATTTTCAGCGATCTTATAACAAAGAATTTTGAAAATGTTAGGGTTAAGGTAATGTGGAATGTATCGTGATGAAAACGTTCTTTCCAAAAATAAGTATTACAAAAAATCCACAATTCCTCACTCTCGCCGAAAATACGAGTAATTTTCTTGACTCAACAAAAAAATTGATCAAATTTAGATCCTCTCGATTTTTAATAGAATTCACGTTTACACAAAATAATCACTCAGCCTTTCTCAAAAGCGAATGAACTCGATTTAAAGACGACAAATAAGAATTACGGTCGCAACTCTATATTACATCAACCCAAGTGTGATGTAACAACTGCTTTGCGCATAACACCATTCTCAGCAAGTCAATAAACTGCGAGATAATTGTTCTCATCATATAACTCATACGATTGCGATTTTGAAAATATTTTAATTGAAAAAATATATTTTTCTAAAAGAAATTTTAGATCACATTTATATGATGAAACAATATTTTTATTATCTAAGTCCTTAGTGTGCACGTATAGGAACTTTCACATAGAAAAATATTCATATTGCCTTTTCTCTTTGACTCTTCTAAACTAAGGAGAGGGATCTCATTAGAGAGAAAATATTCAATTTCTCAAGCTTCACACCCATAATCCTATGCCTCCATGGCATATTTTAATATATCATTTCCCCACCCGAGAAATAATATCACTGAGTCAATGAGTGACCATCTAACTTCTAAACCTCTAGAAATTCTCGCTAACACCACTTAATGAGTCTTAAATCAAATTAGGTATAGACTTATTTATTATCGCATTAAAAGCACTAAAAATATCACTTTGTGCAAAAAATGCTGTGTGTGACGTTTTAGTCGTTAACTAGCAATAGATCTTCATTTCTCGCTTACTCAATATTTTCATATTCTTCAATCCACTCTAGGAGAGAAAAGAAAAAATTTACGAAAAATTATTTTAACGTAAAACCTATCTTGCATCAATGCAACTACGAGCAAGATTTTTAGGCTTAATTTAAGTCATACCTAATCATTCAGACTTTTGCCACAGTTACCAAGAAAACCTCCAAGGTGCTTGGTATTACTCTTAAGGGGTGCTCCTACGTTCATATTTCCGCAAGAACCCATTTGTTCTTGCTAGAGAGAAATAAACTTGAGCAAAATTATCAGTGCTAATACCACAGAAAGGTGCACTGATAAAACCTTTAAAAAATGAATGTGTCAATCAAGAATGTCCTTAACAATCTTGCACACTCAAATTTTAATATTCTTACTTGCTAGACATACTAGCAAGTAGAGACTGTATGTGCTTATCTGTGAGTTAATCTAAGTTGCTTCAAGATTATAATACTCAACTTCAAATATAGGAGCAATTTAATCTTTGCGTTACAAAAACAACGAGCAACTTTTGTTATTACCCACAAGATTCAAAGGCAAAATAGTGGTTTAGCTCTATTTGACAGTTGATCCTATCAACTTCTATAAAAATTGTAGTGCATGCGTCTCACGAGCAGTTCCAATTTTATTCTAGACTTTTTAGAGGTTTCACAATAATGACGGTCTAAGACTATATGACACTCATAACAATCTTTATTTATTTCCAACTACTGCTCATGGAGGAGATTAATGGGACGATTAAATCGTATAAATAATCTCTAGGTTTTCTTTATGGTTATCTCAAAGTTACTAAACTATGCACATCTAATTGCACACATATCTATAAAATTTGCTGCGTTAATATAAGTTAGAACAAAAATAATTAATACATGTCGCAAGATCGAAAATTCGCTAAGCTTCCTACTCATCTCTTGCGCCTCAATGTCTAATTATTAATTTCTAATTTAATTTTCGGGCAAATTTATATCGTATAGGAGATTAATTCTAAATTAATCTCAACCATACTCCCACTAGGATAAGCAATCTACCAAGTTAGTCACATAAAAAAAAAAAATTCTTCTCTGATCGACGAAATTCATTTGAGCCAATCAGAAGCATGGACTAATCAAACTCGGGCTACTTAATCCTCTAATTTATCACATTCTAAAAAACTGAAGACAATTCTAAAAAATAGTCTAACAATATAAGTAATAAATTAAGCTCACAATTACATGCAATCATAGTACATGTATCAAAAAATAATCATCACATTTCATTCAAATAATTATTATTCACAAAAACAATAATCTAGGCAATTTATAATGTAAAATAAAATGCCAAACAAATGTGACAAAAATAATATCATGGCAAGCATGTATTTAATAACCATAATGACATGCAAAAATATTTCAAAAAAAATATTTTATGCCACAATAACATGCTGAATAAATAACTAAAATTAACACACACTAACAATAAGCTCTAGCCCAATAGTTGAGCTTATAGCCATTGTGTGTGGGGTCTTAGGTTCAAAATACCACCCAAGCATTTTGTCAAAAAATAAATCACTGTTTTTAGACAGCCAATGAGCCGCACCCCTTGGGCGCCCATCTACAAAGCGGGCTTGTGCCTGTTGGGCTCACAACCCAATCCACAAGCACCCTTGACAGGATGTGATACGGGTCGGAGTTTTTAAAAAATGGCCCAAACAAAACCTGTTTTTGTTTTGTTGAAAAAAATAAAAAAAGGTTATGGGCCGGGCCTAAAACATTGATTTAAAAAAAAACACTTGGTCTTACATACCACAACCCAAATTCATCAAAGCCGAAAAAGATTTAAAACAAGCCCGTGTACTTTTAAAAAGCAATAGATCACAGTGCGTCTTCATCCGTAAAACACATGAGGACACTGTTCATCTTCGTCCACCATACGGTTACAGTGCTTGTAACGGAAGAAAAATTGGCCTTCATGGCAGTGCATCTCCATGGCGGAGCTGCCCTATGCGACACAGGTTGCAATGCTGCCCTATGCGGCGCTGCCTCGTGCGGCACCCTGGGGTCCCAACCGGTGCAAGCAGCGCCATGGAAAACGACCCAGCTGGTGCGCGCGACGCCCTGGATGGCTCTGCACCCAGTTGGTGCGCCCACGCTGCAGTGCTCGATGCACTTCGTAGCCGTGGCAGAGTCGCCGAGCTGTGGCCCACGTTGCACCATGGCAGTGTCGCGAAGCTGCAGTGCTCGTCGCCACCCATTCAACCAGCGCACAAGGCTCTGCCCTCCATGGCAGACACTCCGCGGGGTTCATGCCTTCTGCCGCTCCCTGGTGCGCGTTGCACCTAGTGCCCGCAGTACCTCGACGGTGCATCTCCCTTGGCGCGCGCTGCTCCTCTGCAAGCAGTAGAGGCCGCAAAACGACCCTTGTGGCGCCAAGGTGAGGTGCCGCGCAGAGCACTTAGCTCTGCGTGCGGCCCTGCACGCGGATCTGCCCGTTGCAGTTCAGCCTTCGGCACCACCATGGTGCATGGCTTCGCGCGAGGCAGATCTTTACATGCCTTGGTAAGCAGCGATTGCTATCACCCAGCACCATTTTGTGGTGTTGTGCATCATGCAGCACCTAGTGCAGTGTTGCTTGCGGCTGGTGGTCGAAGCGACATGGGCGCAAACCTTTTCTAATGAACACTGCTGCCACATATTGCCTTGTCTTTGTTGATTCGATTGGGTGGTTGCAGCCATTCCACAACGGCGCTACCACCGTAATGGCAGCCATCTTGTTGGTAAAAAAATTTTCATCGTGCATAAATATTTCAGTAAATGAAATTATAAATCGCACGTCAAAAAAATACAAATCGGGAACAACCAATGGGCTCTGATACTAATGTTAGAAATACTAGATCAGAATGCACAGCGGAAGCGATATTACCTCACAGGAAATATCTCGGATCTAGTGCGGTTGTTCCACGGATTCTCCAGCATCGTTGTTCATCCACGATCTTCACATCAATAGTGGAGTGTGCTATGTGGTAATACCAGAGCAACACTCACACGTTCTACAACTTAGATGTTGTTACAATAGAGAATCATTTGAGAGAGAAATCGTTCTTGATGCAAGTCTATTCCAAAGATGGGGAGAGATGTAAATAGCCTCTCTAGTGTAACCCCCTAGCTGGCAGCCAGCCATCAAGCCTTATAAAGTGGCTTAAGAGCCATTTCATAATCCCAATAGGAGGTGAAGGGGTGGCACTATGGGTGCCCTTTTCTTACAAATAGATATAGCATATCATATTTAACTAAATCAATATGTAAATTTCATTTTTATAAAATTTCTATGTGATTCTATCACTTTTTATTTTTATAATAGCAATAAAAAATACTTTATCGATAAAGAAATCAAATAAAAATATCTTAGGTAAGTCATGCATTGAAAAGTGATAGGGAGAACCATTCTACAATTTTTTCACAACTTTCTGTTAAAATATTATTATTTTTGAAGTACATATATAGAAAAAACTCAATAAAATTCAAATAATTTTAATATAAATTTATATTCTAATGCATAGTTGTGGAAAAACTTATTATTTTTAATACATATTCAAGCAATCTGGGAAGTAGATTGTTCTAATTATTGTCTTTATGACGGCTAACTGATGAAATATTTGACATTAATTTTCAATTAGGATTTAATTTTACAATTTTCTATTATTTTGGATTGTCTATTGAGATCTATTATTTTGACTATTAAAAAAAAATGACTTGTTGCATATTATTAAAAATTTAAAAGTACAAGCATCTCGCTTATATACATAGGTAGAAGAAGGGGGAAGAAAGGACTAGGATTTCTGCTTTTGTGCAGGAGAAATGATAACTGCCAGTCTGCCTCCACATGAGTAGTTGCTCAGAGATATTTTTAGATTAAGTGGCACTTGGAGCTAGTCGGGTGTCTAAAGTTGATTTATACCGGTCATTAAACAAATGCCACGTGCAGATTTCAGTTATGTTGAGAATGGAACAACATGCAGCGGATCACAATTTCATAGCTTGAAGATCTCCTAAAATGCGATGCCAGAAGATTGAGCCAACGTAGAAGTCTTGTGCCTCTCCTCCTTGCCCCATCGTCGGCCTCCTCCCGTCTCTCTCTCTACTTTGTGTGAAAACAAAGTAGGCATTGCTCTCACCATCCACTGTCCTCCCAACCCCCGTCTTTCCCCCTATCCTCAAAAGCCCCAAAATTATCCCTTGGTGCTTTCGAGTCATTTTTTGGTGAAGATTAGAGTTCAAAATTGATCTGCCACTCTTCTTTGTACATCTCCTCAACCATGGGCTTCCAGAGGTAGTGCATTAATAAACCAGTTTGCAACCTGATTGGTATACAAAATTAATGAAGATGCCAAATGACTTTTAAATTCCAGTACCAACAATGCATATTAAGAAACCATTTTTAGAATCATCTTACCAGATTTCTGGTCAAGCCCGTTTCCTTTGAGTAACTGGTGAAATAAGGTGAGAATTAGTAAATTAAAACTTCTCAATATAATCGCAAGTACATGATAGAAATAGAATTTTGGGAACCAATTCTTAAGGGACATGATTGCCCAAGGAAGTATCTTGCCCAAGGTTTCTCTGGGTAGCTTGAACCTGACCCATGATTGCATCACCAGCAAAAGTGTCAAGAAATTGTCTGGAGTGCAACAACTGTGTATGGTTCCTCGTCGACCCCAACCTTCACATAGCTGTGCTGCCCAGTTCTGGGCCTTCTAGCCCTTGTAGAAATTATATATGCAGCACCCCGTAGAAATTATATATGTGAACTTCGAATCGGCTCACCTTCGAATCAGGATCCTTGGAATCGGGATGGGAGAACAAGAACTTCAAATCTCAGGATCCTTCGAATCGGAAGAACAAGAAAGGGAGGAGAGAGGGAGAGCAGGGGTTCGGGAGGAAAGAGGGAAAGTAAGTTGCAGGGATTCAGGAGGAGAGAGAGGAGATGGAAAGGAAATTGAGTTATTCCGTGAGATAGGTGACATTGGAAGATAAATAAATCTCATACGTGGTGCGATCTTATTGGCAGGTGTGAAATTGGGTATTACACCCGACCGGTTGTGAGTTTTTATCTTTTAGATTACTTTGGATAGTGTGGTAATTTTAAATATTTTATAAATATTTAAATATTCTAATAAAATAATTAAAAATAATAGAAAATAATTAAAAATTAATAATAAAATAATAAAAATTAATGGTGTATTCTCGTACTAGCCATCTATTCATATTTTCTGTGTAGGTTTACTACTCCACGATGACATCCCACCTAACATCTAATTGTCCAAGCAAATATACCCTTGAGATGTAATAAATATAATTATGAAAAAAAATATTTTAGGCACTTATTTTTTAAAAGTTAATTCATAAAATGATGTAATATGTCAGATTATAAAATTATTTTTATTATAAATTATATCTAATTAATCATGTGAAATTACATCAATTTATTAATTTATTTTTATATTATATCTTTGCATATGTAACATTTCTCCTTCACATAACATTTCTCCTTCACATAATATGATTTTAGTTGAAATTAGTTTTGAAAGCATTTGTAACAATACAAATAAAACTCAAGCCATATATGAGACTGTACTCTTAAAAGATTAATCAATGTTACAATTGCAACTTGTTGAAATAATAAAGTGTAAGAACTTCTCGTTCTCAAGTAATTTAGAATTATATTTACCACTTTGTGTATGCAATTAATTATGTGGTCTAAGGTTTTTTCTTTTTCATTATACTTTTGAACAATTTCATCTTAGTAGTTGTAAAACGTATAAGTTTATTGAAGATGTGCAAACTTTAATTTGCTTAGATGCAGAACTTAATTTAAGATGACAATTTACCTAAAGTCATAATTCATCCTTAGTGCTCTTTTACTTACTATCACTATAAGGATTGGCACCTTTACCAGCGATTCACTATCGCTGGAAAAACTCTCACAATGGCTGCTAAACACCTTTCCTAGCGATTTATAACTCGCTGCAAGTTCGCCGGTATTAAAGTCCCACTTTAGATCTACTCCAACAGAACCCAAAAATCGTCGGCAAACATTGCAATATTACCGGCGAATAAAGCACGCCGCAATATCACCTCAAATCGCCGCAAAATGAAGATACAATTCAATTGTTAAACGCTGGGAAAGACTAATTCCAGCAATTAATTTGTGTCGCTAAAAGAGAAAAAATCGCCGGAAATAATATTTACCAGCGATGTCTTCAAATTGCTGTAATATAATTAGCAGAATTGAAATAACAATGCCGGCGATTAAATTGCGCCGGCTATGACTTATACCAGCGATTTTAACATCGCTGCAATTGAGATATACTCATTGGCAGCGAACATAACATCGCTGCTAATATTTAAATAACGGCGATTATAAATTCGCCGGTAATATCCTTTCGTTTTCCAAATTATTTGGCGGCGACTATAACATCGATGGGAAAACATGTATTACGGCGATTAGAAAATCGCCGTTAAGTAGCGTTTCATGGGAAAAATATATATATCATTAATACTTAGATGATACCGCTGTAATATAATTTTTTTTCCTTTAAAAAATTTTAACTTTAAAAAGGATTTAGACATATTTCTGTTTGATGTATTATATTTTAGTTGATAAATTTAACTCTTTGCTATATATTATTTAGTTTTCATTTAATTAGTAATTACAAAATTGGCCGGGTGGTGGCTTTATAGACTAAATATTAGAAGTAATAACACAAATATGTTGGGATAAAAGATTCATATAGTTTAGCTTCATTCTTAAAAGTAATAATACAAATAGCCTAGTACAACTTTATTCTAAAAAGTATATGTTTTTCATGCATATACAAAGATAAATGTTTGGTTGATCACAAACAGAAATTACAAATAGTTGTCATACAAACTGAAATACATACCTACTTATATATACACCCCTAATATATATTTATATAGTTTGCTGTGACAAGGATAATTAATTGATCAGCTTTTTATATTGTAAGAAAAATTAATCTCTATATGCAGAAAGAACTTGAGTTCCCCAAGGGAAATAATGTTTGCCTCAATATTTAGTACAGAAAATCTCAATAGCTGAAGGTATTGACAAGTATTATAGCACTTGAAACCCTAAGGGAAATTTTTGCCAATGCTCAGCTATTTAATTGACCAGTACTAGAAAGAACTTGAGTTCCCCCAACTAGCAAGAACATAGATATATGAATATTAACTACAAAAATATAACTATAATGATGATCAAAAGGAGCAGATGAAGCAAACTAATTACCTAGCTAGCTAAGCCGGCCATGGTCCATGCAGCATGCATGGATATGCATTCAATGTACGTACTGCATGGACCCTACTCATCAATGTCTACCATGCCATGGATACATACATACATATATATATATATATATGACTTACAACCATATACATATATATGGACATATAAATAAGGTCGGTCCAACATTACATCATGAGCATTATATATATATATATATATATATATCATGACTCTTCTATTTTTTTAGCATATGCAATTTGCTTCCTAAGATCTACTGAACTAGATCCCCAATTACTAGATTTCAATTATATGAGTTATCATTCTCACCACACTTTGCTTAGAATAATCCACAGTACTTGACAATGTAATTAATTCAGATTATAGCAATAATACACACAAGCAAGAGTTTGTTAACCTATCAAGCAAGGGTAATTATACTCATTCCAGGTCAGATTCTAGTAAATTAGAGTTAAAAAAGTAGGTTAACAGTTAAAGTTCAAAGACTGTTTTCTGAGTTGTTTGCCTTAATTATATAATGATTATGCTGAAACAGATTTCTCAAACCACATCTATGCATACGACATTGGGAGCAATATTTACATAACTTATGCATCCCCGCATATCCTAAAACCTCAATTAATGCATGGTTGCAGGGTGATCAAAACAGAACAAGGTGGCTGTCATGGAGGAGATTCCACACATGGAAGGAGATGACTGACTAATTTCTTAATCCAAAACAACAGTCTGTGTATGATATTCAAACAACCCCCATCATTAATCATTAACTCGGAAAAATGAGTGATCATTCACAAGTTATAACAAAGAATATGCAAGTAATTAGAGATAAAAGAAGCAGTGCATGAATATATATAAGCTAACTGGTCAGTAAATGATTTTACAATATGGAAATCTTGTAGGAAGAGGTGGTGTCAATGAAAGAGCAGACCCAACAATTTATTTTGGTTAGGCTTAACATCACTGAGATATTGGGTCCAACGAAAACAGCTAGTATGCTTTCTAAGTCTTTGTTCCTCATTATTGTCGGAACTAACGACATCTTCGATTATGAAGATACATATAGCAAAATTATCAAAGCCAGAGTTTATGTCCACTCTCCAATTCGCTTTCCACAACCAGTTAATTATACACTCTAATTATCCAAGTCAATGAGACTATGCACACTACAACAGAATGTGTGTTTTGTGACAGAGAAAACTGTCACAAAAAAATGGCAAACCGTCACTAAACATATTTGGTGACGGTTTGAAACTGTCACCATGACCGTCACCTAAAGTGCGTCACAGAAAACATTTGGTGACGGTTTACTGTTCAACCGTCACAAAAAATATTTTTAGTGACAGTTGGAAGTGTTCCGTTCGGTACAACGTTCGAACGTTCCTTTTTTTGTGACGGTTATGAACTGTCACAGAAAATCACGTTCGGACGTAAAATCAAACGTTCGGACGTTATACCCGACCGATTGGCGTTCGAATGAGAGAAGTTGACGTTCGTTGGATATCGTGTTCGAACGTATAAAATTTACGTTCGAATGTTAATGCGTCCGAACGTTAATTACATTAAACGTTCGAATATTTGTTCGAACGTAAACGTAAATGTTCAAACGTAGCGCGTTTAATGTTCGGACGTTATTTCGAATGTAAATGAAGGAGCGTCCGAATGCAAGTTCTTTGTTCGAACGTTAGTCGCTTTACCGTTCGAACGGTTTGTTCGTTTTAGCGTGAGTACGTTCGAACGATTCAATTGTATTTACGTTCGAACGTTTGTTACAGTGTGAACCAACGTTCGAACGATTTTTATTTACATTCGAACGTACAGATCAGAAATACTAATTTCATAAAATTTAAAAACATAATACCAATTGTATCATATTACATACCCAATTAACAAGTAACAATGTCTTATAAAAGTACAAAATTAGATATTAAAACTAGTCAGAAATATTGATAAAATTTATTTCTTCTTTTTCCCTCGCCCACGGGGATTCTGTTGCAACGACATAACACGTTCCATTTGCACCATCATCTCCCGTTGCACTTGCTCTTGCACTTCATTGCGTATTCTTTCCTCCTGGTCTCTCTGTTGGTCCTGCAAACGCGTCTCTAAATGATACTGTCGTTCTAAGAGAGACTCTAACTCTTGTTGTCTCGACCTCATATACTCATTCTCACGCCTTGCAGTTTCTAAATCTGCCGTAAGATTATTAATTTGTGAAGCCGATGAGGTTGAGGAGGATGAACATTTATGCTTGATAGATCGTCCCAAACCTCTTGCCATACTAGACTGCGGCCCGAGCACTTGCGTGAATATGTCTATGTCACTAGGAGAGGATTCCTCAGAAGCCGACTGCATCTCCAACATTTTGCTCTGCAATTTAAAAGGTAATGATCGTAAATAATTAGTAACGTATTAAAAGAAATAGAAATAAGAAATAAACTATTAAAATATTATATAAATAATTTATTTAACAAAATTAACACTGCTTACATAATTATCTGCAGCGACAGGATCCATCCACTCACTATGCTCATTAGTGTGAGCAGCAGCATAGACATGAATGAGGGAAAAGTTTTCAGGATCATCACGTTTCTAACAAAGCGAGAATATTAGCAATTTTAAAAAGATAATATTAGTACTTATCAGAAATAATATCAGGAAAATAAATGAATTCTATAATTTTTTAATTACTATTTTTTCAGCAAGACGGTGGAATGACCTTGAACCGGCACGATGGTGGACAGTCAGAACGGATCTATTCTGTGCATTTGTAGAACTCAAGTGCTACAAAATATATTAAAAATGTTAATTGTAATATATATACATATAATATATAAAACGAATATGAATGTAAATAATTAAAAGATATAAATGTAAAATACCTGATAATCTGGAGATGCGAAAAGATCACAACACTTTCTCCAATCATCTAACTTCATATGCTGAAAAGGAGACTGCGCAGCCTCTTCCAACGTCTCAAACTTCTTGAAGTGGTCATGACATCGTCCTTTGTGACGTCGGAATAGTGTAGCCATCAACTCATTCACGGTTCTCAAATCCTCGCTACGGCCAAAGTCGAGGTCGAATTCATCCTAATAAGGGAATCAGGTAAAAAATATAATATATTAATCTAGGTGAAAAAAATGTACTGAAAAGTAAACTCACCAGCACACGACTTCGAATGTGCTCCTTAATCTCTATCGGAACATCTCGCCATGAGCGCACATAAAATGGAGCATAAGCTCGAACTACTGTGCCAATATAGGAGGAAAGCGCTGCTGCACTATCATCCACTCCTCCAGTGGAATTATCAGGAATTGTGATTTTCAGTTTACCATGCCTTCTATTTTTTTCAAGAGAGATTCCACGTGTATAGCCACGACCGCGACGTGCAGATGCATCAACTACATGATAATAGATATACTATAGTTATAATTATATAGTTATTGAGAAAAAAATATTAACTATATATATAATTATCAACGACAATATTTCCTTACTGGTAGGTGTCGACTGGCTGTTGTTCTCTTCTGTGTTAGCTTCATCTTCAGGAACGGATTCCTCGAGTGGGAAGTCCTCAATGGGTTCAGGACTTGGACTTGGCGGAGGCACATTTCTTCGTTGTCGTTTTGGCGGCATTCTTGAAAATAATTAATTATATCAAAGAAAATTAATTAGAAGAAATTATGAAAATTCAAGATATTTTAGTCACCTATATGAATAAAATATTTAGTACTTTTATTCTTCAGATGAATTTTCCATGCATGCTTCAGAATCTCCATCAATAACATCTTCATCATCATCATGCACCTCTTCTTCATCATCTTTATCCACCTCCTGCCCGGATTCTGATTCGTCTTCATCTTCTGACTCGTCTTCTTCTTCTTCCTCCTCACTGACTTGAATTGAATGATCATTTAATACAGACGGGTCGAGATGTACGGGTGGGACATCATCTCTACACAAGGGGAGCAACTCGAGTGCACCGAGGTCAACAAACAAATTAATACCCTCTCCATCTTCCTGGTATGCCTCAACAATCGGAGTGTCATCTTCATCTCCACTATTCTCGTAATCTGCACCCGTTCCTGCTTCATATATATTTCGAGGAACAAATTTTTGTACGACTCGCCAAGTTATCTCCCCACTATCTTCATCAGCACTTTTCATTGGATCAATCAAGTAATAGACTTGGGTAGCTTGACAAGCCAATACAAATGGATCATCTTCGTACCATTTAGATGCAGTATTGACACTCGTAAAGTGATTATCCCTATGTATCGAAACCCGACCACCGCCTAGATCCCACCAATCACATTTAAAGACATATGTTACAGACCCACCCAGATATTTCAATCCGATAATATCACGTATGACACCATAATAGTCAATATCATCTGTTCCATGACTCCCCTCGACTAACACACCACAATTTTGAGTCTTTCTATTACGTTCACGGTCCAAAGTATGGAATCTATAACCTCGAACTATGCATACAGTATATCGAAGTGCTCTATTTGAGGGACCACGGGCCAATGCATACAATTCAGAAGAAATTGATCCGGGATCACGAGCACGTTGTTCCAAAATCTATAAATTGAAATAGTATATATTTATTATTTCATTATCCAGAGTTAAAAATTTCACAATATAACATATATATAATTTTAGTTCATACACGTTCTTCAAACCATCCGGGAAATTCTTCCTCGTGTCTTGCCTCTATATTTTCTACGCCTTCCGTCCTAAGTTTGTCCATGTGGTCACTGTTATAACATGTTGCAAAAGAAGTATATTTTGAGCACAACAATTCTAATTAATTTAAAGAAAACTATAATTATTCAAAGAAATGAAATGACATACCTAAGATAATCATCAATTTCTCGGCAGTTATTTAGCACATACCACCGAACTTTACCCAACTCTCCATCAATTAAATCGTAACCTGTTTGTGCACCCAAGGGTCGTACATTCTGGGAAAACACTGATAGCTCACGAGGAGGCGGAGTAGCAAGATCAGCATTTCGCTCTTGACGATTAAATCGTGTCTCAACACCACGAAGATATAGAGAGCAAAATGTTAACCATTCATCGTGTATATAGGCCTCTGCTATTGAACCCTCAGCTTTGGCTTTATTCCTAACAGTGCGCTTCAATCGACCCAAATATCTTTCAACTGGATACATCCAACGGAACTGCACCGGTCCACCCAGAAGTACCTCTCGCGGTAAATGTATTGCTAAATGGACCATGACATCAAAAAATGATGGTGGAAAGATCTGCTCGAATTTACATAGTATAGTAGCAATGTCTTCTTCCAATTTCGACAACACATCTCGATTTACTACCCGAGAGCACAAATCCTTGAAAAACATACATAGTTCAGATATGGCCACACGTACATTAGATGTAAGCTTCCCACGAATTCCCACAGGTAATAACTTCTGCAAAAATACGTGACAATCATGACTTTTCAATCCATTGATTTTCCAATCATCAGGACTCACGCATCTACCAATATTTGAAGCATAACCATCTGGCAACTTCACACCTTACAACCATTTGCAGAAATCCATCCTCTCCTCCCTCGTCATCGTAAAACATGCATGCGGCATGACCACCCTGTTGCCTTCCACCCGCAAATGCAGATTATGTTTAATTCTCATTCTCTCAAGATCTTTCCTTGTCTTGATCGTGTCTTTCGTCTTTTTGTTAATACTCATCAATGTACCCAGTATATTATCACAAATATTCTTCTCTATGTGCATTACATCCAAACTATGTCGCAACTTGCATGACGACCAATACGGCAAGTCAAAAAAAATACTACGCTTTGTCCAATTCAATTCTTGTACGGCTCGTTTTCTCTTGTTCTTTCCCCGACCTTTGCCAAAATTGTTCGCTCTAACATGTTGCAATTGTTCCACTATCTCTTCTCCAGACAACTCTTTTGGTGCAATCCTATCCTCTACTCTTCCATCAAACTTGGCACATTCTCTTTTCCATGCATGATTTGCTGGTAAATAACGTCGATAACCCATGAAACACAACTTCTGAGAAAATTTTAGCCACTCACTAGCAGTTTCTTTATTACACGTCGGACACGCTAACTTCCCTTTCGTACTCCAGCCGGAAAGATTCCCATACGCCGGAAAATCATTTGTGGTCCACATTACCACAGCATGCATCTGAAAAGATGTCGACTTAGATGCATCATAAGTTCTAACCCCTGTTTCCCATAACTCTTTCAGCTCTTCAATCAACGGCTGCATGAATACGTCAATATCATTCCCAGGTGATCTAGGGCCAGGGATGAGTAAAGTTAACAAAAAGTTTGGCGCCTTCATGCACCTCCATGGTGGAAGATTGTACGGAATCAATACCACGGGCCAAGTGCTATAACTTGTACTCATATTCCCAAAAGGGTTGAATCCATCGGTTGTGAGTCCCAGGCGCACGTTCCGAGCTTCTAACCCGAACTCTGGATACTGATTATCGAAAGACTGCCACGCAAGTGAATCAGCTGGATGCCTCATATACCCGTCATTCTTAACTCTTTTCTCCTCGTGCCACCTCATATCATGAGCTGTTTTCTTACACATATATAGTCTTTGCAACCTAGGTTTCAAGGGAAAATACCGCAACACCTTAACCGGGACGTTTTTCTTACCTTTCCACCTCGACTCTCCACATACAGGACATGCTTGTTTCTCCTCGTTCTCCTTCCAGAACAATACACAATCATTCTTGCATGCATGTATGGACTTGTACTCAAATCCTAATCCCTTTCTCAACTGCTTCGCTTCATAAAAGTTCTTAGGCAATGCAGACCCTTCGGGAAGAACCTCGTTAAATAAGTCCAATACCATGTTTATTGCTTTCGTCGACATCCCACACAATGATTTAATGTGAAGCAACCGCACAATAAACGACATTTTGGAATGTTTTGTACAACCTGGGTAAAGCTCGCGCTTTGCATCTTCCCACAGTGAAGGGAAATTATCACAATCAGTCCCTGATCCACCAGTTGAGGCATTGTCGTTAACCTCATCCATAAACATCCCAGCTCCAATGTCACCCAACATCTCCTCCATCTCATCGTGCTCATAATCATCATCCATGTGCCGCAAATAATTGTGATGATCGACCAATACATCTGCTGACCCTTCATACGGCTCACCATGCAGTACCCATCGCGTATACCCCAGATCCATACCGTTCACAAATATATGACGCTCTACTTCATCCAATCCTATCGCACACAAATTTTTACACCCTCGACATGGACACTTAATGTAACCACGACTATCAGCAGAAGCCCGTGCAAAATCAATGAAAGTTCTTACTCCACATGCATAGGGTACGTAATCCTTTCCAAGTCTATCGTCCAGACGCATCCAATTTTTGTCCATTTCTAAAAACATCTATATATTAATAACACGTACATTGAAAATTCACATGCATGTCATGCTCCAATTGTCATTACTTTTTTGATAAGGTAGTTGGTCCTATCCCATTCGAGATTATATTCTCCATATTGCACAAATCTCGTCACTCTACTAATTTCTACGTTAGTAGAAATTTCGGCAGCACCTCCCCATAATTCTTCAAGTATACATGTTCAAATATCGGGATTGTGACCCTACGAACAGTATACCCGAAGAACAATAGAAGAAGACACCGAAACTTCATATTAAACGTGGAAAGTAGCGAGTAACAAAAATGTGCAATACAGATAATATAATCTCAAACTGTCCACACTGGATAATTCAGGAATCAGTGGACACATAAATGTACACTGATTCCCAAACGGGTCTAAGGGTATTTATGCAATGTCACACACATCTAGCAGTATAATCATACAACAATATCTCCATATTGTTAAACTAAAGAGGGATGGAAGATTATGTGACCCTACGTTTCGTGTTTTGTACACAACGAGGGAGAATGATCTTAATGAAATGTTTAAAAATTGGTCTAATTAGTAATTACTTAACCGTCACAAACTGTCCGACCTTGACTCTCCTCTCAAGGCCGAAGAGACTATGACAATCAAGCAATTAGACCAAAATTTACAGATTATAATTGTTATATATAATTTTAAAGGTTATTATATAATTTTAATTATTATCATTCCACAATTATAATCTTAATTGTTATACTTAATTGAGTGAGTTATTTACTTATATAGACAATAAGTATATAATTTTTATATAAGAATATATTTGATCCTTATTTCCTTTCTCTTTAGTTTATAATAAATAAGTATATTTACATATTCAAACTCTACTTATTTAGTAGTTTCAAGACTTTTTTATTGAAGAGTATTTTAAAGGTTATATTATAATTTTAATTATTATCATTCTTAAAATATAATTTAAATTGTTATACCTAAATTGTAAAAGAAGTATAATATTATTTTAAATATTATAATTCTTAAAGAGTTAGTTTTATTTGTTATTACTTAATTTTAAATATTATTATAAATATTTAATTATCATTCTTAAATTTCAATGGTTATACAATAATTTTAATTATTATAATTCTTAAAGAGTTACTTTTATTTGTTATTACTTAATTTGAAATATTATTATCACAATTTTTCAAATCCATATCACAAAAACACATTGTATAAATATCATAAAATTCAAATAAAGACAAGAAATAAAAATTTTTTCTTACCAAACTCAACTCTCTCTAACTCTCTAACTCAACTCTCTCTCTCTCTCTGTGTTGCGCGCACGAGAGAAGAAAAAATGATCCGCTTCCTCCCGTGCGCGTACTGATTAAGTTCTAAAATTATTAGTTTAAACGTTCGAACGTTTAAGTTTTACGTCCGAACGTTATTTGTTAAAATTATTAGTTTAAACGTTCGGACGTTTAAGTTGTACGTCCGAACGTTATAAGCTAAAATTTCCCCCGCTCATAGCGTTCGGACGTTTACAGTACACGTTCGAACGTACCCTTCTTATTTATAACATAAAATCTAGTGGGAAAGTTCCCGCACTTTCCTCATATATGTTCGAATGTATATAATTTTTCGTTCGAACGTTCGTAAATTTACAGATAAACGTTCGGACATTTAACTTAAACGTCCGAATGTACATTTCATCAAAGTCTCTCATTTGTAATAATGTAAATATATTCAAACGTCATTCACAAATAATAATTTAAATATTTAAAGTCCATATCACAATATATTCATAATAACTCACAATATATTCACAAAATAACATGCCACATGTATTAACATATTTTTAAAGTTGAGTAAGTAATAAACATGTATTAAGAAAGCCTAATGAAAATATATTTCTAATAAGAAACACAATATTTCAAATTCATATCACAACATATTTACAAAAACTCACAAACTATTTACAAACTATACAAATAATAATCACAATATTTCAAGAGTAAGCATAAAATCACAACAATATATTGATAAAGTTTAGAAATATACCTAGCACTCACAATATCCTCTTACAAATCAAAATCTTCCAACTTCCCAAAACAAGCAATCCTTCAAATAAATACAACACTAACTTATTAGAAATATTCTATAACAAAAACACATTGTATAAATATCATAAAATTCAAATAAAGACAAGAAATAAAAATTTTTTCTTACCAAAACTCAACTCTCTCTAACTCTCTAACTCTCTAACTCAACTCTCTCTCACACTAACTCTCTCTCTCTCTCTCTCTCTCTCTGTCTGTTGCGCCCACGGGAGAAGAAGAAATGATCCGCTTCCTCCCGTGCGCGTACTGATTAATACCGTAAATTATTAGTTTAAACGTTCGAACGTTTAAGTTGTACGTCCGAACGTTATTTGCTAAAATTATTCCCGCTCATAACGTTCGGACGTTTACAGTACACGTTCGAACGTACCCTTCTTATTTATAACATAAAATCTAGCGGGAAAGTTCCCGCACTTTCCTCATATATGTTCGAATGTATCACAATTTTTCGTTCGAACGTTCGTAAATTTACAGATAAACGTTCGAACATTTAACTTAAACGTCCGAACGTACATTTTATCAAATTGTTACCATATTTGAGCGGGAAATTTCCCGCACTAATTTAACTAACGTTCGAACGTTAACATATTTGGTGTTCGAATGTACATAATTTTCTGGTGATTTCATCAAATAACGTTCGAACGTATAGTCTAAACGTCCGAACGTCTGAATAATCACACAGATACCTTAATCGAGCGGGAAATTTCCCGCTCTTATTTTAACGTTCGAACGTTAACTTGAAACGTTCGAACGTACGATTCCTACTATACTAACTTATAATATAATATGTATACTATATTTTATATATCTATAACTATATACTACATTGTATAGTATGATAACATAATACTTTCAATGAGAACATAAATGTATATAATATATAAATTATACCATATATATAAATCAATAATATATATTAAATTGTTACTTATTAAATTCTTTATTATATACTAACTTATAATATAATATGTATACTATATTTTATATATCTATAACTATATACTACATTGTATAGTATGATAGCATAATACTTTCAATGAGAACATAAATGTATATAATATATAAATTATACCATATATATAAATCAATAATATATATTAAATTGTTACTTATTAAATTCTTTATTATATACTAACTTATAATATAATATGTATACTATATTTTATATATCTATAACTATATACTACATTGTATAGTATGATAGCATAATACTTTCAATGAGAACATAAATGTATATAATATATAAATTATACCATATATATAACTCAATAATATATATTAAATTGTTACTTATTAAATTCTTTATTATATACTAACTTATAATATAATATGTATACTATATTTTATATATCTATAACTATATACTACATTGTATAGTATGATAGCATAATACTTTCAATGAGAACATAAATGTATATAATATATAAATTATACCATATATATAAATCAATAATATATATTAAATTGTTACTTATTAAATTCTTTATTATATACTAACTTATAATATAATATGTATACTATATTTTATATATCTATAACTATATACTACATTGTATAGTATGATAGCATAATACTTTCAATGAGAACATAAATGTATATAATATATAAATTATACCATATATATAAATCAATAATATATATTAAATTGTTACTTATTAAATTCTTTATTATATACTAACTTATAATATAATATGTATACTACATTTTATATATCTATCTATAACTATATACTACATTGTATAGTATGATAGCATAATATTTTAAATGAGAACATAAATGTATATAATATATAAATTATACCATATATATAAATCAATAATATATATTAAATTGTTACTTATTAAATTCTTTATTATATACTAACTTATAATATAATATTTATACTACATTTTATATATCTATTTATAACTATATACTACTTATTAAATCATCAATAAACACCATAAGCTCATAAACTATTCACAAAATTCACAAACAATAATCACAATTATTTCAAGAGTAAGCATAAAATCACAACAATATGTATAAACATATTGCTAAACTTTAGAAATATAACAAGCACTCACAAAAAAACCAATAATCTAATTGTCAATAATATTATATAACATCCTAATATATAACATAAACATTTATAATATAATATTAAATTAAAAAACGTTCGAACGTAATAATAAGTACGTTCGAACGTTCTGTGTATATAAGGCCAAAACCGAACGTCGAAACGACATTTCCAATACGTATCATCACTGCTATAACACGCCGCCACGCCTCCTTCACCGCCGCCGTCAACTCCGCCACAATCGTCACTGAAGGTAGGCATTCATCTTTTTTTCAAGTAACATGTATTTTATTGAGATTTGGATTGAGTTTTGTTTAAAACCGGATAAGTGGTTGCCGGATTTTCAACTTCATTTTCCGGCCACCACGGCTAGTCATTGGCCGAATAGTCACCGTAGAAATGTTTCTTGAAGTGTATACTTCATTTGCACGGTGACATTTCGGTATTTAGAACCGTGTAGAGAAATTTTTGAGATTTCAATAATGGCTGAGTCGACTCAGCCATTCTACATCGAAACGTTCGAACGTTTCACCAAGACGTTCGAACGTACGACGTTTAAATTACAGAGCCGTTACGGCTTCCACGTTCGAACGTTTAATTATAACATCCGAACTTAATGATTTTCTACATTATTCATGCTTCGACGTTCGGACGTTCATATTTATGTTCACACGTAAAACAAATACGTTCGAACGTATTTGTTTTAACGTCCGAACGTACGTCAGCCAATATTTATTTACTGCTTATGTTCGAACGTACATTGTTACATTCGAATGTATTTGTTTTACGTTCGAATGTAAATATATTGACATTATTTTACGTGCGAACGTATAAATAAACATCCAAACGTTTTATCTTTAACGTTCGAACGTTAAAGATAAAACGTTCGAACGTTACGGCAGAGCATCTTAAAATTAATACAAAAAAATGCATTATTGTAAATAATTTTTTTTTCCTTTTATATTTTCAGGATATGGCTCTTCTACTGCATACTAGGAAACGAGGGAGGGAAGGAGCCACGTCGGACACTGCCCGTATCGGAGCTCGTACGGTTATGGTAGAGCGAGAGGTCTTAATTAATGAGTTCGACGAACTCTATTGGCAGCAGACGAACCTGAGAGATGTTTTCTTCAGTAGAGGCTGGGGAAATATCTGCACATTGAGGGGAAGGTATACCCCTCAATGGTTCAAGAATTCTATATGGGGATGTGTGACATGCCTCAGGATGCATCCTCTCACACCGTGATTGTACGCGGTGTTTCCATTGAGGTATCAGCAGATGTCATCGGCGAGCACCTTGGGATTCGTCGAGGAGTGGAGACATTTGCACACTCGACACCCCGTGAGGATGTAGGCACTTCTACATCATCTACTGGTCGGGGATGTGAGCCAGCATCAGCCAGAGATGCAGGCCAGTCAGAGGCTGAGGATACTGGCGTCGAGGCTCGGGATGATGACCGAGACGAGGATTTCTACATCCTCACCGGGAGGGATCGCATGCAGATCGAGCGGAAGAACGCCTTCAACCAGAACCATCTGCTGCATTTCTTCCGCATGTTGCACCTTATTGTTGCAACAAATGTCGATCCTGTGGCTCATAAAACCACATTTAGTCGGCTTCGGGCACAATTTTTGATACGAGTGGCACGTGGAGATCCTATAGATTTGCCATTGCACATCTTTCAGAGGATCCGTTACGAGGCGAGCATCGTCTCCACGGATAATCTCCCATATGGTGTCCTCATCAGCCGACTATTACTTGCACGGGGAGTGCCGACCCAGCCAGAGGAGCGGGTTAAAGATCAGATGAGCCCCCTCGACATGACCACGCATCGACGTAGCATTGGACAGGCGAGGGGACGTCAGCCATCCCCTGTAGAGGATCTAGTTCCTCCGACGCAGCCTGAGCCAGGTCATGTCGGGAGTAGTAGTCAGCATACGCCGAGTATGTCTGCAGGAGATGTGCGGCCTGCTTGGGTTGATGCGGTCATCTCACAGCTGACTGCGCATATCGATCATAAGATCGATCGATCGCTCGAGGCTATATCGGCGTCTGTTGCCGAACTCACCCATCGTGTAACTATCCTTAACGACAAGGTTGATACCTTGACTGAGGAGGTACGGAGTTCGACTTTTGCAGATAACGTTATCATCTGACTGTTAATATCAAATTTTGTATTTTATTTTTAATATTTGTAACGAAAAATATTATTGAATATTTCTATCGTTTTTTAATTTCAATTTTTAATCTTCTTTGATGTTATATTTTTCAACTTTAATACTAAATCACTACATTTCAAATATATATAAATCAATAATATATATTTATATATTACAAAGTGTGTATATATAAATATATACAATTCAATTTTTTAGACTTGTTCACAAATTATGCACAATAAAAACCACATAATTTTTAAATTAAAGTCATTTAATTTAAATTTACAATGAACGTTCGGACGTTCATATTACTTAACGTTCGAACATTGGTGCAAACATTTTACGTTCGAACGTAAAATTAATAACATTCGAACGGTTGCGCCAAAACATTTTACGTTCAAACGTAAACAGACATAATGTTCGAATGTATATGTAACGCTCGAACGCATATTTCCCATACGTTGGAACGTAAAAAAATCTCATTCTATCTTTAGTGACGGTTTGCAGAAACTGTCACAGAAAATACCTTTTAGTGAAGGTCTAGGGACTGTCACAATTTCCTAACCGTCACTAAAAAACAATTGTGTTGTAGTGGCAAGACTTATATATTCTAATATAGCAGCGATATATTTAATATTGCTCCTAATTAAGAAAACTAGAAATTAACTTTTATGATATTATAAGATTAGAAAAATATGAAGTTAGTAGTGTAAAAAATCTGAAACAGTTTTTAAACTCCATCAATTTGTCACTTATATGAGCTAGGCCTACCTGAAGTTGGCGGCCTATTTTTCCTTTTAGGGGTTTAAATTATGAAATTCATTCTGGCATAATATACTTGAGTTGGTTTTTCCCCTTTACCAAATTAATAAAAGTACTCAAAGTCTGGTTCATTTTCCTATAGGATTTTAACTGTGAACTGTTACAAGGCAACTGTGAACTGTCGCCTTGCAACAGTATCTTAAGCTTACATCTGGGATCTAAATCTATATATAAACACTAAACACAGTAATATTACACTAAGAAAACCAGGCATTGAGTTCAAAATCGGCACTTAAACCGCAAAATTAGGCAGATACAGAACATTTTGAAGCAAACAGAAGAACAGTTTTTTGATAAGTTACAGAGGAACATGCACATTAGTTTCACAAGTTAAACAAAAATTATTGACAAAAAAAAAAAAAAAACACAATTTATGGAATGCAACCTACACATGAAGGGGAAAAACAAATAAATTAGCAACGAGGGATACCTGTATGGTGGTTCCCTTCCCTGGAGCAGACGACGATTATACTGGACTGCGGCAAAAGTTCAACTTGGGTAACGAAATTGAGGCACAGAACCTATATTTTAAGGGAAGAAAACGTATGGTCATAGCGTTGTTACTAGCCGAAACGAAGGGAATCCGATTTTTCCATTTTGCAGGATCGTCGAAAATGGAGAACCAACAACAGAAGGGAGAAGGGTGTGGGAATATGGGACAGTGAACATGAGGTTTTGCTGAAGATGGAAGAGGTGACGCCGTGCACAAACACTGGGTAAGGTCGCAATGCAGGTGCACTGTAGTCGAGGGTTCGTCGAAGAGCAGAAGCTGAGTGTTGGGGGGAAATGTGCTTGGGGGGAAAATAAAAGTACTCTTCGATAAACAGGAGATCGATTTGGCGCCCACACAATGTATTCCGACGTAGTTTAGAGCGTCGTAAAGCTAATTTTTTTCCCATCGATTTTAATCGTCGCCAAATACCATAAAAGCGTTGCAATGGCCCTGATTAATGGACCCATCGTACCATTGGTTGTATTTGATTTTAAAACAACCGGCGATTTTTAAATCACCGCTAAAGAATACCTTTCCCAGCGATTTTTTTTGCAGCGACTAAAAAATCACTGGTATAGACCAATTTTCTGGTAGTGTATATATCGAATTAAAGTTATTTTCTAAAATCGTATCTAAATCCTTAAAGATTTGGCAAACTTTTATGCTTTGCTTAATTGGATACCAACAATTATTCTTTCTTAGAAAAATTCCCATTCCTTTCTCATTCGGCAATTTTCTTACTACCCGTGAAAAATTATAACTTTACTTTTTGAATAAATCTTCACAATCTTCTCATACTCCACACTCTACTTTTTTTTTAATTTTTATTATTTTTTTCTTTTATCAAATATTTATTATAATATGAATAATGAATAGAAAATTTGAAATAATTTAAAAAGAATAAACTCAAAATTTTTTTTAAAAAAAATATTAAAAATGGCCACAACTCCCATCAATATATAGAGTCCATGGCTCCCATCAAATTGATGCAGAAACAAAGATGGCCACAAACCCCAGCAGCAGCGAGACGACAGTTAGCTTGAAGCTCCTCGTAGACAAAAGCTCAAACAAGGTGGTGTTTGCAGAGGCCGGAAAGGAATTCGTGGACTTCCTCTTCGGACTTCTACAGGTACCTCTCGGTTCCATCATCGGACTTCTTCGGGATAATGACTTGGTAGCTGGGTCAGGGTCCCTGGGCAGAGTCCATGAGAGTATCCAAAACCTTGACCCCTCCTATCTTCTTCCAAACCAAACCAAGGGTTCTCTCTTGAACCCTACACCAGCATTCCAATCTTCAACTCTTACCCCTCCATTGCTGCAAAATTTCGTTTCACCTGATCAAGAGATCAGGGCTCAGCCCCACTACTACTACGGTGGTAATGTTCAAAACAATACTGAGAAAGGGTATGTTAGAGGTGTGGTGACATACATGGTTATGGATGATTTGACGGTGAAACCCATGTCAACCATTTCTAGCATTACCACTCTGATCAACACTTTAAACATCAAAGACATGGGTTCTGTCCAGGAGAAGAACGTCGAGATTGACATTAAAAAGGTTAGATCTTGTTCTTTCTTTCTTTTCCGAGAAGAAAAAGTTTTTTTTATATGATTTCTACCGTCACATGTGATTTTGAGTTTGTGCTGCATGCATTCTAGGGCTTGGAGCTGATAAAGGTTTCACTCTACTCCACCACAGTCCTGACAGACGTTTTCCTTGGGCACAGGGAGTAATCTTTCAAGCCAATCAGAAGAAACATGACTATTTAGTATGCATGGGTATGTCATGTGTGTAAAAGTATTTTGCAAGGGAAACTCTTCAACCATTTAAATGGTTTTGGGAAGAAAAAGAAAAATTTCTGGGCTGTGTATGTAACTAGATCTGGGTTTTAGTAAATATAGAGCTATATATTTCCTTTGATTCTCCATATGATTAATCATTCTGGTAATTCTTTTTCGTTTCTTCTATCTTCGAAAATAATTCTTTAAAAATATTAGGATGATTGAAGTTCACTTAAACGGCCGTATCAAAGAACGAAACATCAATAAGATCTAAGAGTGCTGTTAGAGATTTACATTCACAAACTAATTAATAAATAAAATAATTTTATAAATTTACCTGAACTGATTTATTTAATAATAAAAATAATTTTATAATTTAAAAAATCACATTAAGCCATATAGAATAATTATTTTTATGTAATTGTTTTGTGGTTAGAATATTTTTCAATTATAACTCAAAATCAAATATATAAGGAATGTTTGACACGTTTATATTTTTTCCCGTCCTTCATATTTTCCTTCAATTAATTAAGAATTTAAAATATAAAAAATGTAAAAATTCTTATTCATGATTAATTAATAGAGAAGCCCAAGAATTACAATCATAAAAAGGAAAGTTTATGGTTAGTCATTAGTTTTTAATAAGTGATCTAATTAATAAAAGTCGTTATAATTTATTAGCTGCCAAGGTCTCAAAGATGCAGTGATTTTAGATGATTTGAGTTGATTTATAAATAGTAATATTTTATAAATTTTATTAAAATATATTAAAATATAAATATATTTAAATATATATTTAAATGTATGATTAAAGATGGAGATAAGTTTAATTTTTTTATAAAAAAATTAAAAAATAATTAATATCGTCAATAATTAATT
Source organism: Juglans microcarpa x Juglans regia (assembly GCF_004785595.1). Taxonomy (NCBI): domain Eukaryota; kingdom Viridiplantae; phylum Streptophyta; class Magnoliopsida; order Fagales; family Juglandaceae; genus Juglans; species Juglans microcarpa x Juglans regia. Next base: position 7,443,824 of record NC_054607.1, read on the forward strand.
AAAGTACATAAGGTACAAACTGTTTTACTTTTTTTCTCTAATCAACAAACAGCTTTACTTTTTCCAGCTTTACTCAAGCTGTGTGTTTTTAAGTTTTTTTTAAGAGTTAACCTTCAAGCCGGTCGGTCTGTTCATCCTAACATAACAGTCCCTCAATAATAACTCTCCTTGTAAGGCATCCAATTTAACTATCCTACATCCACCCAACAGAGAATCAAAAGCTCAAACAACAAAATCCTCTTCTTCGAAATTGACCAGAGCCATTTCCTTCACAGCAGACCCATTCATCTTCTTCCCCTCAGTCTCGTCTACCCAGCGATTTCCTTCACAACACACCCACTCTTCTTCGTCTTCGTCTTCCACCCTTTGAGGAGCCCTATTGACAGACTGATTTCGTGACCCCCATCGACGGACTATTTCGCGACCCCCATATTTTGCAGGTATGGCCTTTGTGAAAGTGGAAGACTCAAAGAAGTAGTTGATATGTTCGAGGAAATGGTCTCAAAGGAGCAGATCTTACCTGATGCCCTAACTTACAATGTTTTGATCAATGGGTTCTCCGTGCTAGGAAGATGATGGAATTTATGAGGAAAAATGGATGCAATCCTAATGTATTCACTTACTCAACCCTGATGAATGCATTTTGTAAGGAGAAAAAATTGCTTGAGGCCAAAGAAGTTTTTGATGAGATGAAGAGCTTCCGTCTGAAACCGGATACAATTAGCTACTCGACTTTAATTAATTGCTTCTGTAGGGCTGGAAAAATCGATGAAGATACGGAGTTGCTCAAAGAGATGAAAGAAAAAAGTGAAATCAGAGAGAAAGTGAAAGGCAAGAAGTGTAATCAGATAGAAAATGATGTATTTTATTTTTTATGAAATAGTCTACGTGTCTTGTTATAATTGGAGGCTGTTTATTCCCTGAGACCAGCCCGTCTGTTCGGAAGAGGAACTGTTTTTTTAAAGATAGCCTAATTCTTATTTGTAAAGCTGTCAACAACTTTTAAGGATAGCCCAATTCTTATTGGTAAAGCTGTCAACATCTCGGATTACTTAAACCTTAAGGTCGTATTATTTCTTAATTATTAAATAAATTTTATTTTATAAAAATCAAATATAAAAAAAATAATAAATGACTAGGAAAATAGTAATACTATCATTATCTTGTTTGGATACATGGATCTCAACCCAGTTGTATGGCTGGCTTCATTCGTGTTTCTAAACGCACATTAGTTCAGTTTTTAAGAAGGACAATACTAAGGATCCGCTGGGAGCTCTTGCTCCTATTTTTTTAAAAAATTTTTTTTAATGATTAAGAAAGTGTTGTTTAATAATATTATAAATTAATTTTTTTTTTTAAAAAGTGTTAAAAAGCGGCAGCTCCAGTGGGATCCTAGCTTTTTCCTTTTAAAAATGAGCTGCACTACTGTGCTACTTGCAACTTACCACTACAAAGTGACCGCTAGTGTAAAAGTGGTGTTCTTTTTTTATTCACATTTTTTTATCATTTTTAAATCTTTTTAAAAATATAAAAAATACATCAATACATTAAAAAGAAAAATATTGTGCGCAACCGCTCTTGGGGAACCACTGGGAAATCGGCGCCCACGTGGAGATGAAATGCACAATTTCATTTGAATTTTTCAAAACGCACCGTTGCACCCACTTCTTCTCCACGAAGCCAACCCCTTCCCTTCATCTTCTCCACCCCAGACCTGGCTATACTAAACCACCAAAGTAAAAGAGGACAAGCAAACTCACTCTAAAACATGCTCTGAAACACGTGTGCCTTACATCAAGAGCTCAAAACATGCTCTGAAACACTGCCCTTGTATACAAATTACATTAACATCTACAAGGAACAAATATCCCTGTTGATGTCGTGTTTCGCGGGCCTGAGCAACTTCTCACCCTCGGTATATGAGCGCGGTCCTACACAATCAAAACGAAGAGAGGACCTTAAGGTCCGTTAATCCTTTGAAGCTTAAACAGTATCTAGAGAGAAAAGATCTTTGAGAGAGATGTTTGAATTATCAACGAAGAGAAAGTACCTTTTCTTATTACCTTATTTATAGTTGCCGTTTAGGATTTCCTATGTCGGGGCGACGTGTCGTGTGGAGTAATTCGCCCTGCGTATTGCTTTACCGAGCAACTTAAGCGCTATCACCTAATGAGCAGCGACGACGACTGGCCTTCCCTGTGCACTCCATGGTCTTGGGTTGTATTCAATGCCGCACACCTTGTGCCTTGGGAGGTATTTAATGCGATGTGGCCTTTATTCTGGGCCATATTTAATGCGACGTGTCCTCTGTTTTGGGACGCATTAAATGCGACGTGGCCTCTGTTCTGGGCTATATTAAATACGACGTGACCTCTGTTCTGTGTTCTATCCATTCGGTGTCGCACGTCACAGTCTTCTTTTCTTCGTTCCCTAGTTCTTCTTTTGAATATCTTGCCCGACCCGAACGCCTTGCCCAGGTGTAAGTCCTGGCCTTGTCTTTCCTTGTCTAGGCTTAGGTGGCCGGGCCGGGCCCCATAGTTGGCCCAACTCTTGCAACAAGCCCTTCCTGCTCTCTTGGACCTAAGGTAATGATTTTTTCCCCATCACAATCCCTTAAATCAAAACTCATCTCTATCAAGACCCATTTGGGATCTCCCATTTTCGATTGTAAGTAAACTCTTAGCCTCCCTTGTCTTTCCACTTTAATTCCCTCACTTTCTTGGTCTCTTTCACATTCATACTTGGTTTTCTTGCTCTAATTTCAAGATCTGATTGGTCACGCAAACGGAAAAATTAAAGGTTTGAGTATCTGAGTTTTTCTTGAATCTTAATTCCCTCACATAAGGAAGCAGCTCTCACCAACTCTTGAGAGTTCTTCGTCTCTAGCAGTCGCCGATTCCTATTTATGGAAAGATGTTAATAAATTGCACAAATGATCTAACAATAAAATTAGTTGTACAAATACACACAAATAAAGATACCCAAAAGAAGTCACAACCTTTCTTGATGCAAAATAAAATCCATGATCAATAGAAGAAAAGCCCTTAAAAGAACTGAGAACTTCTAGTTTACCAAGTCTCTCAAACGAATATTGGAGAAAACAATACACACGAAGATCCTCCATTTTTGCTTATGTTTCGTCATTTTTTTTTTAATATATGACGTGGCATTAACAAATTAGTCGATTCTCGAGAATTCTCCACCCTTGGTTGCCCCTAGAAGAATTACATTAAAAATTATTAGCCATTAGGCTACTGTCAAATGGAACAGTAGCCATTAGGCGGCAGAGTAGTTTTTTTTTTTGTTTAAAAATTCATCTCATCTGTGCACTATAGATGAATGTAACCATACCAATTTTTAGACACCGACTAAGGGCTTCTGACAGCCCATGTGCAAATATTCAATTCACGCCTTCCTTCAGTAATATGAATTAAAAATTTATAACATTAATGCTCAAATAGATTTGCAGTAATTTGTATTAAAAATATTAGAGAGAAAAAATTCAAATTTTTGAATAAATATAATTTGATATTACAATATTTAATTTTATTGGAATACATAATTACGACGCAAATATTTTCGATTTCCTAATAGTAAAAATAATCAATAAGTCATAGCTAAAATAATATATTTTATAAAAAAAATTTGATATTTTTTGAAATATTGAATAGTTCAACAGTTTGGGTCTTGGGGTTTTATTAAGAAATTCGAAACTACTAAATTGGGGGAAAAAAGATCTATCACACTTTTAATACATATAATTATCTATTACAATAATCAAAATTATTCTAATATATAATTAGAATACAAAATTTCGATTTTCTTACACAATAATTATTAAATAATATTCAATCATTGGTGATACCATTCCCTTTATCAAATTCCAAAAAATAAAAATTACCTCATCTCATTTTATCTTTTTTGGTGACTTTGTATTAATATTTTATTACTTTTTAGTTTTATATTTTTTAAGATCAGTTATATATATTATTTATAAATAAGCAAGGATAGTATAAGTTCTAAATAGATAAAATTTGCATCAGTTTTTTTTTTTCGTCAAAAAACGAGTTCTACTAAAAAAATATAGTTTTTATATTTCTTTAAAGTGAGAACCACTTTTATATAAAGAAACTGCATAGAATTTACCTATTTCACATTTGTACAAATTATTAGTCTTTATAAATTTAGTGTGCAATACATAATTATTGTGATTAGGTCTCGTTTGGATTGAGAAATCTTTTCAACTTAACTCGTCTCATCTTATCATTACAATTTTTTCAAATACTATAATTTACTTTTTTTAAATTTTAAAATAATAATAATATTAAAAAATAATATTCTAATAAAATTTTATTTGAATTTTAACTTTTATTTAAAATGATCTCATTTTACTCCATCTCGCTGTCTAAACAGTACTAAAACAAATTTTATAATTCATTTCAGGTACCAATCCGCCCGACCCGCAATACATTCACTTTTTGTGATTAAGCAGAATTTTATAATTCATTTTGGCCACCAATCCCCTTGACCTGCAAGGGTCATGGGTGAAAAGATCCATTCATTATCACGAAGAGTAATGTTATATATAGTCATAGAATATGTAAATGTCGTGCAGTCGTTTTGAAAAAGAGTGAGATCTACTTTTAAAAAATTAATTTATTTTCATGTGGATCTCATAATTATTCACTTTTTTCAAAGCGACTGTACGGCGCTTGCACACTCACGACTACAAATATCATTTCTCTATCACGAGCGGTCGAAAATACTATTTACACTGATGCTTCTTTTCCACATTCTTTTCATTTTTCTTTTTTGAATTTAGAAAAATATTATTTTATCCACTCAATTTGTCCACTTATTTTAACATCTCATATATTTTAATTTTTTTTAATTTTATTTTTTTAATCTAGCGGTAAACTTGAGCGGTGCACTGTAAACGGCACAGTAGCACCACTCTTGAATTTATATTAAAACCGGACGCGGTGCTTTTGGGCGTTTTACACTCTCTAATGGGACAATGACGCATTATTCTTTGATACATATCGACGCTCCCGGATTGCCTCACGCTTACGTTAAATGCTGCTCCTTGGCCTTCCTCAATCCGTTCCTCTCTCTCTCTCTCTCTCTCTCTCTCTCTCTCCAAGTTCACTCTCTCAAGCTCTCAATCCATTTACCCAAACAGAAAATTAATATTCTTTCTTTTGACCAGACAAAGTAATGCTCTAGAGTCTAGAAGCTGGGGGAAAGTGATATCCCAATCATCCTTTGGTTTTACAAGTAAAGAGGGAAAGAAAGCAAATTAAAGAAGGGAAATGACGCCCTTCCTGCTGGGGGCTACCGCTGGCAGGTCTCGCTCCCTTTTTTTTTTCTTTTTTTACTTAGTTGTTAAGGATATATATTTTTAATAATATTGTATTTTTTATTTTCTTAAAAAATATTTAAAAATGTTAAAAAATACATATAAGAAAAAGTTAAAAAAAAAAAAAAAAATCCTAAGACTAACGGTAACTCTCAGCGGGAGCTGTGAGCGGTGGCTGTAGAGCCACCCATTAAAGAAATGAAACACCCTCTTTACATCTTTTTCTCTTTTCTCCTTCTTCTACTATTTTTTTGAGTAATAGTATATATATTTATGGAGTGTACAAGCATCGTACAATCGCTTTAAAAATGAGTGAGATCCATTATTAAAAAAATATTATTATTTTTTTCATGTGGATCCCGTATTTATTCATTTTTTTCAAAATGATTGCACGACGTTTGTGCACTCATGACTGCAACTATCATTTTTTATCTTTTTGTTTCATTTCTTCTCTCATCGTATTCGTCCATGCTGCTTCTATTTCTTCTTCTTTTTCTCCGCATTTTCTTCGCTCTTCTCTTTTTGTTTGCTTTCTTCTCTCCTTATTTGTCTAAAGCTTGTTTTCAAGTTTCATACACGTTTTGAGTTGATATATTCTGACAATTTATCTTCAACATTTTTAGATTTGCTGATTCTTTGTTTTTTATTTTATTTTATTTTTTGTGATATAGTTTATGGATTTTAGGTTTTTCTTGTCTGAGTTGTACATAACTAGGTGAATCAGCCAGTCTTGCTCAAGCCAGATTTTTCCATATGAGGCGGGGGCTGCATATGGCCACCCTGCTCAAGCTAGGTTGGGGGCAATGAGGTAGATGTGACAATTCGTGTTTTCGAATCGTGTCAAATCATGAACATTCAACTATATAGGTCAACATGGGTTAAGTGGGTTGACCCATTTATAAATCGTGTCTTAACTAGTCAACTAGTTTTGACCCAAACCCATTAACATAAAATCCAAATCAGCTAATTTCGTATGGTGTTCGTGTCGGGTTCACGAGTCGTGTCACATATCACCATTCCTACAATGAGGGTTGCTAATTGCCCACAAGTAGTGACCTATTTTGTGGGGTCAATTATTTTTGTAGAAGATAGTAATATACTAATATTATTTTGACATGTTTCCAAATTAACAATGTGTTAATAAACAATATTGCAAATAGACTTATTTAAAAATAAAAAGGCAAGAGTATTCATATTCTTATGTTCGGGTGGAATCAAATAGCTCAATATGATGAAATACTAAAATTATAATAATATTTATTAGAGGAGTAAAATTAGTTTTTATGAAGTTTTTCTCATATATAAAAAAAAAAAATTGAAATTTTGGGAGTTGAAGGCCCCCAAGCTAATACTTGGTTCAGCTTCGGCTTACGGTAAAGAAAATGGGCTTTCTAGGTGATGATGTCAAAATAACTCTTAGAAGCACTCCTAATGTGGTGCCCACTACTATAGACAAATCAAAAGAACTTATAAAAGAATAAGTCTTTCTGTTACACTTGATCAATAAAGTTGTGCATTCGGATACAGATTTGGGTATCTGAAAATACCTAGATATGCATCCGAATTTTTAAAAGCAGGCAGATATACGCTTGAGGAAAACGGGGTCAAAACCCGAGCGAGTATCCAGCTTTGGATGCAAATTCATATCTCCATCTTTTGTTGCAGAAACTAATTGAAGCCTCATTTTTCTTAAAAGTATATAAGTTTTGCATAAACAAATTCATATCTATTGGTTCCTTTGCTCCTCTATTGGAATGTTATTGCAATGAATAACACAAAATAATTACACTGTAATTACAATAAATGTTGCTCAAATGATCTTATTTCTAACTTTTCCTATTTTCTTCATTAATTCCCATAATGCATATTGTGGCACCATGTATCCTTTATAAAGAAAATCATAATATTAGCAAGTTGATAATTGATCTAATCATGTTGTTTCAACATCATAGAATATTACGCAACTTGGTTACAAAAAGTACAGAAGGAAGAGTATAGACAGAACAGATCATAGGAACCACCTGTGCCTGCAATTTTTAGTTAAACTCTTCTATTAAAAACCAGGACTTTCATGGTCTTTCGTAGGACTTTTCTGGGGTTGCAAATTGTTAAGATTAATTAGATATCTAGAGACGACTTTGAAATAGATTAGCGGAAACAAATAAAATATTCGACAATCATAAAAAGAACACTAACATTAAGTGGTTTGGTTTGATTAATAGCCTACGTACACTGGCGGCGTCAATCTCAAGGAATTCACTATCATAAAGATGGAGTACAAGAGAGAAATCACAAATTACTCATCAATCCCAAAAGCCCCAATATATAAGCTCTTAAATCTCACAAAAGGAGTTCTCTCTCTTTACTCTCTGTTTTGGCCATAGCTCTCACATCTCTCCATTTACAAAAAATACGTTTATATATAAAATGGCATGAGAACTAGGTTTTCTGAAAATCCACTCAAGCGGGGTGTTGGGTGGATGTCGAGCAAGCAATCTGTCTAAATTTTGCTCGACAAGATGTCGAGTGAACAATCAATTTGAGGTTCGCTCGAACCAAGGTCGAGCCAAGTTCGCTTGAGCCACAGTGAAACCAAGTCTCTGGAATGACGTTTTCAACAGGAAATCAAGCTACCATTACAACACAAATGCAGAAATAGAAACGACAAATGATAAATAAAAAAAAGCTACTGATCCAGAAAGAAGAAAATCCTTGTATAACCCTGAGGAGTTAGGACATATTGCATCAAATAATGCAAATAACACAAATATATGGAATGAGAAATTAACATATCTTACAAAATCTCTTTCCATAATGATAAATAGAAAACAAAATGAAAACATGCAATACATATAGCAGTCAAATAGAAGAGGACATAAGGGAAAATAACCATGTTCAAATATTCAAATATTTTGACTTTTTTCTTGTTTTGTCTTAGAGGAGTTTGGATCCATTAAGCAGTAATCTCATAGGCAGCACATTGGAGTTCCTCACCAACTTCCAATTCCTTCCCACTCTTCTCTAAAACCTTTGTTTCAATAATGTTGTTGCATAAATTCAGATTATGGATTTAGTTCAAGGCTTTTGATGATACAGAACTCATTTTAAGGAAAGAAGAAAATGGAATTAATAACCTCACAAGTCGAGACTTAATATAACACAGTCCAATACTTGAACACACTTTGTTGGGTAGTAGTTGTAGACCGGGGAAGTAAAGTGTAAGACATATACCCAATATAATGAGCATAAATATAATAATTAGAACAAACAGACCGTTAACATCAAATGCAGAAGTAGAAACACCAAATGAGAGTGCATTTGGGCTAAATTGAACATTTTTATACGGACTTCACGTGATTTCATTACACATCCACCAGTGCTGAATGAGACGCGAATTTGATAGTTGGAATATAGATGACCAACACAACATGTGCAATCTCGACAAGGATACCAAATGAGAGTGCATTTGGGCCAAATTGAACATTTTTATACGGACTTCAACGTGACTTCAATACACATCCATCAATGCTAAATGGGACGCGGATTTGACTGTAGGAATATAGATGACAGCACAACACGTGCAATCTCGACAAGGATTTGATATCTATATGAATTCTTCTTCACTAAAGCAAAATCTCAAACTCGGGTGTTTTTTATTCAATCTCATTTGATAAATACCTATTCACCTCTGAACCAAATACTCTACTATTTTTCTCCTCAAAGTATTGATCTAGAGTTGAACCAAATTCTTTAAAGTTTGATTTATCACCAATAATATTTGAGGAAGTAGCATTGGAACTTCCTTGGGGTACATTTGATCTTCCACTACTTAGCCCTTGAAACTTATGGTATTGCTCAATTAAACGATTTAAGAGCAATATCACTTTGGTCTCAATTCTATCTCCATACTTAATCCCTTTAAACATTTTCAACCAAAATGCCATATACTTAAATTTTGTATCGAGGATTAAGGACAAAAGCTACATAAATAATCATGTTCATCCTATACATGCTCCCCCAATATTCTCAAACTTAACCTTCATATTAGACGCCATACTCATCAAGTTAACATCATCATTTTTACACATTTTGATCAAAGTTGCTCAATCATACAAAATTGTTGAAATAGTATATGTGTGGTCATGTACAATAATCAGAAATTTTCAAGGTGGCGTCATAAATTATTTTTTCAGAAATTTGAGAAATATCAAAACACTTTGCCAATCCTTAAAAGTAGTCTAATAAGTGCGAAGTAAATAAATAAAACAGTAGTACTAATGTTCTTCGTACATAAATAGATCCCAAAATCTGTACGTATAGGATGAACATGATTATTTATGTAGCTTTTCAACAAAATAGATCCCAAAATTCTTTTCAACATCACTTGTTGAGAAATTTGAAATTGACGTAGATTCAGCAAGTAGGGCAACCATTTTATTCTACACACGAAAGAAAGAATTAACATCGTCACAAATATTCAAATATGTTTAATTAAAACAGATTATAATACCTACATAATTTTTAGGGGCATCGGGATGAGTTCACTCTCAATTTCAATCAGTTTGTGATGCAATATATAATTTTCTCATATCATAATTGGTATCTGACTCTTGTTACAAGAGACATTGTTGAAATATAAAGTAATTAGAATACCTCAAAATAATAAACTATATACAATAAAAAAAATAAAATAGCATTACCAATTTCTTAGAGAGGCAATGAAAAGATCTTGAGCCTGCATGATGATGAATCTTCAACTTCGATCTATTTGTTTTGTTTATAGAACATCGCTCCTGTATAGAAGTTGTAAATATTATGAAGCGATAATTATAAATAGGACATGTAAAAAAATTCATTTAACTTACCTTATATGATGGATCCTCAAACATGTCAAAGAGTTCTTCCTAATCAGAAGGTCGAACATCCTGAAAAGGATGTTGGCATATATCTTCATTGTTCTCAAAATTATTATAATACTCATGACACCTCACCTTATATTTTCAGAAAGCATTATAGATAAGCTCATCGACAGTCTTACACTCCCCTCTCTGACCAAAATTTTGTTCCCTTGAAAAAATATATATACAAAGATATTATCACCCAGAATATTCTAAATTGTGCATACATATTAAATAATATTAATATAAATAAATTATTTAAACATTACTAAATAACGCTTCTTGATAAACTCTTTCATATCTTGAGGGACTTTCTGCCATGTGCTAGTTAGCCTTCACCTCCGATACGTTTGTTAGGAATGTTAACCTTAATTTTATCCACTTTACGATATTTTTCCACCATCATGCCTCTAGTAGTGCTTCTACCTTGACGAGATTGCACTGTTAACAGTAAATGATTGTTAGAAACGATATAATATGTATGAATGACCTTCATTGAAACAAAATGACTATTAAATTTTTACCTTGTTCTATAGAGTCAATCTCTAGTGGCAAGTCAGATAGAGAGTTAGGAACAAGTGAAGATGAGATGCGAAATTCCTTCCTCTTCGATGGCATAATTTTGAAACACTGATATATTCATTACCCAAAAGATTTGCCATAAAGTGTAATGTGAATACAAAATCGGTCAATCATATGTATCAGTTTCATTTCACTATTCACCCTCATCATCTGTAGATACTTCAGATGACTTAAAATTTTACTCAATTGTTGCATCAACAATTTCAGTCTTAATATCTTCTCTATACAATGAAATCATCTCATACTGGCTCAAATCCACAAACAAGTTAAAGACGGGTTGACTTTCTTGGTATGTTTCTTGAGTAGGGAGATCATCTTCTTTTTTATCTTATCCCTCTGCCTCAGGGATAACATCATATATATTTTTTTGAGAAAACTTTTGTACTACTTGCCATTGATTTCCTAATTCAGGATCATCTAAGTAGAATACTTGAGATACTTGGGAAGCTAAAATAAAATGATCATCTTCATACCATTTTTTTGATGTATTAATACTAAAAAAAATATTCATCATCGCGCACTCCCCTTCGAGGATTGCTTAAATCCCACCAATCATACTTAAACAGATACATTACAAGCTCTCCCAAATATTGCATCCAATTATATCGACAATAACCCATAGAAATCAATGTTTTATCCGTCATGACTTCTTTCGACTAGGATACCACTATTTTGTGTTTTTCTTTAGCGTTCTCGATCCATTGTATGATACCTACTTTGTCGAGAAATATATGCAAAATATCATACAACGCGTCTCTAGGGGCCACGGGCCAATGCATACAATTCATCTTATATATCGTTTATATTACTCGCATGCATTTGTACAACTTAGAGCATTGGTAGTGGTTTATGCATCTTCATATGCAAAATCACATCTTTTGAAGATTGATTTTGCATATGAAGAACTTGTCCAACATTGGATTATGCATCTTAAAATCAAATAATAATAAAGTATTCATTATTTTATAATTTTTTTTCCTATAAATCTGGTTTGTGCATCTAGATGGTCTATTGTTAATGTGGATGGTCCAATAAATTCAAGTCAAATTACACTACCTGAAGGCAAAAAAACTCAATAGACTATCCAACTCAAATAAATTTCATACAAATTCACAACTTAATATAATTTAATTCCATACAAATTCAACTGCCTAAATAAATTACATACAAATTCAATTGCCCAAATAAATTACATACAAATTCAACTACCCCAAAATAAATTCCATACACATTCAACTTCCAACCAAAAGGAACAATCTAACTTTCGGGACATTCATATGGCTGCTCTTATATCAGACTTATGCCTCCCCAAGCAGATACTTTAAGTTACCATCTTAGAACAATTAACATGAAGAGGGTGGAGATTGAGACGGGTCTTTGTTTAAGTCTTGTGTGGTTAGAAATGGGGAACAAGTGCCCTAAAAGTGAGCTGTCTGGTTCAAAACTTCAAATACTAACTGTCACATCATGGAATAGTTTTGCATTCTGTGCACAAGAAAGACTTGCAATGGTGGGATGCAGAAAGGCTGCATTAGTCAGAACCATCCATATCATGATAACTAGTACCCTTCTTTGCAATGTGTTCTTGAGCTTCTGTAACTTCTCAAAAAAGTCAATTATGGACATTTGTTGTTTCTAGAGTATAAGACCTTTTGACAAGTCTATTTGCAAGAGTCGGACCGAGACATTTTCGTTAGATTTGGTATGGAAGAGCACTAAATATGGAAAATGAGCTTGTTCTAGTGTGTTGCACATAGAACATTTGCATGAATCAGTTGTTCAATTTCAGGTCAAAGATAGCTCAGCAGCAGGGAACAAGTACCTCAGCTAATGTCGTTGCTGATCCTGAAGAGGATCCTATTGATGATGATGATGAGCTGGACATGGATGAGTTGAATGAGCTTGAAGCAAGTTTGTTAAGAACGTCTATTCAAACTCGTGAGCCAGGTGTTGAGGCATCATCTTGTGCGAGAGAGAGAGAGAGATGTTGGCGACCAGCCATGGCTTTAATGAGGGATTTTGTATGGAGTATCTGAATTAACTTGTTTGGGGAAATAATTTATATTTATAACCAAGGATAATGCACATTATGGCCTACTTGTATTGCGTGGAATGGGCAGTGGTATCACTGGTATGGGTCGAATTCAAATTTTGATTTAGTTTTATGCCTCTTGATCAAGAATCAAGATTGGGTGTCCGCAACATTTTAGATTTCTTTCCCTTGCCCTTCGAAAAACACAAGCAGATGCCCACTGGAGCTCAAACACGCACGAGGAAAGAAGCTGATGTTTATGCATGATATATGTTATCAAAATGCCAATAAGTTGGATATCGAGTTCTTTTACATACATAACTGCCCTCCATGCATTCAAGATGTATATATAGCTACTAGAAAACTGTTACTAGAATCCGAACGATCTTTTTAACCCTTAATGAGTCTACAAATGATTGGGGGACTTAATTAAGCAAGTCACTCCAAAGTTTTAGGCACAATAATTTGCTTTGTTAATTGTCAGCGACAGGGGGGCTATTGACACAACGTTCCAAACAAAAACCATGAACATAGGCACTGTTTTAATGGTATTATATACAAAGTAGTTTTCTTCAATTTTGCAATAAAAGGGCAGAGAACATAAGCAAATCATACCAATCAGGGAAAATCACTGCTCTATGTATCTCTATTCTTTGTTCAATATTAGGGAAAATCACACAAAAATCCTAAAAAAAACTCTAATAAGGGGAAATCACACATTCCATATGAGGGGAAATCACACAAAACAATTTGTGAAATCAAAACAAGTGGCTTGCACGAAATCACCTTCTCTAGGGTTTCCAAATAGTCGCAAGAAATCGAGTACTGGGTGAGAGAAAAGGTCGTCGTTGATGAAGGAACAACCCCGTGGTGCACTTTAGCTTTGCTTTGGGCAATGTTGTAGCAAAGCAAAGAGAAGAGAGAGGAAGGAGGAAGGCTTTCGAGGGAAATGGGTTTGTCGAAGAGAAGAGAGCAGAGAGAGGAAGAGAGAGGAAGGAGGGAGACTTTTAGAGATAAATCTTGTTTGTCGAAGAGAAGAGAGTAGAGAGAGCAAGAGAGAAGAAGGAGGGAGACTTTCGTCAAGGGAAATGGGTTTGTCGAAGAGAAGAGAGCAAGAGAGAGGATGGAGGGAGACTTTTCGCACGAGAGAGAGAAGTAGTTCGGATGGAGAGAGAAAAAACATTATTTTTAATGTTTGAAGACTAAAACAGTGCTTCTTCAAATTTGAAGAAGTACTGTTTATAGCTATGGATAAAAATGAAGATAGAAAAACCAATGTGGATGATTTTAAAGACATATTTTCAAATTTAAAGATGAAGATGAAGATGAAGAAGCCACTACCAGTGCTCTTACATATTGTATAAAGTATAAATATACAAAAATAAACAATCAATATATTTTTTTATAATTCAAACTCGCGTATGTAATGTCTTTACCCATTGTTCAAATCATTTCGGGAACTCCTTTTCATGTTTCTGGTTGATGATCACTGAAATTGAAGATTACAGAATAATTTATATTCTTATAATCTTTTTTTTAGTAAATTACAATATTAATTAACAAATATTAACAACTTACTTCAAGTGGCTCTCTATCTCTGGGCAATGGTTTAGCACGTACTACTGAACTTTCTTCCACACAAATCATAACCATGCACTGCACCAATTGGACGTACTTATTGAAGAAATAAAGAAAATCCATTTTATTGTCTTGCTTGGTCAACATGAAAGTTTCTTTCGGCCGATCAAATGATGTATTAGTTCCGTAGAAGTATTTAGAACAGAATTTATGCCACTCATTGTTAATATATATTTCTACAATTGATCCTTCTGAGTGGGCCTTGCTATCCACTGTGACTTCCCAAGGAACCATTCAATGGGATACATCCATCTATACTGGACTGGTTCTGCAAGTCGTTCCTCACGTGGCAAATGAATAGTTAAGTGAACCATAATGTTGAAGAATGACAGTGGGTAAATACTCACAAGCTTACACAATATTATAACAATTTTCCGTTCCATACGATTCAAAGCTTCTACATTCAACGTTCAAGCACATAAGTATTTAAAAAATGCCCCCAACGCAGTCGAAGCCACGCACACATCTCTTGTCAAGTGGGTTACCCATAAATACCAACAAGCAAGATACGTTGTAAAAATACATGACAATCATGACTTTTTAATCCATGGCTGATTTATCTGGCTTCTTCAAGATCATGAACTTAATCATCACCAACAATATTGATCTTTGGCAGTAAAAGATAGAGGTTGGCAAGGATCGAGTGAAGTTTATGATACGCGTCACCCGTGGCGTGTCTATTGACCAAGTGGGTTATATATTCACTAGAATTCGATTAGAGGCTTCCTACATTACAACGGATATATTGCCCTTTCGGATCCTGATCACACAATTTCTGCTACATGTTGGGGTCTTGCCAGATATTGCTAAGCGTGTCCGAAGCTGACTGGACTGACCAACTCCTCTACCCTATCACGAAGCCCGAGACACTCGAGACTTCGTTTTCATGCTCCTATTCTAGAGCCGGTCTATACTCAGGGAGATGAACACCCGACGGATCGTGGAGTATCGGCCAATGAGACATTCACGCAAGTCGAGACATCACACATTGCTACTCGTGACAAGATTGTAGATATAGTGCTTGCAGAGATATGTGCACAAACATCAAAGATAATTGATGCAATGTGTACAGAGATCCGTAGTGCCATCTTTAACTTACCTACATAGATTAATGCTAACTTCTCTGACTTAAGTACAGAGACTGATGCCATATCTGTTACTTAGGTCATGATCAGTACTTGTCTAACACATCTAGTGACACACCTAGCTGTAGTTGAGGATGTTGTTAGAGAGTTGGGTCAGTAGAGACACGTCCATCTCTATATCTTTTATTTGTATTTTTTTTTTGTATAGACAATATTTCGTGTTTTGTAAAATTAATTTAATTATGAATGATCTTTTTTTTTTCTAAATTAATTGTTGATTTCTATTATATATATATATATTAATTGTAATGTTTTATAAAATTAATGTCACAGTTTAAAAGGAATATATACCATTTGAACGTTCTCCATTCTTGCCAGATATATTTTTGCAATAAATTACCATTCAAATTCTGTATTTTACGTTCAAACATCGATTAACCTATTGTTTGAACGGTACAATAATATTTTCGAACGGTAATTCAATTTTCCTCTAAATTTAGTGACTTAACACGTCATTTTCCCGTTCGATCATATATAATATCTGTTCGAACATTGATTAATGTTATCGTTCGAACGTTGTTGTATGTTGTTTGAATGATAAGTCAATATCACACTAAATTTTGTCACTTAACGCACCAAATTGTCATTCGATCATATATCATATCCGTTCAAATGTTTATTTTATTTTGTTTGAACTTTTTTTTTTCATGTTCGAATGGTAAACACATTTCGTTTTTTTCTGGAATGAGATTTGAATTTCATCCCTACATCTCTCATTTTTCAGGACTATTTTTATTTCATCCCAAATTAAAATTGCCCCAAAAATGAATTTTTATTGTAATTTATAAATTTTAAGTACCTCCACATATACCTGTTTGTGTGATTGTTTTACTTTTTATTTATATAGAATGTTTTATTTTCTTAATTTTTTAGGAGGCCCAAATGTTATTTGTAAAGTCCACGTTTCTGATTTATTTTTGTTCTGAAAACCTTTTTCTTTTGGGGGATTGTTGAGTATATGGAGTCTGGTTCATGCCGCTTGAGCGAATACAAGTTAGAGAGCTTCGCTCAGACAGCTCGACAGACCGCTTGAGCAAAGGCAGGTCAGAGAGTTTCGCTCGACACCGCTTGACACACAGCTCGAGCAGAGGGAAGTTAGAGAGCTTCGCTTGAGGAGCCGCTCGACACACGGCTCGAGCGATTGCGGGAAACAGGTTCGCTCGATGCGGGCTCGACACGCCGCTTGAGCGAACATCACTAATTCTGCTGAGTTTAGGGTTTCCGCCGCATGACATATATATTTGTTATGTTTTTTACTTGTACTGTATCAGAGTGAACAGTAGCCGTTTTACATATATTGTATTGTGATTCCTCAAGAAATAAAAATCCTCTGCAGCTCTCGTGGATGTAGGCAATTTGCCGAACCATGTAAATACTATGTCGTGTGTGATTGCTTGTTTTCCGTGTTTGAATTTACTTTATTGTCATCATTTTTTCACAACAATTGGTATCAAGTGCCAAGGTTCGGGTCTGAGAATAAACGATAGCTAGAGAGGAAGTGAAAGTATCAGGGATCGAGAAATTTAATGGCACGGATTATGGATACTGGAGGATGCAGATGGAGGACTACCTCTACGGGAAGAGACTTCATCTTCCATTGTTGGGGATTAAATCGGACAACATGTCAGTTGCTGATTGGACCCTATTGGATCGACAGGTCCTGGGGGTTATTCGATTAACCCTGTCGAGATCCGTTGCACACAACGTCATCAAGGAGAAGATGAATGCGGATCTCATAGCAGTTTTGTCAGGTATGTATGAAAAGTCGTCAGCAAATAACAAGGTACATCTGATGAAAAAGTTATTTAATTTGAAGATGACAGATGTTACGTCTGTTGCACAATATCTGAATGATTTTAATACTATCACAAATCAATTGTCTTCTGTTGAAATTGAATTTGATGATGAGATATGCACACTGATACTATTGGCATCACTACCAAATAGTTGGGAAGTCATGAGAATGACTGTCAGTAATTCTGGCGGTAAGTCAAAGTTAAAATATGATGATATCCGTGATTTGATTTTGACTGAGGAGGTGCGCATGAGAGATTCAAGTGAGACCTCGAGTTCGAGTTCAGCACTGGATGTTGACTCTCGAGGGAGAGCACAAGACATGAACTCAAACAGAGGTAGATCAAAATCAAAGAACAGGGACAAAAGCAAGTCAAGGCCTGGCCAGCAGGCAACTTACTGGAATTGTGGCAAAGCTAGCCACATAAAGAAGAATTGCAGAAATCTCAAGAAGACTGAAAATGATAGTGCTAATGTGGTAACTGAAGAAGTACATGATGCACTATTGCTTGCAGTTCATAGTCCAGTTGATGACTGGATACTTGATTCAGGAGCCTCCTTCCATATATCTTCCCATCGGGAGATAATGCAAAACTATGTTGCAGGTGATTTTGGAAATGTGTATTTGGCTGATGGAGAGACTTTGAATGTTGTAGGGATGAGAGATATTGATATTGCACTTCCTAACAAGAACAAATAGACATTGCAAAAGGTTAGACACATTCCTGAGTTGAAGAATAATCTCATTTCTGTTGGGCAGGTTGATGATTGTGGCCATTCAGTGGTGTTTTCAAATAGTACCTGGAAGGTCACCAAAGGGGCATTGGTACTGGCTCGGGGTAAGAAAACTGGTACACTTTACATGACTACTGGTTTGAATAACACTATTGCTACTACTGTTGCAGAGAGCACAGTAGATTTGTGGCAATGCAGGCTTGGTCATATGAGTCAGAAGGGCATGAAAGAACTTCTATCTAGAGGCAAGCTACCAGAACTGAAGTTAGTTGATCTCAGTATGTGTGAGAGTTGCATTATGGAGAAATAGAAGAAGGTCAGTTTCTTGAAGAGTGGCAGAACACTAAAGTCAGAGAGACTAGATCTTGTGCACACTGATGTGTGGGGACCTTCCCTAGTGGCATCCCTTGGAGGTTCTCGTTACTATGTTACATTCATTGATGACCACAGTAGGAAGGTATGAGTCTATTTTTTGAAACATAAATCTGATGTATTTAATGTGTTCAAAATTTGGAAAGCCATGGTTGAGACAGAGACAGACTTGAAGTTGAAATACTTGAGGTCAGATAATGGTGGTGAGTATATTGATGGTGGGTTCAAGGAGTATTGTGCAACTCAGGGTATTAGAATGGAGAAGACCATTCCTAGAACACCACAGCAAAATGGAGTTGCTGAACGCATGAACAGAACCATAAATGAGCGTGCTAGAAGCATGAGGCTGCATGCTGGGCTATCACCTACTTTCTGGGCAGATGCAGTTAGCACTGCAGTATACTTGATAAATAGAGGGCCATCAGTTCCGTTGGATTGTGGATTGCCTGAGGAGGCTTGGAGAGGGAAGGAGGTCAAATTTTCTCATCTTAAAATTTTTGGTTGTCTTTCTTATGTTCTTATTGATTCTGATGCTCGCGGCAAGCTTGAGGCTAAGTCAAGGAAATGTTATTTCATTGGCTATGGAGACAAGGCGTTTGGCTATCGTTTCTAGGACGATCAGGGTCAGAAGATTATAAGAAGCAGGAATGTGATCTTCAATGAGAAGATTGTGTACAAAGACAAGTGTAGTACAGTTGCTGAAGCTGTTCCTCAGGAGTCTGAGTTTGTGAGTTTGGATGACCTACCAGAGGTCACAGTGCAGTCTAGAGAAATGAGTGACTGGGAGAATGGGTCCAGTACACCCATTCCTATTATTCCGCAGTCAGATCTAGAGCCGTCCACTCCTACAGCTGTAGTTCGCAGGTCAGTTAGGACTATTCGTCCTCCACAGCGTTTCTCACCTACTTTGAATTATATTCTATTAACAGATGGTGGAGAACCACAGAGTTACTAAGAAACCTTGCAAGATAAAAATTCTCGCAAGTGGGAGTTGGCCATGAAGGATGAGATGGATTCCCTGTTAGGGAATCAAACATGAGAGTTGACAGAACTTCCATCAGGGAAGAAGGTATTACAAAACAAGTGGGTGTACCGGGTGAAAACTGAGCATGATGGCAGTAAGAGATACAAGGCCAGACTTGTTGTAAAAGGCTTTTAGCAGAAACAGGGCATTGATTACTCTGAGATCTTTTCACCTATGGTAAAGATCACAACCATCGGGTTAGTTTTGGCTATGGTTGCTACTGAATATCTATTTCTTGAGCAGTTAGATGTGAAAACAGCTTTTCTTCATGAAAATCTTGAAGAAGACATCTACATGCACTAACTTGAAGGGTTTGTGGTATAGGGAAAGGAAGGTTCAGTTTGCAGACTGAAGAAGATCTTGCATGGCATGAAACAAGCTCTAGACAGTGGTATAAGAAGTTTGACAGTTTCATGTACAGTGCAGGGTACATCAGATGTCAGGCAGATCACTGCTGCTATGTCAGACAGTTTGACAATTCTTACATTATTTTGTTGCTATATGTGGATGACATGCTTATTGCAGGGGCAAATATTGATGAGATCAATAATATGAAGAAGTAGATGTCAGAGCATTTTGCAATGAAGGATTTGGGAGCTGCAAAGCAAATCCTTGGCATGAGAATTGTCAGAGACAGAGTCAGAGGCACGTTGAGACTCTCACAGGCTGAGTATGTGAAAAAAGTACTCAACCGGTTCAATATGGACAAGGCCAAGTCAGTTGGCACACCCTTGGGTAGTCACTTCAGACTCAGCAAGGATTAGACACCAAAGTCAGAAGAGGAACAAGACTATATGAGTAAGGTTCCTTATGCCTCAACTATTGGTTCACTTATGTATGCTATAGTTTGCACTAAACCATATATGGCCCATGCAGTTTGAGTTGTGAGTAGATACATGAGTAACCCTGGAAAACAACAATGGGAAGCAGTGAAGTAGATTTTGAGGTACCTAAAAGGCTTCTCAGAAACGTGCTTGTGTTTCTCAGTTGAGGACTTAGAGGTGCAGGGCTATGTTGATACCGATTTAGCTGGAGATATTGATAGCAGAAAAAATACCATAGGGTTTGTTTACACTCTAGGTGGTACTGCAGTTTCATGGGGTTCCAATCTACAGAAGACAGTTTCTTTGTCTACTACAGAAGTTGAGTATATTGCAGTTTCAGAAGCTGCAAATGAGATGGTTTGGATACAGGGCTTCTTGGAGGAATTGGGTAAAAAGAATCAGAAGGGCACTCTCTACAGTGACAGTCAGAGTGCCATATTCCTTGCCAAGAATCCAGCGTTTCATTCCAGGACTAAGCACATTCAGATCAGGTATCACTTTATACGATCATTGTTAAATGATGGACAGTTGCTACTTGAGAAAATTTGTGGAAGTAAGAACCCTGCTGATATGTTGACAAAGGGTGTTACACTTGAGAAACTGAAGTTGTGCGCAACTTCAGTTGGTCTTCTAGGATGAAGACAAAAGCTGTGAGTTGCAGAGGTGGAGGAGATCATGTTTGAGGCAGATGACAATACTGTGGGTGTACCAGTCTCCAAGTGGGAGAATTGTTGAGTATATGGAGTCTGGTTCACGTTGCTCGAGCGAATACAAGTCAGAGAGCTTCGCCCAAAGACAGCTCGACAAACCGCTGGAGCAAAGGCAAGTCAGAGAGTTTTGCTCGACACCGCTCGACACACAGCTCGAGCGGAGGGAAGTCAGAGAGCTTCGCTTGAGGAGCCGCTCGACACATGGCTAGAGTGATTGCGGGAAACAGGTTTGCTCGATGCGGGCTCGACACGCCGCTCAAGCGAACATCACTAATTCTGCTGAGTTTAGGGTTTCCACCGCATGATATATATATTTGCTCGTTTTTAACTTGTACTGTATCAGAGTGAACAGTAGATGTTCTACATATATTGTATTGTGATTTCTCAAGAAATAAAAATCCTTTGCAGCTCTCGTGGATGTAGGCAATTTGCCGAACTACGTAAATACTGTGTCGTGTGTGATTGCTTGTTTTCCCGTGTTTGAATTTACTTTATTGTCATCGTTTTTTTCACAACAGGATCTTGTGCAGTATAATCATTGGGTTTTTGTTTCACTTCAAGAAATATGGCCATATATCTTTTGCCGCAGCTTAAATTTCGCTGCAGAAAGTAAGCTTGTCTGACCAAGTGACATTTGACGGCAAAAAGGACATTTTATGGCCAATTATTTCTAGAGACTTAGGGGGCAGAAAATTGAATTTTTGCGGCAACATACATTCACCGCGAAAAGACATATATGTTGTATCATGATCAATTTGTTTGAGAATCTTGCGAGCTCCTGGATTCGTTCGTTATGTTTAACAAAATCAAAACGAAGGGAAGGGTTAGCCCCACTCTAATCGATAAGGGTTTTTCGTGTGTACTGCACAACCTTCATGTTGATAAAAGAACGTGAATTATTCTGATTATGATCTCAGAATAGTCTTAACAAAACTGGTTTTTTTTGGCAATGTCGGTATTTTTCGCTACAGATAAATCAAATTAGTCTATAGATAGTTGAAATAAGTCCGTATTGGTTTGAAAATATTTATATAAATAATAAAATACATAAAGAAACAACTTTACAACTTTACATGTTTAAGAGTATTGGTAATGACCTAGTCAAATGTCAATGTAAGTCTATAATTTAGCTATATGTAAAAAAAAGCATCTATATTGGACTAGCTAAAAGTCCAAAGTTAAAGACTTCAGCTACAGTAAAATTCCACTTCTCTCCAAATATAGCGAGTTACAATTCATAGTTGAAACTAATATTTTATTATTTCGTCTAGGTTTCCACGTTATTTTCTCTTTCTTCATCTATTTCCCTCATTTTCATTTCTTCATCCCGAAACGCGCAACCCTTCGTCTTCTTCAACCGCAAGACGCCTTCTCTCTGTCGTGTAGCCGTCGTCTTCCAGCCCACACCCGTCACCTTCGTTCATACTACCTTATTTGTTAAGCGGGCCAAAGAGAGGGATTTCATCGATGGAAGTCGCTTTCGACCCACCGCGCACTATACTCCATCATTTTGGTCTGTTCGCTTTTTCTTTATCCGTACTATGCATTTGTCTTTTTTAGTTTCTGAATTGCTCGCTCTTCATACAAATTTTCAAGTTATAAGGAATCGAGATCTTTCGCGGCATCGTCATTTTTTCCAGTAATTACTTATCTATTCACTCTGTATTTTATTTTCCCTTGCTTGTTTCCTGAGAAGATGAACTTGGGGTAGTCTTACCTGGTTTGACTGTTTCTTATCAACCAAGCAAAATACTGCATGTTTTTTAATAGGAGAACACTTTCGATTCTTATAGATTTTGGTTGAGAACGTTGTTCTAGAATAATTATCAGGAAAATGATTTTTTCCCGTAAATTATCATTTTAGGATCATCTCAAATGATGTGGTTGTCTTTTTTACTTTCCTTTTTGGTCCAATGGTAGTGATAGTCATTATAGATTGTGTTATCTTTAGGCTTTGATTAGTATAAGCTGTTGGCACCGGTTTTACAGAGCAAATATTTGTTATTAATAATAATTTCTTCCATTAAGGACCCAGTTTTGGTAAAATGAGATCAATATCCTAGTCCCATCGCTTAGCCGATCGTTATTCCTGCATTGTACGATTTCAATTTGAATGATCTTCCTACGCAACATATGTTATCTTGAATTTCATGTTCCTAAATGTTTATTTTGTGTTTTGCGATATTGAGAAAAGCATTTTTTTTTCGTACTGGTTTTATTTACATAAATTTGGTACCATGATTCAGTCATGCAGTTATAAAGGACTTTACACAGTATGCGCTCCACATAAACATGCAATTTCAATAAATTCTACTAACTGTAAGTAAATCTATCTCTAGCATTTGCTTATTAAAAAAATGTCTCTAGCATTTAATCATACCATAGAATGTAGATAGCCTTCATGCCCAAATAATTGAGCAATGACATGCTGCATTTCGAGTTGATATTCGTTTAACAATCTTTTGTTTTAGCCTTTCTCCGTTTCTGGCATATAAGGACTTATCTTCTCATTTTTTTTTTTTTTTTTTTTTTATTTTGCTTGATCACAGACAGTATCATTTATTTCATAGGGATGAGTTTTTAGAGTTCCTAATCATTCCCCTTGCAAGCTACACTTTATCATCACAGCAGAGTAAAATGAACATTTTGATGCTTATCTTCTTGTGTTGATTCTCTGCTTGCTGCAATTTATGGGTGGTGGAGAGAAGCTGTTATGTTCTGACCTTTGTAAAAAATTCTTGAAAAACAGAGTCCCCTTTGTTTTTTGGCTTAAGTATGAATCGCACAAAGTCTTTTCTGAGACTAAAGATATAATCTTCATTGTTTTGTGGAACATGTATTGTGATATTCAGTATTTCCTTCTATGAAGTCTGATGTCATTTATGGAAACATAATTTTTCAAATCTTTTTGATTGTGAGCCTTCTCTTTTGCAGCTGCTCAAAGTAGCTATTTATCTATTCCAAGGAAGTATGTCAGTTTGTCGCGGCACTATTTTAAACCAAATGAGGATTTAGATAGACCATATTATGATAATAGATTGCATAACAAATAGATACGTAGTTGTGAGATTTGAATTTGCTAGAACTAGGAACTATAATGCCGGGTACGCATTATTAGATTTCTCCTTAAATCATTTTCTGATATTAACCATGTTTATATTTAAGCTTATGAGCCTAATCCTTTCCCTTCTAACATCTTCAAAGTGCAGAACATAAGTTGGGCTCAAAAATTAGAGGAATATGCTTTTATGCTGTCACTGCTTCCAATGCCATCTTTCTGTTTGTGCTGATGTTGGTGGCACATCCATTTGTTCTCTTGTGTGATCGATACCGAAGAAGATTTCATCATTTCATTGCCAAAACTTGGGCAACTTTCACTGTCACTCCATTTCTTAAAATTGAGTATGAGGGATTGGAGAATCTGCCTCCTGATATTCTTGGAGGTGTCTAACTTCTAATATTGGTAGTACTAAATTTTTTGGGAATTTAGTGGCTGCCCAGCCACATGTGAGCTGGATAAATATGTGGCTGGATAGCAACTAAATTCTTAGACTGTGGATATTATCTTTGTACTAGAAACTGAACTGTGTTGGTAATTTGTGGACTGTTACCAAATCTGTATATATATTATTTTGTTGAGAATATCTTTTATTAAACTAAATTGTGTGTCTTCATTATTTTGTTGGACTGTGGACTGTGTTGGTGCCTAAAAGGAATGTGTTTGTATTTATTTGATGTCCATAAATTGTTTGTCTTCATTATTTTGTTGGGTATTTATTTGAGCGAGAAAGTCTTGTAACAAGTCTCTATCTCTCTTCTATACAATTTTGATGTCCATATCTGCATGATTCATTGTGAGATTTGATTACACTTGCACATTTAGGGGTGTAACCGGTCCGGTCCGGTCCAGTTTTGGATAAAATTTAGGACCGAACCGGTATGTACCGGTTTTGTATTTTCAAAACCGATTACGCACCGGTTATCCTCCTAAACCGGTATCTCCGGTTTTACCGATTTTCGGTCCGATCCGGTCTGGTTTTTCAATTTTTTAAAATGTAAGTTTATCATTAAAAAATAAAATTCTGTTAATAAAAAAAAATTGCTTCAAAAAATCTGTTCCTATTACAAAATCTGCACTACTAAAAAAATCTATTTTAGTAAAGTATAGTTATGTATTAGTAAAAAAATATGTTTTAGTAAAAAAATCTGTTTTAGTAAAAAAATCTGTTTTAGACTATATAATAGTATTAATATTATACTATTAGTATAGTTATATATTAGTATTAGCTATAAACTTATATATTAGTATAGCTATATAATATATTAGACTATATAATAGTATTAATATTATACTATTAGTATAGTTATATATTAGTATTAGTCATAAACTTATATATTAGTATAGCTATATAATATATTAGACTATATATAATATAATTTAATATATATTTTTTTATGTTAAAAGTATATGATCAATTAAATTTTCATCTCCAATATTAAACTTTTATTTTATAAATTTTAATAACATTATCTTATATATAATTATATTAATAACATATAATCAAACAAATTACAAATGTTCATATTTAAGATTAACATTTTATGTTATAATTTATAAATTATAATATTAAATTATTTCATGTACGATATATAATTATATATATTATATATAAAAATTTCACATATAATTATATATTATATATATAACTTATATATAAAATATTAATTTTTATATTTTTTTTCCCCAACTGGTCCCGTCCGATTCCAGAAATCGTAGAACCGGAATCGAATCGGTTCCGACCGGTTTGCATAATTTAAGAATCGGTTCTAGACCGGACCGGTTCAAAACCAGTCCAACCGATCCGGTCCAGATCGGTTTTCCGGTTTAAATTTACACCCCTACGTTTATTGGAAGTGATATTATATAGTAATATGGGTGTTTCATCCATGCATCTGTTTGTATATTAGCATTAGTATTTTAATGGACGTGGTTAATACCTTGATTAATATTAGTATGAAACGTTAATATTAGGTTGAGGAAACAAATAGTTAGGAAACAATAATTTTAAGTAAAATATAAATTATTAATTAATATATAAAGTGTATTTGTAAAATATATAAAAAAAATTATAAAATATTATTAAAATATATAATATTATATTATTATTTTAACTTTAAAATAAGCAATCCAATATGAATTCACTTAGCCAAAAATTAAAGTTATGGTCAAAACTTAAACTTCTAGCTAAAATTTAGATTTGAGAATGGCTAATGCTCTAAATCCCTCTAGTAAATTCGGACAACACTTGGTTTTTTAACTCGTCTCCGTACTGCCAAGTAATTGGTCTGGATCCGTACTCTCCCTTTCTCACTTTTCCTCAATATATAGAGTCCATGGCTCCCATCAAATTGATGCAGAGACAAAGATGGCCACAAATCCCAGCAGCAGCGAGACGACAATTAGCTTGAAGCTCCTCGTAGACAAAAGCTCAAACAAGGTGGTGTTTACAGAGACCGGAAAGGAATTCGTGGACTTCCTCTTCAGACTTCTACAGGTACCTCTCGGTTCCATCATCGGACTTCTAAGGGATAACGACTTGGAAGCTGGGTCAGGGTCCCTGGGCAGAGTCCATGAGAGTATCCAAAACCTTGACCCCTCCTATCTTCTTCCAAACCAAACAAAGGGTTCTCTCTTGAACCCTAAACCAGCATTCCAATCTTCAACTCTTACCCCTCCAAGAGATCATGGCTGAGTCCCAGGACTCCGATTATTGTAAAAATATTCCGCGAGTACGTCGACTACCGCGTCGTGGCCGACCCCGTGAAGTACTCGAGATCG
This sequence comes from Juglans microcarpa x Juglans regia, assembly GCF_004785595.1. Classification (NCBI taxonomy): domain Eukaryota; kingdom Viridiplantae; phylum Streptophyta; class Magnoliopsida; order Fagales; family Juglandaceae; genus Juglans; species Juglans microcarpa x Juglans regia. The sequence goes on from NC_054607.1 coordinate 7,470,776, forward strand.
CGGAATATAAAAACAATACTGAGAAAGGGTATGTTAGAGGTGTGGTGACATACATGGTTATGGATGATTTGACGGTGAAACCCTTGTCGACCAGTTCTAGCATTACCATTCTGATCAACAGTTTAAACATCAAAGACATGGGTTCTGTCCAGGAGAAGAAGGTCGAGATTGACATTAAGAAGGTTAGATCTTGTTCTTTCTTTCTTTTCCGAGAAGAAAAAGTTTTTTTTATATGTTTTCTACTGTCATATTTGATTTTGAGTATGTGCTGCATGCATTAATTCTAGGGCTTAGAGTTGATAAAGGTTTCACTCTACTCCACCACGGTCCTGAGACGTTTTCCTTGGGCACAGGGAGTAATCTTTCAAGCCAATCCGAAGAAACGTGACAATTTAATATGCATGGGTATGTCATATGGGTGTAAAAGTAAAGTATTTTGCAAGGGAAATTCTTCAACCATTTAAATGGTTTTGGGAAGAAAAAGAAGAATTTCTGGGCTGTGTATGTAACTAGATCTGGGTTTTAGTAAAGATAGAGCTATTTACTTTAATTCTCCTTATGATTAATCATTCTGGTAATTAACAAGAAAATGCACGCAATTGTGGGAAAAATTAAAATGATATTCACAAAATTATGTTTGGCACGTTTATCTTTTTTTTTTTTTTCCCTTCCTTCATATTTTCCTTCAATTAGTTAAAAATTTAAAATTTAAAAAAATGATTTTTTTATTTATAATTAATTTATAGAGAAGCCCAAGAATTTAAATCATAAAAAGGAAAGTCTATGGCTTAGGTGTAGTCATTAGTTTTTAATAAATGATCTAATTATTATATTTTATTAGCTGCCAAGGTCTAAAGATGCGGTGATCTTAGATGATTCGAGTTAATATATGAATAATAATATTTTATAAATCTTATTAAAATATGTTTAAATATGAATAGATTGAAATATGTATTTGAATAATAGATTGAGATGAGTTTAATTTTTTTTTTTTATAAAAATATTAAAAAAATAATAAATTTTATCAACAACGTAAGGTACAAACTGGTTTACTTTTTTTCCCTAATCAACAAACAGCTTTACTTTTTCCAGCTTTACTCAAGCTGTCTGTTTGTAACTTTTTTAAAGGAAAAATAAATCGGGCTCCCCTTTTTTTTGCCCGATTGGGCATTTTGTTTTATTTTTTATTTAATAATTAAGAAGATATGATTTAATAATGAATATTATTGTGAATTTTTTTATTTTTTTAAAAATATTTAAAAATGTTAAAATAATGATGTGAAAATTTCCTAACATTGCTCTTTTTAAAGATAGCCCAATTCTTATTGGTAGAGTCAACATCACGGATTACTTTTACCAACTCTTATTGGTAAAAATTCTTTCGGTGACTTTGGATTCATACTTTATAGTTTTATATAGTATTATAGTACTAGTATTAGTATAGTATAGTATAGTATTAGTATAAGTTTAGTATAGTATAATATATATATATATACACACTAATGCTATAATATAGTTATAGTGATTCATAAAGCTATTAATTTATTTGTATATAGTAATATAGTATTAGTATTAGTATAGTATTAGACTATAGTATAGTGTAGTGTAGTATAGTACTATAGTGTAGTCTACTCTAGTATAGTATTAGTATTAGTTTAGTCTAGTTGTCATAAAAAAAAGTATTAGTTAAGTATAGTATAAATTGTAATGCCCCGTTCTCGGATGGGTCGAAGAGTTACTCCTTGTCACCTAAAGTCATGTCTCAACCATATAATCATAGAGTCCAAAGTTCTCAATGACACATATAACTCACTGTTTCTAATCAACTAATATAATATGATTAATCTAAATACCACAAAATTTCAAAATAAACAACAACCTTCCAGAATACCAAGTCGACTAAGCAAAACAGAACTATTGAATAAAATTCTCAGATAACCAACGTAGCCTCTCATATTTATTCCACAATGATCACATGGCTTATACAAGCTTTCTACTCTTGTAACTCAGCTGAATCATCCAAAACATCTGAAAAATATTGTGAAGATAGGGGGTGAGTTATCAACAACCCAGTAAGTAGAAACAAAATATTTCATTTTACTATGCACATCTCTATATGTATTATCAGAAAATCAGAATGACTTTTCAATTTTTTCATAATCAAAAACCAATTGTTCATATTCAAAACCCTTTGGCATAACATAACTGAACATCTTCTTCTTATCATATCATGCCTCTATATCATACATATACCATGTTTAACCTCCGTGGTAGGGTTATGCTATCCTCGGTGGCCAAACTAGGCAGTATCATATTATGAAATTTTTCCTTATTCATTCTCGAAGTCCTGAGTGTGCACACATCAAATAACACATAAAGACCACTTTGTTTTCAAAGTGGGTGCACTCCTTCATTTCATATCATATCATATCATGTTGGTACCAACCATATCACGTGAACCAGTATCATTATATCAAAACCAGAGTCAAAGTAGAAACAGATAAGTCATACCAAAAGTTTTTCATATGCATATCATATCAAACCACGTGCTGAACATATTTATATCATTTTCATATGATCGAAAACAGATTCAAAATATTTCTGTATAACATGTACAAAAATTCTCAGATTTCATATAAGCTTTTTTATACATTTCAGAAAAATGTCAAATATTGCTCATGTCTATACTTTTCATGTCAAAAAATATTTTTCTCTTTCATACATATTTCATGAGTGAATGCAGAACCCATAATTAAGGTTGTTTTTACATTTCTTTTAAAAACATAACATGCACATTTTACAAACTAACATCGGTTCATTTTTCTTTCTATGCAAATCTAGCATAGGAACCCCGTTTACATAGATTTTTTAGCTTTTCTGAATCTTTCCACAATTGTGCTGAATGAATACCAATCGTCACTTATACGGAATACTAAACGTTACTAAACTTCTAAAAGAATTGCTAAAACTCTCAATCTACTTAAATTCATACTATGGAAATAGTTTTTAATAATTATTTAGCTAGCAAAAATCTAACAAATACTATTGTCATTCAAAGTATATTCGTAACTAATTATATTATAATTTTATCAAATATGACAAAAAAAACTTAAATTCTTTACAAAAATTAACTCAATCATATTTAAAACTCATATCTCTAATAACTATTATTGAAATGACAATTTAATACTGCTAACATATAACGTAGTAGGAAATAAAAAATTTCTTAAACAATAGTAGTTCATAAAATAGTTTTAATAATACTAATATTAAAAATCATTGCAAACTATTAATAATATCTAATTTAAAGCCATACAAGGTTTATTTCATATAATAAGCTTAAAGTGTTTAAAATCAAAGATTAAATACTTACAATTTACTATCAAAATCAAATTGTAAAATTAATACTAAGTAATATAATTAAAGTCTTTAAATAATTTTTGTGAAATCAAGTTTGTGGCTAATATTTTTATCCGAATAAGATCACGCCTAATTTAAAAATACCAAACATAACCTAAATTAAAATAATACATTAATCTCTTAATACAATAAAATAAAGTCCTTTAAAAATCGTTAACATAGTTTTTGAAAAGTACAACGAATCTAATTTAAACATCAAGCTCATATGAAATGAACTCATTTAAAATGTTTCAACAATTTCTGAATTATAGTAGCCAATTTGCACTTAAAATTTTCAACTTAATAACGTAATTATATCAAACTGAAATAATATAAACAACAAAAAAACTCATTTAGTAAGATAGACTTAAATCGGTTTTAAAGTATTTTGAATAAAATTAAAATCTTATTATTTACTATTGAAATTAGTTGTAAAATATTTAGTAATTTAATTTAAACCCCTAAATACTTTTTGTATAATTTCTTATACTTCAACAAAGCCCACGCACAACAGATTTAATATAAAAATCATGCCCAATATGTAACCATCAAAGGGTGTTTTGGGAAATAAAGTCATAAACATGCATGGCTCTTTCGGGAAGCTGGAATAAAAGACAAATCATGAGACGCTCAACGTAACAGAGAAGTGGCCATGTTTATCGAGAGGGAAGGAGAGATGTGATAGGCAGTGCTGGCCGAAGGTGGTCAACATGGCGACAGAAGAGAGAAAGAGAGAGAGAGAGAGTGTGTGTGTGTGTGTGTGTGTGATGAGAGAGAACAAAGAGAGATAGAGAGAGAGAGAGAGAGAGAATAGGGTGTGAGGGGAGGAAAGGTTATCGAGAGAACACGATAGCTTGGGGCGGCATAAGGTGCCCGACGACACTTCTATGTAGGTGGATGAAGACGTGAAGGGGCTGGCTATTAGAATAGATACCTTTGATGTTCCTTAGTCATATGTGAGCAGAGTAATAACACAAACGTGTTATATGCATTTCTCTATAAATATCGTAGATGCAATAGGTTGTTGCTGTCTTTGGTTACTTGTAACAACTTATATTCCCTTTTTATTCTTTTCACACTGTATATATATTCACAACATTACAAATGAAACACAATGAGGAGAATTCACAGTCTGTGATGCTATCTCTGTATCCACTTATGCCTTAGTCTAACATGGTATCGTAGAGCCATCGACTAACAGTCCCAGATCCGTGGTCGGAGATTTTTCTCCCCCTTCTCCTCCCTCTTCCCATTCTACCATTACTTCGTCCTTCTCACACATTGTCACCACCATGTTATCCACTGAAAACTATCTCATCTAGAAGGTGCAACCACTACATATCTACGGGGTTAGGACCTTTTCTTCTTTGTTGATGGTTCCTTCCCCTCCCCTCCCAAATTTCTTCCTGTAACCTCAAATGAGCTCCCGAAATCAAGTCTTGCCTTTCTCTCCTGGTGTAGGACTGACCAACTCTTTCTAAGCATTCTTTTCTCCACCCTCTCTAAATCTATCTTAGCCCATGGTCTATCATCTACTACCTCTCATCAATTATGGACCTCACTTTCTTCCATGTTTTGATTCCAATATCAAGCCAAGGAATTCCAAGTTCGGTTCCAGCTTACCAACTTGTCCAGAGGAGTTCAACCCAGATCCAATTACTTTGAGAAGGTATGTCAACTTCCCGATTCCCTAGCCTCTACTAGAACACCTTTATTGATAAGGAGCTGGTCACCTATTTGCTCAATGGCCTTGGTCCATCCTATGAGTCTTCTATGACCTTAGTCACTACACGGGCTGACCCTATTTCATCCCATGAACTCTATCAACTGCTTCTTATTCATGAAACTCTATTATCTCACAATAATCGTTCTATCACTTCTTCTATTGAGCCATCTATGCATTTTAGTTCTGCAACCAGAGATCAACATGGGCGCAACTCTTTTCGAGGGGGACACCAAGGCCATAGTCGAGGTCGTTATAACCCAAATAGCCGTGGTGGACGCACTTTCTAACCGGAGAACTTCTCACAACAATATAACTCACAGCGTCCCATTTGTCAAGTGTGCCAAAAAGCAGGGCACGTTGCGCTTCAATGTCAATATCGCTTCAATCACTCACAGCAACATGAAGCTCCTAGGACATTCTCTGCAAATTATACTGCTCACAACCCATCTCCCAAATCGGTTTGGTACCCCGATTCCGCAGCAACTCATCACCTTACTAATGATATGTCTAACTTGAATTTATCTTCTAAGCCTTATGCAGGTGGTGAGACCATTAGAGTGGGTGATGGTGCCGGTATTCCTATAGAAAACTTCGATGACTCTTCTATACACTACAACTCCTCTTATTTTCTTCTTTGCAACTTACTTCACGTTCCTTCCATAACCAAAAATCTTGTCTCTGTTCTCAAATTTGCACTGATAACAACTGCTATTTTAGATTTCATTCCACCCATTTTCATTGAAGGACAAGGAGACGTAGAAAATTCTCCTCACCAGGCCCCCCTGTGACGGCCTCTTCACTTTCCACACTACTATGTCTTTATCTCCTTCCCCATCTGTCCATGTTGGTCAGCGCACTTCTATTGATCAGTGGCATAAACGGCTTGGGCATCCTTCTTTAGCTTTAGTCTCTCATATACTGCACTCTAAGTGTTTGCCTGTTTTTCCCACGGAATTGGTTTTTCAATGTTCTTCTTGTCCCCTTGCAAAATGTCATTAACTTCTATTTCATACTAGTCAGGCCCATTATACTTGGCCATTAGAATTGTTGTGTGCTGATGTTTGGGGGGCCCATCCCACTATGTTTCTCACAACGGTTATAAATATTACATTGCCTTTGTTGATTATTATACTGGCTTCACTTGACTTTTTCCAATTAAATTAAAATCTGGCATGCATCAAATTTTCTCCTCCTTTTTACCATTTGTTGAATGATTGTTTAATGCCAAGTTAATCACACTTCAAACTTATGGTGGTGGTAATTTTAAACCACTCACCCCTATATGCAAGCAACTTGGTATAACTCATTATTTCTCATGTCTCCACACTCATCAACAAAATGGGCTAGTGGAATGTAAGCACCGTCACATTGTTGAGACCGGGCTTGCACTCTTGGCCCATTCTTCCCTTCCCTTTACTTACTGGGCCGAAGCCTTTGAAACAACAGCTTATCTCATAAATTTACTTCCTAATCCAACACTTAAAAATAAATCTCCTTACTCCATGGTATACAAATCTGGATCGGACTACAAATTCTTAAAAGTGTTTGGTTGTGAGTGCTGGCCTAACCTAAGACCCTGTTCCTCTCATAAACTCAATTTTCGATCCACATCGTGTGTATTTCTGGGGCATAATTCAACCCATAAGGGATATAAATGTATGGACCTCATAACCAACAGAATATACATTTCCAATTATGTTCTCTTCAATGAAACCTCTTTTCCCTTCTCTCAACCTCGGCCCACCTCGGTCTCTCTCAAAACTGGTCCTGCCCAAGCCACATTACCCATCATTCATACTTCTCTACTATGCCCAACTCCAAACCCAACAACTACTCGTCTCAACCCATCCATTCATAGCCCAGGTCCAGCATCACTATCACCGACTCCACCTACCCCTCAAAATTCTCCTTCTTCGTCTTCAACTTTTCCTAACCCAGAAAATCCCTCTGTTCCTAATTCTCTTGAACCTCCCATTCCCACACCTTCTCCTTCGTCTCCTAAAATTTTAGCTCTGCTAAGATCTCCCATAATTAAACGTGCTCAAACTAATTCTTCTCCTCCCCAAAGATTTACTGATGGAACTGTTTCCTACCCCACTTGACATTGTCTTACTACCTCTGCACAGGTTCTAGATGAGCCTTCAAGTTTCTCTCAAGCCTCCAAGTTTTCTGAATGGAAACAAGCCATGAAGTAGGAATATGATGCACTCCTTCAAAATTGCCCCTGGACTCTTGTACCCCTTACCCCTCACACAAATGTTCTTGGTTGCTGATGGGTATTTTGCACCAAAACACATGCGGATGGTTCATTTGAAAGGAGAAATGCCCGTTTAGTTGGTAAAGGGTATCACCAGCAACCTGGTATAAATTTTTGTGACACTTTCAGCCCGGTGGTTAAGCCTTCTACAATTCGTCTTGTGCTTTCAATTGTTATTTCTCGAGGGTGGCCCTTGTGCCAAATTGATATCCAAAATACATTTTTGCATGGATTATTAATTGATAATGTTTACATGCAGCAGCCTCAAGGCTTTGTTGACTCCACTTGGCCTCATCATGTTTGTAAGCTTCAAAAAGCCATATACGGCCTCAAGCAAGATCCACGAGTTTAGTTTGCTCAGCTAAGTACTTGGTTACTTGATTATGGTTTTGTTGCTTCTAGAGCTAACCCTTCACTTTTCATTCTTACTCATCATGATATTCAGATTTATTTGCTAGTATATATGGATGACATAGTCATCACCTCTTTAAAACGATCTGTCAGCATCCTTGATCCATGATTTAAGTCGTGCTTTCCCTGTAAAAGATCTTGGCAGACTTGCATTTTTCCTAGGCATAGAGGTCGATTATACCCAAGCAGGCATTCAACAATTTTTGCATAAATACCTCGAAATTTGCTCACTCGAAGCAAAATGCTTCAAGCAAACCTATGTCTTCACCCATGGCTGCATCTCTTAAATTATCCAAACATGATACACCTAATTTTGAGGATGTCTCATTATATAGAAGCATTGCGGGTGGTTTACAGTATCTATCCATCACAAGACTCGACATCTCGTTTACTATAAACAAAGTCTGTCAGTTCTTACATACACCGAAACTTTCTCATCGGAGTGCAGTCAAATGGATTTTAAGATATTTAAAATCCACAATCAATCATGATTTAGTTTTTGCATCAAAGTCTAGCCTCATACTTCAAGCTTACTCTGATGGCGATTAGGGTGGGTGTCTCGATGATCATAAATCAACCGGGGGTTATTGCATCTTCTTAGGAAAACACCTAATATCTTGGAGCTCTAAGAAAAAATCTACTGTGGTCAGATCCTCAACTAAGGCAGAGTATAAATCCATTGCCTCATCTACAACTGAACTTATTTGGTTACAAGCTGTTATATGTGAGCTTGGCATCCCTTTATCTCAAGCTCCAATCCTATGGTGTTGTAACCTTGGTGCCACCTACCTCTCAGCAAATCCAGTTTATCATTCAAGGACAAAACATATGGATATTGACTATCACTTTGTAAGAGATAGAGTGGCTGCCAACACCTTAAAAGTTTCTTTCATCAGTTCACAAGATCAAGTTGCTGATGTGCTTACAAAGCCTATTGTAGCTAACAAGTTTCTTCATTTCAAGTCGAGCCTTAATGTAATAGATACACCCTTGAACTTGAAGGGTCGTATTAGAATAGATACCTTTGATGTTCCTTAGTCATATGTGCAAACATGTGATATGCATTCTTATGTAAATACTGTAGAGGCATTAGGTTGTTGCTGTCTTCGGTTACTTGTAACAACTTATATTCCCTTTTTATTCTTTTCACAATGTATATATATTCACAACATTGCAAATGAAACACAATGAGGAGAATTCACATTCTGTTATGGTTTCTCTGCATCCACTTATGCCTCAGTCTAACACTGGCGGCGTCTCTAGGCTTCACCGACGTGTTACGGGGACGAACACTGATACGTGTGGGATGTTTTCTTGCTCTGTTTTGGAGTAGACAAAAAGAGTATTTTTTACTCGACTGTGGTGTGAATTAACAGCTTGAGATGGAGGCCCTAGGCTGTGCTTTGTGGTTCTTGGTGCAGGATGGCAGCGGCTTGGAAAAGAGTATTGCCTTGATGGCGTGTGTGTGGTGCAGGTAAATTGTTGGCCGTGCAGAGATATACGGAGGTTTCCAAGATGGTGCAACCGTTAAAGTGGTGCAGTGACTACGTCGTTGGGTTGGGAAAAGTGGGAGGAGCATGCGGTTTGGAGCAGTGGCGGAGTGAGGTGGCTAGTTTGCTCCTAAACATGGAGTTTGACTGTAGTGCATGCAGTGGCAGTGATGTTGGCGCGGTGGGAAGAAAAGGAAAAGAAGTAAAATCTGCTGATCTGCAGCGGACGGGAGAGACTGAGAGAGTCTTTGGAGAAATGGGAGAAGTTGTTACCGAATGTGGATGAAAGTAAAAAGTGCACTACGGAGAACAGTTGCAACGCAAGAGAGTGTGTTGTTATGGGAGGTTTGAATGAGGCATCGTGGACGGAATCGGTTGGAGGTATATCTGCAGAAACGTGTTGGGTTCGAGCTTTTATTTTCTGAACGTGGAGGAAGGCGCAGCTAGAGATATGAAGGCATTTTTCCCTTCGGTTTGCTGCTGCGAGATCGGGACTGGGTGTATGCATGCTGCAAAACTTACGTGCATGGAGGGCAGTGGTTGCTGCTATTGTTGCTTGATGGGTGTTAACCACGTTACTGAACATGGGGCGGAAAAGAAAATGTGTGGTGAAGAGCAACTAGAGATATTAATTGGGATTTGAAGATAAAAAGGATGGTGCACGAGGTTGAATAATGTATACATATATATAATAATAATAATAATAATAATAATATAAAAGACGTGGATTTAAAAATTTTAATGAAAATAGACTCTAGAGTTGTAACCCTAATTGGTTTGAAATTGATAACAAACATTTTAAAAACAAACCATAGGCCGGATCCTCGTAAATAAAATAGGCCCGTAGCCCAAACCTAAATTTACTCATTAAAACCCAAGTAAGCTTTTTATCCATATTTAAAAAAAGTTCAAGCGTGAGTTTCGTGTTGGGCCCGGGTGTTACAAATATAGTTTAGTATTGAATACTATAGTATAGTTTAATATTGTATAATATACTATAGTATATTAATTAAGGTATTTTTTTTTTGTACATAGTAGTATAGTACCTCATATGAAACATTGATCGAACGTTTCATTCTATAGTTCGAACGGTACCGTTCAAGCATATAACAAGTTATAGTAAGGATAAACAAGTTATAATATTATATATAATATATAGTATATACTATAGAATATGATATATATATATATATATATATATAAATAGTATATATCCTTATGGGGAGCCTTATTTATTTATATATTTTTATATATAAATAGTTTTATAGAGAGTTAGGTGGTTCTAGCCGTGATGATGATGAGGCATACATGATCTCCGTACAAAGAGCCATATTTACGTTTTCAACGGACATATTTGCTGATTTCATTGGTATTCCACATTTGCGTACTGCATATCCGAACATAGTGCCTAGGGAGTCTACAACAAATGGGGAGACGGTTGAGGACAAAGGCTCTTATAGAGATGGACTCGATGACCTCGCTGATGATCATGACATGAGGCAATGGTTGTTGGTCCAAATGCTCATCTTTATGATGGGACGAAGAGCATCAAATAAGCTGATTTATCTGGCTTCTTCAAGATTATGAACTTAATCATCACCAACAACATTGATTCTCGATAGCACAAGACAGAAGTTGACATGGATCGAACGAAGTTTATGATACGCATCGCTCATGGGGTGCCTATCGACAAAGTGGGTTATATATTCACTAGAATTCGATTAGAGGCTTCCTATGTTACAACAGATATATTGTCCTTTTGGATCCTGATCACATGATTTCTGCTACATGCTGTGGTCTAGCCAGATATTGCTGAGCGTGTCCAGGAGTAGATTGGACCGATCAACTCCTCTACCCTGTCACGAAGCACGGGACACCCGATACTTCGTCTTCATGCTCCTATTTCAGAGCCGGTCTATACTCAAGGAGATACACACCTGATAGATCGTGAAGTGTCGGCCGGTGAGACATTCATGCAGGCTGTGGCATCACGCAATGCTACTTGTGACGAGATTGCAGATATAGTGTGTTAAGATCTGTGCACAAACATCAAAGATGATTCATACAGTGCGTACGGAGATCAATAGTGCTATCTCTGACTTACGTACAGAGATTAATGCTAACATCTCTGACTTACGTACATAGATTGATGCCATATGTTTTACTCAGTTACGATCTGTACTCAGCTAACATAGCTAGTAACACGCCTAGCTGCAATCGAGGATGTCGTTAGAGAGTTGGGTCAGTAGAGACATGCCAATCTCTATATCTTTTATTTGTATTTTTTTTGTATGGACAATATTTTGTGTTTTGTAAAATTAGTTTAATTATGAATGATCTATTTTTTTTTCTAAATTAATTGTTGATTTCTATTATATATATATATACACTTTTTAATTGAAATATTTATAAAATTAATGTCACCGTTTGAACGGAATATATACCATTCGAATGATTCTCCATTCTTGCCACATATATTTCTACAATAAATTTGTAACGCCCTGTACCCGGAAGGATCGTAGAATTACTACCTGTCACTTATAAACCTGTCTCCCAGAGCATATAAAAACTCCAAAGATTTCATAAATAGTACACAATCTCATATTTTCTAAATAACCATAATACAAACTCTATAAATCATCATTACAAAATAACATAAACCAAGGGGGTTCACAATCTCCCAATAATCTCAACATAATAAACTGACACATCTTTAAGTTTGAATAGATCTCAATAACATAAAGAACTTCAAATACTTAAGTTAAGCCCTTTTACTAACAATGGTACCCTTAGGTACTCGACATTCTATCCATATCTAGTCAAGCTCCAATTTCTATTCTTGACCCCCAGCTGGGTCATCAATATCATCTGAAAAATATTGAAGATAATGAGTGAGTTATCAACAACTCAGTAAGCAGAAAATATATACTAGTATGTAAACATAAGCCTTTTTAGATAGTTCGGTATGCAGAAATAAAACATTTCTTTTTCATATGTACATCTCAAAACGTATTATCATAAAATTAGAGTGACTTTTCAATCTTTTCATATTCATAAACCATTTTCATATTCAAAAACACTTTGACATAACATAACTGAGCATCTTCATCTTATCATATCATATTGTATCGTATCCTATACCATGTTTAACCCCCGTGATTGGGTTGTACTATCCCCAGTGGCCAAACTAGACAGTATCATATTGTGAAACTTTCCATTTTTTAATCTCGGAGTCCCGAGTGTGCACACAGTAAAGAACACATAAAAGACCTTTTTGTTTTTAAAGTGAGTGCACTCATATCATATCATATCATATCATGTCGGTACCAACCATATCACGTGACCAATATTATCATATTAGAACTATATAAAGAATCAGAATAAAAACAAATAAGTATGTTAAAGGTTTTTCTTATCCATATCATATTAAACCACGTTCTAAACACATTGATATCATTCTTAGATGATCAATAATAGATCCAAAACAATTCATATCACATGTATTAAAAATCTCAATTTTCATATTTTGCTCTTTTTCACATTTCAGAAACATGTCAAATATTGTTCATGTCCACACCATTCATGTCAAAAAGTATTTTTCTTTTTTATATAGATTTTCATGAGTGAATACAAAACACATATACTGAGGTTGTTTTAACGTTTTCTTTTAAAAACATATAATGCACATTTTACAAACCAACCTTAGTTCATTTTTCTTTTTATGCAAATCTAGCATAGGAACCCCGCTTACCTGACTCCTGCAGCGTATTATCTATGCCTTGAAATCGACCTCTATCAGTCTCGCCACCTATTCATAAAATAAAATATATAAACTAAGTATTAAAGACCAACAACACAATTTCGATCTAAAAATTAAGACCCCAAATTCTAAACCATATTTCAGCAAATTTAACTTAAAACAGCCATATAATCATTTGGACAACCCACACTTCAACCCAAAATACCATATGCCAATTTCTATATTGACCTATACACCCATTGAAGCCAACATCAAACTCAAATAATCAATATATCAACCCCCTCCTGTGGCCCCTAACTCCAAGCAATCACCAACAACTCAACCAATTCAGCAATAACATACCTCCAAATAATTTACGCTCTACTCCAACAGTCGTATAAAATCCGAATAGTACAAAAATAGCCATTACACAATCCCCAGTATCCATTAAATTCACTGCATGTCCCACCCAAATAATCCAAACTCAGAAACGATTCCAACACATGGTGTTTGCTTACACACAAAAAGAAGGCCCAAAGAAAACCCACAGACTACACATTATGAAATCATGTCTCATAAATTTCATTGGAGTGAAATAAAATAACTTGAAGTGAATATGTGTGTGCGAGGGAGACAAAGAATGGGAATGGACTACCGGCAAACGATAGTGTCACCAGTGGTGGGCTTTGATGGTTACAAAGCTTTAGGGACTCACGAAAATGCAGCACAAAAATCTGCACTGGAGAGAAAGAGAGTGTCGACTGTGAAGGCCTTGTATTTCAGAGTCAAGGTGTAAAATGAGAGAGAGAAAGAGAGAGAGAGAGATACCTGAAGGCAAAAAAACACCATGCGAGAGAGGAAGAGGAGATGAATCTGTTAAGAGATCTAAAGCTTTGAGGAGAAAAAACATCCACAAGGGAAAAATTGAACTGCTGAGTAGAGATAATAGGATTAGGGGAGGAGTTTTCGGCAAAACAGAGTAGAGAAAAGAAATGTGGGTGGGGGGGGGGGGGGGACTGTCAGGGGGTTGGGGAAGGAAAAGAAAGGGGATGACTAACCTACTAAAACGGTGTCGTTTTGGGGGTCTTCGGGCTGGGCTTCAGTTGGCTGGGCCATGGGCCTAGGCCTCACAAACGTACCGTTTGAATTTTGTATTTTACGTTTGAACATTGATTAACATATTAGTTCGAACGGTACAGTAATATGTTCGAACATTGTTTAGCATATATAATATATGTTTGATCATATATAATATATGTTCAAACATTGTTTAACATTGACATTCGAACGTTGTTGTATGTTGTTCGAACGTTAAATCAATGTCCCGCAACATTTTGTCACTAAAAGCGCCAAATTGTCGTTCGACCATATATAATATCCGTTCGAATGTTTATTTTATTTTGTTTGAACGTTTTTTTTATGTTCGAACAGTAAACATCTTTTGTCATTTTTCTGGAATGAGATTTGAATTTCGTCCCTACATCTTATTTTTCGAGACGATTTTCATTTCATCCCAAACAAAAATCATCCCAAAAATGAAATTTTTATTGTAGTGTATAAATTTTAAGTACCTCCACATGTACCTGTTTGTGTGATTGTTTTACTTTTTATTTATAAAGAAACTTTTTATTTTCTTAATTTTCTCATTTTTATTTTATTTGTTCTGAAAATTTCTTTTGGGGGTTCTTGTGCAGTTTTATAATCAATGGGCTTTTGTTTCACTTCAAACTAATCATTACAACATTTTCAAATTAATCAATACAATTTTTTATTTAAATTTTTCTCTCTCATTTCCCAAAACCTAAAAAACACTCAACTCAAATTATCTAACTACTGTTTACAAATTATCTTATTACTATTTACAAAATTTTTATGTCATCTCACCTCCCAAACCTGCAGTAAAGTTTAACAAAATAAAATAAAAACAAAGGGAGGGTTTACCCCCACTCTAATCGATAAGGGTTTTTCGTGTGTCACTACAACAGAATGTGTCTTCTGTGATAGAGAAAACTGTCACAAAAAAATGAGAAACCGTCACTAAAGATATTTGGTGACGATTTGTAACCGTCACCTAAAGTGCGTCACAGAAAATAATTGGTGACGGTTTACTGTTCAACAGTCACAAAAATTTTTTTTTGTAACTGTTGAAGGTGTTCCGTTTGGTAGAACGTTCAAACGTTCCATTTTTTGTGACGGGTGAAAACTGTCACAGAAAGTCACGTTCAGATGTCAAATTAAACGTTCAAACGGTAACCCGACCGATTGGCGTTCAAATGAGAGAAGTTGACGTTCGTTGAATATAGTTCGAACGTATCATATTTAAGTTTGAACGTTTATGCGTCTGAACGTTAATTAGAATAAACATTCAAAATTCCGTTTGGACGTAAACGGACTAATGTTCAAACGTAAGCGTTAACGTTCGGACATTATTTCGAATGTAAACGAAGGAGCGTTCGAATGCAAGTGGTACGTTCGGAGGTTTGTTGGAACGTTAATCGTTGACTCATTCGAACGTTTTGTTCGTTTAAGGGTCAGAACGCTCGAACGTAGAGGCCTACGTTCGAATGTTACGATACACAATATGTATTCACGTTCGAACGTTAGTTCGAATGTGAACAAACGTTCGAACATTTTTACTTTACATTCGAACGTACAGATCAGATATACTAATTTCATAAAATTGAAAAACATATTACTTGTTTCATCATATTACATACCATCAATTAAAAACTAACAATGTTTTATAAAATTTTAAAATTAGATATTAAAACTAGCCACCACTACAAAAGACAAATTCATTTCTTCTTTTTTCCTCGCCCACCGCGATTCTGTTGCAACGACATAACACGCTCCATTTGCACCATCATCTCCCGTTGCACTTGCTCTTGCACTTCATTGCATGTTCTTTCCTCCTGGTCTCTCTGTTGGTCCTGCAAACGCGTCTCTAAATGAGACTGTCGTTCTAAGAGAGACTCTAAGTCTTGCTGTCTCGACCTCATATACTCATTCTCACGCCATGTAGCTTCTAAATCTGCCGTAAGATTATTAATTTGTGAAATCGATGAGGTTGAGGAGGATGAACATCTATGCTTGATAGATCGTCCCAAACCTCTTGCCATACTAGACTGCGGCCCGAGCACTTGCTTGAATATGTCTATGTCACTAGGAGAGAATTCCCCAGAAGTCGACTGCATCTCTATCATTTTTCCTGTAATTTGAAAGGTAATGATTGTAAATAATTAGTATCGTATTAAAAGAAATAGAAATAAAAACTAAATTATTCAAATGTTACATAAATAATTTATTTAACAAAATTAACACTGCTTACATAATTATATACAGCGACAGGATCCATCCACTCACTATGCTCATTAGTGTGAGCAGCAGCATAGACATGAATGAGGCAAAAGTTTTCAGGATTATCACGTTTCTAACAAAGCGACATTAGCAATTTTAAAAATATAATGTTAATACTTAAATAAATGAATATCAGGAAAATAAATGAAATCTAAAATTTTTTAATTACCATTTTTTCAGCAAAACGGTGGAATGACCTTGAACCGGCATGATGGTGGACAGTCAGAGTGGATCTATTATGTGCATTTGTAGAACTCAAGTGCTACAAACTATATTAAGAATATTAATTGTAATATGTATACATATAATATATAGAACGAATATGAATGTAAATAATTAAAAAATATAAATGTAAAATACTTGTTAATTCGGAGATGCGAAAAGATCACAACACTTTCTCTAATCATCTAACTTCATCTGCTGAAAAGGAGACTGCGCAGCCTCTTCCAATATCTCAAACTTTTTGAAGTGGTCATGACATCGTCCTTTGTGACGTCGGAATAGTGTAACCATTAATTGTTATACTTAATTTCAAATGTTATAATATAATATTAATTATTATAATTCTTAAAGAGTTATTTTAATTGTTATATTTAATTCCAGTTGTACGTTCGAATGTTATATTATCTAGCCCAATTTTAATATGACGTTTAAACGTAAGAAAATAGGATAATTTTTCTGCAATTAACGCTCGGACGTTTTATATAAACGTTCGAACGTACCCTTCGTACGATAGAGCATGAAATCTAGCGGGAAATTTTCCGCACTTTTATTTTTTTGTTCGAACGTTAAGGAATTTGTCGTTCGAATGTTCATAAATTTTCACCGACTAACGTTCGAACGTACAACTTGCACGCCGAACGTTCATATCATCAATGAGTTACCATAATCGAGAGAGAAATTTCCCGCACTAATTTCCTAACGTTCGGACGTTCAGAAATTTGGCGTTCGAACATTATAATTTTCTAGTGATTTTCAGTAACTAACATTCAAACGTACAATATAAACATTCGAACGTTTAGATCATCACCTTAATCGAGCGGGAAATTTCACACACTTTTAGTTTAATGTTCGAACGTACCCTTCCTAACAGATATAAAAAATACAGTGGGAATACATTATTAAAGTTCGAACGTTAAAAGATCATGGTCGGGCGTAAATTTTTATTCAATAGTTAGTATTCCTTAATATAATAGTTATATATACCTATTATTTTCTAGATACTTACAATATTTTTCTTCATTATAATTTTTTTTTTTAAAAGTTGAAAAAAATATCAACTTCTTCTCACTATTTTCTTATTTCATACAACTTGGTTGTTCGAGATATTCTTTGTTACTCCTTAAATTCTGCATTATATACTATATTATAGTGTAGTATATATACTATATTATATATATATATATAGTATGATAGCAAAATATTTTAGATGAAACATAATAATATAATATATATACTATACCATATATATAAATCAATAATATATAATTCTTTGTTACTTATTAAATTCTGCATTATATACTATATTATAGTGTTGTATATATACTATATTATATATATCTATATGATAGCATAATACTTTAGATGAAAACATAATTAATATAGTATATATACTATACCATATATATAAATCAATAATATATAATTAATAAAAGGAACAACAAAACTTATATATATATATATAATGCACTATATAAATACTATATAGTAATGATTTTCTTGAATCACATTATCCGAGGGTCATAATTTGTATGACTTTCAACTGCATCCAAATATATGACTTTCAATTTCATTCAACCCAGTTTCATACCGTTCATAAATATTCCCGACTTTCAACGACTATCAGCTGTTGCAGTACGGCTGGGGCTACCACTTAATGGACACCTATCTCTATGTCTGAATATACGTACGACCCACTTCATAGCCACAAACGCAACAAATGAAGGTACGCAACTACAACGTGATCACCAAGCTAGCTAGCTAGTCGGTCCTCTATATATTTATTACTTGTAACATGCACAATCATGGAGGATGGTTGAACGTTACTTTGAAAACAAAATGGATCGATCCTCTCCAAAAAAAAAAAATGCACCTTGCTATTTACTGATCCAATGGCCAGCCCCGTCTTTGATCTCCTTCTATATGAAAAAAATATTATACTTTATATATAGTTAAGTTATATCCTTTTTATTTTTTATTTTTTTTAAGACATAATTTACACTACACTTATAATTTGAATAATAATCATATTCTAACTAAATTAGTATGAATATATTATATATACTTACTCCATGTTAAATATTAAACTTCATATTATATGTATATTAAATGTTTTTAATCTTTACTTAAATTAAGATCATAAACTTATAATTTTCTTGTTAAACATATTCAATAAAAATTCAAAAACAATAATCACAATATTTTAAATCCATATCACAATATATTCACAATATTCTCACAACAATATTTATACACATATTAATTCATCAATGAACACCATAAACTCACAAACTATTCACAAAATTCACAAACAATAATCACAATTATTTCAAGAGTAAGCATAAAATCACAATAACATATATAAACATATTGCTAAACTTTAGAAATATAACTAGCACTCACAAATTCAAAAAAACCAATTAATCTAATTGTCATTCATTAGGGAGAGTAATTTGATTCCAATCAAATTATTTAAGAAATTGTACACTAGAATTTTGGGTACTAGATTGTAATAATAAAGTATATTGTTTTAGACAAGTAATAAGAGCATGTGGTTCTAATGTTGATTTCATTAGTTTATAATAGATCATATATATATAATATAATATATTATATTATATAATATTAGATATATACTGTACTATATATATAATATAGTATATATAATATACTATATAATACATTACATATATAATACACAGTATATATATACTATAATATACTATATATATTATAGTATAATATTATATATTATAATGCTATATATAACATTATAATATATAACAGAGATTAATAATATAATATATTATAGTTAATATTTTGGAAAATAAATCGAAAAACGTTCAAACGTATTAAGAATTACGTTCGAAAGTTTTGCGTATATAAGGTGGAAACAGAACGGCATCCACGTTATTTTCACCGTTATCATCGTCATTCTGTTGCACGTCGCTTCTCCTCCATTGCCGCCGCCGTCAAACTCCGCCACAACCGTCATTAAAAGATAGGCATTCATCTTTTAATCAAATAACATATATTTTATTTGAGATTTTGATTGAGTTTTGTTTAAAAAGGGATAAGTGGTGGCCGGATTTTCAACTCCATTTTCCGGCCACCACGGCTTGCCATTGGCCAAATAGTCACCGTAGAAATGTTTCTTTAAGTGTATACTTCATTTCTACGGTGGCATTTCGGCATTTAGAACGTTGTAGATTAATTTTCTAGATTTCAATAATGGCTGAGTCGACTCAAACATTCTGTCTTGTAACGTTCGAACGTTTCACCAAGACGTTCGAACATATGACGTTTCAATTACATAGCCGTTAAGGCTTATATGTTCGAACATTAATATTTTACATTCGGACGTTATTTTTCATAAATTTTACGTCCAAACGTTTAATGAATACGTCCGAACGTACTACTTTTTTAACTTTATTTAAGCTTCAACGTTCGAACGTAAATCTTTTACGTTCGCATGTAAACAATACCATGAACATATAAGATACACGTTCGAACGTATGTCGTTTAAATTTATTTGCTGTTTACGTTTGAACATTTCACCAAGACGTTCGAACATACGACATTACAATTATATAGCCGTTAAGGCTTATATGTTCAAACGTGTATTGTTTTACATTCGGACACTATTTTTGTAAAAGTTACGTCCAAATGTTTAATTATAATGTCCAAACGTACTACTTTTCTACTTTATTTATGCTTCAACGTTCGGACGTTCATATTTACGTTCGCACGTAAAACACATACGTTCGAACGTATAACATAAACGTCCGAACGTACGTCAGCCAATATTTATTTACTGCTTATGTTCGAACGTATATGTTATATGTTCGGACGTATGTGTTTTGCTTGCGAACGTAAAGGAAACACGTCCGAACGTTTTATCTTAACGTTCGAACTTATATTTTACTATGTTCGAACGTTAATGCAGAGCAGCTTAAAATTAACACAAAAAATGTATCAATGTAAATAATTTTTTTTCTTTTTCTATTTTCAGGATATGGCTCATCCTCTGCATACTAGGAAACGAGGGAGGGAATGAGTCACTCAGGACACTGCTCGTATCTTGGCTCGTACTGTTATGGTAGAGCGAGAGGTCCTGATTAATGAGTTTGACGAAGTCATTTGGGAGCAGACGAACCTGAGAGATGTTTTCCTCAGTAGAGGTTGGGGAAATATCTACACATTGAGGGAGAATGTATACCCCTCAATGGTTCATGAGTTCTATATGAGGATGTGTGCCATGCCTCAGGACACATCCTCTCACACCGTGACTGTACGCGGTGTTTCCATTGAGATTTTACTAGATGTCATCGCCAAGCACCTCGGGATTCGTCAAAGAGTTGAGACATCTGCACACGCTACATCCCGTGAGGATGTAGCCACTTCTGCATTATCTACTGGCCGCCCATTTGAGCCAGCATCAGCCAGAGATGCAGACCAATCAGAAGCCGAGGATATTGGCCTCGAGGCTCGAGATGATGACCGAGACGAGGATTTCTACATCCTCACCGGGAGGGACCGCATGCAGATCGAGAGGAAGAACGCATTCAACCAGAACCATCTACTACATTTCTTCCACTTGTTGCACCTTATTATTGCAACAAACGTAGATCATATGACACATAAAACCACATTTAGTCGACTTCGAGCACAATTTTTGATAAGAGTGGCACGTGGAGATCCCATAAATTTGTCACTCAACATCTTGGAGAGGATCCGTTATGAGGCGAGCATCGTCTCCACAGATAATCTCCCATACGGTGTCCTGATCAGCCGGCTATTACTTGCACGAGGAGTGCCAACTCAGCCAGAGGAGCGGGTGAAAGATCAGATGAGCCCCCTCGACATGACCACGCATCGACATAGCATTGGACAGGCTAGGGGACGTCAGCCACCCCCTGTAGAGGATCTAGTTCCTCCGACGCAGCCTGAGCCAAGTCATGTGGGGAGTAGTAATCAGCAGCCGCCGAGTACATCTGCGGGAGATACACGGCCTGCTTGGGTTGATGCGGTGATCTCACAGCTGACTGCGCATATCGATTATAAGATCGATCGATTGCTCGCGGTTATAGAGGCGTCTGTATCTGAGATCGCCCATCGTGTAGGTATCCTCAACGACAAGGTTGATACCTTGACTGAGGAGGTACGGAGTTCGAATTTCGCGAACAACGCTATCATCTGAGTGTTGTTTAAGAAATTCGATCATATTTTGTATTTTACTTTTATTATTTATAAAGAAAAATGTTATTTAATATTTCTATGGTTTTTCACCATTCAATTCTCAATCTTCTTTAATGTTATATTTTCTAACTTTAATACTAAATCGCTGCACTTCAAATATATATAAACGTAAATATATATTTATATATTACAAATTGTGTATATATAAATATATACAAGTCAATTTTTTAGATTTGTTCACAAATTATGCACTATAAAAACCACATAATTTTTAAATTAGAGTCATTTAATTTAAATTTACAATCAACGTTCGAACGTTATTGATTAACGGTCGAATGTTGGCGCAAAACATTTAACGTTCGAACGTTCGAACATTGGCGCCAAAACATTTCACGTTCGCACGTAAGTTACCAGAATGTTCGAACGTAAATTTGACGTTCGAACGTTAAAAAAATCTCATCTGTCTTTAGTGACGATTTCCAGAAACCGTCATAGAAAATACTTTTTAGTGATGGTTTGGAGACTGTCACAATTTCTCAACCGTCACTAAAGACCAATTGTGTTGTAGTGTGTACTGCAAAGCCTTGTTGTTGTTGGTTTATCATTGTGATTAAAGAAAGTGAATTATTCTGATTATGATCTCAGAACGTGAGTCTTAACAGAACTGGTTTTTTATTTTTTGTTAGTTCTGTATTCTTCGCTTCAGATAAATCAAATTAGTCTATATTATAGATAGTTGAATTTATTTAATTATTTATAAAAAACTTGATTGATTTTTTAATTGCTTATATTATTAAGAATATAATACAAATAATTAAATTTTTTTATTTTTTTATTAATTTAAACTTCTATTTCCTGCTTCTTTTCTATTTTTTGTCCATTCTGTTAGAATTGTATTGATTTTTTGTCGTAAAATTGCAACCCCCGGCCCCTTCATTGTATGTGTATGTGTATGTGTACAAGAATTTGTTGAAGAGTTGGAAGTGACCTTTTACAAATGCATTATATTTTTAATTGCAAAAAATATTTTATTTTTTGTTCAAATATGTAAACCTCACATTAAAATAATATGCATATATAAAATGAATTGAAATAAGTTTTATCGTCCGTATAAATATTTATATAAATATAAAATACATAAGAAACAACTTTACAACTTTACATGTATAAAATTCTCTAGTAAATTCTGACAACACTTGATCCGTACTCTCCCTCTCTCATTTTTCCTCAATATATAGAGTCCATGGCTCCCATCAAATTGATGCAGAAACAAAGATGGCCACAAATCCCAGCAGCAGCGAGACGACAGTTAGCTTGAAGCTCCTCGTAGACAAAAGCTTAAACAAGGTGGTGTTTGCAGAGGCCGGAAAGGAATTTGTGGACTTCCTCTTCGGACTTCTACAGGTACCTCTCGGTTCCATCATCGGACTTCTTCGGGATAATGACTTGGTAGCTGGGTCAGGGTCCCTGGGCAGAGTCCATGAGAGTATCCAAAACCTTGACCCCTCCTATCTTCTTTCAAACCAAACCAAGGGTTCTCTCTTGAACCCTAAACCAGCATTCCAATCTTCAACTCTTACCCCTCCATTGCTGCAAAATTTCGTTTCATCTGATCAAGAGAACGTGGCTCAGCCCCACTACTACTACGGTGGTGAAGTTCAAAACAATACCGAGAAAGGGTATGTTAGAGGCGTGGTGACATACATGGTTATGGATGATTTGACGGTGAAACCCATGTCGACCATTTCTAGCATTACCCTTCTCAACACTTTAAACATCAAAGACATGGGTTCTGTCCAGGAGAAGAAGGTCGAGATTGACATTAAGAAGGTTAGATCTTGTTCTTTCTTTCTTTTCCGAGAATAAATTTTTTTTTTTTTTTTTAAATATGTTTTCTACTGTCATATTTGATTTTGAGTTTGTGCTGCATGCATTCTAGAGCTTGGAGCTGATAAAGGTTTCACTCTACTCCACCACAGTCCTGACAG
This sequence comes from Juglans microcarpa x Juglans regia, assembly GCF_004785595.1. Taxonomy (NCBI): domain Eukaryota; kingdom Viridiplantae; phylum Streptophyta; class Magnoliopsida; order Fagales; family Juglandaceae; genus Juglans; species Juglans microcarpa x Juglans regia. The sequence continues at coordinate 7,494,561 of NC_054607.1, forward strand.
ACGTTTTCATTGGGCACAGGGAGTAATCTTTCAGGCCAATCCGAAGAAACGTGACTATTTAGTATGCATGGGTATGTCATATGTGTGTAAAAGTAAAGTATTTTGCAAGGGAAACTCTTCAACCATTTAAATGGTTTTGGGAAGAAAAAGAAGAATTTCTGGGCTGTGTGTATGTAACTAGATCTGGGTTTTAGTAAATATAGAGCTATATATTTCCTTTGATTCTCCATATGATTGATCATTCTGGTAATTCTTTTTCGTTTCTTCTATCTTCGAAAATAATTCTTTAAAAATATTAGGATGATTGAAGTTCACTTAAACGGTCAAGAAATTGCACATTCTAAGTAATTTTTATTCAACTTCTCACTCCGGCCGTATCAAAGAACGAAACATCAATGAAAAGAGTGCTGTTAGATTTACATTCACAAACTAATTAATAAATAAAATAATTTTATAAATTTACATGAATTCATCTGATTTATTTTATAATAAAAATAATTTTATAATTTAAAAAATCATTATTTTTGTATTAGAATATTTTTCAATTAGAACTCAAAATCAAATATATAAGTAATGTTTGACACGTTTATATTTTTTTCCCGTCCTTGAGATAAGTTTAATTTTTTTATAATTAATATCATCTATAATTAATTAAAGTACATAAGGTACAAACTGCTTTACTTTTTTCTCTAATCAACAAACAGCTTTACTTTTTCCAGCTGAGTCGGGCTACAACGGTTACTTTTTGCAATTTTTTATTTATTTTTCTTTTCATTTTTTTAATATATTTAAATATTTTTAAAAAATAAAAAATAAAAAAATACATTAATACATTTAAAATTATTTCCTTAATTATTAAATAAAAATAATAATTTTTTTTTTTCTCGAGCAGTTAAAGCGGTCAAACTGCTTTATTCTTTCCAGCTTTACTCAAGCTGTCTGTTTGTAACTTTGTTTTAAGAAAAAAATTATTTTATCTCTCATTTGTATTGTTCTATTTGACCTCTTGATCAATTTTTTTTAATGATTAAATAAGTATTTTTAAGTGTATTATAATTTTTTTTATTTTTCAAAATATTTAAATATATTTAAAAAATATGAAAAAAAAAATTCAAAACACAAAAACGATAAAGTTGAATGAGCTACTACTTTTTTTTTGAAGATAGCCCAATTCTTATTTTTAAAGCTGTCAACAACTTTTAAAGATAACCCAATTCTTATTGGTATAGCTATCAACATCTCGGATTACTTTTAGACCTCAAGGTCGGATTATTTCTTAATTATTAAATTAAATAAAATTTTAAAAAAATAAAATATAAAAAAATAATAAATTAGTAGTAGGATAGAAGTAATTTTATCGTTATCTTTTTTGGATGCACGGATCACAACCTTTCTTTCTTAATGCAAAATAGAATCCATGATCAATAGAAGAAAAGCCCTTAAAAGAATTGAGAATTTCTAGTTTACCAAGTCTCTTAAACGAATATTGGAGAAAACAATACACACGAAGATATTCTGTTTTTGTTTATGTTTCGTCATCTCGTTTTTTTTTTTTAATGACGTGGCATTAACAAATTAGTCGATTCTCCAGAATTCTCCACCCTTAGTTGCCTCTAGAAGAATTACATTAAAAATTATTTCTTTAATTATTAAATAAAAAAAAACTTTACTTAGCTGTCAAATGGAACAGTAGCCATTAGGCGGCAGAGTAGTTTTTTTGTTTAAAAATTCATCTCATCTGTGCACTATAGATGAATGTAACCATACCAATTTTCAGACACCGACTCAAGGCTTCTGAAAGCGCATGTGCAAATATTCAATTCACGCCTTCCTTCAGTAATATGAATTAAAAATTTATAACATTAATGCACAAATAGATTTGCAGTAATTTGTATTAAAAATATTAGAGAGAAAAAATTCAAATTTTTGAATAAATATAATTTGATATTACAATATTCAATTTTATTGGAATACATAATTACGACACAAATATTTTCGATTTCCTAATAGTAAAAATAATCAATAAGTCATAGCTAAAATAATATATTTTATAAAAGAAAAATTGATATTTTTTGAAATATTGAATAGTTCCACAGTTTGGGTCTTGGGGTTTTATTAGGAAATTCGAAACTACTAAATTGGGGAAAAAAATATCTATCATACTTTTAATACATATAATTATCTATTACAATAATCAAAATTATTCTAATTTATAATTAGAATACAAAATTTCGAATTTCTTACACGATAATTATTAAATAATATTCAATCATTGGTGAGACCCTTCCCTTTATCAAATTTCAAAAAATAAAAATTACTTCATTTCATTTTATCATTTTTGGTGACTTTGTATTCATACTTTATTACTTTTTAGTTTTATATTTTTTAAGATCAGTTATATATATTATTTATAAATAAGGAAGGACAGTATAAGTTCTAAATAGATAAAATTTGCATAAGCTTTTGTTTTTTTATTCGTCAAAAAACGAGTTCTACTAAAAAAAATATAGTTTTTATATTTTTTTAAAGTGAGAACCACTTTTATATAAAGAAACTGCGTAGAATTTATCTATTTAATATTTATAAAAATTATGAGTCTTTTTAAATTTAGGGTGCAATACATAATTTATTGTGATTAGGTCTCGTTTGGATTGAAAAATCATCTTAACTCATCTCATCTTATCATTATAATTTTTTCAAATCTTAATTCAATTTTTTTAAATTTTAAAATAATAATAATATTAAAAATAATATTTTAATAATATTTTATTCATCTTTTAATTCTTATTTAAAACATCTCATCTCATTATCTAAATAGAATTAAAATAAATTTTATAATTCATTTCAGCTACCAATCCTCCCGACCTGCAATACATTCACTTGTGAATAAGCAGAATTTTATAATTCATTTGGGCCACCAACCCCCTGACCCGCAAGGGTAATGGGTGAAAGATTCATCCATCATCACGAGCGGTCGGAAAAACTCAGGAGTATATATTTACACCGATGCTTCTTTTCCACTTTCTTTTCATTTTTCTTTTTTGAATTTAAAAAAATATTATTTTATCCACTCAATTTGTCTATTTATTTTAGCACCTCATATATTTTAATTTTTTTTTAAATTTTTTCTTTACTTAATAGTTAAAGAAGTCATTATTAATGTATTGATATTTTTTTATATTTTTTAAAAATATTTTAAAATGATTAAAAAATTTGAAAAAAATAAAAAATAAAAAGTATTTTTAACCTAGCAGTAAGCTTTGAGCTGTGCACTCTAAACTGCATAATAGCACCACTCTTGAATTTATATTAAAACCGGGCGTGGTGCTTTTGGGCGTTTTACACTCTCTAATGGGACAATGACGCATTATTCTTTGATACATATCAACGTTCCCGGATTGCCTCACACTTATGTTAAATGCTGCTCCTTGGCCTTCCTCAATCCGTTCCCCTGATCTCTCTCTCTCTCCTTTAATCTCTCTCTTCAAGTTCACTCTCTCAAGCTCTCAATCCATTTACCCAACAGAATATTAATGGTCTTTCTTTTGACCAGACAAAGTAATGCTCTAGAGTCTAGAAACTGGGGGAAAGTGGCTATCCCTATCGTGCTTTGGTGTCATACGTACAGAGGGAAAGAAAGCAAATTAAAGAAAGGAATCACCCTCTTTACATCTTTTTCTCCTTTCTCCTTCATCAATTATTTTTTTTTAGTAATGCTACATGTAGTTATAGAGTGTATAAATATCATACAGTTGTTTAAAAAAAAAGAGATTTACTATAAAAAATTAATTTTTTTCTCTTGTAGATCTTGTATTTATTCACTTTTTTCAAAGTGATTGCACGACGTTTATGCACTCATGACTGCAACTATCATTTCTCATTTTTTTGCTTCATTTCTTCTCTCATCGTATTCGTATGCTGCTTCTATTTCTTCTTCTGTTTCTCCGCATTTTCTTTGCTCCTCTCTTTTCGTTTGCTTTCTTCTCTCCTTATTTGTCTAAATTGCTTGTTTTCAAGTTTCACACACGTTTTGAGTTGATATATTCTGACAATTTGTCTTCAACATTTTTAGATTTGCTGATTCTATGTTTTTTATTTTATTTTTTGTGATATAGTTTATGGATTTTGGGTTTTTCTTGTTTGAGTTGTATATAATTAGGTGAATCAACTCATAGGACGGGGATAGTTATGGCCACCCTGTTTAAGCCTGGTTGGGGGCAATGAGGTAGATGTGACAATTCGTGTTTCCGAATCGTGTCAAATCATGAACATTGGATTATATAGGTCAACTTAAATCTGACTTATGCTAAACGTATCAAACGTGTCAAATCTTAACCGGGTCAATTTAGATAACGAATCGTGTCGTAGAACCTGTTTTAAGCTGTTTAAAATTAATTATAATTTCACATAAAAGTTAAAATCTAAAGTTATTAATAACTACAATATTTTAAAAAATAAAACTTCCTACTAAAAAAATACCAATATTCTTCAAAGTTTAACATATAATAAAATTAAGATTACAAATTCTACAATAACAAATATGAGCATAGGTCCAGATTTACAATACCAATAAGAGAAATACTAATATTACAACTTTAATATATATATATAATAAAATTGTAATTTTAAAATAAAATCTAAGCATGTCAAAATGGGTTGATTCGGGTTAAACGGGTTGATCTGTTTATAAATTGTGTCTTAACGGGTCAACCCGTTTTGACCCAAACCTGTTAACATAAAATCCAAATCCGTTAATTTCGTATCTTGTTCGTGTAGGGTTCACAAGTCGTGTCACATATCACCACCGCTACAATGACGGTTGCTAATCGCCCACAAGTAATGACCTATTTTGTGGGGTCAATTATTTTTGTAGAAGATCTTAATATATTAATATTCTTTTGACATTTTTCCAAATCAACAATGTGTTAATAAACAATATTGCAAAAAGACTTATTTAAAAATAAAAAAGGAGAGAGTATTCATATTCTTATGGTCGGATGGAATCAAATAACTCAATATGATGGAGTACTAAAATTATAATAATATTTATTAGAGGAGTAAAATTGGTTTTTATGAAGTTTTCCTCGTATAAAAAAAAAAAAAATTGAAATTTTGGGAGTTGAAGGCCCCCAAGCTAATACATGGTTAAGTTATGACTGTTCATCCGGGTTCCGACCAGGAAATTCGGGTATACCTGGACCGGAACTCAGGTTTTAAATCTAGGCTGAATCTGGACCTAATTAGCCCGGGTCAAACCCGAGTCAGAACCCGAATTGAAACTGATTTTTAAAAACCCAGAACTCGAGTTCTGGGTTGTGGGTTGCACCCATTTTTTTTAAAAATCAAAACCTACATGTTATGAATATTTTTTCATGAAAAAATGTTGATGCAACATTCAAATTCTATTTATTTAATTTTTTAAAATAAAATTGTTTATAATATAATATTACATTATGTATATGAAAACCACATATTACATTGTTTATATGCGTTTTGAATATTCAATCAAATGATTATCATCTATTAGCAGTATGATTGATTTTTAATTTCCAAGAATCCCAGTTAGTAAATAAATCTAACCCAGCTTAATTATGTTACTTTCATAGTCCACCATCCCCAAGATCGAGTACATGCCAGAAGTACTTTGGTGTTTGAATGCAAATGAGAATTGAGACTAAATTATTGGGCTACCAATATATTGATCATGTCAAGAGCCATGAACAAGATATATACATGATAAAAGGTTGATTTTACGGGAAGCATTTCATACACATGTAGACAAACCAAATACCGGAGGAATCTGAGTTTTTTAAACCCTAATATCTCCTTTGAGATAAATCATATTAATGTCTATATCACACACACACACACACACACACACACACACACACACACATATATAATATATATAATATAGTAATTCACACATTCGCATGCATATGGTTGAAAATTAACAGAGAAGTAGTGACATATTGCCAATACGTAAGCTTAAACATGATTTTAACTCAGCTTTTAATTGATGGACATAATGATCTCACTTACACATTTTTTTGCTTCTAAAATTGTTAAAAAAAAGGAGGTTTTTATGGAGAATATACTTGAATTATAGTCTTCATTTAACACTGTGAAAAGTAAAACCTCATCCTTTAAATCCGTCAAAACAATATTTGTAAAATCCCTTTAAAGGTTGTACCCATGTCTCTTCATTCCACTACAATGCATGTAATGCTTAAAAGAAAATTAGTAAGAAAATAGGGAATGGGCCAAAGTACATGTTCATGTTCCTTGACCACCAATAAAAAGCCACGTGGAGAAGAGAGTAAAAAAAAAAAAAACCTATAAAAGGGATGATTCATTGGACATAACATGCATTTTCCTTTTGAATTTCTGTCCATTTAGTTGCTAGAAAGGAACAAAAAAAAAAAAAAAAAAACATTCAAACTGAAAAAGAAATCGAGTACCAGATTTGTTCCAGGCCGGAATCCGTAACCGGAACCCTATAATGAGGGTTCCGGACCAGGTCGGAAAAAAACCCGGCCCAGATGAACATGCTTAGGTTTAGCCCTTACTTATGGTAAAGAAAATGGGCTTTCCAGGTGATCATCTCAAAATAACTCTTAGAAGCACTCCTAATGTGGTGTCCCACTACTATAGACAAATCAAAAGAACTTGTAATAGTATAAGTCTTTTTGTTACACTTGATCAGTAAGGTTGTGCATTTGGATAAGGATTCGGATATCTAAAAATACCTGGATATACATCCGAATTTTTAAAAGTAGGTAGATATCTGCCTGGGGAGAACGAGTCAAAACCTAGGTGAGTATCCAGCTTTGGATGGAAATTCATATCTCCATCTTCTATTGGATAAACTAATTGAAGCCTCATTTTTCTTAAAAGTACATAAGTTTTGCATAAACAAATTCATATTTGTTGGTTCCTTTGCTCATCTATTGGAATGTTATTGCAATGAATAACACAAAATAATTACACTGTAGTTACAATAAGTGTTGCTCAAATGATCTTATTTCTAGCTTTTCCCATTTTCTTCATTAATTCCCATGATGCATATTGTGGCGCCATGTATCCTCTACAAAGAAAATCATAATATTAGCAAGTTGATAATTGATCTAATCATGTTGTTTCAACATCATAGAATATTACGCAGCTTGGCTGCAAAAAGTACAGAAGGAAGAGTACAAACAGAACATATCATAGGAACTACCTGTGCCTACAATTTTCAGTTAAACTCTTCTATGAAAACCAGGGCTTCATGATCTTTTGCAGGACTTTTCTGGGTTGCAAATTGTTAAGATTAATTGGATATCTAGAGACGACTTTGAAATAGATTAGCGGAAGCAAATAACAAATATTCGACAATCATATAAAAAGCATCAACATTTAAGTTGTTCGGTTTAAAAAATAGCCTACATCCACTGGCGAAGTCAATTTCAAGGAATCCACTATAACAACGATGGAGTATAAGAGAGAAATCATAAATCATTCATCAACTCTAAAAGCCCCAATATACCCATAAGCTCTCAAATCTTACAAAAGGAGTTCTCTCTCTTTTCTCTCTGTTTTGGTCATAGCTCTCACATCTCTCCATTTACAAAAAAAAATATGTTTATATATAAAATGATGTGAGAACTAGGTTTTCTGAAAATCCACTCGAGCGGTGTGTTGACTGAATGTCGAGCAAGTAATTTGTCTGAATTTTGCTCGAGCAGATGTCGAGTGAACAATCTATTTGAAGTTCACTCGAGCCAAAGTTCGCTTGAGCCACAGTGAAGCCAAGTCTCTTGAATGAATTTTTTAACAAAAAATCCAGCCACCATTACAACAAAAATGCAGAAACAAAAAAATTAAATGATAAATAAAAAAAAGCTACTGATGCAGAAGGAAGAAAATCCTTGTATAACCCTAAGGAGTCAGGAAATGCTGCATCAAATAATGCAAGTAACACAAATATATGGAATGAGAAATTTACATATCTTACAAAATCTCTTTCCACAATGATAAATAGAAAACAAAATAAAAACATGCAATATAGATAGCAGTCAAATAGAAGAGGACATAAGGGAAAAATAACCTTGTTGAAATATTCAAATTTTTTGACTTTTGCCTTGTTTTGTCTCATAAGAGTTTGGATCCATAAAGCAATCATCTCACAGGCAACACATTGGAGATCCTCACCAACTTCCAATTCCTTCCCACTCTTCTCTAAAACCTTTGTTTCAATAATCTTGCTGCATAAATTCAGATTATGGATTTAGTTCAAAGCTTCTGATGAAACAGAACTCATTTTAAGAAAAGAAGAAAATGGAATTAATAACCTCACAAGCCAAGACCTATTAATATAACACAGTCCAATACTTGAACACACTTTGTTGGGCAGTAGTTGTAGACCAAGGAAGTAAAGTGTAAGACATATACCCAATATAATGAGCATAAATATAGTAATTTGAACAAACAGACCGTTGATAGCAAATGCAAAAGCAAAAACACCAAATGAGAGTGCATTTGGGCCAAATTGAACATGTTTATACGGATTTCAATATGGTTTCAATACACGTCCACCAATGTTGAATGGGACGTGGATTTGACAGTGCGAATATAAAGGACCAGCACAACACTTGCAATCTCCATAAGGATATGATATCTATATGAATTCTTCTTTCACCAATGGAAAATCTCTAACCCAGGTGTTTTTTATTCAATCTAGTTTGATAAATACCTATTCACCTTTGAACCAAATACTCTACTATTTTTCTCCTCAAAGTACTGATCTAGAGGTGAACCAAATTCTTCAAAGTTCGATTTATTACCAATAATATTTGAGGAAGTAGCATTGGAACTTCCTTGGGCTACATTTGATGTTCCACTACTTAGTCCTTGAAACTTGTTGTATTGCTCAATTAAATGATTTTAGAGAAATATCACTTTAGTCTCAATTCTATCTCCATGCTTAATCCCTTTGTACTTTTTCAACCAAAATGCCATATATGTAATTTTGTATCGAGAGTCAAGGACAAAAGCTACATAAATAATCATGTTCATCCTATACGTGCTCCTCCGATATTTCTCAAATTTAACCTTCATATTAGTTGCCATACTCATCAAGTTAACATCATCATTTTTACACATTTTGTTCAAAGTGTGCTCAATCATACAAAATTGTTGAAATAGTATATATGTGGTCATGTATAATAACGAGAAATTTTCAAGGTGACATCATAAAAGGTTTTTCAGAAATTTGAGAAATATCATAACACTTTGCCAATCCTTAAACTCAAAAATAAGAATCCTCCATTTCCATAAGCACAAAAACTCTTGTGCACTTTTCAACAACACTCAACAATAGGCATGTTGAGTTCCATACAGTAGAAAAACCTAGATGTACCATTTTTCCACTCTCAGTATTCAACCTCTTTGTACAATTTTTAAACAAAGCAAATCTCGCAGGTGAAGACTTCACAAACCTTACTGTATTTCTAATATCGATTACTGCATCATATATATCTTTAAACCATCACACACAATGAGGTTTAAAACCAGTGCACCACACCACGTGCAGAATCTCACCTCCCATAATAGTATACTCTTTATCTTTTATGCTCATTCTCACATGATCAATAGCAACATCATTACAAGAGGCATAATTTATAGCGATAGTAAGAAGCTGGTCAATCTCCCAATCAATCATGATGGACTCTAATATCCAAACAATGGTCTCACCTTTGTGATTAGGAAAATGGCAAGCCTAAGTATCTATTGGAAGTGCTCTTGGAAAACAACGTTTGGAATTTGGGAGTTTCCTCCCCCGTCTTCAAAGTTCAAATCTCTCTCTCCGAAATCTAGCTTCCCAATTTTTAATATCCATCACCACCGGTGACTATTACAGAGGCTGCTGACCGTTACAGTCACAGAAGCCTTATCTTTACTTGTAATGGTTTTTTTAAGAAGCTATTTGAAACCTGCATATAAGAAAGATTTTTTTGTAGACCGAGAAGTGAATTTTAGGGACGTTTCTTACTGGGCGTCGTCTTTTTCATTAGTTTCTTATTGGGCTTAGAAAAAAAACTGAAAAAAAATAATAATAAAAAAATAAAAATCAAACGAGAATCAAAGTTGGGTTCCAGCTAATAGGGCTCTGGATGGGTTCAATAGAATATTACGTACTCTAAAACTTACAAAGAAAAAAAAGATGCATCAATCTAGAGCGGTAATGATCTGAGCCGTGTGGAGTTTTTGGGTTATTGAGTCGAGCTAGACTCAAATAATTTGAGTTTGAGTTCGAGTTCAAACTGAAAGTTCGTCGAGCCAAGCCAAGTTTGAATTGATCAAACACGAACTCGAGCCGAATCGAATTATTTATCGATATTTGTTTGTACTCTTTAACAAGTATGAACCTAGCTAAGCCGAGTCGAGTTAATATTCGAGTTTTGTTTGTACTCATATATATATTTTTTGAATGAATTGAATAATTAAAAAATACCAAATTACAAAACTATTAAGTTGTAAATTTATTAAATAAGTTGTATATTATTTAATCTACACGGGTACAGTTATATTTTTACATTGTATTTTATGTTATATAGTTCTTTCTTTAGGGCATTTTAGTAATTAGTCATTAGCAGGGTTAAAATGGTCTTTCTCTTCCTTGTATAAATACTTCTATCATTTATGGTTAATTCAATTTACTTTTGAGGTTTTTACTCCAAACAACTTCTTGGATACGCTTTGCCTTCTAGGTTTCTTTGTTCTTGATATGGTATCAGAAGTCCTTTGATATTCTTTCTCTCCTTCTATGGCGACGACGGATCCACCCCCCCTCCGTCCCCTCCTTCTTCATCCCCTGATTCTGCGAGTCCTTTTTCCTTCACCCCAGCGATAACCCTAGGGTCGTCTTGGTCACACAGCTCCTCCTTGGCGACAACTATCACACCTGGTCTCGCTCGATGACCATGGCTCTCTCTGCCAAAAACAAGTTAGGGTTCGTCGACGGTACGATTACTAAACCCGTCACCACTGCCTCTCTTTATCCTTCATGGTTGAGATGTAATAATATGGTGATTTCGTGGTTGCTTAACTTTGTTTCCCTTGAAATCGCTGCTAGTGTATTGTATGTTACTACTGCCTTTGAGATTTGGACCGATTAAATGAATTGTTCTCTCAAAAAAATGGACCTCGGATCTTTCAGATCCAGAAATCCATTTCATCGTTATCTCAAGGACAGCTTACTGTTAGTGCGTGTTTTACTCGATTGAAGGCACTTTGGGACGAATTAGTTAATTACAAGTCGTTTCCATTGTGTTCTTGTGGTGCTGTCTCTTTTTTGAACTCTTATGTTCAACAGGAACACATCTTGCAGTTCCTTATGGGACTTAATGATTCTTTTTCTTCGGCTAGGGCTCAGATCTTGTTAATGGAGCCTTTACCGCCTCTCAACAAAGTTTTTTCACTTGTTCTTCAAGAAGAGTAACAGAGAGAAATCTCTATTCCTCCTTCCCTTACTGATGCTCATGCTTTTATTGCTAACTTTGATTCTTTAAGATCTACAAAAACTTTTATAAAAAAAGATAGGCCAGTATGCAAATATTGTGGCATAACTGGTCATGTAATCGATAAATGCTATAAACTGCATGGTTTTCCTCTGGGCTACAAGCAAAAACCACGGCAGCCAATCACGGCCAACACTGTTGCTCTCAATGACAACACTTCCGCAACCTCTCCATTCTCCTTCACTAAGGCACAATATAAGCAGTTACTGTCTATGATAGCTTCCAATCCTCAGCCTACGCCTGATGATTCCAACCATGTGGTCAACACCGTAGCCTCTTCTCACTCCTTATCTAGTATTGTTTCCTCTGCACATTATGCTTTTCATTTTTCTAATAATGTTTCTTGTACTGTTGATAACTCTCATTGGATAATCGATACAGGGGCCACAAACCATATAGTCCCCTCTACTAATCTGTATACATCTTTTCTTCCTGTTCAAAATACTTCTGTCACACTACCTAATGGTCAAAATGTTAATGTTACACATATTGGCACTATTAATATTACCAAACATCTTATCCTTAAAGATGTCCTTTGTGTGCCAACTTTTAAATTTCAATTAATTTCAGTTAGTAAACTCACACAATCTCACATTTCTTGTTTTTTCTCTTCTAACTTTTGCCTCCTTCAGGACCTGATCACCTCGAGACTGATTGGAGTTGGTAAACAACAAAGAGGCCTCTATTTTTTACAACAACCAGGGACCCCTTTTTCCCCCCAATTACCTTTCATTTTTTCAAATAATCAATGTAATGAGACTTCTACCTTAATGCCATCTGCATGTTTTACTTCTTCTAAACACTCATTGTTTTACCTCTGGCATAGTCGATTAGGACACCCATCTGCTTCAAGAATGTTTTTTTTTTTGCATAAATTGGTGCCAAATTTGACTATGTCTCATGACCCATGTGTTGTTTGCCCATTAGCAAAACAGAGAAAGTTACCTTTTCCACACTCTAATAATCTTTCTCATTTACCTTTTGACCTTACATTGTGATGTTTGGGGACCTTTTTCAGTCCCAACTGTTGAAGGCTATAAATTTTTTTTAACCATTGTTGATGATTGTACCAGGGCAACTTGGGTTTATCTTTTCAAGCACAAATCAGAAGTTCCTTTTCTTATACAAACTTTTTTCAAAATGATTAAAACTCAATTTGGTACTAAGATAAAAAAAAAAATGCGTACTGATCATGGTACTGAATTTTTTATGTCTCCCTATTTCCTTTCTAAAGGTGTTCTCCATCACCATAGTTGTGTCGAAACTTCACAACAAAACTCTGTTGTAGAGTTTCGACATCAACATATCCTTAATGTTGCTAGGGCATTATTGTTTCAATCTCATTTACCTCTCAAATTTTGGGGTGATGCTGTTTTAACAGCTACTTATTTAATAAATAGATTACCTTCTCTCATTACTAACAATAAATCTTCTATTGAAGTTTTGTTTCACATTTCTCCCTCTTATGATCACTTAAGAATTTTTGGTTGCTTATGTTTTGCATCTACTTTACAAAGGGCAAGAACAAAATTTGACCCGAGAGCTAGGCTCGGTATTTTCCTTGGTTATCCTTTTGGGATCAAGGGTTACAAATTGTATGATTTAACAACAAATCAATCTTTTATTTATCGCCATGTCATTTTTCATGAAACTATTTTTCCTTTCAAGTCTTCAAATAACAACCTGCCTTCCCCTTCTTTCTCTCTTCCTCTCCCTATTTCTACTCTATCCTCCACTGTTGACTTGTTTAATGACTCTTCAACTACTCCTACTGAAGTCTCTTCCTCTACTGTGAATACTTCACCTAATGAAGTTTCTTCCCCTACTGTTAATACCTTACCTACTGAAGCTTCTCTCCCCAATAATTTTTTAACTACACCCTCCCAACCTTTATCCCCAAGAAGATCCACTCCAATTCGAGGTGCTCCTGGTTACTTGCAAAATTATTAATGTAATTCCTCCACTGCTCAATCTCAATTAGTTCCTCTACCAGGTCACACTCCCTCATCTATCAAATATGATATTTCTAATTTTATTTTTTATGATCACCTGTCCCCTGCTCATAAGTCTTTTGTTTTTGCTATTTCTGCTGACATTGAACCCGAGTTCTACCATCAAGCAGTCAAGCACTCTCATTGAAGAGATGCTATGACTGCTGAGATTGCTGCGCTCGAACAAAATAATACCTGGAATGTTGTCCCTCTACCCCCTAATAAACAACCTATTGGTTGTAAATGGGTGTATAAAATAAAATATCGAGCTGATGGTTCTGTGGAACGTTATAAAGCAAGGCTGGTTGCTAAAGGTTATACACAAAAAGAAGGTTTAGATTATTCTGAAACCTTCTCTCCTGTTGCCAAAATGACCACTGTTAGAACTTTGCTGGCTGTTGCTGCTGTAAAAAATTGGCATCTTATTCAACTTGATGTCAATAATGCTTTTTACATGGTGATCTTTCAGAAGAGGTATATAAGAAATTATCCCCCGGATTCCATACTAAAGGGGGGTCCCAAGTGTGCAAACTGAATAAGTCCCTTTATGGCCTTAAACAGACATCTCGGCAATGGTTTTCTAAGTTCTCTACCACTCTTTTTGAGTTGGGTTTTGTGTAATCCAGATCTGATTATTCACTGTTTACCAAATCTGATGGTCCATCTTTTATTGCTCTTTTGGTATATGTGGACGACATTTTGATTGCAAGTAATGATATGACATCTGTGAATTCTTTGAAATATTTACTTGATGAAAAATTCAAGCTGAAGGATCTTGGGCCCCTCAAGTATTTTCTAAGCTTCGAGATGGCCAGATCATCTCGTGGAATTTCACTGTGTCAGCGAAAGTATGCTCTTGAAATTTTACAAGACGCTGGTTTTTTAGCTTGTAAACCAGTTTCTTTTCCTATGGAGCAAAATTTAAAACTCAGTAAAGATACTGGTGCCTTGTTGCCTGACCCTACAGTATTTCGCATACTGATTGGTAGACTTCTTTACCTTACTCTCACAAGACCAGATTTATCTTACTCTGTTCAGAAGCTTAGTCAGTTTATGGATCATCCTAGATTGCCTCATCTGAATGCAGCTCACAGGATTTTACAATATGTAAAAAGTGCCCCTGGTCTTGGCCTTTTTTTTCAGCTCATACTTCTCTAACTCTTAAAGCTTTTGCAGATTCAAACTGGGCTTCTTGTCCCGATAGCAGAAGATCAACTATTGGTTTTTGTATTTTTCTTAGTGACTCTTTGATTTCTTGGAAGACTAAGAAACAACAGATTGTTTCTTGCTCTTCTGCTGAGGCTGAATATAGGGCCATGGCATCTACCACTTGTGAAATAGTTTGGCTTCTAACTTTTTTATCTGACCTTCATATTCCTCATTCTCATAGTGCTCATCTTTTTTTGTGACAGTCAAGCTGCAATTCACATCGCTGTCAACCCCATTTTTCATGAAAGAACAAAGCACATCGAGCTCAACTGCCATGTTATTCGAGATAAGCTCCAAGCTGGAATCATCAATACTTTTCATCTTGCATCTCAACATCAGCTTGTTGATGTCTAAACCAAACCATTGGGTTCTCACCAGTTTCAGTTTTTGATTTCCAAGATGGGAGTTTGTTCTATTTACTCTCCATCTTGAAGGGGGGTATTAAGTTGTAAATTTATTAAATAAGTTGTATATTATTTAATCTACATGGGTACAATTATATTTTTACATTGTATTTTATGTTATATAGTTCTTTCTTTAGGGCATTTTAGTAATTAGTCATTAGCAGGGTTAAAATGGTCTTTCTCTTCCTTGTATAAATACTTCTATCATTTATGGTTAATTCAATTTACTTTTGAGGTTTTTACTCCAAACGGCTTCTTGGATACGCTTTGCCTTCTAGGGTTTCTTTGTTCTTGATAAAAACAAAATATTAAATCTAATGAAATTTTTACAATTAATATATAAACCTTATATTGAACTATAAAACTATAACATCTTTATGAATACATTTCTTATATGGTTATACATTGTAGTATATAATGAAACTACCAAAGCCTATATACTAAGTATTACACATTATAAAATATATACCATAATTAATCACTTAAGTACTTAATTAACTAACATCTAAACCCAACTAATTAATCTATTCTACACCAGAATCTTGATTGTGCATATTTAATTAGATTGATTATTTGTTTTTTTTTTCTTCGTTTATATAAAGGCCCTATCACGTTTGATCAATTTACATCTATGGTTTGTATTTTGTGCTTATTGAGTTTTGTCAAAAACATTAGCAATTTAGCAAATCTTGCTATCGTATTTGAATCTAGCTTGTGTTCGATTATAACAGCTTATGTTGCTGTTCATTTGATTTCTATCATATTTTTCTCTCTTAATTCTTTTAAAACGTATGGAGGATAGTTTTAATGGTTTTAGCACTACAACACCCAATGGATGGTGGTGATGGTCCTTCTTCTACTCATATATCGATGGATTTGGAGGGAAAATACTAGTCCTTTAATATCTTCCTCCATGAATACTGAAAATCCAACAACATCCCTCCCTCCAAATGCAAAAAAGAGCCAAAAAGGCTAGCTATCAGTCTATGGTATGAGATCATTTTACAAAAATTAGTGCAATTAAATCAATTGACCGTAGAGCCCATGCAATGCAATTACTGCTCAAGCCAATTTGGTTGTCATTATAAAAATGACACTTCATTCCTGACACACCAACTACGATTTTCTTGTCAAGTCTCTCTCTTTTTTGAGGAAAAAAGGTTGGAACTGATAAAATGCCATCACAATCGGGAATTAGGATTGATGGTGAAGATTCTAATCCTCGAGAGTCAGGAAAATATAATCTTTAAAAAACAAGGGTGCCGATTGCCAAATATTTCATCTAATGTAAATTGTCATTTAGGCTTATGAAGCATGAGACATTTGCTGAACTTGTGACTAATTTAGAGCTTGGGTACACTTTATCATCCCGAACCACTTTACAAAAAAGTTTTATAAATTTATACAGTGAAGAGAAGCAAAAGTTGAAGGCTTCGTTATGTGGTCAAAGATTTTATTTACAGCTAGTATATAGACAACGGTACAAAACATGAATTATATGTGTTACATTTCACTTCATTGAAAGAAATTGGATATTGAACAAGAAAACATAATAAGTTTTTCTTTAAAATATAAAGAAATTCTCTTAAAAGTGTCCTCCAATATATATTATATTCCATCTTTCATGTTACATTTTGCTACAATAACATGTTAGATGTGGAGGGAATTATTCATCCTTGTAAGCATTTTAAATTAGTTTCTCTCTCTTGCTGTTTGATTTTTTCAATTTCTTCGAAAGTCATTTATTTTTATTTCAGATCCCATCTCTCATTCCCATACTTTCTTCTTTGATGGGCGCCAAAGACAAAATCTAAAACTGAATTAATCTCTTTTTTTCATTATATAATCTCTTCTTTTTATTTTTTGAATTAATTTATATTTTGGTTTAGTTTATAAATTTGGATTAATTTAAAATAGAACATAATTATATGACATTATATATGGAGAGATATTGCAAATATCAAAAGATTTGAGGATATTATTGATAGTTAGAGAAAATATTTGAAATGAATAAAAAAATATTAAAAAGTATAATATTTAAATGATATGAAAAAAAGTAGATAAGCTGATGTATGATATATTGTAAAAATCAATATGTAAAATAGAAAAAATAGATTTTGGTTATCTATTTTAAAGAATAAGATAAAAAAATTCATTGGAAGTGCTCTTAAAACAAAATGTCGTTTTAAAAAATTAGACAAGAGATCTAATCGAGAGGAGATTAAGGTCAGGTTTGGATTGAAAACTCACTTCAACTCATTTCATCATTACAATTTTTTTAAATTTCTACATAAAATATAATAAGTAATTCATTTTTTTTAATTTCAAAATAATAATAATATTAAAAAATAATATTCTAACAATATTTTATTTTACTATTCACAAACCATTTCAAGTCATCTCATCTAATTAGTTTACATTTTACATATTTTCTATTTTATTTTTCTTAAAAACAAAATCAAGTAAAAAGCCAAACAACAGCAAAGACAGGAATCTAACTTGTATGTTATATCGAAAAATTATATATATATATATATATATATATATATATATATATATATATATATTGGACAGTAGATTTATAACGGATAAATATCATGCAACAATGGATATTTTGCAAAAGAAAAAAGCTTGAAGTAGTCAACTTCGCGCACGCCCTTGAACACGAAGCGTACCTGGCGGGATGATGTGGAAATTGAAACAGTGCGTTTCAACTGGGTCCTCGTCCATTCTCCATCTCCCTCCTCCATTCTCACTCTCCCCCCATCTCCCTCCTCCATCTACTCTCCCCCATCTCCCTTGTCCATCTCGTCCTTCCTCGTCCAACTGAGATGGGTTTCTGAACCCTAACCTAGCGTTTCTGAGATGGGTTTCTAAGATGAGTTCTGAGATGGGTTTCGACAGTCCCTCCCGCGACCTGCGAAGGCCCTCCAGATTTTTGATGTAGTTATCTCCACTTCTATCCTGTTTTTGGTGCATATATATTCTCGGTGCTCCTAAGAATCTGGTAGTTTCACCGATTTATTTTATTTTATATTTCAAATTATCAAGCAATATTTTTCATGTTGTAGAATACGATATTATAGGATCTGGTTTTGCTTTTCCATTCATTCATTCATGTAATATGAAGCCATAGTTGGGCTTTGCCAAGATTGCTGTCAATAGAGCTTTTATTTATATAATAAAAAAAATGTAATATGAAGCCGTAGCTTTATCAAACCTTTTAGCCCATCGAGAATCTTTTCTCTTCTGGCCTCAGTCTTTGTGATAGTTCTACTTTCGTTGTGATTCTTCATTTAAATTCATCGTCAGAAATTCACATGGACTGTTTCAAGAGTTTAAAAGATATTAGTCCTTGTTCCCCTGTATTTTGTGGAGTCCTTATCAACATGAATTCTAGAACTTTTTGTTGTGAAATGGATTTTGAATTCATATGATTAGTGGCTCTATTAAGTTCATACAGAAACATGATACAGGTCTAGAAAGTGATTAAGATTGGCTTGTGTCAGTTGGATCCTCTGTGATTTGTTGCTTTCTTGCTGTGATAGTGATTAATGTCTGTGGCATTACAAATTTTCAGAGAACATAAGGCACCCTCTGGAATGCATTGGTGAAACATTCTTTTTAGAAAGTTGTCCTTTTTTATACACGTTAGAGCTTTTTGGATGTACTTCAACACCTATACTCCTTGTTTTCTGTTATCAAGCATCTGCACAAACACACACTTTCCCTTTCTTATAATACCTTGTTAGAACATATTCTCATTACTTTGACGTGATGTTTCATGTGTTGGCACAATATCTTAACATACTCCTTCGTGCATAATTAGGGATTACCATACTGCAACTATTTCAAATGGGCATATAGTTGTGAAGACAAAGAAAAAGAACTAGTAAAGATAGAAGCTAACTTGTATTGGAAGGAGGAAGGGCTTCTAAAAAGAGAGGAAGAAATTGTGAAGAGGGAGTTGGTAGTCCACAACAAAGAAGTTGAAACTGAAAGGCAACAAGTAAACATCCGGTATAAACGCATTGTGCTTCGTGTCTATTGGGTCATTACCATATTAATAACCACTTAATACAATCAAAATGAAGACCCGCTTAATGGGAATTTTGTACATTGTATGTTAGGGACTATTTGGAATGTTGTTGTGTATTATTGAACTAATTGAAATGTTATTGAGTACTATGAGAATGTGCCACTGGACGCAGGTTGATTTTAATGCAACATCTTTATTGTTTGCTGTCCTCCATTCTCAAACACTTTAGAGAGTCTGTCTTAATGTAAAGCTACACACAAAATAAATAATGATTGGAAGGCACATAAAGAAACTGAAAAAGTTCCCATTTGTAGAATAACAAAAAAGAAACTGTAAAATCTTATATAACAAATTATTTATCATCTTGTTTACAATCATTTACTCACAAATGGCAATCACTTACTCATATTGTTTACAATCACAATTCATAGAAACTTATTCTTTGAACAAATGTGAAAAATCCAAATACACTTGATACATCTCAAAATCATATACCAAAATCCCCAAGATCCGGCTGTGTCCCATCCCCATTATTCGGTTGCGTTCCATCCACCCCAAGATGCATTTGTGAAGATAATATAACATAATTTAACAGTTATCCACTAGATTTAAGTTCATGCCAATACCAAAATATCAAATAGAGTTGAAACAAAAATGAAGCATTAAGTACACTTTCTTGAGTCGCAATCACTAGTTCGCCAAACTGGGTTCCACTAGACTCAAAAACCTCGGGGATGTTTCTACGCAGCTAATACCAAAAAAATGGATGAAGGTAACCCAATTACACAGAATATTTTTATCAATTCCAAATAATAATGAATATTTTTAGCCATCCGACGAAACCCCTGTATTTTTTCACTGCCCAAGCTAGAGCTTCACAACCCTTCCATCTACCTCCAAAATCTTTAGCACTCAATACAAAATCAATTAAACAAGGATCACGCATCAAATCAATTAAATATTAAGAGCTCATTTATACATTGCAGTAATTAGAATAAGGAACTCAAAACTCTTATTCTGCATCCACACAACACTCTGTTATTCTTACGAGTTACTTCATTCTATTTTTTGTTTTTTTCCAATAGCTTCTTGTTTTCTTGTTTCTCCACAATATGATTGTGTCTCAACTATCATTTTCATTGAAGAAGCTGCAGGAGGGTACGATATTAAGCTGCAGAGTGAGAGGCATACATAAAGGGATTTCATCATCATTGCCCTGCTTTCCGGAACTATAATAGGTAATGAGTATATGTTTTGAGTGTCTTCCTAAGGACAAGCAAATCAGCTAATACTTGGGTTCTAACAAGTCACAAAAATCTATAGATCCAAAATAATTTTAGAAAGCAAGTCAACAAGAGTCTGGAAGGGAAAAAAATCTAAAGAATTGTTATGCGAATATGTAATTTTTGGAACTGATTACACTCTCCCTATGACTGATGGCGTATCTATTTTCACAATTTCACAATCTTATCAATTTTACGACATAAATGCCTGGAATCACTATTTGTCTGCAACTATCATTGTGGAGACTGAGTTAAACACAGAAAAATGATCAAAACATAACAATAAGGAATTGTAAAATAATAGCCAGTGTGGAACTATATGCAGTATTTGTAAAACTGAAGTACCACATCACTTATCTCTCATACTGTAAAACTACCAAATGGAACTAAAGTACCTGTCTCACACATCGGTGCTGTTCAGCTCACAGCTTCCATTTGCCTCACCGATGCTTTATGTGTTCCATCCTTCACCTTTAATCTCCTCTCAGCTAAGAAACTTGCTACTTCACTCACTTGCTGTCTCATCTTCTTTTTTGATTTGTGCTTTATTCAAGACCTCTTTCTTGGACAATGATTGGGAAGGGTGAAGTGAGGGATGGCCTTTACCACTTGCTAGGAACTGAAATTTCTCCTTCAAGTCTAGCCACAACCCTTTCACAGTTTTCAACACCCCCTCTCACTGTTTCAGCTTCTGTTTTGAACAATGTTGGTGTTACCGACCTTTGGCATTGTTGCCTAGGTCATCTATCTTTTTCTTAGTTTGATCAATGATCCTATTATAAAGAACCATATCTCTTCTATTAATACTACCATTTCCTACTAGTCAACATATGACATCTTTTCCTTTTGAAATAATACATAGCGATTTATGGGTCCCTTGCTCAACAACTGCATATGATGGGTCCATATATTTTTTGACAATAGTGGATGATTTTACTAGAAGTACATGGTTATACCTTCTTCATAGTAAATCTGAAACTAGAAAATGCATAGAATCTTTCTATAATCTTATTAAGACTCAATTCAGTCGTAAAATCAAAATTTTAAGAAGTGACAATGTGGGGGAATTTCAAATGACTGATTTTTTCAACAAGAAGGGCATCATTCATCAGAAAAGTTGTGTTGCCACCCCCCAACAAAATGAGATTGTTGAAAGAAAACGTCAACACTTGTTAAATGTGGCTTGAGGTTTAAAATTTCAAGCTGGTCTTCCAGTTGAATATTGGAATGACTGTGTTTTAACAGCCACCTATTTATTAAATAGGACCCTGAGCCCACTCCTTTACAATAAAACACCATATGAGCTTTTATTCAATTCTAAACCAACTTATGCTCATCTGAAATTTTTTGGCTCACTATGCTTTGCTTCTACCCTCTCTCAAGGTAGGAAAAAATTTGATCCTCATGGTCACATATGTATTTTTCTTGGGTATCCCTTTGATATTAAGGGATACAAACTCTTTGATCTTGAAACAAGTGCTACTTTCATTTCTAGGGAAGTCGTGTTTCATGAATCAATTTTTCCCTTTCATTCAATTCCCTCCCTCACTTCTTCCTTCACTAACCATCCAAATCTGGTCTTTACTAAATCTTTACCAGACTCCCTAGATTTTCCGGCTTCCACTCCTTTTCTTGACCATCCCTTACATGCACATCCAGATGCCTCCCCCTCACCCACTTCCCAATCTGATTTACCCTCCCAACCAGAACCCCTTCTCCTATTCCTCCAATTTCTGGTTCTCCTCCTACCCCACCACCTCGCCAATCCATTAGACTCAGGAGAGCACCTCAATACTTGCAAGAATTTCACTGCAAGCAGGCCTCCCTTCACGAGCCAGCTCAATCTTTGTCCAAGTCTTGCACAAAACTCACGAGTACTTCTCATCCTCTTGCTCACTATCTATCTTATCATAAATTTACTTCATCTTTTAGTGCTTTTTCAGCATCCATTTCCACTACATTTGAACCAGTCACCTATAAGCAAGCCATAAAACATCCTGGTTGGTGCCAAGCTATGAAAACTGAATTAAATGCCTTAGAACAAAATCACACTTGGTTCCTCACTGATTTACCTCCTGGAAAACAAACCATTGATTACAAGTATGTCTACAAAATTAAATTTAAGTCTGATGGGTCCATTGAGAGGCTAAAAGCCAGACTTGTTGCTAAAGGGTTTACGCAACAAGAAGGCATAGACTACACAAAAACCTTCTCTCTGGTTGCTAAATTAGTAACTATTCGGGTCCTTTTATCTGTGGCAGCAATACAAGGCTGGTCTTTACATCAATTTGATGTACATAACGTTTCTACATGGTGATTTAGAC
This sequence comes from Juglans microcarpa x Juglans regia, assembly GCF_004785595.1. Taxonomy (NCBI): domain Eukaryota; kingdom Viridiplantae; phylum Streptophyta; class Magnoliopsida; order Fagales; family Juglandaceae; genus Juglans; species Juglans microcarpa x Juglans regia. The sequence goes on from NC_054607.1 coordinate 7,517,372, forward strand.
GAGAAAATTTACATGAGAAAACTTCCTGGTTACACTAAAGGAGAACCCCATCAAGTGGTGCAAATTAGTTAAGAGCCTCTATGGCCTTAAACAAGATTCAGGACAATGGCACTCCAAGTTTTCTTCTTCTCTCATTTCTTTTGGGTTCAAGCAATCTCGAGCCGACTATAGTCTCTTCACTAAAGCAGATGACACTTATTTCACTACTTTATTAGTGTATGTTGGCGACATTATTGTGGCTAGTAACTGTTCACAGTCCATTTCTTCTCTGAAAACTTTTCTGCACACTCATTTCAAGATAAAAGATCTTGGTTGTTTGCGTTACTTTCTTGGTTTAGAGGTTGCAAGATCCTCTAAAGGAATACATTTATGTCAAAGAAAGTATGCATTAGACATACTTTCAGATTCCAGTTCCCTTGGATGTTAGCCACTTAAGCTGCCATTTGAACAAAATTCCAAGTTGAGTAAGGATACAAGGCAACCCCTTTCAGATCTCAGCCCTTATAGAAGACTTCTCAGCCCTTATAGAAGACTAGTTGGACGGCTATTGTATCTCACAATCACAAGACCCGATATCAGCTACATTGTCCAGCTTTTTAAGCACTTTCATGGACCACCACACATCTTCACATCTGGCCACAGCTCACAAGCTTCTTAGATATCTAAAGATAGTACCTGGTCAGGGCATTTTATTGCCCTCCACATCTCAGTTACAGCTAAGTGCCTATTGTGATTCACATTGGGCATCATGCCCCAACACACGTCGCTCCGTCACAAGTTATTGCCAGTTCTTGAGTTGAAAGATACGTGGTCCATTCTGGTGGAAGAAACGGTCTTGGAGGTCGAGCCATATGTCTCGTGCATCATCAATGAAGACCACGATGGATTTGATAGAGGCATTGATGGAGTTTTGAAGCCAGGAAGCCACCATGTCGTTGCAGCGCTCCCAACGTTCAAGCAAGGGTCATCTGGGTCGGATGGGCGTGGGATATCACCTGTGACAAAGCCCACTTTGTTTTTGGCCCGTAGAGCGCGGCGCATGGTGCGCGACCAGGTGGGGTAGTTATTGGCAGTGAATGGGTCAGTGACGAGAAGCACAATTGGGTTATCGCCATTGTCTAGGCGGAAGGGATTGTCGGGGTCACTCAAGTTCAAGAAACGAGTCATGGGTGTGGCATGGAAGGTGTTTGTATTTAGGTTTGTGTGGACTGCAGAAGGGTCAGAGTGGTGGGAGGTAGAATCATACGAGTCTTCAGTTGGGTCTTCCATGGAATTATTCTCTCAGGCTACTGATACCATGTAAGGAACAAAGAAGGAGAATAAAAGGGACTGATGTGTAGAGAGAGTTACGCATGGAAGTTCCTGAATGAAGAAGAAAATCGGGCTCTGTAATTACATAGTGGAGAATGTACAATACTGCTGCTTTATACACGTGTTTCGTAATAGAATAAGATTCTTCCTAAAATTATAATACAGCTCATCTAGAAGATATTACCAAGAATAAAATAATAATAGCAAAATGAACAAATACAAGTGAAATAAACAATAAACAAATACAAGTGATTTATCCTTTATTCAAATAGACTAACGCACCTGGGCGACTTGCAGAAGCTGGAGAAGGAGAGTATGTGGCAGCTTGATCATGGGCTTTGCTATCTTGAGGCTGTGCTTGTGTAGATGGATTTTTGACTTCACGTTCATTGTCTAATAGTTTTGAACTCACTTCCACCTTGGTTTTTTGGGGGCAGATGGAAGAGTTGTGAAGCTCAAGCTTCAGCCGTGAAAAAATATAGATGAAAGGGGCAAATTTTGTAATCTAAAAATTTGAAGTGAATGTTTCTTCTAACACATGGGCTTTCATGAAAATGGAGGAAATGTAACCACTTACCACAGAGGACGCCGACAATTGGGTGGAACATAGCTGGATGGAACACAGGGTGGAGTAGTCAGCTGAGGAAAAATGGCTGAGAGAGAGACATCGGTCGTGGATGAAAAATGGCATGCTAAATGAGGTGCAAAAATGGCGGAGACGACGTTCAAGTTGGAAACCCAAATCTGAGAATGGGAATGGAGATGACGTGCTTGGGGGGAGATGATGGTCAAGGCTCTATTCACGCAAAATGGTGAAAGAAATGGCTCTTCCTTGCTTCTTTTTAATAATAATATAAAAATCCATGTCAGTAGGCGTGCACAAAGGAGTGCACGAACTTGTCTGTACGTAGAAGAACTATTTACAAAAAGTAAAACAGTTATTCTACGGGCAGGTAACTTGGCACAGGTATTGCACACGAATAAGGTCTCATTGCCACGTCAACTATAATTAAAGAAATAAGAAAAAGAAAAAATAGGCATTTGTCGACGTCATTGTTCCTGCCATTCACGTTCGTCTCCCTCATTTCCGAAACAGTAAGCTCTCTTTTCGCAACCCATTTCCGAAACAGTGAACCCTTCACCTCTTCCACCAAAATTTGAATTCGGTCATGAAACAACTAGAGGGAAATTTGGAGCTTGACACTGTGAAGGAAGAGAAAGCCCAGGCTTTGAACAATGAGAAGCTAGCTTCTAGTGCTCAAACCCTATTAGAGGAGAAAAATAAACTTTTAATGAATTGGGAAATTCTAGGGATGAAGAAGAGGAGCAAGAAGGCAATGGAAAGCTTAGCTTTAGCATTGCATGAGGTCTCTATTATCCAATCAAGGTGAGCATGAAAATTATGACCCAGATACAAGATCTGAAGTTGGCCTTGAAAGCAATCTAGTGAGACGTATGAAAGCATACTTGATGATGCAAAACATGAGGTTCATGTCCTTACAGATACAATTCAACAATCCAAGAACGAATTGGAAAACATCAATACAAGTATTAAAGCAGTTAGAAGAAGAGAACAAAACCGAATCAAATCTAGAGAGAGGTTTCTGGGTTCAAAAATCCATCCTGGTCTTGGCTTCGCTTCGGAGATGGAGGACAATGAGAATGGAGGATGGAGATGATGCAGAGGTTAGGATTTTGAAACCCATATCGGGTTTGAGGATGTTTCAGAGATGGTTGAGAGGGAGTTGAAGGGTAATGGAGGACGGAGATGGAGGGAGGAATTCGAATGTCTCGTTCATGCGAAACGCACCGTATCAATTTCCACATAGATCGTTCGTGCGCAATACCTGTGCCAAGTTCCTTGCATATATCATTTTCCAAAGTCAAATTCCTACTTATTTATCTTTTTCTGTTGTTCTCTTTAGATAACAATAGACAATCATTCGATAGAAGCATCGAATAAAAAACTCTCTGAATATTCTATAATCAACACAACGATTTCTTCTTGTTTCTGCATTCATTTCTTCGTTTCCTTTTGCAGGCTAATTTCCATTTCCCAACCCATTGATAATTTATGTTTGCAAGGAAACCGGGTTGCTCGGTTAATCTCTTTGTTCTAAGTTCTGGTTGGGCTTTGGTTCTATGGATCAGTAGATTACAACCACTCACTTCCTTGAATTCTAAGATTATTTTGCGGATATTTTTTTATTATTAACATCGGGTGTTGGATAATTCGAAACAAAAATCACTCAGTTCCTTAATTTTTAGAGATTGTTTACACTCTTGAAGAAAGCATAATCCCAAGACTAAAGACTTTTAACACTTGTGTCCATTTCCAATGGTTTATTTAGAGTACGTACAGCTAAGGACTTCAATTTTAAAAAGATTTTATTGCAAACTTTTTTATAAATTAATTTATTTTTTAGCAGCAATGTGAGAAATTCGTTCTTCACAACGACTTAATTGCAAGTAGGTTTTTCCCTTTTAGAGTATATGCCCAATTTCATTACAATTCCATTACAATCAAGATGGTTTAGGTTTCGTTTGGATGTTAAGATGAGATGAGAAGTTTGTGAATAGTAGTGAAATGGTTTGAGTTCAGATGTTTTATAGAATTTTGGAAAATAAGAGAGAAAAAATTGAATAAAAATATTATAAAGTTAAAATATCATTAGAATATAATTTGTTAATATTATTTTTATTTTAGAATTTGTAAAAGTTCAATTTTTTTTTTGTGTATTGTTTGAAAGTTTAAAAAAATTATAATAATTAAATGAAAAAGTTAAAACTTTGAAATAAAAAAAATATTTATATTTATACTACTCAGATATTGAGATGAGACGAAATCTTGCAATCAAAGCGTTTCAAGCCCTTCACATAACGTTGCGTTAGAATAGTCTAACGTTAATTTCTCGATTGTCATAGTTTTTAGGTCGTTTAGCAGTAGTACTCATGCCTTCCTAATCCTTGTCTATTTTTCACATTAGCCTACTTTTGTTAGAACATAGAATTGGGTCCATTGGGCATGAGATACATATATCATAACAAGATATACGGGATTCATGTCTCTTAACAAAAACTAAATTCAAGCCCGATAGAGCACGAACCAAGGGGATTGAAAGAGACCAATATAGCCCAAATTAACCGCAAGGCAACCAATCATCCATTAAAATAATTAAGAAAAATAACAACAAAAAAATGTTTGGCCCATGAAAATAAATCTTAACTCATCATGTTATTCTTCTTAAATTAATTAAATTTTTCTACCCATCATTCATACACTACATATTTAGTAAGAGGAAAAAATTAAAAAAATTAAAAAATTATGTGTGGTGTGTGGCGTAAGGATAATGAGTAGAATTTTTCTTTTCAATTTTAACTTTTTCATCAAATCATTACCTAATCATTATAAATAACTCAAACTTTAAACAAAATACAAAAAACAATTAAACATTTTCCAATCTAAAAACAAAAATAATATTAAAGAATTAGATTCTAACACCACACACCACACATAACTTAAAGAATTACCTAACCATTTTCCAAAATTCAATAAATACTTAACTCAAGCTAGCTCATTGCTATTCACAAGTAATCTTACTACTATTCATAAATTTTCATCTCATCTTATTTCTCATGCATCTCCTAAGCCTCGTTTGGTTTTATAGATCGTCTCATTCCATTTCATCTTAGCATCCAAATACCATTCAAACACAAACACTTCTTAATTTTTAACTTTTTCATCTAATCATTACCTAATTATTACAACTTCCCAAACTTCAAACAAAACACAAATAGTAATTCAACTTTTTTAAATCTCGAAACAAAAATAATATTATAACAATATTTTAATTTTATAATATTTTTTATTCAACTTTTTCTCTTTCATTTCTTAAAATCCAATAAATACTTAACTCAAATTAATTCACTGTGAGTCTGTTTGGAGTTACGATAGGAGACTTTAGAAGTACTAAAATAGCCTTAATAACTCTTTAATGGAAAAATTAGATTGTTTGGGTGTTACATATTAAAACACTTTTAATCTCAAATAAGCTAAAAGTACGTTTGAGGAAAAGTATTAGTTTGATGCTTTTCCCTAAACGTGTTTTTCCGGATAATGCAAAACGTAATTCGAATTTTAAAAAGATTATCAATACACAAAAATATCCATAAACTTTAAAATAATTACAACTTTCAAACTTTCAAGAATGTGATCATAATCTTCAAAAATTCAAATAATTGTCATTTCTACTTTAGAAAGTAGTTTTTTAATTTGTTTCCAAACAAATTTAACATGTTTGAAAGTGCTTTAAACATATGGTTATAAAACAATAAATAACTTTTTAATAATATAACTTATTACTTAAGTTATAAGATATAAGCTGTAACGCCCCGTCCTCGAGGGTCCGGAAAGTTAACTCATGTCACCTAAAAATCTTTTCCATCCATATAGTACATACTCTAATTTTTTCTATCATACAAAATACTCATTAATTCAGTTCAAATACTCCAGTATGATTATTCTAAGACAATTCAAAGTCTTAGTATAAACATCAACCTCCCAACAAATCACATCATCAGAGCATCTATGCTTAAACCATCATTCTTAACTCATCTCACATATGCTCCGTGTTCTTGATCCTCAACTGGAATATTCAAATCATCTGAAAAATATTGTGAAGATAAGGGGTGAGTTATCAACAACTTAGTAAGCAGAGAACATATACTAACGTCTAAATATGAGCATTTACAAAATACAGTATGCAACACAAAATATTTTCCAGAGTTATCATGCAGAACAAAACATTTTTTCAAAAGTAACAGAGCGATGGTTTTAAAACCAGTAAAACCCAGAGTACTTTGGAATGACATAACCTGAGCATCATCGTCACATCAAAACAGAGCATCTTACAGAGCATAGACCATGTTTCACTCTCGTGGTAGGATTGTGTTATCCCTGGTGGCCAAACCTGGCAGAGATAGAGGTGAAATCTTTCTCTTATTCTTCTCGGAGCCCCGAGTGTGCACACATGAAAGACCACAATAAAACCATTTTGTTTCCAAAGTAGGTGCACTCAAAGACAGAGAAGTTGGTACCAACCCAAACAGAGCAGAGCATAACAGAGCAGAGCAGAGCAGAGACAGAGTCGGATACAAAAACCAGTACACCATGACAAAGGTTTTCAGATGTTATATCAAAATAATACAGAGTACCAAAACAGAATCAGACAGTTTACACACTGAAAACAAAAGCCAGAACATCTTTCTAAATAAATGCACAATTTTTCAGATTCTCAATATCGCTCATTTTTCAGATTTCAGAAACCATATGATAGAAATTAGCTCATGTCTACACAATGCATGTCAAAAAGTATTTTTCCTTTTTTACATAGATTTCATGAATAATACAAATAAGTGACCGAGGTTGATATTTGTTTTTCCAAGTTCCCATCACATCACAAAATATGCAAGTTTTCAAAAAGTCAACCTCAGTCTTATTAACTTGTATAAAACCTAGCATAGGAACCCCACTTACCTGGACTTCTTAGCTTTTCGAAAATTTCCTCAACAATATCGAACAAAAATTAATCGTCACTTATAAGATAATCACGTAAATTTCTATAAATTTTCAATCAATCTCGTATTTCGATATTCAAGCTTGAAACTTCTAAAATAATCTATTTTTAATTCCTCAGACCCAAAATTTTCATTATTCCTAAAATACCGACATCAATTTCTAAACTCATCAATATCAAACATAATAACTTCGACTAAAACATTAAATTTCAACTTATTTACAATTGAGATCTTACTATAATTTATAAAACTAAAACAACACAACCATATCGAAATCATTATAATTAGGTAATCATACTTTTGCTTAAATCAAAATATTCTTTTAAAAGGATTTAAAAGAAGATTTTGCACTTTCGATCACTTTAAAAGTTCATCAGTATTTACATAAAAATATTCTATTAAAATATCACTCTCTTACAAAAACCAACTTAACAATATAAATCCACAAGCGCCTAAGTCCAAATAAATAAAAATCACACGCGTCCATTCTCACTTAAAAATCACCGACTAAAATATAAACTCTAAATTCTTCTAAAATATTAATATCAACTAATATAATTTTGTACTATAAAGTGAGACAGAACCCATATAAAATACTAAAAATATTTACTATTGGAAAGGACATAGGCCCATGAAATAATGAAAGAAAACATGTCCTACTGATTTCACTTGTTCAGAAACATTTGGACCAAAAGGGTAAAATTGTAATTTTCAGTTAATACTCAAAATATTTGCTAAACCTATGTAAGTTTACGGGACAAATTAAACACTTGAGCTAGAGAAACAAAGCAGCATCGTTGAGAGTAATGGAGGACTTACCGAGAGATGGAGAGCACAACGGCGGCGAGCTGGCCGGTTGTCTATGGTGATGAGGGTGGTGGCAAGACATTGGTTAGAGAGAGAGAGAGACCAACTAATAGAGAGGGGAAAGTTACGGGATGAGCAGCCAAGCGTGAGAGAGAGATGAAGCTTGCCGTGAGCCTAAGGTGGCGTGCGGCAGACTGGGGGTGACGGAAAGACAGCTGGCGGCGTGGGTTGGCAGGTTGATGGCACACGATGGAGATCAGTAGGTACTCTATTTCTTGGTGTAAAAACAAGGGTGGTAGTTTCTTGCCGATAGCCGAGAACCAGACGGGATACTCGGAGGGGTGGTGGCGCACAGCTGGGGTGATGAACTCAGAGTGGCTGAGGTATCGGCGCGTACTGGGTTTGGTGGAGTTGCGGCACGTGGTTTAGTTTTGGGTGGCGGTTTACTGGGTGCAAACCGAGCCTTTCGGTTTGGTGTTTTACGGAGACAAGATGGCTGGTTGCATGGTGGTGCGGTCTGGACTGGGTGGAGGGAAGTCTGCACCGGCAGTTTCTGTGGGGTCACAATGTGGTGGAGCTCTCGGTGAACTGGTGATTTCAGCGGCTCAAGGTGGCTGAACATGCTCTGTTTTTGGATACCAAAACAGAGGATTTCGAGGCTTGCAAAGGAGGCCACGACTCGTTGGACGGCAGCTTCGTGTGGCTGGGCAGTGGGTACAGTGGTTTGGTCTGGCCAAAGATTCACAGTGGAGAGTGACTGAACTGTGCGGTAGCAACGAGTGGGTACAATGGTGATGAAGGCTGGTTGACGGCAATGCTAGCGCAGTGGAGAAGGGACTATAGTTTGGCCTTCTGTGCGTGCGTGGGTAGAGACTGCCGTAGGAGTTTTGCGACAGCTATAAGCTTGGTAAACTAACATGCAGGTACGTGTGTATATATATATATATATATATATATATATATATATATATATATAAACCCTAGAGAAATGAGGGAGACGTGTGTGGGAGTGAAATCGTGCGTGGTGGCGGATAGTTGGTTTTCATGGTTTAAGAAGAAACAAACGGGTGTGGGCTTGGGTCTTGGGTTTTTCTTGAGTCACGAGTCTCGACTCAATTTCTAAAATTAATCCAACTTGTTCTAGAACTCTCTCAGCTCAATTATCACCTTGGCCCTTTAGAAAAATAACCTAATTATCAAGCCGAATAAAATCATAATCCGCCAAAACAAAGATTTTAGGTTCATAGTCTAATAAAAAAAAAAATACTTAAAAGAAATAACTAAGCTCTTCATACGTATAAGTCCAAAAAAAAATTTTTATAGAACGGCTAATTGCTGAACTCGGGTGTTATATAAACCCTAAAGTTATAAATTATATTTCTCACCACAATCTTAAACACGTATTATTATTCATAAATTATCTTATTACTATTTACAAAATTTTGATCTCTTCTCATTCACAAAAAATCCCCAAAGGCCCCGTTTGGTTTATAAATGGTATATTTCATCTCTATATCTAAACACCATTCAAAATTTTAAATATAAACACTTTTTAATTTTTAATTTTCAAATTTCACATTTAATTATTACAACTTTTCTGAATTTCAAACAAAACACAAAAAATAATTTATTTTTTTTAAAAAATATATTCTAATAATATTTAAATTTATAATATTTTTATTTAATTTTTTCTCTTCATTATCTAAAATTTTATAAAATATTATAACTCAAACTATCTCATTTTATCCTGATTTCTCATAAGACATGTAAAGCCAATTTTATCCCTAATTACTTTTTTGATTTTGTGGGTCTCTGTGGACGAAGTTTATAGAAGATTGCAGAAAGGGATGGCATTCAACTATTTCTTTTTCTGAATCGACCCCATTGATGGTGACTTTGAAGACTGGTATCAGAACCTCTACGAGAACACTAGAAGTTTCATTCTTTTTCTTTTTCTCTCTCTGTTTTTTTCCCCATTATGGAGAAACTAGAACCCTCTTCCGGGACCTATATATAGGGTGCTCACCAAGCTTCATTTCAACGCGAAATTCATCACAGCTCAAAAGTTCTATCTGTATCTGGTTTTCCCTCGTCAAGATTTCCTTCGCTCCTAATTTTCCAGACATGTCGCTCGTTCCCAGCCTCTTTGGTGGTCGTCGAACCAACGTGTTTGATCCATTTTCTCTAGACTTATGGGATCCCTTCGATGGACTCCTCTCCTCCGCCGTTGCCAATGTCCCTCCCTCAGCACGCGAAACCGCTGCGTTGGCCAACTTAAGAATCGACTGGAAGGAAACCCCAGAGGCCCATGTCTTCCATGCGGACCTCCCGGGCCTCAAGAAGGAGGAAGTGAAAGTCGAGGTTGAAGATGGAAGAATTCTGCAGATTAGCGGAGAGAGGAGCAAAGAACAGGAGGAGAAGAACGATAAGTGGCACCGCATCGAGAGAAGCAGTGGCAAGTTCCTCCGCCGGTTCAGGCTGCCGGAAAATGCGAAGATGGATCAGGTCAAGGCTAGCATGGAGAATGGGGTGCTTACTGTGACTGTTCCGAAAGAGGAGGAGAAGAAGCCTGAGGTCAAACCCATTGAAATCTCCGGTTGATGAGCAAGATATATATCCTCCAACCTTTGAAGTTTGAAGCGTCGAATAATTTCAGTATTGTGTGTTTGTGTTTGTCTGTGTGTTTCTTTTAAAGTTTGAAAATATAAGACTGTTGGTTGAATTTAACATAATTTATACCTTAATATTTTGGGAATTGCTCGCAACTTCGTTGCTTCACAAGAACTTCGTGTCTTTGCAAAGAGAAAATAAATAATCTTTAGCTTTTTCTGTGTAGGATGAATATAAATTAGAGTTTAATATTAAAATAATTTCTTGCGTTTTGTTTTTACGCAGGTTTATCTCTTTTCCCCTAATATTATTTTGATTATTTCGATTTTTCTATTACAAATTTACTAGATCAAATTCGTAGATCATGTATTCGTGGCCTGGCCTACTATATATGACACATGACAAATTCTTATTGACACAACACATGGCAATGATGTAATGAAATCACCATTGGCGCTGTGAGGACACGTGACACAAGGCAATGATGTAATTTGCGAGTTTCATTAATAGGTCTAATGGACGTAAAGTCTGAAATGTACCAACGCAAACCTTTTATAAAAAAGTGGCATCCAGTGTCTTACAACTTTTACCTAACATTATTCATCCATATGCATAAAGAATGATATGCAATGAAGAATGAAAAAATTGATTTTTATTCAAATGAAATCAAGCATTGAGAGTGTTAGAGGATCTTACGTGCAGTTTATTAAGTTATTTCACAAGTTTATCCAATCTTTATAAATAATTCAGTAAGTTTCAAGCATCTATTCTTGGTGATGAAGTATATTACGTAGAATAAATTAAAGTAATACTCAATAAATCTATAGTCTAGATATTAAGAGATAACAAAAAGAAAGATTATGTACCTTTTTTGAAATTATCTGAGAATTATTTAAAGGAGGCTATATATAACCTTCCCTGTATATCTCATACGATTAGCCTTAAAAGTTAACCTTTAAGCTATACAATAAAGTGACCGTTTGCCATTTTAATTTTTGCATGTAACGCATGACTATTAAGCTATGTGTTACATATTGTTATGACACAGGAAGGGCTTGCCCATGTGGCTTACCTCCATTTTACATCTTCTATTAGCACACAGTGGGTATGACCCTAGACTTGTATCTCTTTAATGTTTTCAATCTTGTTCATATAAGCAAATAGGCTATACGACCACTAAGCACACTTGCAAAAAAAAGGTGGGAGCACTATACCAAATCTCTCACAGAGAAGACTAGCATAGCAACATTCATAAAGTGTCTTGTCATATTCTAGACTCATTCAATTGTATCAGATCAAGTATTTTCGAGACTTCTTGATTTAAAAAACTCAGAACAATGCTTGACTACCTCGAAATCATTTCAATTTGTTCATAACCTTAGTCTCTACCAATGTGTAACGTCATAGTTCGACGTCGGCAAATGCCATCAAAGATATGATGTCCAATAGTCTTCCCTTTGCCCTCATGTCATTCAACTTTGGTCGAACTGTTTTTCCAGTAATGTCTTTTTAGACCATATCAATTATAGTCATAGACAGCATGCCAACGTAGCAGGCATCACAACCACCATCTTATGACATAGTCAAAGGTAAATAAATGACACTTGTTAAAATATGAGACTCACACAGTGAGAAAGGAGGGAACCATTTACTCACTTACTCATTTGGTCAAATAAACACGTGTAGTATGAAATACATGCTACGATGGATTTTTCTTTCTCAAAGAGCACATGTCTATATTAACATTGTATAGATTCTAGTCTAGCCACTCCTTAAGCGTCTAACCCGAGTTCCTCCATTTGCTTGCCTTCAAGGTGTCAAAGAGGATCTTGCATCTGACTAACTACAGACTACATGGATTGTGAGGTATCCATGCAAGGTCCTCTCAATACAATAGATCTCCACTCGCTACTCAAGTGCTAGAGCAATCGCATGTGTGAGTGAACCGATTTAAACTCGTTGACATAACTTGTGTGTGTATTTAGAAAACAATACGATAAAGACAAAAATTGAATAAAATCATATTTCATTAATATCTCAATATCAACTGAAATACAAATTACATTCACAATCTATGTAGTCCTAGATTCCTAACATGAGCCACAAAATATTTCTTGATATTGGCTTTATTAGGGATCAGCAACCATGCGACTCGTATAAAGGTTTTTCAGGATCACTTCATTTTGCGCTATCATGTCTCTGATGTAATGATATCTGATATCTATGTGTTTAGTTCTTCCATGATACTTTCATACCTTATCATATGCGAGAGCTGCCATGCTATTATAGAATATTGTCACTGGATTTGAAGTATCCGTGCCAATGTCTAAATGCTTGAAGAACCTCCATAACTAAACAACTTCTTGAACTGTTACAGAACAAGCTATGTATTCTGCCTCCATAGTGGACAAGGCTATACAAGTTTGTTTCTTATTGCTCCATATAATGGCACCACTGTTGAGCAGAAAGACATATTCAGTGGCTGATTTGCACTCATCTAGTCACTTCTCCAATCAACATCACTGTAACATCTCAGCTTCAAATCCGAACCTTGATAGCACAACACATAGTCCGTAGTTCCCTTGAGATATCTTAGACTTCTCTTGATTGCTTTTCAGTGAGCCAATCTAGGGTTAGATTGGAATCTACTCACTAAGCCAACTGCATAGCATATGTCTGGCCGAGTACACATCATTGCGTACATTAGGCTACCCACAACATTAGCATAAGGGACACGAGTCATCTTTTTCATTTCTCTTTGAGTCTTAGGACACATCTCTTTGGATAAGCTTTTGTCTCTAGCAATAGGGGTTTCAATGGGTTTACATTCACTCATTTGCAAGCGTTTGAGAACATTCTTAATGTAAGTATGTTGGGACAAACACAAAATTTTTTTTGATCGATCTCTGTAGATCTTAACTTCCAAAATGTATTCTGCCTCACCCATATCTTTTATCTCAAAATTAAAGGATAACCACTCTTTTGTGGCGACTATCAACCATTTGTCATTTCCAGCCAGTAGTATGTCGTTAACATATAATGACAACATAATGAAGCTCTTCTTGGACCTTTTGACATAGATACAATGATCATTCGTGATCATTGTAAACCCATTTGAGATAATTGTTTGACGAAATCTGAGATACCATTGTTTAGATGATTGCTTTAGGCCATATATAGATTGTTTGAACTTGCACTCCTTGCGCTTTTGACCTTTGACCACAAAGATTGTGGGTTGATCCATATAGATCTCCTCATTTAGTTCTCCATTAAGAAATGTTGTCTTAACGTCCATCTAATAGAGTTCCAAATCCATGTACATTACTATAGCTAGAATCAGGTGAATTAAGGCAAATCTCACCACTGGTAAAAAAAATTTCTCATAGTCTATACCCTCCTTTTGGGTATATCCTGTTGCGCTTCACATTCAAAACATATTTGTTCCCAATAGCCTTGTGCCCAGACGATAGATCTGCAAGATCCCAAACTTGGTTAGTCCTCATAGACTCTACCTCATCATTTAGTATTTTCATCCACTCATCTTTAGTAGAAGATGAGAGAGCCTCATGAATTGTCCTAGGCTCATCATCATCTTGCGAAGCTACCATGAAAACTTTCCCTTCAACCTCAAAACGAAGACGGGGAACACTTTCGAGTATGCTTCTACGTGACTGAGATTGTTGTTGTTGGTTTACAAGTGGTGTGCTCCCACTCGGAGACAAATCACTCACATAATTTGTAGGAGCTTGAGGAATTTCTTCCTCATTCTCAACTAAACCTCTTGGAGCGTCTTCCTCTTGACCCATAATCTCATGGAGTTCCAAACTTCCTTCAACCTCACCCCTAGTTGGAAACTCATTATCTATGAAATCCACATCTCGTGATTCAATCTCAGTAATAGTTCCATCAGATTGTTCGCCTATTAGCACATTCCTGTTTGAGTTTTCTGAGTACCTTATAAAGATAAACTTCTTTCTTCTAGGGCCTAACTTTCATATTTATGAGAAACATCGTGAACAAAACTCGTTGAATCCCATAGCCGCAAGTTATTCAAATTGGATTTCTCGCCGATCCATACTTTATATGGGGTGGAAGATATTGATTTGGAAGACACTCGGTTAAGAATGTAGGCAACAGTCAAAAGTGTATCTCCCAAAATGAAATTGGTAGGTTTGCTTGCACCATCATTGACCTAACCATCTCAAGCAGTATTCGATTTCTCCTTTCTGCCATTCCATTTTACTGTGGCGTACTTGGTATCGTCAACTGTCTTTTTATTCATTTTTCGTCACAGAACTTTTTAAATTGCTTCGAGAGATATTCACATCTGCGGTCAGTCCTTAGAGTTTTAAGCTATTGTCTGACTGATTCTCAACCATTCTAAGATATCGTCTGAAGCACTCTAATGCTTCAGACTTATGGGACATTAAGTAAACATGACCATAAAGTGAAAAATCATCTATAAATATGATGAAGTAGATACCTTCTTGTCTTACCCTTACACTTATTGGATCACAGATGTCTAAGTGGACTAATTGTAATGAAAAAGATGCCCTAGTGATTTTTCCAAACGGTTTTCTCTTAACTTTTTCCATAAGATAATGTTTACATATGAGCAATATGAGCTTATCGAGATTGCCTATTAGAGCTTTTTAGCTAACCTAGTCATTCTTTCTTACCCTATATGGCCAAGCCTAGCATGCCATTTATATGAATCCAAATTATCAGATGTAGAAAGAAAAGCAATAGACTCATTCATACTTGAATAATCCAAATCCACTGTCATAAAATTGTCTGATAGAAAGCACAACCAAAAAAATATTTCTCAAATATAAGGAAACACTATTGTTTTTAAATACAATTTGAAAACTAAATCTTAATAAAGTAACTACAGAAAGTAAGTTTCGTTAGATTTTGAGAGCGTATAGCACATTGTGGAGAAATAGAGTGCGGCCACCTCGCAAGTCCAGCTTGTAGGTACCATGTCCCAACACCTCTACACTAACTCCATTCCCCACCTTGATATCACGACTCCTAGATGGAACCATCAATACTCTACAAAACCAATTCGATCTCGCACTGTGTGCTTGGTCATTCCTGAATCAACAGTCCAGATAAGATAGGAATGAGTAAGCATCACATGGCTAGTTGCAAAAATAATGCAAGAATAGTCAAAGTGTACATTCTTCGACTCAGTGCAGTCACGAGGAAAGTGACATTTCTTTCTGCAGTTAAAACACTCTATCTTTGACTTATTCTTCCCGTGCTTGCCTCTCTTATTGTGCTGAGAAGTTCCTGATAATTTATGCACTTGTCCAACAGCTACCCCTATCTTGGACTTCTTGCACTTAGGCTTAGATGCCTTGCTTGAACCAGACTTAGCCATATAGGCGAATGTTTAGGTTTAGTAGCCTCTAGGCGCTCAACCTCATGCTCCAAGTGAAGTGAGATATCATCAAAGTTCTTGATGTTCTCATTATGCATCAGATTTTGGCTCATTATCTCCCAAGAATTTGGTAGTTAGTGTATCACTGCCTGGACTTGTTCCTCATCAGTCAGGTTGTTTCTTACCGTCTTGAGTTCGCAGATCATGGTCGACATTGCCCAAAGATGCTGCTTCATCGTGTGGTCAGAGCGCATCTTAGAAGAGTCAAACATCATAGTCGATCTGCGCAACCTCGTGGCTGAAGCTCTCTCAAACTTCATCTTCAGTGCTTGCCACATATTGGGCAGTATCATAGGTTTCGAACTCATATATGAGATCATTGTGCATACTACTTAACATGATAATACATGCACAACGGTTCTTCTTAGCCAATTCAATATAGGCGTCATGTTCTCTCTGGTGTTGGTCTGAGTCCCCTTGCTCGGGTTTATTAAGGGAGTGAGTTAAGGCCTCCAAGACCTCCTGCTCATCTAAGACATATTGAATCTTGCGGTACCAAATGTTATAATTCACCCCATCCAAATTTTCCCCTTATTTAAATCGACAATTATATTCTTGGATGTCATTTCACTATAAAATGCGCAAAAAAGGATATTACACATGCACACCTAAGAAATCTGCCGCGTCCATCCATACTAGAAGAAAAATAATACAAACACGTCACAAGATAGAAAATTCGCTAGGCTTCTTGATCATCTATTGCGCCACAATGTCTAATAATTAATTTCTAGCCCAATTTTTGCAAATTTTAAAAAATATATGGGAGATCAAATACTCTTGAATCTGAACTATACTCCCACTATCTTAAGTAGTCATTTAGCCATAGTCACATGTAAAGACAGAATCTATTAAAACCGTAGTAACCTTTTGGGTCAGTCTACAAGGACAACTACTCAGACATCAGTAACCTGTTGGGCTAGTCTACAAGGACAGCTACATAGACTACAACAACCTTTTGGGGCAGTCTACAAAGATGCTTCTTTTAAGACCATTACAATCTATTTTTCTTTTTCGATCAGTGCATTTACAGTCTTACTGTGCCACCGTAGTGTTTTAGCTATACAGTGCATTTATAGTTTTTATTAGGGCCACCGTAGTCTTTTGGCTATACAGTGTATTTACAGTTCTTACTGAGGTCACTGCAATTCTTTCAACCTATCATTCATACTGACAATACTAGCTAAGACTACTTAACATGAATTTTTATTTTATCATTTTAAAAAAAAATGAAGGCTAATGTCTAAACATTCAAGCTTGACATGCATAGTTGATAAAATAATCATAGATCCACATGTTCATGTAATCACATTTAATCTAAAATATTAAATAGAAGATCACATGTAAAATAACATTATGGAATAATAAAAAAATAACATGCATCTATGCATATATCCATATGTTCAATTCACACATACATGTAATCACATTTAATCTAAAATATTAAATAACAAATCACATGTAATATAACATTATGGAATAAAAAAAAAAACAGTATGTATCTAAGCATATAAATCATGCAAAATTATTATTATTATTTATAAAACAAATGTATAATAAATACATTTATAATCGCCATTTAAACCAAAAGAAACTCGCAGCCCAGTGGTGCGCTCAGTTCCTTGGTTTTATTAGGTGGTCCTAGGAGGCGTGCCATTTTGATGTCTTATTTTGTGTTAAAAAATGTGGGCTTCTTTAGTGCTGGGCCACGAAAACAGCCTAACCCACCTTTTTTTTTTTAAAAAAATAGAATGGGCTGAAAGGCCCAAGCCCGAGTGAGTTTTAAAAAAATAGAATGGGCCGAATGGCCCAAGCCCAGATGACTCTGAGTCATCTTCTACTGTCAACTAGGGCACTGTTCACCTGAACAATACCTCTTCGCAACAAGATAGCTGTCGCCGCCATAAGCAGTCGCAACCTCAGCCGCAGTCGTAGCTGCATCCTTACCCTCAGTCGCCGAGACATGGCTTTGTCCAGAAACTAGATGGCGCCACACCACCTCTTCGGGGTGTGTAGCACCACTGAGGTGCGCGCAACACCTTTGTGGTGCATGTAGCACTACTGGGGTGCGTGCAATAGCACCATGGTGCACACTGCACCTGGGTGCATGCAGAAGCAGTTTAGTCTTAAAAAAAAATAAAACAATACAAATGGCACCATCACATATCCAAAAAAACATATGCGAAAAAAATAATTCTTGGTAAACTAGGAACAACTGAAAACATGCTCTGATACCAATGTTAGAGAACTGTGTGGAATACCTCAAGCATAGCTTATTGAGTTGCTCCACAAGTTTATCCTGCCTGAACAAATAATCCAGCAAGCATCAAGCGTCTCCTCTTGTAGTGAAGTATACTACATAGAATGAACTAGAGTAATACTCAACAAATTCACATTATAGATACTTTCACAAGAGAGAACAAAAAGAGAGAGATTCTTTAATTTTTTTAGAATAATCTGAGAACCATTTGAGAGGGCTATATATAGCCCTCCCTGTACATCTCATACGGTTGGCCTTAAAAGCCAACATTTAAGCCATACAATAAAGTGGCTGTTTGCCACTTTAATTCTTAAGCATGTAACGCATTCAGACATGTGTTACATGTCGTTATGGCACAAGAGGGGTTTGCTCATGTGAGCACCCCTCCACATTAGAGAGAGTATTAATAATTAATATTAAATTTATCTTTAGCTAATGAATAGGGAATACCTAGCCAGAAGTTCTCTCAAGATAGTCTCTTTCTAATTTCTTTTTATGGCTATATATATTATTTTATAGACAACTCATGTTAATAAAATTGAAAGGTATAAAGGGAAACTAATCAAACATTTTAAAGAAAACATTATAAGGCAAATCAACATTAAAGCAAATTGGAAAATCTAATCTAATATCGCATAATTTCTTGACTCGAAGTTGAGAAAAAAAATCATGAGGCGGTGATTCAAGATGGGGATGGCGCTTCCAATGGTAAGGGCGGTGTGATGAGTTGGTGCACAAAAAAGGCAAACATTTTAAAGCAAACATTATAAGGCAAATCAACATTAAAGCAAGAAAATCTAATCTAATACCGTATAATTTCTTGACTCGAAGTTGAGAAAAAAACAGCATGAGGTGGTTATTCAAGATGGGGATGGCGTTTCCAATGGTAAGGGTGGTGTGATAAGTTGGTGCACAAAAAAGTCAAGTTTTAAACTCCATTGGCTTGAAGAAAATGAATGAAGAAAATGAGATGGTCAAATGGAAGAAAAAAGAGTAGTGATAGCTAGAGGGGAGGTAAACTTTGTAAGAAGTGGGGGAGAGCGTGTTGGAAGGTGGATGCAAATGGCTGATTTGATTGGTGAGGCTTGGTAAGAGAGAAAAGGGGGAGTTCTCTTTAGGTTATACTAAAAACTAATAAGTAGCTCCCCATTCATTGTTTCTACTTTTCCTCTCTTCTCACGCCAATGCTTCTTTTCCTCTTTCTTTTCATTTTTCTTTACATCTTTTTCTTTTTTATTCTTCTTCTTCTTCTACATTTTCCCCCTTTTCTACTCTCATCCTATTCGTCCATGTTGCTTCTATTTCTTCTTCTTTTGCTGCTCATTTTCTTCTCTCCTTTTTTTTGTTCACTTTCTTCCTCCTCCTCCACTTTCTTTTCCTTTATCTGTCTCAACTTGTTTTCAAGTTTCACATATGTTTTGAGTGATACATTATGATGATTTGTCTTGAAATCTTTTAGATTTGCTGATTTTATGTTTGTTATTTTATTTTTTGTGATATTTTGATGGATTTTGGTTTTTTCTTGTTTGAGTTGTACATAACTAGGTGTTCATCGGAGTCTATTACTTTTGTAGAAGATTTTAATATATTAATATTTTGTTGACAGGTGATGCGACAGGCAAGAACCAGGGGGGAACCATTGGCAAACCAACATGGCAACATAATAAATTTTATTGGCAATGTGATTATGGAAAGATTGCAACTTCGCAATACTAGATTTCATTTTGTCAAGAAGTTTCCATTGGAGAAATTTTCCTTAATTTTCTTTCTAATCTACCTTATAATAACGTCTAGTATGGAATCCAATGTTTTATTTACAATAAAATTACGGTGGTTTGGTTGCTTATTTTTGTGAATTATTTTTTATAGAAGACATAGATCTTTTACTAGATTTTTCGTTCTTCCGCTACACCAGTTTTGGCATCAGAGCAAGGTTGCGCTTGGCTTAATGGCAATAAAAGAAAATAACCAATCCAAGGATAAGGGTCACGAGGTACAGGCCCTTTCGGAAACTGTTCATGTGCAGAACCATCAAAACTAGCAACGTTTTGAAGGGATAGAGCGCTTGCTACAGGATATTCAAAGGTCTATCACTAACATTTGCATGGAAGTAACAGGGACCAAAATGGTGGAAGGAGAGACCGATATCACCCAGGTGGGGGTAGAGGGTTCATGCCACTAGGGCAGGACCATGCATGTGATAACTCCTCTAGCGATGAAGAACTTGAGGATTTGGTGGGTGAAGGAAACCAATGGGCTCGCGACGGCAATACCAACTTCAAGATAAAGATTGATTTACTGTGTTTTAATGGGCATCTCCATGTTGAAAGCTTCCTTGATTGGCTCCTTGAAGTGGAAAACTTCTTTGACTACATGCAGATACTGGAAGCTCAACAAGTAAATTATGTGGCCTATAAGTTGTGTGTGGAGCATCGGCCTAGTGGGAACAAATGCAAAACAATCGGAGGTGCCAAGGTAAGCAAACAGTTCATGTTTGGCCTAAGATGAAAAGGCTAATGAGAGCACAATTCCTTCCTCTCGATTACAAACAGATTTTTTATCAGTAATATCAGAACTGTCGGCAAGGATCTAGGATAGTCAACGAGTACACCGAGGAATTTATTGCCTAAATTCTCGAAAACTGAAGGACAACAAGTGGCGAGGTACATTGGAGGGCGGTGTGTTGCCATGAATATTGAATTGCAACTAACCCACCCCTCCCCCAGAGCACCAAGCTCACATCGTCAAATAGAGGAACTAAGCCCTCTACTCAACCGATCCTAACACAATTTCCTTCATCTAGCTGGAACTAAAGAATCCCTAATAACAACCAGGTCCCAAAACCCATGACCGTCCTTGTTGGGAGTAAAGGGAGTACTACTCGGGAAGTGCTTCCACTACAACCAACTTGGACATCATTCCAACGAGTGCCCCACATGGAAATATGTCAACATGGTGGAAGATGATGATTCCACTAGGAAGGATGATGTTGAAATAGAGGAGGCGGGCGAACTCGTTCAAGGGGATGAATGTGACTTTGTGAATTGTGTTATCCAACAATTACTCTTAGCGCCGAAGCATGAAGATTATACCTAGAGGCACACCATCTTCAAACCCCATGCACCATTAATCATAAGGGATGCAACTTGATCATTGATAGTGGGAGTTGCAAGAATATAGTATCAAGAGCACTGGTTTCTACTCTGCAACTAAAAATAGAATAGCATCCTCGACCATATGAAATTAGGTAGATTAAGAAGGGAGCTAGAGCAAAGGTGTCTGCCATCTGCCATGTTTCATCTTCAATTGGTAAATTCTACAAAGATGAGGTAGATTGCGATGTTGTGGAAATGGATGCTTGCCACATGCTACTTGGGAGGCCGTGGCAGTACAACGTTGACGCCACATACAAGATGCGTGACAACACATACACAATTTGGTGGCATGACGGAAGATAGTTTTGCTGCCTGCAGGGGAACGGAACCAAGGCCTTGCAATGTTTGTGAAAAAAACTACCTTTTCACCGTGCCTAAAGACTAGTTCCTAAGTGATGCGAAGGAGTGCGGAGAAATATTGATGCTGGTTGTGAAGGGAATAAAAGCGGAGGAAATCCCTGAGGTACCTTTACCCATACAACAACTACTTACTAAATTGTTAGATCTTGTTTTGCAGGAGTTACCAGTTGGACTACCATCCGTGTGTGACATTCGTCACCACATTGATTTGGTGTCGGCGCGTGAGCCTCCCCAATCTACCACATTACTGAATGAGTCCCAACGAGCACAGGATCTTACAAGATCAAGTTGAAGACCTCATCCGCAAGGGACTAATACGAGAAAGTATGAGCCCTAGAGTTGTTCTAACTTTGTTCACTCATAGAAAAGATGGTAGTTGGAGGAGGTGCGTGGATAGTCGCGCCATCCATAAAATCATGGTGAAGTATAGGTTTCCTATTCTGAGGCTTAACGACATGTTAGACATGCTTGTAGGTTCAAGAGTTTTTTCGAAGCTCGACTTGAGGAGTGGCTACCAACAATTCAGGATTCGGCTTGACGATGAGTGGAAGACGAAATTTAAAACAAAAGAGGGACTCTATGAGTGGCTGGTGATGCCATTCGGCTTGTCTAAAGCGGCCAACACCTTCATGAGAGTTATGCACCAAGTTCTCAAGCCTTTCATCAGCAAATTCGTTGTTATTTATTTTGACGACATTCTCCTATACAATCAAAATGAGCAACAACATATGAAGCATTTGAGGGAGGTGCTTTTGGTTTTTAAACCCAATAAATTGTGCCTTCATTTTGAAAAAAAAAGTAATTTCCTTACTACCAGGTTATTTTTTATTGGCTTCATCATTGGTGTTGAAGGGATTCATGGGGATGAAGAGAAGGTCTAAACCATCTGAGACTGGCGCCAGCCCTCTACCATGACTCAAGTCCATAGTTTCCATAGACTAGCGACTTTCTACCGGTGCTTTAAAAGGAATTCAGCACCTTCGCAGTGCCTATAAGAAGAAGGGGATGTTTTCAGTGGGAGTGAGGACCAAGATGTGAGCTTCGTTGTCGTCAAAGAAATATTATCCTCAACACCTATCTTAGCACTGCCCAATTTCGAGAAGCTATTTGAGGTGGAGTGTGATGCCTTGGCTATCGGTATTGGACCTGTCCTCTTACAGGAGAGGCAGCCTGAAGAATTCTTTAGTGAAAAATTGTACAAGGCTAGGTGCAAATGGACTACTTATGAGTTGGAATTTTACGCCGTCATTAGATCATTGAAGCATTGGGAACACTACCTAATCAGTGGGAATTCGTGTTATACAGTGACCATCGTGCCCTAAAATTTATAAACTCTCAAAACCATTTGAACCAAATGCATGCAAGGTGGATTACATTCATACAAAAGTTCACTATGATCCACAAGCACAAGTTTGGGTAGGAAAATATAGTTGTTGACGCTCTCAATCGATGAGGAGAGCATTTGATCACTCTATAGGCCGAAATCACTGGTTATCCAAGATGATTATTTGTTTTGGGGCAACCAACTATGCATCCCATGGACGTCACTACGTGAACACTTGGTAAGTGAACAACATGAGGGTGGATTGGGGGGGGGGGGGTCATATGGGGAGAAACAAGACCATAGCAGTAGTGGTTGAGCGCTATTATAGGCCCCAGTTGAGGTGGGACGTGGGTAAATTTGTAGTTGTCGATCGATTCTAAAAAATGACCCATTTTATTCCTTGCCGAAAGAAAGCAGATGCTTCCAACATTGCCCACCTTTTCTTTAAGGAGGTTGTGCGACTTCATGGAGTTCCCAAAACAATCAACTCCGATCAAGAAGTCAAGTTCCTTAACCATTTTTGGATCATCGTATGGAAGAAGTTTGATACAAACCTCAAGTATAGTAGCACTTCCCATCTGCAAATGGATGGTTAAACGGAAGTAACCAATCATACATTGGGCAACATGATCAGGTACATTTTAGGAGATAAACAAAAGTAGAGGTTTGTATGCCTTCCTCAAGTGGAATTCGCTTTTAATAACGTGGTTAACCGGTTGATTGGGAAGACTCCATTTGAAATTGTTTACACCCAACCCCCGAAGCATACATTGGATTTAGTCCCACTTCCGAAGCTCCCTCGATGAAGTGTGGTAGTAGAGAACACGACAGAATGAGTTCAACAGGTTCATTCGGATGTGCCTTAATTTGCAGAAAGCCAACTCACAGAACAAGGAAGCAACTGACGAGCACAGACGTGTGAAGGTCTTTCAAGAAGGAGACTTGGTGATCGTTCATCTTCGCAAACAATGTTTTCCAGTAGGGACTTACAACAAGTTGAAGAATAAAAAGTATGGACCATTTAAGATTGTTAAGAAAATCAATGATAATGCATATGTAATTGAGCTCCCTAAAGATATGTCGATTTCCTCCACCTTCAATGTAGCTGATATCTTCGAGTACCATCCATCGAACAAACCACTCTACACCAATCATAACTCGAGGGCGAGCTTTGCTCCAAGTGAGGGGGAATATGATGTAGCATGCAAGAAACCAGAAGGGAACCATGAGCAAACGAACCTGGCAGCATAATAATTTTTATTGGTAATGTGATTTCGGAAAGATTACAACTTCTCAATATTGGTCAATTTATCATCCTGTAGATTTCATTTTGTCAACAAAGTTTCCATTTGAGAAAGTTTCCTTAATTTTCTTTCTAATCTACCTTATATAATAACATTCAATATTGTAATGTGGAATCCAATTTTTTCTCTTCAATAAAAGTAGGGTGGCATGGCTGCTCATTTTTGTGAATTATTGTTGATAGAAGACATAGATCTTCTACTTGAATTTTCGTTGTTCTTCCCATATGCAAACAAGTGTTAAAATAAACACCATGTTAATAAGCAATCTTGCAACTAGACTTGTTTAAAAATCAAAACAAAGGAGCTAGTATTCTTGTTCTTATGGTGGGGTGGAACCAGATAACTCAATACGGTAGAGTACACTTATAATAACAATTATTGGAGTAAAATTAGTTTTTATAAAATTTTCCTCATGTAAAAAATTTGAAATTTTAGGACTTGAACTCCCCCAAGCCAATCCCTAGTTTTGCCTTGCTTATGGTAAAGAAAATGGGTTTTTTAGGTGATCATCTCAAAATGACTTGTAGAAACATCCCTAATATTGTGGTGTCTAGCTACTATACACAAATAAAAAAAAAGGAAGGGAACCGTGTTTAAGGGATGTGTGCGTGCATAAGGCCCAAAAAATTGAATGCATGACATTCTCTCTTATTGTTGTGAGAAAGAAGTCGGATAAGGTGAGGCGAGAAAGGGAACTAGGGTCAAAACAGGCAGGTGCTTAGGGCAGCCTCTTTCATTTCCAAGCGTTGGGTTCATTCATAATGAAACAAGTTTAGTTAGGAGTCGCCTTCATTGGCCAACCCCTCAATAGTAGCCAAAGTATAGGCCTGCATGAGATCAAAGTAACTTGCTGTTTGTTCGCTCTTTGTTCAATAAATGGCATCGATATTCACTTCTTTATAAAAATCTTCTATCCAAGCTCAACCATTATAATTTATATTAAATAATGTATAGCAATCTGAACATTAATCGATCTTTATGCTTCCCAACATCTATCCATTCAAAATCGGCTATCAATACCTATCCATTAAATGCTAGTGGGAGGCCTGGTTTGAGATGCATATCTTGAAAGAGGTCCACCACCTCGTCCAACATCCCTTCCTTTTCAATAGTAAATTCTAGAGCCAAAACATAAAGCTTAAGAAGCAATTAATCTTGATCCAATTCCCGATGCAGGGGCGAATACTTGTTGAAGCCCCCAAACAGGAACCTATCAAATGAGAATCCATAGTAGTGCTGCTTAAGGGTGTCAAATCGTGTTAACGGATCATGTTCCAAGACATGTACATTATCCTTAATAGGTCAACCCGAACACAATCCAGTAAGGATTTTGTGTCAAAATCTCAAACCCTAATATGACCCATTAAGATAACGGGTTGACACGACCCGACCCGTTTTGACCTGTTACTGAATACGAAATAGATTGACACAATACGACATGACACAACCTAACCTGACCCGTTTGACCTGATTGATTTTATATAAATATTAAAATATAAACAATATCTATAAAAAATAAAAAACTAACTACAAGTCCAAAATTACAATCTAAACAATAAAAATACCAACATTAAAATCTAATAGTACCAAATATGATAAACACACATTGTAATAATATCAAAGTTACAATCCCAAATATGATAACCATACATTATAAAATATTAATGTTATAAGGGTTACTGGTTTAAGGGGTGGCATGAGACTTGGTCACTTGAGTAGTTAAAAAGTTGAAATTTGAGAAAACTGATGGACTCGAGGGCCGTAGGGTTACTGGGTTAGGGTTTTATGAGTTTTTTAAATTTTAGGTCTAAGGATATAAATGTAAATTCAACTTTCTTAACGAGTCATAACAGGTTATAATGGGTTGACCCGTTAGTGACTCGTTAAGCAATCATGTCTTAGCAGGTCAACCATTTTGATCCGAACTTGATAAGTTCAAATCCAAACATGCTTTTATCATGTCGTGTTCATGTTGGGTTAACTGGTCATTTCACTTATTTCTACCCCGAATATTCTCTGCTTGCTATAAATATCTTTTGGACGACATCCACACCGGTCATAAGTCAGGAGTAAACAACAAACATATTTAAAGTGTCGAAAAAAAGGAAACGATCATAAAATAAACATAATGAGTAATAGATTTATTCATGTTTAGAAGGGAAATGTTACAAAATATGCAAATGTCTCTTAGATACAATATTCACCCTACATTTCACGGCACTGTTTTAGAAGCTAACCTACCTCACAGTTTTGGATTGGCTATTTCATTGTGGTTATCCTTCATTGACCCCTCTGAAGAATCTAGCTCCACAAGATTTCAGGTGTTTAGGATCTCAAAGGTGAGAGTTTGTCCCATGTCCACATCCCTTTTATAAGGTGAGACTGTCATACGTCATTCTGACTCCAGGTATGCTTGGATAGGAGTCCTTTAGCCTCATCCGTCGTACTGCAGGATGACAGAAAAACGGTCAGGGCATGATACGTACTTTCTTACGGTCTGCCAACTCCTCAATCATTCCTTGAATGAGGGAATTCCACGTAGATTCAGGCCATACCTTTGGGTTTAGATGATATAACTTCTCGAGTCGTAATCTAATTCAACAGATCTACTCCCGATGTGACCCTTTAGGTGAAGTATGGGATTTTGCATATGACACTGCCACTCTTTTCCGTATAGTTTTGAAAGCTCCCATATTTGCTCCAGTCTACCTTTGACCGTTGCTAGCCTTGGGCAAGTACCTCTTGTCTTATTAGGGACACTGGCCTCTTCACCTCCTTGTTCTCACCACGATGATGGACTACTTTCCTAGCTCACCTACCATGAGGCAAGATGCTCATCTTCACCTCATGTTGTGATGTATTTGCCAGGCCTTCTACAATGTGCTTGCTTGTCTACATGTTGGACTAGTTACACTCTATAGCACCCGCAACTATTTTTTTCACTAAACCAATAGAGTGTTTCTCATCTTTCTTTCCATTCGATCAACCTCCATTGGTGGTCTGTCCCCTTGCGTTGGTAGGGCCCTCACACATCTACTTACACACTTGCTTGATTAAAAAGAATGACACTATCTCTAACCTCACTTGATTCATAAATTTGCCAATTTATTAAAGGATAACGATTTCATTCCAATTAGATTAGAAGAAACTTTTTGTAATCCATCTACAAATATGACAAGTGTACATTAAACATGCAAAATATATATATTTTTTTAAAAATTTAAATAGATGCATGCCAACTTTTTTTAAATGGATGAGACGAAAATCTTTGCATTCATTTAAAGAGTTATTATATTCTCAAGGTTTTTTAAAAAGATTATACGCTGAAGTTGGTGTAAACACATCATTCATATTATTTAAATAGTAAAATTTATTTTATAAGATTCAAACTTTAACATTATCAAACTATGTCATGTAAATATTACTAAGGACCTATTTGGGGTTGCGATAAGAGTTTTAAAAAGTTCATAAATAGTCTTAAAAGCTATTTAATAGAAAAATTAAGTTATTTAGGTGTTATATATTAAAAAACTTTTAATGTCATATAAGCCAAAAAGTACGTTTGAGGAAAAATATAATTTTGATGTTTTTTCTCAAATGTGTTTTTCCGGATAATGAGAAACATAATTCGAGTTTTGAAAAGATTGTCAATGGATAAAAATATCCATAAAACTTTAAGATAATTACAACTTTTAAACTTTTAAGTATATGGTAATAATCTTTAAAAATTCAAATAATCGTCATGCTTACCTTAAAAAGTATTTTTTTAATTTATTTCCAAACAAACGTAACATGTTTAAAAGTATTTTAAACATATGGTTACTAAATAATAAATAACTGTTTAATAGTATAACTTATTACTTAAGATATAAGGGATAAACTATATTTCCCACCGTAATTCTAAATATGTACTAAATTTACGCAGATATGCTTGATAATAGAATTTTTCTTTACTCATCCAACCAAGTTAGGTTGCAATTGCTCGATGATTAACCCCAAATCAAAGCTCCAGAAATCGCCCGCATCAAGAGAAGGAAAACTAAAAGTTTGGATACGTTTGAGATTGGGTTAGGAATCTTAAAAAATAATTAAATAATCTTAAAAGTTTTTGAACGAAAAAAATAAATTATTTAGGTGATACATGTTAAAGTACTTTTTATTTTAAATAAACTAAAATGTACGTTTGAAAAATAATTTTAATTTTTTTTTAAACTTGTTTTTTCTAATAATCTAGAATGTAGTTTAAATTTTAAAAGATTGTCAATTAGTGAAAATATCTATACAATTTTCAGATAATTATAACTTTTAAATTTTTAAGAATATGATTATAATATTTAAAAAATAAATGATTATCCTTTCTACCTCAAAAAGTAAATTTTTAATCTTTTTTCAAACAAATGTAACATTTTTAAAAATATTTTAAATACATGATTACCAATTATTAAATATCTTTTTAATAATAAAACTTATTAAAAGTATAAGATAAAAGCTATATTTCCTACTGAATCCCAAACATTAACTTTGTCTCTCTCTTTGAGATGACCAAATCACCCAAACCTTAACATCGGCAAGCTCTCCAGTGATCCAGTCTCCACAGCCTTTCCGGCTAGCACTTCCAGCCACACATGGCACAACTGTAGCCACGTCTTTTCCCGATCCAACGTGCGCTGTGCCGCCACCCACCCAGCGGTCTTGTACACCACTGCTCTAGTCTAGCCATCGTCCACGGTAAACATAGCAATCTCTCTCTCTCTCTCTCCATATGCAATTTTCTTCTTTTTCAGACACCAGTGGCCATACCCTCCCTCTGCCCGTCTGCGGTCTGTTGCTCTCCAAGATTCCACCACGTCTCGGCTTCTCTCAGTTGCTGATATAAATTTGGAGCAAGGTTGAATACTTTTATTTCATGAATTTTTTATGGAGTTTTACGATCACTGAACTGACATGTGGTTTAATTTTTGGATTACCGGTTGTAATGGGATTTATTTTACACTACTCTTTTGTTTATTTGATGATAATCAGGAAATATGAGAATTTTATCAAATCATGCTCCTAAGATATTACATATTTTAAGTATTCTTAAGTGAAAGATGACAGTGAAAAATAAGGGAAAAATTATTGTTGCAAATGAGAGTTAGTTATGCTTAATATCTTTGGATTACTTAGATCTTTCTGTTAATTTCAGAAAAGATTACCATGATGGAGAACAGTTCAATGTAAATCCTCTTCGGTACCTTCTTCTAGGAATTTCATTATGTAATAGCTATGTGTTGTAGCCAAATGTCCTATTCTCTGCTTTGGGTGATGAACTTCCATCCCACATCTGGAGGAACTCAGGTGTGCATTGTAATTCTCACGGGTTGATTTGTTTTTCAATATGAATATATGTTCTATCAGGTTTCCTTTAAAGCCAGATAATTCAAAAGATTTGATAGAACATTCATGGGTTCGGTTGTGCAAATGCAGCCCTTCATAGTTCATTTGTCTTAGATATCTGGTTAATTGAATATCTAATTGGGGCTAATCTGATTGTGACAAGTAAACACGATGTAAACAAGCATGTAGCCTCACAAGTCATAAATGTTTGGTTCTGCTTCAAACTCATAAAAAGTAATGCTGTGTTCTTATTAAATTTGAAAAATTAGAATTTTATGTTTGCCTAAGATTAGAATTTTTAGTTGATAGATGATGAATTCGATGATGAATTATGCTGTAATTTATCAATCAAGTATGAACTTTATATAAATATATATATGTAAATGTATAAACGCTTCATAAATCGTCTATGTAGCTGCCAACAATAAGATTCTGCATAGTAGTAGTTTGAGCGTAGGAATTTGATTACAGATAATCTAGCGGTCTAAATTTTAGAATGTTCATTTCTATTTCCTGTTCTTCCTTTCATGTTTCATCTGTCAAATCCATGTGATTTTAAATTTGTTTCTTACTATGGGCTTTATCTTGAATAGAGTTTTAATTTCCTGTTAGTATGAGTTCCAGAATTTCTGAGAAAGGGTGGTTAAGCTCTCATTTAAGAAATACATAGGTTAGCCCATTTCCAAAAACTGAGGATTTTAATGATGAGTTATCTGTTTTGGTGTACGCTATATGTTTATACGTACGGTCCTCTTATTCTTTCGATGGAGAAGGGTTTGGAATTATTAATCTGAAAGGTCAAACTGACCAGAATCCTTTATTCAAACTCATATTGTAAATCTGTATTTTTATTTGTGTTTTTTTAAATTAACCACCAGTTATATTGGCCTAATTTTGTATAACTTTTGAAGTTCTGATGGGTAGCTTGGTTAGCTTCGTGCAGTTTCTGACATCTTGAGATTCAGAAGCCTGAGTGAATAAAGGAAAAGGCTAAGCCCATCAAGCATCTGAGGTACAATTTTTCTTTCTGTTTTTTTCCTTCCTTTACGTGTTTTGTTAGCCTTTATACGCTAAGATGAATCCTATATGTCTCCCCACCCCCCAGGGCCTTCCCGGTGGCGAAGTAAGGTATCATTCTGTTTGTTTTTTGTTTGCTTTTACTTTTATATACGAATCCATTGACTTGATTTGATTGTTTGTTCTGTTTATTCTACCTTGTTGCAGTGGTTGTCTTTGAAAATATTTATTACTATCCACAACCCTTCCTGTTGTACCTCTGTTGTTGCCGCATATGAGTGTAATGATACACAATTCAAAAGCTTTATCATTGTTTGTGGTTAGGAGCAAATCAGTGAATTAGTTGATGTGGTATTTCTCCTCCAAGCATTTGAACTTGATTTGTGAACATGGAGCTGTCAAGTTCTTTAATGGTCTACCAATAATCTGGTTTGATCATTTAATCTGCTTTCTTTAGCTTGATCCAGTTGGTTGGGACTTGGGAAGTGAATATATTACATTATCACTAGGAAGACACAGCAACCTACTGATCAAAAAAAAAAAAAAAAAAAAAAAAAAAAGGGAAGACACAGCAACCTAAAGCCCTAGTGCGAGATTAGCTGGACCTCTCCCTCAAGTTCTTCTATATCCTGCCACTAACGTTAGTTTGGTGGATCCAAGATGAGCTTAATATGTTGCTATTGCACCCTGATGCTTACGCGATTCTTTGTTAAGGTAGCATTCATTATAAGAGCCTTTGAGGACAAACATCATCTGATCCAGTAAATATCTTTTAGCTTTATTTAATTTCCTCCTTATCGATCTTGGTTTGGCCCGATTGTTTTGGCATCTCTTCTTCCATTATTATTGCCAAATTCCTGTTCTAGTAATCAAATATTACCAAAAAAAAAAGAGGCCTAACCTTACAGCTCTAGGGTGTTGTTATTTTGGTGCAATCAGGGTTATCCTCATACCTCTTGGTTGTTGGCAAATGTGAGTCGCTCTAGTGCAATATATATGTTAGCCATGTTATAATTTCTGATTTTCTCATTGAAATTCCATCCTCTGTACTTTCGATTTTTCGGGCTCTTATTTTGGGTTTTTTTTTTTTTTTTTTGGGGGGGGGGGGGGGGGGTGGGGAGGAGGAGTAGGGTTGTCGGCTCATGTTGCAAACCTTTGCCACAACTGTAAGTTTTGTTTAGAAGACCTTTTCTTCTATTTTCGTATTCTTTTAGTTCTTTTTCGGAGCCACTTTAGTAGATTGGAATAGAAATTGTATGTGGCCAATGCCCCCACAATAGTTTCATGATTAATTTGTTAAAGTTCCTCTGTGGACCATGTTCATGGCTTGGTTAGCCCACAGAAAATTCAGATGTAATGTTTTTAGGGTTAGAATCTTCTGACAGATGCAATTTGAAATCTAATTGGCTCATTGTTAACAATAAATCAGGACTTTGAAGGATGACGGTTTTAAAGCGGTATGTGCTCCGATTGTTCATATCAATAAAGTACATCACAGCGAATGTCGTGGACAGAAATAATGGACGGATTGTTGTAACAGCATCAACAGTGGAACACGATATCAAGGGATCACTTGAGTGTGGCCGGTCTTGCAATGCCAAGGCGGCAGCAGTTGTTGGAGAGGTGCTGGCTATGCGACTCAGGGTGGAGGGTCTTGAAGAGGGTCAGGGAAGAGGGATTCATGTTGATGTTAACAAGGAAGTAGAAAAGAAAGGCTTTAAAAACCGTACCAAGATATGGGCCATTGTCAATGCTCTTAAAAGCAATGGGATCAAACTTATTCTGGATGATAAGGATGACAATACTAGGTCAAATTACTGATATGTTCCTTCCTTTTCCGGGTTCTCCCCTTATAATTTATGGAAGAGATCTTTATGATTTTTCTCGTCTTTTAAATTTTTTTTATTCTATTTACCATCTGAAGACAGTCTCGTTACTCTGGATTCTGGTTACCTTTGTGGAAGACTAATGAAGCCATCTGAGCTATTATTACCGAGCATAATGAAATGCTTCATAGTCATCTTCCTTCTGAGGTGTTATTGGCCTGATTGAGTCTAGTTGTCCCAGAGGAGGCACACCCCTTCCAAACCAGTAAATAAAAGTATCTACCTCCGTTTACTAGAAGTGATATGAGCAAGACGTTATCTTTTTTCAACCTGGCATACCGATGATATGAAGAGAGAGAGAGGAAAAAAAAGAAGAAAAAAAAAAAAGAAAAAGAGAGAGAGAGCCACTTGTGCTTTATGTTGTTATCTTCCTCTCAAGGTTCTCCCTTTATTGAGGTTCTCTCATGTCTTTTCAACAGGGAGTGGTGACTCTATACGGATGAGCAGTAATTGTATTGATGATGGAAGAATCTGTGCAGGAAAATATCCTTATCAGAGCAAGAAAAGGAGGAGATCCATGTCGAAAATTCTTGATAGAGGATACCATAACCAAATGAGCAAAGTGTTTGATCGTCAAACTATTAACAATTCGCATCAAATCTTTTTTGCTCTCTATAATCCATCTGCATTCTCACTCTCTAAGCTTTTCCCCACATTTCTTTTAATGGCTTGGCAATCTTCTTCCAACAATCATCATGTTCGCTACATGGGGTATTATTCTGCAGCTCGTCCACAAGTTATTTCTGCATCTACCATATGTGTTATGATGCAACAAGAGAATGATCTTACTAACAAATTAGATGATGACGCCATTTGTGGACTTGTGAGTCTCGATATTCGATACTCATCATCCATTGTTGTATTTTCCAGGCAATTGCAGTCCAGAACTCGTAAGGTTGAAAAGCTTAACGAGAACATTTATGAATTTCAACAACATGTTCAGGAGTCTAATAAAAAAATAGGAGACTTAAAACAGGAGAATAAGGATTTAAAATCCTTATTTCTCTCTTCATTTCAACTGCCTAATCCTTTAGATAATGATAACATGTTGATATATGAAGAACAAAAACGCTTAAAAAATGAGGCTAAAAGTTTCAAATTTTTGTAAGTCGTTTGATATAATAAAATAAAAATGTTTAACAGATATTCATGACATGCAGTATTCATATTTCTCTTCTAATCATGCATAGTTTATCTTCTGGCAGAGATTTTATGAAAATGTCTGCCAACTGATCGTGTGTGCTTGTGAATTTTAGTACAATATTGCCCTTCTGCACATGATCTCGAAGAAAATGATATCTAATTTCAATATGCTTAGTTCTAGAATGTTGTATTGAGTTCTTTAAAAGATTTATAATACTTGTATTAACTCATTTTATTGGAATGCGATTGTACATGAGTTTAAAATCCTCAAGTTGTTGCTTCATGTAAACAATTTGAGCACAACAACTACCCGCAGCAACATATTTTGCCTTAGCAGTTAATGCAACAAAATTTTAATTTTTACTAAACTATGAAACAAGTGCATGACCTAAGAAATGACATGTTCTACTGGTGCTTTTTTGCAACTAGCATAATCTACATCTGAGTAGCTGCTTAGATCAAAAGAAGTATACTCAGGATACCATAACCCTAGGTCAATTATACCAATAAGATATCTAAGAATACGCTTAACTGCAGTCAAGTGAGATTCTTTTGGAAATTATAGAAAACGACCACATAAGCATACACTGAATATAATATATGGTCTACTGGCTGTCAAATATAATAAACTATCAATCATACCTCAATATACCTTTGAGTCAACTGGCTTACTGGTTTCATCCTTGCCAAGTTTGGTGGATGGGCTAATTGATGTTCAAATTTCCTTCGTATATTCCATGCCAAACTTTGTGAGTAGTTCTTTGATAATTTTGATTGAATGATGAATGTTCCACTTTTTACTTGCTTGATTTGCAATTCGAGAAAGAAGTTAAGTTATCCAATCATCCTCATTTCAAATTCTTCCTGCATACTCTTAGCAAAAACTTGACACATATTTTTATTAGTAGCACCAAATATTATATCATCCACATAAATTTGAATCAAAAGAATATAATCTTTTTCATATTTGAAGAAAAGAGTTGTAGCGATTTTTCCTCTTAAAAAATATTTTTTAATAAAAAAACCACTAACTCTTTCATACCAAGCTCTAGGGGCTTGTTTGAGTGCATATAGTGCTTTTGTGAGCTTGAAAACATGAATTGAACAAATATGATTTTCAAAACTTGGAGGTTGCTCAACATATACCTCTTCATTTATAAAATCATTTAAAAAAACACTTTTAACATCCATTTGAAAAAGTTTGAAATCTTTATAACAAGTATAAGCAAGTAGCATTCAAATAGCTTTTTATCTTGCGATAGGTGCATATGTCTCATCATAATTGACTCATTCTTCTTGATTGAAACCTTGGGCTACAAGTCGAGCCTTGTTTCTAGTGATGATTTCAGACTCATCTTTCTTTTTTCTAAAAACCCATTTTGTTCCAATAACAGTGTAATTTTTGGGTCTAGGGACAAGTGTCCAAACATCATTTTTTTCAAATTGATTTAGCTCTTCTTGCAGGTCTTCAGAACTTTGGCTTGCAAAAAATAGGAAATAAGGCAACTAGGAGAGAGCGACCTTGGAGCCAAGGAGTCTCTGATACTAAATTTAGTAAATTCTCTTGAAAATTTATAAATAAGTGAAAGAGTCTAGGGATCAAAGAGTTTTCTCGTACCTAGTACTTGCTATTTATACCATAAGTCTAGGGGGACAAATCTTGTCTGCCCCCATGGAGTCCGTGTCCTTGATACTGTTCCTTTTGTCAGAGTCTTTTAATACGGTGTGGCTTTGCGATGACATCATTAATGTGGTGTATACCTCGAGTAGTGGAGCCATTAATGCGACATGATTTTTCGATTTCCCTCACCCCGCTAGCGTCTTTAGTGGTCCGTTCATGCCCCTCCTGTCAGAGGATCGAGGGTGTCCCGTACATTACACCCACTATACGGACAAGCACTCAAGAGCTGGACCCTATTCGATAGGTCTTTAGGTCGACAAGTCTCATCCCCTACAACACATTCCCTCATGCAGGTTGCGTCCAGAGAATCCTACCCATGGGCCGGGTTGGAGATTTTACTTGTTCTGGGCTGGGCCTTTGGTTCTTGTTCCCTTGGTTTCCATTTTCAGACCTCGCTCAGGCCCGCTGGGACTGAGGGGGGAAAATTTCGTTACAGTTACCCCACTAATTCTCATCGGACGAGTACGTTGGTAATTATTATTACTTGAACCTGTCGTTGAGGACGACATCCCTCTGCTGACGTGTATGAGGTTCCGAAGTTCGAGGAGGTTCCCGTCATTTGGTTACCTTGGTAACGTTTCCCTTCCATTCTTGTTGGCTCATTTTTTTATAATTCTGGTGGCTTCGTGGATCGCATTCCTAGGATTTGAAACGTCCCATACTTCTCCCTTCTACCATGGGTTGTTGCCTTTACCCTATATAAATATGGTCGGGGTCAGATTTCTCTTTCCTTTCATCGCACTATAGCCCTCTTGCCATCTCTATTCTTCTAACTTGTTCTCCCTTCGCTTATTCTCCTTCCTTTACTACATTCTACTTTTGTGTCAATGGCTTCTGAGAAATCCACTCAACTCATGGCCTCCGATGGGGGAGATATCGACGTTGTGCCATCTTTCAGGGGCAACAGTTTGTGTTCCAATGTCTATACGACGATGTTGGCTTCGCTAGCCCCACTTACCAGGTGCCGGAATCAGTGCTCTTTGAGGTCCCTCGTCCACACGAGGGTGCTATCGACGTTGAGGTCACTCTACACGAGTGTCCCTATTTCATTCCATGTTTTCGTGTGGCTTGAGGCTGCCTTTCTCTCGCCCTGTTTGTGACTTGTTGGATCGCCTTGGCCTAGCTCCCTCTCAACTGCATCCGAACACTTGGAGGCTTTTGATTTGTTGAAACATCATCTGGAAGCGCATTTTGCTGGAATCAGACCCCGACGATGCCGACCTTACTGGCCGTAAGTTCCTCCATTCTCAAAAGGTGCTACAGCCAAAGGAGAACATTTGTAGCTTTATAGGGATACATGCCCTTGTTAACCTAGAGCTGATGTATCGCAAGGTGAAGGACTCATCTAAGAAGTTCTTCTTTGTGTTTGGCTAGGGGTGGGAGTTCCCAATGTGATGCGCCCAACGGCTACCCTTAACGAGGCGCATCACATTGCAATCGTTCGAGAATTGGTGCAAAAGAACCCCAATAGCATCTTCTCGGAAGTCCTCATTTTCAAGGAGAGCCTAAGGTATTCTCTGCCTCCCTTTAGCTACGTTCCTTTTGACAACAGGGTGACTATTGCCAGGCCTCGAGTCACTCCTGCCAATAATCACCCTTCGGACCCTTCGCCATCAGGCAAGGAGAAGAAGCCTCACATAGAGGGTATTCGGGCCGACAGGAGACCCCCTTTTGGAGCCCCGATTCCTCCAAGGCGAGAGTCAACTAGTCCCACAGTCCACCATATTGCCGTCCTGGCAACTCCGATGGCGGTGTCGGCAGGGCCTTCTTCCTTGGAGTCCTCGAACGCTCTAGCGGGAGGCCCTTCAGATGATGTTCCCTCCACGATGCCACTGCCAATTGGTGCTGCTGATGTGCTCCTGGACGCAGGTGAAATAGATGCTCTACTCTGGGGAGTCTTTGCAATCAAGATCCCTGGGCGGGCTGTTGAGGAGCAGTGTACTGCAGGGGTTTCTCCTCCTTCAGCTCGTTTTATTGCCGGTAGTTACTCCCTCAGGGACAAGGTCGAGGCTTGCTTGGGGGGGTGTGGATGCCGTTAATCAAGGGGCAGCAGCTGCTACTTCTAGCAACCGTGTCGAGGAGGCAGGGCATTGCAAAGAGGGGCTGACTTTCTTCTGTATGCTGTAGTATGCTCTAGTCCGAGGAGTTTGCGCTATGACCTACCTACCCAAGCTGAGTACCAAATGGAGGGAGATTCCTTTCTGAATGTTGTAGTCGGCTTGGGTCGGAAGAGTTCGTGCGATGACACGCCCTCCTAGGCAGAGCACTAAGTGGAGGGCAATTCCTTTCTGGATGTTGTAGTCAACTCCAGTATGAAGGTCTGTGTAAAGATTCGACCACTCAGACTAAGGCGGCTACACAAACGTCCAAGGCCGAGGACTCAGTAGAAGTTATCCCTTTTCCTTTTTCTTGCTTTTTTCTAATCTTCCTTTACTGATCGTTGCATGTT
Source organism: Juglans microcarpa x Juglans regia (assembly GCF_004785595.1). NCBI lineage: Eukaryota > Viridiplantae > Streptophyta > Magnoliopsida > Fagales > Juglandaceae > Juglans > Juglans microcarpa x Juglans regia. The sequence goes on from NC_054607.1 coordinate 7,555,075, forward strand.
GGCCTTTCTTGTTGTCAAGGTACCTCTCAGTTGGCGGCCTTTATTATGGACAGCCATGAGGTCATTGAGCAAGAGAACCAGGGCCTTATGATGACCCAAACTGCCCTTCACTGTGCTCGCTGTGAGAGGGAAGAGAGGGAGCTGCTAGAGTGAGAGTGGAAGAGAGTACGACTTGCCTTGTAGTGTGGCGCCCACGAACCCCATGTAAGGAGACACGGGAATCGAGACGCCGGGATGATGATAACAAGGTCACACATCCCAATGTTAGTGCCAAGTGTGTGTACATGCAATAGTGTACAACAACACCATACCAACAACTAGGGGTGTGCAAAATTCCGAGAATTCTGACTCCGTCTGACCTCCGCTCCGACGCCGACGCCGACTCCGACGGAGTCGGAGTTGTTGGAATTCAGAGTCAAAATTCGGAGTAGCTCCGAATAGTTATTCGGAGTCGGAGTCGGAGTCGGAGTCGGAGCTACAAGGAGCTCCGACTCCGACTCTGAATTTCTTTTAAACCCAACTGTAAAATGACGTCGTTTTACAGCTGGGTTTAAAAAAAAATTATTGAACGACACCGTTCCACTTAATATGGAACAATGTCGTTTCATATGTCTTCCTTCTTCATACGTCCCCCTTCTTCTTCCTTCTTCAGTTCTTCTTCCTTCTCCCTTCTCTCCCGTCCCAGTGACTGAACCAGTGAACTGTGAAGCCGTCCTCACGTCTTGTGGCTTTCTTGCCAGCGTGCCGCCGTTCGTCGTTGCTCCTCCGTGCCGCCGTTCCTCGTTGCTCCTCTGTTCAGCTTCCACCTATGGTGTGCCCTAAATTTATGAGCCCTAAATTTAATTCAAGTACGTCTCTTATGAATTGGAGCCAGCAGTTGTGATTCTTGTGAATTAGTTGTATTGAATATTCAATATAGTTCCAACACGGTGCTCAAAACCATGAATTTTACATTGTATTGCAGACTTGCGCTCGAGCGAGGTGTCGAGCGCAAGTCGAGCGCACGTTGTATTGAGCATTGGCTCGAGCGATATGTCGAGCAGAAGTCGAGCGAACCTCTCTGGAAGAGTTTTACTTGAGCGCCACGTCGAGCGCAGGTCGAGCGAACCTCTCTGGATGGATTCTGCTCGAGCGCCACGTCGAGCGCACATCGAGCAAACCTTTCTGGATGGGTTCTGCTCGAGCACCACGTCGAGCGCACGTCGAGCGAACCTTTCTGGATGGTTTCTGCTCGAGCGCACGTCAAGCGCACGTCGATCGAACCTCTCTGGATGGGTTCTGCTTGAGCGCCACTTCGAGCGCACCTCTCTGGATGTGTTCCGCTGAGTCGAGCGCACGTCAACCGAACCTCGATGTAATAATACATGTCCTATTGTATAATACAATAGCCTAGTTTATTTTTAAACTAACTTTTTGCTTCTAATTTAATTTTTTCAGCTTCATTGATTGTGATATGGATCCTAGATATAATGGAGATGATCGTCCACAAGGGGATGTGGCGGATGCCAATGCTACAACTCCTACACCGGTGGGTACTTCCACCCCTAGAGCCACATCTAGGGCAGCTACATCTAGAGCAGCTACATTTAGAGCAGCTACATCTTGTGCGAGTAGTCGACTCCCACTCCCAGTTGATATAGAGGATGAGGATATGTTCAACGAAGAGGAGGAGATACCCATTGAGCAAGATTAACCACCACGACCTTCTAAAAAGAGGTTGTGGACATGGGAGCATTTCACCAAAATTTATGGTAAAATTGCGAATCCAGTAGCAAGATGCCATTACTGTGGATCACTTTGTGGATGCCATTCGAAGAAGCAAGGTACTAGTGTGTTAATAGCACATCTAAATGGTTGCCAACGATATAAGATAGCGAAGGGATTGCAAGCCACTGATCAGACCAACCTCAGTTACCAAACTTCTACAGCCATTGATGGTACACAGACTAAGAAATTGGTCATCCCTCAATACAGTGAGAATATGTTGAGGGACATGCTTACAGAGATGATAATTACTGATGAGATGCCATTTACCACAGTCGAGAAAAGAGGCTTTTGAAAGTTTCTAAATTTTGTTGAGCCACGATTTCCTATTCCATCACGGTATACGGTGATGCGAGATTGTATGAAGAGACATGCGAAGGACAAGGAGGAGATGGGGAAGATGTTTATTACCACTGGCCAGAGAGTGTCTTTTACGACTGACACATGGACTTCCATACAGAACATCTGCTACATGTGTATCACAGCACACTACATTGACAGTGAGTGGATTTTGCATAAAAAAATTATTGGTTTTAAAGAAATTGTGGATCATAAAGGTGCATCCAATGGGGCGAAGATGGATGATTGTTTAAAGGACTGGAGAATTCGAAAAGTGCTGTGTATTACAGTTGACAATGCCAGTGCGAATGAAACAGTAATTGATTGGTTTAAGCGGAACACGACGGTGAGAGATGATGTCATTCGGGCCCACGAGTTTATTCACATTCGATGCTGTGCTCATATCATTAACCTCATAGTTGTTGAGGGATTAAAAGAGGTTCATGATTCCATAACCCGAGTTCGCAACATTGTACGATATGTGAGGGGTTCCCCTCAAAGGCTTGCCAAGTTTAAGGCAATAGCAGAAGATCTGAAGATTGAATGTTCTAGTATGCTGTGCTTGGACGTTCCGACTCGATGGAATTCTACATACATGATGTTGGATGTGGCACAGAAGTACCAAAAAGCATTCGAGCGGATGGAGGTCGAGGATGGGGGCCTGAGGTATGCTTTGTTGGAGCCAGCAGGACAGGGGCTCGGTGCGCCGGAAGCACATGATTGGACCAGTGTGAGTTATTTTGTTGAATTTTTAAGAACTTTTTATGAGATAACCATGCGGCTATCTGGATCCAAATATACGACTGCGAACTCATTTTTCAGCGAGCTCTCGGAGCTTCACTTCCAGTTGGAAAATAGTTGTATTGACTCTGTTGGATTGTTATCTGCTATGGCTACGAGGATGAAGATCAAATATGATAAATATTGGGGGAATATTGAGAAGATAAATAGATTGCTATTTGTGGCTGTGATCCTTGACTCCCGAGTTAAGTTGGCCGTTCTAGAATTTTGAGTAAATTCTGTCCTCGGGGCAGTGAAGGCTGCAGAGTTTATTAGATTGCTAAAAAGTGATGTTGATGACTTATATCATCACTACAGTACTAGTGCTCAGCCTTCATCCGCAGTTGGTAGCTCCTCACATTCGAGGCCGACATGATTGATAGTTTCCTCAAGTGATACTGACCCATCTGTAGGGGTTAGAGGCAATCGTATTAAACGGCAGTATCATCAACTCATGTCAACAAGGAATATTATGCATTGTATATCTGAGGTTGAACGATATTTTATGGAAGCTGTCGAGACACCTAGTGATGTATTTCAGTTATTAACTTGGTGAAAAGTTAATTCCACCAAGTATCCAGTCCTTTCCTTGTAGCCCGAGATGTGCTAGCCATTCCTGTCACTACAGTTGCCTCAGAGTCGGCATTTAGCACTGGAGGTCGCGTGTTGGATGCTTATCGGAGTTCATTGTCACCGTCAACTGTGGAGGCCCTCGTTTGCACACAGAATTGGATAAGTGAAACGCCCATTGGACTAGATATCGTTGGCGTTGATGCCGAGAGCTATAGGCTTGAATCGGGTAAGTTTATATGCTTTTAAATGATGATTTAATTATTTTTAATGTTTCTAACTTCTACTTTTTATGATTTTATAGATCTAATTGTGAACCCTAATATAATTACCGATGATTGAGAGTCTGGAACGGACGCTACTTGAGAGTTGGGATGGAGTTGAGAGAACCTCCTTTCTTGGTAAGAATCAAATTATTCTTTTACCGTATTCAATTTTTTATTATCAGCTTTTTTCATTTATTGATTGCTACTTTCTATCTTCATATCAAGCATGACCAATGGAACAAAAAGTATTTGAGTGAAATCCGTGTTTAATTTTTATGTAGTTATATTTCAAGACTGAGTCATATTGTTATTACGTTATAAATGAGACTTTTATAACTTATGGCTACATCATACATGTTATTTACTTTTTAAACTATTTATATAGTTATATTTATGTAGTTATATCTCGAGCAAAGACGTGAGATAAGTACTCTTTATTCTATAATTTCTATTAGTACTTATCCATCATCTCTCAAACGTTTAGAATTTATTATTCAACTGAAATTAATCGAATTATAGAAATTCGTACCATCATTCTTTTCTATAAAATTTTAAATTTGTGTAATTTTCAACTCATGAGTCACGAGCACTTTTAATGCTAAATTTTAGGCGGACATAAAACAAACTAAAAATATAATCAAAATTCAGTAACAAAATCAGAACGAATATTTAAATTATTGAAAACTCTTGAATAAACCAAATATTTGTAGATGGTTCACTTTTAAAAAAAATATATATGTTGCTCACTATCTAAAATGAAATTGAACAACAAAATTTAAATAATAATAAAAAAAGAACAAAATTTCCGAAATTGAGTTCGGAAATTTTGTTCGGAGTCGGAGCTCCGACCTCCTTTCGAAACTCCCTCCGAACTTTAGTCGGAGTTCCGATCGGAGGTCGGAGCTCCGACCTCCGATCGGAATCGGACTCCGACTACGTTCGGAGTCGGAGTCGGAGGGAAAATTCGGCTCCGACTTTTGTCGGAGTCGGAGGTCGGAAATGACAACTCCGACTCTGTCGGAGTCGGAGCCCATCCCTACCAACAACCAACATTTCACAATACCAACCAAATACACAACTCCGTCTACAATCCATCCGACCCCGAACTCCTCGGACTCAGTCCGGCATGTCCAATCAGTTCACAATAATATGAGTTAGTGCAAAAATATATTTAAATCACGATAGTTCTTTGGAAAAATACTTACAGCGCTATAATATGATTTTCGAAGGATCACGGAGGTGCAAGAAGTGGTGACTTAGCAACGTAACAGTGTAAAATACACTGTGGCCGTGGGTCTCAAAAAACCACTTTTCAACGGAGACAAACTAAGATTCGAAATTGGTAGGGTAGGGCCTAGAGAGCTCGGTGAAGCCAATGGTGGTGGTGGTTTGCCGTGGGTGGCAGCGCAAAGGGTGGTTTTAAGGCCAAAAAGTCCGAAACGGAGATGGAGTTGAATGTGCTTCACCGGTGGCGGATCGGAGCTGGGGTTGGGTCCATTGGGTTGCTCGGAGGTCGAGGATGAAGTGGTGAAGAGATAGTGGCCGGAGGTGGCTCGACGGCGGCGCTGGAGCTCAAGATGCGCCGCGGCTTGGAGTTGGGCGTGAGGGCTATCGGCGGCAAGATAGAGGCTGGGATTTACGGGGAAGGGTCGCCGGCCGGTGGGGGAGTGAACGGGAAGGGCGGTGTCATGCACGGCGGCGCGACGGCGGTGGGTTGGGTGGAAGGAGAGAAGCGCACGGGAGAGAGGGAGGCAGTGTGTCGCGCGGGGAAGGAGAGCCGCGGAAGAAAGAAGAAAAATGAAAGAAAAAGAGAAAAAGAAAAGTGGGGAAAAGAAATTAGGTCCAATCCTCACCTATTGAGTCACAAAAAATGATCCAATGAAAATGATTTTAAAACAGCAAATCAATTAAAATAATTTAAACGTAATGATACAATGAAAATAAAATAATTAAATCTGACAATCAATTAATTTAAAAGAAGAACAATTTAAATGTACAACAATAAATAAATATTAAGAAAATATAACAATTTAATTTTCACAATTTAAAGATCATAAAATAACTCATTTAAAATATCCGATAATTATAAAATAAGAAAATAAATTTTTGAATTATTAAAAATAATTCTTCAGTGAAAATACACTAAAATACGAGGTGTTGCATCCTCCCCCCTTAAAAAAAATTTCGTCCTCAAAATTAGCAAGGTCAAACATTAAGGCTAAGACAGGAATAAGATTCAACTAGGAGCAAACTTAAGAACATACCGCCAGAATCAATCGAACAGATACGGGTACTGCTCTCTCATGTCAGCTTCTCTCTTCCAAGAGAAATCCTGAGCCATCGAATAGCCCAATGACACCTTCACCAAAGGTATTGTCTTAGACCTTAACCTTTGGTCTTTCCAATCCACAATCTGAGTCGGGGCAACTTCATAAGAAAGATTAGGTCGAAGTTCAATGCGTTCAGAGTCGACAAAACGCGGCTTTAGCTGTCCAAAACTCTTCTTCAAAGACGTCACATGGAACACATCATGGACATCTCCAAAATAATCCGGCAGGGCAACTCTATAAGCAACTAACCCAACTTTCTCTATAATCTGGAAAGGGCCAACATACCTGGGACTAAGCTTTCCCTTCTTGCCAAAGCGCTTAACCCCCTTCATCGGAGAGACTTTAAGGTAAACCCAATCACCTATCTCAAATGATAAGTCTATTCTCCTTGTATCTGCATAGCTCTTTTGGCGACTTTGGGCTTCCGCCATTTTAGTCCTTATAAACTGAACTTGGTCCTTCATTTCTTGAATTATCTCAGGCCTAATCAATTTACTTTCACCAACTTCATCCCAACACAACGGTGATCTACACTTCCTCCCATACAAAGCTTCATACGGGGCCATCTGAATGGAGGAATGAAAACTGTTATTGTAAGCAAACTCAATTAGCGGCAGGTGATTCTCCCAACTCCCCTGAAATTCCATGACACAAGCACGCAACATATCCTCAAGAGTCTGGATAGTACGCTCTGATTGACCGTCTGTCTGTGGGTGATATGCAGTACTAAACTTCAACTTAGTGCTTAAAGCTGCCTGCAAACTCTTCCAAAAATGGGACATGAACCGCGGGTCCCGATCTGACACGATACTCTTGGGCACTCCGTGCAAACGCACTATCTCCTTAACATACAACCGAGTCAACTTACCCAAAGAGTCAGTGTTATTGATAGGCAAGAAATGGGCACTCTTGGTCAACTGGTCAACAATCACCCAAACTGAGTTCTTTCCACTAGGAGTCCTCGGCAAACCCACAACAAAATCCATAGAAATATCATCCCACTTCCACTCAGGAATAGGGAGAGGTTGAAGCCTACCAGCAGGTCTTTGATGTTCAGCTTTAACTTGACGGCACGTGTCGCATTTCTCGATAAACATGGCAATATCCACCTTCATTCCTTCCCACCAGTCTTTTCTCTTTAAATCTCGATACATTTTCATGCTTCCTGGATGAACTGAATAAGGAGCCGCATGAGCCTTTGCCAAAATTCGCTCCCTAAATTCTGAATCTCGAGGAATCACCCTACGATCCCGAAACCGAAGGATACCATCCTTATCCAAACTATAGTGCAAGGGTCCTTTAGACTTTCTGATGGCCAACAACTTTGGATCCCTTCTTTGAATAGTCTTCAATTCTTCAAAATCCATAACCCGAACATCTAAAACGAAAGATAATATTCTTCCTGCTGTAAACTTTCAATAAGGAGTCTCCTCATCCCGCAAAGGAGAGAATCCACATCTGACGACTCTGCTTCTTCCACCTGTTGAGACTTCATACTTAAAGCATCTGCGACTAGATTCGCCTTTCCAAGATGATACTTGATCTCACATTGGTAGTCGCTAATCAGTTCTAACCACCGCCTCTGCCTCATATTGAGATTCTTCTGAGTAAACAGATACTTCAAACTCTTGTGGTCGGTAAAGACTTCACAGACTTCGCCATACAGATAATGCCGCCAAATCCTAAGAGCAAAAACTATAGCTGTCAATTCCAAATCATGGGTGGGATAATTCCTCTCATGAATTTTCAACTGGCGAGATGCATAAGCAACAACTCGATCTTCTTGCATAAGAACACATCCCAACCCGAATTTAGATGCATCACTAAAAATCACAAATGGCTTGTGTGGCTTCGGAAGTGCCAAAACAGGTGCCGTTGTCAATCTTCTCTTCAACTCTAGGAAACTTCTCTCACATTTATCAGACCATACAAACTCAGCATTTTTTCTAGTCAAAGCAGTGAGAGGTCCAGATAGTCGAGAAAACCCCTCCACAAATCTTCGATAATAACCGGCAAGTCCCAAGAAACTCCGTATCTCACGAACTGTTGAGGGGAGAGGCCATGACAAAACAGCTTCCACTTTACTAGGATCTACGGCCACTCCCTCCTGGGAAATCACATGTCCAAGAAATTTAACTTCTTCCAACCAGAATTCACACTTACTTAGCTTAGCATATAACTGATGCTCCCTTAACTTTCCAAGTGCCAAACGAAGGTGACAAGCATGTTCTTCCACATCTTGCGAATAAATCAGAATATCGTCAAGGAACACCACCACAAAAGAATCCAAAAAAGGCCGAAACACCCTATTCATCAAATCCATAAAAGCGGCAGGGGCATTAGCTAACCCAAAAGACATCACCTTAAATTCATAATGCCCATACCTCGTCCTGAAAGCAGTCTTGGGCACGTCCTTATCTCTTATTCTCAACTGATAGTACCCTGATCTCAAATCAATCTTCGAAAAGACAGCTGCTCCCTGAAGCTGGTCAAACAAATCATCAATTCTAGGAAGAGGATACTTATTCTTAATAGTCACCTTGTTAAGTTCCCGATAGTCGATGCACATTCTGAGTGTACCATCATTCTTCTTGACAAACAAAACAGGCGCTCCCCACGGTGAAGTACTAGGCTGAATAAATCATTTATCAACAAATTCCTGCAATTGAGTTTTCAACTCTTTTAACTCAGACGGTGCCATACGGTAAGGAGCCTTATGCACAGGAGCCGCTCCAGGTTCCAAATCAATAACAAATTCCAAATCACGAACAGGAGGCAATCCGGGCAACTCGTCCATGAATACATCAGGGAATTCTTCCACAACCGGAATATCCACTAAAGACTTCTTCTCGGATGGTGTAGACACCACTTGAAACAAAAAAGCATCTGCTCCACATGCTATATCTCTCTTAGCCTGAATTGCATATATAACTGCAGGTCTTGCTTTCAACTTGCTTCCCACGAATTCCAAATACTCTCCATCCGAAAGTTGTAAGCCAATTATCCGACTCCTACAATTGATATTTGTAGAATATCGATGCAACCAATCCATACCTAAAATTATGTCAAATCCAAGCAACTTGAATACAATCAAATCTGCATCCAATGTCCTCCCACCAAAATCCAAAGGACAGCCTAAAGCAACCTTGGAGCACCACACCAGCTCACCATTTGGAAGAGTCACTACTAAGGATTGTGGTAACGGCTCGGTGACTAGATTGCACATCCGCGCAAAAGTAGCGGACACAAAAGATTGAGACGCTCCAGAATCAAACAAGGTACATGCATAAAAATCATATAGACGAACTCTACCTGAAGCAACACATACACCAGATAAATCCAAAAACCAACTCACACCAAACATCAAGTCCAACAATTAAATTAAAAGCATACCAGTAATCACCCCAGCATCGTGGGTCTTTGGAGCCCCATAATCCACATCACCAGGAGTCACAGCATATACTCGGGCTTGTACTAACTGTCTATGGCTGCTCCTCCCGCCTCGTCGACCTCCTCGTCCTCCTTGACTTCCTTGAGCTTGACTGGGACACTCACGAGCAAAGTGACCCGACTGGCCACATCTAAAGCACGGGATCCCTCTCTGACCACAGTCATCCTCATGGGCTCTATTACACCTGCTACAAACTGGAGCTCGACCTCCTGCACGAACTCCAGAGGCTGCCTGAGAACGGGCCCCAGTCCTCTGTACAAACTTATGTGGTGACCCAGAACTACTGTCCTCACCAGCAAAACTCCGCCTCTTCTAGCCTGAAGGGGAGCCTACCACAAAAGTATTTTCCCGCTCTGCAATAGTGGCCAAATCTACTAATTTCTGAAAATCCACAATCTCAAGACAGGCTACTTATCTGCGTATATCATGGCGTAGACCCTCCTGGAAACGCTCAACTCGCAACTCCTCAGTCACAATGAGGTGAGTAGCGAATCGCCCAAGCTCCATGAATTTCCTAGCATATTGCTCGACTGTCATGTCTCATTGTACCAAATTATTGAATTCTCGAGCCTTTTGCCGTCACACCGCAACAGGAAAGAAACGGTCGTCGAACTCCTTCTTGAATCGCTGCCAGGACACAGCAGCAAAAGATCCCAACTCCATTTCTAGGAGTTGCCGCTTGGTCTACCACCAGTTTGCCGCTTCACCTTGCAGCATATAGCTTCCATACAATACCATTTGGGCCTCCGTGCACCCACAAACCTCAAATGTTCTCTCAAGATCTTCTATCCACCTCCTAGCTCGCAGTGGATCCTCCTCCCCAATAAAGGCAGGAGTGCTATGCGCTAGGAAGCGCTTATAGGTGCACCCAACTTGGACCGCTCTATTTAAATCTCCTTGCGGCGGTCGGAAATTCTGTTGGAGGAACTCTGTCATCCTATTCAACACCCTCGCCATGGCATAATTTCCATCACCTCATGGTAATTCATCTTCGGGCTCATTAGCTTACCTTCTTGGTCTCACCATCTTCCTGTCATAGCAATCTTTAACTCCGTTTAAACACCCGAACAAAATCAAACACAAAACAAAAGTAACACTGAAATAACTAAGATAGAGTAAAATAAAATAATATAACATAAACAAAATAGATAACAAATCCATATTAAATGATACCTTAAAATAAATAATTTAACTTATATTTTTAAAATAATATTTCTGGTACTTCACCTAAGGGACATGTGGGTTTACCCAGAGCCGAACTGCTCTGATACCACCTATGGCGCCCACGACTCCCATGTAAGGAGACACGAGAATCGAGACGCCGGGATGATGACAACAGGGTCACACATCCCAACGTTAGTGCCAAGTGTGTGTACATGCAACAGTGTACAACAACAACGCAGCGGATAATTAATACAGCTAAGTACCAGAATTGTTAATACAATTTATACAATCAGTAAAAAGGTTTAAATATTATACAGTCATCCAAAATAAATATTTTACAAGTCCCAAACCAGGATGCGAGTGATCCAATCACTCCTCGGGCGGAGCCGACTCCTCAGGCTCACCCTCATCCTCCTCTGCATCAAAATCTGCGTTACCATAGAACTGTACCGTAGGTAAGTATAACCCAAATAACTACGAGATAAAAATACATTAATGCGACCAACATGCATGCATATGATGAAATATGCCTTAAATCCAAAATACTATTTTCTCCGAAAATATATATTTTTAACACACACCAAAATCCCATTTTGGCCCAAAAAGAATACTTTGTCATTTTCTTAGAAAATGACCCAAATCAATAAAATCTCATTTTCCCAGAAAATGAATCACATAAAAACCTTTTAATCAACACACGCTATTTTTCCAGAAAACAGCTCATTATTCCATTAACCAATGCACCATGATCTCCTCTAGGGATCATCCGCACGTCCTGGCTTCGTAGCGATGCTCAGTTCCGCGCCCAGCGTGTTCGTGGCCAAACACCCACTACGCAACGAGCGATGCCCAATTTTGCGCTCAGTGTGTTCATGGCCAAGCATCCTCTAGCCCCCGCCAGCAGAGGGGCCACGGAGTCGGCACGAGACCATCTCGTCCGATCCCATTGTCGTCCAGCGACAACCCATGGGACGTCACTCAGTATATTCCGCTCTTGAGTGACGAGAGGAGCTCCACCGAGATAATACCCCATCTCGGCTTGGGGTCGTGATACACACGCACCCAAAATCCTTTAACACATGAAAACCCAGTTTTCATGAAACACATGAACATGAATGCATGTACACGAAAATCCAGTTTCCTTTACAAACATGATCATGCGTGCAATATGCCATGTACATGAATAACACCATACCAACAACCAACATTTCACAATACCAACCGAATACACAACTCCGTCCACAATCCATCCAACCCCCGAACTCCTCAGACTCAGTCCGGCATGTCCAATCAGTTCACAATAATATGGGTTAGTGTAAAAATATATTTAATCACGATAGTTCTTTGGAAAAATACTTACAGCGCTATAATATGATTTTCGAAGGATCACGGAGGTGCAAGAAGTGGTGACTCAACAACGTAACAGTGTAAAATACACTGTGGCCGTGGGTCTCAAAAACCCACTTTTCAACGGAGACAAACTAGGACCCAAAATTGATAGGATAGAGCCTAGAGAGGTCGGTGAAGCTAATGGTGGTGGTGGTTTGCCGTGGGTGGCGGCGCAAAGGGTGGTTTTAAGGCCAAAAAGTCTGAAACGGAGATGGAGTTGAATGTGCTTCACCGGTGGCGGATCGGAGCTGGAGTTGGGTCCATTGGGTTGCTCGGAGGTCAAGGATGAAGTGGTGAAGAGATGGTGGCCGGAGGTGGCGCGACGGCGGCGCTGGAGCTCAAGATGCGCTGCGGCTTGGAGTTGGGCGTGAGGGCTATCAACGGCGAGATAGAGACTGGGATTTAAGGGGAATGAAAATAAAATAATTAAATCTCACAATCAATTAATTTAAAAGAAGAACAATTTAAATGTACGACAATAAATAAATATTAAGAAAACATAACAATTTAATTTTCACAATTTAAAGATCATAAAATAACCCATTTAAAATATCCGATAATTATAAAATAAGAGAATAAATTTTTGAATTATTAAAAATAATTCTTCAGTGAAAATACACTAAAATACGGGGTGTTACATGTAGGATGAACGCAGGGAAAACAAAAAACCTGATTGCAGCAGGAAGAAACTTAAGAGGAAGGTGAGGAAAGCAAGGGAGGACGTCCAACGGTTGGAGTGACTTCTTTCAGACCTTTGGGATGACCTATCTCGAGTGCAAGAGGCCGCCTCCCACCTGGACAGGCAGTTGAAGTTGGTCCCGGCATTCATGATCAAGCATGGGGCATGGTTGTGCCGAGGGCAGTAGGTCGATGCGGGACCACCCCTGGGGAGTCTGCAGCTACGTTCGAGGACTTTCGTTAAATATTTGTGAGGCGTCGACCTTACTGGTATTTCTGTTGACATGGTGGCTTTTACGTTCAGTCGTGACTTGGGAAGGAAAGAGATCCCTGATGCTTTCTCAAGTCCTGCAGTTTCGGCCACGCCCAAACCTGCTGCTCCAGAGCTGAGGGATCCTACTCCCGACGTTCCTGAGGTTGGTACTCCCGACGTCAAGGCTTGACGTTGCCATGCCCTAGCTCCCTAGTGTCGCTGCGACTCTTTTATTTTGGTATTCCCTTTCTTTTCTTTTGGCCGAATGTATATACCTATATGTTGTCACCCTGCGACTTGTATATACCTTTGATCAATGAAATTATTTCATACCTTTGTCATGTTGGGCTGCTTGTTTCTATTATGTTTTCCTCTCACGCTTTTCCTTCTATTTTCTCATTTTTTTTCTTTTGTGGCTGGCCTGGGGATTGGGGTTCCACGCAAAAATTGTAGGATTCCTGACTACCCCGCTAGTCGTCCATTCATCCATTTGCACTATGTTCATTCATCCTCATTGGGTAGCCTTCCTCTTGGGATCTTCATACGATTTTACTTGTTAAGGTTTTGGTTTGTTGTGCTTTCCAACTTTTTGTCGTGCTCAGCTGGTCTTAGTTATGTATCATTGCACTTTGCTGCTTTATGGCTTTTATGTTGTAACTTGCTCTTTGTAACTCTAAAGCCTTATGTTGTGGCTATCGATGATATTACCTTCTATTGACCGTGTTCGGCTATATGTCTTTGTGCGTTTTTCTTTGTTATCTCATTCTTCTCTCTTTGGTGGTTGGCTTGGGGAGGTTTGGCTAGAAGAATTCGCCACACAGGGCCTTACAGTTCACCATGCTAGTGTCCAGCCTATGCTTGTCAACCCCATTGGCCGACGGCTTTCCTGTTCGCACTACTTTCGTTTGCCTTTATTGTGTAATCGTTCTCCTAAGGCCTTAGTGACTTTGTTTGACGAGGCCAATGTTTCCCTACACTTTCCTTGTGCCAATTTCCTTTTTTTCCCTGTCCTTTTTTTGGTTGGGCTTTACCCTACCTAATTATTTTATTCTTTCCCTCTGCATTGCCTTGCTTTACTTAGGCAAGCGATCATCTCTTTGCTCTTCCCGCGTAGTTGGATGAGTAGGTTGGGCTACTTTTTGCTGCGCTGATGGCGAAGATCTATTCTTTGGGTAGCTGTGGGGTCGGTCCCATTCTCCACCGCAGGGAGACAAGGTAGCCTCAGGCTAGGCTTGCCTCCTTGGTCCGAGGGGAGGTAAGCTATCCAGGTGGTTTGGAACTGTATCCACCCTTTTCCTTTAGGATTTTATATTTGATCCCTAATTGGAAGATAAGGATGCTATCATTATTTTGCTCTTAAGGGCAGGAGTTAATTTCGCAAACATAGGCCTTCTGGCCTATGTTGTACTGTGCTTGTTGTTTTCTGCCATGTTATTGATGTCCGTGCAGCCAACGTCCGCGCTGCTAATGTCCGTGCTTTTCGCTACAGTGTTCGAGTAATATACTTGGCCTGCACTTCGCCAGGGAGAGGTCAGGATGCTTAGGCTGACCTGACCCTTTAACCCCTGAGGAGGAAATTTTTAAGGTGGCCATGGGCCGATTATCCTTTATTGCGGTGAAAGTTGGGGTAAGTGTTCAGACAACCTTAAGGCTGAACCCTCTCTCCTCCGCGAGAGGGTTTGAGTGGCTTCTAGCTTAACTCACCCCTGTTATCCAGCGAAAAGATAATTTCTTTGGGCAATTTGAGTCTGAACACGCTCCCGCTCGTTGACACCATGTAGCCCTTGCTCTGACTTTTTCAATTTGGAGATTTCATTCACATCAAGCAGCCAAAAGACTAGCCCGCATTCCATCAGGGAGAGGTCAGGATGCCTCAAGTCAAACCCGCCCTTTTGATTCCCCAATGAGATATAACTTCTTCAGACAACCATGGGGTTGGTCCACTCTTTTGCCGCGATAGGCTGAACCCGCTCTCCTCCGTGGGAGGGTCTTGGCAACCTCTGGCTCGACTCAACCCTATTACCCCGCGGGGAGTAATTTGTTCGGACAGTTTGTGACTGAACCCTGAACCCGCATGCTCATTGACATTGCAGGGAAAAGGTAGGATTTGGGCCAGGTTGGCGCTGAATCTACTTTTTGCTCGTAATGGAGGTATAAGTATTGGGACCGCCTAAAGGTCAGACCCGCTCTCCTCTGCGAGAGGGTCCTGGCTGCCTTTGGCTCGACTCGTCCTTGTTTCCCTACGAGGAGGTAAGTTTTCAGGTAGCCTACAACTGGACCCGCTCCTGCCTGTTGACACTCACGAACGAGGAAAGTAAAGTCTTTTGTTTCCGGGTAGCTGAGGAGGGATAAGGTAACCTTTAGGCCTACCTTTCCCTGTGGTATTCCGTAGGGGAGGTAAGTTATTCGGGCCGCCAGGGGGCATGACCCTCTCTCCATCTTGGGAGGGGTAGAATAGCCTTCAGCCTATTTCTCCCCTTTGGTCTTGCCGGAGGTAAGTCGGTCAGGCAGTTTGAGACTGGACCTGCACCCGTCTGTTGATGCTCGCAAGGAAGGTAAGCCTTTGGCCTACCTTTCCCTTTGGTATCTTGCGAGGGAGGTCATTTATTTGAATAACGATGTGGCTAGTCCGCTCTTCGCTACGATGGAGGTTGGGGTAAGTTATTCGAGCAACCGGGGGGCAAGACCATTTCTCCATCGCAGGAGGGATAGAGTACCCTTCAGCCTAGCCCTTCCCTTTGACCCGGAGGGAGGTACGTTGTTCGGATAGTTTGAAACTGGACCTGCTTCCACCCACTGACATTGCAGGGAAGGTAAACATTAATCCATTGATGATTTTGTTGTTGTAGATTTCATTAATTTTAGATTGTCTTGTCGGCATTTTGTTGATCATATGAAAGTTTGAAGTAGGCATGTTGTACTGTCCTTAAAAATCACGTTTTTCATTAAATAGCATAAATTTATAATACTAAAATGGCATACTACAAAATAAAGGGGAATAGAGCTTTTAGCTGGGGAGCTTTCATTCGTTTTGCCTTTGCCTCTGGGGCCATGAACCCTCTCACTCCGCCTTGAGCCCAGTAGGGCAAGTAGCAGATGAACGCCTACTAGGGCTCTCTGAGCGGCACATGGCCTATTCTGTCCTAGAGGTGTCGTCTGGGATAAGCCCACCATCCTTTTACTTCAGCTCTTAGACGTAGCATTCTCTTGCCAAGACTTGTTCTCTTAAGATTACTCCCACTCCGCAAGGAGTTGAAAACTTCATCTTGAGGTGGTAGGTTGACGTGACAGCCCACAAGCTGTTGACGGTGGGCCTTCCAATGATGGCATTGTACAACGACGGGGTCCTCACCACTAGGAAGTTGACCATGATCTTGGTTGTGCAGGGGGTGCTGTCTGCAAGGACTGATAGCATGATGGTTCCTACAAGTTGAACCATACTCCTAGAGAAGCCTTTCAATGGCATGAGGGCCAGATGCAGCTGAGCAACATCTATTCCATTTTGGTGAAGGCCTCCCAGAACAGGATGTTCACATAATTTTCATTGTCAATGAGGATTCTGCTGGTGGTGAAGTTGGCTACCAGCATAGTCACCACTAGCGCGTCATCGTGGGGGTAGAGGACCCCCTCCTCGTTGGCCTTCGTGAAGGAGATGACTGGGATAGGCTCACCCTTTCGATGCTTGGCGGGATGGTACTTGACTTAGTACACCTCATGGTACTGGCCCCGCCTGGCATGTGCTTTTCTGTTTGAGGAGGCAACACCCCTACAGGCGAATCCCCCCACTATGGTTCGGATTTCTCCTAATGGAGGTCCCCCTCGTGATGGTGAACAAGGATGATGCTACTGCGGCCCCCGCGCTGGTGGTCGTCACCTGGGGCTGTCTTCCTTCCTGCGTCGATCGACTCTGTCCATGCTCATTTCCCTCGACCTTCTTCTTCTTTCTTGCTCCAGCCTCTAGGCAGGGGGATATAGCGTTGCCTTGTCCGGTCTGCATGCTCCCTTCTCCCTTGCTAGTAGAAGCAATCATTGGTGTTGTGGGAGGTGGACATGTGGTATGTGTAGTAGCGGCGTGCAATACCCCGATCATCCTCTTTTCAGGTGGCGGAAGTGTTGACCTCGTGGATGGTGAATGTAGACCGATCGAGTTGAGGTCCCGATCCCCTTGTAAGGGCTTCCTCCCTCCTCTTGTCTTGGGAATTCTTCTTCGGCTTTTCGTGGGCCTTAGCCTTGGCCAGGGGCCTTCGCCTTTCTCTCTGCTTGCTCCAGCTCCTTTCTCGGCTCTTTAGAAGCCCAAAGAGTGTTTTCAACATTGATGAAGTTGTCGACCTGATCCATGAACTCCCGTGATGCACGCAGCATCACGGGACTCCTTGCCAATTCAGCCATAAATTGGAATCATGGCCAAACCCCTCTTAGAAGCTTCGCCAAGGTTATCTTCTCATCTTTATCGTCAGTGGTCATGCGCTCCTTGTTGAATCGGGTCAGGTAGAACTTCAGTCCCTCGTTCTCCCCCTATTTGATGGTGAGGTGGTACGCTACTGGGCACCGCCTCCTCCGACTCGACATAAACTGAGTCAAAAACACTCTAGCTATCTCGTCAAAATTGTCTATGAATCTAGGCGCCAGAGACATGAACCATACTCATGTTGGCCCTTTCAAGGTCAGAGGAAATGCTTTGCATGCCACCTCGCCCGAGAAGCCATGTAGCGTTATGTGAGCCCTGAAAGTTTTCAGGTGCTCAAAAGGGTACCTTTCTCCGCTGTACATTTACATGGCCGAGACCCTGAACTTTGGTGGTAAGGGCACAACCATCACCTCTTCCGTGTAGAGTAGGCCAGTGTGCTCATGAGTTGTTGGTCCACTGACGACAATGTACCCACCTTCCTTGTGATCTTCTCATATTTTCCTTTAAGGCTACGAAGCTCATCCTGCCTGTTCTTTTACTCCTCCTTATTTGGTCTAACCTGTGTGTTCTGGGACCCCATGTGCTCACTATCACTGGACTCTACTTCCTCATCCTGCATTTGTTGAGATTTGTTGAGTTCCCTGTTTTCTTTGCCAAGCTTTTGCATCTCGTCGGTCAGCTTCGTTACCCACTCCTCCATGCTTTTTAGTCTTGCTTTCATGGCTTCAGTTGTGTCTTTTCTGAGCTGTCCGAAACGAGTTGTCGCAGGCATGTGAAATACACGTAAGATCTATAAAGATCCAACAGACGACGCCACTATTAGCGTCGTGTTTCGCACGCCTTTGAGCTAGGTTTTGGCAACTCAGATCTTTAAAACTTGGGCCTGCAAAAGATAAGAAAGAAATCAACTAGGATAGGGAGGCATTGGGGCCGAGGAGTCTTCGATGCTAAAGTTAGTAAATTCTCTTGAAAGTTTGTAAATTCTGACCCCATGGAATCCGTGTCCTTCGTACTGTTCCTTTTGTCAAAATTCTTTAATGCGGCATGACTCTGCAATGACGTCATTAGTGTGACATGTAGCTTGGGTAGTGATTCCATTAATGCGGCATGATTTTCTGATTTCCCTTGACCCACTAGCGTCCTTAGTGGTCCGTTGATACCCCTCATGTCAAAGGACCGAGGGTGCCATGTACACCCACTATTCGAACAAGCACTCAAGAACTGGACATTATTCGAGGGGTCTCTAAGTCGACGAGTCACATCCCCTGCAACACATTCCCCATACAGGTTGCATTCAGAGGAGTCTGGTTGGAGATTTTACTTGTTTTAGGCTGGGCCTTTGATTCTTGTTCCCTTGGTTGCCATTCGAAGGCCCCACTCAGGGCCACTGGGACTGAGAGGGAAAAGTTTGATGTTCATCGCTATAAAAGTAATATAAAATTCAAAGTTTAGGACAACAAGCTCAAACGACATAAAACTTCTACCATAATATACCTATTTATTTCCTAGGCAGAATACAATAATTTTCTTCTCATAATATAGTTGTTGAAAGCTGCTAGTATAAAATGTGTACCTACCCTTCATTATTGTAGAATATATCTCATCGTATGGAAAATGATAGAACGACGCTAGTTCTAAAATCTTTCGTCAAACTATTTACCTTTATCGTCTAATAGATGATTATAATTTCAACTTGAAAACAAAAATTTAAATACCCAAAAACCCTTTTTTGCATCCTTTTATCTTAGCATCAAAATAAGATGTCTTCATGAATGAAGGGCTGAAACCTGTAAATAGTATTTTATAAAAATAAAATTGTGAGTACAAAATTTCATCTAGAGACCTAGAGATCGTCTACCTCATTTGGATATAAGTTGAAGACTATAGCCACTAAGCCTACCCGCTCGAGGTTGTAGATGCCTAAGGCCTCATCTACAAATCTCAAATTCTCGCAACTAAAATTTAAAACCCGTCATAATCGAAAAATGAATTCAAAATTTGTAAACACATCTAGTTATAAACAATCTAATATGTAAAAATATAACATACAAGTAGTATATCCAATTGGAGATGGATTAGAAGGAGGAATAGATAGGAGGAAGAAAAGATGAGGAAGACACGAGAAGTAGGACGATGACGAAGAGATGAGGAGGAGGAGGATGATGATGAGAAAGAGATGAGGGGGACAATGAGGAAGGACGAAGAGAAAGAGAAGACGAGGATGATAAGAAAGTGATGAGTAGGTGGAAGAGAAGAGGAGAGGAGGAGGAAGAGAATATGTGGAGGAGGACAATGAGAAAGACACGAGGAGGAAGAGAAGAAGAGGAGGACGAGGAGAAAGAGAGGATGAGGACAATGATGAAGAGTGGACGGGAGAAGGAAGAGATGAAGAGGTCGATGAGGATAGGAGGAAGATGAGGAGGAAGAGAGGTGAAATTAGTAATAAAAAAAATATAAGAAAATCTTCTATTGTTATATTATTTTTAGAAGTAATTGACTATAAGAAAGACATCCCATAATATGCATTGTATAAATAATATCTCACAAAGAACACAAAATAGGTAAACATCAATAAGCTAAGGACGACGAGAAAGAGAGGAGGGGGTCAATGAGAAAGAAATGATGAGGAGTAGAGGGAAGAGAAGATGAAGAGGACGATGACAAAGATACGAGGAGGACGACGATGAGGAAGATATAAGTAGTAGGACGAAGAGAATAGGAGGGACGATGAGAAAGAGATGAGAAGGACGATGAGGAGGAAGAAGAGTGTGATGAGCAAGATGAGAAAGACACGAGATGCAGGATGGTGAGGAAAATATAAATAGGAGGACAAAGAGAAGAGGAGGGACGATGAGAAAGAGAGGAAGAGGAGGAGGAGGAGGAGGAAGAAGAGTATGATGCGGAAAATAGGAGAAGAGAAGATGAGGGGAAGACTATGATGAGGAAGATAAGTGGAAGAAAGGAGGAGAGAAGGACGAAGAGAAGATGTGGAGGACGAGTGGAAGAGGACGAAGTGGAAGAGATGGGGAGGATAAGGATGAGAAAGAGAGGACGATGATGAGGAAGAGTAGACGAAGAGAAAGAATAGAGGAAGAAGATGATGAGGAAGATAAAAGGAAGAAATGAAGAGAAGGAGCAGGATTGGTAGTGAGCAACAACTAGTAATAAAAAAATATGAGAAAGAGAGGAGGGGGACGATAAGGAGGAAGAAGAGTACGATGAGGAAGATACGAGGATGATGAGAAAGATACAAGGAGGAGGACAATAAGGAAGAGATAAGTAGGAGGACAAAGAGAAGAGGAAGGACGATGAGAAAGAGAGGAGGAGGATAATGAGGAGAAAGAAGAGTACGATGAGGAAGATAGGAGGAAGAGATGAGGAGAGGAGGACGGGAAGAGAAGATGAGGAGGAAGAGTATGGTGAGAAATCTTGAAAAATCGACAGAACCACAAATCTTGCAACTGGTGGAAGAGTTACGATTAACGAAGGATAATGTTAGATGTTCATCGCTATCAAAATAATATAAAAATAATATAAAATTCAAAGTTCAAGACAACAAACTCAAAAGACAAAAACCTTCTACCATAATATACCTGCTTATTTCATGGGCAGAATATGACAATTGTCTTGTCATAATATAGTTGTTGAAAGCTGCTAGTATAAAATCTGTAACTACCCATCATAATCGTAGAATATATCTCATCGTATGAAGAATAATAGAACGAAAATCTGGGTCAAACTTACATTTACCATCTAATAGATGATTATAATTTCAACTTGAAAACTGAAATTTAAATACCTAAAAAACCTCTTTTGCATCGTTTCATCTTAGCTTCAAAATGAGAGGTCTTCATGAATGAAGAGCTGAAAGCCTGTAAATAGTATTTAAAAAAAAATGGTGAGTACAAAATGTCATCTAGAGACTTAGAGAGTGTCTACCTCCTTTGGATCTAAGTTGAAGGCTAGCCACTAAGCCTCTACCCATTTGATGTTTCAGATGCCGAAGGCCTCGTCTACAAATCTCAAGTTTTCACGACTAAAATTTCAAATCCGTCAAAATGGAAAAGTGAATTCAAAATTTCTAAACATAGCCACAAACCATCTAATACGAAAAAATATAACATACAAGTAGTATATCCAAGTGAAGATGGATTAGGAGGAAAATGAAGAGATGAGGAGGAGGAGGAAGAGAAGATGAGGAAGAAAATGAGAAAGGGAGGAAGGGGTCAAAGAGGAAGAAATGATGAGGAGGAGAGGGAAGAGAAGATGATGAAGAGGACGATGAGGAAGAGATAAGTAGTAGGACAAAGAGAAGAGGAGGGACGATGAGAAAGATACGAGGAGGCCGACGATGAGGAAGAGATAAGTAGTAGGAACGAAAAGAAGAGGAGGGACGATGAGAAAGAGAGGAGGAGGACGATGAGGAGGAAGAAGAGTACGATAAGGAAGATACGAGGATGATAAGAAAGATACGAGGAGGAGGATGGTGAGGAAGAGATAAGTAGGAGGATGAAGAGAAGCTGATGGACGATGAGAAAGAGAGAATGTGGATGATGAGGAGGAAGAAGAGTACGATGAAGAAGATAAGAAGAAGAGATGAGGAGAGGAGGACGAGTTAGAGAAGATGAGGAGGAAGAGTATGATGAGGAAGATAAATGGAAGAGAAGGAGGAGGAAGAGAAGATGATGAGGAAAGGTGGAAGATGACGATGAGGAAGAGATGAGTAGGAGTAGGATGAGAAAGAGTGGATGAGGAGAAAGAATAGGGAAAGTGAACGATGATAAAGATAGAAAGAAGAAAGGAAGAGGAGGTAGGGTGGAAGAGGTGGAGGAGGATTGGAAATGAGAAGCAATTAGTAATAAAAAAAATATATAAGAAAATTTTCTGCTATTATATTAATTTTAAAATTAATTGAGTATAAGAAAAATATCTCATAATATGCGTTGTATAAGTATAATCTCACAAAGAATACAAAATAGATAAAAAACAAAAAGCTTAATATGTTTCAAATGCATAAACATCGGACAAACCTTTTGTAAAATACATTTGCGAAGTTCATTGCTGCATTGTTAAAACCGCATCAATCGGCATGGAAACCTGCACCTAGACAAACCTATAGAACCACAAATTTTGCAACTGGTGGAAGAGTTATGATTAACGAAGGATAATGTTAGATGTTCATCGCTATCAAAATAATATAAAAATAATGTAAAATTCAAAGTTCAAGACAACAAACACAAAACTTCTACCATAATATACCAACTTATTTCATGGGAAGAATACTACAATTGTCTTGTCATAATGTAGCTATTGAAAGCTGCTAGTATAAAATCTGTAACTACCCATCATAATCGTAGAACATATCTCATCATATGAAAAATAATAGAACAAAATCTGCGTCGCACTTACCTTTACCGTCTAATAGATGATTATAATTTCAACTTGAAAACTGAAATTTAAATACCCAAAAAACCTCTTTTGCATCGTTTCATCTTAGCATCAAAATGAGAGGTCTTTATGAATGAAGAGCTAAAAACCTATAAATAGTATTTTATAAAAAAAAATGCTGAGCACAAAATGTTATCTAGAGACCCAGAGAGCGTCTACCTCCTTTGGATCTCAGTTGAAGGCTAGCCACTAAGCCTACCCACTTGATGTTTCAGATGCCGAAGGCCTAGTCTACATCAAGCTTTCATGACTGAAATTTCAAATCCGTCAGAATGGAAAAACGAATTCAAAATTTCTAAACATATCTAACTACAAACCACCTAATACGGAAGAACATAACGTACAAGTAGTATATCCAAGTAGAGATGGATTAGGAGGAGAAGGAAAAGATGAGGAGGAGGACGAAGACAACGAGGAAGAAATGATGAGGAGGAGATGGAAGAGAAGATGAGGAGGATGATGAGAAAGATATGAGGAGGAAGAGATAAGTAGTAGGACGAAGAAAATAGGAGGGACGATGAGAAAGAGGGGAGTAGGACGATGAGGAGGAAGAAGAGTCTGATGAGAAAGAGACAAGGAGGAGGACGATGAGGAAGTGATAAATAGGAGGACAAAGAGAAGAGGAGGGAAGATGAGAAAGAGAGGAAGAGGATGAGGAGCAGGAGGAAGAAGAGTATGATGAGGAAGATAATAGGAAGAGATGAAGAGAGGAGGAGGAACAGAAGATGAGGTAAAGAGTGTGATGAGAAAGGTAGGTGGAAGAGAGGGGAGATAAGGACGAAGGGAAGTTGTGGAGGACGAGTGGAAGAAGACGATGAGGAAGAGATGAGGAGGAGAAGAATGAGAAAGAGAGGAGGATGATGAGGAAAAGTGGACGAGGAGAAAGAATAGAGGAAGAAGATGATGAGGAAGATAGAAGAAAGAATGAAGAGAAGGAAGAGAGGAAGACAAGAAGCGGGATTGGAAGTGAGCAACAATTAGTAATAAAAAAATATAAGAAAGAGAGGAGGAGGACGTTGAGGAGGAAGAAGAGTACGATAAGGAAGAGACAAGGATGATGAGAAAGATACAATGAGGACGACGATGAGGTCTTATAAGTAAGAGGATGAAGAGAAGAGGAGGAATGATGAGAAAGAGATGAGGATGATGATAAGGAGGAAGAAGAGTACGAGAAGGAAGTTAGGAGGAATAGATGAGGATAGGAGGACGAGGAAGAGAAGATGAGGAGGAAGAGTATGATGAGGAAGATTGATGGAAGAGACGAGGAGAGAAGGAGGAGGAATAGAAGAGGATGAGGAAGAGTGGAAGATGACGATGAGGAAGAGATGAGGAGGAGACGGATGAAAAAGAGTGGACGAGGAGAAAGAATAGAGAAAGTGTACGATGATGAAGATAGAAGGAAGAAAGGAAGAGGAGATAGGGTGGAAGAGGAGGAGGATTGGAAGTGAGGAACATTTTGGAATAAAAAATATATATATAAGAAAATCTTCTACTGTTATATTATTTTTAAAAGTAATTGAGTATAAGAAAAACATCTCATAATACGCATTGAATAAATATTATCTCACAAAGAATACAAAATAGATAAACAACAAAAAGCTTAATATGTTTCAAATACATAAGCATCGCACAAACCTTTCGTAAAATATATTTGCGAAGTTTATTGCTGCATTGTTAAAACCGCTTCAATCGGCATGGTAACTTGCACCAAGACAAACCTACAGAACCACATATTTTGCAACTGGTGGAAGAGTTACGATTAACGAAGGATAATGTTAGATGTTCATTGCTATCAAAATAATATAAAAAATAATCTGTAACTACCAATCATAATCGTAGAACATATCTCATAGTATGAAAAATAATAGAATGAAAATCTGGGTCAAGCTTACATTTACCGTCTAATAGATGATTATAATTTCCACTTGAAAACTGAAATTTAAATACCCAAAAACCTCTTTTGCATCATTTCATCTTAGCATCAAAATGAGAGGTCTTCACGAATAAAGAGCTGAAAACTTGTAAATAGTATATTATAAAAGAAAAAAATGGTGAGCAGAAAATGTCATCTAGACACCTTGAGAGCGTCTACCTCCTTTGGATCTAAGTTGAAGGCAAGCCACTAAGCCTACCCACTTGATGTTTCAGATGCTGCCGAAGGCCTCGTCTACAAATCTCAAGCTTTCACAACTAACATTTCAAATCCGTCAGAATGGAAAAAAGAATTCAAAATTTCTAAACATATCTATAAATCATCTAATAGGTAAAAACATAACATACAAGTAGTATATATCCAACGGGAGAAGGATTTGGAAAAGAAGGAAGAGATGAGGAGGAGGAGGTAGAGAAGATGAGGAGGTCAATGACAAAGAGAGAAGGGTGTCAACGAGGAAGAAATGATGAGAAGGTGAGGGAAGAGAAGATGAGGAGGACGATGAGAATGATACGAGCAGGGCAACGGTGAGGAAGAGATAAGTAGTAGGACGAAGAGAAGAGGAGGAGGGACGATGAGAAAGAGAGGAGGAGGACGATGAAGAGGAAGAAGAGTGTGATGAGGAATATATGAGGATGATGAGAAAGACGCGAAGAGGAGGACGATGAAGAAGAGAAAAATAGGAGGACAAAGAGAAGAGATGGGACGATGAGAAAGAGAGGAAGAGGATGAGGAGGAGGAGGAAGAAGAGTATGATGAGGAAGATAGTAGGAAGTGATGAGGAGAGGAGGAGGAAGGGAGGAGGAGGAAGAGTAGATGAGGGGAAGAGTGTGATGAGGAAGATAGGTGGAAGAGAGGAGGAGAGAAGGACGAAAAGAAGTTGTGGAGGACGAGTGGAAAAGGACGATGAGGAAGAGATGAGGAGGAGAAGGATGAGAACGAGAGAAGGACGATGAGGAAGAGTGGACGAAGAAACATAATAGAGGAAGGAGATGATGAGGAAGATATAAGGTAGAAAGGAAGCGAAGAAGCAGGATTGGAAGTGAGCAACAAATTAATAATAAAAAACATATGAGAAAGAGAGGAGGAGACGATGAGGAGGAAGAAGAACGATGAGGAAGATACAAGGACGATGAGAGAGAAACAAGGAGGAGGACGGAGAGGAAGAGATAAGTAGGAGGACGAAGAGAAGAGTAGAGATGATGAAAAAAATAGGAAGAGGATGATGAAGAAGAAGAAAAGTACGAAGAGGAAGATAGGATGAAAAGGTGAGGAAAGGAAGACGAGGAAGAGAAGATGAGGAGGAAGAGTATGATGAGGAAGAGAGGATGAGAGAGGAGGAGGAGGATGAGAAGAAGATGAGGAAGAGTGGAAGATGACGATGAGGAAGAGTTGAGAATGAGAACGATGAGAAAGAGTGGACGAGGAGAAAGAATAGAGAAAGTATACGATGATGAAGATAGAAGGAAGAAAGGAAGAGGAGATAGGGTGGAAGAGGAGGAGGATTCGAAGTGAGGAGCAGTTTGGAATCAAAAATATATATAAGAAAATCTTCTACTGTTATGTTATTTTTAAAAGTAATAGAGTATAAGAAAAACATCTCATAATATGCATTGTATAAATATTATCTCACAAAGAATACAAAATAGATAAACAACAAAAAGCTTAATATGTTTCAAATACATAAGCGTCGCACAAACCTTTCGTAAAATATATTTGCGAAGTTTATTGCTGCATTGTTAAAACTGCTTCAATCGGCATGGAAACTTGCACCTAGATAAACCTACAAAACCACATATTTTGCAACTGGTGGAAGAGTTATGATTAACGAAGGATAATGTTAGATGTTCATTGCTATCAAAATAATATAAAAATAATCTGTAACTACCAATCATAATCGTAGGACATATCTCATAATATGAAAAATAATAGAACGAAAATCTGAGTCAAACTTACCTTTACCGTCTAATAGATGATTATAATTTCAACTTGAAAACTGAAATTTAAATACCCAAAAACCTCTTTTGCATCATTTCATCTTAGCATCAAAATGAGAGGTCTTCACGAATAAAGAGCTGAAAACCTGTAAATAGTATTTTATAAAAGAAAAAAATGGTGAGTAGAAAATGTCATCTAGACACCTTGAGAGCGTCTACCCCCTTTTGGATCTAAGTTGAAGGCAAGCCACTAAGCCTACCCACTTGATGTTTCAGATGCTGCCGAAAGCCTCGTCTACAAATCTCAAGCTTTCACAACTAACATTTCAAATCCGTCAG
The DNA here is from genome assembly GCF_004785595.1 of Juglans microcarpa x Juglans regia. Classification (NCBI taxonomy): domain Eukaryota; kingdom Viridiplantae; phylum Streptophyta; class Magnoliopsida; order Fagales; family Juglandaceae; genus Juglans; species Juglans microcarpa x Juglans regia. Next base: position 7,582,124 of record NC_054607.1, read on the forward strand.
AATGGAAAAATGAATTCAAAATTTCTAAACATATCTATAAATCATCTAATAGGTAAAAACATAACATACAAGTAGTATATATCCAACGGGAGAAGGATTTGGAAAAGAAGGAAGAGATGAGGAGGAGGAGGTAGAGAAGATGAGGAGGGTGTCAACGAGGAAGAAATGATGAGAAGGTGAGGGAAGAGAAGATGAGGAGGACGATGAGAATGATACGAACAGGGCGACGGTGAGGAAGAGATAAGTAGTAGGACGAAGAGAAGAGCAAGAGGGACGATGAGAAAGAGAGGAGGAGGACGATGAAGAGGAAGAAGAGTGTGATGAGGAATATATGAGGACGATGAGAAAGACACGAGGAGGAGGACGATGAAGAGGAAGAAGAGTGTGATGAGGAATATATGAGGACGATGAGAAAGACACGAGGAGGTGGACGATGAAGAAGAGAAAAATAGGAGGACAAAGAGAAGAGGTGGGACGATGAGAAAGAGAGAAAGAGGATGAGGAGGAGGAGGAAGAAGAGTATGATGAGGAAGATAGTAGGAAGAGATAAGGAGAGGAGGAGGAGGAAGAGAAGATGAGGGGAAGAGTGTGATGAGGAAGATAGGTGGAAGAGAGGAGGAGAGAAGGATGAAGAGAAGTTGTGGAGGACGAGTGGAAAAGGACGATGAGGAAGAGATGAGGAGGAGAAGGATGAGAACGAGAGAAGGACGATGAGGAAGAGTGGACGAAGAAACAGAATAGAGGAAGGAGATGATGAGGAAGATATAACGAAGAAAGGAAGCGAAGAAGCAGGATTGGAAGTGAGCAACAAATTAATAATAAAAAACATATGAGAAAGAGAGGAGGAGACGATGAGTAGGAAGAAGAACGATGAGGAAGATACGAGGACGATGAGAGAGATACAAGGAGGAGGACGGAGAGGAAGAGATAAGTAGGAGGACAAAGAGAAGAGGAGAGACGATGAGAAAAAGAGGAAGATGATGATGAAGAAGAAGAAGAGTACGATGAGGAAGATAGGACGAAGAGATGAGGAAAGGAGGACAAGGAAGAGAAGATGTGGAGGAAGAGTATGATGAGGAAGAGAGGATGAGAGAGGAGGAGGAGGATGAGAAGAAGATGATGAAGAGTGGAAGATGACGATGAGGAAGAGTTGAGAATGAGAACGATGAGAAAGAGTGGACGAGGAGAAAGAATAGAGGAAGTGTACGATGATGAAGATAGAAGGAAGAGGAGGATGGGTGGAAGAGGAGGAGGATTGGAAGTTAGTAGCAATTTGGAATAAAAAAAAAAAAATGTATGAAAATCCTCTGCTGTTATATTATTTTTAAAAGTAATTGAGTATAAAAAAAATATCTCATAATATGCATTGTATAAATATTATCTCACAAGGAATACAAAATAGATAAACAACAAAATGCTTAATATGTTTGAAATACATAAACATCGCACAAACCTTTTGTAAAATATATTTGCGAAGTTCATTGCTGCATTGTTTAAACCGCTTCAATCGGCATGGAAACCTGCACCTAGACAAACCTACAGAACCATAAATTTTGTAACAGGTGGAAGAGTTACGATTAACGAAGGATAATGTTAGATGTTCATTGCTATCAAAATAATATAAAAATAATCTGTAACTACCCATCATAATCGTAGAACATATCTCATCTTATGAAAAATAATAGAACGAAAATCTGGGTCAAACTTACCTTTACCGTCTAATAGATGATTATAATTTCAACTTGAAAGCTGAAATTTAAATACCCAAAAAACCTCTTTTGCATCGTTTCATCTTAGCATCAAAATGAGACGTCTTCACGAATAAAGAGTTGAAAACCTGTAAATATTATTTTATAAAAGAAAAAAATTGTGAGCACAAAATGTCATCTAGAGACCTAGAAAACGTCTACCTCCTTTGGATCTAAGTTGAAGGCTAGTCACTAAGCCAACCCAATTGATGTTTCAGATGCCGAAGGCCTTGTCTACAAATCTCAAGCTTTCACGTCTAACATTTCAAATCCGTCAGAATGGAAAAATGAATTCAAAATTTCTAAACACATCTATAAATCATCTAATAGGTAAAAACATAACATACAAGTAGTATATATCCAACGGGAGAAGGATTTGGAAAAGAAGGAAGAGATGAGGAGGAGGAGGTAGAGAAGATGAGGAGGGTGTCAACGTGGAAGAAATGATGAGAAGGTGAGGGAAGAGAAGATGAGGAGGACGATGAGAATGATACGAACAGGGCGACGGTGAGGAAGAGATAAGTAGTAGGACGAAGAGAAGAGCAAGAGGGACGATGAGAAAGAGAGGAGGAGGACGATGAAGAGGAAGAAGAGTGTGATGAGGAATATATGAGGACGATGAGAAAGACGCGAGGAGGAGGACGATGAAGAAGAGAAAAATAGGAGGACAAAGAGAAGAGGTGGGACGATGAGAAAGAGAGAAAGAGGATGAGGAGGAGGAGGAAGAAGAGTATGATGAGGAAGATAGTAGGAAGAGATAAGGAGAGGAGGAGGAGGAAGAGAAGATGAGAGGAAGAGTGTGATGAGGAAGATAGGTGGAAGAGAGGAGGAGAGAAGGATGAAGAGAAGTTGTGGAGGACGAGTGGAAAAGGACGATGAGGAAGAGATGAGGAGGAGAAGGATGAGAACGAGAGAAGGACGATGAGGAAGAGTGGACGAAGAAACAGAATAGAGAAGGAGATGATGAGGAAGATATAACGAAGAAAGGAAGCGAAGAAGCAGGATTGGAAGTGAGCAACAAATTAATAATAAAAAACATATGAGAAAGAGAGGAGGAGACGATGAGTAGGAAGAAGAACGATGAGGAAGATACAAGGACGATGAGAGAGATACAAGGAGGAGGACGGAGAGGAAGAGATAAGTAGGAGGACAAAGAGAAGAGGAGAGACGATGAGAAAAAGAGGAAGATGATGATGAAGAAGAAGAAGAGTACGATGAGGAAGATAGGACGAAGAGATGAGGAAAGGAGGACGAGGAAGAGAAGATGTGGAGGAAGAGTATGATGAGGAAGAGAGGATGAGAGAGGAGGAGGAGGATGAGAAGAAGATGATGAAGAGTGGAAGATGACGATGAGGAAGAGTTGAGAATGAGAACGATGAGAAAGAGTGGACGAGGAGAAAGAATAGAGGAAGTGTACGATAATGAAGATAGAAGGAAGAGGAGGATGGGTGGAAGAGGAGGAGGATTGGAAGTTAGTAGCAATTTGGAATAAAAAAAAATGTATGAAAATCCTCTGCTGTTATATTATTTTTAAAAGTAGTTGAGTATAAAAAAAAATATCTCATAATATGCATTGTATAAATATTATCTCACAAGGAATACAAAATAGATAAACAACAAAATGCTTAATATGTTTGAAATACATAAACATCGCACAAACCTTTTGTAAAATATATTTGCGAAGTTCATTGCTGCATTGTTTAAACCGCTTCAATCGGCATGGAAACCTGCACCTAGACAAACCTACAGAACCATAAATTTTGTAACAGCTGGAAGAGTTACGATTAACGAAGGATAATGTTAGATGTTCATTGCTATCAAAATAATATAAAAATAATCTGTAACTACCCATCATAATCGTAGAACATATCTCATCTTATGAAAAATAATAGAACGAAAATCTGGATCAAACTTACCTTTACCGTCTAATAGATGATTATAATTTCAACTTGAAAGCTGAAATTTAAATACCCAAAAAACCTCTTTTGCGTCGTTTCATCTTAGCATCAAAATGAGACGTCTTCACGAATAAAGAGTTGAAAACCTGTAAATATTATTTTATAAAAGAAAAAAATTGTGAGCACAAAATGTCATCTAGAGACCTAGAAAACGTCTACCTCCTTTAGATCTAAGTTGAAGGCTAGTCACTAAGCCAACCCAATTGATGTTTCAGATGCCGAAGGCCTTGTCTACAAATCTCAAGCTTTCACGTCTAACATTTCAAATCTGTCAGAATGGAAAAATGAATTCAAAATTTCTAAACACATCTAACTATAAATCATCTAATAGGTAAAAACATAACAAACAAGTAGAATATATCCTCCAAGTGGAGAAGGATTTGGAGGGGAAGGAAGTGATGAGGAAGAGGAGGAAGGGGAGATGATGAAGACAATGAGAAAGAAAGGAGGGTGTCAACGAGGAAGAAATGATGAGGAGTTGAGGGAAGAGAAGATGCAGAGCACGATGAGAAAGATACGAGGAGGACGACGATGTGGAAGAGATAAATAGTAGGACGAAGGGAAGAGGAGGGACGGTGAGAAAAAGAGGAAGATATATGGACGATGAGAAAGACACAAGGAGGAGGACGATGAGGAAAAGAGGAAGATGATGAGGAGGAGGAGGAGGAAGAAGAGTATGATGAGGAAGATAGGAGGAAGAGATGAGGAGAGGAGGAGGAGGAAGAGAAGATGAGGGGAAGAGTGTGATAAGGAAGATAGGTGGAAGAGAGGAGAGAAGGACGAAAAGAAGTTGTGGAGGACAAGTGGAAAAGGACGATGTGGACGAGATGAGGAGGAGAAGGATGCGAAAGAGAGAAGGATGATGAGGAAGAGTGGACGAAGAAAAAGAATAGAGGAAGGAGATGATGAGGAAGATATAAGGAAGAAAGGAAGCGAAGAAGCAAGATTGGAAGTGAGCAACAATTAATAATAAAAAAATATGAGAGAGAGATGAGGGGGACGATGAGGAGGAAGAAGAACGATGAGGAAGATACGAGGATGATGAGAAAGATACAAGAAGGAGGACGGAGAGAAAGAGATAAGTAGGAGGATGAAGAGAAGAGGAGGGACGATGAGAAAAAGAGGAAGAGGATGATGAGGAGGAAGAAGAGTACGATGAGGAAGATAGGAGGAAGAGATGAGGAAAGGAGGACAAGGAAGAGTATGATGAGGAAGAGTGGTGAAAGAGAGGATGAGAGAGGAGGAAGAGGATGAGAAGATGATGTGGAAGAGTGGAAGATGACGATGAGGAAGAGATGAGAATGACAACGATGAGAAAGAGTGGACGAGGAGAAAAAATAGAGGAAGTGTACGATGATGAAAATCGAAGGAAGAGGAGGAAGGGTGGAAGAAGAGGAGGATTGGAAGTGAGTAGCAATTTGGAATAAAAAAAATGTAAGAAAATCTTCTACTATTATATTATTTTTAAAAGTAATTGAGTATAAGAAAAACATCTCATGATATGCATTGTATAAATATTATCTCACAAAGAATACAAAATAGATAAACAACAAAAAGCTTAATATGTTTCAAATACAAAAACATCGCACAAACCTTTTGTAAAATATATTTGCGAAGTTCATTGCTGCATTGTTAAAACCACTTCAATCGGCATGGAAACCTGTACCTAGACAAACCTACAGAACCACAAATTTTGCAACTGGTGGAAGAGTTACGATTAATGAAGGATAATGTTAGATGTTCATTGCTATCAAAATAATATAAAAATAATCTGTAACTACCCATCATAATCGTAGAACTTATCTCATCATATGAAAAATAATAGAACGAAATTCTGGGTCAAACTTACCTTTACCATCTAATATATGATTATAATTTCAACTCGAAAACTGAAGTTTATATACCCATAAAACATCTTTTGCATCGTTTCATCTTAGTATCAAAATGAGAGGTCTTCACGAATAAAGAGCTGAAAACCTGTAAATAGTAATTTATAAAAGAAAAAAATGGTGAGCACAAAATGTCATCTAGAGACCTAGAGAGCGGACATCTCCTCTGGATCTAAGCTCAAGGCTAGCCACTAAGCCTACCCACTTGATGTTTCAGATGCCGAAGGCCTCGTCTACAAATCTCAACCTTTCACAACTAGCATTTCAAATCCGTCAGAATGGAAAATGAATTCAAAATTTCTAAACATATCTAACTATAAATCATCTTATAGGCAAAAACATAACATACAAGTAGTATATATCCATATGGAGAAGGATTTGGAGGAGAAGGAAGAGAGATGCGGAGGAGGAGGAAGAGAAGATGAGGAGGACAATGAGAAAGAGAGGAGGCTGTCAACGAGGAAGAAATAATGAGAATGTGAGGGAAGAGAAGATGAGGAGGACAATGAGAATGATATGAGGAAGGTGACGATGAGGAAGAGATAAGTAGTAGGATGAAGAGAAGAGGATGGATGATGAGAAATAGAGGAGGAGGACGATGAGGAGGAAGAAGAGTGTGATGAGGAGGATATGAGGACGATGAGAACGACACGAGGTGCAGGACGGTGAGGAAGATATAAATAGGAGGACAAAGAGAAGAGGAGGGACGATGAGAAAGAGAGGAAGAGGATGTGGAGGAGGAGGAAGAAGAGTATGATGAGGAAAATAGGAGGACGAGATGAGGAGGAGGAAGAGAAAGTGAGGGGAAGACTGTGAAGAGGAAGATAGGTGGAAGAAAGGAGGAGAGAAGGACCAAGAGAAGATGTGGAGGACGAGTGGAAGAGGACGATGAGGAAGAGATGGCGAGGATAAGGATGAGAAAGAGAGGACGATGATGAGGAAGAGTGGATGAAGAGAAAGAATAGAGGAGGAAGGGTGGAAGAGGAGCAAGAGGATTGGAAGTGAGGAGCAATTTGTAATAAAAAAAATATATAAGAAAATATTCTGTTGTTATATTATTTTTAAAACAAATTGAGTATGAGAAAAACATCTGATAATATGCATTGTATAAATATTATCTCCCAAAGAATACAAAATAGATAAACAACAAAAAGCTTAATATGTTTCAAGTACATAAACATCGCACAAACCTTTTGTAAAAAATATTTGCGAAGTTCATTGCTGCTTTGTTAAAACCGCATCAATCGGCTGCACCAAGACAAATCTAAAGAACCACAAATCTTGCAACTGGTGGAAGAGTTACGATTAACGAAGGATAATGTTAGATGTTCATCGCTATCAAAATAATATAAAAATAATATAAAATTCAAAGTTCAAGACAACAAACTCAAAAGACATAAAGCTTCTACCATAATATACATGCTTATTTCATGGGCAAAATATGACAATTATCTTGTCAAAATATAGTTGTTGAAAGCTGCTAGTATAAAATCTGTAACTATCCATCATAATCGTAGAACATATCTCAACGTATGAAAAATAATAGAACGAAAATTTGGGTCAAACTTACCATTACCGTCTAATAGATGATTATAATTTCAACTTGAAAACTGAAGTTTAAATACCCAAAAAACCTCTTTTGCATCGTTTCATCTTCGCATCAAAATGAGAGGTCTTCATGAATGAAGAGCTAAAAGCCTGTAAATAGTATTTAAAAAAAATGGTGAGTACAAAATGTCATCTAGAGACCTAGAGAGTGTCTACCTCCTTTGGATCTAAGTTGAAGGCTAGCCACTAAGCCTACCCACTTGATGTTTTAAATGCCGAAGGCCTCATCTACAAATCTCAAGTCTGCACGACTAAAATTTCAAACCCGTTTCTAAACATAGCCACAAACCATCTAATACGTAAAAACATAACATACAAGTAGTATATCCAAATGAAGATGGATTAGAAGGAAAATGAAGAGATGAGAGGAGGAGGAAGAGAAGATGAGGAAGATAATGAGAAAGAGAGGAGGGGTCAATGAGGAAGAAATGATGAGGAGGAGGGGGAAGAGAAGATGATGAGGAGGACGATGACAAAGATACGAGGAGGATGACCATGAGGAAGAGATAAGTAGTAGGATGAAGAGAAGAGGAGGGACGATGAGAAAGATACGAGGAGGCCGACGATGAGGAAGAGATAAGTAGTAGGACGAAGAGAAGAGGAGGGACGATGAGAATGAGAGGAGGAGGGCGATGAGAAGGAAGAAGAGGATGATGAGGCAGATATGAGGACGATGAGAAAGACACGAGGTGGATGACGATGAGGGAGAGATAGATAGGAGAACGAAGAGAAAATGAGGGACGATGAGAAAGAGATAAGGCGAAAGAGAGTACGATGAGCAAGATAGGAGGAAGAGATGTGGAGAGGACGACAAGGAAGAGGAAGAGAAGATGAGGGGAAGAGTGTGACGAGGAAGAAAGGTGGAGGAGAGGAGGAGAGAAGGAGGAAGAGAAGATGTGGAGGATGATGAGGAAGAGATGACGAGGAGAAGGATGAGAAAGAGAGGAGGATGATGAGGAAGAGTGGATGAGGAGAACGAATAGAGGAAGAAGACGATGTGGAAGATAGAAGGAAAATAAAGGAAGAGGAGGAAGAAAGGAAGAGAAGAAGCAGGATTGGAAGTGAGCAACAATTAGTAATAAAACGTATAAGAAAGAGAGGAGGAGGACAATGAGGAGGAAGAAGAGTACGATATGGAAGATATAAGGATGATAAGAAAGGTACGTGGAGGAGGACGGTGAGGAAGAGATAAGTAGGAGGACGAAGAGAAGATGATGGACGATAAGAAAGAGAGGAGGAGGATGATGAGGAGGAAGAAGAGTACGATGAGGAAGAGATGAGGAGAGGAGGACGAGTTAGAGAAGATGAGGAGGAAGAGTATGATGAGGAAGATAAATGGAAGAGAAGGAAGAGGAAGGGAAGATGATGAGGAAGGGTGGAAGATGACGATGAGGAAGAGATGAGAAGGAGAAGGATGAGAAAGAGTGCACGAGGAGAAAGAATAGAGAGAGTGAACAATGATAAAGATAGAAAGAAGAAAGGAAGAGGAGGTAGGGTGGAAGAGGTGGAGGATGATTGGAAGTGAGAAGCAATTAGTAATAAAAAAATATATAAGAAAATCTTATGCTATTATATTATTTTTAAAATTAATTGAGTATAAGAAAAATATCTCATAATATGCGTTGTATAAGTATAATCTCACAAAGAATACAAAATAGATAAAAAAACAAAAAGCTTAATATGTTTCAAATACATAAACATCGCACAAACCTGTTGTAAAATATATTTGCGAAGTTCATTGCAGCATTGTTAAAACCGCATCAATCGGCATGGAAACCTGCACCAAGACAAACCTACAGAACCACAAATTTTGCAACTGGTGGAAGAGTTATGATTAACGAATGATAATGTTAGATGTTCATCGCTCTCAAAATAATATAAAAATAAAGGAAAATTCAAAGTTCAAGACAACAAACACAAAAGACACAAAGCTTCTACCATAATATACCTACTTATTTCATGGGAAGAATACTACAATTGTCATGTCATAATATAGCTATTGAAAGCTGCTAGTATAAAATCTGTAACAACCCATCATAATCGTAGAACATATCTCATTGTATGAAAAATAATAGAACAAAAATCTGGGTCGAACTTACCTTTGCCGTCTAATAGATGATTATAATTTCAACATGAAAACTGAAATTTAAATATCCAAAAAACCTCTTTTGCATCGTGTCATCTTTGCATCAAAATGAGAGGTCTTTATAATGAAGAGATGAAAACCTGTAAATAGTATTTTATAAAAAAAAAAATGCTGAGCACAAAATGTTATCTAGAGACCTAGAGAGCGTCTACCTCCTTTGGATCTCAGTTGAAGGCTAGCCACTAAGCCTACCCACTTGATGTTTCAGATGCCGAAAACCTCGTCTACAAATCTCAAGTTTTCATGACTAAAATTTCAAATCCGTCAGAATGGAAAAACGAATTCAAAATTTCTAAACATATCTAACTACAAACCACCTAATACGTAAGAACATAACGTACAAGTAGTATATCCAAGTGGAGATGGATTAGGAGGAGAAGGAAGAGATGAGCAGTAGAAGGAAGAGAACATGAGGAGTACGATGAGAAAGACAACGAGGAAGAAATGATGACGAGGAGATGGAAGAGAAGATGAGGAGGACGATGAGAAAGATACGAGGAGGAAGAGATAAGTAGTAGGACGAAGAAAAGAGCAGGGACGAAGAGAAAGAGGGGAGTAGGACGATGAGAAGGAAGAAGAATGTGATAAGGAAGATATGAGGACGATGAGAAAGAGTCGAGGAGGAGGACGATGAGGAAGAGATAAATAGGAGGACAAAGAGAAGAGGAGGGAAGATGAGAAAGAGAGGAAGAAGATGAGGAGGAGGAGGAAGAAGAGTATGATGAAGAAGATAGTAGGAAGAGATGAAGAGAGGAGGAGGAGAAAGAGAAAATGAGGGAAAGAGTGTGATGAGGAAGATAGGTGGAAGAGAGGAGGAGAGAAGGACGAAGGGAAGTTGTGGAGGACGAGTGGAAGAAGATGATGAGGAAGAGATGTGGAGGAGAAGGATGAGAAAGAGAGGAGGATGATGAGGAAGAGTGGACGAGGAGAAAGAATAGAGGAAGAAGATGATGAGGAAGATAGAAGAAAGAATGAAGAGGAGGAAGAGAGGAAAAGAAGAAGCAGGAATGGAAGTGAGCAACAATTAGTAATAAAAAAATATAAGAAAGAGAGGAGGAGGACGTTAAGGAGGAAGAAGAGTACGATAAGGAAGAGACGAGGATGATGAGAATGATACGAGGAGGATGACGATGAGGAAGACATAAGTAAGAGGATGAAGAGAAGAGGAGGAAGGAAGAGAAAGAGAGGAGGATGATGATAAGGAGGAAGAAGAGTACTATCAGGAAGTTAGGAGGAATAGATGAGGATTGGAAGACGAGGAAGAGGAGATGAGGAGGAAGAGTATGATGAGGAAGATAGGTGGAAGAGACGAGGAGAGAAGGAGGAGGAATAGAACATGATGAGGAAGAGTGGAAGATGACGATGAGGAAGAGATGAGGAGGAGAAGGATGAAAAAGAGTGGACGAGGAGAAAGAATAGAGAAAGTGTACGATGATGCAGATAGAAGAAAGAAAGGAAGAGGAGATAGGGTGGAAGAGGAGGAGGATTGGAAGTGAGTATCAATTTGGAATAAAACAAAAATATAAGAAAATCTTCTGCTGTTATATTATTTTTAAAAGTAATTGAGTATAAGACAAACGTCTCATAATATGCATTGTATAAATATTATCTCACAAAGAATACAAAATAGATAAACAACAAAAAGCTTAATATGTTTCAAATACATAAACATCGCACAAACCTTTCGTAAAATATATTTGCGAAGTTCATTGCTGCGTTGTTAAAACCGCTTCAATCGGCATGGAAACTTGCACCTAGACAAACCTACAGAACCACATATTTTGCAACTGGTGGAAGAGTTACGATTAACGAAGGATAATGTTAGATGTTCATTGCTATCAAAATAATATAAAAATAATCTGTAACTACAATCATAATCGTAGAACATATCTCGTCACATGAAAAATAATAGAACGAAAATCTGGGTCAAACTTACCTTTACCGTCTAATAGATGATTATAATTTCAACTTGAAAACTGAAATTTAAATACCCAAAAAACCACTTTTGCATCGTTTTATCTTTGCATCAAAATGAGAGGTCTTCACGAATAAAGAGCTGAAAACCTGCAAATAGTATTTTATAAAAGAAAAAAATGGTGAGCACAAAATGTCATCTAGAGACCTAGAAAGCGTCTACCTCCTTTGGATCTAAGTTTAAGGCAAGCCACTAAGCCCACCCCAGTTGATGTTTCAGATGCTGAAGGCCTCATCTACAAATCTCAAGTTTTCACGACTAACATTTCAAATCTGTCAGAATGGAAAAATGAATTCAAAATTTCTAAACATATCTAACTGTAAATCATCTAACAGGTAAAAACATAACATACAAGTACCCAAGTGGAGAAGGATTTGGAGGAAAAGGAGGAAGAGAAGATGAGGAGGACAATGAGAAAGAGAGGAGGGTGTCAACGAGGAAGAAATTATGAGAATGTGAGGGAAGAGAAGATGAGGAGGACGATGAGAAAGATACGAGGAGGGCGACGATGAGGAAGAGATAAGTAGTAGGACGAAGAGAAGATGAGAGACGATGAGAAAGAGAGGAGGAGGAAGAAGAGTGTGATGAGTAATATATGAGGACGTGAGAAAGACACAAGGAGGAGGACGATGAGGAAGAGATAAGTACGAGGACAAAGAGAATGGGAGGGACGATGAGAAAGAGAGGAAAATGTTGAGGAGGAGAAGGAAGAAGAGTATGATAAGGAAGATAGTAGGAAGAGATGAGGAGAGGAGGAGGAGGATGAAAAGATGAGGGGAAGAGTGTGATGAGGAAGATAGGTGGAAGAAAGGAGGACAGAAGGACGAAAAGAAGTTGTGGAGGACGAGTGGAAAAGGACGATGAGGAAGAGATGAGGAGGAGAAGGATGAGATCGAGAGAATGATGATGAGGAAGAGTGGACGAAGAAAAAGAATAGAGGAAGGAGATGATGAGGAAGATATAAGAAAGAAAGGAAGCGAATAAGCAGGATTGGAAGAGAGGAGGGGGCGATGAGGAGGAAGAAGAACGATGAGGAAGATACGAGGACGATGAGAGAGATACAAGGAGGAGGACGGAGAGGAAGAGATAAGTAGGAGGACGAATAGAAGAAGAGAGACGATGAGAAAGAAAGGAAGAGGATGATGAGGAGAAAGAAGAAGAGTACGATGAGGAAGATAGGAGGAAGAGATGAGGAAATGAGGACAAGGAAGAGAAGATGAGGAGGAAGAGTATGATGAGGAAGTGTGGTGAAAGAGAGGATGAGAGAGGAGGAGGAGGAAGAGAAGATGATGAGGAAGAGTGGAAGATGACGCTGAGGAAGAGATGAGAATGAGAACGATGAGAAAGAGTGGACGAGGAGAAAGAATAGAGGAAATGTACGATGATGAAGATAGCAGGAAGAGGAGGAGAATTGGATGTGAGTAGCAATTCGGAATTAAAAAAATGTTAGAAAATCCTCTACTGTTATATTATTTTTAGAAGTAATTGACTATAAAAAAAAACATCTCATAATATGCATTGTATAAATATTATCTCACAAAGAATACAAAATAGATAAACAACAAAAAGCTTAATATGTTTCAAATACATAAACATCGCACAAACCTTTCGTAAAATATATTTGTGAAGTTCTTTGATGCATTGTTAAAACCGCTTCGAACGGCATGGAAACCTGCACCTGGACAACATACAGAACCACAAATTTTGCAACAGGTGGAAGAGTTACGATTAACGAAGGATAATGTTAGATGTTCATTGCTATCAAACTAATATAAAAATATTATGTAACTACCCATCATAATCGTAGAACATATCTCATCGTATGAAAAATAATAGAACGAAATTCTAGGTCAACTTGCATCATTTTATCTTAGCATCAAAATGAGAGTGGTCTTCACGAATAAAGAGCTGAAAACCTGTAAATAGTATTTTATAAAAGAAAAAAATGGTGAGCACAAAATGTCATCTAGAGACCTAGAGAGCGTCTACCTCTTTTGATCTAAGTTGAAGGCTAGCCACTAAGCCTACCCAGTTGATGTTTCAGATGCCGAAGGCCTCATCTACAAATCTCAACCTTTCAAGACTAACATTTCAAATTCGTCAGAATGGAAAAATGAAATCAAAATTTCTAAACATATCTAACTATAAATCATCTAATAGGTAAAAACATAACATACAAGTAGTATATATCCAAGTGGAGAAGAATTTGGAGGAGAAGGAAGAGATGAGGAGGAGGAGGAAGAAGAGAAGATGAGGAGGACAATGAGAAAGAGAAGAGGGTGTCAACGAGGAAGAAATGATGAGAATGTGAGGGAAGAGAAGATGAGAAGGATGATGAGAAAGATACGAGGAAGGCGACGATGAGGAAGAGATAAGTTGTAGGACGAAGAGAAGAGGATGGACGATGAGAAATAGAGGAGGAGGACGATGAGGAGGAAGAAGAGTGTGATTAGGAAGATATGAGGATGATGAGAAAGACACAAGGAGAATGACGATGAGGAAGAGATAAATAGGAGGACGAAGAAAAGATGAGGGGCGATGAGAAAGAGATGATGCGAAAGAGAGTATCATGAGGAAGATAGGAGGACGAGATGAGGAGAGAGCGATGAGGATGAGGAAGAGAAGATGAGGGGAAGAGTATGATGATGAAGATAGGTGGAAGAGAGGAGGAGAGAAGGAGGAAGAGAAGATGTGGAGGACAAGTGGAAGAGATGAGGAGGAGAAGGATAAAAAAGAGAGGAGGATCATAAGGATGAGTGGACGAGGAGAAAGAATAGAGGAAGAAGACGATGAGGAAGATAGAAGGAAGAAAGGAAGAGGAGGAAGAAAGGAAGTGAACAAGCAAGATTGGAAGTGAGCAATAATTAGTAATAAAAAAATATAAGAAAGAGAGGAGTAGGACGATGAGGAAGAATAACAGTATGATAAGGAAGATACGAGGATGATGAGAAAGATACGAGGAGGAGGACGGTGAGGAAGAGATAAGTAGGAGGACGAAGAGAAGATGAGGGACGATGAGAAAGAGAGGAGGAGGAGGATGAGGAGGAAGAAGAGTACGAGGAGGAAGATAGGAGGAAGAGATGAGGAGAGGAGGACGGGAAGAGAAGATGAGGAGGAAGAGTATGGTGAGAAAGAGATGTGGAAGAGAGGATGAAAGACGGAGGAGAAAGAGAAGATGATGAGGAAGAGTGGAAGATGATGATGAGGAAAAGGAATAGATGAGAAGGAGAATGATTAGAAAGAGTGGACGAGGAGAAAGAATACAGGTAGTGCACGATGATGAAGATAGAAGGAAGAAAGGAATAGGAGGAAGGGTGGAAGAGGAGAGGAGAAGGATTGGAAGTATGAAGCAATTAGTAATAAAAAAATATAAGAAAATCTTCTACTGTTATATTATTTTTAAAAGTAATTGAGTATAAGGAAAACATCTCATAATATGCATCGTATAAATAATATCTCACAAAGAAAACAAAATTGATAAACAACAAAAAGCTTAATATGTTTCAAATACACAAACATTGCACAAACCTTTTGTAATATATCTTTGCGAAGTTCCTTGCTACATATGTTAAAATAGCATCAACTGGCACGGAAACCTGCAGAACCACAAAATTTGCAACTTGTTGAAGAGTTATGATTAACAAAAGATAATGTTAGACGTTCATCACTATCAAAACAATATAAAAATAATATAAAATTCAAAATTAAAGACAACAAGCTCAAAAGTCATAAAGCTTCTACCATAATATACCTGCTTATTTCATGGGCAAAATACGACAATTGTCTTGTCATAATATAGTTGTTCAAAGATGCAAGTATAAAATCTGGAACTACCCTTCATCATCGTAGAATGTATCTCGTCGTATGAAAAATAATAGAACAAAAATCTGGGTCAAAATGAGAGGTCTTCATGGATGAAGGGCTGGAACCTGAAAATTATATTTTATAAAAAAAAAAAAATAGTGAGTACAAAATGTCATCTAGAGTCCTAGAGAGCGTCTACCTCCTTTGGATCTAAGTTGAAGGCTAGCCACTAAGCCTACCCACTTAATGTTTCAGATGCTGAAGGCCTCGTCTACAAATCTCAAGTTTTCACGAAAAAAATTTAAAGTCCGTCAGAATGGAAAAATGAATTCAAAATTTCTAAACTTATCTAACTACAAACCATCTAATATGTAAAAACATAACATACAAGTAGTATATCCAAGTGAAGATGGATTAGGAGGAGAAGGAAGAGAAGATAAGGAGGACGATGAGAAAGAGACGAGGGGGTCAATGAGGAAGAAATGATGAGGAGGAGAAGGAATGGAAGATGGGGAGGACGATGAGAAAGATATGAAAAGGACGACGATGAGGAACAGATAAGTAGTAGGACAAAGAGAAGAGGATGGACGATGAAAAAGATACGAGGATGATAATGAGGAAGAAATAAATAGGAGGACGAAGAGAAGAGGAGGGACAATGAGAAAGAGAGGAGGAGGATGAGGAGGAGGAAAAAGAGTATGATGAGGAGGATAGAAGAAAAAGATGAGGAGAGGTGGAGGATGAAAAGAAGATAAGGGGAAGAGTATGATGAGGAAAATAAGTGGAAGAGGAGAAGGGAATGAGGAAGAGAAGATGTGGAGGACGAGTGGAAGAGGGTGATGAGGAAGAGTGGATGGGGAAAAAGAATAGAGGAATAAGACGATGAGGAAGATAGAAGGAAGAAATGAAGAGAATGATGAGGATTGAAAGTGAGCAACAATTAGTAATAAAAAAAATATAAGAAAAAGAGGAGGACGACGATGAGAAGGAAGAAGCGTACGATGAGGAAGATACGAGGACGATGAGAGAGATACGAGGAGGAGGACGGTGAGGAAGAGATAAGTAAGAGTATGAAGAGAAGAGGAAGGACGATGAGAAAGAGAGGAGGAAGAGGAGGAGGAGGAAGAAGAGTACGATGAGGAAGATAGTAGGAATAGATGATGAGAGGAAGAGGAAGAGTATGATGAGGAAGATAGGTGGAAAAGAAGAGGAGGTAGAGCAGATGATGAGGAAGAGTGGAAGATGACGATAAGGAAGATATGAGGAGGAGAAAGATGAGAAAGAGTGGATGAGAAGAAAGAATAGAGAAAGTGTACGATGATGAAGATAGAAGGAAGAAAGGAAGAGGAAGTAGGGTGGAAGAGGAGGAGGAGGATTGAAAGTGAGAAGCAATTAGTAACAAAAAAAGTATAAGAAAATCATCTACTGTTATATTATTTTCAAAAGTAATTGAGTATAAGAAAAACATCTCATAATATTCATTGTATATCTCAAAAAGAATTCAAAATAGATAAACAACAAAAAGCTTAATATGCTTCAAACCTTTTGTAAAATATTTTTGTGAAGTTCATTGCTACATTGTTAAAATTGCATCAACCGGCACGGAAACCTGCACTTAGACAAACCTACAGAATCACAAATTTTGCAACTTGTGATAGAGTTATGATTAACAAAGTATAAAGTTAGATGTTCATCACTATCAAAACAATATAATAATAATATAAAATTCAAGACAACAAGCTCAAAAGACATAAAGCATCTACCATAATATACCTACTTATTTCCTGGGCAGAATACGACAATTGTCTTGTCTTGTCATAATATAGTTGTTGAAAGCTGCTAGTAAAAAATGTGTAACTACCCTTCATCATCGTAGAATGTATCTCATTGTAAGAAAAATAATAGAATGATACTAATCCTAAAATCTGCCATCAAACTTACATTTAGCGTCTAATAGATGATTATAATTTCAACTTGAAAACAGAAATTTAAATACCCAAAAAATATTTTTTGCATCCTTTCATCTTAACATCAAAATGAGAGGTCTTCTTAAATGAAGGGCTGAAACCTGGAAATAGTATTTTATTAAAAAAAATGGTGAGTACAAAATGTCATCTAGAGACTTAGAGAGTATCTACCTCCTTTGGATCTAAGCTGAATGCTAGCCATTAAGGCTACCCACTCGAGGTTGTAGATGCCTAAGTCCTTATCTACAAATTTCAAGTTTTCACAACTAAAATTTAAAATCCGTTAGAATCGAAAAATGAATTCAAAATTTTTAAACACATCTAACAACAAACAAAGTAAAAATAAAACATACAAGTAGTATATCTATGTGGAGATGGATTAGGAGGAGAATGAAGAAATGAGCAGCAAGAGGGCAAGAGAATATGACGAGGATGATAAGAAATAGAGGAGGGGGACAACGAGGAAGAAATGAAGATGAGGAGAAGGAAAAGAAGATGATGAGGATGATGAGAAAGATACGAGGAGGAGGAGGAAAAGAAAATGAGGAGGACGATGAAGAAAGGATAAGAATGAGGAGCAAGAGGGGAAGAGAATATGAGGAGGATGATGAGAAATAGAGGAGGGGAACAATGAGGAAGAAATGAGGAGGAGGAGGAAGAGAAGATGAGGAGGACGATGAGGAATAGAACGATGAGGAAGAGGGGGAAAGAGAAAAGGAAGAGGACAATGAGAAAGAGAGGCGGACGATGAGGAAGATAGGAGTAGGATTGGAAGAGGAGGAGGAGAAAATGAGGAGGACGATGAGGAAGAAGACAATGAGGAAGAATTGAGGAGGAGGAAGAGATGAAGAGGATGATGAGAAACATAGGAGGAGGAGGAGGAGGAGGAGAAAATGAGAAGGACGATGATGGGGAAGAGATGAGGTGGTAAGAGAGGAAGAATATGATGAAGAAGATAGGAAGAGGAGGAGGAGGAGGAAGAGGAGAATTGGAAGAGATGAGAAATTAGTAATAAAAAGAATATAAGAAAATCTTCTGTTGTTATATTATTTTTAGCACTAATTGACTATAAGAAAAACACCTTATAATATGCATTATATAAATAATGTCTCGCAAAGAATGCAAAATAGATAAACAACAAAAGAACACAAAATAGATAAACAATAAAAATCTAAATATCTTTACTTGGCTTGATAAAATACATAAACATAGCAAGTACCTTTTGTAAAAACTCTTTAAGAAGTTCATTTCTACATTGTTGAAACCATATCATCCAGCATGAAAACCTGCACTATTAGAAAAATCTACACAACCACAAATTTTGCAACTTGTGGAAGAGTTATTAATAATGAAGGACAAAGTTTGATGTTGATAGCTATCAAAACAATATAAAAATAATATAAAATTCAAAGTTCAAGACAACAAGCTCAAAAGAAACATAAAGCTTCTAACATAATATATTTGCTTATTTCCTAGGCAGATTACTACAATTGTCTTGTCATAATATAGTTGTCGAAAGTTATAAATATAAAGTGTGTAACTACCTTTCATCATCGTCGAATATATCTCATCGTATAAAAAATGATAGAATGACACTAATTCTAAAATCTACCGTCAAACTATTTTCCTTCACCGTGTAAAAGATAATTATAATTTCAATTAGAGAATTGAAATTTAAATACCTAAAACAATTTTTTTGCATCCTTTCATCTTAGCATCAAAATGAAATTGTCTTCATGAATGAAGGCCTGAAACTTGTAAATAGTATTTTATACAAAAAGAAATAATAGTGAGTACAAAATGTCATCTACATACCTAGAAAGCGTCTACCTCTTTTGGATCAAAGTTGAAGGATAGCCACTAAACTTATCTAATTGAGGTTGCAAATGCCTAATGATCTACAAATCTCAAGTTTACTCGATTAAATTTTTTTTAATCGAGGTTTACATGATTAAAATTTAAAACCTCTCAGAATTGAAAAATGAATTCAAAAGTTCTAAACACATCTAACCAAAAAAAAAAAAACTAATTTTTAAAAATATACTATACGAATAGTATATTTAGAAGGAAAAGATGAGAATGAAGAAGAGTGGAGGAGAGGAGGATGAAGAGTAGAGAAGAGGAGGGAGGAGGAGGAGGGAAAAGAGTAGTAACAGTACTAAGAAGAAGAGGAGGGAAAAGATGAGAAGAAGCAAGAGAAATATATATATATATATATATATATATATATGTATGTATGTGTATAGATTTAGTTAGAACAAATTTAGTTATAACTACAAAGTATAATTCTTACTACTTTGTTTATATTTATCATATATATATGACTTCGTACATATAATTGGTATATATATGTGTGGTATGTACTTGTATTTAGTATATAGGTAGTTATATATTTGATAAAATCACTCGGTTGCATTGGGCTCAGGCTTTTCCTTCGAACAACCTCCCACAGTGCTTAGGAGAATGCCCTCTCCAATCGCCAAAAGTAGTAATCAAATCCCAACAAATTATACAATCTAATTCTTCCAAATGAGTCTCATTCTGTCTGTCCTTTCTTCTGAATTAGACATGGAATGAGCTAGTTCACTCTGGAACCCTTCTCAATCAATGCCTGAGCAATTCCATACCCATTGAGCTAACATTCTCTTCACTTAGTTCTCTCAGGTTCCAACTCTTGTTTTTCCAAAAGATTAATAATAATCATATGCATTACTAGTAAATTAATCAACATCAAATAATACTGCTAAATAATAAAATTAATCAATAACAAAAAAAAAATACAGTAACCAGCGCAAGAAGTTGATTACAAGTAGTTAGAGGCCATGAAAACCAAATATACAAAAGTAAATTTGCGGCATGGAATATTTCTCTACATCTCCAAAACCCTATAGGCTTTTAAACTGCAACTGAAAGAAAAAACCATAAATAAATTAGAAAAACTTTCTTTCTTGAGATCATTTTCAGTGGATTGACAATAAAAAGAGAACTATATGCAAAATGCAATCTTTAAGGAACTATCATATAACAGCATAACATGCCTTAAAAATTAACTACGAGTGAGAAAGGAAAGAAAAGCACCTCATATATGCATAGTAAATACATGTTTCAAAGAACAAAACATAGATAACAAAATCTTGAATATTCCAGCTGACTTGAATCCAAAATATAAACGTAACACTTACCTTTTATCATCAATCTTTACAAACTTCACTGCCACATTGTCAGAACCTGTGTACTCCTATCCTATCACACACCAACATCGGAAATAGACACATCAGCCAAAACCTACATAACCACAAAGAACTAATTTGAAGATGAGCAAGTAGCGTATGACTATGATTCCGTACACAAAATGAAAACTGATCAACCAATAGTTCATGAAGGATAGAGTCATATAACACGAGAATCAAACAACTACGAAAAATGACAAAGTTGTTGATCTTTAAAACTATAGAAAGAAAAACAAATAAAAATAAATCTAATGGTTAATGACAGCTGACTCACAAGAGACAAAATAACTTCTAATGAGAATACCTTGCTGATGCCTTGATAGCACAATAATTATCATAATGCAGTTGTCAATAAATGTTAATGCAAAGAGCGACTATCTTTCAAGATCAAAGTAACAAATATTTGACCAGACAAATTCTAATATATAGAAGATTATACAAGAGCATTGAACCCAAGATCTGCAATCAACTTATTCACCTTACCTTACGAAAGAAGTGATTCAAGTTCAACTAGAAGAGAAAAAGTTATCTACCCAAAACAATTTTTCTGCCCTTCATACCTCAGCATAGATATGAAGCACCATGAAGGAGGGTTGAGAGCTGCAAATAATCTCATACAAAAAAAGATCCAAATGTTAGTGGGAGCTTTCATGAATCTCACTCTCTCTAGTACCAGCATGGTATGTACCAAAGTATCTTCTGTAGACAGAGCAGGCTCCAACTAGGCTGCCTTTCTAGCCTTGCTTATCTCATTTAAAAAGAAGAAGGAAATAAGAATGACATCTTATGATGTGCAAAAGATTAGCAAGAAGTCTTCATTGCTGAAAGACACTGGAAAAATGGTTTAACAACAATGATTAAAGGATTAGAACACTTGTAATCACCAGTTACCCGACAAGTCATCTCTAACATGATTCACATATGAATTTATTTATAGAAAATGGAATTAGTTTTAACACTTGCATTTTTGTAAGACTACTTAACCTAAACAAAGTTCACTGAGATTATTAACGAGGCTCTTAAAAAAAAAAAAATGTAGGCAATCATCTTACAGAAATTGAGTCTCATATGGTTTCAACCAGAGTAGGCTAACAGCAAATACACTTGCAATTGACACACTTGAGCATGCAGAATATTTAGAGTTAAAAGACCATAAGGCCCCATCCTTTCCAACTTAAGAGGACAATTCCAGGGTGGCGTGTCTTGTTAGGAACCCTATATAAATACTCAAGCATTTAGATTTATCCTATCAGATGAGATCATGCACAATTACTAAAACTAGGTGTTTATTTTAGGAGTTGGTTTGATATGATGCATACTAATCAATGTATGTGGACTTTGCACAAGCAGGCCCAAACCTATCAACCAATGATTATATTCATTCAAATTTATCTTCACGTATCTGATGCAGAACCTAACTCAAGAAGAGTGTTTGCAACGCAAAGTAAGAAGTTCATCATAGTCCAAGATAGCTTATAAGGTGTTATAAGAACGACAAGCAAAAGGAAGAGCGATAAAATTCATCAAGAATTTAGCCAAGAAGCATAAGTAGAGTAACACCACGATTCCAGAGCGCTCCATGGCACGGTTATGAACTAGAGTAACAACAGTCCCCACCCCATCCAATTCAACATGCTCCACGACAAGCGTTAACATTGATAGATTGATAAGTTAAAAAAAAAAAAAAATGATTTAAATTCAAACGACTCAAAGTTAAAAGACTACTAGCAACTAGAGAATACAGGACGTGCCGTCGATGATCACCCTGAGCACCAATAAATCTCATCCACCAAGAATAATGTACCGGAAAAAGTGCCAAGAGGCTCACCTTAAGGTCACCTTCACAGCCATCACAGTTGCCGTCTTTCTAGGACACAAAGCTAAAAGACTAAATATATAATAAATAAAGATAAGAATGAACTCAAAAATCAATGATAAAAATAAACAAAATTACGGAAGATTTGGTGTTCAAAAGACTTTACATGAGGGAGGTTAGGACCTTTTGTCTTCTCAATCAAGCAATCGTCGAGAAGAGAACAAGGCCACGTTTGGAATCAGGTCCAATTGTGAATCTCTTAGCCGAATCAATGAAAATCCCTTCGGCGAAGAATTCGAATCAGACCAGTAACAGATTTATTGCAATGCTTACAGTTTGGATCATCGAATGCGTCTTGATCGCAGTGAAAAAACCACCACTCTCTCTCTATCCCCCGAACGGCTACTTGTTTGTGAGGAATAGTAAATATACAGGCGTATACATATCATATATGCGTGCGTGAACGTCGGGGAGGGGGAAAGGGGGGACGGCCTTATGTTCTCTCGTGTTTTTTTACTATTGGAAGATCATAAACGGCTATTTTTTGGATTTTTTTTAAAATTCAAATTTAAGCCACGGTAACTAGTTTTATTATTCTGCCGCTGAAGAGTTAAACGGGTGAATGTTATTTGAATGACAAAGTTGGCGATCAGTGGTAACAACTTGTCTTGAGAATTTCTGTTTAACTCTTTTAATTCTAAAAATAAGTACAAATCATCAGCAACGGAATATTTACAGCCTTTTAAAAAGATTTTAAAGTTAAGATTATAAAAGGAAAACTCTACTTACAACCGCCATTGTAGAACCCTGTGCAACCGGCGTTACTTTTCATGAAAAATTTCATTTTTTTAAGTCCTTATCATTTCATTGTCTCTCTCTTTCTCTATCAATTTTTTTTTTTTTTTTGACCTTCTTCCTCTCGACAAAGAAGAAAACAACCTGAATGGTCATCCAAACTCCAAAATCTGCAATGGCTTGAGATCTCCGAGCAGCTTAGCCACTAGAGAATCCGCAAAGTCTACAATGGCATGATGCACATACAAAACTGTAGAGTGCTGCAAGCGCCTTGTCTGGTTAACAATTGCTTCCACCCCATCCGGGTGACAGTGCCCGCAACAAATAGTGGCTATCCCACCGAAGGCATCCAAATAACTACGGCCTTTTTCTTCATACAAATACTACATTTTCCCATCTACCAAATAATTTAACTGTAAAATAAGATACAAACTTTTTCATTACCAAATAGTATTCGCACTCAAGATCACCCATTTGTTTAATACTCGAAAAAAGTTGAGATTTTGCATTGGTTTCTACGTATTTGATAAAGATAAAAGAATATAGAAATGAATAAATGAGGTGTTGAGATATTTGTCTATATAAAAATACTTGCCGACTTCTTGTATAAGTGCAATATAGAAGGGTAAAGTACTCCTTGCACTTCTCCAAGATCTCAGATGCAGGTAGGCCAGTGTAAGGGGAAGGAATGTAGTCGAAATGGGGTATTTTGGGCACGAGAAAATCATCTTCTTCTTCGAGTGTGTTTTGGGTATGGTTATGGGCAAGCTGGGAGAGGCAAAGAGGCCGCCGTAGCCAAAAATTTATTTGAGATAGTGTGCTTTGGAAGATCCTCTGCATCTTCTTCTTCTTCTTCAGTGCTACTACAAAAGAGGAGACAGAGAGCGTTTGAGATGAACAAGTTGTGCATGAAACATAAACATGCGCAGAGGAAAGAAATGTAGAGGGAGAAAGAAAAAGGTCAAAAAAATTGATAGAGAAAGAGAAAGAAAACGAAATGATAAGGACTTAAAAAAATAAATTTTTTCATGAAAAGTAGTGCCGATTGCATGGGGTTCTGCAAAGGCAGCTGTAAGTAGAGTTTCTCTTATGAAAAGAGGTGGCACTATTGCTACCGATGGAATGTCCCGATAAGTGTATTTTTTATGTATTTTTTTAATCAGCTAAAACATTTTTAAAATAAATAAAATCACAGCATCATTAAAAAATATTTTTTTAATCACCAACTAAAAAAAAAAAGTTATTAGACCAAGACCCAACTCTTAGTAGGTACAGGCAATTTTTTACTTGCTAGGTAAAGAAATAATAAATAAATAAATAAATTGTCGAATGTGTCGGGTTGGGTTATATTTCCCTAGTTATGGTTGCGGGCCAAGTCAGGTCGGGCCAAAAACGTTCTTGGGTGGGCCAATGTGCAAATAGAGTTCCCAATACCTCGCATATTCTCCTCTCCCAAAATTGAACAAAAACGAATAAAATATATTATTAATAGTAATATAGTATTAGACTATTAGTATTAGACCATAAAATGTAAATTATAATTAATATACATTATATACTAATGTATATTAGTATTACTAATTTACTAATGTATTATGTACTTATCAAAAAGAATATATTGAGAGTTTATTAGGCCATAAAATTTTGGTAATAATATTTGAGTGATTTTCTTTCCTTTTTGGTAAATAATATTTTAGTGATCTTATTTGCAACTTTGGTATATAAATTCAAATCTTTTGATATTTAGGATTTTTTTTCAATTGATGTGATTTATCAATTTCAGTTTAAAGTTTTACAATTTCAATTTGTATTATTATATATATTATATACAAAAATATATATAATATAAAAAATATTATATATAATATTAAAAAGTAATTTAAAATATATATTATATAGAACCAGTCCAGGCCTAAAAAGTCAAGAACAGGAACCAGACCGGTTCCGGCCAGTTTTTCTATTACGAAAACCGGCTCCAGACCGGACTAGTTCAAAACCGAACCAATTTGACAGGTTCAAGCCGGTCCGGTCCGATTTTCCGGTTTCCCGATTTTTTTTTACACCCCTATCAGTCTCATTCTCTAAGTTGGTGTTTTCTTGTGATTAGTGTTATGGGTTTTTGTAATTCTTCCAGTATTAGAAGTGGAAGCTTACAAGTGGTATCAGTAATGGTCAATCCTACAATTGTAGAAGACGAGAGGTGCTTTAAAAAGTCAACAAGATAGGCCACAAAAGCAGCAAGAAATGGTTCAGAAGCACTAGAGCATCAGTACCAATAGGTGATTAGTTGTAAGTCAGAAAGGTTAGATAAACATACTCATATGCTATGTTCTTTAGTTGAATCTACACATGTTAATTCTCATCGAGATGGACCTCATGAAACCCGGGGGTTGGTCATGATGATAGAAATGTAGTTCAGAGGGGTTTGCATTTAGATTTTCCACATTTTGGTGGTGCTGACCCTGTTGGGTGGATCTTTAAAGCCACCAAGTACTCTAATTATTGCAAAACACATTTTCATTAGAAACTGCTAGTGGCTTCTTATCACATGGAAGGGGAGGCATTAGTGTGTTACCAAGATGCCTTAGATTCGGGTTTGTTTAATTCATGGGAGTCTTTCGTTATGGCCTTACAAGTCAGATTTGGGTCGTCTGCATGTAATGACCCAATGGAGGCACTAACAAAGTTAAAACAAACTTATTCTGTTACTTTTTATAAATCATAGTTTGAAGCCTTGTCGAATAGGTTGAAAGGTTTGTCTGAGAGACATAAACTTAGTTGTTTCTTGAGTGGTTTAAAAGATGAGATCAGTTTACAAGTTAAAATGTTCAATCCAATTAATCTTGAGGCTGCTTTTAGGTTGACAAAACTCCAAGAGGAATATGTTTTATCCTTGAGGAGATCTTGGAAACAAAATGTTAATTTTGGTGACAAATTGGTTGTTGATAATGTAGTAGATGCAATTAGTAGAGTGCAAAGAAATAATGCTCCAATTAGGAAGGTTACTTCTTTTCAAATGGATGAGAAAAAAAAAGTAAGGACTGTATTACCACTATGATGAGAAGCGGAACCCCAATCATGTGTGCAATAATCCAAAAGTGTACTTGTTGCATATGGATAATAATGCTGAAGATGAGGTGCCACAAAATGACATGGGAGAGTTGGTACCAAAAGCTGAAGTAGTTATTTAAGTGGGGTCTAAAGAGCTCAAGGTTTCAATTCATGATATTTCTGGATGTACTAACAGTAATCCTATGAAACTATTGGGTAAAATTAGCTCATTCTCTGTTGAGATTCTGGTGGATATAGGAAGTACTCATAACTTCCTGGATCCATTGGTGTTAGAGGCAGCAAAATTGAAGGTAGTGAAGGATGTAGGACTCCAAGTAAAGGTGGCAAATGGTGCTAAGATCCTCAATCAAGGCAGGTGTGAGGAAATTATTAGAATTCAAGGAACTATGTTTTTGGTTCCTTTCCATATACTTACTCTTAGAGGGTGTGACATTGTGTTGGGTGTTCAGTAGCTCAAAACATTGGGTCCCATTCATTGGGATTTCACTAATATGACTATGCAATTTGTGGTGAATGGCAAGAAATTTTCTTTACAAGGGTTAATTTCTGAGTCGGCTGTAGTACAGCCTGGCTTGAGTTTATTGAAGTCTTCTTTTGAGAGGAAGCAAGGTTGGTTGTTGCAAATGATTGTTGTAGAAACAAGTGGGCTCAGTGATCCATTACAGAATGAAGTGGAAGAGTTGCTTGGCCAGTTTAAGTTTGTCTTTCAGGAACCAGTGGGTTTACCACCACCTAGAGCATTTGACCATCAAATTGTGTTGAAGAATGGTGCTCAACCAATTTTAGTGAGGCCATATCCTTATCCCCACTATCAAAAATCTGAGATTGAGAAGATAATGCAGGACCAACTTAGTAATGTGGTTATAAGACTTAGCCAAAACCCATTTTCTTCACCTGTGTTGTTGGTGAAGAAAGCTGATAGTAGTTAGAGAATGTGCATTGACTACTGAGCCCTTAATAATAAAACCATCAAGGACAAATTCCCTATACCTGTCATTGATGAGCTCCTTGATGAGCTTTATGGTGCCAAGATTTTTTCTAAACATAACCTCAGGTCAGGTTATCATCAGATATGGGTGAGAGAAGTGGATATTTTTAAAACTGCATTTATAACTCATGAGGGCCACTATGAGTTCTTGGTAATGTCATTTGGGCTTACCAATGCACCTACCACATTTCAAGGCTCAATGAATCATGTTGTTAAGCCTTTCCTCAGAAGGTTCATGTTGGTATTCTTTGATGACATCTTGGTTTATAGCCAAGATTTTTCTCAGCATCTTACACATTTAAAAGTAGTTTTGACTATTTTACAGCAACATACTTAATTTGTTTGCAAAGAGATTCAAGTGCAAATTTGATGTAACTAAAGTTGATTACTAAGGCCACATCATTTCTAGAGAGGGAGTAAAGGTTGATCCAACCAAGATCTCTTCAATGCTTGACTGGCTAGTTCTAAAAACACTTAAGGTATTGAGGGTTTGTTTCGGGCCTTACTGGCTATTATCGAAAGTTTATTACAAACTACGGTTCTATAGCTTCACCATTGACTGAGTTATTGAAGAAAAATGCCTTTTCGTGGTCTGTGGAAGCTGAAGAAGCTTTTAAAAAATTGAAGGTTGCTGTATCTCAGCCTCCTACGTTAAGGCTGCCAGATTTTTCAAAAGAATTCACTATAAAGTGTGATGCATTAGGAGTTGGATTGGGTGTTGTCTTGATGCAAGAAGGCCAACCAATAGCCTTCTTTAGCAAGGTTTAAAAAGGTAAAGCATTATTACTATCCACGTATGAGAAGGAACTTCTGGCCTTGGTATGTGGAGTGGAAAGATGGAGACCATACCTGCTAGGTCAAGCTTTCAAGATCAAAACTGACCAGCAAGCGTTGAAGCACTTATTAGAGCAAAAGGTAGCAACTGAGGCTTAGCAAAAATAGATTTCCAAACTTATGGGGTATGGCTTCAGAATTGAGTATAAGAAGGGTAGGGACAACAAGGCAGGAGATGCTCTTTCAAGGAAAATAGTAGATGAGTTAGCTACACTAGCTCTCATATCCTTTCCTACACTTGTTTGGTTGTATGAGCTTAAGGAGATTTATGCTCTTTCTAATGATCTTAACAGTATTGTCAATGCATTGTAACAAGGGGATCAAAGTTCTAATGAGTATTCCTTGCAGCGGGATCTTTTGTTAAGAAAGGGTAACCTGGTTATAGTACCCCCATCCCTATTCCAGCAGAAAGTTTTGCAGTATATCCACCATAACCCAGAGGTAGGTCATGTTGTGTACCACAAAACTCTACAAAGGGCTAGGCTTGATTTTTATTGGCATGATATGAGGAAGGATATCAAGAGATTAGTTAGGGAGTGCCAAATCTTTCAAATGAATAAGCATGAAATAGTGCTTCTAGTCGGACTACTCCAACGTTTGCCTATTCCTCATACTCCTTGCTTGACATTGCTATGGATTTTATTGAAGGCCTCCCAACCTCTAATGGTATGTATGTAATTTTGAATGTGGTAGACAGATTGACCAAATTTGGTCACTTCTTTCCAATGGCAGATTGTGGTAGACAAATTGACCAAATTTGGATTTTATTGAGGTGTTCTTTGCTGAAGTTTTTAAGCTTCATAGTTTGCCTAAATCCATAGTATTTGATCATGATGTGGTCTTTACCAGCCTGTTTTGGAGAGAATTGTTTAAGATGCAAGGAATTAATTTGGCCTTCAGCTCAGCCTATCATCCTCAATCTGATGGCCAAGCTGAAGCCTGAATAAATGTGTAGAAATATATTGGCACCAAACCAAAAAATTGGAGTGCTTGGTTACCAATGGCATAGTGGTGTTACAACACTACTATGCATTCATCTATTGGTATGTCTGCATTTCAAGCACTTTATAGAATTCTTCCTCTTAAGTTGCTGACATATGTCCTAGGCACCACTGTTAATGCTATAGTAGATTAGCAATTGAGATCACGTGATGATGTGTTATCTCTTTTAAGAGAGAATTTGCAAAAGGCCTAAAATAGAATGAAAAAATACGCTAATAGGAAAATAACTGAAAGGGTTTTTGAAGTGGGTGATTGGGTTTTCCTTAAACTGCAGCCCTATAGACAGAAGTATGTGGCAATGAGGCGAAATATGAAGCTGGCTCCTAGATATTATTCAGGTTCTTAAGAGGATTGGTAAGGTGGCCTACAGATTAGACTTACCTTCCTCAGCTGGAATAAATCCTATTTTTCATGTATCTTTCTTGAAAAAGAAGCTTGGAGATCAAATTTCCCCTCTACCTACTCTACCTCAAGTGGACAATGATGGAAATGTGTAGCCTGAACCATACTTGAGAGAAGAATGAGGAAAGTGGCAAATCATGCCTCAACTAAAGTATTGATTAAAGGGGTTAGGGCACCAATAGAAGATAGTTCTTGGGAGTTGTTATGGAAGCTTAGGGCTCTTTATCCCCATTTGGTAGGAACGATTTTGTAATATTGCCACGAGTGCCTTGTGGGCAAGGCCTTGAAGTGGTGAAAATTGTCACGAGTGCTTGAACAAGGCCTCGAAGTGGTGGAGGTCGGTGGTAGAGGTCTACTATTGAGGGAAGCTTCAACGATATTAACGGTCAAAGGTGAAGATGAAGAATAAAGAAGTTAATGAAATGATTTGTTTCTATAGAGAAGGGAAGAGTGCGTTTTATATGTGTATCTTGCATTTTGGAGTTGGGTTTTGTTTTAATGATACAATGTGTTTAGCTTGTAATAAGATTGTATTATGTTTTCTTTTGGTTGAGTGTGTTTAGTACAAAACATTGTACTTTGGGAGGGATTGTAGTATTTTGCAGCTTTACAAGCAGAAGGAGGGAATGAAGAAGGCAGTGGATGAATCTTGGAAGTTCTGTTTTTGAAGGTTGATAATTCCTCGAAAATTCTCTAGAAGATTTATGAATGGAATCTTGTTCAGTCTCATTCTCTAAGTTGGTGTTTTCTTGTGATTAGTGGCGTGGGTTTTTGTTATTCTGGCAGTTTTGGAAGTGGAAGCTTACATGGTCTGTCAATGATGAAGTGTCATTCTTATAATGACATCCAAATTGGCTGAATAATAGTTGCATTAGGCTTTAAGGTCAATTGATTCAATAGCATCAACCTTTGTAAAATGTTCTCATACCATAAACTGATTGCTAGCCTTTCTGGATGTCATTATGGATGAAAGGGAGGGATGGTGTTAGACTTTCGGTCTCTATGGATGAAGGCATTAAAGGAGCAATGTTTTCCTCCAAATCCAACTATATATGAGCAGAACAAAAACCACCACCACTTGGGAGCTTCGGCTCCTTCCCCCTCCCTCCCTCCCCCACTGTCCCCTCTGTGTAGTGCTCTTTTTTTTGTGTTTTGTTGTGTTTGTTGTGTTTTGCAGGCTAAATAAGGGAGAGTCGTGGATCTTGGATGTCCGGAGACTATTGATCAGCACACGCCTCTCCATGGCGTTGCCCAGTCGCTGATCTTCAAGACTTCCGAAGGCGGCGCCAATCAGAGCGCCGAGTAGCTCGCACGCGCAGCCAAAAGATCTCGGAGACATTCAGCGAGTGGCTCTCGCGCGACGCCAGAAGGCCCTCTGCCGTCGTCACGCATAGGGCTGAGCAAAAATCTGAAAATCCGACTCCGACTCCAGCTCCGCACCGGCTCCGCTCCGGCTCCGCTCCGACTCCGACAAGTCGGAGTCGGAGTCGGAGGTTTTTTCCTCCTAGAAGTCGGAGTCGGAGTCGGAGTCGGAGTCATTGATGAACCGACTCCGGCTCTGCTCCGATCCGACTCCGACCCTCCGCCTCCGCCTCCGACTCCGACTCCGACTC
Source organism: Juglans microcarpa x Juglans regia (assembly GCF_004785595.1). Classification (NCBI taxonomy): domain Eukaryota; kingdom Viridiplantae; phylum Streptophyta; class Magnoliopsida; order Fagales; family Juglandaceae; genus Juglans; species Juglans microcarpa x Juglans regia. Next base: position 7,612,971 of record NC_054607.1, read on the forward strand.
TGATTGTCCCTCTGACTCCGCCTCCGATTTTATATATATTTTATAAGAAGATGTGTTTTTCTATATATTAATTATTTAAATTTTATACAACTATATCTTATATAGTTAATTAAACTCAATAATATTCTAGTTAAATAATATATTTATACTATAATATATGGACTAAATTGACTAATAATAGTTTAGTATATAACTAGATGTAAATATCATACTATTACAAATTTACAATATTACTAAATACTACCATGCAACACTAAATTACTAATGTATAAATATAATAGCATATAATACTAATGTATATATAATATACCATAAACACTAAGAATCTAAGATGCATAATAGCATCGACATGTAATATTGTAATACTAATGTATAAACACTAATCTATAAATTTATAATAACATATAATATTAATGTATAATAACTAAAGTATTATTCATATAAATTACTAATAGTATTAATTACTATATATAAATTAGTAAACCACTTTAAGCCTATATATAAATTACTATATAAATCACTATAGTATTAATTACTAATATTATATTACAGTATTACTATATGATACTATTAACTATAGTGATATACTAGTATTAGATATTAGTGTACTAATACAATCAGTGATATAGTCAGTATAACATTTATACTAATACTATTATATAGTTATACTAAATTAAAATCACTATAGCAAACACTAATATATAATTATGCTAATCATCATAACTAATACTAATACTAATATAGACTATAGTTATAACTTATAGTATTATAACTATACTAAATTATTAGAACTTATACTAATATAGTTATACTAAAATTTAAATCACTATAAGTAATACTAATATAGTTATATTACTATAGGGTACTATTAACTATAGCAATATACTAGTATTAGTATACTAATACTAATTACTATTAGTGATATAATTAGTATAATATTAATACTAATACTATTATATAGTATTAATATCACTATTAGTATAATATATAGTATTAATAATAACTAATACTAATATAACTATTAGTATAACTAATATCACTACTAGTATAACTAATATTAATACTAATACTAATACTGTTAGTGTCTTACTAATATTTATATATATTAATATATATATCAAGTATAAGAATTAAGAGGTTAGAGATTTAATCTATATACATATATATATAATATATCAAGTATATTAGTGTATTACTAATATTTCTTATAGGGTACCTTTTTTTTAATATTCATATATAATAATATATATATCATATATTTTTTTATGAATCTTAATATATATATAATAGATAAAATAGATTTTATACTACTAATATATATAATACGGCGCCGTTTAGATTTATACTTATACTTCCCCCCCTTTTCAATTTCATCTTCATGTGATTCGGTGAATTAGGGCTAAATAGCTAATGCATTTCGGCTGAATCGCTGATGAGACTCTGTCCCTCTCTCGCACAGCGCCGCAGCACAGGCCCGCAGCCCTCCCTTCCCTCTCGCGCAGCAGCAGCCCTCTCTTGTAGTCGTAGACTAACACAACTCTCTCACGCAGCACTCTCTCGCACCGGCACAGCAATCTCTCGAGTCTAGCCCTGCCGCCCAGCCCTCTCGCGGAGCCCCTCCCTCCGCAGCCGCAGCCCTCTCGCGGAGCCCCTCCCTCGCGGAGCCCCTCCCTCGCGCAGCCGCAGCCCTCTCGCAGAGCCCCTCCCTCGCGCAGCCCCTCCCTCGCGCAGCCCTCTCGCGGAGCCCCTCCCTCACGCAGCCCTCTCGCGGAGCTCCTCCCTCGCGGCGGCGCAGCCCTCTTGCGGAGCCCCTCTCTTGCACAGCCCCCCTCTCGCTCAGCTCCTCTCGGCTCTCGGTAGATTGATCATTGATTTTTTCTATGTTTATTTTGATCATGGATTTTTTCTATGTTTATTTCTAAATTTGGCATTATAGTTTAATTCATAACAAAATGATCTCCATAATTTTTGGCATTCATGCAAACACAACACTGACATTCTGGCACTTTAATTAATTAAATGAGCCAAGTGAACAAACAAATTTTGAATCTTTGATGTTAAACAGAAAGCTCATCACTCATCAGTCATCAAGTTTGGGTTATTTTGTTGATTGTTGATTGGGGAATCTGTTACCCAAAAGGGCCAAAAATATGTAATTTTTGATGTTGTTTTAGTGGTGTTTTCGTTTATATTGTTGAATGTTGGGTCTGATTTTTTTTTTTCTATTTTTCTGTTTAAGATGAGTATATATTTTCTCAAATATATTTATGTTTTAGTGATTGTAAAACATCCACTAGTTGAGTTAATGAGTTTGTATTATGCTTTTAAGGCTGTGTTTGGCTGTTTTAGTGATTGTCTTAATCGTATGATTTTTTTTGTTTGTTGTGTTTTAGTTCTTAAATCATGAATATAGAAGGCACAAACACTCCTACATCTACAGCTGCATCTTCCCCTGGCATCCCAGAACAGTCTATTGATGCTCCATGTCCCATAGTTGAAGAGTCTAGCGGACCAATAGAATCTTCGGTAGGCACTCCTAGTGCCTTCTGTTCTAATCCTCGCCCTCCACCTGGTAGTAGAGTTCCTAGGAACAGGTCTTTGGTATGGGTCCACTTCACAAGAGTGCCCGATTGTGATCCCGAAGAGCCTATAGCTACTTGTAACCATTGTGGGAGGCAATGGAAATGCCATCCCAAACGGCAAGGCACTTCGGCCATGAAAACACACATCCAACTTTGCCCCAAAAATCGTAAGAGTAAGTTGGACAAGACTCAAACATTCTTGGTCCCAGAAGCAAGAATTGAAGGCCAAGGGGAGAAGAGCTTAGGAATGACCAAGTACAATGAGAAAAAAATCCGGGCAGCTCTTGCTAGGATGGTGATAGTGGATGAGTTACCCTTTAGGGTTGTTGAGGGCCAAGGGTTTCGGGAATACACTAAATCCCTTGATCCTAGGTTTTCAATTCCTTCTCGATTTACCGTAATGCGTGATTGTATGAGGCTATTCTTGAAAGAGAAGGATAGCTTGAAGAAAATGTTTATGACCACCAAACAAAGAGTGTGCTTGACCACCGACACTTGGACTTCTATCCAAAATATTAATTACATGTGTGTGACCGCTCACTTTATTGATAGTGATTGGAACTTGCAGAAGTGAATCATTTCATTTGTTCGGATTAGCGACCACAAGGGGGCAACGATTGGGAGGGAGTTGGAGGAGTGTATGCTTGATTGGGGTATTGACAAAATCCTTACAATTACCGTGGACAATGCTACCTCTAACGACTCTGCTATTGATTGGTTGAGAACAAGGGAAATAGGAAGTGAGGATTGTGTTGCAGCTCACGAGTTTATTCACATGAGGTGTACAGCACACATCTTAAACCTTGTTGTGAGTGAAGGTTTGAAAGATGTTGATGACTCGATCATAAGAGTCAGAAATTTGATTAAGTATGTGAAGTCTTCTCCCCAAAGACTTGTCACTTTCAAGTCTTGTGTTGATAGGTCAAAAGTGTCATGTTCTAGTTTCTTGTGTCTTGACGTGCCTACTAGATGGAACTCGACTTTTCTTATGTTGGACGTGGCTGAGAAGTATCAAAAAGCCTTCCAACTTTTGCTTGATGAGGATCCTTACTCACGAGTTTATTTGTCTGAGGATGGGCATGGGAAAAAGGGTCTAGGAGCTCCTGGGGCTGATGATTGGGAGACCATAAGAAACTTTTCAAAGTTTCTTCATGTATTTTATAATGTCACCCTGCGTATTTCTGGTACAGTATATGTCACATCAAATTTGTATGTCCAAGAGCTCATTAATATTCATAAAAACTTGAATACTTTTTGTAACAATAGTAATCGACGCTTGAGTTCAATGGCTTTGAGAATGAAGACAAAGTATAATAAATATTGGGGTGATCTAGAAAAAATAAATCGATTGTTGTTTGTTGCTGCCATTCTTGATCCACGGTACAAATTGGTTGCTCAAGCATATTGGTTCAACAAAACATTGGGCGATGAGAGGGGTGAGGAATTTGTTGGACTCCTCAAGAGGGATATGGAATATTTGTATGAACAATATGTAGGATTTTGTGGTGGTTGCGTAACTGGGTCTAAGTCAACTCGGAGTCGGAGTGGTGAGGCTAGTGCATCAATGGGGAGTAGTAGTAGTAGTGCCTGTAATGATGATGATCCCATGGACTTTTTGTTGGGATTCCATAAAGATCGAAAATCAGCATCGTTGATGGATTGTAAGTCTGAACTAGAGCGGTATTTGTTGGAGGATGTTGAGGTTCCTATGGGAAATTTTGAAATTTTGGTATGGTGGAAAGTCAACTCAAGCAAATATCCAGTTCTTGCTCTAATGGCAAGAGATATCTTGGCCATTCCGATCACCACCGTTGCATCTGAGTCGGCATTTAGCACAGGAGGCCGTGTCCTGGATCCATTTAGGAGTTCTTTGGCTCCTAGAACTGTCGAAGCTCTTGTGTGCACACAAAACTGGTTGAAGTCAACTCCTATATGCTTGAGTCAAAATTATACGGATGCCATTGATGATGTGGAGAGTTATAAGTTAGACTCAGGTAATGTATTTAGAGATTTTTTTAAGTTATTATATATGTTGATTTTGCCATTTTCTGATACTAACCTCCTATACTTTAACATCTTAATATAGAATTAATCACTGGTATGGCCAACTTACTTCGTGAAGATGATTGACAATTTGACATATTGAGCATTTGAGGTTTGAGTTACTATCCAAAATACTAAATGCTTTATGCTGAATTCTGTTTACTTTTCAAAGATAACTCTGCTATTTACTTCTACTTTGTTTATACCATAAGTTCATATTTATTTAAGTTTCCGAGACCTTAGTTCAAAAAAGCTAAATGGATCCATTCCTCCTAATAGGTTTTTTGAGAATATTACAACTATATAAGATTTTGCATCTTCCTAATAAGATGTAATATACATGTTTTTTATATTTGTTTAAATTTTTTTTTCATATGATATTAAAGTTGGGTTGTTTTCCTTACTAATATTCTTTTTTTTTCCTTTTCAGGCACAACTTGAAAGTTGGAAGTTGGAACATATGGAAGTTTCTAACATTTAATATATTTTGGTTCATTTGTTGGGCATTTAGAATATTGTAATTTGGAAGTTTGTAATTTATTCTATTTTGGTGCATTTGAAAGTTTGTAATTAAATATTTAAATGTTCTTGGGAACATTTATTTTGGTTGGCTCTTAGAATATTTTGGATTTTTTTGTTGTTAGAATGATGTGGATATCAGGATATGGATGATATCATGATGGGAGTACATGTCAAAATAGAATTTTCTTTTAATTTTTATGGATGATGGATGGTAGGTTGATATGTGAATGTTTATTGTAGTGATTAGTATTTAGTTGGATGTGGATATCAGGATATGGATGATGAGAGTATATGTAAAAATAGGATTTTTTTTTTTTTTACTTTTTGAATGCATGTTAGTATATTACTTATTTTATTTAGTTGTATTTTTTGTTATAATCAAAAGTTTAATTAGTTTAGATTGTAATGTTGAGAAAATTGAAATTTAAAAGTCCACAATTTTTTTTTTTAAAAGTAGGTCAAATATGAAGTTAAAAAAGATTAAAAAAAAAAATCAAAAAATCCGACTCTACTCCGACTCTGCTCCGACAAGTCGGAGTCGGAGTCGGAGCGGATTTTGCACATCTCGGAGTCGGAGTCGGAGGTCGGATTCGACCTCCGACAAAATCAGAGTCGGAGTCGGAGTCGGAGGTTGGGCCCTCCGACTCCGAAACAGGCGGTGCTCAGCCCTAGTCAAGCTTCAGCCTGGATGGGTTTTAAACCCATTTTCACACCATCTAATCAAATGACACGTAGACATTCCGTAGAAATTCTCATTACACCTGCATATACCCAAAACGTCTCCCCCCCTTCCTTCGCCCCCCCCCCCCCCCCCCCCCCCCCCCCCCATCTGCAAGAGTTCCATCTCCATCCCCCCACCCCAGTTCGATTAATTCCCTGTTTTCCCCTCATTTCAAATTTCATTATAAATTTTATTTTATAAAGATACACTTTTTCAAAATTTTTTGAAAAATATCATGTCAATCTCTATAAATTGGACTATTACAAAATATGTCAAAATGGGTATTTGGCTTGGCTGGGAATGGGGAAAAGCAGCACATGCACATGGGTAGCATTCATTTCGATGAGGCGGGCAAGTAATTACATCGCAAAACACATGGAGCCATGTGGGTGATTAAACCCTCCATTTAAAGTTTTCCAAGAGCATCAGTGACTGTAGTGGGATCCGATCGAGCACTGTTCGAAGAATTACCGTTCAGAACTTTTTTTTTTTTTTTTTTTCTGGGGTAGGGGAGACCATTCGCATTCAGTCGGCTGATCCGTCCTCAATCTCTTGGTGGTAACGAGTGGTGGGATTATTTTTTTCGATAACGTTGAGGTATTGGTGGGAGAGGGAGCTTCGGCGGGAGGGAGCTTCAAACAGAAGACAATTTTGCAGGGACTACCTTCCATCGACGTCGAGCGCAGATGGGGAGGGAGAGGGAGCTTTGACTTCGTGCTTTTTTTTTTTTTTTTTTTTTTTTTTGGGCTTTAGGGCTTCTTGAATCTTGCAGATGGGAGAGGGAGGAGAGAAAGGAGGAGGAGACGTTTTGGAGTGTACGCAGTTGCAATGAAAATTTCTATAGAATGCTTATGTGTCATTATTTTATTGGATGGTTGTGAAAATGGATTTTGAACTTGCCCGGTTTGAAGTTTTTTTTTTAAATAAAAAAATATGATATTAGTTAAATTTTAAAGATAAATCTTAATGAGAATGCTATAAACCAGATCAAGATTTTAAAAGCAAATCGGAAAATCTAATCTAGCATCGCATAATTTCTTGACTCGTAGTTGAGAAAAAAGTGGTCATTGAAGATGGTAGGGCTGAGCATCGACAGTTTCGGAGTCGGAGGGCCCAACCTCCGACTCCGACTCCGACTTTGTCGGAGGTCGAATCCGACCTCCGACTCCGACATGTAGAGAATCCGACTCCGATCCAACTCCGACTTGTCGGATTGGAATCGGATTTTTTGACTTTTTTTTTTAAATTTTTTTTGAACTTCATATTTGACCCACTTTAAAAAAAAAATTGTGGTCTTTCAAATTTCAATTTTCTCAAAATTACAATCCAAACTTATTAAACTTTTGATTATAATAAAAAATACAACTAAATAAAACAAGTAACATACTAACATACATTCAAAAAATAAAAAGAAAGTCATATTTTTACATGTACTCCCATTGTCCATGATTTCATATCCACATCCAACTAATCACTACAATAAACAAAGGCACCGTATACGAAATGAAGATTAAAAAAAAAGCACCGTATAGTTACTATAGTATACTATTATAATTACTATGAATCTATTTTTAATTATATTATATATATGATATATATTATTATATATGAATATTAAAAAAAAAAAGGCACCGTATATGAAATGAAGATTCAAAATATAGTATTACTATTTTATATATAATATAGTATTAATATATTATACTATTAGTCTATTACTATATCTTATAGTATAATTACTAATACTATAGTATCATACTATTAGTATGTTAGTGATTTAATATTATATATATTAAATCTCTAATCTCTTATACTTGATATATATATTACTATATATAAATATTAGTAATACACTAATAGTATTAGTTATACTAGTAGTGACATTAGTTATACTAATAGTTATATTAGTATTAGTTATTATTAATACTATATATTATACTAATAGTGATATTAATACTATATATAGTTATAATGATTAGTATAACTACATTATTTTAGTTATAGTGATTTAACATAACTATATTAGTATAAGTTATAGTGAATCAATGATTTAGTGTAGGTATAATACTATAAGTTATAACTATAGTCTATAATAGTATTAGTATAAATATTAGTATTAGTTAAAGTGGATTACTAATAGTATTAGTATTAGGCCATAAATCTAATTAATATACTAATGTATATTAGTATTACTAATATATTTATCAAAAGGAATATGTTGAGAATTTATTAAGTCAAAAAATATAATTAATACAAGATATTGTTATATAAAATTTATATGAATAATACTTTAGTTATTATTCATTAGTATTATATGTTATTCTAAATTTATAGATTAGTGTTTATCCATTAGTATTACATGTTAATGTTATTATGCATCTTAGTGTTTATAGTATATTATATATACATTAGTATTACATGTTATTATATTTATACATTAGTAATTTAGTGTTACAACTTACATGTAACATGGTAGTAATATTATAAATTTGTAATAGTATGATATTTACATATAGTCATACACTAAACTATTATTATTTATTAGTCAATTTAGTCTATATATTATAGTATAAATATATTATTTAACTAGTATATTATTGAGTTTAACTAACTATATAAGATATAGTTGTATAAAATTTAAATGATTAATATATAGAAAAACACATATATTTTTTATAAAATATGTATAAAATCGAAGGCGGAGTCGGAGGACCAAGTCGGAGGCGGAGGCGGATCGGAGCGGAGTCGGAGTCGGTTCTTCAATGACTCCGACTCCGACTCCGACTCCGACTTCCAATAGGGAAAAAACTCCGACTCCGACTCCGACTTGTCGGAGTCAGAGCGGACTCGGAGCGGAGCCGGAGCGGAGTCGGATTCGGAGTCAGATTGTCGGATTTTTGCTCAGCCCTAGAAGATGGGGATGGCACTTCCAATGGTAGGGGCGGTGACGAGTTGGTGCACAAAAACCGAGATGTGCAAAGGAAGAAAAGGAGTACTGATATACCTAGGGAAACATGGGATATGTATATTGTTTGGGGGGGGGGGGGGGGGTGGGTGGTGTGATTGAAGGTTGATGCAAACGGTTGATTTGGTTGGTAGGGCTTGCTACGATTTTGACAGGAGTAACGTTAGGTTGAAATTTTAAACAGATAAATTTTTACATCATTTATAAAAATTTTGATCTCATTAGAAAAGTTATTATTTTTTATATTTTTTCAATATCAGCTCTACTTTTTTATAAAGATTTATATTAAATTTTTCTATTTAAAATTTGTATAAATTATTTTTTTTAAAGATTCTTCTTAAAAGGAGAAGTCTTAAAAAGAAAAGAGGGATCAGTTCTTTTTAGGCTATAGTAAAAACTAATTAGTTCCCCTAAGATCATGCAAGTTCAATATTATACCCACAAAGTAATGGATATTTCCTTTCTAACTCCATGTTCATTTTTTGACCTCCTGATCTAGTAAAAATCCTAGATCGTCTCTTAAGCCAAATCTGGATTAATATATATATATATATATATATATATATATATATATATAGCAACTCTACAAACCCTAATGCATGTGTATTCATTGATTAGAGATCCCCGTAGCTGCTCAGGGCAAATATGATTTCTCAAATAAAATTTCATCAAAATCAAATTTTCAATATTACTTTGAGATAAGTGGACTTGAACCGCTGACTAGTAATGACAATTCGTTTTTACGGGTCGTGTTCATGTTATGTCAAGTATTAGACTATATAAGTCAATCCAATTGCAACTCGCGGTTTAATTAAATGAGTTAGACCCTAAAACCCTAACCTAACCAATATAAATAACGGGTGACACAACATAATTCGCTTAACTCGTTTAGTAATTAAATTTTATTGGGTTGACCTGGACACACCCATTTAACCCGTTTCAGTCCATTTAACCTATTTAATCAATTTCATATAAATGAGTTGAGTTGATCCAAATTTAACTCCACATTAAATTATTTATTTAATCTCTATATAATAATAAAATATTATTAATTTAATAATTTTTTATTTAATTTATATCTCTACTAATTAAATGTTAATAATAATTATATTCTATTTAAATTAATATTAAAAAAATCATATTTTTAAAAGTAATTTAATATTAATAACAAAAAATATTTGATTAAACTCATTTAAAATTCTATCTAAATTTCTTAATTACAAAGTAAATAGTATTTTTACTTGGAATAAAAAATTAATATTTTAATATTTATTTGAAATGAAAAATTAATATTTTAATATTTAATAAATCAATTATAATTCTCCATATTTAACACTGTAATAAAAATTTAAATTATTTTAAATTTATCTAATTTAATATGAAATATTTTTGACATCAATTATACAAATTTTAACCAACCTCCTCTCATTTGATCAAGCTAAGAAGGACGCTCTTATAATGTTTGATGGGTTTCCCTCTATACTTTTCAATTTTATTAACACGAGTTGTCTAAAAAAAAAAAAATAGCCGTAAAAAGAAATTAGAAAGAGACTATCTTGAGAGAACTTCTGGCTAGGTATTCACTATTCATTAGCAAGAGATAAATTTTAAATATTAATAATATTCTCAAATGCGTGATTTCATTTGAATAAAAATCAATTTAAAGAGTTAAATAATAAAACAGTCAATATGATTTGGTTTTTAAATGAATTACTCCCTAACTCTTAAAATGAACTGTTTCATGTCATTATGATATTCTCAACTTTTTCATTCTTCATTGCAAATAGATAAAAGTAACGTTAGAGATAATAATTAGTCTCAAATGTATAAATTTTACGCAGTTATTTTATAAAAAAATAAAAATAAATCCAATATAAAAGATTTGTGTAAAACTTGTAGTATTAACGAAACTCACAAATTACATGATCGCCAATAAAAATTTGTCATATTTCATTTTACGCCACGGATACATCTACGTGTCACAATAAATAATAAAAAATGAAAACTATTTTGAAAAAAGCTAAAAAAATCTAAAATTTAAAAAATAAAATAAAATCTTTAAAACCCGAGACCCAAATTAAGTTGGGGACCAAGTCTGACGTGCAGTTTTTATTTTTTAATTTATCTTTAGATTTTTTTATTTTTTAAAATCATTTTATTTTTATTGTTTATCTATTTTGACCTGTGGACATATGTGATATGTGGCACATTCTTATTGACGATGATGTAACTAATTAATTATCATCCATGTGAATAAATTGATCGTTAATTGATCTATTAAATTTGTGATAGAAAAAAATCGAAATATTTAAAATTATTTATATTCAAAAGAGAGAAATCTCGCTAAATAATTAAACCAAAGATTTTTTGTTTTCTTTTTGCAAAGACAAGAAGTTCTTTTGAAGTTACGAGTAATTTCCAAAATATTAAGGTATGAATAAGTGTCAGATGACACTAAATTATTTTAATCTCAACCAACAGTGAACAGACTCTTACATTTTCAAACTTCAGAAAAAAAAAAACAAACAGACAAACACACAAAACCGAAATTATTCGACATAGATCGACTCGAAAGTCGAAACAAACGCTTCAAACTTCAAAGGTTGGAGGATATATATGTTCCTCATCAACCGGAGATCTCAATGGGTTTGACCTCAGGCTTCTTCTCCTCCTCTTTAGGAACAGTCACAGTAAGCACCCCATTCTCCATACTAGCCTTGACCTGATCCAGCTTCGCATTTTCCGGCAGCCTGAACCGGCGGAGGAACTTGCCGCTGCTTCTCTCGATACGGTGCCACTTATCGTTCTTCTCCTCCTGCTCTTTGCTCCTCTCTCCGCTAATCTGCAGAATTCTTCCATCTTCAACCTCGACTTTCACTTCCTCCTTCTTGAGGCCCGGGAGGTCAGCATGGAAGACATGGGCCTCTGGGGTTTCCTTCCAGTCGATTCTTAAGTTGGCCAACGCAGCGGTTTCGCGTGCTGAGGGAGGGACATTGGCAACGGCGGAGGAGAGGAGTCCATCGAAGGGATCCCACAAATCTAGAGAAAATGGATCAAACACGTTTGTTCGACGACCACCAAAGAGGCTGGGAACGAGCGACATGTCTGGAAACTTTGGAGCGAAGGAAATCTTGACAAGGGAAAACCAGATACAGATAAGAGCTTTTGAGCTGCGATGAATTTCGAGTTGAAATCAAGCTTGGTGAGCACCCTATATATAGGTCCCGGAAGAGGGTTCTGTTTTCTCCATGATAGGGAAAAAAACAGAGAGGGAAAAAGAAAAGAAAAAGAATGAAACTTCTAGTGTCCTCGTAGAGGTTCTCATGATAACAGTCTTCAAAGTCATCATCAACGGGGTAGGATTCAGAAAAAGCAATAGTTGAATGCCATCCCTTTCTACAATCTTCTATAAACTTCGTCCACAGAGACCCACAAAATCCAAAAAAGTATTTGGAATTGCTAAATATATAAGATATAAGTTGTTTCAGTGAGATAAGATCTGAAATTTATGAATAATAATAAAATTGTTTAAATTATAACGTCTAATGGAGTTTTTGAAAATGAGAAAAAAAAAATAAAGATATTATAAATTTAAAATATTATTAGAATATAATTTTTTAATATAATTTTTATTTTAAAATTTTAAAAATTAAATTATTTTTTATATTTTATTTAAAATTTTAAAAAGTTATAATGATCAAGTAATAATTAGATAAAAAAATGTTAAGAAATTAAAATTTGAAAATTAAAAAATATTTATATTTGAAATTTTAAATAGTATTTAGATGTTGAGATGGATAACAGTCATGAAAGTCTTTCCCAAAATACCTATTTATGAGACTGTACAAAAAAAATATCATTTAATTATAACTACTCACTCTAAAAATTTAATTTATACCCAATTTACATTTATTTATTACGATATGTACCATGATCTCCCTTTGAAACTATCTGTACATTTTGACTCCCTACGTCATATCACGGCTGATTTCGTAATGAGCAATACCTAACTTTGCGCCCGGCATGTACGTACCAAACATCCTCTAGCATCAGCCTATAGAGGTGCTACGAGATCGTATCAAGAACATTACCGCCTTGGCCAAGCCAACTGTCACCCAAAAAGACCAAAACCTTCAGGAATATTCTTGCGACTGGCAAATCTGTCATTTTTACGGCTGTTGTAACCACTTTTGATTCTCTTTTCTTCTGTATATTCTCATTGCCCTTACTTGTAACAATGAGCCTATATAAACGAACGAATGACACTGAATACATACAATAGAAAATATTCATAGAACATCATATCGTTCCTTTCTTTTCTCTCAGTTTTAACTTCCAAACCGAGAGCCTAGCGGCAGCTCTAGCATTATTCATAAAAAAAAAAAAAAAAAAAAAAAAAAAAAAAGGAGCATCCGCAAAATAATTAAGCTCCTGATCTTAAAGTCAAGTAAGTTGGTGGTTGTAATCTACTGATCCATAGAACTAAAGCCCACCCAGAACTTAGAACAAAGAGATTAACCGAGCAACCTGGTTTCCTTGCAAACCCAAATAAATGGGTTGGGAAATGGATCAAAGCCTGCAAAAGGAAACGAAGAAATGAATGCAAAAACAAGAAAGAAACACAATAGACATATGAGAGTTTTGAAGAAATCGCTGTGTTTATTATAGAATATTCAGAGAGTTTTTTATTCGATGCTTCTATATATTGAATGAATATTTGTCTATTGTTATCTAAAGAGAACAACAGAGAAAGATAAATAAGTAGGAATTTTATTTTTTGTTAAGATATCCATTGGTGCATGATATTTATCCGTTATAAATCTACCGTCCAATATATATATATATATATATATATATATATATATATATAATTTTTCGAAATAAACATACAAGTTAGATTCCTGTCTATGCTCTTGTTTGGTTTTTTTAGTTGATTTTATTTTTAAAAAAATAAAATAGAAAATGTGAGACATGTAAACAAATTAGTATTTATCTCCTCTCGATTCGATCTCTTGACAAATGATCAATAAGCTTGTGCGCGCATCCAAACCAAATTTTTTATGTAACAGTCACAGGTGGGTAGTCCCGGGCGGTATCCGCCTAGCTATATGTATATTAGCCCATGACGACATTTTGTTTATTAGAAAACGACGTTTGGAATTTGGGAGTTAATTTCCTCCCCCGTCTTCTGATCTCTCTCTCTGAAGTCCTAGCTTTCCTATTGTTAATATCCATCGTCACTTGTGATTGTTACAGAAGCTGCTGACCGTTACAGTCACAGAAGCCTTATCTTTACTTGTAATGGTTTTTTTAGAAACTGTTTGAAATCATAAGAAAGATTTTGTTGTAGACCGAGAAGAGAATTTTAGGGAAGTTTCTTACTGGGTGTCGTCTTTTTGATAAGTACTTTCTTATTGTTCTCAGAAAAAAAAAAACAAAAAAGAAATTAAAAAACAAAAAAAAAAAAGGTCAAATTCTTCAGTTTAAGAATCCATAATTTTCCCAATAACATTAGCAATTTAGTGGTTATTAAGTTTTGTCAATAACATTAGCAATTTAGCAAATCATGCTATCATATTTGAGTCTAGCTTGTGTTCGATTATAATAGCTTATGTTGCTTGTTCATTTGATTTCTATTATATTTTTCTCTATTCTTTTAAAACGTATGGACGATAGTTTTAACACAATGGTGGTGGTTCTTTTTTTTTTTTTCTCTTTTTTTTTTCTTTTTTAATAAAAGGGATCACATTTCATTCATAACAAAGAACATACAACGTTAATAGCTCCCCAACACACTTTTGTGGTTGACATAGTCTAGTCCAGACGACAGATCTCTAAAGACCTAGGTCTAAAGGATCCGTTGTGCACAACTTTGTCCCTGACAAAGAAATAGTAACCAAATGACAAAACCTATACTCCGACTACGCGGAGTAGGGTGCACCAACCCCATACACAGCCTAAGCGGAGATGAGACATCACACCGTTTGGACCAAGGTCCGAAGGGACAACATTTTTGAATTTCTTATTTTTTCAAAAAAGAAAAACAGGACACGAAAAATAAAATACAAGGAAAAACACTGTAACAACAGAAAAAGCAATGCTCCACGCGGCTGCGGTGGCGCGTGCCCTAGGAGATACAGACTATCGATCTTGGAGGTTTCGGACTCACAGACCCCAGTGGCGCCGTGCGTGACCACGGCAGAGGGCCTTCTGGCGTCGCGCGAGAGCCACTCGCTGAATGTCTCCGAGATCTTTTGGCTGCGCGTGCGAGCTACTCGGCGCTCTGATTGGCGCCGCCTTCGGAAGTCTTGAAGATCAGCGACTGGGCAACGCCATGGAGAGGCGTGTGCTGATCAATAGTCTCCGGACATCCAAGATCCACGACTCTCCCTTATTTAGCCTGCAAAACACAATAAACACAACAAAACACAAAAAAAAGAGCACTACACAGAGGGGACAGTGGGGGAGGGAGGGAGGGGGAAGGAGCCGAAGCTCCCAAGTGGTGGTGGTTTTTGTTCTGCTCATATATAGTTGGATTTGGAGGAAAACATTGCTCCTTAATGCCTTCATCCATAGAGACCGAAAGTCTAACACCATCCCTCCCTTTCATCCATAATGACATCCAGAAAGGCTAGCAATCAGTTTATGGTATGAGATCATTTTACAAAGGTTGATGCTATTGAATCAATTGACCTTAAAGCCTAATGCAACTATTATTCAGCCAATTTGGATGTCATTATAAGAATGACACTTCATCATTGACAAACCATGTAAGCTTCCACTTCCAAAACTGCCAGAATAAAAAAAACCCACGCCACTAATCACAAGAAATCACCAACTTAGAGAATGAGACTGAACAAGATTCCATTCATAAATCTTCTAGAGAATTTTTGAGGAATTATCAACCTTCAAAAACAGAACTTCCAAGATTCATCCACTGCCTTCTTCATTCCCTCCTTCTGCTTGTAAAGCTGCAAAATACTACAATCCCTCCCAAAGTACAATGTTTTGTACTAAACACACTCAACCAAAAGAAAACATAATACAGTCTTATTACAAGCTAAACACATTGTATCATTAAAACAAAACCCAACTCCAAAATGCAAGATACACATATAAAACGCACTCTTCCCTTCTCTATAGAAACAAATCATTTCATTAACTTCTTTATTCTTCATCTTCACCTTTGACCGTTAATATCGTTGAAGCTTCCCTCAATAGTAGACCTCTACCACCGACCTCCACCACTTCGAGGCCTTGTTCAAGCACTCGTGACAATTTTCACCACTTCAAGGCCTTGCCCACAAGGCACTCGTGGCAATATTACAAAATCGTTCCTACCAAATGGGGATAAAGAGCCCTAAGCTTCCATAACAACTCCCAAGAACTATCTTCAATTGGTGCCCTAACCCCTTTAATCAATACTTCAGTTGAGGCATGATTTGCCACTTTCCTCATTCTTCTCTCAAGTATGAGCTCAGGTTCAGGCTACACATTTCCATCATTGTCCACTTGAGGTAGAGGGGAAATTTGATCTCCAAGCTTCTTTTTCAAGAAAGATACATGAAAAATAGGATTTATTCCAGCTGAGGAAGGTAAGTCTAATCTGTAGGCCACCTTACCAATCCTCTTAAGAACCTGAATAATATCTAGGAGCCAGCTTCATATTTCGCCTCATTGCCACATACTTCTGTCTATAGGGCTGCAGTTTAAGGAAAACCCAATCACCCACTTCAAAAACCCTTTCAGTTATTTTCCTATTAGCGTATTTTTTCATTCTATTTTAGGCCTTTTGCAAATTCTCTCTTAAAAGAGATAACACATCATCACGTGATCTCAATTGCTAATCTACTATAGCATTAACAGTGGTGCCTAGGACATATGTCAGCAACTTAAGAGGAAGAATTCTATAAAGTGCTTGAAATGCAGACATACCAATAGATGAATGCATAGTAGTGTTGTAACACCACTATGCCATTGGTAACCAAGCACTCCAATTTTTTGGTTTGGTGCCAATATATTTCTACACATTTATTCAGGCTTCAGCTTGGCCATCAGATTGAGGATGATAGGCTGAGCTGAAGGCCAAATTAATTCCTTGCATCTTAAACAATTCTCTCCAAAACAGGCTGGTAAAGACCACATCATGATCAAATACTGTGGATTTAGGCAAACTATGAAGCTTAAAAACTTCAGCAAAGAACACCTCAATAAAATCCAAATTTGGTCAATTTGTCTACCACAATCTGCCATTGGAAAGAAGTGACCAAATTTGGTCAATCTGTCTACCACATTCAAAATTACATACATACCATTAGAGGTTGGGAGGCCTTCAATAAAATCCATAGCAATGTCAAGCAAGGAGTATGAGGAATAGGCAAACGTTGGAGTAGTCCGACTAGAAGCACTATTTCATGCTTATTCATTTGAAAGATTTGGCACTCCCTAACTAATCTCCTGATATCCTTCCTCATATCATGCCAATAAAAATCAAGCCTAGCCCTTTGTAGAGTTTTGTGGTACACAACATGACCTACCTCTGGGTTATGGTGGATATACTGCAAAACTTTCTGCTAGAATAGGGATGGGGTACTATAACCAGCTTACCCTTTCTTAACAAAAGATCCCGCTGCAAGGAATACTCATTAGAACTTTGATCCCCTTGTTACAATGCATTGGCAATACTGTTAAGATCATTAGAAAGAGCATAACTCTCCTTAAGCTCATACAACCAAACAAGTGTAGGAAAGGATATGAGAGCTAGTGTAGCTAACTCATCTACCATTTTCCTTGAAAGAGCGTCTCCTGCCTTGTTGTCCCTACCCTTCTTATACTCAATTCTGAAGCCATACCCCATAAGTTTGGAAATCTATTTTTGCCTAAGCCTCAGTTGCTACCTTTTGCTCTAATAAGTGCTTCAACGCTTGCTGGTCAGTTTTGATCTTGAAAGCTTGACCTAGCAGGTATGGTCTCCATCTTCCCACTCCACATACCAAGGCCAGAAGTTCCTTCTCATACGTGGATAGTAATAATGCTTTACCTTTTTAAACCTTGCTAAAGAAGGCTATTGGTTGGCCTTCTTGCATCAAGACAACACCCAATCCAACTCCTAATGCATCACACTTTATAGTGAATTCTTTTGAAAAATCTGGCAGCCTTAACGCAGGAGGCTGAGATACAGCAACCTTCATATTTTTAAAAGCTTCTTCAGCTTCCACAGACCACGAAAAGGCATTTTTCTTCAATAACTCAGTCAGTGGTGAAGCTATAGAACCGTAGTTTGTAATAAACTTTCGATAATAGCCAGTAAGGCCCGAAAAAAACCCTCAATACCTTAAGTGTTTTTAGAACTAGCCAGTCAAGCATTGAAGAGATCTTGGTTGGATCAACCTTTACTCCCTCTCTAGAAATGATGTGGCCTTAGTAATCAACTTTAGTTACATCAAATTTGCACTTGAATCTCTTTGCAAACAAATTAAGTATGTTGCTGTAAAATAGTCAAAACTACTTTTAAATGTGTAAGATGCTGAGAAAAATCTTGGCTATAAACCAAGATGTCATCAAAGAATACCAACATGAACCTTCTGAGGAAAGGCTTAACAACATGATTCATTGAGCCTTGAAATGTGGTAGGTGCATTGGTAAGCCCAAATGACATTACCAAGAACTCATAGTGGCCCTCATGAGTTCTAAATGCAGTTTTAAAAATATCCACTTCTCTCACCCATATCTGATGATAACCTGACCTGAGGTTATGTTTAGAAAAAATCTTGGCACCATAAAGCTCATCAAGGAGCTCATCAATGACAGGTATAGGGAATTTGTCCTTGATGGTTTTATTATTAAGGGCTCAGTAGTCAATGCACATTCTCTAACTACTATCAGCTTTCTTCACCAACAACACAGGTGAAGAAAATGGGTTTTGGCTAAGTCTTATAACCACATTACTAAGTTGGTCCTGCATTATCTTCTCAATCTCAGATTTTTTATAGTGGGGATAAGGATAAGGCCTCACTAAAATTGGTTGAGCACCATTCTTCAACACAATCTGATGGTCAAATGCTCTAGGTGGTGGTAAACCCACTGGTTCCTCAAAGACAAACTTAAACTGGCCAAGCAACTCTTCCACTTCATTCTGTAATGGATCACTGAGCCCACTTGTTTCTACAACAATCATTTGCAACAACCAACCTTGCTTCCTCTCAAAAGAAGACTTCAATAAACTCAAGCCAGGCTGTACTACAGCCGACTCAGAAATTAACCCTTGTAAAGAAAATTTCTTGCCATTCACCACAAATTGCATAGTCATATTAGTGAAATCCCAATGAATGGGACCCAATGTTTTGAGCTACTGAACACCCAACACAATGTCACACCCTCTAAGAGTAAGTATATGGAAAGGAACCAAAAACATAGTTCCTTGAATTCTAATAATTTCCTCACACCTGCCTTGATTGAGGATCTTAGCACCATTTGCCACCTTTACTTGGAGTCCTACATCCTTCACTACCTTCAATTTTGCTGCCTCTAACACCAATGGATCCAGGAAGTTATGAGTACTTCCTATATCCACCAGAATCTCAACAGAGAATGAGCTAATTTTACCCAATAGTTTCATAGGATTACTGTTAGTACATCCAGAAATATCATGAATTGAAACCTTGAGCTCTTTAGACCCCACTTAAATAACTACTTCAGCTTTTGGTACCAACTCTCCCATGTCATTTTGTGGCACCTCATCTTCAGCATTATTATCCATATGCAACTAGTACACTTTTGGATTATTGCACACATGATTGGGGTTCCGCTTCTCATCATAGTGGTAATACAGTCCTTACTTTTTTTTCTCATCCATTTGAAAAGAAGTAACCTTCCTAATTGGAGCATTATTTCTTTGCACTCTATTAATTGCATCTACTACATTATCAACAACCAATTTGTCACCAAAATTAACATTTTGTTTCCAAGATCTCCTCAAGGATAAAACATATTCCTCTTGGAGTTTTGTCAACCTAAAAGCAGCCTCAAGATTAATTGGATTGAACATTTTAACTTGTAAACTGATCTCATCTTTTAAACCACTCAAGAAACAACTAAGTTTATGTCTCTCAGACAAACCTTTCAACCTATTCGACAAGGCTTCAAACTATGATTTATAAAAAGTAACAGAATAAGTTTGTTTTAACTTTGTTAGTGCCTCCATTGGGTCATTACATGCTGACGACCCAAATCTGACTTGTAAGGCCATAACGAAAGACTCCCATGAATTAAACAAACCCGAATCTAAGGCATCTTGGTAACACACTAATGCCTCCCCTTCCATGTGATAAGAAGCCACTAGCAGTTTCTAATGAAAATGTGTTTTGCAATAATTAGAGTACTTGGTGGCTTTAAAGATCCACCCAACAGGGTCAGCACCACCAAAATGTGGAAAATCTAAATGCAAACCCCTCTGAACTACATTTCTATCATCATGACCAACCCCCGGGTTTCATGAGGTCCATCTCGATGAGAATTAACATGTGTAGATTCAACTAAAGAACATAGCATATGAGTAAGTTTATCTAACCTTTCTGACATACAACTAATCACCTATTGGTACTGATGCTCTAGTGCTTCTGAACCATTTCTTGCTGCTTTTGTGGCCTATCTTGTTGACTTTTTAAAGCACCTCTCGTCTTCTACAATTGTAGGATCAACCATTACTGATACCACTTGTAAGCTTCCACTTCTAATACTGGAAGAATTACAAAAACCCATAACACTAATCACAAGAAAACACCAACTTAGAGAATGAGACTGATAGGGGTGTAAAAAAAAATCGGGAAACCGGAAAATCGGACCGGACCGGCTTGAACCTGTCAAATTGGTTCGGTTTTGAACCAGTCTGGTCTGGAGCCGGTTTTCGTAATAGAAAAACTGGCCGGAACCGGTTTGGTTCCTGTTCTTGACTTTTTAGGCCTGGACTGGTTCTATATAATATATATTTTAAATTACTTTTTAATATTATATATAATATTTTTTATATTATATATATTTTTGTATATAATATATATAATAATACAAACTGAAATTGTAAAACTTTAAACTGAAATTGATAAATCACATCAATTGAAAAAAAATCCTAAATATCAAAAGATTTGAATTTATATACCAAAGTTGCAAATAAGATCACTAAAATATTATTTACCAAAAAGGAAAGAAAATCACTCAAATATTATTACCAAAATTTTATGGCCTAATAAACTCTCAATATATTCTTTTTGATAAGTACATAATACATTAGTAAATTAGTAATACTAATATACATTAGTATATAACGTATATTAATTATAATTTACATTTTATGGTCTAATACTAATAGTCTAATACTATATTACTATTAATAATATATTTTATTCGTTTTTGTTCAATTTTGGGAGAGGAGAATATGCGAGGTATTGGGAACTCTATTTGCACATTGGCCCACCCAAGAACGTTTTTGGCCCGACCTGACTTGGCCCGCAACCATAACTAGGGAAATATAACCCAACCCGACACATTCGACAATTTATTTATTTATTTATTATTTCTTTACCTAGCAAGTAAAAAATTGCCTGTACCTACTAAGAGTTGGGTCTTGGTCTAATAACTTTTTTTTTTTTTAGTTGGTGATTAAAAAAATATTTTTTAATGATGCTGTGATTTTATTTATTTTAAAAATGTTTTAGCTGATTAAAAAAATACATAAAAAATACACTTATCGGGACATTCCATCGGTAGCAATAGTGCCACCTCTTTTCATAAGAGAAACTCTACTTACAGCTGCCTTTGCAGAACCCCATGCAATCGGCACTACTTTTCATGAAAAATATTTATTTTTTTAAGTCCTTATCATTTCGTTTCCTTTCTCTTTCTCTATCAATTTTTTTTGACCTTTTTCTTTCTCCCTCTACATTTCTTTCATTTGCGCATGTTTATGTTTCATGCACGACTTGTTCATCTCAAACGCTCTCTGTCTCCTCTTTTGTAGTAGCACTGAAGAAGAAGAAGAAGATGCAGCGGATCTTCCAAAGCACACTATCTCAAATAAATTTTTGGCTACGACGGCCTCTTTGCCTCTCCCAGCTTGCCCATAACCATACCCAAAATACACTCGAAGAAGAAGATGATTTTCTCGTGCCCAAAATACCCCATTTCGACTACATTCCTTCCCCTTACACTGGCCTACCTGCATCTGAGATCTTGGAGAAGTGCAAGGAGTACTTTAGCCCTTCTATATTGCACTTATACAAGAAGCCGGCAAGTATTTTTATATAGACAAATATCTCAACACATCATTTATTCATTTCTATATTCTTTTATCTTTATCAAATACGTAGAAACCAATGCAAAATCTCAACTTTTTTCGAGTATTAAACAAATGGGTGATCTTGAGTGCGAATCCTATTTGGTAATGAAAAAGTTTGTATCTTATTTTACAGTTAAATTATTTGGTAGATGGGAAAATGTAGTATTTGTATGAAGAAAAAGGCCGTAGTTATTTGGATGCCTTCGGTGGGATAGCCACTATTTGTTGCGGGCACTGTCACCCGGATGGGGTGGAAGCAATTGTTAACCAGACAAGGCGCTTGCAGCACTCTACAGTTTTGTATGTGCATCATGCCATTGTAGACTTTGCGGAGGCTCTGGTGGCTAAGCTGCTCGGAGATCTCAAGCCATTGCAGATTTTGGAGTTTGGATGACCATTCAGGTTGTTTTCTTCTTTGTCGAGAGGAAGAAGGTCAAAAAAAAAAAAAAATTGATAGAGAAAGAGAGAGACAATGAAATGATAAGGACTTAAAAAAA
Source organism: Juglans microcarpa x Juglans regia (assembly GCF_004785595.1). Classification (NCBI taxonomy): domain Eukaryota; kingdom Viridiplantae; phylum Streptophyta; class Magnoliopsida; order Fagales; family Juglandaceae; genus Juglans; species Juglans microcarpa x Juglans regia. The sequence continues at coordinate 7,635,628 of NC_054607.1, forward strand.
TGAAATTTTTCATGAAAAGTAACTACAATGGCGGTTGTAAGTAGAGTTTTCCTTTTATAATCTTAACTTTAAAATCTTTTTAAAAGGCTGTAAATATTCCGTTGCTGATGATTTGTACTTATTTTTAGAATTAAAAGAGTTAAACAGAAATTCTCAAGACAAGTTGCTACCACTGATCGCCAACTTTGTCATTCAAATAACATTCACCCGTTTAACTCTTCAGCGGCAGAATAATAAAACTAGTTACCGTGGCTTAAATTTGAATTTTAAAAAAAATCCAAAAAATAGCCGTTTATGATCTTCCAATAGTAAAAAAACACGAGAGAACATAAGGCCGTCCCCCTTTCCCCCTCCCCGACGTTCACGCACGCATATATGATATGTATACGCCTGTATATTTACTATTCCTCACAAACAAGTAGCCGTTCGGGGGATAGAGAGAGAGTGGTGGTTTTTTCACTGCGATCAAGACGCATTCGATGATCCAAACTGTAAGCATTGCAATAAATCTGTTACTGGTCTGATTCGAATTCTTCGCCGAAGGGATTTTCATTGATTCGGCTAAGAGATTCACAATTGGACCTGATTCCAAACGTGGCCTTGCTCTCTTCTCGACGATTGCTTGATTGAGAAGACAAAAGGTCCTAACCTCCCTCATGTAAAGTCTTTTGAACACCAAATCTTCCGTAATTTTGTTTATTTTTATCATTGATTTTTGAGTTCATTCTTATCTTTATTTATTATATATTTAGTCTTTTAGCTTTGTGTCCTAGAAAGACGGCAACTGTAATGGCTGTGAAGGTGACCTTAAGGTGAGCCTCTTGGCACTTTTTCCGGTACATTATTCTTGGTGGATGAGATTTATTGGTGCTCAGGGTGATCATCGACGGCACGTCCTGTATTCTCTAGTTGCTAGTAGTCTTTTAACTTTGAGTCGTTTGAATTTAAATCATTTTTTTTTTTTTTTAACTTACAATCTATCAATGTTAACGCTTGTCGTGGAGCATGTTGAATTGGATGGGGTGGGGACTGTTGTTACTCTAGTTCATAACCGTGCCATGGAGCGCTCTGGAATCGTGGTGTTACTCTACTTATGCTTCTTGTCTAAATTCTTGATGAATTTTATCGCTCTTCCTTTTGCTTGTCGTTCTTATAACACCTTATAAGCTATCTTGGACTATGATGAACTTCTTACTTTGCGTTGCAAACACTCTTCTTGAGTTAGGTTCTGCATCAGATACGTGAAGATAAATTTGAATGAATATAATCATTGGTTGATAGGTTTGGGCCTGCTTGTGCAAAGTCCACATACATTGATTAGTATGCATCATATCAAACCAACTCCTAAAATAAACACCTAGTTTTAGTAATTGTGCATGATCTCATCTGATAGGATAAATCTAAATGCTTGAGTATTTATATAGGGTTCCTAACAAGACACGCCACCCTGGAATTGTCCTCTTAAGTTGGAAAGGATGGGGCCTTATGGTCTTTTAACTCTAAATATTCTGCATGCTCAAGTGTGTCAATTGCAAGTGTATTTGCTGTTAGCCTACTCTGGTTGAAACCATATGAGACTCAATTTCTGTAAGATGATTGCCTACATTTTTTTTTTTTTAAGAGCCTCGTTAATAATCTCAGTGAACTTTGTTTAGGTTAAGTAGTCTTACAAAAATGCAAGTGTTAAAACTAATTCCATTTTCTATAAATAAATTCATATGTGAATCATGTTAGAGATGACTTGTCGGGTAACTGGTGATTACAAGTGTTCTAATCCTTTAATCATTGTTGTTAAACCATTTTTCCAGTGTCTTTCAGCAATGAAGACTTCTTGCTAATCTTTTGCACATCATAAGATGTCATTCTTATTTCCTTCTTCTTTTTAAATGAGATAAGCAAGGCTAGAAAGGCAGCCTTGTTGGAGCCTGCTCTGTCTACAGAAGATACTTTGGTACATACCATGCTGGTACTAGAGAGAGTGAGATTCATGAAAGCTCCCACTAACATTTGGATCTTTTTTTGTATGAGATTATTTGCAGCTCTCAACCCTCCTTCATGGTGCTTCATATCTATGCTGAGGTATGAAGGGCAGAAAAATTGTTTTGGGTAGATAACTTTTTCTCTTCTAGTTGAACTTGAATCACTTCTTTCGTAAGGTAAGGTGAATAAGTTGATTGCAGATCTTGGGTTCAATGCTCTTGTATAATCTTCTATATATTAGAATTTGTCTGGTCAAATATTTGTTACTTTGATCTTGAAAGATAGTCGCTCTTTGCATTAACATTTATTGACAACTGCATTATGATAATTATTGTGCTATCAAGGCATCAGCAAGGTATTCTCATTAGAAGTTATTTTGTCTCTTGTGAGTCAGCTGTCATTAACCATTAGATTTATTTTTATTTGTTTTTCTTTCTATAGTTTTAAAGATCAACAACTTTGTCATTTTTCGTAGTTGTTTGATTCTCGTGTTATATGACTCTATCCTTCATGAACTATTGGTTGATCAGTTTTCATTTTGTGTACGGAATCATAGTCATACGCTACTTGCTCATCTTCAAATTAGTTCTTTGTGGTTATGTAGGTTTTGGCTGATGTGTCTATTTCCGATGTTGGTGTGTGATAGGATAGGAGTACACAGGTTCTGACAATGTGGCAGTGAAGTTTGTAAAGATTGATGATAAAAGGTAAGTGTTACGTTTATATTTTGGATTCAAGTCAGCTGGAATATTCAAGATTTTGTTATCTATGTTTTGTTCTTTGAAACATGTATTTACTATGCATATATGAGGTGCTTTTCTTTCCTTTCTCACTCGTAGTTAATTTTTAAGGCATGTTATGCTGTTATATGATAGTTCCTTAAAGATTGCATTTTGCATATAGTTCTCTTTTTATTGTCAATCCACTGAAAATGATCTCAAGAAAGAAAGTTTTTCTAATTTATTTATGGTTTTTTCTTTCAGTTGCAGTTTAAAAGCCTATAGGGTTTTGGAGATGTAGAGAAATATTCCATGCCGCAAATTTACTTTTGTATATTTGGTTTTCATGGCCTCTAACTACTTGTAATCAACTTCTTGCGCTGGTTACTGTATTTTTTTTTGTTATTGATTAATTTTATTATTTAGCAGTATTATTTGATGTTGATTAATTTACTAGTAATGCATATGATTATTATTAATCTTTTGGAAAAACAAGAGTTGGAACCTGAGAGAACTAAGTGAAGAGAATGTTAGCTCAATGGGTATGGAATTGCTCAGGCATTGATTGAGAAGGGTTCCAGAGTGAACTAGCTCATTCCATGTCTAATTCAGAAGAAAGGACAGACAGAATGAGACTCATTAGGAAGAATTAGATTGTATAATTTGTTGGGATTTGATTACTACTTTTGGCGATTGGAGAGGGCATTCTCCTAAGCACTGTGGGAGGTTGTTCGAAGGAAAAGCCTGAGCCCAATGCAACCGAGTGATTTTATCAAATATATAACTACCTATATACTAAATACAAGTACATACCACACATATATATACCAATTATATGTACGAAGTCATATATATATGATAAATATAAATAAAGTAGTAAGAATTATACTTTGTAGTTATAACTAAATTTGTTCTAACTAAATCTATACACATACATACATATATATATATATATATATATATATTTCTCTTGCTTCTTCTCATCTTTCCCCTCCTCTTCTTCTTAGTACTGTTACTACTCTTTTCCCTCCTCCTCCTCCCTCCTCTTCTCTACTCTTCATCCTTCTCTCCTCCACTCTTCCTCATTCTCATCTTTTCCTTCTAAATATACTATTCGTATAGTATATTTTTAAAAATTAGTTTTTTTTTTTTTTTGGTTAGATGTGTTTAGAACTTTTGAATTCATTTTTCAATTCTGAGAGGTTTTAAATTTTAATCATGTAAACCTCGATTAAAAAAAATTTAATCGAGTAAACTTGAGATTTGTAGATCATTAGGCATTTGCAACCTCAATTGGATAAGTTTAGTGGCTATCCTTCAACTTTGATCCAAAAGAGGTAGACGCTTTCTAGGTATGTAGATGACATTTTGTACTCACTATTATTTCTTTTTGTATAAAATACTATTTACAAGTTTCAGGCCTTCATTCATGAAGACAATTTCATTTTGATGCTAAAATGAAAGGATGCAAAAAAATTGTTTTAGGTATTTAAATTTCAATTCTCTAATTGAAATTATAATTATCTTTTACACGGTGAAGGAAGATAGTTTGACGGTAGATTTTAGAATTAGTGTCATTCTATCATTTTTTATACGATGAGATATATTCGACGATGATGAAAGGTAGTTACACACTTTATATTTATAACTTTCGACAACTATATTATGACAAGACAATTGTAGTAATCTGCCTATGAAATAAGCAAATATATTATGTTAGAAGCTTTATGTTTCTTTTGAGCTTGTTGTCTTGAACTTTGAATTTTATATTATTTTTATATTGTTTTGATAGCTATCAACATCAAACTTTGTCCTTCATTATTAATAACTCTTCCACAAGTTGCAAAATTTGTGGTTGTGTAGATTTTTCTAATAGTGCAGGTTTTCATGCTGGATGATATGGTTTCAACAATGTAGAAATGAACTTCTTAAAGAGTTTTTACAAAAGGTACTTGCTATGTTTATGTATTTTATCAAGCCAAGTAAAGATATTTAGATTTTTATTGTTTATATATTTTGTGTTCTTTTGTTGTTTATCTATTTTGCATTCTTTGCGAGACATTATTTATATAATGCATATTATAAGGTGTTTTTCTTATAGTCAATTAGTGCTAAAAATAATATAACAACAGAAGATTTTCTTATATTCTTTTTATTACTAATTTCTCATCTCTTCCAATTCTCCTCTTCCTCCTCCTCCTCCTCTTCCTATCTTCTTCATCATCTTCTTCCTCTCTTACCACCTCATCTCTTCCCCATCATCGTCCTTCTCATTTTCTCCTCCTCCTCCTCCTCCTCCTCTCCTCTTCCTATGTTTCTCATCATCCTCTTCATCTCTTCCTCTCTTCCTCCTCCTCATCTCTTCCTCATTGTCTTCTTCCTCATCGTCCTCCTCATTTTCTCCTCCTCCTCTTCCAATCCTACTCCTATCTTCCTCATCGTCCGCCTCTCTTTCTCATTGTCCTCTTCCTTTTCTCTTTCCCCCTCTTCCTCATCGTTCTATTCCTCATCGTCCTCCTCATCTTCTCTTCCTCCTCCTCATCATTTCTTCCTCATTGTTCCCCTCCTCTATTTCTCATCATCGTCCTCATATTCTCTTCCCCTCTTGCTCCTCATTCTTATCCTTTCTTCATCGTCCTCCTCATTTTCTTTTCCTCCTCCTCCTCGTATCTTTCTCATCATCCTCATCATCTTCTTTTCCTTCTCCTCATCTTCATTTCTTCCTCGTTGTCCCCCTCCTCTATTTCTCATCATCCTCGTCATATTCTCTTGCCCTCTTACTGCTCATTTCTTCATTCTCCTCCTAATCCATCTCCACATGGATATACTACTTGTATGTTTTATTTTTACTTTGTTTGTCGTTAGATGTGTTTAAAAATTTTGAATTCATTTTTCGATTCTAACGGATTTTAAATTTTAGTTGTGAAAACTTGAAATTTGTAGATAAGGCCTTAGGCATCTACAACCTCGAGTGGGTAGCCTTAATGGCTAGCATTCAGCTTAGATCCAAAGGAGGTAGATACTCTCTAAGTCTCTAGATGACACTTTGTACTCACCATTTTTTTTAATAAAATACTATTTCCAGGTTTCAGCCCTTCATTTAAGAAGACCTCTCATTTTGATGTTAAGATGAAAGGATGCAAAGAATATTTTTTGGGTATTTAAATTTCTGTTTTCAAGTTGAAATTATAATCATCTATTAGACGCTAAATGTAAGTTTGATGGCAGATTTTAGGATTAGTATCATTCTATTATTTTTCTTACAATGAGATACATTCTACGATGATGAAGGGTAGTTACACATTTTATACTAGCAGCTTTCAACAACTATATTATGACAAGACAAGACAATTGTCGTATTTTGCCCAGGAAATAAGCAGGTATATTATGGTAGATGCTTTATGTCTTTTGAGCTTGTTGTCTTGAATTTTATATTATTATTATATTGTTTTGATAGTGATGAACATCTAACTTTATACTTTGTTAATCATAACTCTATCACAAGTTGCAAAATTTGTGATTCTGTAGGTTTGTCTAAGTGCAGGTTTCCGTGCCGGTTGATGCAATTTTAACAATGTAGCAATGAACTTCACAAAAATATTTTACAAAAGGTTTGAAGCATATTAAGCTTTTTGTTGTTTATCTATTTTGAATTCTTTTTGAGATATTATTTATACAATGAATATTATGAGATGTTTTTCTTATACTCAATTACTTTTGAAAATAATATAACAGTAGATGATTTTCTTATACTTTTTTTGTTACTAATTGCTTCTCACTTTCAATCCTCCTCCTCCTCTTCCACCCTACTTCCTCTTCCTTTCTTCCTTCTATCTTCATCATCGTACACTTTCTCTATTCTTTCTTCTCATCCACTCTTTCTCATCTTTCTCCTCCTCATATCTTCCTTATCGTCATCTTCCACTCTTCCTCATCATCTGCTCTACCTCCTCTTCTTTTCCACCTATCTTCCTCATCATACTTTTCCTCTTCCTCTCATCATCTATTCCTACTATCTTCCTCATCGTACTCTTCTTCCTCCTCCTCCTCCTCCTCCTCTCTTTCTCATCGTCCTTCCTCTTCTCTTCATACTCTTACTTATCTCTTCCTCACCGTCCTCCTCCTCGTATCTCTCTCATCGTCCTCGTATCTTCCTCATCGTACGCTTCTTCCTTCTCAACGTCGTCCTCCTATTTTTCTTATATTTTTTTATTACTAATTGTTGCTCACTTTCAATCCTCATCATTCTCTTCATTTCTTCCTTCTATCTTCCTCATCGTCTTATTCCTCTATTCTTTCTCCCCATCCACTCTTCCTCATCACCCTCTTCCACTCGTCCTCCACATCTTCTCTTCCTCATTCCCTCCTCCTCTCTTCCACTTATCTTCCTCATCATACTCTTCCCCTTATCTTCTTTTCATCCTCCACCTCTCCTCATCTTTTCCTTCTATCCTCCTCATCATACTCTTTTTCCTCCTCATCATCCTCCTCCTCTCTTTCTCATTGTCCCTCCTCTTCTCTTCGTCCTCCTATTTATTTCTTCCTCATTATCATCCTCGTATCTTTTTCATCGTCCATCCTCTTCTCTTTGTCCTACTACTTATCTGTTCCTCATCGTCGTCCTTTTCATATCTTTCTCATCGTCCTCCCCATCTTCCATTCCTTCTCCTCCTCATCATTTCTTCCTCATTGACCCCCTCGTCTCTTTCTCATTGTCCTCCTTATCTTCTCTTCCTTCTCCTCCTAATCCATCTTCACTTGGATATACTACTTGTATGTTATGTTTTTACATATTAGATGGTTTGTAGTTAGATAAGTTTAGAAATTTTGAATTCATTTTTCCATTCTGACGGACTTTAAATTTTTTTCGTGAAAACTTGAGATTTGTAGACGAGGCCTTCAGCATCTGAAACATTAAGTGGGTAGGCTTAGTGGCTAGCCTTCAACTTAGATCCAAAGGAGGTAGACGCTCTCTAAGACTCTAGATGACATTTTGTATTCACTATTTTTTTTTTATAAAATACAATTTTCAGGTTCCAGCCCTTCATCCATGAAGACCTCTCATTTTGATGCAAAGATGAAGAGATGCAAAAAAGGTTTTTTAGGTGTTTAAATTTCAATTTTCAAGTTGAAATTATAATCATCTATTAGATGGTAAAGGTAAGTTTGACCCAGATTTTTGTTTTATTATTTTTCATACGACGAGATACATGCTACGATGATGAAGGGTAGTTTCAGATTTTATACTTGCATCTTTGACAACTATATTATGACAAGACAATTGTCGTATTTTGCCCATGAAATAAGCAGGTATATTATGGTAGAAGCTTTATGACTTTTGAGCTTGTTGTCTTTAATTTTGAATTTTATATTATTTTTATATTGTTTTGATAGTGATGAACATCTAACATTATCTTTCGTTAATCATAACTCTTCAACAAGTTGCAAATTTTGTGGTTCTGCAGGTTTCCGTGCCAGTTGATGCTATTTTAACATATGTAGCAAGGAACTTCGCAAAGATATATTACAAAAGGTTTGTGCAATGTTTGTGTATTTGAAACATATTAAGCTTTTTGTTGTTTATCAATTTTGTTTTCTTTGTGAGATATTATTTATACGATGCATATTATGAGATGTTTTCCTTATACTCAATTACTTTTAAAAATAATATAACAGTAGAAGATTTTCTTATATTTTTTTATTACTAATTGCTTCATACTTCCAATCCTTCTCCTCTCCTCTTCCACCTTTCCTCCTATTCCTTTCTTCCTTCTATCTTCATCATCGTGCACTACCTGTATTCTTTCTCCTCGTCCACTCTTTCTAATCATTCTCCTTCTCATCTATTCCTTTTCCTCATCATCATCTTCCACTCTTCCTCATCATCTTCTCTTTCTCCTCCGTCTCTCATCCTCTCTTCCACATCTCTTTCTCACCATACTCTTCCTCCTCATCTTCTCTTCCCGTCCTCCTCTCCTCATCTCTTCCTCCAATCTTCCTCCTCATACTCTTCTTCCTCCTCATCCTCCTCCTCCTCTCTTTCTCATCGTCCCTCATCTTCTCTTCGTCCTCCTACTTATCTCTTCCTCACCGTCCTCCTCCTCGTATCTTTCTCATCATCCTCGTATCTTCCTTATCATACTGTTATTCCTCCTCACCGTCCTACTCCTCTCTTTCTTACATTTTTTTATTACTAATTATTGCTCACTTCCAATCTTGCTTGTTCACTTCCTTTCTTCCTCCTCTTCCTTTCTTCCTTCTATCTTCCTCATCGTCTTCTTCCTCTATTCTTTCTCCTCGTCCACTCATCCTTATGATCCTCCTCTCTTTTTTATCCTTCTCCTCCTCATCTCTTCCACTTGTCCTCCACATCTTCTCTTCCTCCTTCTCTCCTCCTCTCTTCCACCTATCTTCATCATCATACTCTTCCCCTCATCTTCTCTTCCTCATCCTCATCGCTCTCTCCTCATCTCGTCCTCCTATCTTCCTCATGATACTCTCTTTCGCATCATCTCTTTCTCATCGCCCCTCATCTTTTCTTCGTCCTCCTATTTATCTCTTCCTCATCGTCATTCTCCTCGTGTCTTTCTCATCGTCCTCATATCTTCCTAATCACACTCTTCTTCCTCCTCATCGTCCATCCTCTTCTCTTCGTCCTACAACTTATCTCTTCCTCATCGTCGCCTTCCTTGTATCTTTTTCATCATCCTCCTCATCTTCTCTTCTCTCACATTCTCATCATTTCTTCCTCGTTGACACCCTCTTCTCTTTCTCATTGTCCTCCTCATCTTCTCTTCTTCCTCCTCCTCCTCATCTCTTCCTTCTCCTCCAAATTCTTCTCCACTTGGATATATACTACTTGTATGTTATGTTTTTACCTATTAGACGATTTATAGTTAGATATGTTTAGAAATTTGATTTCATTTTTCCATTCTGACGAATTTGAAATGTTAGTCTTGAAAGGTTGAGATTTGTAGACGAGGCCTTCGGCATCTGAAACATCAACTGGGTAGGCTTAGTGGCTAGCCTTCAACTTAGATCAAAAGAGGTAGACGCTCTCTAGGTCTCTAGATGACATTTAGTGCTCACCATTTTTTTCTTTTATAAAATACTATTTACAGGTTTTGAGCTCCTTATTCGTGAAGACCACTCTCATTTTGATGCTAAGATAAAACGATGCAAGTTGACCTAGAATTTCGTTCTATTATTTTTCATACGATGAGATATGTTCTACGATTATGATGGGTAGTTACATAATATTTTTATATTAGTTTGATAGCAATGAACATCTAACATTATCCTTCGTTAATCGTAACTCTTCCACCTGTTGCAAAATTTGTGGTTCTGTAGGTTGTCCAGGTGCAGGTTTCCATGCCGTTCGAAGCGGTTTTAACAATGCATCAAAGAACTTCGCAAATATATTTTACGAAAGGTTTGTGCGATGTTTATGTATTTGAAACATATTAAGCTTTTTGTTGTTTATCTATTTTGTATTCTTTGTGAGATAATATTTATACAATGCATATTATGAGATGTTTTTTTTATAGTCAATTACTTCTAAAAATAATATAACAGTAGAGGATTTTCTAACATTTTTTTAATTCCGAATTGCTACTCACATCCAATCCTCCTCCTCTTCCTGCTATCTTCATCATCGTACATTTCCTCTATTCTTTCTCCTCGTCCACTCTTTCTCATCGTTCTCATTCTCATCTCTTCCTCAGCGTCATCTTCCACTCTTCCTCATCATCTTCTCTTCCTCCTCCTCCTCTCTCATCCTCTCTTTCACCACACTTCCTCATCATACTCTTCCTCCTCATCTTCTCTTCCTTGTCCTCATTTCCTCATCTCTTCCTCCTATCTTCCTCATCGTACTCTTCTTCTTCCTCCTCATCATCCTCTTCCTTTCTTTCTCATCGTCTCTCTTCTTCTATTCGTCTCCTACTTATCTCATCCTCTCCGTCCTCCTCCATGTATCTCTCTCATCGTCCTCGTATCTTCCTCATCGTTCTTCTTCCTCCTCATCGTCCCCTTCCTCTCTTCCAATCCTGCTTATTCGCTTCCTTTCTTTCTTATATCTTCCTCATCATCTCCTTCCTCTATTCTTTTTCTTCGTCCACTCTTCCTCATCATCATTCTCTCGATCTCATCCTTCTCCTCCTCATCTCTTCCTCATCGTCCTTTTCCACTCGTCCTCCACAACTTCTTTTCGTCCTTCTGTCCTCCTTTCTTCCACCTATCTTCCTCATCACACTCTTCCCCTCATCTTTTCATCCTCCTCCTCCTCTCCTCATCTCTTCCTACTATCTTCCTTATCATACTCTTCTTCCTTCTCCTCCTCAACCTTTTCCTCTCTATCTCATCGTCCCTCCCATTCTCTTTGTCCTCGTACTTATCTCTTCCTCATCGTCCTCCTCCTCGTGTCTTTCTCATCGTCCTCATATATTACTCATCACACTCTTCTTCCTCCTCCTCTCTTTCTCATCGCCTCTCATCTTCTCTTCGTCCTACTACTTATCTCTTCCTCATCGTCGCCCTCCTCGTATCTTTCTCATCGTCCTCCTCATCTTCTTTTCCCTCACATTCTCATAATTTCTTCCTCGTTGACACCCTCCTCTCTTTCTCATTGTCCTCCTCATCTTCTCTTCCTCCTTTTCCTCCAAATCCTTCTCCACTTGGGTACTTGTATGTTATGTTTTTACCTGTTAGATGATTTACAGCTAGATATGTTTAGAAATTTTGAATTCATTTTTCCATTCTGACGGATTTGAAATGTTAGTCGTGAAAACTTGAGATTTGTAGATGTGGCCTTCAGCATCTGAAACATCAAGTGGGGTGGGGTTAGTGGCTAGCCTTAAACTTAGATCCAAAGGAGGTAGACGCTTTCTAGGTCTCTAGATGACATTTTGTGCTCACCATTTTTTTCTTTTATAAAATACTATTTGCAGGTTTTCAGCTCTTTATTCGTGAAGTCCTCTCATTTTGATGCAAAGATAAAACGATGCAAAAGTGGTTTTTTGGGTATTTAAATTTCAATTTTCAAGTTGAAATTATAATCATCTATTAGACGGTAAAGGTAAGTTTGACCCAGATTTTCGTTCTATTATTTTTCATGCGACGAGATATGTTTTTACGATTATGATTGTAGTTACAGATTATTTTTATATTATTTTGATAGCAATGAACATCTAACATTATCCTTCGTTAATCGTAACTCTTCCACCAGTTGCAAAATATGTGGTTCTGTAGGTTTGTCTAGGTGCAAGTTTCCATGTCGATTGAAGCGGTTTTAACAATGCAGCAATGAACTTCGCAAATATATTTTACGAAAGGTTTGTGCGATGTTTATGTATTTGAAACATATTAAGCTTTTTGTTGTTTATCTATTTTGTATTCTTTGTGAGATAATATTTATACAATGCATATTATGAGACGTTTGTCTTATACTCAATTACTTTTAAAAATAATATAACAGCAGAAGATTTTCTTATATTTTTGTTTGATTCCAAATTGCTCCTCACTTCCAATCCTCCTCCTCTTCCACCCTATCTCCTCTTCCTTTCTTTCTTCTATCTGCATCATCGTACACTTTCTCTATTCTTTCTCCTCGTCCACTCTTTTTCATCCTTCTCCTCCTCATCTCTTCCTCATCGTCATCTTCCACTCTTCCTCATCATGTTCTATTCCTCCTCCTTCTCTCCTCGTCTCTTCCACCTATCTTCCTCATCATACTCTTCCTCCTCATCTCCTCTTCCTCGTCTTCCAATCCTCATCTATTCCTCCTAACTTCCTGATAGTACTCTTCTTCCTCCTTATCATCATCCTCCTCTCTTTCTCTTCCTTCCTCCTCTTCTCTTCATCCTCTTACTTATGTCTTCCTCATCGTCATCCTCCTCGTATCATTCTCATCATCCTTGTCTCTTCCTTATCGTACTCTTCTTCCTCCTTAACGTCCTCCTCCTCTCTTTCTTATATTTTTTTATTACTAATTGTTGCTCACTTCCATTCCTGCTTCTTCTTTTCCTCTCTTCCTCCTCTTCATTCTTTCTTCTATCTTCCTCTATTCTTTCTCCTCGTCCACTCTTCCTCATCATCCTCCTCTCTTTCTCATCCTTCTCCTCCACATCTCTTCCTCATCATCTTCTTCCACTCGTCCTTCACAACTTCCCTTCGTCCTTCTCTCCTCCTCTCTTCCACCTATCTTCCTCATCACACTCTTTCCCTCATTTTCTCTTTCTCCTCCTCCTCTCTTCATCTCTTCCTACTATCTTCTTCATCATACTCTTCTTCCTCCTCCTCCTCATCTTCTTCCTCTCTTTCTCATCTTCCCTCCTCTTCTCTTTGTCCTCCTATTTATCTCTTCCTCATCGTCCTCCTCCTCGACCCTTTCTCATCGTCCTCATATCTTCCTTATCACATTCTTCTTCCTTCTCATCGTCCTACTCCCCCCTTTCTCTTCGTCCCTGCTCTTTTCTTTGTCCTACTACTTATCTCTTCCTCCTCGTATCTTTCTCATCGTCCTCCTCATCTTCTCTTCCATCTCCTCGTCATCATTTCTTCCTCGTTGTCTTTCTCATCGTCCTCCTCATTTTCTCTTCCTTCTGCTGCTCATCTCTTCCTTCTCCTCCTAATCCATCTCCACTTGGATATACTACTTGTACGTTATGTTCTTACGTATTAGGTGGTTTGTAGTTAGATATGTTTAGAAATTTTGAATTCATTTTTTCCATTCTGACGGATTTGAAATTTTAGTCATGAAAACTTGAGATTTGTAGACGAGGCTTTCGGCATCTGAAACATCAAGTGGGTAGGCTTAGTGGCTAGCCTTCAACTGAGATCCAAAGGAGGTAGACGCTCTCTAGGTCTCTAGATAACATTTTGTGCTCAGCATTTTTTTTTTATAAAATACTATTTACAGGTTTTCATCTCTTCATTATAAAGACCTCTCATTTTGATGCAAAGATGACACGATGCAAAAGAGGTTTTTTGGATATTTAAATTTCAGTTTTCAAGTTTAAATTATAATCATCTATTAGACGGCAAAGGTAAGTTCGACCCAGATTTTTGTTCTATTATTTTTCATACAATGAGATATGTTCTACGATTATGATGGGTTGTTACAGATTTTATACTAGCAGCTTTCAATAGCTATATTATGACATGACAATTGTAGTATTCTTCCCATGAAATAAGTAGGTATATTATGGTAGAAGCTTTGTGTCTTTTGTGTTTGTTGTCTTGAACTTTGAATTTTCCTTTATTTTTATATTATTTTGAGAGCGATGAACATCTAACATTATCATTCGTTAATCATAACACTTCCACCAGTTGCAAAATTTGTGGTTCTGTAGGTTTGTCTTGGTGCAGGTTTCCATGCCGATTGATGCGGTTTTAACAATGCTGCAATGAACTTCGCAAATATATTTTACAGCAGGTTTGTGCGATGTTTATGTATTTGAAACATATTAAGTTTTTTTTTTTTTTTTTTTTTTTTTTTTTATCTATTTTGTATTCTTTGTGAGATTATACTTATACAACGCATATTATGAGATATTTTTCTTATACTCAATTAATTTTAAAAAATAATATAATAGCATAAGATTTTCTTATATATTTTTTTATTACTAATTGCTTCTCACTTCCAATCCTCCTCCACCTCTTCCACCCTACCTCCTCTTCCTTTCTTCTTTCTATCTTTATCATCGTTCACTCTCTCTATTCTTTCTCCTCGTGCACTCTTTCTCATCCTTCTCCTTCTCATCTCTTCCTCATCGTCATCTTCCACCCTTCCTCATCATCTTCCCTTCCTCTTCCTTCTCTTCCATTTATCTTCCTCATCATACTCTTCCTCCTCATCTTCTCTAACTCGTCCTCCTCTCCTCATCTCTTCCTCATCGTACTCTTCTTCCTCCTCATCATCCTCCTCCTCTCTTTCTTATCGTCCATCATCTTCTCTTCGTCCTCCTACTTATCTCTTCCTCACCATCCTCCTCCACGTACCTTTCTTATCATCCTTGTATCTTCCATATCGTACTCTTCTTCCTCCTCATTGTCCTCCTCCTCTCTTTCTTATACTTTTTATTACTAATTGTTGCTCACTTCCAATCCTGCTTCTTCTCTTCCTTTCTTCCTCCTCTTCCTTTATTTTCCTTCTATCTTCCACATCGTCTTCTTCCTCTATTCGTTCTCCTCATCCACTCTTCCTCATCATCCTCCTCTCTTTCTCATCCTTCTCCTCGTCATCTCTTCCTCATCATCCTCCACGTCTTCTCTTCCTCCTTCTCTCCTCCTCTCCTCCACCTTTCTTCCTCATCACACTTTTTCCCCTCATCTTCTCTTTCCTCTTCCTTGTCGTCCTCTCCACATCTCTTCCTCCTATCTTCCTCATCGTACTCTCTTTCGCCTTATCTCTTTCTCATCGTCCCTCATTTTCTCTTCGTTCTCCTATCTATCTCTCCCTCATCGTCATCCACCTCGTGTCTTTCTCATCGTCCTCATATCTGCCTCATCATCCTCTTCTTCCTTCTCATCGCCCTCCTCCTCTCATTCTCATCGTCCCTCCTCTTCTCTTCGTCCTACTACTTATCTCTTCCTCATCGTTGGCCTCCTCGTATCTTTGTCATCGTCCCTCCTCTTCTCTTCATCCTACTACTTATCTCTTCCTCATGGTCATCCTCCTCGTATATTTGTCATCGTCCTCCTCATCATCTTCTCTTCCCCTCCTCCTCATCATTTCTTCCTCATTGACCCCTCCTCTCTTCTCATTATCTTCCTCATCTTCTCTTCCTCCTCCTCTCATCTCTTCATTTTCCTTCTAATCCATCTTCATTTGGATATACTACTTGTATGTTATGTTTTAACGTATTAGATGGTTTGTGGCTATGTTTAGAAACGGGTTTGAAAGTTTTAGTCGTGAAGACTTGAGATTTGTAGATGAGGCCTTCGGCATCTAAAACATCAAGTGGGGTAGGCTTAGTGGCTAGCCTTCAACTTAGATCCAAAGGAGGTAGACACTCTCTAGGTCTCTAGATGACATTTTGTACTCACCATTTTTTTTAAATACTATTTTACAGGCTTTTAGCTCTTCATTCATGAAGACCTCTCATTTTGATGCGAAGATGAAACGATGCAAAAGAGGTTTTTTGGGTATTTAAACTTCAGTTTCAAGTTGAAATTATAATCATCTATAGACGGTAATGGTAAGTTTGACCCAATTTTCGTTCTATTATTTTTCATACGTTGAGATATGTTCTACGATTATGATGGATAGTTACAGATTTTATACTAGCAGCTTTCAACAACTATATTTTGACAAGATAATTGTCATATTTTGCCCATGAAATAAGCATGTATATTATGGTAGAAGCTTATGTCTTTTGAGTTGTTGTCTTGAACTTTGAATTTTATATTATTTTATATTATTTTGATAGCGATGAACATCTAACATTATCCTTCGTTAATCGTAACTCTTCCACCAGTTGCAAGATTTGTGTTCTTTAGATTTTCTTGGTGCAGCCGATTGATGCGTTTTAACAAAGCAGCAATGAACTTCGCAAATATTTTTTACAAAAGGTTTGTGCGATGTTTATGTACTTGAAACATATTAAGCTTTTTGTTGTTTATCTATTTTGTATTCTTTGGGAGATAATATTTATACAATGCATATTATCAGATTTTTTCTCATACTCAATTTGTTTTAAAAATAATATAACAACAGAATATTTTCTTATATATTTTTTTATTACAAATGCTCCTCACTTCCAATCCTCTTCTCCTCTTCCACCCTTCCTCCTCTATTCTTTCTCTTCATCCACTCTTCCTCATCATCGTCCTCTCTTTCTCATCCTTATCCTCGCCATCTCTTCCTCATCGTCCTCTTCCACTCGTCCTCCACACTTCTCTTGGTCCTTCTCCTCCTTTCTTCCACCTATCTTCCTCTTCACAGTCTTCCCCTCACTTTCTCTTCCTCCTCCTCATCTCGTCCTCCTATTTTCCTCATCATACTCTCTTCCTCCTCCTCCACATCCTCTTCCTCTCCTTCTCATCGTCCCTCCTCTTCTCTTTTCCTCCTATTTATATCTTCCTCACCGTCCTGCACCTCGTGTCTTCTCATCGTCCTCATATCCTCCTCATCACACTCTCTTCCTCCTCATCGTCCTCCTCCTCTATTCTCATCATCCATCCTCTTCTCTTCATCCTACTACTTATCTCTTCCTCATCGTCACCTTCCTCATATCATTCTCATGTCCTCCTCATCTTCTCTTCCCTCACATTCTCATTATTTCTTCCTCGTTGACAGCCTCCTCTCTTTCTCATTGTCTCCTCATCTCTCTTCCTCCTCCTCCGCATCTCTTCTTCTCCTCCAAATCCTTCTCCATATGGATATACTACTTGTATGTTATGTTTTTGCCTATTAAGATGATTTATAGTTAGATATGTTTAGAAATTTTGAATTCATTTTCCATTCTGACGGATTTGAAATGTAGTTGTGAAAGTTGAGATTTGTAGACGAGGCCTTCGGCATCTGAAACATCAAGTTGGGTAGGCTTAGTGCTAGCCTTGAGCTTAGATCCAGAGGAGATGTCCGCTCTCTAGGTCTCTAGATGACATTTTGTGCTCACCATTTTTTTCTTTTATAAATTACTATTTACAGGTTTTCAGCTCTTTATTCGTGAAGACCTTCATTTTGATGCTAAGATGAAACGATGCAAAAGATGTTTTATGGTATTTAAACTTCAGTTTTCGAGTTGAAATTATAATCATCTATTAGATGGTAAAGGTAAGTTTGACCCAGAATTTCGTTCTATTATTTTCATATGATGAGATAAGTTCTACGATTATGATGGGTAGTTACAGATTATTTTTTTATTTTGATAGCAATGAACATCTAACATTATCCTTCATTAATCGTAACTCTTCCACCAGTTGCAAAATTTGTGGTTCTGTAGTTTGTCTAGGTACAGGTTTCCATGCCGATTGAAGGTTTTAACAATGCAGCAATGAACTTCGCAAATATATTTTACAAAAGGTTTGTGCGATTTTTTGTATTTGAAACATATTAAGCATTTTGTTGTTTATCTATTTTGTATTCTTGTGAGATAATATTTATACAATGCATATTCATGAGATTTTTCTTATACTCAATTACTTTTAAAATAATATAATAGTAGAAGATTTCTACATTTTTTTTATTCCAAATTGCTACTCACTTCCAATCCTCCTCTTCTTCCACCCTTCCTCCTCTTCCTTCGATTTTCATCATCGTACACTTCCTCTATTTTTTCTCCTCGTCCACTCTTTCTCATCGTTGTCATTCTCATCTCTTCCTCATCGTCATCTTCCACTCTTCCACATCATCTTCTCATCCTCTTCCTCCTCTCTCATCCTCTCTTTCACCACTCTTCCTCATCATACTCTTCCTTGTCCTCCTTCCTCATCTCTTCCTCCTATCTTCCTCATCGTACTCTTCTTCCTCCTCATCATCCTCTTCCTCTTTTTCTCATCGTCCCTCCTCTTCTCTTCATCCTACTTATCTCTTTCTCTCCTCCTCCTTTGTATCTTTCTCATCATCCTCGTATCTTCCTCATCGTTCTTCTTCCTCCTCATCGTCCCCCTCATCTCTTCTCATATTTTTTTATTATTAATTGTTGCTCACTTCCAATCTGCTTCTTCGCTTCCTTCTTCCTTATATCTTCCTCATCATCTCCTTCCTCTATTCTTTTCTTCGTCCACTCTTCCTCATCATCCTTCTCTTTCTCATCCTTCTCTCCTCATCTCTCCTCATCGTCCTTTCCACTTCGTCCTCCACAACTTCTTTTTCGTCCTTCTCTCCTCTCTTCCACCTATCTTCCTTTCACACTCTTCCCCTCATCTTCTCTTCCTCCTCCTCCTCTCCTCATCTCTTCCTCCTATCTTCCTCATCATACTCTTCTCCTCCTCCTTCCTCCTTCATCATCTTCCTCTTTTCCTCATCGTCCTCCTCCTTGTGTCTTTCTCATCGTCCATATATCTTCCTTTCTTCCTCACCGTCCCTCCTCTTCCCTTCGTCCTACTATTTATCTCTTCCTCATCGTCCTCCTCTATCATTCTCATCGTGCTCTCATCTTCTCTTCCCTCACATTCTCATATTTCTTCCTCGTTGACACCCTCCTCTTTCTCATTGTCTTCTCATCTCTCTTCCTCCTCTCCTCATCTCTTCCTTCCCTCCAAATCCTTCTCCACTTGGATATATCTACTTGTATGTTATGTTTTTACCTATTAGATGATTTATAGTTAGATATGTTTAGAAATTTTGAATTCATTTTTCCATTCTGACGGATTTGAAATGTTAGACGTGAAAGTTGAGATTTGTAGACAAGGCCTTCGGCATCTGAAACATCAATTGGGTTGGCTTAGTGCTAGCCTTCAACTTAGATCCAAAGGAGGTAGACGTTTTCTAGGTCTCTAGATGACATTTTGTGCTCACATTTTTTTCTTTTATAAATAATATTTACAGGTTTTCAACTCTTTATTCGTGAAGACTCTCATTTTGATGCTAAGATGAAACGATGCAAAAGAGGTTTTTTGGGTTTAAATTTCAGTTTTCAAGTTGAAATTATAATCATCTATTAGACGGTAAAGGTAAGTTTGACCCAGATTTTCGTTCTATTATTTTTCATAGATGAGATAATGTTCTACGATTATGATGGGTAGTTACAGATTATTTTTATATTATTTTGATAGCAATGAACATCTAACATTATCCTTCGTTAATCGTAACTCTTCCACCTGTTCAAAATTTATGGTTCTGTAGGTTTGTCTAGGTGCAGGTTTCCATGCCGATTGAAGCGGTTTAAACAATGCAGCAATGAACTTCGCAAATATATTTTACAAAAGGTTTGTGCGATGTTTATGTATTTGAAACATATTAAGCATTTTGTTGTTTATCTATTTTGTATTCCTTTGTGAGATAATATTTATACAATGCATATTATGAGATTTTTTTATACTCAATTACTTTTAAAAATAATATAACAGCAGAGAGATTTTCATACATTTTTTTTATTCCAAATTGCTACTAACTTCCAATCCTCCTCCTCTTCCACCCATCCTCCTCTTCCTTCTATCTTCATCGTACACTTCCTCTATTCTTTCTCCTCGTCCACTCTTTCTCATCGTTCTCATTCTCAACTCTTCCTCATCGTCATCTTCCACTCTTCATCATCTTCTTCTCATCCTCCTCCTCCTCTCTCATCCCTCTCCTCATCATACTCTTCCTCACATCTTCTCTTCCTTGTCCTCCTTTCCTCATCTCTTCGTCCTATCTTCCTCATCGTACTTCTCTTCTTCTCATCATCTTCCTCTTTTTCTCATCGTCTCTCCTCTTCTCTTCATCCTCCTACTTATCTCTTCTCTCCGTCCTCCTCCTTGTATCTCTCATCGTCCTCGTATCTTCCTCATCGTTCTTCTTCCTCCTCATCGTCTCCTCCTCTCTTTCTCATATTTTTATTATTAATTGTTGCTCACTTCCAATCCTGCTTCTTCGCTTCCTTTCTTCTTATATCTTCCTCATCATCTCCTTCCTCTATTCTTTTCTTCGTCCACTCTTCCTCATCGTCCTTCTCTCGTTCTCATCCTTCTCCTCCTCATCTCTCCTCATCGTCCTTTTCCACTCGTCCTCCACAACTTCTCTTTCATCCTTCTCTCCTCCTCTCTTCCACCTATCTTCCTCATCACACTCTTCCCCTCATCTTCTCTTCCTCCTCCTCCTCTCCTTATCTCTTCCTACTATCTTCCTCATCATACTCTTCTTCCTCCTCCTCATCCTCTTTCTCTCTTTCTCATCGTCCCACCTCTTCTCTTTTCCTCCTATTTTCTCTTCTTCATCGTCCTCCTCCTCGCGTCTTTCTCATCGTCCTCATATATTCCTCATCACACTCTTCTTCTCTCATCGTCCTCCTCCTTCTTTCTCATCGTCCCTCTTGCTCTTCTCTCGTCCTACTACTTATCTCTTCCTCACCGTCGCCCTGTTCGTATCATTCTCATCGTCCTCCTCATCTTCTCTTCCCTCACCTTCTCATCATTTCTTCCTCGTTGACACCCTCCTCATCTTCTCTACCTCCTCCTCCTCATCTCTTCCTTCTTTTCCAAATCCTTCTCCCGTTGGATATACTACTTGTATGTTATGTTTTTACCTATTAGATGATTTATAGATGTGTTTAGAAATTTTGAATTCATTTTTCCATTCTGACGGATTTGAAATGTTAGACGTGAAAGCTTGAGATTTGTAGACAAGGCCTTCGGCATCTGAAACATCAATTGGGTTGGCTTAGTGACTAGCCTTCAACTTAGATCCAAAGGAGGTAGACGTTTTCTAGGTCTCTAGATGACATTTTGTGCTCACAATTTTTTTCTTTTATAAAATAATATTTACAGGTTTTCAACTCTTTATTCGTGAAGACGTCTCATTTTGATGCTAAGATGAAACGATGCAAAAGAGGTTTTTTGGGTATTTAAATTTCAGTTTTCAAGTTGAAATTATAATCATCTATTAGACGGTAAAGGTAAGTTTGACCCAGATTTTCGTTCTATTATTTTTCATAAGATGAGATATTCTACGATTATGATGGGTAGTTACAGATTATTTTTATATTATTTTGATAGCAATGAACATCTAACATTATCCTTCGTTAATCGTAACTCTTCCACCTGTTACAAAATTTATGGTTCTGTAGGTTTGTCTAGGTGCAGGTTTCCATGCCGATTGAAGCGGTTTAACAATGCAGCAATGAACTTCGCAAATATATTTTACAAAAGGTTTGTGCGATGTTTATGTATTTGAAACATATTAAGCATTTTGTTGTTTATCTATTTTGTATTCCTTGTGAGAATATTTATACAATGCATATTATGATATTTTTTTTATACTCAATTACTTTTAAAAATAATATAACAGCAGAGGATTTTCATACATTTTTTTTTTATTCCAAATTGCTACTAACTTCCAATCCTCCTCCTCTTCCACCCATCCTCCTCTTCCTTCTATCTTCATCATCGTACACTTCCTCTATTCTTTCTCCTCGTCCACTCTTTCTCATCGTTCTCATTCTCAACTCTTCCTCATCGTCATCTTCCACTCTTCATCATCTTCTTCTCATCCTCCTCCTCCTCTCTCATCCTCTCTTCCTCATCATACTCTTCCTCACATCTTCTCTTCCTCGTCTCCTTTCCTCATCTCTTCGTCCTATCTTCCTCATCGTACTCTTCTTCTTCATCATCATCTTCCTCTTTTTCTCATCGTCTCTCTCTCTCTTTCGTCCTCCTACTTATCTCTTCCTCTCCGTCCTCCTCCTTGTATCTCTCTCATCGTCCTCGTATCTTCCTCATCGTTCTTCTTCCTACTCATCGTCTCCTCCTCTCTTTCTCATATGTTTTTTATTATTAATTTGTTGCTCACTTCCAATCCTGCTTCTTCGCTTCCTTTCTTCGTTATATCTTCCTCATCATCTCCTTCCTCTATTCTGTTTCTTCGTCCACTCTTCCTCATCGTCCTTCTCTCGTTCTCATCCTTCTCCTCCTCATCTCTTCCTCATCGTCCTTTTCCACTCGTCCTCCACAACTTCTCTTCATCCTTCTCTCCTCCTCTCTTCCACCTATCTTCCTCATCACACTCTTCCCCTCATCTTCTCTTCCTCCTCCTCCTCTCCTTATCTCTTCCTACTATCTTCCTCATCATACTCTTCTTCCTCCTCCTCCTCATTTCTCTCTTCTCTTCTCTCTTCTCATCTCCTCGTCCACCTCTTCTCTTTGTCCTCTATTTTCTCTTCTTCATCGTCCTCCTCCTCGCGTCTTTCTCATCGTCCTCATATATTCCTCATCACACTCTTCTTCCTCTTCATCGTCCTCCTCCTCTCTTTCTCATCGTCCCTCTTGCTCTTCTCTTCGTCCTACTACTTATCTCTTCCTCACCGTCGCCCTGTTCGTATCATTCTCATCGTCCTCCTCATCTTCTCTTCCCTCACCTTCTCATCATTTCTTCCTCGTTGACACCCTCCTCATCTTCTCTACCTCCTCCTCCTCATCTCTTCCTTCTTTTCCAAATCCTTCTCCCGTTGGATATATACTACTTGTATGTTATGTTTTTACCTATTAGATGATTTATAGATATGTTTAGAAATTTTGAATTCATTTTTCCATTCTGACGGATTTGAAATGTTAGTTGTGAAAGCTTGAGATTTGTAGACGAGGCCTTCGGCAGCATCTGAAACATCAAGTGGGTAGGCTTAGTGGCTTGCCTTCAACTTAGATCCAAAAGGGGTAGACGCTCTCAAGGTGTCTAGATGACATTTTCTACTCACCATTTTTTTCTTTATAAAATACTATTTACAGGTTTTCAGCTCTTTATTCGTGAAGACCTCTCATTTTGATGCTAAGATGAAATGATGCAAAAGAGGTTTTTGGGTATTTAAATTTCAGTTTTCAAGTTGAAATTATAATCATCTATTAGACGGTAAAGGTAAGTTGACCCAGATTTTCGTTCTATTATTTTTCATACTATGAGATATGTCCTACGATTATGATTGGTAGTTACAGATTATTTTTATATTATTTGATAGCAATGAACATCTAACATTATCCTTCGTTAATCGTAACTCTTCCACCAGTTGCAAAATATGTGGTTTGTAGGTTTATCTAGGTGCAAGTTTCCATGCCGATTGAAGCAGTTTTAACAATGCAGCAATAAACTTCGCAAATATATTTTACGAAAGGTTTGTGCGATGCTTATGTATTTGAAACATATTAAGCTTTTTGTTGTTTATCTATTTTGTATTCTTTGTGAGATAATATTTATACAATGCATATTATGAGATGTTTTTCTTATACTCAATTACTTTTAAAAATAACATAACATAGAAGATTTTCTTATATATATTTTTGATTCCAAACTGCTCCTCACTTCCAATCCTCCTCCTCTTCCACCCTATCTCCTCTTCCTTTCTTCCTTCTATCTTCATCATCGTATACTTCTCTATTCTTTCTCCTCGTCCACTCTTTCTCATCGTTCTCATTCTCAACTCTTCCTCATCGTCATCTTCCACTCTTCCTCATCTTCTTCTCATCCTCCTCCTCCTCTCTCATCCTCTCTTCCTCATCATACTCTTCCTCCTCATCTTCTCTTCCTCGTCTTCCTTTCCTCACCTCTTCATCCTATCTTCCTCTTCGTACTTTTCTTCTTCTTCATCATCCTCTTCCTATTTTTTCATCATCTCTACTCTTCTCTTCGTCCTCCTACTTATCTCTTCCTCTCCGTCCTCCTCCTGTTTCTCTCTCATCGTCCTGTATCTTCCTCATCGTTCTTCTTCCTCCTCATCGTCTCCTCCTCTCTTTCTCATATGTTTTTTATTATTAATTTGTTGCTCACTTCCAATCCTGCTTCTTCGCTTCCTTTCTACCTTATATCTTCCTCATCATCTCCTTCCTCTATTATGTTTCTTCGTCCACTCTTCCTCATCGTCCTTCTCTCGTTCTCATCCTTCTCCTCCTCATCTCTTCCTCATCGTCCTTTTCCACTCGTCCTCCACAACTTCTTTCGTCCTTCTCTCCTCCTCTCTTCCACCTATCTTCCTCATCACACTCTTCCCCTCATCTACTCTTCCTCCTCCTCCCTTCCTCCTCCTCTCCTCATCTCTTCCTACTATCTTCCTCATCATACTCTTCTTCCTCCTCCTCCTCATCCTCTTCCTCTCTTTCTCATCGTCCCACCTCTTCTCTTTGTCCTCCTATTTTTCTCTTCTTCATCGTCCTCCTCTCGCGTCTTTCTCATCATCCTCATATATTCCTCATCACACTCTTCTTCCTCTTCATCGTCCTCCTCCTCTCTTTCTCATCGTCCCTCCTCCTCTTCTCTTCGTCCTACTACTTATCTCTTCCTCACCGTTGCCCTGCTCGTATCATTCTCATCGTCCTCCTCATCTTCTCTTCCCTCACCTTCTCATCATTTCTTCCTCGTTGACACCCTTCTCTCTTTGTCATTGACCTCCTCATCTTCTCTACCTCCTCCTCCTCATCTCTTCCTTCTTTTCCAAATCCTTCTCCCGTTGGATATATACTACTTGTATGTTATGTTTTTACCTATTAGATGATTTATAGATATGTTTAGAAATTTTGAATTCTTTTTTCCATTCTGACGGATTTGAAATGTTAGTTGTGAAAGCTTGAGATTTGTAGACGAGGCCTTCGGCAGCATCTGAAACATCAAGTGGGTAGGCTTAGTGGCTTGCCTTGCCTTCAACTTAGATCCAAAGGGAGGTAGACGCTCTCAAGGTGTCTAGATACATTTTTGCTCACCATTTTTTTCTTTTATAAATATACTATTTACAAGTTTTCAGCTCTTTATTCGTGAAGACCTCTCATTTTGATGCTAAGATGAAATGATGCAAAAGAGGTTTTGGGTATTAAATTTCAGTTTTCAAGTGAAATTATAATCATCTATTAGACGGTAAAGTAAGTTTGACCCAGATTTCTTCTATTATTTTTCATACTATGAGATATGTTCTACGATTATGATTGGTAGTTACAGATTATTTTTTATATTATTTTGATAGCAATGAAACATCTAACATTATCCTTCGTTAATCGTAACTCTTCCACAGTTGCAAAATATGTGGTTCTGTAGGTTTGTCTAGGTGCAAGTTTCCATGCCGATTGAAGCGTTTAACAATGCAAGCAATAAACTTCGCAAATATTTACGAAAGGTTTGTGCGATGCTTATGTATTGAAACATATTAAGCTTTTGTTGTTTATCTATTTGTATTCTTTGTGAGATAATATTTATTCAATGCGTATTATGAGATGTTTTTCTTATACTCAATTACTTTTAAAATAATATAACAGTAGAAGATTTTCTTATATATATTTTTATTCCAAAATGTCCTCACTTCCAATCCTCCTCCTCTTCCACCCTATCTCCTCTTCCTTCTTCCTTCTATCTTCATCATCGTACACTTTCTCTATTCTTTCTCCTCGTCCACTCTTTTCATCGTCTCCTCCTCATCTCTTCCTCATCGTCATCTTCCACTCTTCCTCATCCTCTTCTATTCCTCTCCTTCTCTCCTCTCTCTCCATCTCTTCTCATCATACTCTTCCTCTCATCTCTTCCTCGTCCTCCTTCCTCATCTTTCCTCTTCCTCGTACTCTTCTTTTCCTTCTCCTTCTCCTTCTCTCTTATTTCATCTCTACTTCCTTCCTCCTTCTCTTCCTCCCCTTATCATCATCCTCATCTCTTTCTCATCATTCCTCCTCTTCTCTTCATCCTCTTACTTATAAGACCTCATCGTCGTCCTCATTGTATCTTTCTCATCATCCTTGTCTCTTCCTTATCGTACTCTTCTTCTCCTCAACGTCCTCCTCCTCTCTTTCTTATATTTTTTTATTACTAATTGTTGCTCACTTCCAATCCCGCTTCTTGTCTTCCTCTCTTCCTTCTCTTCATTCTTCTTCTATCTTCCTCATCATCTTCTTCCTCTATTCTTTCTCCTCGTCCACTTTTCCTCATCATCCTCCTCTCTTTCATTCTTCTCCTCCTCATCTCTTCCTCATCGTCTTCTTCCACTCGTCCTCCACAACTTCCCTTCGTCCTTATCTCCCCTCTCTTCCACCTACCTTTCTCACACACTCTTACCTCATCTTCTGTTCCTCCTCCTCTCTTCATCTCTTCCTATTATCTTCCTCATCATACTCTTCTTCCTCCTGCTCCTCATCCTCTTCCTCTCTTTCTCATCTTCCCTCCTCTTCTCTTTGTCCTCCTATTTATCACTTCCTCATCGTCCTCCTCCTTGTCTCTTTCTCATCAGACTCTTCTTCCTCCTCATCGTCCTACTCCCCTCTTTCTCATCGTCCCTCCTATTTTCTTCGTCCTACTACTTATCTCTTCCTCCTCATATCTTTCTCATCATCCTCCTCATCTTCTCTTCCATCTCCTCCTCATCATTTCTTCCTCGTTGTCTTCGTCCTCCTCCTCATCTTTCCTTCTCCTCCTAATCCATCTCTACTTGGATATACTACTTGTACGTTATGTTCTTCCGTATTAGGTGTTTGTAGTTAGATATGTTTAGAAATTTTGAATTCGTTTTTCCATTCTGACGGATTTGAAATTTCAGTCATGAAAGCTTGATGTAGACTAGGCCTTCGGCATCTGAAACATCAAGTGGGTAGGCTTAGTGGCTAGCCTTCAACTGAGATCCAAAGGAGGTAGACGCTCTCTGGGTCTCTAGATAACATTTTGTGCTCAGCATTTTTTTTTATAAATACTATTTATAGGTTTTAGCTCTTCATTCAAAGACCTCTCATTTTGATGCTAAGATGAAACGATGCAAAAGAGGTTTTTTGGGTATTTAAATTTCAGTTTTCAAGTTGAAATTATAATCATCTATTAGACGGTAAAGGTAAGTGCGACGCAGATTTTGTTCTATTATTTTTCATATGATGAGATATGTTCTACGATTATGATGGGTAGTTACAGATTTTATACTAGCAGCTTTCAATAGCTACATTATGACAAGACAATTGTAGTATTCTTCCCATGAAATAAGTTGGTATATTATGGTAGAAGTTTTGTGTTTGTTGTCTTGAACTTTGAATTTTACATTATTTTTATATTATTTGATACGATGAACATCTAACATTATCCTTCGTTAATCATAACTCTTCCACCAGTTGCAAATTTGTGGTTCTAGGTTTGTCTAGGTGCAGGTTTCCATGCCGATTGATGCGGTTTTAACAATGCAGCAATGAACTTCGCAAATGTATTTTACAAAAGGTTTGTCCGATGTTTATGCATTTGAAACATATTAAGCTTTTTGTTTTTTTATCTATTTTGTATTCTTTGTGAGATTATACTTATACAACGCATATTATGAGATATTTTTCTTATACTCAATTAATTTTAAAATTAATATAATAGCAGAAAATTTTCTTATATATTTTTTTATTACTAATTGCTTCTCATTTCCAATCTCCTCCCACCTCTTCCACCCTACCTCCTCTTCCTTTCTTCTTTCTATCTTTATCATCGTTCACTTTCCCTATTCTTTCTCCTCATCCACTCTTTCTCATCCTACTCCTACTCATCTCTTCCTCATCGTCATCTTCCACCTTTCCTCATCATCTTCTCTTCCTCCTCCTTCTCTTCCATTTATCTTCCTCATCATACTCTTCCTCCTCATCTTCTCTAACTCGTCCTCCTCTCCTCATCTCTTCTTCTTATCTTCTTCATCGTACTCTTCTTCCTCCTCATCATCCACATTCTCTCTTTCTCATCGTCCATCAGCTTCTCTTCATCCTCCTACTTATCTCTTCCTCACCATCCCCTCCTCGTATCTTTCTTATCATCCTCGTATCTTCCTTATCGTACTCTTCTTCCTCCTCATCGTCTCCTC